>NC_091475.1:170620011-172004870 GCF_036971445.1 Narcine bancroftii
AGGAGAGAGATTATTCATATTAATCAAACAGATATAAGACTTACTCTAGTATTGATATGTTTTTATTGTCTGCCCAGGTACAAGGGAGAGTTCAAAATATTAAGACTTTTATCGGATCATTCACCTTTACTGTTATCAATTGCTCTGGAGGATACTCCAATTAAAGGATATAGATAAAATCCCATGCTGCTAAAAAAAAAAGATTTTCAGGAGTTCATAGAACAACAAATTAAAATATATTTTGATATGAGTGTTAATTCCAAACCAGATAAATTTATATTATGGGATATGATTAAAGCATTTATTAGAGGGCAAATAATTATTTATACAACCAAAATTTAAAAAGAACACTGCCAGGAAATAGAACAATTGGAAAAAGAAATAGTAATTTTAGAGAAAGATTTAATGAAAGGAGAAGATATGGAAAAATAAAGACTATTGATGAAAAAAATTGAAATATGATACATTACAAATATACCAAGTGAAAAAATATTATGAAAGCAAAATAAAGATATTATGAATTAGGAGGGAAAAGTCATAAAAATTTGGCTTGGCAGTTGAAAACAGATCAAGCAACAAGAACTTTTGTAGCAATGAGGAAACAGAATAACCAGATTTCATATAAACCACAAAAGATTGATGATGATTTTACGAGATTTTGTAAGCAATTGTATCAATCCAAAGTCCAAGAGAAGAATACTGAAATAGATACATTTTTGTTGCATATTGAACTACCTTAATTAGATTTGGAAGAATAATGCAAATTATCAAATCCCTTGACTGCTTCAGAGGTCTATGATACATTAATGACTCTACCAAATAATAAAGCACCAGGTGAAGACAGATTCTCCACAGAGTTTTACAAAGCTTTCAATAATTTATTAATTCTGCCCTTTTTAGATGTTATTTATTAATCTTATGTATACGGCACAAGCAAACAAAGAACAAACAGTGGCAGTAGCTCTTGATGCAGAGAAGGCCTTTGATAGGCTTGAATGGAGTTTACTCTTTAAAGTATTCCAGAAATTTAAATTATCGGAAATATTTATTAATTGGAGCAAGGCCCTATATAATAGCCTCAAGGCAAAAGTGTTAACTAATGGGCATATTTCAGATTATTTTAAATTGAGTAGGTCAACTTGACAGGGATGTCCACTATCACCTTCCCTCTTTGCTTTGGCTATAGAACTATTGGCAGAATTGATAAGAACAGACATAATAATAAAGGGAATAAAAATAAAAGATAAAGAATTTAAAATTAGTTTATTTGAAAATGATATTATTGTATATTTAACACACCCCGAAAAATCAATAAGGATGTTACATACAAAATTGAAAGAATATGAGGTGATATCAGGATATAAAGTTAACACTGATAAAAGTGAAGTGATGCCAATGAACACAGCTGATTGTACACAATGTGAAAAGGAATCTCCTTTTAAATGGCAGTTAAAGGCAAAATATTATTTTAGGTATCAGAATAGATAATAATTTAAATAATTTGTTTGTTAAATTATTAACCATTAATGAAAAAAATACAAGAAGATATAGAGAAATGGAAGAATTTACTGATAACTCTAATAAGGAGGGTAAACTACATTAAAATGAACATGTTTCCATGATTACAGTACTTATTTCAAATGTAGCCTATTCCCTTAACTGTGGATTTTTAAAAAAATTAATAAATTAAGAAAATTCTTATGGAAGGTAAGAAATCAATAATAGCTTTGGATAAACTAACATGGACATATAAATAAGAGATATTGCAGTTACCAAATTTTAAAAATTACTGTAGGGCAGCCTAATTAAGATTCTTGTCAATTTTTTGTCAGGTAGAAGAAAAACCGGTTTGGTTTGGATAGAACTATATAAACTAGAGGAAAATGTTTTGAAACATTTACTCTATAAGTGGAATGAGAAACTAATGCAACATAACAATTTACCAATATTACACCATATATTAAAAATATGGAGTAGAATACATCTAGAACGAAAGATGATAAACTACCAAATAACAAATATGTTGCTAAAACAAAATCAATTAATTCCTTTTACAATTAATAATATATTTTTTTGAATGAATGGTCAAGGAAAGGAATTACAAAAATAAAAGATGGCTTTCTGGGCAATACTTTACTGACATTTGAACAGCCAAAAGATAAATATGAATTATCAATTTAAAACATTTTTGAAAGAGAAGCTGGGAACTGATTTAAGGTTACCTGAAGTTAGTTGTTTTGAATATTTAATTACGGATACTTTGATAGTTAAAAAATGTATTACAGATATGTATATCAAATTACAAAGCCAAGGAAAAGATGAGGTAATGTACAGACCCAAACACCGTTGGGAAAATGATTAAAATATACAAATAAATAATGAAACTTGGATGGAACTGTATGCGGGTACCATGACAAATACAATAAATGCTCAGTATCGGATGATACAATATAACTGGCTCCATATGTTACACCTCAAAAATTAAAAGACTGGAATCCTACACTAATAAGTTGTCTACAAGAAATTGGTACAATAGTACATTCAATTTAGACCTGTGCAAAAGTAAAATCCTTTTGGGAGGATTTAAATTCAATATTGGATCGAATTACAAAAAATAAGATACCAAAAGACCCAAAAATCTTTCTTTTTAGCAATATAAAGGATAAAGAGTTAAGATTAAATTTAGATAGATTTCAAAAACGATTTATCAAGATCACATTAGAGGCAGCAAAAAAATGTAGAATGTTAACTTGGAAAATGGAAATACCTTTGAAAATACAGCAGTGGTACAAACAAATGAACAATTGTATTCCATTAGAGAAAATTATCTATAAGAGGCAATTACACTCCATTTGAACAAATCTGGGACCCATATATAAAGTTTATTAATGACCGCCAACTTCAAACCTCCAACTCTTAAAGAGACATGTTATACTTATGGAAATAGTGGAACATATAATATTTTGAGGACACGCTTTTTCTTGTCTTTTCTTTTGTTTTCTTCTTTCTATAGTTATTTTGGGGGTGGAGAGGGAGGGGGGCTGGGGAAAAAATGAAAAATGTCACTTTGTATATATACATACTGAGTTTGTATATATCTTGACTGATTTGGTAAATTGTGACATTTTAAGTTTTAAAAAAAGTTATTGTCATGATCAAGTCACAAAATTCAGTTTTGAGGGGCAGCGTCATAGTGCAAACATTCATATTATGAACTATCTTACAACAATAATATTTTAAAAAATTTAATAGTACTGCACGAAAAGTAAGGCAGTGTCTTTGGTTCATTGATTATTCAGGAATCTCTTTCCAACATTTTTTTGTTTGTTTTGTATGTATATATTATATATGTGTGTGTTTGTATGTATATATGTATGTGTGTGTATATATATCTGTGTGTGTGTGTGCGTGTGTGTATATATGTGTATGTATGTATGTGTATATATGTATATGTATGTATGTGTATGTATATGTATATATGTATGTATATATATATGTATATGTATGTATGTGTGTGTGTATGTATATGTATATATATCTATATATAGATATAGATATAGATATAGATCTATATCTATATCTGTGTGTGTGCGCGTGTGTGCGCGCGCGTGAGTCAGGCAGATGGGGGGGGGAAGACCGGCGGCATGAGTCAGGCAGGAAAGGGGGAAAGACTGGCAGCGCGAGTTAGGCAGGCGAGGGGGGGGGGGGTGTGGGGGATGACGGCAGGATGACTGGAAAGGGGTGGGGGTGGATACGGCAGCACAATTTGGGTGGGCTTAAATCTGGCTTTCCGAAATCCAGAAAAATCCAAAATTCAGAACACACTGTCCCCCAAGGGTTCTGGATAAAGGATTGTGTACCTGTATATAACAAGATTATATATCCAACAAAATAAATGTATTTTAACAAATTGCTGTAAACAATCTGTAAAGAATTTTTTAAAAAGTATATAAACAAAAACTATTCTAATAATTTAACCCTTCCCTTGCGAAGTTATGAAGTTATGTTCCATTAATGCATGAAAGAACAAACAAACTATAAAACAAGATCCAATAATCTTATAAATTCTGAAAATTATTATGGAAAGGACCCCATAAATTTAGAGAATTAAGGCTCATTACATTAGTAGAGCATCTAATTTTTTTCCAGAGTCATGCATGCCATCACATCAGTTGGCCATTGAGTATGTGTATGTGTAAATTATTCAGGAATCTGATGGCAACGGGGGAGAAGTTGTGCCACTGAGTGCTTGTCTTTAGGCTCCTGTATCTTTTTCCCGATGGTAGCAGGGTGAAGAGGGCATGACCTGGGTGGTGGGGGTCTTTGAGGATAGAGGTTGCTTTTTTAAGACACAGCCTCATGTAATGTACTTGATGCAGTGAAGTCTGGGTCTGTGCTGTGGCAGTCCGAGTTAACAACCTTCTGGAGTTTTTTCTTGTCCTGAGATTTGGCACCTCCATACCAGACAGTGATGCAACCAGCCAGAATGTTCTCCACAGTACACCTATAGAAGTTTTCAAGAGTCTTCGGTGACATACCGAATCTCCTCAAACACCTCACGAAGTATAGATGCCGGCGAGCCTTCTTTGTAATTGCATCAACATGGAGGCTCCAGGACAGATCCTCGGAGATGTTGACACCCAGGAATTTGTAGTTTTTGACTCTATCCATTACTGAGCACTCGATGAGGACTTCCTCCTGAAGTCTAGAACACAGGGAGAATGTACAAACAGTGGCAGATTCAAACCCACTAGTGCTATAATGGCTTTGTGCTAACTGCTAAGCTAACTCTGCTAATCAGTGCAATGCAGGACTGGGGTGTTTTCTGGCATAAGAAGTTCAGTAACAGCAGCAATCAGAGGAAAGAATGAGAGGTTTCCTGAACTCTTGTTAAGTTGAACTTGTGAAGAACACCGCCTTGATTTTGAGCTTATGACACATCCTTTATAATGTACAGTGTCTGCCATAAAAGTTTGAGACAAAGATACTTTGTTCCTTTATTTGCTCCTGTGCTCCACAGTTTTAAATTTGTAATCAAACAATTCACATGTACTTGAAGTGCACATTCTAGATTTTATTCAAGGTGACCATATATTTCGGCATTTAAGTCTTTCCCCCCCTGCCCCACTCAGCCTCATTTAAAGGGCTTTATGGTATATCTGGCATACAAGTTGACTCCCAGTTTTATGGCTGCCTGAGGTGCCCCGTTGACTGGCATATAAGTCGACCCCCAAAGCTCGCGATGCCTGAGTTGGGTCTTTGACTGATGTATGTCGACCCCCAATTGCACAGATTGATCTGCTGGGTGTTGGCTGGAGGCGATTGCTATCATGGGGGTGAGGGGGGGGGGGGGGAGTCCAACAACACAACGCAACACACAACAAAAATATGAAGTGATCTTAAAGATGAAAGTGATAGAGATGGTCAAGAAAACTAACAACCGAGCTGCTGCGAGAACATTTGATATAATTGAGAAGATGGTTAGAGATTGGAGGAAGAAAGAAGAGATTTTAAGAAAAATACAAAAAAAGGCAATGTTCTTTCAGAAAAGGAATTATTTGACCAGAGTTGGAAACTCACATTGCAGATTGGGTATGTGAACAGAGGCAAGATTGCTACTTAGTCAACCGAAATAAAACAAGAAAATTTGCACTGCCGTGGGCCAAGTTGCACCCAGACCGCAGTGATGATTTTGAGGCTACAGTAGGTTGGGGCAATCATTTCATGAACAGGAAAAATCTGGTATTGTGCCAAAAAAACAAAAATGACACAGAAACTACCAAAAGATCTTGATCATAAAGTTGTAAGTTTTCACCAGTTTATTATATGGAACCAGCAGAAACACCAGTTTATCGGAAACATGGACAAGACCCCCATGAATTTTGACATGATAGGCAATAGAACAGTGCAATGGAAAGGTGTTAAAACTGCAAACCAGAATTACAGGCCGGTTTACTGGGGTGTTATCGTGCATGGCCAACGGGACAAAGTTAAGACTCATGGCAATCTTCAAATCCAAAATTAAACTTAAAATGAAATTCCCTGCAGGTATTTTTTTACGTCTTCATGAAAAAGGATGAATGGAAGAAAATGGTATAAAACTATGGATAGACAATGTGTGGAACAGGCAGTTTACACAAAGAATGGAGTTTGCTGGTCTGGGATATGTTTTGTAGCCACTTAACTGAAAACACTAAAAGTAGATTAGCACTCCATGATACTTACATGGTGGTTATCCTGGGTGGTTTGACGTCAATATTGCAACCTCCTGATGCCTGCTTGAACAAGCCATTGAAAGACTGTGTGCACGAGGAATGGAATAAATGCATGGCTGTCAAGTGCAGAAAAATCCTTTACAAAAGGCGGGGCAATGTATGCTGCATCATTTGATGTGCTGTGTAACTTTGTGTTCAAGTCATGGGACAAAGTTAAAGTAGAGACTGTAATAAAATCATTCCATGGAATTGATGGCACAGAAGATGATTTATTGTGGGACACTGATGACGAAGCTGAAACTGCCTCATCAGATACAGACTGGGACCCATATGATGACTGCTTCAACAGTGAGAGTATGGAGGTATTTGCTGCCATCTTTGCTTCATACAATGCTAGAGAGAGTGATTTGAAGGGTTCAAAATGTGTTGTTTTCAGTCAATGACAGTGATGCTATCACTGAAGGATGCTAATCGTGTTGTTTTCAATAAAATCTCAATGAAAATCTGTTGCAGTCAGGGTTTTTTTGTTTTTCAAGGTCGACTTGTACGCCGGATCAGCGCAAATTGGATTTTGAGCTGAATTTAAAGTCTCAAAAGTAAATCCGGCTTACAAATCAATGCCCCATTTTTTGAGATTTTTTTTTGGGTTTCACAGCTCGACTTTATACTATGCCGAAATGCATGGTATTTGTATACATTTTGATTTGACCACATAGAAATTAGAGCACTTATTGTACATAGTCCCTTCTTTTCTAGGCACCATAATGTTTGGGACATTTGGCTTCTCAGGTGTTTGTAAGAACACAGGTAAATTTTATTGTTTCATTGATGCAGGTATAAGAGAGCTAGGCTTGCTGGAAGCTTTTGATCACCTTTGGAGCTAGTAGCTGCCATTTTTCTACATGAAGGCCAGAGTTGTGCCAATGAAAGTCAAAGAAATCATTATGAGACTGAAAAACAAGAATAAAACACTAAGAGTCCAAACTTTAGGATTAAAAAAAAATCAACTGTTTGGAACATATTTAAGAAGAAAGATTGTGCATTTTAATTATATGTGAATTGTTTGATTACAAATTTAAAACTGTGGAACACAGGGGCAAATAAAGGAAAAAAAAGTGTTTTTGTCCCAAACTTTATGGAGGGCACTAAATCTGAGTGGGATTGGTGAGTATGCTCAAAATTCAGCATAAAATCCAATAAAATCCTACAAGCAAAATTAACAAATCTCTGGATCTTGATGATTCAGGCTTTAAAGCTAGTGATAAGATTTTTAAAAGTGCATGTTTTGCTTCTGGATTGGAAATAGTAAAATTGATGCATCCATTAAAAAAAACTAAGCTTAGTTGGCCTTACTGAGAATATGCCAATATCCATTACTAAGGAAATTATAAAAAATGCACTTGAAAAAAATAATGATCATTAGACACCGACAACATGCTGGTATAAATTTGTATTTGAAAAATTGATGGCTTTTTGTGTTTCCAGTTAGCAAGGTAAATATAGGGAACTGCTGGATGCACTTTAACTGGTTTTTCAGAGGGAAATTTCAAAATGCCAAATGAACAGTTGTTGCATGAAATAAATACTCATAGGCTTGATATGTAAGCATGCTAAGAGATAGTTAGAAGTCAGATGGCAGAGTAGAAATCTTTTATTTTCCTTTTGCAGGCTGCAAAAGTGGGTTATCACAAGGATCAGTTTTGGAATCCATGTTAATGAAGAGTGCAACTGTAATTTATCCATTCTTGATTTGTTCAAGTCTACCATAACCCATGATTACTTTACTAATTAAATATCTATCTCTGAGTGTATTCAAGGATTCAGCCCCCAGAGCTGCTTTAGATTGATTGCAAAGTCTTGCAATGTTTTGAGAAGATAAATCTTTCCCCATCTCGGCCTTAATCCTCTGGTCTTAGAAGTCCACAAGGGAAAATGTTATCTGGCATTTCCCCTCTCACACCCATGAGAATCTTGTTTCAATGAGATTGTTTCTCTTTGTCTCATTTCCCACCCTCAAACCCAGGATCATCCCAGTGAACCTTCTCTGAACTGCTTCCATTGATGATATATTTTTTTTCTTAACTAAAGGGACCAATGTAGTGCCTAGCACTCAAAATGTAGCTTCACTAATTTCTTCTACTGACTTCTTGCTTTTACTTCCTCTTTCTTTCTTTGGCTTGGCTTCGCAGACGAAGATTTATGGAGGGGGTAAATGTCCACGTCAGCTGCAGGCTCGTTTGTGGCTGACAAGTCCGATGCAGGACAGGCAGACACGGTTGCAGGGGAAAATTGGTTGGTTGGGGTTGGGTGTTGGGTTTTTCCTCCTTTGCCTTTTGTCAGTGAGGTGGGCTCTGCGGTCTTCTTCAAAGGAGGTTGCTGCCCGCCAAACTGTGAGGCGCCAAGATGCACGGTTTGAGGCGATATCAGCCCACTGGCGGTGATCAATGTGGCAGGCACCAAGAGATTTCTTTAGGCAGTCCTTGTACCTTTTCTTTGGTGCACCTCTGTCACGGTGGCCAGTGGAGAGCTCGCCATATAACACGATCTTGGGAAGGCGATGGTCCTCCATTCTGGAGACGTGACCCACCCAGCGCAGCTAACCTTCTTGAAATGACTGATACCATAGTTTACTCATTTATCAGCAGCCATTGTATGACTGGCACTGATGTCTTCTGCAGTCTATCTCCACTTAAATAATCTGTTTTATCAAAACATAAACTTCTGAAAGAAATCAGCGGGTTAAGCAGCATCTATGGAACAAAGGGTGGAAACCCTGCAATCTGACTGAGAATGCAGAGGGAAAATGACATATACAAAAATAAGAGGGATGGATGGGATAGAGGCTGGAGGGTAATAGTTGGAACCAGATGAGATGGAAGAAGAGGACTGATGGACAGGTGGGTGATCAGCAGATAGAGCTGAAAGGGGAAGGGTACAAGTGGCTAGTGGGTGAAAGGTGAAAGGGGAAGGGTACAAGTGGCTAGTGGGTGAAAGATAAGGGAGGGATGATGGGCAGCTAGAACCAAGAATTGGAAAGGTGAGCCATGGGAGAAGACACCCAGATTGTGTGTGATAAGCAAACAGAACTCTGGGATTGGGTAGGGATGATGACATCCATGTAAAGTGGGGTGGGGAAGGGGGAGAAGATTGGGGAACACACAAAAATGGTGAACAGAGATCCTGAATGGACTGTTGAGAGTGGAATAGTTCCTGCCTGATCTGGTGAAAGTTGGAAATGTTCTTTTCATTAATTATCTACCAGCTTTTGTATCAATACTCCCTCTTCTGCCATCTGGCTCCATCAATCCACTATCCCCTCCCTATCATCCATCCTCTGTTATCATCCACTGCTGGCCCACTTCTACACTGGCTATTTCTCTCTATGCTCTCACACCTAGTATAGGGTCTCAATCTGAAACATTGATCATCCCCTTGCCTCTACAGATGGTGATTGATCCACTGAGTTCTTCCAGCAGTTTATCTTTTCCTCCAGATTTGAGCATCCATAACAGTAGTTCTCCACCTTTTTCTTCACACTCACATACCACTTGAAGTAGTCCCTATGCCATTAGTGCTCTGTGATCAGTATGGGATTGCTTCAAGTGGTATGTGAGTGAGAGGGGAAGATTAAGAATCGCTGCTGTAGACCCAATTGTTACTGAAGTATTTTGCTGGAGAAAAATGTAATTGGTCCATTTCCTTTGGAGTTATGAAACCGTACACATAACGATTCAATTAAGTATGATTAAAACAGTGGTTTTCAAACTTTTTCTTTCCACCCACATTCCACCTGAAGCAATTCCTCACTAATTACAGAGCATCTATAGTATGTCTTATGTCTCCAATCTATTTAATAATTGTTCCTTTCAAAGAGAACAACTTTACATTTTCCAATGTTATATTCCACTTGCTTTTTTCCCATTCACCTAGCCTAACAATATCTCTCTGCAAAAAAAAGTACTGGATTATACCTCAGAGAACTCCAATAAATTTGTCAGATTAATACATTTCATGTATCATTGTTTGTTTGAGTATTAAATTTTGTATCGCAAAGGTGCATGTCTGATCAGATGAGTCCAAACAAGCTAATGTGGCAGTCAGACTCTGGTTATACTTTGTGTGTGTGATGTATGACTAGCAATTCAGTTGTATTAATTGAAAAAGAAACACTGAATCAAAATCAGAGAATTTTTCTTTGAGTATGATCTAACCTGCTGGGCATGTCAGACAAAAAGTATAACCTGAGTCTTGTTAATTTGATTTCACTTTATCAGAGATATTTTCTTTGTTTGACATCTCCTTCCTCATCATCTTTGACTCTAAAAGTTAAAGATTTATTTTTTTCTCAATTTTGACAAAGTTTCTTTTTTTTAAAAAAAATTATTTTTCACACCATGAACCACATTGAGCATGATACATAATTTTTCCTTTTCAAATATTTTCAGTGCCATTTTCTCCCTACCTCCACCACCCCCCCCCCCCCCCGTCCATTTAAAGTACAAAATCTAGGATACATTAAACCAGTCAAACAATGTTGTCATTCAATAAAAATAAACAAGAAATTCCACTGAGTCAATTCTTTTCATTTCCTTCTCCTTTCGTTAATTTAGGTAGTAAATGTCCCCAGTAGGTTTTCGCTTTTGTGTTTCATGTAAGGCTCCCATATTTGTTCAAATATTTCAATACTATTTCTTAAACTATATGTTATTTTTTCTAATGGAATACATTTATTCATTTCTCTACACCATTGTTGTATTTTCAAATTATCTTCCAATTTCCAGGTTGACATAATACATTTTTTTGCTACGGCTAGAGCTATCTTAACAAATCTTTTTTGTGCACCATCCAAATCAATTCCAAATTCTTTGTTTTTTATGTTAGGAGGAAGATCTCTGGATTTTTTGGTATATTGTTTTCTGTAATTTTATTTAATATTTGGTTTAGATCTTCCCAAAATTTTTCTACTTTCTCACATGTCCAGATTGCATGAATTGTTGTTCCCATTTCTTTTTTACATCGAAAACATCTATCAGATACTGTTGGGTCCCATTTATTTAACTTTAGAGGTGTAATGTATAGCCTGTGTATCCAGTTATATTGTATCATACGTAACCTCGTATTTATTGTATTTCTCATCGTTCCAGAACATAACTTCTCCCATATTTCCTTTTTTATTTTTATATTTAAATCTTGTTCCCATTTTTGTTTAGTTTTACCATTTGTTTCCTCATTCTCCTTTTCTTGCAGTTTAATATACATATTTGTTATAAATCTTTTGATTATCATTGTATCTGTAATCACATATTCAAAGTTACTTCCCTCTGGTAACCTCAGACTGCTTCCTAATTTGTCCTTCAAGTAGGATCTCAATTGGTAATATGCCAGCATTGTATCTTGAGTTATATTGTATTTATCTTTCATTTGCTCAAAGGATAATAATCTATTTCCTGAAAAACAATTTTCTATTCTTTTGATCCCTTTTTTCTACCATTCTCTAAAGGAAAGGTTATCTATTGTAAAAGGGAGTAACTTATTTTGCGTCAATATTAGTTTTGGTAATTGATAATTTGTTTTATTCCTTTCTACATGAATCTTTTTCCAAAATATTGAGTAGATGATGTAATACTGGAGAACTTCTATGTTCTACCAATTTTTCATCCCATTTACATAATATGTGTTCAGGTATCTTTTCCCCTATTTTTATCTAATTCTAATCTAGTCCAATCTGGCTTTTCCCTTGTTTGATAAAAATCTGATATGATTCTTAATTGTGCGGCTCTATAATAATTTTTAAAATTTGGCAGTTGTAAGCCTCCTTGTTTATACCATTCTGTTAATTTATCTAGTGCTATCCTCGGTTTCCCCCCTTTCCATAAAAATTTCCTTATTATTTTCTTTAACTCCTTGAAGAATTTCTCTGTCAAGTGTATTGGCAATGCCTGAAATAGGTATAATATCCTTGGGAAAATGTTCATTTTAATACAGTTTATCCTTCCTATTAGTGTTAATGGTAAATCTTTCCAATGCTCTAAATCGTCCTGTAATTTTTTCATTAGTGGATAATAATTGAGTTTATATAGATGGCCGAGATTTTTATTTATTTGTATACCTTGGTATCTTATTGCTTGCATTTGCCATCTGAATGGTGATTCCTTCTTAAATTTTGAGAAATCCGCATTATTCATTGGCATTGCTTCACTTTTAATTACGTTAATCTTGTAACCCGACACTTCTCCATATTCCTTCAATTTCTTATATAATTCTTTTATTGATAGTTCTGGTTCTGTTAAGTATACTATAACATCATCCGCAAATAAACTGATTTTATATTCCTTGTCTTTTATTTTTATCCCTTTTATATTATTTTCTGTTCTTATCAATTCTGCTAGTGGTTCTATAGCTAACGCGAACAATAAGGGTGATAGTGGGCATCCCTGCTGTGTTGACGTGCTTAAGTTAAATTGCTTTGATATATATCCATTTACTGTCACTTTCGCCAATGGTCCCTTATATAATGCTTTAATCCAATTAATATACTTCTCTGGTAAACTGAATTTTTGCAATACTTTGAATAAATAATTCCATTCTACTCTGTCAAAGGCCTTCTCTGCATCTAAAGCAACTGCTACTGTTGGCGCTTTACTCCCTTCTACTGCATGAATTAAGTTGATAAATTTACAAATATTGTCTGTTGTTCGTTTTTTTTTAATAAATCCAGTTTGGTCTAGATTTACCATTTTCGGTACATACTCTGCTAATCTGTTTGCTAATAGTTTAGCTATTATCTTATAATCTGTGTTAAGTAATGATATTGGTCTATATGACGCTGGTGCGAGTGGATCTTTCCCTTGCTTTAGTATTACTGTAATTATTGCTGTTTTACATGAATCTGGTAAGCTTTGTGTTTCATCAGTCTGGTTGATTACTTCCAGGAGGGGAGGAATTAATAAATCTTTAAATGTTTTATAGAATTCTATTGGGAATCCATCCTCTCCTGGTGTTTTATTATTTGGTAATTTTTAAATTATCTCTTGTATTTCTACTATTTCAAATGGTTCTGTTAATTTATTTTGTTCCTCTATTTGTAATTTTGGTAGTTCAATTTTAGTTAAAAATTCATCTATTTTCCCTTCTTTCCCTTCGTTTTCAGTTTGATATAATTGTTCATAGAATTCTCTAAAGTTTTCCTTGATCTCCTTTGGATTATATGTGATTTGTTTGTCTTTTTTCCTTGATGCCAATACCATTTTCTTAGCTTGTTCTGTCTTAAGCTGCCATGCTAGAATTTTGTGTGTTTTTTCCCCTAGTTCATAATATTTCTGTTTTGTCTTCATTATGTTCTTCTCCACCTTATATGTTTGTAGTGTTTCATATTTTATTTTTTTATCTGCCAATTCTCTTCTTTTAGTTGTATCTTCCTTCATTGCTAATTCTTTTTCTATATTTACTATTTCCCTTTCCAACTGCTCTGTTTCCTGATTATAGTCCTTCTTCATCTTGGTTACATAACTTATTATTTGCCCTCTAATGAACGCTTTCATTGCATCCAATAGTATAAACTGATCTTTCACCGATTCCGTATTTATTTCAAAATACATTTTAATTTGTCTTTCAATGAATTCTCTAAAATGCTGCCTTTTGAGTAGCATGGAGTTTAATCTCCATCTATACATTCTTGGATGGATGTCCTCTTAACTTTATTGTCAATATTAAGGGTGAATGGTCCGATAATATTCTAGCTTTATATTCTGTTTTTCTTACTCTATCTTGCATACGAGCTGATAACAAAAATAGGTCTATTCTTGAGTATGTTTTATGTCTACCCGAGTAATATGAATATTCCTTTTCATTTGGGTGTTGTTTCTTCCATATATCCAAAAGTTGCATTTCTTCCATCGATTTAATTATAAATTTGGTTACTTTGTTCTTTCTGTTAATTTTTTTCCCAGTTTTGTCCATATTTGAATCCAAATTCAGGTTGAAATCCCCTCCTATTGATATGTTCCCTTGCGTATCTGCTATCTTCAAAAAAATATCTTGCATAAACTTTTGATCTTCTTCGTTAGGTGAATATACATTGAGTAGATTCCAAAACTCCGAATATATCTGACATTTTATCATTACATATCTCCCTGCTGGATCTATTATTTCCTCTTCTATTTTAATTGGCACATTTTTACTAATTAATATAGCTACTCCTCTTGCTTTTGAATTATACGACGCTGCTGTTACGTGTCCTACCCAATCTCTCTTTAATTTCTTGTGCTCCAATTCAGTTAAATGTGTTTCTTGCACAAATGCTATATCAATTTTTTCTTTTTTCAGTAAATTTAGCAGTTTCTTCCTTTTAATTTGGTTATGTATTTCGTTAATATTTAAAGTCATATAGTTCAGCGTAGCCATTTCATACTTTGTTTATCTTCCCTTTCCGTTTCTCCATCATCACCTTTCCTTCTTATCCATTTCTGCTTTCTTGTTTTGAACACTTTATAAGACAACATTTCTAAAACATCAAACATTTTCCTTATTCTCCTATTTAAAACTTCTTTAACCCCATTCTCCCCTCCCCTTCCTGAGTTGCCCTTTATCCCTTGTCGGACAACCACATCTCCCCTCTCCATTTGGATTTGCGAATTCACTCGCAAACGTCAACTGATTTTGTAGTGACCGTAACTCCTCCCCACCCAGCCCCCCCCAGAAAAGATTTCAATTTTCAAATGTAACAAAGGTCACTCTTTCAATTCCCTCCTTATTCCCTCTATTCCCTTTCCCTCCCTTATTAATTCTTGTCTATACTCTATATATTTTCCTCTAAATACGGATACATTCATGTATGCATACTATACACACATATACCCCTTTACACACATACATATAGTTCGTGGTCATTTTTACTCTCATTACATGTCTTCATCTCTCTGCTTGTTTTGTAGTTGTTCTGCAAATTGCCTTGCTTCCTCTGGATCGGAGAATAGTCTGTTTTGTTGCCTTGGAATAACTATTTTAAGTACCGCTGGGTACTTTAACATAAATTTATATCCTTTTTTCCATAAGATCGCTTTTGCTGTATTGAACTCCTTCCTCTTCTTCAGGAGTTCAAAACTTATATCTGGATAGAAAAAAAATTTTGGACCTTTATATTCCAGTGGCTTTTTGTCCTCTCTTACTTTCTTCATTGCTTTCTCCAATATATTTTCTCTTGTTGTATATCTTAAGAATTTTACTAAAATGGATCTTGGTTTTTGCTGCGGTTGTGGTTTCGGGGCTAAAGTTCTATGTACCCTCTCTATTTCCATTTCTTCCTGTAATTCTGGTCTTCCTAGGACCCTGGAGATCCAATCTTTTATAAATTCTCTCATATTCTTGCCTTCTTCATCTTCCTTAAGGCCCACTATCTTTATATTATTTCTTTTATTATAGTTTTCTATTATATCTATCTTCTGAGCTAACAGCTCCTGTGTCTCTAACTTTTTTATTAGATTCTTCTAATTTCTCTTTTAAGTCTTCTACTTCCATTTCTACAATTGTTTCTCGTTCTTCCATATTTTCCACTCTTTTTCCTATCTCTGATATGGCCATTTCCATTTTATTCATTTTTTCTTCTGCATTCTTAATTCTTCTTTTTATCTCATTAAATTCTTGTAATTGCCATTCTTTCACTGATTCCATATATTCTTTAAAAAAAGATACATCCATTGTCTTGCCTTTCTCCTCTTCTTCCTCTGGATTGACCATCTGTTGTTTCCTTGTTTTCTTTTTACCCTCTTCTTTCTTGTTGTCGTTATTGTCTGTGTTCTGCACCTGCTGCTGTGCTGCAGGTGTCTCTCTCAGCTGTGGAGATCGACTCAGCAGCTGTTCCCCCCTCCCGTCAGTGTGGTTTTTTTCATGCGCGGTTGCGCACTTTTACTCGGCTCTGCGAGCCATTTTTGTAGTCCCGAGCCCGGGACTTCCACTGACCTGCGGGAGCGGGCTTCTCTCTCCGCGGCGGGCCTCTTCGGACAGGTAAGGCCTTCACCTTCTTCTTCCGACATTCTTTCTTCTTCTTTTCTTCCCGTTGTTTTCGACTTTTCTCTCTTCGTTGCCATTTTCTTCTCACCTTTTTTTTACTTTATTATAAATTTTAATCTTGTACCTTTGTGCTTTGTGTGGTTTTTTTTAACTTTTTGGGAGAGGGCTGGAATTCCCTGACCAGTCACTACTCCATCACTTTGACAAAGGTTCTTGTTTCTTTTTTAACTGATTCTGCCTGAACTGAAGAGTGTTTCCAGCATGGTCAGTTTTGATTTCAGTTTTCCAGCGTCAATTTGTTTCACAAAGGTATATCAAAGTCAATAGCAGTAAGTATGTATAGGAAACAACGTCTCTTCACTGACTGTCAGTGCAGATGCAACTCAACGATGCATGCCTAGCCCACTGCTGTACTCACTATACACCCATGACTGTGTGGCCAGGTACAATTCCACTGCTATCTACAAATTTGCTGATGACACCACAGTTGACGGTAGAATCAGAAACAGCAAGGAGGAAGCGTATAGGAGGGAGATAGATAAGCTCGTTGAGTGGTGTCAGATCAACAAACTTGCACTCAATATTAACAAAAGAAGGAGGTGATTGTGAACTTCAAAAGGAAGTCAAGAGAACACAAAGCAGTCCTCATCGAAGGCTCAATAGTGGAGAGGGTCAAGAACTTCAAATCCCTGGGTGTCAACATCTCCAAGGATCTGTCCTGGAGCCTTCGTTTTTATGCAATCACAAAAAAGGCTCGCCAGCGGCTATACTTTGTGAGGTGTCTGATGAGACTTGGTTTGTTACTGAAGATCCTCAAAAACTTATACGGGTGTACTGTGAAGAGCAATCTGGCTGGTTGCATCACTGCCTGTTATGGAGACGCCAATCCTCAGGGCAAGAAAAATCTCCAGAAGGTTGTTAACTCGGACTGTGACATCACAGGCACCAGACCACTTCATTGAGGACATCTACAAGAGGTGATGTTTTAAGGAAGCAGGCTCTATCTTCAAGGACCCCACCACCCAGGCCGTGCATTCTTCACACTGCTACCATTTGGCAAAACTGTACAGGAGCCTAAAGGCAAGCACTCAGCGGCACAAGGACTGATTTTTTTCCCCTCTGCCATCAGATTTCTGAATGAACAATGAACCAGAGACACGACCTCACTTTGACTTTTCATGCACTATTTTTATTTATTTTTGTGAAGTGGTTTACATGAATGTTTGCAACTGTGATGCTGCCACAAAACCATGTATTTCATGACTTTGTTCATGACAATAAATACTGATTCTGAAATTCTAATCCAATCCTGATCAATTGTGTTTCCTCGTACATATGCAGTAAGGTGAAAGTATAACTATCTATTTTAATCACTAGAAGTTCATTCAGTGGTTAATAGTCAGGGGCTTTTAGAAAAAGGGAATTGTGTGACTTTTTTATAAAATCTGATCATTTTGTGTTCAACAGTTACTTTCTCTCCAGTCTTTTCCAGGAAACCCAGTTACAGGATTCATCTGTAAAATTTAAAGCACTTCCTGTGAAACTGCAACAGAAAGCCTTTGAAAATGTATATATGAAAGTACAATCAGGAATGAGATGTCAGGTAACTTCAATTTTGTTTTTAATTTTAAACCTTTTGCAGTCAACTAGTTTAATTTGGGTTTATCCCAATATAATTCTTAAGTAAATGACATCTAATTCACTTTTGGGAAAATCATCATCTTTTTCCTTGTTTGTTTTTGTTTGTTGGCCAAATAGTGTTAAGTGACTGAATTTGCATACAATGTAAAGTGATAGAGCGTTGAGTGTTATAGCACAGTACACACCCTTCGCCCACAATTTGCTGATCTATATACAGTAAACCTACTTAACAACTGAAATCTTCCCTAGCTCATACCTATAACCCTTTCACTTGGCTGTTATTTTTCCTCACAGTAAAATTCTTACATCAACATTGTGATGGGTTGATTAATCCTGATTCAGTTTCAAAAAGTTCCTTATTTTCCCTTTTTTTTTGGTTTTGCTTTCTCTTTTCCTTGCCATTCTCATGACACTGAGTGCATTTGCTACACCATAATATCATACTTTGGATAGATTTAGGTACCTGATTTCTTCCTTTCCATTTTTATTGCTTCATCCTTACGGATCATTGAAATCATAAATTTAATTCCTGGCTCCACACCCAACCTTATCTAGAAAAGTGCATCATGAACTTCAGCATGGGGAAATTTAGAGTTGGATATAGTGCTCCTTTACAACGAAATGCTCACCAAAACTTTTTCAAGGCTTCACCGTGAATCCTCGCTGCTTCTCGTTCAATGTTAAGATCGATGACCTTCATCAGGTAGAGAACATAGGCAGAGACTTTAAAATAACTTGATTTGAAAATTCTAAATTTTAAAAGGTTTTCTCCCTGTTCAACATTTTGAAATATTTTGCCTTGGTATTCATATTTTTCCATTATTAGTTCCTTTTCTATCTATATATAAAATGAAAGCTTGGGATAATATTTAATATCATAATAATTGCTTTGCTCGCAACTGAAACACCATTGTTCCAATTATTCTGCATATTCTTACCCAAATGTACTTTAGGATTTACCTAATTTTCATTCCCATTGTCCAACCATAGATGGCAATCTGACATTAAAATGTCAATGTTATGAGTGAAAATGCTGTGTGGAATATTATGTATCCATAAACCACCAAATCCTAACCTCAAATTGAATAGTGGCAATTGACCCTATATACAGAAAATAGGACAAACCAGATCCATAACATTATTTTGTAATTAAAATTATAATATTAACAATACTTTAGTGGTTCGTCATCACCATATCTCCCTTACCCTCATTACAAATTTTACTGACTTAACTTCAAGATGCTGGGAAAACTAGTTATAATATTCCCATACGTTCTCTGGTGCCCTGGTCTCTCCCCATGTTTGATCTTCATCAGAGCCCTGGACTGAACTCTGCATTCTTCAGACTTCAGGTCTTAGTGCCTCCTACCCTGCATCTCCACCATTATTACCTTCCCTCTTGATACCAAGCACCATGTCATAGTTTTTGATCACCCCATCCAATATTACATTGATTCTCCCTGCAATCAGTTTATTTTTGATACCTCTCAAAACCAATGTGTTTATTTTGTATTAATGTTTCAGTGAAATTCCATGTTTTCCATTTGCTTGACAATTTGTATGTTGCATTTTTTAAAAATACATTTTTGTGGTTTTCTTCAGAATTGTACATCCCCAGATGAACTCCAGGATGAGGAGTGCAACAGAAGAGCTACATTGCTTCTAGTGATTTCATTGGTTATGTGCTGCAGCCCTATTTGTGAAAAGCAGGCTTTATTTGCTATTTGCCAGTCATTAAAGGAGAACAAACTAGACCCTTCACTTGTTAAAAAGGTAACAATAAAAGAAAATTGTAACATCTGTAAAAAAGGAAACAATGTCAATGTTTACTTCCTTGTTCAAATTTCCTCTTGTTTCATTAGATCAAATCCACGCACATCAAAGATTAACATTCACTAGGCAGGAATCTTTAAATTTAAATCTCTCTTCACCTCTAATTCAAGACATGCAAAATAAGTTTGGAAGTTGAGAAGACTTGCTGAAGCAAAGATGGAAAATATTAACATCAAAGTTAATGACACCAAATATTTTGTGATCCACAAAAATCCTGAAATTGCATAATTTATCTGCAGTAATCAAAAGTAACAAACGCAGAATATTTTTGTTGTCTTTGATTTTATAAAGCTGTACTCTTTGCCTATAACAAGTATTCTTGTACTTTTACTTACACTTAGATTCTTGAGTCCACATCAAAGTGTTTGTCTTATCGTAGTTTGGAAAGCTTCATGATTTCTCATATAGATTACCTTATCCACGAATGGCTTGCACTGAATGATCCTGACTATAAGCTGCCTACATTCCCTTATATCTTATTGAACTGTTCTACTCTGGAAGAATTTTACAGGTAAATGGAATATTCATTTCCAATGAAATCACAACAAAAAAGCAAAGTAGTGGTTTGTATTTCTACACTGAATCTGAATATATTTTAAAAATGTTTAACTATGTAAAGTTTTGTATAAGAAATGCACATGGTAATATGTTAAATGGGACAAAAAGAAGAAGACTGACATCTATTTCCCTTGTGTTCAAGAAGTTGTAAGTGATCAGATTATTTGAAAAGATTGTAGTGAGGTTGCTACGGCTACACCTAGGTTATAGCTCTTTGTTATACTCAAATCCGCAAAAGAAGGAAGACACACACACACACACACACACACACACACACACACACACACACACACACACACACACACACACACACACACACACACACACACACACACACACACGATTAGAGTGTATTCATTACTGAGTTTATTCAGTGGCAGCTCTACCTTTTACAGTCAGCTCGGCCACGTCACCACCAGGGTGTGGTTTGAGCCAGCTGGCTGACGATTGGTTACCTCAGATGCCCAGGCCCTGATTGGGCCCCCTTGCGATTCTCCATCGGTGATTGGCCAGTTTCACTACTCTGCCAGCATCCTATGGAAATGGGCGTTTCAGCCTGCACAATGCTTTGCCAGTCGCCGCATTCGTTGGCCATTTCCTGTGTTGGCCCGAGGCATGGGCCGCGGGCCGCTGCAAGATACTGACAAAACAATACTTGTATTTAGTTCTCTTTATTAATCAAATGTTGCCGTTGATTTGTGTTTTAGATCCTATTACAAAGTTCTTGTCCCACACCTGATGGTTACTGGTAACATGGAAGAAGTGAAATCAATTGCTGCTCACATTAGAAGATGCTGGAAAGATTTGCTTGCTGATTGTCTTCCAAAAATAATGGTTAACGTTCTGCCTTATTTTGCATATCAAGAAAAGAATGGATCTGATAATGCTTTAGCACAACAAAGAGAAAATGCATCAAAGGTGTTTGACATGCTGAAAGAAGATGATTGCTTGGGAAAGCAGGTGAGATATAGTAGTATTTTGTTATATTATTTATGAAGTGTTTTATGAATACAAGACACCTGAGTCATCATGCTGTAATAATATTAAAACTGAGAAACACAAAAGCTGCAGATGCTAGAATTTTAAGCAAAGAATTGCTGGAGGAACTCAGCAGAACCAAAGCATTCATAGGTAGAAAAGGTCAGTCAACATTCTGAGTTGAAACTCTTTATAAAAACTGTGGTGGATTATATATTTTATATGTTTTTGAAGGAGATAGATTGTGGGAGGAGTGTAGGTCACAAACAAACACCTCACAAAACAGATCTCATTTAAAATGCAAGAGCTTTGCTCCGGGGCCCAGTGCCTTTGTAAAGACAATAAAAACAGCTTTGCTAAAAGTTTTCATAAGGAGGTGCAAATAGAAGACCCTCACAAGTAGGTGTTAATTGGACATGCTGTGGAGCAATGCAACAGATGAACGGGCTCAGAAGTTTGGGTCCGGTCCCGCATTCTGTCTGGTTGCATTTTGCTGTTCTAAGAAGGTCATGTGGCTTTGCAAGCAGAGAGAGAGAGAGAGAGAGAGAAGAGACTAAATAGGCTTTCTCTAATCGAGAGAGAGAGAATCAATTTTCTGCAGTGGCTTTTGCAGGCAGTAGCATGGCAAGCTGGCAGCTTGTTTAAACCCCATTTTGAAGACGGGTTATGAGTTCTGAGTTCAGCCCGTTGAAAACCCTTGTGGTCCACACAAGAGGAAATGGCTGGCGAGAGTGTTTCACCTGAAATAAGGGAAACAAAAGGAACTCTGTGGTGACCTGCAGAAGAAAAGGTTATCATCTGGAAAACCCTGATGGGGCCAGTTTCTTTGGCAAGACATTGAAGTGGGTGATCAGAGGGAATCAGTTTGTGTGTGTCCAACGAGTAACAAACCTCTCTCTGAAACCAACAAGAACCTTCCTGAGTGATAACCATTTATCTTTCAAGCACCAAAGCCTGGTGATGGTTCATAAATGTTAAATTCTGGGCACAGTATAAGAATTGCCTGATACTGGTGAACTTGGAAGAGTGAGAAGTGAGAATGCACTGTGAATCAAAGAACTTTTCTGAACTTGCACACATTACATATATGTGCACTTAGAATTAGAGGGGGTTAAATTAGGTGAAGTTAATAGTAATAAGTTAAAGTTTTATCCTGTTTTTTGTTTAAAGAAAATTAAAAGTAACTTTTGTTTAAGTAACCATTTGTCTTGGGGAATTGCTTTTGCTGCTGGGTTTTGGAGTCCTCTGGTCCCATTACAAAACAAAGATAAAATTGGTGAAATTACTTGTATAAAGGGGAATAGAAGCTGGATGAGGGGGCCCTGTGGTGAGGACAGTAGATGTTGGAGGTGGAGGGAGAAACCAATGGGGGGGGGGGAGTGGGGAAAGAGAAGTTAGAGAAAGAGAGAGAGCGCACAAAAATATAATGAAAAGGTGAAGTGAAGCTAGGAATGGAATCTGATAGGGTATGGTTTACCTGAAATTAGAAAAATCAGTTTTCATGCTGATTTAAGGCTGTCCAAGAGGAATATGCCATACTGTTCAGGTTTACATTTAGCCTCACCCTGACAAAAGATGAAACCAAGGACAGACACGTCATTGTAGAAATTGGTGGGGAGTTAAAATGATTGGTGACAGTAATTTTTGAACCACAAATCAATGAAGCAGTCACCCAGTGTGTGTTTGGCCTCACTAATGTCGAGGAGATGACGTTTAGTACACCGAATGCAGTTAATTAGGTTAGATGATGTAAATGTAAAGCTCTGCCTCACCTGTCTGTGGCACTGGATGAAGGAGAGGGAGGAGTTTTGCACTTTCTGCAGTTACAGTGAGAAGTGCCTAAGGGGGTGAAGGGTTGAGTGGGGAGGAAAGAATGGACTTGGGAGTCTTGAGAGAGTTATCACTGAAAAGCAGATGGAGGTGGAGAGAAGATGTGGCTGGTAGTGGGATAGGACTGAAGTTGGCAGGCGTGCCAGAGGTTAATGAGACTGATGGAGTGGCAGGTGGGGTGACAATTGAGGATGAGAGGGATTTTGTCCTTGATCTGCCTGGTGGGAGATGAGGAAATGACAAAAATACAAGAATTGGAAGAGATACAGGTGCAGGCTTTATCAATAACAGTAAGGGGAATCCACGGTTATTAAAAACAAAAAGATATTTTGGATGTTCTTGAGTGGAGGACGTTCTTGGAACAGATGAGGTAGGGGAATTGTGAGGAAGGGATGACATTCTTGTCTTCGCTCCAAACCAACTGATCATCCCCTGTAACTCAACTTTTATATTTTTGTAAACAAATGGTAAAACTAAACAAAAATGGGAACAGGATTTAAATATAAAGATAAAAAAGGAAACATGGGAGAAGTTATGCTCTGGAACGATGAGAAATACAATAAATACGAGGTTACGTATGATACAATATAACTGGATACACAGGCTATACATTACACCTCAAAAGTTAAATAAATGGGACCCAACAGTATCTGATAGATGTTTTCGATGTAAAAAAAGAAATGGGAACAACAATTCATGCAATCTGGACATGTGAGAAAGTAGAAAAATTTTGGGAAGATCTCAATCAGATATTAAATAAAATATCAGAAAACAATATACCAAAGAATCCAGAGATCTTTCTCCTAAGTAACATAAAAAACAAAGAATTTGGAATTGATTTGGAGGATGCACAAAAAAGATTTGTTAAGATAGCTCTAGCCGTAGCAAAAAAAATGTATTATGTCAACCTGGAAATTGGAAGATAATTTGAAAATACAACAATGGTATATAGAAATGAATAAATGTATTCCATTAGAAAAAATAACATATAGTTTAAGAAATAATATTGAAATATTCGAACAAATATGGGAGTCTTACATTAAACACAATAGTGAAAACCTACCGGGTCAATCACTACCTAAGTTAACGGAAGGAAAAGGAAATGAAAAGAATGGACTCAGTGGAATTTCTGGTGTATTTTTATTGAATGACAACATTGTCTGACTGGTTTAATGTATCCTAGATTTATACCTTAAATGGACGGGAGGGGGGAGGTGGGGAGGGTGGGAGGGGAGGAGGGAGGGGGGGGAGAAAATGACATTGTATATGTGTGAAAAGGGAAAAATGTGCATCATGGTTAATGTGATTTATGGTGTGAAAAATAAAAAATTATTAAAAAAAAAAAACCTTTTATATTTTTGTGCTGTGCCTGGCTTCATGCACAATGTATAAGATGTCTACCAGTCTGCTCACAAATCCTGGTGCACATGACAATAAATGAGCATAAACTAGATAAAAAGTCCTATAAAGAGGGATTGTATATTCCTGAACTAGTTGCATTTCCTTTCAAACAATATGGAGGATAATCCAGGTATGTCCTGTCCACAAAAAACAAGACATCTAATCCAGCTAATTATTGCCCATCTTTGAAAGTGATGGAAAGTGTAATTAATGGATCTATCAATCTGTATATACTCACTAGTTATCTCATTGATTTCACCTCTGACTTAACTAATACAGCTTTGATCCAAACATAACCAAAGAGCTGAATCTCAGAAGTAATTTCTGTCCTCAAAAGACAGCAGTTGACAAAATGATCCCTGACAGTATTGAAGCCAATAGGCATCAAGATGAAAATACACCAACGATAAGTGATCCCCTTTTCAAAAGGGGAATCATGATTACGTGTTTTTTTTTGTAGCCTTGCTGATAAAAGTAGTTTTAGGTGTGCAACTTTAAGACCTGACAAGCAACTTGGCCTCTTTTTCTTAGTCTTAAATTAAAATTGGTAATCACATTATAATATGGTGTCCTGCTTTTGTTGTGACTACTGTAAACTAATATAAACTCTGGAACTTTGCAGTTTCAAGCAATCTATTTATTGAATCAGAATTTATTATCACAAAATTCATCAAAGTTTATTGAAAAGGATGAGAAATATTTCAGGAAATAATGATTATTTAATACATTTTTTGCACAAAATTTTTTTAAAAAAACAGAATCTCTAAGATATTTAACATTTGACATTTCTCTTTTTCTTTTATAAAAGCAAATTGACCATTTAAGTCTCAACAACTTGCCAGAAATTGTTGTAGAGGTGCTCAGTACCCTGTTTGATCTTCCTAACCAAGATGAAGCAAATGATGAGCTGGTGAAGCTTGTTGGGTAAGGGAGCTGAAGAATATTTGAATCCATTTTTATTAATAAGATACTGAGCATTAACTTACCCACAATAATAGTGTCAGAACATTGTGAAAAGTATGATTTTTGTTTTTAAACTTTGAGAGAAAAAGCAATCCAATTAATTTAATCCATTAGTCCCTTGAACATTTTTCAACCTACTGGAAGTAAAAAGTATAAATAGCCTGAATCGTGCAGCATCAGTTTCAATGTTATTATTTCAAAATAGATTAATATTGTCCCAGCCAAGAGTGAACATGTCTTGCAGTTTAATTAGGAAATGAGTCAGATTATTATTATGATCTGTTTATTGTACACTGATGGATTTTTGTCAGAATTGTTGTAAATTTCTGCTCTGAAACCTAAAGCTGTTTTATTTCTTTCTACTATTCAGGGCTATGGATCCTGCTCCTAACCCTCCCTATTTCCCATCCTACGTTGTTAAAGCTACACTGGAGTATATTGGCAGCTGCCATAAAGAAAAGTACAAATCACTTGTGGCAGTTCTTTCAAAAAATCCTGTAAGTTCCTTGTTAGATATTTTTGAACACAGATTCACAGTTTTTACCTGATTGGAAGGGTGGTGGGTATATTATTTTTCACAGTCATGGACCTCTTTGGCTGATGCAGCACATATAACCATTTACGGAGCGGAAACAGGCCACATTGGCCTTTCGAGTCCGCACCGGTTCACTGATTTTATAATTCTCACTAATTGAGAACATTCCTTAAAGTGAGAAGAATCCTCATAGCTATATTAAAATCACATATTGCAAACACAAATTTTTAAAAAACTTTTTGGAAATTGCCATTGCGTCAATGAACAAATTTAGCAAAAAAGTTTTAACAGATGTGATATTTTATGTCAATATTTATTAGCAGCAAACATTTCCATTAGTAAAATTTTATAATGTGTCATATTAGGTTCTTTTATTTTAACTCTATATTAACTCACTGCAGCTCTGTAGCTCTCAAATGCTCAGTATATTTCTTAAAATCTCACCAATTCTTTTCAAGAGGCAGTTTTAGACGTGTATAATTAAAAGCTGTCCAAAATGTGTTGTAAACAGGATTCAATACAAAAGATCTTACATGCCATTTGTAAGAAAGCAGCAGACAGTACCAGTGGCTATGAAAAGCATAGAATTCTGATGATGTATCGTTTGTTCGTAAACTTGTTGCTAAAAGAGATTATGGACGGGCTGGGAGGATTGTGGGCTTTTGTTCTCCGTGACGTCATCTACAATCTGATTCATCTCATCAATAGTCGGTCAGTTTTTTCATTAATTTTTTTTTTACTATTCTTTTATTAAGACTTGTTCATTGTATGTGTTGAGGTACATCTCTTGCAAATTGAATGTAGTTGCCTGCAGTTTCTCCTATTTCCTCAAACCTCTGATAGCAAAATTAAGTTCAGAAGTTCCCCAAGAGAGCTCACTGCAGCTTTGTACCTTTCAAACTTCAAGTGTAAATGATAGTATTGAAAAGATTGCATATTTGTACATGCCATGATGCTGGTGAATTAGCCAGTCTTACAAAATAATTTTGACTTCTATTAGCTACATATGTTGATGCAAACAAAGTATGGGGCAGGCAATATAACAGATGGCAATTAGCAGTGTATCTATCATCTGAATTACCAGTGTGTACTTTGAGCATCAAAACATTGCCTCAACATCTTATACCTGTATAACATTTTTTTCGATCATGCTTTGCCATTTTTTTTTCTCTTTAAAGGCCATCACACATGGATGATGTATCCATACGCAGTTTTTCTCTTTGCTGTGATCTTTTAAACGTCACTTGTCAAACTGCTGTGGAACATTGTGGGGATGCACTTGAAAATCACCTTCATGTCATTGTGGGTACTTTAACACCATTGGTCCAGGAACAGCCAGAGATTTGCCAACAGGTGAGCCACTGCCTGCTTTCACTTTTACTTTTTATTGATTTAAAATATATAATTTAGTAAGAAAAATATCAAGCTTTTTCTCCTTAACTTAAACTTGTACGCTACTTTAAACATGGAGTAAAGGTAGTGGGTGGCATGACAAGCATAGTGGTTAGAGCAATGCTTACGGCCCCAGCCACCCAGGTTGGAATTTGGCACGGTTTGTAAGGGGTTTGTACATCCTCCTCGTGTCTGCATGGGTTTCCTCCAGGTACTCCGGTTTCTTCCCACCCTTCAAAATGTACTGGGGTTAATTGGGATATTTTGACATCATGGCCTCATGGGCCAGAAGGGCCATTTACCATGCTGTATGTCTAAATTAAAGTATTATCCCACCATGTGCCAGAAACACATAAATAAAAAATGTCAACACAAGTAAAGAAAAGCTGTGACCATAAGCAATGGGTATTTGTAGGTCTGTAGGAGGAAAGAATAGGAGAGAAATTTGTAGAAGGTCAGCTCAAAATTTGGACTGAAATGGAAGAAGGAAAGTTATCAGATTTCAAGGCTTGAGAAGGCACGATAAGAATTTTAAATTGGTGAAGCCAGTCAAAGTTTCTAAAGTTTGTGGAAGCTGAGTATTGTGCATATAATTTTTTCCATACTGCTCCTTGTAAAGCTTTAAACGTTTTCATCATTATTTTCCATTTTAATTTTAACTGAAATGTTCAGGGGGGTGGGGGGGGGGGGTGCGTGCCAAGATGGTGTAGAGCCCAGACGTGTAATCTCGACCTCTCTGGCCAGACTTTTAAGAACCTGTCTTTAACTTTTTGTTTTTAAGTTTAAACTTTTTTAAAAACTTAGTTTAAGTATTAAGGAGTTGTTATGGCCATTAATGGCAAAAAGATTAAACCTCAAGTACAGAAGAAACGACATTTTCGGAGTGTTGAAGATTTAGGGCCTGGAAAAACTGCAGCTGAAAAGAATGATTACTGCTCACCAGGAAAAGGATATCTCTGCAATTATTCATTCTCAGGAGGAAAGTGCGTGTTTCCAAGAAGTGGATCCTGATTCTGGCAGTTTGCCAACTGCAGAGGGAGCTCACAGAAAAATGAATCCATTGTTCAAAACCACTCATGCAGTACTTCAATCTGAAGAGCTTGATCTTATCCGTGAGTTCTTGAAACAACAGTGAGTTGTGAGGGGAGACCAGCATTAACCCCCTGAGGAAGTCGGGGTGTCATAATTGAGAGTTCAAACACACAGTAAAACTGTTAAAATGCCTGCTGTTGAGCTGCAGCAGGAGTTGCAGTTATCTGGTTCTGACACTGTGTTAAAGAAAACAGGGTCTGGTCTTTCTGAACTACAAGTTAACCTGTTAAGTACCGTTACTCAGCCGATATTGCAAGAGTTAGCTCAAATGAAAGATAGTATGAGGTCAGAATTCATTACAGTTAATACACGAATGGAAGTATTTTCTGAAGATTTAAAAAAAATTTCAGTCTGCTTTTTTGGAATGTAAACAGCAAGTGGCCTCTAATACAGAAAAAGTGATGGAGGTGGAAAAATCCGTTAAAGAATTGCGAGAGCGTGAAAAGGAGTTAGAAAGAAAAGTAGATTATTTGGAAAATCAAAGTAGAAGGAACAATGTGAAGATTCGTGGTTTGCCAGAAGGTATGGAAGATCAAGATCCTCTTCGTTTTTTTACAGAATGGATCCCACAAATATTGGGACAAGAATTTTTCTCTGGAGGCTTGGTATTGGAAAGAGCTAATAGAGTCTTAAGAAGAAGGCCTCCGCCTGATCAATCACCGAGACCCGTGATAATTCGATGCTTGAATTATTTGGACAGAGAAACGATACTTCATCTAGCAGTGCAAAATGCGAGACAACGACAAGCTCCGTTAATGATTCAGAATAGTAGAGTGTTTTTTAATCCCAATTTGAGTCAAGAGGTTATTCAGCGTCGGCGTCGATTTAATCCAGTTAAAGAAGTTCTGTGGCGTAAAGGCTATAAGTCTACTTTTCGTTATCCGGCAGTGTTGAAGGTGTTTTGTGGAGACTTTCAATCTCGGTTTTTTGAGAATGAGCGTGAAGCAATGATTTTTGCTGATTCATTGCCAGATGTACGAGGACCAAGACGTAGTCCACCATTGTCTCCTAAAGAAAAATCTGGTTGTTCTGGAAATAGGAGAAATGGGAATGGAAAGAGTCTAATTTCTCCTGAAATGTGGTCGTTGAGTTTGGAATCTCTTGGATGAACAGAAGAACTTACTTATTCATACTTTATTTTTATGTCATTATGATATCTTGTTATTTTTTGTTTGGCTGGGAAGGGAGAGATTTGCTCTATATTCTGTTAGTCATCAGCCACTGGTGGGTGATCCACACCCAAGTTTGGTTTAGGGATTACTACCTTTTGGTAGTTTTTTTTTGGGGGGGGTGGTTTACTTTATCTTTTTTTTCTATTTTTTTTTATTTTTATTTTATTTAGACTTTAATTTGTGGTTTCTTTTTCTCCTATTGGAGGGCCTATTTACGTTACTTTGAGTTTTTATAAATAGATATTATTAGTTCTTAGTAATATTAGTGGATATGTCAAAGTTCAGGTTTGCTACTTTTAATGTTTGAGGTTTAAACACACTGATTAAGCATAAACACATTTTGGCGTATATTAAGAAAAAGAAAAATTGATGTCGCTTTTTTAATATGGTTTTCATGAATCAGATTTGTGTTTTAGATGTGGTAACGCTGTTGGAACTTTTTTTCACACGGTTTGGTCATGTATATCTATACAATCTTTTTGGAAGAAAGTACAATTGTTTCTGGAATACCTGTGTAAGATTAAGATACTTTTAGATCCGACAGTATTTTTATTGGGTAATTTGCAACCTTTGAAAGGTCTGGGATTAGATAAATTTCAACTTGCTTTTGAAAATTTAGCATTATCTGTGCCAAAAAAAATGTATTGTTAGTACGTGGAAAGATAAGAATATGATTGATGTTAATAGATGGTATAATGAGATGAAATATTGTTTAATAATGGAAAAAAAATCACATGTATATTTCGTGTGATAACTATAGTTTTTTTTATTAATAAGAGGTTGTTATATTCAGAATATTTACATTTTGATTTACATTGATTAGATCTTAATATGTATGCTTAATTTTTCTTTATTTTCTTTATGGCTCTCCTTAGGAGAGTTGGCTGAAAAGGGAGGGGGGTCCTTTTTTTCTCTCTTTTTTCTTTTATATATAAAATATATCATTCATGTTTAGTTTATTATATATGTTACTTATCTGTATTTTGAACGAATAAATAAAGTTTAAAAAAAAAACTTAAATGTTCAGTCAATTATGGTTGTATCTCTTTCAGGCTCTCTCGTTGTTGAAGTATCTGGTGATTTCTAATCGTGACAATGAAAAATTATACCATGCAATTAGGCGGTTGGATCCATTCCCTGACCTTCCTGAGTTCAGAGAGCTGCGTCTTACCCAGGAGAAAATCAAGTATAGTAAGAAACGGTTCACATTATTGGAGGTAAAAAAAAAAAATTTATGTATGCCATGAGGTTTGAATTCCATGTTTTTCATTTCTGCCAGACTTACACTTTTTAAAAAACTTCCACGGGAGTAGTAGAGTCATGATTATTAACCTGAAAAACTGGGTAAACCTTGAATCCTCAAGTAACCAAAGTAGTCTCAAAAAATGCAGTGTGAAGTAATCAAGTGGAATAGATTCCCAGTTGCCTTTTAACCTGCTCTGCCCTTTGGTAAAATTCTAAGTATTGCATTGTCTTTCCCTTACACCTTTTGAATTTCTTTGCATCCAAAAATCTACCAACATAGTCAATGACTAGGGCATCTGTGGCCTCGGCAATAACTTATTGCCACTCTCATGCTGAATTTCCATGAATCTAGTCTTAATTGGTTTCTGGTAGAAGTATAAGCTGTCCTGATATCCACTTTTTATTTAAAAACTTTCCAAAAATGGGCAAAAATTGGTAAGACGAGATCAAATAATTAGCAAGAAAATAAACAAAAACTACAAAGAAACAAAAATATTGTGGCAAATTACAACAAAGCACCGTCTCAAACAATATATTAAATAATTTGCCATTTCATTTTTTTGTGAGAGAGAAATGTTTGAATTAGGACACTTTAAAACCCTACTTTTCATTGAATGATGTCATGGGATATTTTAGTGTTGACCCAGAGGTACTGCAATATATGCATGGAACCTTTATAAAGTCTAATCAGAAAGTATATTCCCTCTGATAATGTAACACATTTTGGATGCTGTATTGAAATTTGAGCCAGAATATGTGCTCAAATCCACCAAAGCATTTGAACCATGTCTTTCTGAGTGCTCATGTTTACATGACTTTGAAGCTGGAGGTTTACGTGCTTGTGGTGATTGAGGGAAAGAATGTTGAAAAAAAATTAAGTAGAGTTTCATTTTGTAAAAAAACGAATCAGAATGAGCTATAATGGATGGAGTCTTCAACACCAGAAGGATCAAAGAAAAGGAAGTAAATGAAAGGCCTCAACCGTGAAGCAACTAAGGCTGGAGTCTGAAGGAACAGGGTCTACGTAAAATGACACAAAAGACTAATAGAAGCAGAAAAGAGCATGCTATAAATGAAAACTAAAGAATCTGGGTCTCTGCAACTGGATCTTTGGGTTCTGCCAATGAGAAAGTCAATCAGTGCAAATCGGCCACATCACCTCCTCCACACTGACCATCAACACAGGGGCACCCCAGGACTGAGTGCTATGTCCTCTCCTCCCTGTGCACTTACGACTGCTTCGCCAAGTTTGGCTCTAACTCAATCAACAAATTTGCTGACTACTTCACCATTGTTGGCCAAATAACTGGAAATGGTGAGTCAGAATACAGAATGAAGATTGAGAATCTGGTGGTGTGATGCCAGAACAACAATCTTGCTCTCAACATCACCAAGATCAATGGAGCTTGTTGATTTTAGGAAGGGAAGCTGAGGAACCAGACACTTGTCCGCTTTGATTGGATGAAAGTGTAGAGATCATATCTTAAGTTCCTGTGAGTCATTTCTGAAGACTCAATACTTGTCGTCAAATATTCTATCAAACTTCTACAGATGTAGTGTGGAAAGTATACTCACTGGTGCATTAGAGTCAGGAGGCAGAAGGCTGCAGTAGGTAGGAAATTTAGCCAAGTCCATCATAGGGTTCGATATCCCATCCATTGAAGACATGTATGAGAACCGCCAACTTCATAAAGGAACATCTAGTCACAATCTCATCTCACTGCTCCCTTTAGGCAGAAGATACAGAAGGCAGTAAACCAGCACCATTAGGTTCAAGACAAGTTTTACAACAGTTATCAGGCTCTTGAATGTCCCCTTGTTACATCTAACCATGAACTGCTCCGACACCACATTGCAAAGACACTTTTTCTTATACAAGGATAATTGACTACTTATTATCTATAACTGTGGTATTTATTGTCTCTTTTTAATTTAAATAATATATACCTGTTGTCTTTGTTTTATTAAGCACCTTTTGGGCTGCAGCAAGTAAGAATTTCAGTGCATATTTGCATTATACAATGTTTGTGACAATCAATTCATTTTCATTAAATGAGAGCTATCAGAATTATAGACCATTTCCTGGATAATTGAAAATGACTGATAATAGAGAGTGGGGTGGGTTAGTTTTAAAGAAAAAATTAAGGTGATCATGAGTTTACATTTGCCTCAATTAGACTCTTTTTCTGTTTCAGGAAATCAATCACTTCCTCTCAGTCAGCTCCTGTGACTCATTACCCCTGACTAGGCTTGTGGGATTAAATGATCTAAAAAAACAGCTAGAACTTCACAAAGAAGAGAGTAAAATTCTGCTGAAAGAATGTCAAGGTAACTAGATGGTATCTTAATGAATACAAATCTTGACAGCAGTATACAAAGATGTTTTTAGAGCACTATTATGTTAAAAATAGCAGTAAATTTGAGCTTCTCTTAATTAAATAATTGAAGGTAAATATTCCATTATCAACAATTCAACCTGAGTGCAGCACTTTTAAAGTAGACTAAAATAGATCAGATCAGAAACTATTTATTGGGGGGGGGGGGATGTCATGTGATGCTGTGAGGAGTAGCACACAACCTTGCAACTCCTGTGGGAATAGCTAAAAAAAAAAGTACATATTTAGAAAAGTATTTTTAAAATTGCTTTGCAGTTAATATAAAACATCTAATGATTATGTCACCTAAGAATGAGAAAATGCCTAAATTAACTCCTACAAAAAATGGTAAAGAGAAGAAGAAAAAAGAAACTGGGCCTACCTTAGTGATGAAGCAAGCTGCTGAAGTGCTCTCTGAATCCACCGGCAAGAACCCAGAGAGGGACCTTCCTTCGGAGCCTTCTTCGTGGCAACCGTAAAGATGGCACCGGAGGAAAAACTAAAACTGCATCGCGCATGCGTGGTACCGAAGAAAAAAAGGTTGGAAAAAAAATTCAAGGTTTCTTAAAGGGGCAGTTCATCGTTTCAACATCAGAACCCGAAGGGGATACAACTCCAGTGGAAGAGGCTTCAGAAGAATATGAATGCGAAGAAGAAGTGTCAAGTTCAGAAGAGGAGCAGATTAGAGGCAATGAAAAGACTTTTAAGAAGAAAATAAATAAGATTGAGTCAAAAATAGATGAATTTCAAATAAAAATTCATTTGTCTTTGGAAAATAATTTAAAATTGTCTGAAGAATTGAAGCAAGTTAAAAACAGATTTGATGGTTAAGGTGAATAATGCATTAAAAGTGATGAATAACATTTCACAAAGAGTGAATAAGTTGGAAAATAAGATTCAAGATGTTCGTGAGGACGTACAGCGCATTGAAAAAAGATCTAATGTGTCTGAAGATTCGATGACTAGTTTAATGTCAATGAATGAAAAACTGTTGGAAAAGGTTGGTATTCTAGAAAATTATAGTAGAAGAAATAATGTTAAAATAGTGGGATGGTCCGAAGGTAAAGAAGGAGAAGATATTTTTCAAGACTAGATACCGATGATATATGGAGCTGAACATTTTGAAGACAAAAGATTCTAATTGAAAGAGCTCACCAAGTCAGAGACCCCAATCTATCCTGGTTAGATTTTTGAGCTACCAGGATAGAGAGAGGCTTCTAGGTTTGGCAATGAGGATGGCGAGGGAATATGGACTTTGAATTTTTGTTATTTAGATTTGAGCCAAACTTTATTAAAGTAGAGAATTTAATCCAGTTAAGAAAGTTTTGTGCGATAAAGGTTACAGATTTGTGTTACTTAATCCTGCTACTTTGAAAATATTTGTACCAGGTCAACAGGATATGTTTTTTACAAATTATGTTCAAGTTGAAGAATCTGCTCAGAATTTGTCTAAAGTTCAAGTAACAGAAAGCACTGATTTGTTGCAATGAATTTAATGTATAGGGAGGGTTTTTTTAACCCTTTTCTCTTTCTGATGGATGAAGAATTATTATGTTAGATGAAATTGTTGATTAAATCAAGGTTTTATCCCTCATGGGGGTCAGGGCATATGTTCTTTATTTCTGGCAGCTGCATGTGTTTTCGTGGCTTGGCTATGACCTGTAAAATGGAGGGAGATAGCGCTGGTTCTTCCAGTGCTTGTGAGGGAGAAATTTTTGTTTTTGTTTTCTCTTTTTTAGTAATCATATATATTGTATTCAATATGAATTATTTAAATCTTTTTAGATTGCAGATGATGGCACTCAGGACCAAATTATTTTGTGGGAATACTTCCTGGATGGGAGTGATGAAAAGGGATCTTTTAAAATAGGGTAAATGAATAAAGCAATTAAGATTATGAGTTTCAATATTAATGGGATTAAGGGACAATAAAAAGAAAGAAAATTTTGTCTTCTATTAAGAAATTGGGAGTGGATATTGCTTTTTAACAGAGATTCATGTAAACAAAAAAAACCCTAAAACTGAAAAGAGATTGGGTAGATCAAGTAGTTTTTTTTCCTCATTCAATTCTAAAGCTAGGGGAGTGGCAATTTTATTTAAGAAAAATTTTGCAATTAAAGTTCAGAGTGTGACAACAGATCCAGCAAGTAAATATATAATGGTAAATTGTCAAATATTTTCAGAGGAATGGACTTTATTACATATATATGCACCAAATTTAGATGATGAAAAATTTATACAAGATACTTTTTTGAATCTGACAGATGTTTATGAAAATATTTTAGTAGGAGGTGATTTTAATATTTGGATCCTTTATTAGATAGATCATCAAGAACAATAGTTAAATCTAAGGCAGCTAAAGCCATGTTATATTTAATGAAGGATTTAAATTTAATCGATATATGGAGAAGGAAACATCCTAGAGATAGAGATTATTCTATATTGTCCCTTATTTCCAGCTTTGCCTGCTTTGGCTTTAGGATCTCTTGTAGAAATTATTTTAATGGACCAGCAATTGAAAGGTTTTGTGGTAACTCAAACCAAGCATGAGATTTGTCTATTTTCAGATAATGTGTTGATATATTTAACTCAACCACAATTATCACTACTTAGACTTTATAAACAATTGATAGATTATGGAAGAGTTTCAGGTTATAAAATAAATTGGGATAAGAGTGAAGTAATGGAATTAATCCAGGGTGATTATTCACATTGTCAAAAAGATATTTGATTTAAATGGACTGGAACTGGAATTAAATACCTCGGAATACGTAAAGGCAATCTTTTGAAAAATGTATATAAATTAAATTATAATTATTTAATTTAAAAAATGGACAAATAGATTTCTATTAGTAAGTTTTTACAACAGGTTACAGGTGTTGTTTTTCCATTAAATCCTGAGTTATTATTGATGAGAAATTTTGAAAGTATAACTCCTAAATTACTTTTATCAGATTTTCATTTGAAATTTGTTAAATTAGTTCTGGTGATAGCAAGGAAATGTATTGCTGTTACTTTGAAATCATATGTTTCATTAACATTAGGAAGATAGCAAACAGAGGTTCAAAGTAGTATTCCATTAGAAAAAAAAATTACATATAATTTGAGATGTAAATATTCTGTATTTTAACAGATTTGGAGCTCGTATGCTTGAACATTGGGTTTGAAATTATAAATAACCCCTTTGAATCCTCCATACCGGAGAAGTATTCCCTTAAAAATAAATAATGTTTTTAGTGAAATATTTTTGGATCTTTGAGCATCTTCTGAAGGAATCCAATTCAATATATAATTGTTTCTTATGTATTTTAGTAATTCAGCTGTTTTTTAGTTAGGGTCGGGGTTTGGGAGGGAGGGATTAGTCGGGGTTAAGATGGGGGGGTTTCTGTAGTTTTTTTCTTTTTCTTTATATGAATCAACATGATTTAATTGTTTTATAACGTGAAATATAATTTTTGTCAGTTGTTACATGTATTGATTTTAAATAAAATATTCAAAAAAGAGAAATTTTATTGTCATGTAATAAAATAGAAGTGTAATATTACATGAAATTGTCTTTAGTTTGGCATAAAGCAGACAGATTGGCCATTAGCATTGTCCAGAGAAAGAGAAGCAAATGCGAGTCCCCTTCGAGTCACTGAGTCTCCATGGATTCACCTCCAGCACTCCCGCAGCCTCTGCAGCCACACAAGCTTGGCATGGTTGACATAGAGGTTAACGCAACGCCTTTACAGCGTTGGAGATCGGGACCAGGGTTCGTGGGCCTAAATGGCCTGTTATTGTACTGAATGTCTAAATTTAAAAACAAGTTTAAGACTACAATTGAGATCAAAACCATCGGGAGCCCTTCTTGCCCTCAGCACTCTCTTGAATCTATTCCAAAACCTGGTTCTCATGAGCCAGTTTCCAGCCGCCTGCAGCCTGGTATGAGCCTTATGTTCTCAAGTCACCAGCAGCCCGTAGCCTGTATGGTTCCCCACCTGCAAGTCTCCTGTTTGTGGCCTTCAGGTGCAGAACTCCTCGTATTCACCATCCTTGGGATTGTCTCCTCTGCTTCTCCTTCTCCATGGGGTGTTCCCCCGTTACTGGTGTCCTACGCCTGTCCACTGCTCCCCCGGAGTCTGGGGTGTTCTCCCGTTACTGGTGTCCTACGCCTGTCCACTGCTCCCCCGGAGTCTGGGGTGTTCCCCCGTTACTGGTGTCCTACGCCTGTCCACTGCTCCCCCGGAGTCTGGGGTGTTCCCCCGTTACTGGTGTCCTACGCCTGTCCACTGCTCCCCCGGAGTCTGCAACTCCTCGTTGTTGCTCCCTAAATCAGGTGCTTCCATCTTGGGGACAGGCTCTGCAGGTCCTTTAATAGGCATTTAAAGCCTGTCGGCAGCCAGACTGAGCGGTAAGACTCTGCGAGGAAGCACTGGATCCATTCCCCTGTCTCCCCGGGTCCACATGAGCAGCAGCGCTGCCATCACAGGAGCGTCACGCACATTAAGACTATTGCTAATTTATGGTTTTAATTTACTCCAGATTGTTAAATTAACAAGTTTTATAAATTGAAACAGTGGCAAATATAGGACAAGAGACCACTGCTACCCACTTTCCCCTCCTCTTCCCCAGCCCCAACCTCTTATCATTCATTTCAACAAGCAATCATTCATTAAAGCATAAGGGCAGAAATAAGGACTTTTTTTAAAAAATAATTTAGACATACAGCCCACGAACTCATGCCACGCTATTAACCTATAATCCCTGAAGGGTTTCGAACAGTGGGAGGAAACTGGAGCCCCCACACAAAACCCACGCATATCCTGGGTGAACGTGCTAACTCCTTACAGATAGCATGGGATTCGAACCACAGTCCCAATAGCTAGTGTGCTAACTGCTATGCTAACTATGCTGTTGTTAATCAAGATGTTTGGCATTTTTACATGTAAAGGTTAAAACTTTGTGTTTTTGATTCTTCGTTAATGTTGTGCCTGTTTCTTTAAGAGAACTATAGTTTGTAGTATTACCATAGTGATTATGATGTAATATGTCATAATATCCACCCAGGCTAACTGCTCATTCTACAAGATGAGAAGGAAGCGTGAGCATGAGAAATTTTTCTTTGAATTTTTGTATCTCTGAGTATTTTCATTTCTATATATCTTTGTATCATTATACAGTAAATGATTTGTTATTCACTGTTATGAAAGTCTTTTGGCAAAGCTATGCAAAATGTTTATCTGTTCTATCAACAAATTAAAACTACATAAAGGAACAGCCACAGAGTTTGATTTATTGGATTAAAGAGATCTAAATTTAGGATATCGCAGCTCATGCTTTGGAAGATAATACTTTGAAATTGGGGTATATTAGAATGAGAAAAGTGTTGTCTATACTACATTTATGCACATGGCCCTCTAATCAATTAGGATTGCTAATGTCAAGCTCTGGCGGAAACTTTGCAACCACTCAGAATGTTTATCATGCTACTTTAGGTAATAGGTATTTTGATTATCCACATTTTCAACTACACATTCCCACTTCAATTTGGGGGCAGGTGGGGAGCATGGGGGAGGGGTGGGGGGATTGTGCGTGCGCGCGCATGTGTATGCTGTTTCACTTGATTTGAACTAACATTTCTACAATCTCTTCAGATGATCCAGAGCCCAGTGTCCTCGTGAAACTGGTTGTAAGTCTCCTAGAATTATGCAAGTCTGCTATCTCTCACCCTGCTGGAAAAGATATATTAGGTGAGGGTTTAATCAACCTAAGATTCAATGAGTAATGTGGAATGATGGAAAAATATGATCCTCAGTTGATGGTCTTTATGGAGAACCATACACTAGCAGAGCATTAAAGACCCAGAAGCTTCCCCATTCAGAAATTATGAGATTTACTGATAAATTTTTCTAGTAAATTTTTCAAATGAAACAAACATGTTTATTCTTATAAACAACAATTTTAGAACTGGTAGAGGTTCTTTATACAGAGTAATAAACACGTACTGAGGACTTCTTGACTATGTAATGGAACCACAACTTAGAAACATTTAGAGAACAGTTCAATATTCACAAGATCATAAGTTATAGGAGCAGAAGTAGGCCCATTGGCCCATCAAGTCTGCTTTGCCATTCTAATCACAAACTGATCCATCTACTCACTCAGCTCCACTCCCCGGCTTTCTCCTCATAACCCTTGATGCCCTGCCCTGACTAATCAAATACCTGTCAATCTTTGCCTTAAATACACCCAATGACCTCATTTCCACAGCTGCCTGTGGCAACAAGTTCCACAGACTCACGACCATCTGACTAAAGAAATTTTCCGTATCTCTGTTTTAAATTGATGCCCTTTTATCCTGAAGTTATGCCCTCTTGTCTGAGAATCCCCTACCATGGGGAAACATCCTTGCCACATCTACTCTGTCCAGGCCTTTCAGTATTTGAAATGCCTCTATGAATTGAATACTTCAACCAGTATAGTCCAATTCTGACAATCGTTCCTTGTATACTTACCCTTTCTTCCTGGTATCATTCTAGTCAATATTCTCTGAACCCTCTTCAATGCCAGCATGTCTTTTCTCAAATAAGACACCTAAAACTGTACACAGTATTTCAAGTGAAGTCTCGCCAGTGCTTTATAGAGTCTCAACATTACTTCCTTGTTTGCTGTTCCTGTAGAAATGAATGCCAACATTGTTGTAAGGGTTAAAATGCAAGTTGCAAGGAAAGTCTGCAGCTAGCCAGTAGATGATGAAATCATGCCATAACCTAATAACATCTTACTTCAAGGTTAGCTAGCTCTCCCTCTCTTTTTCTCTTTCTGCGTTCTTGAAATAAGATGGTCAGTTTTGAACTTTCTTTGATCTGCAAAGATGGAGGATCTTGGGATAGACTGAAAACTTTTATTGACTGTTTTAAGTATAATTTAAGCATCATTTAATTGTATAAGGAAGTAGTAGTAATGTAGTAACTGAAGGTTTAATAAACCATTAAAAACTCAACTGCAACTTTAGTACAGACTTTTCTTGAACTAGTCATAAACGACATTCCAGTTTCTCCAAGTGAATATAAAGGAAGATGGTCACAACAATTGTATTTGCTTTCTTCACCACCGACTCAACCTGGAGGTCAACCTTTAGGGTATTTTGTATGAGGACTCCCAAGACCCTTAGCAATTTAGAATTTTGAGTTTTCTCCCTATCTAAATATTGCTAGGGGTTTCATTAGGGTCTTTCAGGATGAATAAACCAACATCATCTGACAACAAATTTCACTTGTACAGTGCCTTTAACAAGGTAATATTCTAAAGGCACATCAGAGGAGACCACAATCCAGCAATACTATACTCCCAGCTGAATTTAAAAAGTGGATGAATAGATTGAGATTTAAAGAGTAGAATATGTGCCAGACAATGGAAGATCCAGCCTTATCTGGTGGAGTGTTCAATTGCTATAAGAGAATTGTCTGAAAATAATTTAAATCATCTTGCTCCTATTCCTGCTTAAATTGGTCTATGTCATAAAATTAAGGATAATTAACTGAGCCAACTCAGATTGCAATGGCAGGTGCAGAAGATGGTATTTTGAAATGGGATTCATATTTGATCAAACAGTACCGTACTCCAAAGGGACTTGATACAGTAAGGCCCCCCTGTATCCAGCACCTATGGGGATTGGTAGAAGCTGGATAAATTAATTTTCCTGTTGGTTGAGATTGTGTGTTGTGTGATTTGCAAACTAACTGCAGCGGGGGGGGGTGCCAATTTTAAAATTGTATTTTAAATTCATTTATTATCCATGATTTGTTTTGCTGGTTGCTTGAATTCTGCATAATGGGGATCTTTACCTTTGGATGCAAACACAAGAGAGGTATCTTTTCCCTTGAAAGTGTTACATTTTGTGAGGCACAATTTCGTGTTCAGTGTTATTCTATTCATTTTTTTTTAAATGTAGCTTATTGGTCTGGATTATTTAGCTTGTAGCAACTATAATGTATGATATATTTGAATATGTGTCTCATTTACATTCATTTTGTAATTTCAGAAGCTGCAGGCAAGTGCTTGGGAGAAATGGGTCCAATTGACTTTTCCACCATTGCTTTACAACACAAGAAAGATGAATTTCATTTCAAGGCAGCAGAGCTGTTGAAAGAAAATAAATTCAAATTGGTTTACATTCTCCTAAGTGTTATTAATAATGCACTCACTGACCAATGGTGAGTTTATACATATTTTGAAAGGAAGCTTAAAGCAAACAAATATCTTGCAGATCACTAAACTATTTACTTTATAGCCTGTACAACTTGCAATATTCTTTTAATTGAACTTGTGTGAATTACTATCAAACAGTACAGCACAGTATGGGCCTTTGTCCATGATATTGTGCCGACCTACATAAACCTATTGCACATTGCTTTAAACCTTCCCTCCCCCCAGAGTGTGATTGGTTTTCAGCATTTTGTAGTGTCTCATCAGCAAAATGCAGTGAATTACTTTAATTTGGCCTGTTTGTACATGATTCTATATAACAGTTTATAGTGTGCATCATGTGTTAATAACATGAATTCTGATTTTCTCTTGTTGTTATAACTTTTGTGGTGGAAATAATGGTCTGGAAGTATAGCTGCAATGTCCATTTATTCAGCTCCAAATGATGGCCTAACCTTCCAGTGTGGGTGACTCCAGCACCACAGGGAGCAGCATTCCTAGAACTAACTATCACCATTTTCTGAGAGCAAAGCCACTTCATCTGCAAATGTGTTCAGAAATGAAAATTAATAATATATACATTTTAACTTAGTTACTTATTTTTCCACATAAATTCCATGAGAACAAATTTTATTCTGTGACTCAAATTTTGGGTTAGTGATTTGTGAATTCTGTAAAGAATTCCATAACCCTAAAAGCTATTACCTGGGAGTTGCCTTTACGCAAAGGAAGCACACAATTTTTACTTTGTCATCCACAATATTGATAAAGATCAAAGAGTAATTTTCTGGCTGCCTTATAACTAAGTGGCATAGGATCTACATATATAAAAAATATGCAGATTCTATGCCACTAGGGTTAGTTTGAGGCACAGCTGAATACTCTTTGAAAGCCAATATCAGCCTGAATAGGAAGTAATCAGTTTTCCATATTCAAATAATGCAGTCTGGTATTGGCTTTTATAGTTCCATTTTGTCAATATCAATGTGAGTTTATTGTCACGTACACAAGGACTGCCTAAAGAAATTTCTTGGTGCCTGCCACATTGACCACTGCCAGTGGGCTGATATCGCCTCAAACCGTGCATCTTGCCGCCTCACAGTTCGGCGGGCAGCAACCTCCTTTGAAGAAGACTGCAGAGCCCACCTCACTGACAAAAGACAAAGGAAGAAAAACCCAACACCCAACCCCAACCAACCAATTTTCCCCTGCGACCGCTGCAACCGTGTCTGCCTGTCCCGCATCGGACTTGTCAGCCACAAACGAGCCTGCAGCTGACGTGGACATTTACTCCTCCATAAATCTTTGTCCGTGAAGCCAAGCCAAAGAAGACACAAGTCAATGTATAGATGCACCAAAATTCCCACTTGCTGCTGCCAAATAGGTACATAAGATACACCAACTAAAATAACAAAAATTAAATTGCCACAATATTCCAGGATAGAATAACACATAATAAATATCAAAGGACAGATAAATATTCACAGTTGCATTTGGTGCAAGGGAAAAAGATGACATTTCAGTAGTGCAAACTGATCTTTTAGTGGTCCCGAAGTAGTTTCAGGTTAGGGTTGTTAGGATTATGTAGATAATTAATGTTCAAGACCCTGATAGCTATTGGATGAAAATTGTTCTTGAACCTGGAGGTGCAGGATAACAGGCTTCTATACCACTTTTTCAAGGGAGCAGCAAAAAGATAATGTGGCCAGGGTGATGGGGTCCTTAATGATATTGGCTGTTCTTTTGAGGCTGCATCTCATAGACAAGAGGTCAGTAGACAAGAGGTCAGTGTCGATGATGGACTTGATGAGGTTTGACACTTTCTCCATCCTTCTACATTCCTGGGAACTTGAATTTCTATTAATAGTGTGCTTTAATTCAATGAGAGAATAAAAAATTGGAAAATACATGTTCAAAATGATGAAACAATCTTTCCAATTTTTAGAAGAGTTCAGATGGTGCCCAGTAAAAAAGAATAATTGAGCTGAAACAGGTCTGGAATTTTTTTTTTTAAGATTTATTGGTACTCAGCACGTGAATGATACCAATGCTTAAAATGAAAGGTGTCACTGGCAAAGCCTATCGATGTTGCAGCTTCCCTATTTCACAGACAATTTCTAGCTTCCTCTGATACTTGTTGACTTGCAAAAATGATGGAAGCAAATCAATTACAAAATATTTGCTTAGTTATTTTGGCAACAGAGAAAAATTCAGTTGAATCCCTTTAAAACGAAGCTTCCCTTAAACAAAAATGCCAATAATTAGTCAGCGTGACGCCGGTCTAAATCTGTTTGTCATCCAGTTCAGAGTGAGTGATAGAATATCTCATACATATTACAATCCCATCAAGGGATTGTCATTAGTGCTTTGGAGACACCGGGGAGACGCTAGATGCTGAAATCTGAAGTGAAACACAGTTGGCTGGTGGAACTGGGTGGATCATTAAGCATCAGTGGAAAAAAACTAGTCAATGTTTGAGCTGGAACTCTGTGTTAAAACTGAGTAGAGAGGCAATGCAATGTAAAGAAGACAGGTTGGAAGGGGTGAAATGAGCCCCACACAGGATTGGTGAAACCATGTAAGGCCCCTGTCCAGCAAATTGTGTTTAGTGTCCTTAGTATATCTAAGGAGCTACTGGTTTAATAGATGGCATAGAGCCGAAGAGGTCTGTAAACAAAATCCAGTGTTTGAAGAGAAAAGAAATCCAGATAATTTATATGCAGTTGATTACGTGTATGGATTTACTGATTTCTGTATTTTTAAAATATCCATCCTTTCTGATCTTTTCTGCCAGTATTGATGTTCGCTTTGCTGCTGCTCAATGTGCAAAGAACATTCTTGCCACCCAAACAGGCCACCAGTTCTGGGAACTGAGTAAGAAAGATCCCAATGGTCCTGATCCAATGCTTATGTATTTGCAACCTTTCCGCACACCCAGAAAGAAGGTAATTATCATTCAACTCTTTGAAGCTTCATTTGCATTAGGGTTAGAGAAGCAGAACAGCAATCTGATCTGATACACAGATGATCGCTCCACCACTGAACTATTACAGGTTCATTTTATTGCTTGTTACAGCACCTCTTCATTCTCCCTAACATTTTCTGTTTGATTTGTTTTCAACAATTATTTGTATTAATGTTTTTCATGTTTTAAAATATGTCTGATCTCCTTTTGTGGCCCTGGTTCTAATCTTACGGTTAAATTCTCCCGTCACTTAAGTCTTTCTTTACTACTGTTCATCATATTAAAATCTTCTAAGATGACAGGATCTTTTCAGACTTTTGAACATTTATTTTCTGTTATTTTCCTATTGCTGAAACACGGTTCATTTTTTAATAACTTTATCCCCTCATCTCTAACATCACCAGTGATGTTGTAGTATGCCTTTTATGGATATCAATATTCTTTTTATAATTGTGCACTCAAGGTACTCATGGTATTCCATTAATGGTCCATCTAGTATCTTATTAAATCTAATGACCAGAATAATTTTTGGTACATTGTTTTTATAAACTAATGTCAACTGGGGAAAAAAATCATTCTTATTGTGTATTTTAATTCCTGTTCTCTTCTAAATTTAATTTCTTCCTGCTAATCCTTGTTGTCACATTGTTGCTGCACACTTAACCATATAACCACTTACAGCACAGAACAGGCCAGTTCGGCCCTACTAGTCCATGCGTAACAAATCCCCACCCTCCTAGTCCCACTGACCAGCACCCGGTCCATATCCCTCCAGTCCTCTCCTATCCATGTAACTATCCAGTCTTTCCTTAAATGTAACCAACGATCCCGCCTCGACCACGTCTGTCGGAAGCTCATTTCACATCCCCACCATCCTTTGTGTAAAGAAATTTCCCCTCATGTTCCTCTTATAATTTTCCCCCTTCAATCTCAAACCATGTCCTCTAGTTTGAATCTCCCCCACTCTTAATTGAAAAAGCCTATCCACATTTACTCTGTCCCTTTTAAAATCTTAAACACCTCTATCAAGTCCCCTCAATCTTCAATGCTCCAGAGAAAAAAGCCCCAGTCTGCACAACCTTTCCCTGAAACTCAAACCTTGAAATCCTGTCAACATTCTCGTGAACCTTCTCTGCACTCTCTCTATTTTGTTTATATCTTTCCTATAATTTGGTGACCAAAACTACACAGTACTCCAAATTTGGCCTCACCAATGCCTTGTACAATTTCATCATAACCTCCCTACTCTTGAATTCAGTACTCCGATTTATGAAGGCCAACATTCCAAATGCCATCTTCACCACACCATCTACCTGAGTATCAGCCTTGAGAGTACTATTTACCACAACTCCTAAATCCCTTTGTTGCTCTGCACATCTCAATCGCCTACCATTTAATGCATATGACCTATTTAGATTTGCCTTTCCAAAATGTAACACCTCACACTTATCTGTATTAAATTCCATCAGCCATTTCTCAGCCCACACCTCCAGCCTTCCTAAATCACCTTTTAATCTACGGTAATCTTCCTCACTGTCTACAACACCACCAATTTTTGTATCATCCACAAACTTGCTTATCCAATTCTCCACCCCTACTTCCAGATCGTTAATATATATAACAAACAATAGTGGACCCAGGACTGATCCCTGAGGAACTCCAATAGTCACTGGCCTCCAATTGGACAAACAATTTTCTACCACTACTCTCTGACACCTCCCATCCAACCATTGCTGAATCCATTTCACTACCTCCTCATTTATACCTAATGCCTCCACCTTTTTTCCTAACCTCCTGTGGGGAACTTTTTCAAAAGCTTTACTAAAGTCTAAATAGACAACATCCACAGCTTTCCCTTCATCAACCTTTTTTGTAACCCCCTCGAAAAACTAAATCAGGTTTGTCAAGCATGATCTACCCCTGACAAAACCATGCTGATTACACCCTAGCAATCCCTGTATCTCCAAATATTTGTAAATACCATCCCTCAGAACACTTTCCCTCAACTTGTCTTCACTGTGATAAAAAAACAAAGGAAACTTGTTTTCTTGGCCCACAGATCGATGGTGGAAGGCTGGTGGTGGCCATAATGTAACAGCAGACAATAATTTTTAATTTGAGCATAATATGATCCATCCTAAAACTCAGTTATTTCTCATTGAGCCAGTCTCTCAAGATTTGTTTAATGATGGCGTGAATTCCCATATTCTTTGCCTCCAATAGGGCGGCATGATTAGCGTTACACCACCAGCGACTGATGTTTGAATAAGGCGTTATCTGTAAGGAGTTTGTGCACTCTCCCCATGGCTGCGTGAGTTTCCTCTGGGTGCTTCAGTTTCATCCACCCTTCAAAACATACCAGAGTTGTTGGTCAATTGGGTGGTATGAACCTGTGGGCCAAAAGGGCCTGTAACCGTGCTGTATGTCTAAATTTAAAAAGTGGTCTATCCTGAGCATTAAACTTCCTTGTAAAATGGTTGAACTGAAACTTTTTTCAATAAATTATTGCTTTAAAAACCATGGCTTAAAACTATGATTTGTTGATGTAGGTTTCTGAGATGTTGGTGGATGATAGATCCAGTCCGAATGAAAATCTCAATGACGGATGCTTGTGGATACCTCAGGGTGCCAAACATGACATATGGCTGAAAACATTAACCTGTGCACTATTAGACAGTGGAGGTGTGAAAAGTAAAATCCTCCAGTTAATAAAACCATTGTGTGAGGTAATCCAATACTCATTTAATTCTCTTAAATTTGGGGATTGTTTAGTTTTGTGCATTTGCAAGTAATTTATATTTAGTCATCAGCTTTTTATAAATGCAAAATTGGCAGAATATTTAATGAAACAGGATTCCAAAACTTAGCTTGAATGAAGGTTACGTATTTTTGAGTTTTTTCAATCGAGAATTATGTGCTATTGGGCGAGAAGCAACCTTAAGGTTGAGATGGGATGTATAATTAATAGAGGCATTCTTCAATATGTTTATGTGCATAGTTACAAATTTAGTTTTATTGAACTTCACCAGGATGACCAATCAGCCTGTACATGAAGCACAATTTTTGTAGCTATTGTTTTCTACATTTTGTGTTGGTATTATTTTCTTAATTCCATTACTTAGCTAAAATCCACAATTGTAATATGATGGCCATCTTGCTAGGAAAATGCTCAATGTTGTTGCTGGCGCCACCTATATTCTATATTTATTATTGATTTATCAAAGCTAAGAATTGGCAGATTCTCACAAACATTATTTTGAAAGTTATTGCTGGCACTGAGTCCTGAGCTTTTGAAAAAGTACATACAGATTTCGTACATTGATAAACTTCACACATTATAACCTTGAATGTGATTTTGTTTATGTTTTTAATTTGACTCATCAGGTGAAGACTGACTTCTGCCAAATGGTTCTTCCATTTTTGATCCATGATATTCTCCTTCATGACGATAATAATTGCTGGCAGGGATTGTTATCTGGCCACATTCAAAGTTTCTTCAATGCGTGCTGTAGAATGGGATCAAACTCAAGCCGATCTACAACACCAGCAATTGTTGACTCAGGTAATAGATTTTGCGTGAATCCCAAAAAAAAAGTATTTAGATATAGAAGTTTTATAAATATTTTGTTTTTCTATTTTGGAAAGTAAGCAAATGAAAAGATAAAATTTCAGATAATTAGCTCATAATGGCAACCCTTTTAGGATTTTCACTGAAACATTATTTGGAAGGTTGTCTTCTGTATTTTACCTAAATAAAATGTTGAATCATTGGATCATTTGTAAGATTTAAAAAATGGCAAGTTGGAGCGGCGTAATGGTGGCATTACAACTTCCAGGATACATTGAACTGGCTATGTGACGTCAATGGGTGATGACGTCAGCACGTGTTGGGAGCACGATTCGAGCTTTAAAAAGGTTGCACGGGTTTTGAAGAGTAAATCCGTTTGATTCTAAAAACGCCTTGCGTGGTTATTTCATCATGTCCACTGTGATTCCAGTGGCCACAATTAGTGACCCCGATAGTCCAAAAATACATTTTTGGACAAACATAGACTCTGCAGACATTGCTGTGAAGCTACCACCTTTGTGGACAGCTGAGCATGAACTGTGGTTCCAACAGGCTGAAGCACAATTTCATTTTTGCAAAGTCTAATTGAACACCATTCGTTATTACCATCTCGTCAGTGCCCTGGACCAGGCCATGGCTAAGAGAGTCGGCAACGTATCAGCAAGTATGACACTTGAAACGCACTTTTATTACAGGTCTATGGTTTATCCCGTAGGGAAAGGGCAGCCAAACTTCTACATCTCGATGGGTTGGAAGACCGCACCCCTTCAGAACTAATGGATGAAGTGCTGTTCCTGGCATCTAGTGAAAGTCCCAATATGCTATTTAAGTGTCATACTCTAGTGCTCTTAGTACATCACTCCCTACAAACAGACAATCCCCCAAAATGGGAAAGCAGCCTCGTCTTCATGTTGTTATCACTGGTGTTGGGGCGTAAATGCCTGCAAGTGCCTTCCATCCTGCTCGTTTGTGGGAAAGGCCCAAGCCAACCGCCAGGAAGGACTGCGGCAGTTGGCGAAAAACCTGCAAACCTACTGTATATATGTATGGGACCAGTTGTCCCAGCGAAAATTTCTAGAAGATATGGGTTCAGAAGTTAGTGTATTTCCACTCACCGGTTTTGACACATGCCATCCTACCCCGGGCCTACAACTATGAGCAATTAACAGTTCCAACAGTCCATCCTTTGGCACCAGGAAGATGAATGTCAAGTTCAAGAATCATCTTTACACTTGGTCATTTATTATGGCAAAAGTATCCAAACCTTTGCTAGGTGCAGATTTTCTTCAGGCTCATTCATTTTTCGTCGACTTAAAAGGATATCAGCTTATAGATGGAACTACTTCTCAGACCATTTTTCTGGCAAACGCCTATACCCCTGCTCTGCGCCTCCAGACATTAAGTAAATAAGTGGATGAATTCTCCAAACTATTGGAAGATTTCCCTGAAATTTCAATTTTCTGGCTCCATTGCAAAGCACGGTATTACTCACTGCATTTGTACTAAGGGCCCTCTTATCCATGCCAAAACATGTCACTTGCCTCCAGAGAAACTGCATTTCGCTAAGGATGAGTTTGCCAAGACGGAAGAACTAGGAATAATTTGTGGGTCCAACAGCCCGTGGGCATCCTCATTACACATGGTTAAAAGCCTACAGAAATTCTTAGGAATGGTAAATTTTAACCATCGGTTTCTTCTGGGAGCAGCTCATATCACGAAGCCACTTTTCAATTTACTGTCTGGTAACACCAGAACTATCCATTGGACTGAAGAGGGAAACAATGCCTTCTTGAAGACAAAAGAATTTCTGACTCATGCCACTGTGCTCAGCTACCCAGTTTTAAATGCAGCCACCGCCCTTTCTACAGATGCTTCCATTATGACCTTCAGAGGTGCTCTTCATCAATATGTCAACAGGCAAAGGAAACCGTTCTTCAGCCGCTGTCTTCATGAAGCAGAGAAGAAATACAGTGCTTTTGAAAAGGAGCTTTTGACCATTTGCTTGTCTATTTGACACTTCCATTATTTTTTGGAGGGCAGAGATTTTGCTATGTACACCGACCACGAGCCCTTAACATTTGCATTTTCTAAGGCTGCAGAGCCCTGGTCAGCGTGACAACAATGGCAATTATCATTAATTTCAGAATTTTCCACAAAAATACTATATATTTCCAGAAAAGACAGTGTACAGCTGATGCACTGTCCCATTCTGCTCCACTCAAGGTTTTCTCTGTAGATCAAGGTATTGACTACCCAGCTTTGGCTGCGTCCCAAGAACATAACCATGAGACAAATTCTTATCGGACTGCAATCACAAACCTGCAATTGAAAGATGTGCAATTTGGAGTTTATGGTAAACTACTCCTCTGTTATATACCAACGGGACACCCACACCCAGTAGTTTTGGCATCATGGAAACTTTGAGTATTCGACTCTGTGCATGGTCTTAAAAAAGACGTTACACAAATGGTGAGGTCCTGCATGCCTGCCAGAAAGCAAAAGTCAGGGGCATACTAAAGCACCACTGCAGTCCATCCCAGCAGTTACTCGTCAGTTTGCTCATGTCCACGTGGATATTGTTGGTCCGCTTCCTGTTTCAATAATAGACAGGTTTACCCTGGTGGCATGAGGTTGTACCTATGGTGGATGCTACTGCAGACACTTGTGCTCGGGCATTCCTCAGTTCCTGGGTGTCTCATTTTGATTTACTTCAGAAATAGGACCTCAATTTACTTCCTTGCTATGGACTATCTTGTCTTGCTTTCTCGGTGCAACAATTCATCATACAAATGCCTATCATCCCCAGGTTCATGGAATGGTGGAAAGATTTCTTTGTCATTTCATATCAACCTTAATAGCTTGGTTAGACGGTCCGAACTAGGCTGATGAGCTGCCCTGGGTGTTACTGATGTGACAGAATATAGATATGTTTTTGGGAGATAAATTAGGGCAGGGTTTTTAGTGTAGGTCACATTTAAACACTTTAAAACAGATCTTATTTAAAATACTGAAGCTCAGCTCATGACAGACATGATGGTACCAACAGCCTTTGCAAAAGCTTTGGAGAGTGCCCAATTGACTTCACTAATGGATTGTTGTTTACAAAAATGGAACAGATAAAAGAGCTTGTCGGAGCCGCAGATTTTCTGGAGAGGAACCTGCTGTTCTAAAAGGGTCATGTGGTTTTGCAAACCAGAGAGAATAAAACAGGCTTTCTCTCAGAGAGACAGAGATCAGTTCTACAGAGTTACCATCAGAAGCAGCAACTGGGACTGGAACAGGACAAGCTGGAAAGCTTGTGGAAAACCCCATTTGGAAGATGGATTGTGAGTGCTTAGTTCAGCCTGGTCAAAGCCTTTGTGGTTCATGCAAGAGGAGAGGACTGGCTGTCTAATCTTTCGCTTGAAATAAGAGAAACAAAAAGGAACTCTTTGGTGACCTGAAGGAAAGAGGTTATCATCTGGAGAACCCTGAGGGGGCAAGTTTCTTCGGCAAGACTCTGAAGTGGCTGATTAAAAAAGGAATCAGTTGTGGGTGTCAGCAAACAACGTATCTCTGAAAACCCACAAGAACCTTCCCAAGTGGTAACCATTTACCTTTCAAGTACCAAAGCCTGGTGATCTTTATAAATGTTAAATTCTATGCACAGTATGAGAATTGCCTGCAACCAGTGAACTTGGAGGAATGAGAAGTGAAATTGGACTGTGAACCAAAGAACCTTTCTGAACTTAATCACACATTACATACATTTGCGCTTAGAATTAGAAGGGGGATGTTAGGTTAGTTAAGTCAATAGTAATAAGTTAAAGTGTGATTCTGTTTTCATGTTTAAAGATGATTAAAAGCAACTTTTGTTTAAGTAACCATTTGTCTTGGCGAATATTGCTGCTGGGTTTTGGGGTCCTATGGGCTCTTAACACTGAGCATTGGAAAAACTCCAAAGGAGGACCTCTAAGCTTCATCTACAGAGTTTGTGTATGGCGCATTGCTGGTGGTTCCAGGGGGAATCGTCCCCTACCATTCCAACTCCAGTGATGATCCTAAGGAGCTATTGAGCAGGCTAAGGGAGACTGTAGGAAAATTGACCTCTGTACCACCATCTTTACATGGAGAACACTCTTCCTTTGTGCCCGAAGTCCTCAAAAGAATAGGTCTTCATCTGTAGGGGAACACTTGGTCAATCTTTGCAGATGCCTTAAGAAGGACCTTTTAGGATACTCAGACAAACTAGGTCAACCTGTATTTTGGAGATTGGAGGGAAGCCACAGGCTTTCGCTATTGACAAGCTTAAACTATCTTATGTGGACAAGCCTTCCCGAATGCAGCAGCCGACAGTCCATCGCAGAATTCAACCACGTAAAAGACAGACAAACTTTTCTGCCAGTTCTGGGGTGGGGTGGGCAGAGCCACAGCTCCCAGAAGGCATCAACCAGCTATGTGTGATGACGTCAGCGTGGTTTTTGAAGAGTAAATCCCTTTGATTCACTCTAAAAAAAAAACATCATGTCCACTATGATTCCAGTGGCCACAATCTCCCCATTACATTATCCTGCAGTAGAACTCAAATTTTAAGTCCATTATTCTGATCAGTATTCTTCCTTCTTCCCTCAATAGCACCAGCTCCCATGGTGTTGCAGTCTCTTTCAGATCATAGCTAACATTGTTCTGAGTCAGCTGTGAGAAAAGGCTCATTTCATCCTTTAAGATTTCTTGGTGAAAGATTGCATTGAGTTAAGCATTGTTTTGTGTTTATCCCAGATCTGTGAAACAAATAATCTATTTCAACTGTCATGTGAAAAGATTATCAGGCAGATAAGGAAAAGATTCAGACTGAGCATCCTCTAGGTATGGTTCGATTAGAAGAACAGGCTGATACTGAAGAAAGCTCTGTGTCCCCTGATGAATGGGCCTCTGCATAACCACAGCTGAGGTGAGGAGAACCTTGTCCAAGGTGAACCCACACAAGTCAGCTGGACCAAACAAGATACCTGGTCGGACAGTGAAGGACTGCTCAGAACAATTGACAAATATCTTTACAGACATTTTTAACACCTCACTGCAGCAGTTTCAAGGTAGCCACGACCCTGGTACCAAAGAGGGCGACAATAACAGGCCTCAATAACTTCCACCCCGTTACACTGACCTCTACCATTGTAAAATGCTTTGAGCCTCTGGTGATGCCATGCATCAAAGCACATTTCTCAGAGGTGCTATTGTGTGTCTATGAGAGGTCACTTGTTAAGTGGACTCCAAGGAACTTGGTGCTCTCTACTCTCTCCATTACTGAGTTATTCATGTGTAGTGGAGGATGGTTGTTCCTGGTCCTCCTGAAGTCCATGATCATCTCCTTCGTCTTGTCCATGTTGAGACTCCGGTTTTAATCTCACACCATATTTCGAGATTTTCCACCACTTCTCTGTAGGGCGATTCATCATTGTTGCTGATGAGGCCAACTACTGTTGTGTCATCTGCAAACCTGATGACTTTGTTGGAACTGGATGACTGCAGTCGTGAATCAGTAGCGTGAATAGGCGCGGGCTGAGCACACAGCCCTGAGGTGCGCCCGTGCTCAATGTGACAATGCTCAATGTTTTGCCATCAATTCAAACTGTGGTCTTTCCATGAGGTAATCCAGAATCCAGTTATAGAGAGGGGTGTTGAGTCATAGCAAAGACAGCTTCTCCACCAGTCTTGCGGGAATGATCATATTAAATGCCTAGCTGAAGTTGATGAACACTGGCTTGGTATACGAGGCATCGTTCTCCAGGTGGGAAGGATGGAGTGGAGGGACAAAGCTATAGAATCATCAGTGGAATGGTTTCTTCTATTGGTGAATTGAAATGCACCTGTTCATGCATCTCCTCACTTGTCGGGAAGGCACAAGGGTGACTGCATTTCCTGAGAATACTGAAGCTGGCAAGGCTACCGGCCACCATCCTGTCAATCTTCTGCAGGAACAAGGTTAGAATGCAAACAAAGAAAGATTGTAGTAAGTATTTGAATATGGATGGGCAGGTGATAGAGAAGGGAAATGCTCTGGAAGAAGATGAAGGGCAATTGGCAGGAAAAGTAAATAATGTTGTTATTAAAGATGAGGGAAAACAGGGATTAAAAATTGGGAAATCTCTGAAATTCATATATTTTAATGCCAGGAGTATTGTAAAAAAAGGTGGATGAGCTGAAGGTGTGGATTGATACTTGGAAGTATGATGTGGTAGCGATTAGTGAGACATGGTTGCAGGAGGGATGTGATTGGCAGCTGAATATCCCTGGGTTTCGTTGTTTTAGGTGTGATAGAGTCGGAGGGGCAAGAGGAGGTGGGGTTGCATTGCTTGTCAGGGAAAATATTACAGCGGTGCCTAGGAAGGATAGATTAGAGGGCACATCCACGGAGGCTATTTGGGTGGAACTGAGGAGTAGGAAAGGAGAGGTTACACTTGTAGGGATGTATCATAGACCACCCGGAGGGGACCGAGACCTAGAGGAGCAAATCTGCAGGGAGATAGTAGATATTTGTGATAAGCACAGGGTTGTAATTATGGGAGATTTTAATTTTCCGCATATAGATTGGGAAACACATTCTGTGAAAGGACTGGATGGGTTAGAGTTTGTGAAATGTGTGCAAGATAGCTTTTTACAACAATATGTAGAGGTGCCAACCAGAGAAGGAGCAGTGTTAGATCTACTGTTGGCAAATGGGATGGGTCAAGTGACGGAGGTTAGTGTTGGCGAGCACTTCGGGTCCAGTGATCATAATGCCATCAGCTTCAATGTCATTATGGAAAGAGAGAAGTCAGGGCCAAGGGTTGAGGTTTTTGATTGGGGAAAAGCTAGATTTAAGGAGATGCGAAAGGACTTGCAGGGTGTGGATTGGGACAACTTATTTTATGGGCAGGATGTAGTAGAGAGATGGAAGTCTTTTAAAGATCAGATTTTGAGAGTTGTTAGGTCTGCTTTGTTCATGAATGAGTGAGACAAACACCAGACTGAGTCGAAATCAGGGTTCTTTGTTCTTTATTACCGGATTGTAACACTTGCGACTAACGATGTTAGTCGGAGAATGCATTCTGCCGTTATCAGCAAAATGGTGATTTTTTTTATACCCTTGGATACATGCTTAGAACATCATCATATCATTACTTGTCCAATGACTAAAACTGTTGCTATCCTTTCCCTGCTAGCTTCCTGCCTCTCAATCCATCAATGTCTCTCTTATCTTGTAAGTACAAGGATGCATTCACATCTTGTTACAGCCCTGTACAGGGTAACTCCTTACACATTCCCATCTCATGATGTTTTACCTTACAATCCCTCCTTTGTCCTCTTTAGAGGACAATCTCGCCCTGACTATGCTACCACCGCGTTACATTAGTTCGCCTATTATTGCCAAGCTCTATACGGGTTCTGTTCACAGGGTAGTTCGGCTGGTGGGCGAGGGCTCCCCCAACCCTCCTTTGCGTACACCCCCCATCCGTCACCCTGATCCCATTGCCCGTTTACAAGTTTCATCCCATTTGCCCCCAAGCAAAAAACTAGCTAACCCCCCGTACATTAGTAAATTCCCAAGTTAACATATGGTCTACAATCTAATTCATAATACTTGTTCTACAATCTGATTAATAATGTTTGTGTTACAATCAATGTTATAATATTTGTTCTACAATCAAGGTTATAATATTTAGGTTACAAGCAAGGTTAAAATTATATGTGTAACAATCTAATTCACAATCCCTCCTTCCCATCACATTCCCCTTCAGACTCCAGATCGATCTCAGCAACTTTCTCCGCCTCCTGTAATGTGAGATAGTCTTGCTCCACAGCCTGCACAGCTTGATATTTCGGAGGCAGTTCATCACGGTCAGCAAAGGCTCTCTCTATGGTCCTCGTGACCAGCGTTCGAATGCATGGAATACAACAACAGCCACAAGTGATAAAAATTGATACAGAAATGAACAAACCCAGCAAAAGTTGTCCTAACAAAGTGCTCCATCTCCCAAACACTCCCTGTAACCAGGATAAAACAGGATTGGAGACTCCAGACTGGGCTTTTAATTCTTTCGCCAATGCCCTAAGTTTCGTTAACCCCTTAGTGAGTGATCCATCTGGCCCTGTGTTATTAGAGATAGAAGTGCAGCATAGATCTCCAAACATAGCACACACTCCACCTTTCTCTGCCAGGACCATATCAATCGCTATCCTATTCTGAAGTGTCATAAGGGAAGTTTCTGACAGTTGTTGATGTATTGCCTCAACAACGTCCCTGGTCAAATTTGCAAGGCGCTGGACATTATAGTGAATAAGGTTGATCCTATTAACATTCTTATTTACAGTGATGGGAAAAATTGCACTAAAAACAGGAAAGCTTTCAAACCCAGCTGCAATCTCATCGGCTAATTTAAATTCGTCCGGAATATTCCGGGCTTGGCCAATGGCATCAATCCATACCCCATCAGGGTTCCTTCCTCCCGGCCCCAAGAGTCCAACACTCCTCCTTTTTCTCCACAGCCAACTCTCTGTGTGGCGCAATTCTAGGGAATCCTCGTCTCCCTCCTGCCTTTTGACAATCAGCACTGGCGCATTAAGGGTTACTAGAGCACACCGACCATCCCAGTTAGCGGGGAGCCAGTTGTACAGCACTCTTCCTCCACAAAACCACCAAATATCCGCCCTAGCCTGGGTCAAGCGGGTTGCACTACTGCTATGTGAGAGATCAACATGAGTCCTGCACGAGTCGCTGGGCAGCCAACCCACATGGAAAACGTGCGCTGCTGTGTTGTTGTTGGCAAAACAAGTAACATTAGTTATGCCTGTGGATCTAAAGACAGGGGGAGCTACATTAGCCGGAGCTATGGGAAACGTCTGTTCCCATATCAGACACCTATTCAGTGGGTTGGATTCTGACATTAGGTTCAAGGCGCAGTCCATAGCATCTGTCTCCTCAAAAATTGATCTGCTCATCCGTAATAATGGCCTTCCTCGGGCACAGACCCAGCAGTTCCCATACCCTGCTTGGTCCGCATATTTACCCATCTGATCTATCCAGGAGTTTGACTCATCAATACCTGTCTCAATTGCTATCTTCTCTCCCCTGGACATCTTCGTACCGTCGAATTTTCTCACTTCCCCCTCTTTCGAAGTGGGTTTAATTATGTCCTTTGTGTATGTTTGTAAGTCGAACCTCACCACTCCCCAAGGATCTTTTCCATTAATAGACACTCCAATCATTAGATAGAAGAGGTCTCCGACACCATGTTCTCTCCCTGTGCCTCCCTCGCATGTCTTGTACTGTAGTAGGTTTTCGATACCCTAGTATCTTTTCTCTATGTGCCTCAGACATGGCCGTACCGTTTTTACCCACGAGTCTTCCTAGGAAAGTTACCACCCTCCTTCCGATCTGACATTTCGACCTTTTTACTTTAAATCCAGCCTCGCTTAACCCCTTGAGTAAAACTGCTGTCCCTGTCAGGCACTCATGTGGCGTTTTCCCTGCTAATATTAGGTCGTCTACATAGTGAATCAGTGTAACATCTTTCGGGAGCTTTAATTTCATTAGGATTTCGCTTAGGGCCTGATTGAACAGTCCTGGACTGTCCTTATAACCCTGAGGTAATCTAGTGTATGTGTACCGATGTGCTTGGTAAGTGAAAGTGAACCAGTCTTGGCATTCCTCAGCTAATTTCAAGCAGAAGAATGCGTTTGCCAGATCAATGACAGTATAGTATTCGTGCTCCGGACTCAGAGCCCTAAGTGCTACATATGGGTCTGGGACTGGTCTCCCGATGGTCTTGGTAGCCAAGTTAATCTCCCGGAGGTCGTGTACCATCCTCCAGTCTTTTCTACCCGGTTTGGGAACAGGCATGATGGGCGTGTTCCACATACTGTCAGGTGCCGCCCTTAAAACCCCTGACTCCATTAACCCTTCTATCGTTCCTTTAATACCCTCCTCCTGACTGGGCGACAAGCGGTATTGTTTTCTCCATATTGGTTTCTGCCCGGGGTTGGCCAATTCTAGAAATACCTCTCCTTTTATTACTCCCACATCATAGGGCCCCGTTGTCCATATATGTGGACTCAGATTAGAAAGATATTTGTCTGAGTCTCTGTGATCAATATTTTCTCCCTCTATGGCTCGGTCTCTTTCTACTTTCTCATTCACTACCTGGTCCCATGCTTCAATATTCAGTCTGACAAATTTTCCTCCCTCCGAGGTGGAATATCCCGGGATTTCTGTCTGCCTGTATTCACACCCTATCGCTTCCTTTACCATCGGACCCAGCTGTCGAGCGTGATGATCTTTGGCAATACCCAAGGTCACATGAGGCACACTTTCTACTCCAAGCAGAACCACTCCATTTGTTCTTCTGTCATGACAACCATAGCAGCTATTCCCTCCTTACCTACAAAGATAAATGGACAATGTATCGTTTCTGTCTTCCCTTCTTTAGAGAGTCCCACCTCTCCTCATATTCCTGGTCCGGGTGGATGGTGTAGTTTAATGTAACATGCATAGGATCTAGTGGATAATGGTAATCCCCATACCGGGGAATACTGGCCCTCCACTCAAAAAACTGTTTAATCAGCCCTGGGCCTGGTTCATCATACAGTAGCCAACTCCAGAAAATACTAACCTCCACAGAGTCTTCTGAAGCGTTAGATGGGGTCATTACTATAAACTGTCCTCCCCTTCTTATTGTATCCCCTGGGTATGTTAACCGAAGGCCCTTCTCAGAACATTGTATGGTTATTCCTAGTTTAGTAAGAATGTCCCTTGCTAATAAATTAATGGGGCAACTTGGCACAACCAGGACAGGCGTTTTAACCCTTTGTCGTCCAAATGTCATGTCGATGTTATCTGTATAGGGCTGTGTTTCCCTTATCCCGGAGAATCCTATTGTAGATAATGTTTTGCCCGAAAATGTGCTCCCTGGGGGTTTTTTAATCACTGTCGTAACTGCTGCCCCTGTGTCAACCATAAATTCAATTTTTTCTCCATTTACCGTCCCCCAAATTTTTGGTGGCTCTCAGGGAGGCGTGATTTTTGATTCTCCAGGTCACCTTCAATAATCAAATTCAGCACCTTCCTCAATATAGTCATTACACTGAGGTGCCTGGACTTGTTGATCACTCTGCCACCCCCCGATTCTCTGGGGCCCATCAATGTGTCCACCCCTACCCCTTGCTTGTCCTCTTAAGTTTCCTCCTCTTCCCCGATAGCCTCTAATAGAGGGTAATCTTTTTCCCCTTGCTCTCCCAGCCTCCGGACAGTTCCGCTGGTAGTGTCCAGGATTTTGGCAGTACCAGCATACTACATGTTCCCCTCTATACATTGTACCTAGCTGTCTTTCCCAACCATTTCTTACTTGGGGTCCCGGATTTATCACTGGCCCCATGACCTGTGGGACTATCTGTTGGGCCGCTAATTTAACCCCTATATGTTCTATGGCTCTCACCAATTTATCGGTTGTCTTGTCCACCTCCTTCTGGGACGCACTTTCTGACCTAGCATGCTCTGATTGACGATGTAGTTTGATTGCATGTGTCAGGTGTCTTTTCCACAAATCCTCTGACATTGTCTCTACTCCCACAATGTCCCTTAATTTTGCTTGAACCGTAGCAGGTAGTCCGTTTATTATCCCATTACGAAAGTGAGCCCTTCCTAAGGGGCTGTGGTCGGGTCTTTCTCCAGTCCCTGTTTCCCATAAGTCCCATGCTCGAGTGAAATACTCGTGTGCAGTCTCTCCTTCCTTTAGTTGAAGCGTTACCAAGGCATCCAAACTATAGGGTGTAGGAAATGTTTCTCTAAGTGCTTCCCAAAATTTATTCCGAAGTGGGTTAAATTCTATTTCATCCCCCAATTTACTGCTTCTTACAATTCTCTCTATTTGCTTCAGGGCCCCTTCTGCCTTTAATTTTATCATGATAGTTCTGACATCTGCGAGTGCTAATTGTTCTTGGCAGGTTTCTCGCTCAAAACAAGAAATCCATGGACTAGCCCCATTATTCAACGGAGGTAGTTTTTTCATTAAACTCTCTAAGTCCATTCGTGACCAGGGTACATATTTTTGAGTTCCCCGTCCCGTGATCAGTAATGGGCATTGATATCTCAATTTTGGGGATTTCTGCTCCTTCTTTACTCTTGGCATGCATTTATTTATCCCACCTTGTTCTGACTCTTCTTCGTCACTGTCACTGTCCCTATCAGCTTCCAATGTCTCAGGGTCAAAGGTATATTGGTCACGTTCATCTCTAAGATAATCTTTTCGGCCATAGTTTAGTTGTTTCACATCTTTCTCTTTTGTTCTAACTATGTCCAGGTAGGCATGTCTATTTTTCTCCCTCCCGAGTCTTTTCCTTTTACTTTCCTCCCATAGTGGATCGTATCTCGTTTCCTCATCTGTACTACACTTTTCGTCCTTTACTCCTATTACCATTCCTTCAGCTTTAATTTCTCCTGACAGTGTTGTAGTTATCTTTTCCACTTCCTTCAATACACCTACCATTAATTCTTTTTGATCCTCACTGATCTGCCCCAGCACATTAATATCTCTGTTTAAGTTTTTAATGTTATCCTGAACCTTTTTCATGTTCCATTTCTGTATCTCTAACTCCTTTTCTATTTTCTTGGACTCCAGAGGGGTCTCTACATCTATTACTCCCCCTTCTATTTTTATTAAAGGGGCCTGTACCTCGTCTGATGTGTCCCTATTCCCGAGGTTCTTGTCACACCCCAGTGTCTCAATATCTGGATATAAGGGACGTGACTCCAGGATCCCATCTGGGGTGCCAGGGGCACCTTTTGACTCCACATATGTATAGGGCGGGGGTCTACAAGCTATTTCTACAGGGGCAGTAACAGGTGGGTTACCAGGGAGACCAAATTCTTCAAATAGAGCTAGGACATCGCGGTACTGAATCTCCTTGTCTCTCACCCTCTTTTTTGCTGACTCGCGATTAAAGATTTTCCTTTCTATGTCCCGTTTGTATAATTGTATAAGACTCACTTATAAATGATTTATTGTCAGAGTACATACATGACATCACATACATCCAGAGACTATGAGAGAGAGAGAGAGAGAGAGAGAGAGCATAGCGAGAGAAAGAGATAGAGAGGCAGATACACAGAGCACAAGAGATAGAGAGAGAAAATGCCTTGCACTGGCCCCACTGGGAGAAAAGTCTTCAGATTAACACTTTCGTTTCAAAGGTTTTAAAAGGTTCTCATCCTGTGATCACTGGTCTGGATCAGATTGGGTCTCCCACCACTGGGAACTATCACTCCTTCCTTCCCTCCCACCTCGAGTGAGCTACACGTCAGCCCACAATGTCTGCCCTGATCCCGCAATGGTGGGGGTGCGGGAAAGAGGGAGGGAGAGAGGATAAAACAGGATCCCATTTGATGCGGAGCTGGAATTGTGGGCACAAAATTAAAACCAAATTGTATTTCTCTGCCCTGCCCAACCTGGGGATTTCAGGGCAGCACCGCCACAGATTGGGATTGGGAGGGGGAGTGGGTGAGAGAGGAGGGGGGGGGAGAAGAGAGAGAGGGGGAGAGAAGAGAGAGGGGGGAGGGTGAAAGGAGGGAGGGAGAGAGCAAACCTGGACACTTCGTGGCTGGAAACTGGAAACAGGCACTTTTCCTTTCCCTTCTGTGTTTTGTTTCTTCCAGCTTATCTAAGACACTACGCTTTAGAATTTTGTTTCCCTCACCTGTCAGGAACATCTCAGTGCCCCCGGGTAACCAACCCCTCTTCCTCCAGCGGTCTACACATTTTCGGAGCATTTTTTGTTTTTCCAATGCCGCATTACTGGTATTTCGCTCATCTAATTCCTGATTAATTTCCTTAATAACTTGGTCAAAAGTCTTAGCAGGCAACTGTACAGCCATAGCTGCGGGACCGCTTTCTAATGCCTGTTTTAATTTAGGTTCTTGTCCGTTTAGGGGATCTATGTCAACGAAAATTGCTTTTAAAAATGTCTCCTTGCAAGCTGGATGACTAATATCTTTTAAAGGAACAGTCTCTAAGTCTTGTCCTCCAATTGACTTCAGACTGTCCTGTATACTCTGATTGCTCGTTTTCCACTCTCTGTTTTCCCAAAGGGGTCTGAAAGTTAAATTACAACTAGAAAACCAAATATTTGGGCTATACTTTTGTCCTGTTTCCCTGTACCAATCTATGAATTTACGTAACTTTATCTCCTTGGTGATGTTGGGAATACCCTCATTTAACTTATCAAAAGTATTTCGAATAAACCGGGTGTCTCTTAGGAGTTTATCAACTTTTTCATTAATATCTCCTACCTGATCCGGACACAGCTGTCGCAGCCTTCTGTCGTCGTTCTTGTTCACCAGGCAGGCGTCCCTGAGTACTTTTTTTTTGTTGTCTCAAGGTCTCTAGTGTCTGCTGTGGTATTCCACCACGGCGAATTGGGGAAATAAATTCTTAACTTCTCAAGTGTACAGACATTATCATACCTACCGGACATTTATAAGTCAGTCTCTCAGATACAATTGAGGCCAATAAGCCTGAACCTTTGTTTTCTTTCAAAGCCCAACCTTCATGTGGGAGATTTCTCCTCTTAATAACCAGTTTAGGGCAGAAAACTCAGGTCCTCAATTGTTTATAGACCACCTTCTCACTCTATTGGACTTTGCAACGACACAATAAAGACTTTTAAACTCTAGTAGTTTCTTGCGAAGCACTTAATAAATGTCATTCAAACACCTTAAGGACTTTTATCTTGTCTGTAATCACTTACGTGTTACAATCCTGGCATGCGACCTTCAATTGTGGTCGTCTAATTTGTCCGATCTCCAGTTCTTACTGACAATCATAAAGATTTAAAAAAAAAGAGAATTTTGTTAAAACAGGCTTCTCTGGACCTTTTTATCAGCCGGCTGAGATGATTGTCAGAAAAAACAGAAACCGTCGTCCAGTGTTCACTCACCCATCACGTCGGGGTCACCAAATTGTTAGGTCTGCTTTGTTCATGAATGAGTGAGACAAACACCAGACTGAGTCGAAATCAGGGTTCTTTGTTCTTTATTACCGGATTGTAACACTTGCGACTAACGATGTTAGTCGGAGAATGCATTCTGCCGTTATCAGCAAAATGGTGATTTTTTATACCCTTGGATACATGCTTAGAACATCATCATATCATTACTTGTCCAATGACTAAAACTGTTGCTATCCTTTCCCTGCTAGCTTCCTGCCTCTCAATCCATCAATGTCTCTCTTATCTTGTAAGTACAAGGATGCATTCACATCTTGTTACAGCCCTGTACAGGGTAACTCCTTACACATTCCCATCTCATGATGTTTTACCTTACAGAGTGCAAAAGCTTTATGTTCCTGTTAGGTTAAAAGGAGGGGCAAAAGGTTTGAGAGAGCCGTGGTTTTCAAGGAATATTGGAAACTTGGTTCGAAGAAAAAGGGAGGCATACATTAGATATAAGAAGCATGGAGTTAAGGGGATGTTTGAAAGATACATTGAATGTAAGAGGAATCTTAAGAGAGGAATTAGGAAAGCTAAAAGAAGGTACGAGGAAACTATGGCAAGCAGGGTGAAAACTAATCCAAAAGAGTTCTACAAATATGTTAATGGTAAAAGGAAAGCTAGAGACAAAATTGGTCCCTTAGAGAATCAGAGCGGAAAACTGTGTATGGAGCCTAGAGAAATGGGGGAGATATTGAACAGTTTCTTTTCTTCGGTATTCACTAAGGAGAAGGATATTGGGAGATGTGAGATAAAAAAAAGCAAATTGGGTAAATATGGGGAATATAGAGATTACAAAAGATGTAGTTTTAGGGCTTTTGAAGAATATAAAGGTGGATAAGTCTCCGGGACCAGACGGGATCTTCCCCAGGACATTGAGAGAAGTGAAGGAGGAAATAGCAGAGGCTCTGGCAGTAATTTTCCAAATGTCATTAGATATGGGGATAGTGCCGGAGGATTGGCGCATTGCGCATGTGGTTCCGTTATTTAAAAAGGGTTCAAGGAGGAAGCCTAGCAACTATCGGCCTGTAAGTTTGACGTCTGTGGTAGGTAAATTAATGGAGAAAATTCTTAGAGATAGTAATTATAAACATCTGGATAGACAGGGTCTGATCAGGAGCACTCAACATGGATTTGTGGGAGGAAGGTCATGTTTGACCAATCTGATTGAATTTTTTGAAGAGGTGACTAGGAATGTGGATGAGGGTAGCGCAGTGGATGTTGTCTATATGGACTTCAGTAAGGCCTTCGATAAGGTACCACATGGAAGGTTAGTTAAGAAGGTGCAGTCTTTAGGTATAAATTTTGAGATAGTCAAATGGATTGAACATTGGCTGAAAGGGAGAGGCCAGAGAGTGGTAGTGGATAATTGTCTGTCAGGTTGGAGGCCGGTGACCAGTGGTGTGCCTCAAAAGGATCTGTATTGGGCCCATTGTTGTTCGTTATATACATTAATGATCTAGATGATGGGGTGGTAAATTGGATTAGTAAATATGCAGATGAATCTAAGATAGGTGGAATGGTGGATAATGAAGAAGGTTTTCAAGGATTGCAGAGGGATTTGGGCTGCTTAGAAAAGTGGGCTGAAAAATGGCAGATGGAATTTAATGCTGATAAGTGTGAGGTGCTTCATTTTGGTAAGAAGAATCAGAACAGGACATACGTGGTAAATGGGAGAGCATTGATGAATACAGAAGAGCAGAAAGATTTAGGAGTAACGGTACATCGTTCCCTGAAGGTAGAAACTCACGTGAATAGGGTGGTGAAGAAGGCTTTTAGTATACTGGCCTTTATCAATCATTGCATGGAATATAGGAGTTGGGAGGTGATATTGAGACTGTATAAGACGTTGGTGCGGCCTAATTTGGAGTTCTGTGTGCAGTTCTGGTCGCCTATTTATAGGAAGGATATAAACAGAGTGGAGAGAGTGCAGAGAAGGTTTACCAGAATGTTACCTGGGTTTAAGCATCTAGAGCATAGGGAGAGATTGGACAGATTAGGTCTTTATTCTTTGGAGCATAGAAGGTTGAGAGGGGATTTGATAGAAGTATTTAAGATTATGAAAGGGAAAGACAGAGTGGATGTGGATAGACTATTTCTGTTAAGAGGAGGAAAGATTAAAACAAGAGGACATGAGTTAAGAATTAAGGGGCAGAGGTTTAGAGGTAACATGAGGGGGAACTTCTTTACTCAGAGAGTAGTAGATGTGTGGAATGAGCTTCCGGGAGAAATAGTGGCGGCGGAGTCAATTGTATTATTTAAGAAAAGGTTGGACAGGTATATGGATGAGAAGAAGATGGAGAGTTATGGGCATTGTGCAGGGAGGTGGGACTAGAGAGGGGTGTTTGGTTCGGTGCGGACTAGAAGGGCCTAATGGCCTGTTTCCGTGCTGTAAATTGTTATGTTATATGTTAACTCTATTGAGAGCCTCCTGTCTGGTTGCATCACAGTGTGGTCCAGTTGCTATGGAGAATTTGGTCAAAGGTAAATCCACAGGGCCATACAAGTGACAGAGAGGATAGCTGGAGTCTCCCCCAGAAACCTCCCCCCACCCCCAATGTGATCTATCGGGATCGTTGTCTGAAGATGTTGCACAAATTCGTTGAAGACTCCTTGCACCTGCACACAGCATCTTTCAACTCTTGTGGAGGTCCAGGAGTATCAGAGCCAGCACCACCATGCTGAGAAATAGCTTCTTCCTGCAGGCAGTGAGTATGCGGAATGCCACCCAAGATTATAAAATTTGCTAAACAATATTTATTTATTTTTATAAGTGTATATTTGTCCTGCGTATGTATTGTTTGTATGTGTATAATGTCTGGTTGTGTGCCTGCATGTTTTGCACCAAGGATTTAAAAACACTATTTTGTTGGGTTGCTCTTCTGCAATCGGATGATAATAAACTTGAACTTGAAGTATACTCAAAGTCATACATAGAACAGTATAGCACAGAAACAGGTCTATCAGCCAATGTGTTTGTGGCCCAAATGATGTCCAAATCAAACTAAAAATCTGCTGCTTACACCCAACTCCTTCATATTCATGAGTCTATCCAGAACCTTAAACCATATCTGCTTCCAGCATTTCTACTGCCAGCCCGATCCGGGCATCCACTACTCTGTAAAATATTTGCATCACACATCACCCTTAAACTTCCTCCCTCTCACCTTAAATGCATCTTCTTTGCTGTATGACACTTTTGCTGTGAGGGAAAGATTCTGATTGTTCACCTTATCAATGCTTCTCATGATTTTATATGCCTCTATCGGACTGCCACTTAGCCTCCTAACGTTCCTGAGAAAACAACCCAATTTGACCAATCTCTCCCCATAACCTGTGCTCTCTAAACCAGCCAACAAACTGATGGAACTCTTCTGTACCCTCTCCAAAGCCTCCACATCCTTCCTGTAATGAGGCAAGCAGAATTGCACATAGAATTCCAAGTGCAGCCTAACTAAAGTTTTTATAGGTGGAACATGACCTCCTTACTTTTATATTCAAACCCATGACCAATGAAGCTAAGCAAGCCATACCATCCCATCAAGTAGCATAGCCACTTTCAATGAGCTTTGGACCAAAATCCCCAGATCCCTCTGCATTATCAATAATTTTAAGAACTCTGCCATTAAGTGTATATATTATACTGACATTTAGTCTCGCAAATTACAAAACCTCATACTTGTCTGGATTAAACTCCATTTGCTATTTCATTCCCATATCTATTACTGATCTTTATCCTGTTTTATTCTCTGTCAGCCATTCTCAGCAGAAGCCATACCCACCCCTTTCCCCCACCACCACCGGGGTCCACATCACATTTAGTGGGGGGGAGGCATAGACAAATCATAAAATATTTTTAATGTTATTATGTAGTTTGTAGGAGAGAAGTACAGAAGAACCAACTAAACTTGACTGCTTAACAGGGAAGGGTGCCCATAAACTTAGAGCAGAGTCCTCAGGGGTTCATTGCCAAAAAAAGCTTGAAAATAGCTGCTCTCCATTGTCCATAACTCCACCAATCTTTTTATCAGCTGTGTTTCCTCATCTACCCACCTAATTTTTCATTCATGTCACCATTCAGCACCGATTCCTGTGGAACACTACAGGTCACAGGCCACCAGCCCGAATAACAGCTTTTCACCCTCTGGCTTCTATGAGCCAGCCAATTTCATTATCCAAGCTATCATGGATCCCATTCATTTTCATCTTTAGCCTACCATGAGGGACTATGTCAAATACTTTACTAAAGTCAATGCAGGCAACATTCACTGCCCTACCTTCATCAATCACCTTTATCACCTCTCAGAAAATTCAAATCAAATTGGTAAAACAGACCTGCACCTCATAAATCCATGTTGACTGTCCAGAATCTGATCATGACTTTCCAAACGTGCATAAATCCTATCCCTCAGTATTCTTTCCAGCAGTTTCCTTCCAACTGATGCAAGGCTATCTGCCTTATAATTTCCTGGATTATCCTTCATTCCTTTCTTGAACAAAAGTACAACATTAGCCACTCTCCAGTCCTCTGGGACCTTTGCTGTCGCAAGTGAGGATGCAAAATCATTGTCAAGGCCCCAGCAATCCCTTCACTTGCCTCTTTTAATAACTGGGGATGCATATGCCATCAGACCTAGGGGTCTTGTCCACCTTAATGCTCCTCAAAAGATCCAACACCAGTTCTTTCTTGATCTCAAAATCCCATAATACATGAGTATTCTCCACATGATGCTCCATCATTTCCATGTTCTTTGCCTTAGCAAACACCGATGCAAAGAATTCAAGTTCATTATTATCTGACTGTACATATACAACCAGACCATGGTGCACACATATACACACATAATACATAGCACATAATAATCACATTTATACATAAAAATACAATTTAAAATAAATATAAATATTTTTGGATGATTTGGATATTGTTAAATCTCACAACCTGTAGAAAGAAGCTATTTTCTAGCTTGGCACTCCTAATTTTATTGCTGCTGCACCTCCTTGATAGTAGTGGGTCAAAGATACTGTGAGCTGGATGGAAAGGGACCTGTATAATTCTTTGAACTCTATTTAAGCAATGGTCCCAGTTAATGTCATTAATAGAGGAAAGTAAAACTCCAGTGATATTCTCAGCCGTTTTGATGATCCTCTGTTTTGACTTCCGGTCCAATTCTTTGCAGCTACTAGACCACGCAATGATGTAGTCGGACAGGATATTCTCAGTTGTGGTCCCGTAAAATGTTTCAAGATGGAAGCAGGTGGCCTTGCCCTCCTCTACTTTAAGAATTGTCGGTGTTGCTGCACCTTCCTGACTAATGAGGAGGTATTGTGTGTCCTGGATAGTTTATCCCTTGTACGCATACCAAGGAACGATTGAAATTTAATGAAGAGTTGTCAACCTTCATCCTCCTGAAGTCCACAATCATCTCCTTTGTCTTGTCCACGTTGAGATTCAAATTGTATTCTCGCACCATTTTACGACCTGCCGAACCTCCACTCTGTAAGCCAACTCATTATTGTTGCCATTGTGGCCAACTGCTTTTGTATTATCCACAATCTTTATGATTCTGTTTGAACTGTTTCTGGCAGTGCAATTGTGAGTCAGCTTTATGAACATAGCACTGAGGTGCGCCAGTGCTCAGTGTGATGGAATTTGAAATTTTCCTACCAACCCACTGACTGTGGTCTTTGGTCAGTGTCTTTTGTCAGTTGCAGAGAGGGCTATTGTGTCCCAGCAAGGATAGTTTATCCACCAGCCTTTGAGGTAGGAGTATGTTGAATGCTGAGCTGATGAAAATGGCCTGGAGTATGTATATCGTTCTCTACGTACTTAAGGCTGAGTGGAGAATCAAGACTATTGCATCATTTGTGGACCAGATGATAGACAAACTGGAACAGGTCCAATATCACTGAAAGGTGCAATTAGATGTGTTCCATTACCAGCTGCTCATAGCACTTCATAATTATTGAGGTCAATACCAGTGGCTGTGTCATTTAGTCTAGTTACCATTGCTCTCTTGGCAACCTTGAATCCTGCAACGACAGTGGATTGCTGCAGTGAGATGTTAATGTCCATTTGGACCTTCATGTTATCTGGTCCTTCTGCTTTGCATGGGGGTTAACCTGGAAAGGATCCTCCTCACCTCAGCCAAGGCTATGCAGGAAGTCTGCTCTTCAAGGGGACATGGTTTTCTTTGGGGTTACATCCTTTTTCTATTCAAACCATGCATAGGAAATATTTACCCTGGCAGGATGGAGGGCATTATTGTCACTGACTCACAGAGTTGACTTACAGTTAACTATGATAGGTAAACCCTGCCACATGTGACTCATGTGGACAGTGTCAGATAGGTGTCTGTGTATTCTCTTTGCATACCCACACTTTGTCTTCCTGATTGCACTGGAGAGTTCAGCCCTTGTCATTCTTGTTACCTGACCTGAAGGCAGTGTCATGAGCTCTGAACAATGCACACATCTCTGCATCTAGCTATATTTACCCTGGCTGTGTAGCATTATCAGCATCCTCAATGTGCTTACTTGTGTAGCTGGTCACAAAGCTTGAGTACTCCTCAACGCTAATACAATCGTTGTAGATGGCCACCTCCCTGTATCCATTCAGTCCGTACTTTTGAAGCGGTCCTGCAGTGCTGCTGTGGCTTCCTCTGACTCCAAGCATAAATTTCCTCCTTTGTCCTTGAGTGGACCTATCCTAGTCATCCTTTTGATTTTAATGTGATTTTCTTCAAATCTGCTCGCCAAGGACATCTTTTGGCTTTTCTAATGCCCTGTTTGAGATCCTTCCTGTAATCTTTATGTTCCTCCAGAGCCCTGTCTGATTCTAGCTTATTAAACTATACATGTGCCTCCTTTTTCTTATGTCCTCTCTCAACATCCAATTTTATTTTTCATTTTCATCTTTATCTTTCCTTTGCACTGGAATATTCTGGACCTGGGCTCTAATTAATTGGCTCAAACAACTCCCGCAAGATAGTTATGGGCTTGTCCGATAACATCTGCTCCCAGTTAATTCCTGTCTAATCACGTCATAATCTGCCTTTCTCCAATTTAGCAATTTTCTACAAGGCCCAAGTTCATCCTTGTCCATAACTATCTTGAAAGTTAAGCAAGAGTGATCACTATTCTCAAATGTTTCCCACTGAAGCTCTGATCATGTGGCTGGGCTCATTTTCCATTAAAAGGCCTAGTCTGATTTTCTCTTCCTTAATAGGTTAGAAATTTTTCTGGATGCTCATAACAAATTGCACCTCATCTAAGCCTTTGGCACTGAGCGTATCCTAGTTAATATTTCTTCAAAAATAAATCCTGCATCTTTGCTGTCTGCTGGGAATTCGTGACACATGACAGTAATTAGCAAAAGAAGCACACCACCACTCAGATTACCCACCCACCTTGTAAGGCCAATTGTTGTCTCTTTTGTGGAAAAATATGTAGATCTCACATTAAACTCTTCAATTACCTCAACCCACAACCAAATGATCCTCCATCTCTTGGGACTGTCCATCTATACTAAATGATGTAAACTCTCTTTAGTTTTGCATTTTTCCCTCCTTTTTCAGTATAAATAAAATTTCCTAAGATTATGCCAATGGTGTCCACAGTAAATTCTGTGTAGAAATTCTCTCCTTACTCACACAGTCAACAGCAAAAAAAAGTTGTTTCTTATTAACCATATAAAAAAAAATCTTTATCGTTTAAAAAATACTCGATGAATAAAATCATCGATTTTTGTCAATTTTATATTCTGCCTTCTGTACTCTTGCAATACCTATCCTCTGGCCTACCAGATTTTAACTTCATGGTACCTGAATCTTTTAAATTTCCTTCAGGGAAAAGATGGCAGTAGCAGTCATTCAGCACCTATTTCTTCCTTTCAGTTATGGCTTAAGCACCATAGGCTATTTACAGGTCAGGATCTTCATCTTCAGATGAATTAAAGTTTGCATCTCAACTACTTGCATCTGTTTTGTCATCAAGCATATATGATAATAAGATGGCATATATTTTCTAAATAGCTGTAATCTGCTGTGAGTATAATGTAGTTGTTGTGAAAGATGTTACAGTTTACAGGAAGCTTTTCTGTGTTTAACCTTTTTTTTATTACTTGGCAGAAACAGATAGCCTATCCCATGGATATGTGGATAAAACTTCTCGGCGCACAATGCTGGCTGTGGTTGACTACTTGCGCAAGCAAAAAAGGTCTCAACTAAATGTTTTTATTTTAATGTATAAAACGGAGGATGCTTAAAAAAAAGAAAAAAGGAAATAAAAGCAGAAGAGGTGCAACTCTCCATAAGAATTTTTTTCCTCGAGATTCAATTAATAATTGCAGCGAAAGTATTAATCTAACATTGTTTCTCTACTACTGGAATGAATCAGCTCAGTAAATTGATTTTATTTTAATGTTGCCATCAATAATATCACATTTTTCAAATTAGTTACAACATATCTAATTTAATTTTAAATGTTTGAAATGAAGCTTTCATGAGAAAGCAATTTTATCAATTTGATATTTTCACATTCCAGATATCCACTGAGCACTGCATGGAATGACAACTTCTGGCTGGATCTGAATTACTTGGAGGTTGCTTTGACAGCGCAGTCATGTGCAGCTCACTTTACAGCCTTGCTCTATGCGGAAATCTATGCAGATAAAATCAGATGTGAAGAGGAGGAATTGAAACGGTACCAGCCTTGAGTTGTAGCTAATAATTGAAAAAAATCATTATCTGGTATGAACAATGATGTCCACAATAAAGCTTGGAACATAGAACAGTACAGGCTCTTTGGCCAACAACCTACTCCATGATCAATCTAATCCTTTCCTCAATCATAGCCCATAACTCTCCAATTTTTTCTTACACCCATGTGTCTAACTAAGGCACCCACTACTCTCTGACATCTCCTCTAAACTTTACTCACCTCAAATGGATGTCCTCTGGTATTCAAAAAGGTGCTAGTGCCCATCCTGTATTTGCCTATCCTAATCTTATACACCTATATTAAGTCATTTCTTATCCTCCATTGCTCCAAAGGGAAAGCCATAGCTTGTTCAACCTTTCTTCATAAAACATGCTCTCCAATCCAGGCAGCATCTGGTAAATCTCTGCACCCTCTTTAAAGCTTCCACATCCTTCCAATAATAAAGCAACCAGAATAGAACACAGTACTCTAATTGTGGTCTAACCAGAGCTGTAAGGAGCTCTAACATTACCTTGTAGCTCTTGAACTCAGCCCCTGATAAATGAAAGCCAGCATGTCATACTTCTTATTAACTACCCTATCAACGTGCAGCATCCTTGAGGAATCTAGGGACTTGGACCCAAAGATCCCTCTATTCCTCTATACTGCTAAGATTCCTGCCATTAGTCATGTATTCTGCCTTCAAATTTGATCTTCCAAAGTGTATCATTTTACACTTTTCCAGATTGGACTCCATTTGCCACTTCTCCCCCAATTGTATCCTGTTAATACCCCACTTAACTGTCAGCAGCCTCCAACTTTTGTGCCATTTGCTAATTTGCTGATCAACCCCTCCACTTCTTTGTTCAAGTCATTTATAAAAATCACAAAGAGCAGTCACCAATCTCAAGGCAGAAATCGCTCCATCTACTACCACTCTCCATTTTCTGTGGGAAAGCCAATTCTGAATCCACGCAGCCAAGTTTCCATGCATCCTGTGCCTCATGACTTCCTGATTGAGCCAACAATGGGGAACCTTATCAAATGACTTACTAAAATCCATATACATGACATCCATTGCCTACCTTCATCAATTTCTTTTGTCATCTCCTCGAAAGTTCAATTTGACTCATGATATATGACCTGCTCCTCATTAAGACATGCTGACTATTTCTAATAAGACCATGTTCCAAATACTCAATTCCTGTCCCTAAGAATCCTCTCCAATGGTTTGCCCATCACTGATGTAAAGCTCACTGGTATATAAAGTAACAATTTACCCTAAAATGCAAAATATTTCAATCTTAAATTTTACCATGGCACACAAAGGCCTGATTCAATCAGTGTTATTAGATTGTCTGAAACGATCAAGATTTTAATTAGCATCTTTTTGTTTTGACATGACAGCTATTTAAATTCATCTAGATTCGTATCTTCTGTTTGAGGGTATGGTCTCACAGCATTATCGAGAATGGATTGGTGCTAATGTGGGTTTGGTTTTTTTTGCTCTGACTGGTAGACAACTAAGGTTATGTATGATTCTGTACATCTGATTACTGAATAAATGTAGTCTTGTTTGTTCTCATTGTTTACAACTAAGGGAGGCATTTAAAAATGGAGACCAGTCAATTTTATTCACCCTTTTACACCTCTAATTTAAGGTAAGGCAAAGGATCACTGATTTCTCCATGACACATGAACAAGGAACAGTGGCAAGATGGTAGTTGCTGCAAATTACAATATTTAAACGTTCTACCAAGGAAACACGTGAGAATGGGAATTCCCTTTGTGTTCCTTTTTGAACTTCACAAATGGCTGGCCTGATTCAGTGGGATGGCTGAAGTAAATTGGGAAAATCTACAACAAAATGGTAGAGCAGAGGAGCAGAGAACTCGTGTGTGGAGGGAGTGCCTTCTAGTAATATTGAGACATGATACTATCTACAAGGAGATAAATTATTTTCAGACCAGGACTGTTCTGAGGAGAATAGAACATGCTTGATGGGTTTAGAGTAGTAATTGTGAGGGAGATTGGGTTATCAGTTGGAAAACAGGTCATTTACAGCTAAGGTTATTGGATCAGAATGAAACAATCTTCCTCACAAATAGTGCTTTAACAGCATTTACCAATTCCTTCTCATATTTGGTATGCCTGGTTTCTCAGAAGGCTAGAATCTCAAGGATGTATGTGTTGTCATGTATGCACTCTGACAATAAACCTGCAATGGAGAAATGCTCCCAAGTTAGAAATAATGTACCCTTCTGGGAGTGGTTTGTTTAGCAGCTCACCATATCTTAAATTAAAAAATGAAGTCTGGCTTGAATTTGGGTTTCATATTTTAATTTCCCATTCAGCTCATACTCAATAAATTTTTTGGATCAACACTGAACCTGAAAGAATCTGAGAATGTTTAGAGGAAAAATGAAAGTGTCAGCAGGAATGTAGCAGCTGATACAAAACTAATACGTGAAAGATTATATTTGTCTAACTGGAATGCTGCAATAATACAATGTATGTTTAAAACACTGTTTATGGTTTGTAGGAGTTCCTACAGAGCAGCTCGCAGCATCAAATTTGATGAAGGCAGCCAAGAGCCAACAGTCTCCATCTTGAGCAGCAAAAGCAGAGAAGAAACTGGGATAGGTTTACAGGTACAGAAATAAAGTGGCTTTGTAAATGTTCCTTCTCTCACCTATCCACAGCAAACTCTCCAACAAAAAAATCTAAGCGCCAGTACCTCTTTTTTTCCATGTGACAGTGGAATTTGTGAACAATATATTGATAAATAAATGTAAACAAGTATATTAAAAGGATTCACAATTCTTTATCAAAATATTGTATCCCAGTAGCAGATACCATCAAGATTATGTTTGACTTTGATGATTGCACTTATTTAAATATTTTATTTTTGATTTTACAGACATGCATTTCAAACACAGGAGAACATTTGTCCCCTTGTATAATATGCCGAGTCTTCCCCCCCCCCCACCAAAATGATAAATCAACCAATTACAAAAGAGAATAAAACACAACAAAATAACCATGGTTACAAACAGGTCACAGAAATAATCCAAAGGTGACATAAGCCAAGAAGATACCCGAGCAACCTAAAGTAGACAGATGAAAAAAAAAACAACAAGAAGAGACAATTCCACGTCTCAGTCATTTTCTCCATCCTGACATTCCAGGACTGACGTGACCTTTCCATTTTTTTTAAAGAAAGGAAGTAGGGGGTGTAATCATACCTGCATTCCAATATACCCCAAGTATGGTTGCCACACCTCAAAGTATGTGCCATACTTCCTACTCAGATTGTAGGTGATTTTCTCCAGAGAAACACAGTTCTGCATCTCCATGCTCCAAAGTGTGGTGCTCAGCTGTGAGTCAGACTTTCAGGTAACCGCTGTACATTTCCTGGCCACAGCCAAGGCCATATTTACAAACCGAATTTGATATTTGGACAATCTCAAACTCGCATCCACGATATTCCCCAGCAGAAACAGCTCTGGGTCCTGTGGAAAGTCGACCCCTGTGATTTTTTTTTTAAGAAAATATCCCCTAGATCTACCCAAAAGAGTCTCACCTTGGTGCATAGCCAGGTTGAATGTACAAAGGTTCCCATCGCTACGCTGCATCTAAAATACAATTCTGAGATTTCTGATTTTAACTTATTAATTTTTGTGGCATGAGATACATCTGGTACAGGAAATTGTACTCCACCAGCCTATATCTGGCATTAATGACTGCTGTCATGCTGTCCCAATATAAATCAAACCAGCACTACTCATGGATTGTTGTTCCTAAGTCTGACTTTCATCTTTGTCTCTATTTATGGATACCTGGTTTTGGGGCCTTATTTTGGAACAGGAGATGCGTAGCAGAGATGAATTTACATGTGATCCCCTTTCGAATTAGTCTCTCCACGTCACTACACACCAGCAGAACCATAGATAGGCCTAAATTATCCCTCAAAAAAAACTATCTTAATTGAAGATAGCAGAAGAAGGACTTATTTGATAAATCAAATTTGGTTTTTAATTCCTTGAATGACATGAGCAGCCCCTTCTCGTAACAGACCTCGATACACCTGATTCCCTTCTGGCACCAGGATCTTGTCACCCACGTTCATAGAAATTAATATATTCTGGGATAGGAACGTTTTTGGGACAACCCCACTTTTAGCCCAATGATCTGGTTATCTTTTGACATATATGAATTGTGTTTTAGTATGGGATTGTATATTTTTCTCAATACCAATTTAGTGTCTCACTTATATATAAGCTCTCCTATCATCTTCTCTCCTACTGTGTGTAGACCAATTTGTGCCAAGGAGGGAATACCATCTCCTTCAAAGAGCGAGGTGATAAACCTCGACTCGGCTGCCAATAGTATTTTTTGAAGTCTGGGAGCCTCATTCCCCCCCCAGATTGTGGTCCCAAGTTAATTTCTCCATGGACACTCTAGCCATCTTGTCCTCCAAAGAAATTGCTCAACATCCGTTGATTGTTTTTAAAAAAAAACTCTGGGGCAATGGCATGGGCAAAGATTGAAAGAGGTATTGCAGCATTGGCATCCCATTCATTTTAATACCGTTAACCCTGCCTATTAACGTTATGGGTAGGTTCGTCCACCTGTGCAGGTCCTTCTTAATCCTTCCAAGCAGAGGGAGATAATTCAGTTTATATAAATTCTATAAGTTATTGTCAACCCTTATCCCCAATTACTTAATACCATTTTGTGCCCAGTTGAGCTTACTTTCCCGCTGATTTTCTTTATAGTCCCCTTTTATTAGTGGCATTATTTTGCTTTTATCATATTGGTTTTGTATCCCGAGATTTTACCATAATCTTCCAGTGTGGTTTGCAACTTGGCCAATGACCCTGCCGGTTCCATCAAATATATCAACACATCATCAGCGAATAGATTAATTTTGTATTCTTCATGGCCCACTCTAAATCCCTTAATACCCGGGTCCCAGCAGATGGTTTCTACCAGCAGTTCAATAGTCAATATGAATAGAGCTGGGGACAGCAGACAACCTTGTCTACTAGACCTGGTTAGTGGGAAGGCTGGATATGTTTGCCCATTGGTAACAATTTTGTCCCTGAGTTTATGATACAGTGCCTTGATCCAATTTATGAATGACTGGCCCATCCAAAAGTTTTCCAGCACTTTAATCAAGAAATTTCACTCCAACCTGTGAAAGGCCTTATCTGCATTCAGAGTCACAGCTACGCTCAAGTCCGCCCTTGACTCCGCCAAATGTATTATATTAAGTAATCTACTTATGTTGTCTACTGATTTCCTTTTCCATACAAATCCTGCTTGATCTGGGTTTATTAATTTTGCCAAATATCTGGCCAATCTATTTGCTAAGGCTTTGGCTATTATAGTCTGTATTCAAAAGTGAGTTAGGCCTATAAGAGGATGGCTTCAATTAACCCCTGTCCTTTTTTGTAATCACCGTAATTATTGCTGTTGAGAAAGACTCCGGGAGAGTATGGGTCTCAGTCACCTGGTCCACCACCTCTATGAGTCGGGGTATCAAGAGATCCTTGAACTCTGAAAATTTCAGGAGGGAACCCATCCGCCCCCGGAGACTTATTAGCTTGTAGTGAGCTCAGTGCTTTTTCTATTTCTTCCTCAGAAAAGGGAGTATCTAATCCTTCCCGTTCTTCTGGGTCCAAGTTGGCGATTCTAATTTAGTCAAGAATTCATCCAATTTTTTTAAAGTCACCCATTGATTCAGATTTATACAGTTCCATATAAAACTGTCTAAATGTTTTAATTTCATTTGGCTTATATAAAATTCTGCCTGTCCCATTGTGCATCACACTAATTGTTCATGAGGTTTCTTCTGCCTTCAAATACCAAGACAGGACTTTATGGGCTCTCTCCCCCAGCTCATGGTACTTTTTGTTTAGATCATTGATTTTCAAATTGCCCCCCTGAACTTGCATTCCACCTTAAGTAATCCCTATGCCATAAGTGCTCTGTGATTAGTAAGGGATTGCTTAAAGTGGTATGTGAGTGGAAAGAAAAAGTTTGAAAACCACAGTTTTAATCGTACCTAATTGACTCGTTATGTGCACAAACTCCAAAGGAAATGGCCCAATGACAATTTTTCTCAAGCAAAATATTTCATTAACAATTGGGTCGAGAGCAGTGGTTCTCAACCTTCCCCCTTCCCACTCACATACCACCTTAAGCAATCCCTTACCAATCACAGAGCACTTATGGCATAGGTATTGCTTAAGGTGGAATATGAGTTTAGGGGGGCAGTTTGAAAACCATTGATTTAGATCTCAGTATTTTCCTATTTATACATTTGCATTGTGTTGTACTTGAGCTTTTTGTTTGTTAATATTTAATACTTTTCCTCTGATCCCAACTTTTGGTAATCCTTTTCCAATTGGGTTATCTCTTGTTCCAATTCATTAACCTCCCTCATGTATTTTTTCTTAATACCTTTGGTGTATCCAATTATCTGACCTCTCAAGTAAGCTTTTAGTGTATCTTATATCACAAATTTGTTGACAGTAGAGGTACAGTTCGTCTCACTGAACATTTCTGTCAGAGCTCTGATATGACTACAGAATTCCAGTTTTCTCAACAACAAGGGGTTAAGATGCCACCTATATGTCATGATTTTTTATCCGGCATGACAATAGTTAGGGTCAAGGGCAAATGATCTGATAACAGTCTTGCCATGTACTCAGTTTCCACAATCCTACCCTCTAACTGGGCCAAAGTCAAAAACAAATCAATCCTAGTGTAGGAGTCTTATTTCGAATAGAAAGGGCCCCTCTCTCTTGGATGCCATCACCTTCAGGTGTCCTCCAAATTTAGCTCCTTCATGAAAGTCAGGGTTGTTTTTGCTGCTCTGGCCCTCATTTCTTTCTTCACTGACTTGTCCAAGACCAGATTCAAGCAAAAATTGAAATCCCCTCCAAGCCAGACATTTTCCCACCATTATGCCAAATTTTAAAAAAAATGTTTTATGCAAATTTTTCATCATCAAAATTTGGGGCATATATTAATTAGTGTCCAGGATTCTGAGTATAATTGACAGTGTACCATTACAAATCTTCCCACTGGGTCTATGACTGTGTCTTCCACTGTAACTGAGTAGCTAAGATAGCTACTCCCCTAGCCTTGGAATTAAAGGAGGATGCTATCACATATCCTACCCAACGTGAAAAAAAATGCAAGTTGAATGGTCTCTTGCATTTTTTAAACGTGCACCAAGACTCCCTTCCACTTCATCACACCATTTAAACCATTGACATTGAAACTTAGAAATATGATTGTTTTGTCCATCATCCTAGAGCTTCTCTTTTAAGCTCTTTTCCCCTACCTTTTGTTTCTATATTTCTTTAAATGTTAAAACTGATAACAGTTTATGGCATTCACTTTGATGATGAAACTTCATAGAATATGTCCTAATGGATTTTGCTGTCTAAGTGGATAGATAACCTGTCCTTTAGGTTGTCCCTTAGAGTTGGAGATGGCATGTTTCCACTGAGGTGGAAGATGTCAATTTCTGAATTCCTTTCATATGGGGTGTTTTTTGCAAACAAGCTAACACAGGAACTTGACAGAGTGAGTCCTTGATTCAATAGCAAGATGGTCCAAATCAATTGGAGAGGACCTCTACCAAACAGACTAGCTCTCACACGTTTACTGATTATGCATGCAGACACACTAATATTCCTACCACAAATGTGAATGAACAACTGATTTTGCCCATAGTTAGTAATGCATTGCTGACAGCAGAAATATGGAAATGGCCCATGGTTTCAAGAGTCTCATATGGACCATCTCAAGGTTCACAATGAGTTCTTTAAAACTGTGATGAATTGTGGACATTGTCAGAGAGTGATGTTAGAATGCAAGAATTTGATTTGAATGGAAACTCGTGTATTTTTCAGCAGAAACTTTTTATGCCATTTATTTCCACAGATTCATTCTCATCTAGAGAATGAATCTGTGGAAACACAATCTAGAGTGTTTTTGCTTTTTCTGTTCCCCCATACCTCCCTGTAACTCTCCAACTCTTCCTCCCACTTTTGTCAAATGAGTCTTCTTTACCACCTTGCTAATCTAATTCAAGTCATCTCCAACTCTGAGGGATGGCCTGAAAGAAGACTGGTTCTCTACTTAGTTGGATAGCAAAATTTGTTTGGACATATTCCTTGAGGTTTCATCACCCAGGCTGCATAGTAACTCTGTCAGATACCCTTAAGGTATTTCCAAATCTTTGAATTAATAACAAAAACAAGCTTTCAAGAAAAATAGGAGCAATATTTGGAAGATCAAAAAGCTCCAGGAAGTAGCATTACTGCATCAGACAAAAGTAAGTGCTCAAAAGATATTGTTCATGTTTAAACTATTGTGCTTTCCAACAGGATCTACTGATTGAAGTATACAGAAGTATAGGAGAACCAGATAGTTTATATGGCTGCGGTGGAGGGAAGATGTTACACCCACTTGCCAGGTTAACAACTGATTTACTTGAAACTACTCAGTGTGACTAACTGATCTTGTTATATTCTGTATTCTATCTCCTGTTACTTTCAATTGTCCAGAAATTCTACCATACCCATGAGATTACCACCTCCGAGCTGGTTGGATGCAGTGGTGTCAGTCATTGAAAATTTTACTTAAGCAGAGCTACTATAATTCATTTGAGTTTAGCACCATGATACTGGTAGCTGTAAGCCTGAGGTGGGTGAGAGATGATAGAATGAGCCAGAGTCCAGATCTTGGTAATTGGGGAGAGGGAAAACTTGGACTTAATGTGGAGAGGAGGGATTGAAATTCTGAGATAGTCACTTGATCTTGGGAAATGGGTAGAATCAGAGAGTAGATGTTGAAAGTAAGACACCAGCACCTAATAGTGGGGATAGGCAAGGTGAAAGGAGCACAAATAGGTTCTGGGATTGGGAACTGGCAGTATATTAGTGGGGACATCAAACACCAGAGGAAGTTCTGGGTAGCAAGTAAACAGTGTTGAGGCCAACTATGGTCACTTTTATTCCTACAGTTAACATTATTATTCTTTACAATCTAACAGAGTTCGAACATATGAGCATGAGCTGCTGTGGGATAAGGCTCTTGTAACATATGATATTGAAATGAATCTTTCTGACTCTACACGCCAAGCTGGCATTGTCCAGGTAGTGTTTATTTTTTCATTTTTGAGTCTTAACTATGCTATGCATACACATTAACCATAGTAACTGCATGCTTTAGACAATGGAAAGTCAAACTGTCCTCAGGTCTTTTACTCAGTAAACCTGAAGTGTTGTTGAATGCTGTTTTCACTGTTTTGTGGTAAGTGTTTAAATGTTCAACTAATCACATTCCCTCAAAAGGGTTGAGCAATCGCCATGTTTAGATGTGGCAGTGGCATCAGGGAATGGGTAAAATTGTAAAATGTTATCTTGGTGAATTAATGATGGGATGAGTAAGCCTAAAAGAAGATTATTTTGATTTGAACAAACTCATGAACGGTAGCGTTATTGTTATAGTTCTCAACCAGCAGCCTGGAAAAGGCTGAAAATTGAATAAGAATAATTTCACACAATTTTATTCAATTATCATTATCAATCTGGAACAAAACATTCTCATCCCAGTTGCTCCTTTGGTTTTTTCTTCTAATCAGTGTCGAAGGATTAAAGCTCACATTCAGAGTTACAAAAAGGGATGGTGAGAAAAGAACGCATAGATTTATAAAGGGTCTTTCATATTCTTAGAACAACCAAAGAACGTTACAGCCAATGAACACAAGAACATAAGAAATAGGAGCAAGGGTTGGCCATCAACCCCACTGAGCCTGCTCTGCCACTCCATGAGATTATGGCTGATGTGATTATAGGTTCATCTCCACCTACCTGCCTTTTCTCCATATTCTTTAATTCCCATACTTTGTAAAAATCTATCCAACTTTGTGTTAAATATGTTTACTGAGTTCGCCTCCACTGCTTCAATGGGCAGCAAATTCCAGAGATTCACTTTTCCTCTGGGAAAAGCAGTTCCTTTTCATCTTTGTCCTAAATCTACTGCCCTGGATTTTGAAGCTATGTTCCCTAGTTCTAGTCTTCCCCCACCAATGGGACTTGCTTACCTCTATCTAATCTATGTCTTTCATAATTTTTATATATTTCCCTCACATCCTTCTGTTCAATGTGCTCATTTTGATATCCATAATTAATCTTTAGTTGTTTATTGTAGGCTTTACAGAACTTTGGACTATGTCATGTTTTAACCACATACCTGAAGGGACTTGAAGTTGAAAATACAGAATGGTGTGAGGAATTGCAAGAAATTCGCTTCCAGGCAGCCTGGAGAAACATGCAGTGGGATCAGAGTCCTCCGAGCAAGTAAATGCAAGATTTCCTGTTACAAATAATCTGAATGGAGCTCTCTCTCTTTATTGTAAAATTGTTGGTTTTTTTTGTAATTGTACATTATCTTTCTTTGGCTTGGCTTCGCGGACAAAGATTTATGGAGGGGGTAAAAGTCCACGTCAGCTGCAGGCTCGTTTGTGGCTGACAAGTCCGATGCGGGACAGGCAGACACGGTTGCAGCGGCTACAGGGGAAAATTGGTTGGTTGGGGTTGGGTGTTGGGTTTTTCCTCCTTTGCCTTTTGTCAGTGAGGTGGGCTCTGCGGTCTTCTTCAAAGGAGGTTGCTGCCCGCCAAACTGTGAGGCGCCAAGATGCACGGTTTGAGGCGATATCAGCCCACTGGCGGTGGTCAATGTGGCAGGCACCAAGAGATTTCTTTAGGCAGTCCTTGTACCTTTTCTTTGGTGCACCTCTGTCACGGTGGCCAGTGGAGAGCTCGCCATATAACACGATCTTGGGAAGGCGATGGTCCTCCATTCTGGAGACGTGACCCACCCAGCGCAGCTGGATCTTCAGCAGCGTGGACTCGATGCTGTCGACCTCTGCCATCTCGAGTACTTCGACGTTAGGGATGAAAGCGCTCCAATGGATGTTGAGGATGGAGCGGAGACAACGCTGGTGGAAGCGTTCTAGGAGCCGTAGGTGATGCCGGTAGAGGACCCATGATTCGGAGCCGAACAGGAGGGTGGGTATGACATTGCTGTGGTAATTACAGATTTTGGACTTCAAACCAGCCATCAGTCAAAATACTTTTAAAATTATTTTGAGAAGTGAGAAACTCACTTCTAGTTATGAAATGACACAGTATTCAGCTTAAATCTACCTCAATCAGTTATCACACCTGTTTGGTGTACTGAATTTCATCAACCTACATCACCACAATTAAAAAGGCATAGAAAGGCTTGTTGAGTATTTTTGATCACCACTAGGATAGATGATCCAACACTTCTGGTACATAATGTGGAATGGTTGCCATAATCTATAAGTTAAATTTAGTTTGCAGTACAAATTTAGTTTTACAGCGATTGTCAGTGACAATCACAGAGACTGTTGCCATTTTTCACAATGGAATACATGAGCACCTGTCTGATCTTTCTTTACCCATAGACAAAATAATTTAAAGCAGTGCAAGAAACAAATGTGTTTTCTTTGTTCAAATGTAGTCTTGGTTAAATTGCTTGTATTTTGTCATTTATAAATTTGGGAGGGATGGACAGAACCGAACGACAACTGTGAGAAATCTAACAATCTATAACCGGTTTTGTATTGAACCACTTGAAAAATCACAGTGATCGCAGAGCAGCATAGTTACACAGGCGGAAATTTATATAAAAGATTTCTCTGTGTAACTAGTAGATTAGTTCACAGGAGAACTCACGAGTGTATATTTGCATTTTTAGAGGGAATTCAAAAGAGATTTGATTTACAAGATTAGGATTCATAGTTTTGCAGTACGTCCATTTGGGCAACATCTGACCGCATACATGTCCGTGGTCCCATAATTACTCAGTTACCGCGAGTAAGTCTGCAGCAATTTAGAAAAAGTGATCGTTAGCTATTAGAAATTGTATACCCAAACTGATCTGACTGCCTCGTGCTCTCACAGCCCTGTATCAGTCCCAACTAATCCCACTGCCCTACGCTATCCCCACAGCCCTGTATCAGTTCCTACACAGAACCTACTGCCCGCTCTCTCCCCACTGCGCCTGTTGGTCCCCACCCTGATCCCACTGTGCCGTGTTGATCCCCACACTGATCCCGCTGCCACGTCACGGTCCCCACACTGATCCAGCTGCCCTGTGTCAGTTCCCAACTGATTCCACTGCCTCGCACTCCTCACTTTTCCGTATTGGTCCCCACACTGATCCCTGCTTACAAATAAAAAGTTTACAGGTGCAATACAGTATCCTATATAGCTTTGCTAAATATATAATATGGTGTTCTCACAACGTCCACATCACATAACACCCAATTTCACAGAACATATTGTGGATGTTAAGCAGCACATACCTGTATTATATTGGCCTTATGATTAGAAGACTAACACAAAGAGTAAGAATAAATTGTGTATTTGTGAGATATAATTATGAAGTACCTGAAAGTTCATGTGTAGGCATCTGCTATTTGCAATCTATATCAATGAAATGAAAAAGGAGTCAAAAGTTAAACGATTTAAAATTGGATGGGAATGTAATGGAGGCAGAAAAAAAAACTAGTTAACGGTTTGAAAAGAGAATGCAGATGAAGTACAATTTAGGTAGGTATGAATCTATCCACTTCAATAAGAAGAAGAAAGGGCAGAACATGTTTGAAAACATGGAGGGACGAGTAAATATTGATACCTCATTGAGATTTGGGGTCCCTACAAAACACAAAAATTCACTATATATGAAACACCCGGCTATTAAGAGGGCAAGTATTAAACATCAATGATTTCTCGGTTTTGTGATCTTCTTTTCTTCCTTGTCTTCCCACTTGATTAAGTTGATGTTTTTATTGTCCTTTCTCAGAGGTGGGACTTTGGGGCCTGGATATCATGAATCTCTGTGGCATGCTTTGCAATCTCTGAAAGACCAAGAATTTTCTGCCTCCCATGAGGTTTTGAAAGCAGCCAGGTATCTTTTCAATCATTAAATATGACTCTTGCAAGATTTAATCCTTTTGTGGCATTACCATTTTCCTTGTCAATATAAATCCTGCAAATGCTACTTATTACTGAAATCTGCTCTTTATTTTACTTGTTAAATGTTGGAAGCAAATGATATTGAGTTCCAAATTATTGTGCCAATAGGATGAAAGAAGTTGAAGAATTATGCAAAGGAAGCCTGGAATCTGTTTACTCTCTATACCCCACACTATGCAGATTGCAAGTACTTGAAGAACTAGAAACCATTGGACAGATTCTATGCAGGTAACTGGCTGAAGTTTATTCTTTGTGAAACTGTTTGTAACATTCCGAGTTATATTTGCTTAAATGACTATGTGCAAGGGTGAATGACAGATGAGGACACGAATAGACTTAACTGCATTTCCCAGAGTTAAATAACCTTCCTTTACTGTTAGGATTGATACATAATGGTTATTTAGCCACTGAGGCTGCATAATGCCCGTTGAACTACATATTTACAGAGTCAACATTTGCTAAATGGAAAGGATGTAGAAGAAATTTATCAAAATATAGCAAAAAGAAATAATGTTTTCGGAACTAATGAGAATCGTATTCAAAGTCCTTTTTCTCATGCATGATTTCTCTTTGTTTTCAGATCAGACCTAGATGATGCATTGAATAAGGTTCACAGAAAATGGGAGCAACAACTTCAACTTCTCAAGGACAGTGACTTTACCTTCCAGGAGCCTATCTTAACCATGAGGACTGTCATTCAAGAGTTGCTTATCAATAAAGAAATGGATGGCCCAAGGAAGGATCTCATTAAAGATGTTCTGACTAAGCATTTGCTTGAAATGGCAAAATTAGCACGAGCAGCAAAAAATTCCCAGGTTTGGCACCTTTTTATAAGTTATTGATTGTGAACATTAAGTGATACAAAATGTTAAGCCATTAAAATGGTTTGGCTATTTTTATAAATTGAAAGCAGCATGTGATTTGTATTAATATCTTTGAGCTTTATCACTATGCCAAGAAAAAAACATGAAGAAAGCTGGTTTTGTTTTCCTGTTAAGCTATCTTTTAATTTTGTTTCACTAAATATTTCCAGTTTGTCCATATTCATAAAATTTGTTTGGCTTCAGCTGGCTGAGAAAGCAATTTTCCAAATCAAGCAACACAATCCACTTGGATTTGGTGTTTCAACCTGGCAGCTGGAAGAGGCACAAGTCTTTTGGGATAAACAAGAACAGAGTCTTTCTCTTAATATTCTCAAACAGATGATTGACAAGCTAGAGGTATGTTCATTAGGCTCAAATTATCCAATATTTTGTCTCAGTCTTTTGATCAGAATTAGCAAAAGCAAATGATAATGGACCCATGTAGACTATTTTTTAACTTAAAAACGTATTAAATCTTAATCTGCTTCTGTCCCTTTGAAAGATTCACAAAAAACATGTTCTCACACTGGCACCAGCAGACTACAGGATTGAGCCTCTATCGTAAATTCTCAGTCTGGCCTTGGCAGCCTACATAACCAAACCTCCATTGCAAACTCTCACCCTGCCCCTGCTTACCTTCCCCTTCCTCCCTTGGATTCCTTCGACTCTTCACGTCCTGATCCACCCCATCCTCCTCCCGACACCCTCCACCCCACTGTCTCCCACCTACTATATAATTCAACCACCAGACACATTTTTCCCCTTTCAGCTTTCTGCAGGGATGGCTGCTACTATGACTCCCTCAACCACTCCTCCTTTCCCACTAATTGCCCCTAGTCACCCACCCCCATTTCACAGGAAATACTACTTTTGCACCCACACCTCCTCCCTCACTACCATTTGGGGTCCTAAATGCCTTTCCAAGTAAGGCACATCAATTTTGGATTAGAATTGGAGATAACTGTGACTCTGACTGTATCAGTGGATTTTTCTGGATAAATAAAAACTCAGAGAAACTTTACAGTCTCTTTGTATTCCTCCAGACCGACACCATTTTAGAATTTACTTTCAGTTTTAGTGTGTGAAGAATGAAGTGATTTTCCAGAATCTTGAAGTAACTTGATAAAGCCAAGTTGGTAGATCCTGTCTTTTCCTCAACATTCAACTGTTGCCTCAATTTTAGAATCCTGATGCTCCAGCATTTATCCATCAGCTCTTCTATATTTTTTTTCTTCTCAGGTAAATGATGACAAAGCATTAATGCCACTCTATATCAAGTGCCTGAGACTCTGTGGAAACTGGTTGGCAGAAACGTGTTTAGAAAGTCCTGGTACCATCATGCAGAAATACTTAGAAAAAGTAAGAATGGGTAAATGGACAATTGCTCATGTATTGCATTGACCTGTTTGGTAAACATTGGCCTTTCTACTTTCAATCAAAATTAATGGCTATTATCATATAATAATGGGTTGGCTCATTATAATATTTATATCAATAATGTGAATTTCATAATTTACCATCATCATAAGGAATCCTGTTACTTTTGATATCTCCATTGGTGAAATCTGGCTCCCAAGATGGAATCAGAATCAGAATTTATTGTCACGAACAAGTCACAAAATTTGTTGTTTTGCGCAGAATCACGGTTCCAAGGCATTTCCTTAATCAATATTTAGTGAAATCATTAATCACGTCTGCAGCTTTCTCTGCAATAGCCCTTGAGAATATAAAGTGATACTTCATTATTTTGATGTCATCCTGCATAGACATTGGTATTGAACAATTGCTTTTTATTCTTTCAGGCTGTGACTCATAGCGTTCAACACAAGGAGATAGTTCACAATGAGAAGATGGAAGCATTTTTATCCCTGGCCCGTTTCTCAGATGCACAGTATCAGAGTATCGATAATTATATGAAGTCATCTGAATTTGAAAACAAGCATGAACTTCTCAAGAATGCCAAAGCAGAAATCAATTTGATCAAGGAACATAAATTTCAGACCAACAGGTAAGCAAATGTGAAAACTTTATCTCATGAAACTAATTTGTGTGCTTACTTAACAATATTGTGTCATTTTTATAATCTATGTGGAAGCAAGATATTTTTAAACTTTGTGGACTGCATTACATTTAATCATTTTGTGCTCTCCAGTGAAATGGCATGGTCTTCTATATAATAGTATATCATATTCTAAACATTACTTAATCGCAAGATTATTATTTTATTAAAAAGCTGAATGACACATGTAGAAATTGCAGTTTTACTTGTTGCCTTATTTTCTAAAATCACAGCTGGCCATCAGAGTTATATTAAGATGTTTTAACTCATTCAGTGCAAACCATACTTCATTGGGTGGCAAAACATTGAATTGTAACAGAATTGATGAACTAAAATCAGAAGGCTTTCAAACATATCCTATCAAGTGTGACTCAATTACTTTTCTAAGATCGGAGTAAAAACTGGGCTTATGCATTCAAAGTTAGTCAAGCAAAGTTAAAATGTGAATAAATGTAATAAATAAACTGTTACGATTGAACCACAGATACTTGTGTTTGCTGGAATTTTCTGACATTGATTATTCTGCATCTATAATTTTAAGTGGTTGGAACAAAATAAAAAACATGAAATTAACCTGAAAGATGAGAAGAAAATAACATTTCTCCATGGATTTTGATGCACTCTAAATATATCTGTTGACTAGGTATGTAGTGAAGGTTCAGCGGGAATGTGAATTAGACGAACAAGCTATGCGTGCATTGCAAGAAGATCGCAAGCAGTTTCTTTGTAAAGCAGTGGAGAACTACATCAACTGCTTGCAGAGTGGTGAAGAACATGACATGCGCATCTTTAGACTTTGCTCTTTGTGGCTTGAAAACTCGGGTGTTCCAGAAGTAAACGAAATGATGAAGGTAATATCTGGTGATTATGCAGAATCCTGATGGGAAGTTACGTCAAGTACTGTATAAAGTTTATTTTCAGAAAATGCAATATTTCTGTTCCTCTTTTCATATTTGCTCTTCCTCAAGATACAACTAGATCGACCGAAACAGTTTTCTGACCCCTTCCATGATTTATCTCTTCTATTTTTCTCTCCAGAATATTATTTTTACTGTCAACTCTCCAAAACCTCACCCGGGTCTCCTCTTTTCACAAATCAGCACTGAGCAAGGCAAAATTATTTGTTGAGGGCAAGGAGAGTAAATTATTTCTGATCCACATACCTAAACTATGCATCAGAAGCCATTGGATATCAATCAGTGTTGGGATTCCAAACAAATTAAGCCATTCAACCATTTTGCATTTATCTTTTTATGTTGAAAGCCTTAAATTGGGGGATTGTTGTCCAAGATAATACAGACTTTCCTTACTTTGGAATCTGTTCATATGCTATGTGTATATTTGATTCTGATAAACTGGGTTTCCCATATTCTTATAACTATTGTCAGTGCGAAAGATGCCTGGTACAGTGATAACATAAACCCCTGTGGCTGAAAATCAATAAAAAAACATGTTAGATTTACTGTTTCTTGGTAATTTAGTGGTTTAATCTATTGAAATGTGTATACCCAGAGTTAGATTTATTATATTCACTGAATATACTTGCATATTTCATATTAAAAAATATAAAATAGTAGTAATTCATGGGCAGCAGATGTTTCTGGGGAAATGACACAGTAGAGGAATCAAGGCCAGCACAGATCATCCATGATCATCTTAAATGGTGGAGCAGGCTTGAAGGGCCCAATGGCCTTCTCTGCCTATTTTCTTGTGGTGGTTAAAGTTTAGAGGTGGTTGACATGAAATAATTTTCTGCTTTTCCTCTCAATGGATGTTACTAACCTGCTATGTATTTCCAACCATCTTTTTGTAGTATTCTACTTTTATTGACCTTTTGTTTAAATTATCAATTTAGAGAGTAGTACCTCGCCTACTGATGCAAAATCATAATTTTTAATGCATTTTTCTTTTAGTTGCAACTTTTTCAATGAATTTCACTGAAAAATTATGTTTAATAATTAGCAAGCTGTAATTATTTACCATCATGCTACCAGTATTGGTTATTTGAATATTCTCTGCAAGTGACTTAAAAATATAACGTATATACTCATGCAATTGTCAATGCATGTCATAATCAAAAATCATATGTTTTCACATGACCCGTGTAAAAGTCAACACGTTCCCCTTTTTTTGGACGTGGCACCCACCCATCTGTGCTCCCGATGCCCCAGCATGGCTCTTTACCCTGGCTGTCCACCCATTCGAGCCCTGGGTCCTCATCCAAGTCGCTTGCACCGATCACGGAGACTCGCCACTGCCGCTCACCCATCCAAGCTCCGGCACCCAATCACTGATCCTTGCCCCAGCCTCCTGCCCATTCGAACTCCCAACACCATGACCCCAGATCCTCACCTTGGCCGCCTGTCCATCTGAGCTCCCAACTTCCCGAACGTGAACTACTTGGTAAAGTTCACCATCCTGGGAAAGAAAATTAATAGAAATAAGATGCTTAAAATAAAATGCAGAAAATGTGCTAATACTTCTATTGAACTAAGTCATTTCACACAACAAAAGACACAGTGATAAGAAAACAAAGAATTATTGGAGAAAATCAGCAGGTCAGACAACATCCATGAGGAGATATGGTCAGTTAATATCTTGGGTGTGAGCCCTTTATCATGACTAATATAGAATAGGTGAAATTATATATATATATAAAAGGGAAAAGAAGCCGAGGGAGGGATTCAGAGGTGTTGTACGACAGAGGGTATGAAAGGTGGAGATGGATAATGGGAGAAATCACTTGGAAGGGTGATTGGGAATGTAAAGTTAGAGAAAAAAAATAGGAGACATCTGAACATTTGCTCTGTTACAGCAGAGAGTGCTTAAGGGGATAGGAGATTTGGTGGGGAGCAAAGAGTGGACAAGTGAGTGTATGAAAGATTTCTCCCTGTGGAAAGCAGATGGAGGTGGAGAGGGAAACGTGATTGGTGGTGGGATCGCTGTTAAACCTAACATTTTATTCCACTGTTCCCATCCTTTCTTTACCTACACCTATACTTGTTTTTTTCCTCTCTCTAACTTTTCTTTCCCTTCCCCCTTCCTTGTGGTTTCTCCCTCTACTTGTCTCTCCATCTTTCACACCTTCTGTTCTCTACTCATCACCTCTGGGGGCCCTCCTCCAGCTTATTTCTCTCTTGAGATATGTAATTTCACCCATTCTCTTTTAAAAATATTTTTATTGGTATTTAATATATAAAAAGTTAAATGATACAATGTGCAATATACTTAAAAATATAGATTATGGAAATAGCCCCACATATTTTGAAAGTTAATTTCTGAATCTTTTATAGCATATCTAATTTTTTCTAAACTTAGATAAGACATGATATCATTTAGCCATTGTCAGTGTGAAGCTGGAGTAATGTCTCTCCATTTAATCAGAATTGTACGTCTGGCTATTAAAGAAGTAAAAGATAAAATTTGACTTTGATTTGGAGTCAATAAGACTTCATCTTCTTGAGTTAGTCCGAACTGCACCTATTCTCTCTTAGTTTTGATAAAGGGTTTCAACTCAAAATGTCATCTAACTATTTCTACCCAGAGATGCTGTCGGACCTGTTGGGTTCCTCCAGCAATTCCTTATTTGCTCAAGCTCCCAGCATCTGCAACTTTTATGTTTCTCTATAGTTAGAAGAACATTTGTTTTGGCCAATTAAATTCTAAACCAAAATCTAGATTAATTTTATTTTTGTTACCTTTGTGTTGTAGAAAGAAAAAAAAATTCTTACTCTCTTTGGCCTTCTATTTTAACAGAAAGGTGTGGAAAAGATTCCATCTTACAAGTTTATACCTTTAATGTACCAGCTGGCTGCTCGAATGGGCACAAAGATGGCAGGAGGGCAAAGATTTCATGAAGTATTAAACAAGGTATTCTGCTTTTGAATGCGCACAATAATGCAGCTGCGGCCAAAAATCTATTTGCGGGACTTCTAAAATGTTTTTTGAATTTGATTATTCTCACTGACCAATTAATTTTTTTAGTAGTTTCATGAACATTTTATTATTGTGGCCTTGTTTAATTATACAAGGGTGACATCCTGGGGAAAATTCAAGTATTGAAGAAGGTTAATGTATAAAAATGGAGATGCATCCCTTAGATCATTTGTTGGTAAGAAGTGATAAATTACAAAATTGCGGTATATCCAGATCTGGAAAATCCATAATATTACAGCATAGAACTGAATAGTTATAGGATCTTCAGTTGGTAGACCTGTCATTGGAAGCTGAGCTTCTATCTTCTCTGCTAAGTGGTGAGCTAACAATTATGAAGGTCTTGACTAGGAGTAGGACCAAAGGAAGTAAAACCTGGACATCTCAGTGTTTCAGATGGTGCTATTGATCATTTTATGCATGCAGAAAAAATGAAATAATCTTGCATTCTGAATATTTTTGGAATCTTAACACTGCATTTTTCTCATCAATTCTCATTTGGATTATCCTACAAGTAGTAATGTCATTCATGCGGAAACCGGGCAATAAGAACCATTCAAAATATTTTGATCTGTATTTTACCTCTTCTAAGTGGGATTGGTAAAAATAATCAAAAGTGTGCTTTGGTAAAATGATTTCATTTAAAAGTTTGAAAAAGGATTGCAGTAGGAGCCATTATGCGCTGATACACCCGTGGTCATACTGTAAAGAAAAAGTCTCATTTTGCTTTTATTGTTCCGAAGAAATCAGAATTTCAATAAAAACAAAATGAGGTTTTTGTTTTACAGCAAATCTTGCAATTTGATCTTGCGATCCATAATCACACTGGGTGATTTGTGTGGAAAAGAATAATAGGTGACACCCTGAAAAGATGCAAGGACAATCGAATTGATTTTACAAAAAATAACGAATAAAACAGCTCACTTGTTTGAAAAAAACTGAGCATATTGAGTTTTTTTTTAAAAGACCTTTATGAATAACAGTGTATGCTCATAATTTTGTTTTGTTAATATCTTACAGCTAATTGAAAAAACCTCATTGGATCATCCTCATCACACACTCTTTATCATCTTGGCTTTAGCCAATGCAAACAAGGATGATATTGTTGAGAAACCCGAAGTAATGAGGAGGGGGAAGCATACAAGAAAGGAGATGCCTTACTTGGATCAGGTTTGTTGAGAGACTGTGATAATACAGGTATACCCCACTTTACAAATAGTCACTTTAATCAAATTTGCTTTTATAAAGAAACCTCTGTTTGCTTTTATGAAAGGATTTTTGCTATTATGAAAAAATGGCCAATGGAGCTGTCACAGAGAAGCCAGCAGGGATGTTACAGGGCAGCTGGCAGGGCTGTCAGCGCACAGCCAGCGAGGCAGTCACAGGGCGGCCTGCGGGGCTATAAGCGCGCGGCCGGTGGGGCGATCATAGGGCGGCTGGTGGGACTGTCAAAACTCTCTGTCTTCCTAAATTTAGTAAGTGAAACTACACTGTACATACATTATTTTTACTTTATATAGGCTGTGTATTTATCATATAATTCTTGCTTCTACTATAGGTTTTATTTGTTATTTGATGTGATTTTTTTGCATAGAAATCAATGGTTATCGCTTCTTCGCTTTACGCTATTTTGGCTTACTAAAGATTTCGTAGGAACGCTCTAGTTTCGTAAAGCAGGATATACCTGTAATCAGAATAAAATTATCCTTTATTTGTACAATCTTTGGTTACATTATGCAAATCCTTCATGCTCCAGGACAGTATTGATTGCCCATCCAGAGAATCTGGGTAGGCTAGACCTCTCATTGAAAGCTATGCTTCTTCACACTCCAAGTATTACTACATTAATCTCGATAGGAGTAGAAAATGTTAATGCATTAATAGGAATAATTTTGTACCTTCATTTTACCTCCCATTGTTTGTAGCCAGTGAAACAGCTTTTAATGTGGTTGTTCTTCTTTCTTGGTGAACAGTCAAGGTTTTACAAAGCCTATTACCACAATTAGGAAAAAAATATTGGCTGTTTGGGTATTGCAGATTACGAAACAGTGTTTTTTGCAATTAAAGCTAGCAGATCATTTGTTTTTCTAATTATCTGCTGCTTGCCGCATTAATTTCCAGTTACTTGGGTACAATGGCACCCAAGTAAATGAATGTTACTATTTCCCAGTCTCTCGATATTTATAAACTAATCCACATTCTGTTTCTTCTACCTCATGTTTTTCCCTTTTTACTTCATCTCCCACTTAGCTAGGCTCTATACCAGTGGTCTTCAAACTTTTTCTTTCCACTCACATACCACTTTAAGTAATCCCCATGTCATAGGTGCTCTGTGATTAGTAAGGGATTACTTAAAGGGGGAAAAAAAGTTGAGAACCACTGCTCTAGACCCAATTGTTACTGAAATATTTTGGTTGAGAAAAATTGTCTTTGGCCCATTTCCTTTGGGGTTATGAAATTGTGCACATAACAATTAAAACAGTGGTTTTTCAAACTTTTTCTTTTATTTTCACATGACAAGTGGCCGCTATTTTGTATGTTCTTCCATGAACACGGGCAAAGTATTTGTTTAAGTCATAAATTCTCAATCTGTAAAGGATCCTTCCTGGGACATTGCTAGTCCTTCATATTTTAGAATGTATGAAATCGAAGCAGATTCAAGCTGTCAGATTTTCCCCAACTACATTTTCCTGTCCTTTCCTCTTATCCCTTGGAGAAATAATATGGAGAAATATATTTATGTCTGATTCGAAATTACAAATCATTAAAGTTTCACAGTCTTCCAGGATAGAGAATCCCAAAGGTTCTCCACCCTTTGAATCAATAAATTTCTTTGCATACCTATAGAAGTTTTAAGTGTGTTTTAATGTTTGTTATGTGTTTAATTTTATTTTCTATTTACTCTACAAGCTGCAGTTTATTTTTTAAATTTAATATTATCTTTAATTTCCCCTGTAATGTATTGGTGGATCACTTTTCCTGTTATGTCTTTGTGCCTTATAGCTATACATAAATTATATATTATTTATTTAATTTATAGTCATTACTTGTCCAATATTATACTTACTAATGAAGTTCCCCAATCTGTCAGAGCCCACATACTCATACTTTCATGGCTTCTTTTGTTTAATTGAAAACCCTGCTTTCAGATTGAACCATATCACTTGCCAACTTGATGTCAAATTCTGTCATATTATTCACTCTTTCTTAGGGTCTGCTTTGCAACACAGTGCCTGACTACAGGTTTGTTTTACAACATACTGATCTGGACATTCATTGTGTTCATGTTCAAAGAATTCATCCTCCAATTTGTGAGCAAAATACTCAGTCTATGTGCAGGTGAAAGTCCCCTCTGATTTCTTTATTATCACTAATATATGCTTCTCCTTATTCACACTGTGCTTAATATTATCTATTATTTGTTGGCCAATAAAAAAACAGCATCAATATTTTCTGTCTCCTGCTGCTTCTTCACCTCAGTCAGAGTGTTTCTATTTCTATATTGTGATCTGGCCAGATAGGCCTGTTTGAAATATTATTCTGATGTCGCCCCTTATTAGCAGGGCTACCCTCACCTTTTTCTTTTTGCCTGTAAAATATCCTGGAATATTTCGTTCCCATTTTGTGTTGCCATTGGATAATAGCTCTTATCTACTACTTGTGCTATTAATTTATCAGTCTTATGACAGAACTAGTATGCATTTAGATAAAGTACCTCTAAATTTGTCCTTTTACCATTTATCCACTTGTTCTTCATCTTTGTTTCATGTGCTTGTTTATTTTGTTAACTACATTACTAACTTTCACTTACAACTTTGTTTTTCTCCCTCTGAATTTACTCTCAGGTTTCTAAGATGCTGAGTCTTTTGAGATGTAACTCAGCTAGGTGCAGTCTCTAAAAGCCCTATTGTCCATCCTCTCTCTGTTCTTATTAGTCACTGACACTGGGAGTATAGCTAAGATTTCATGCTTTAAGTTTCTCCTTTTTAATCCTTTCCTAGTTCTGCAGTGTTTGTTTCCAGGATCTCATCCATCTATTCATAATATTGATAATGATGTACAGGATAACTTCTGCTCCTTTGCCCTCCCCGCTCAGGATCCTCAGCATCTATTCACGTGTATCCTTAACATGACATCCTGGAATTGTCAGTGGTCACAAAGGCATGGATGTTGGTCTATCACCTTCCTGTTGAATCCCTCATTCTCACTCTGTTTACTCCCTGTACAGCATTCCCCCAAGGAACCATTAGGCACTTTTAAGCTCCAGCACCTGGGTAGCCCTCCTGGGATTACTGGGGCAAAGGTGCTTCCAGCACCTTTTAAGCTCCAGGGAGACCAACCCGTTAAATCGCCAACCCAATTATTTAAGGGGATCCTGCCCCCGCGATGATGTCATAAGTGACGCATCACGCACTCGGGAACTATCGGTAAGTCTCCCCTGCCCCCCCCCCCCCCCCCCCCCACCGGCTGTCAGTCGCCCACATCCTGTCAGTCCCCACCCACCACCATCACCACCTCCCCAGTCAGTCACCCTTTCCCTATCAGTTGCGACCCCCACCGTCAATCAACACTCCACCCCATCAATCTCCTCCCACCCTCAGCAAAGTCCCGCTGCCATGAGCATTGAGCTGTCACAACTGAAGTGGCGATTGCAGCAGCGGCATTTCGCAGCTCGCCCCCACTCGTGGCAGCAACCCCTCCCCCCATGGCAGCGACCCTTCTCCCCCCAAGGCAGCAACCCCTCTGAACCACCCGCTGCAGTGACCTCTCTCCCCACCCGTGGCAGCAATTTCTCCTCCACTGATCATGGCACCCCCACCCCTGCAGCATTAACCTCGACCCATATGGCAGCGACCTCACTCCCCCCAATTGTGGCTCTCCCCCTCGCAGCAGCGACCTCTCCCACCGCAGGCCCCACAGCAGCGACCCCTCTTCCCCCCCCCCCCTCCCCCTCCCCCCCCAATCGTGGTAGGCACTTCATCCAGGAGTTCCCCTGTGAAGCTAGTGTGTAACCGCTAACAACACAGGAGGAAACAGGTTGGCCATTTTGCTATTCAAGCCACCAGAGGACGCGTCGTGGTTAAGTTTAACTGGGCTCCCTGCCTATCTCTGAGATAGATAAGGAACCCGGTTGGATTTGGACCACGTTGACCGGGACGCACCCTTTCAAGCTGCTGTGTGAGTTGGGTTCTAATCGGGCAGATTGCCCAGTTAACCCCGTTTAACACGGCAGTTAGAAAGGGCCTAGTGACTCTTATCACTTTTCAAAAGGGTAAGTATTAATATGTGGGAGAGGGAGGGCAACTCCTGTACTACCTGCCTGCTTCTATTCTCCCTGGTTGTCACCCATTCATTCTGTATCTGCACATACTTAAGCTACTGTGTGACTACCTCTTTAAATATGCCTTACATAAAGTCTTTGGCTTCAGAGATACATCAAATTGACTCCAGTTGTCTGGAAATGACCACAACTTTTCACACAGAAAAGCTCCACACGACTGAGTTTAATTCTGTCATAATTGACTTCATTGATAACTCTAAAAGTTGAGTTTTCATAGGGATTTGACATCTGGATGCTTTTCACATTCCCTTCCTTCCAACAGTAAAATGTGTAAAAGTTGTCTTTTGAGAAAGTCAATCCAGATTCATTTAAACTCTGAATTGAATATTTTTAATTGAGATTCGAGGGTCCTTTTGACATTTACAAGAAAATTCATTATCATTTCAGATCACCTTAATAATGTTATGTTACTATTTTAGGAGAGAATGGATGCTGCCAGTAATATAATAAATACGATCCGAAAAACTAAAGCTAAAATGATAAAGAACATTGAGAGATTATGTGATGCCTTAATCACGCTTGCAAATATGGATGTGAGTAAATGGAAAACAGAAAGAAGTAAGTATTAATTGAATTCTTTTTTTTAATTTTTTTTATTTTTCACACCGTAAACCATATCATTCAAAATACATACAAACATTTCTCTCTTAAATATACACAGTGGCATTTTCTCCCCTTTTTTCCCCCCTACCTTCCCTCCCCCTTTCTCACCCCCCTCCAAACCCAATATAACCCAGCGTTCAATATATACAATACTTCCCCTTATCACACAATGACCACCCCCTAAAATGATAAGAAGACAAAATGACTTGATCTAGTGTGTAAAAGTAGATGACACAATTTTCTTGTTTATAGTAATTGAATTCTTCATTTCGTTATTTACCTACCCAAGTTTCATGCATAATTTAAAAATATATATAGGAGCCAACAATAGGAAAATGAAAATTGATTTTCTGAAGACTCAATGAGTTTCGGAAGTGATTTGTCTTACATTCTCCATCAGGCTGGTTTTGCTTTTTTCTTTACACCTCTCTTAAATACTATGGGTTAGGAGTAGAAAGTGGTCAATTTGCTGATCTGTGAAAAGAGCTGTCCTGACAAACTTCACGTTTTTTTTTCCTGCATTCTTAATCTTTCTCAGTTATTTCCTTTAAAATGATTAATTCCTTCCATATAACAATGTTTTTATTTTCTTTAATTATAGAAGCCATTGAAATTCCTGCTACACAGCTTATCACAAAAATAAAGGATCTTGACGAAGTTGTTATTCCAACCATGGAAATCAAAGTAAGCGATTAATTATGATTTTTCCCCACAATTGGTGGAGGTACAGAGAATCCAATTCAGTATTTCTCCCTCCTGGTCTGCACAATAGGTGAAGTAGAACAGGATTTTTTTAAGGATTTCAGATTGCCATATAAGCCCACAAAGCCACGGTTTCATTTTGCAATCGACGAAATAGAGGTGCACTTCAGATTTTTCCCTATCTTGACTCCTTTACAGCATTTTGTAGTTAGTGGAAGGATTGCTTTGTTTACGGTTGGTGCAGCGGTTAGTGTATTGCTGTTACAGCAACAGGATGGGGACTGGGGTTTCGAATCCTGCGCTGTTTGTAAGGAGTTTGTTTGTTCTCCCTGTGTCTGCTTGGGTTTTCCCCAGGGCACCAGTTTCTTCCCACCATTCAAAATGTACTGGGGGTTGTAGGTTCATTGGGTATAATTGGGCTGCACGGGATTGTGGGCCGAAAGGCCTGTTACCGTGCTGTATGTCTAAAAAAAAATTAAAATAATTCTATTTCAGGATATCCTAATGAACAAAATATGTTGAAGTGCATTCACTTATATTTGGACTGCCACCAGTTAGCTACTCACATGCATGGAGTAAATTTTCCACAGGCAATTTCCTCCATGAAACTGACCTGAGGCATTGAGAAGCACATCTCCTTTAAAAATGTAATTACAAGCCCTGACAAACCATATCCCCATAGTTCTCAAAACTATTCCTGACATTCATAAAGCCCCAAAATCACTCAAAGACCATTGAAATGTATCACATGTAAGACAGGCACAAATTCTGTCGCACAGATACAAAGATAATAACTAGCGATCTGTGGGGAGCTGGACATTCCACTGTAGGATTCTATGAGGAGTCTAGTATGAGGGCACAGTTAAAATGACAGTCACTAGGATCATTCACAAAGTTGGGGATAACTGCTTTTCATTCTTGTTTAAGTGGGTGTTCCAGATCTACAAATATGGAAAACTAAGCTGCTGTGATAATGATCTGATAATAGTGTTGAGTTTCTTTCTTTTCACCTGAGAGAGTAGGGAAATTCCCATCAAAAGACAGCATTTAAATGTTTAAATGTTTTCAACTCCTTTGCTACCACATTAGGATATTACCCATGTGTTATGTTCAGTTTTATTCACTTATAGCATTTGCAGTCGATGTTGGTACATTGTCTATCTCTATTTATCCTTGAGAAACTAACATTGAACCTTGGATTTGAAACACTATAGTTGAAACATTTGCCACCACCTTCAAGTTATTTTTCCAAGGGGATCTTCCATCTTTACTTCCTTCTGAGATTCCCACCATCATGGAACCTATTTAGCCAATTTATTTCACTCACTTAATATAAAGAAAGTAATAATCTCTACAGACATAAAAGGCTTTGAGATAAACATAGCTGAAGACGTGCTCCAGAGCACTGGCAGGAACCCAGCTTTTGTTCTATTCATAAAAGCAGGACAAATCTAATTCAGCTAACTACTACACAATTAGTTACTGTAAAGTATTAATGAAGTCATGGAAGGATTATTGACATTACTCTTTAGGGGCACCTATTCATCAATAATGTGTTCATGGACATGCACTTTAGGTCTTGGTTGGACCAGGTGTCTCTATAACTCATTACCTGCTTGGTCTATGAATAAGGCAGAGTTGAATTCCAGGCATGAGGTGACATCTCAAGACAACCTTTGAATGAATATAAGATCAAGACAGCATGATATCACTGAGGTCAATGGACATCATGGGAAAACATGACAGAAGTAATTTGCAACTCCTCGGCAAATGAAGTAATCCACACCTGCAAGTAGCAAAATTTAGAAAGCATTCAAGTGTGGGCTGATGAGTAACAATTTAAATTTGTGCCACAGAAGTTCCACAAATTGTTGTGTAATTATTTATCTAGGCTACTTTGATTGCTCCTTTCATGATCTGTTCTACTGAGGGAAAAGGAAGAAAGTTCATGAAAAGCCACCATCGGCAAGCTCATATCATTCATACACTGACTTGCTATCACAATTAGTGAATGTAAAATGCCCTACATAACCGCATTCACTAGAATGATTGAGTTTCATAAAGGCAGTCACTATAATTTTCTCAAGGATAATTGGGAATTGACAGAAAATTCTGATCTTGCCAGTGATGCCTACCTACATCCCATAAGTAAAAATGAAGGAAATTGAATGAATCTTAGTGGGAAAGAAATAACAGTGTGATGTTGTAAGCATCTTGAGAGGATCCCTATGTGCTTTAGAGTTGCCGACATCAAATTTAAAGTATTTAGGGAAGTAATGCATTTATACTATAAGTGATTTTCTAGTACTAATTTATAACTTATTGTTTTGCTTTCAGGTAGACCCATCTGGAAAGTATGAAAATCTGATAACTGTGAAATCATTCAAGTCTCAGTTTCGATTAGCAGGAGGAGTAAATCTTCCAAAAATCATTGATTGTGTGGGGTCTGATGGGAAAGAGAGAAGGCAGCTAGTCAAGGTAATTTATGTTTAATTTCTGTTGAACCAGCAACTCCACCAATGGTTAGGAGTGCATCAAGGGTTGTTTGTTGAATGTGGGTTGGGGTAGTTTGTTAAAATTGAAATCTACCAGCAGCTCATTAATTTTAAGTTTATTTCAGCAGATTTTGAGTCACTTGAGTAGCCTGAACTGGAGAGGCAGGTCAGAAGTTACATTATTTAAGTGGCTCAGTTCACTATCAACCCCTTACGGTTTTGGAGGGTGGGAGGAAACCGAAGCCCCAGAGGAAATCCACAAACTGGCTGAACCTGGTCTCTAGGTATCCATCAATGCATCCTTCTATTGCAGGCCTGGAAGCCAGCCAGCATCCCTTTCCTGGGAAATCCATCTAGCCTCTCAATGTGGCCAGTTGCAAGAAGAAAACAAATAAATTCTAACGTGGTTCCTGGCTGTAGCTATGCATTATCCTTTCCCATAATGAGAAACCCCACAAGTCGATGGAGTTTGGTAATATTATGATAAAAAATGTAAATAGATTTCCTAAGCAAAGCTATTCATTCATCTTAAGAATAATGATTAATCTCAACAAGTGTTGCATCTCTGGTAATTGCAGGGAAATGTATCAGGGATCAAGGAAAAGTGGGTGTGAAAGGATGAGTGGACTGGGAGTCAAGGATGGAATGATCCCTCCAAAAGGTAGAGGTGGAGAGGGATAGATGGTGGGGTCTAGTAGCAGCTGGCGAGGATGGATTATAAAATACTGTTTAGGCCACACTTGGACCACTGTGTGCAGCTTGAATCACCACTCTATTAGAAAGGATGTGCTTGCACTGGAGAGAATGCAGAGGAGACTCACCAGGATATTGGAACAAAAAACAATCTGCTGAAGGAATTCATTTGGGTGAGCAGCATCCGTGACGGAAAAAAGAATTGTAGATGTTTTGGACGAGAAAAGCTTTGTATAAATGCAAATTATTATAAATCAGTTAAAGATGTATAAAAGATGGACTAATTTGTTGTAGCATAGTATGAATGCACTGTCCTGTATTTTTGCAGGGTCGGGATGATCTGAGACAAGATGCAGTAATGCAGCAGGTTTTTCAGATGTGTAACACTCTTTTGAAAAAGAATTCAGACACTAGAAAGCGAAAGCTGACTATCCGCACATACAAGGTAAAACTATTTTAAATGGATTTAAAGAAAAAAACTTACATTCACATAACACCTTGCATAGACTTAGAACATCCCAAAGGGCTTTATTGACATTAGATTTAGTTTTCCTTCTTTTTATTCTTTTAGATTTACTTGTTAAAAATGGCTTTAATTATGGTTGTCATAGATCATAGAGGTATTTAAAATTATAAGGAGGATAGATAGAGTAGGTGTGAATAGGCTCTTCCCCTTGAGAGTAGGTGAGATTGAAACGAGAGGTCATGAGTTAAGGGTTAGGGAGCAAAAGATTAGAAGTAACATGAGAGGGAACTTCTTCACTTAGAGAGTGGTGGCTGAGTGGATGACCTTCCAGAAGAGGTGGTTGCAGCAAGGTCAATTTTGTCATTTAAAGAAAGGTGGGTAGGTGCATGGATGTGAGGGGATTGGAGGGTTTTGGGCAGAGTGCAGGTCAGTGGGACTAGAGGAGATCACTTAAATCAGTACGGACTGGAGGGGCCAAGATGGCCTGTTTCCGTACTGTAATTGTTATATGGTTATATCATTAAATTAGACAGAACTTGCACTTTGTTTATTATCAAGGGACTGGTTTTATTTATTTTCTATCCAAAATTATTTTTAAAGAAATATTGTTAAATAAACAATCAGGGATAGGTTTTTGATTTATATTTAATTGGTGGTATGTATATGACATGACCTGTTATTTGTTTTATTAGAAGGCTTTGTGTATAGGATCTATATGTTAAACTCAATAAAAATATTTTAAAAAGAAAGGAAGATTACAGAAATAGCTGTGATAGGAGAGTGAGAAGACATGGGAAGTGTGTCCCCGCTCAGTAAATGAGCCTGTTCATTGCTCTCAGCTCGTCCCAACCCATGATGATTGCAGCTTGGGGAGGTGGGGAGAGAAAGCACGTTGAAATTTCCCATTCCTTTCTGGAAAGGATGTCTGGAGTCCTGCAGCAACCAACAAATCCACCTCCATTCATTCTGCCAGTCTCCCATATATATTTATCTACCCCCAGTATAGATTGCCTGCAACCCTAGTGTGAATGGCAAATTCATCCCTACACAGACTGCTAAATGCTGACGCAGCAGCTAAAACCACTCAATTCTGCCAAAAACATAGCCTCTATTTTGGCAGCATACACCAGCGCAGTCAGGTTCCAACCACACAGGATAACTCCAAGACCCCTGATGCTCCTCAGAAACTAACCTTTGAAGCTCTGCTATAATGTGAGAGAAGTTCAACCAAAATTGTTTAATAAATTATCAGAACATTTTTGTAACGTTGGAAGGTTGTAAGTCAGCATGTTTGTAACCTGGGGAATACCCAAAGTTAGTTACGAACAGCTTTAAGTAATTAATTTGGTTTTGTTAATACTTTTAACTTTTATCAAGAGAAGGAATTTTCCTTCCCTGCATGTCTTGAATCTTTATTGAAATCATGAGTCTCCCTCTAACCCCACTGATGGGATTTACCAGGATCAGTGTCAAAAGAGAGCTTATAAAATCAGTGAGGACCCCTACCACCCAGTCCAAAGCATCTTTCAGCCACTCCCACTGGGAAAAAGATAAAGGAGTATCAGAGCCAAAGCCACCAGGCTGAGAAACAGCTTCATCCCATGGGCAATGAGACTGCTGACGGACTGATGAACTGCTCCTCCAAACCTTCCGTGACTCAACTATTTATTTAACAATACTATTAATATTTGTATACAAGTATTGTGCATGTATATCATTTGTCTGTATGTGTGTTTGCAGTGTATTGCATCAAAGACCGGAGAATCATGTTTTGTCAGATTGTACTTGTACAATCGGATGATCAATAAACTTGAACTTAAATCTGGGAGGGAATCCAAGATCTGATTTTTCATTATAAATGCCGGAGAATTTCAGCAAAATGAGCTTTGCCCCTAGATTCCACAGAGAGTTCAGTGATTCACTATCTTGACTCTCCTATCACTAAATTATTTAAGGTCTTCAGATGCTGAAATTGAGGTTTTTCTATCATTTAAACAGTAAACAAATGATTCAATTTGAAACCCCCAGCATTTAGCACCAAATTCAAGGCCATTAAATCATGGCTGCATTCAGTAATGCTCTCAAAACAGTAGATCTAATGCATTTAGATATAGAGATTTGAAACCAAAATATTTATTCAGTTAAATTTAAAGTGATTTGCATTTTATTTTTATAATGATTGTGATCTATCCAGTAATCCTGGTGCAGTTTTCTTTGATAAGTTTTACACCTGAATGTGCTGTTCTTCTTGGACAGGTCATTCCTCTTTCTCAGAGAAGTGGTGTTCTTGAATGGTGTACAGGAACTATGCCCATTGGGGAATACCTGGTTAACCTAAATGAAGGAGCCCATAAGAGATATCGACCAAGAGACTGGAGCAGTCAGGAATGCAGGAAAAAAATGACTGTGAGTCACCGTAACTGGATAATTTTTAGAAGCAGAAGAATTTATATATTTTTTCTTTCTTTACATTTTTCTCTTTTGTATACTTACTTTCCTTGAGTACGGTTTTTTGTTTGCACTACCAGTAAGTAGAAATTTTGCCTGGCCTGCAGGAAAAAGAATCTCAGGGTTCTATGTTATACCATGTATGGACTCTGACAATAAATCTGAACTTTGAACTTTTGAAGTTCTACGAGAATTAATGACCAGTCAAACATGACTGTCTAAATCTTTTATGGAACTAGTCATGCATCTCTGTCTTGGGTATTAGTAAAATGGGTCTTTTTTTCTTTCATATAATATTATTTTTAGTGGTTTTCATCAATTTCAATTTCTTTAAAAAGAATTGACCAAAATTATCAATATCAAAGTAACTATAAAATATTTTTTTTGTTTTAAATAATAAAAAAAATGGCTGGAAATTTGACCACATAACATACTTGTATGCACCACATTACTGAATTAGTACAATGTCAATCACTAAACAACTTCATTGGATTCTAGTATGCAATTTGGAATCATGCAATTCCATCTCCATATATGTGAAGATCTATAGAGAAGAGGCCACGAAATGAGTCAACGTGATTAATGTCATTCCTGCATGTAGGAGTTACAAGTACGTGACAATGAGCAATTTGGGCCTTAATTAGGAAAGAGGCCTTGAGGAAGGAAGAATCCCATTTGAGTGCTTTATAGGAGAAGACATAGCAGTTTACTTTTGGATAGAAACCCAGGAAGCAAAAAGGACAGATTCTTCTCCAGTAAAGCATTTTGCAGATGAGGCCTATGTTGAGGATTGCAGTGCTCAGTCAGAACCATCTCTGCCATCGTTATATTCAATTAAGTAGGTGCTTTTTGCCATCTGATTACTTCCGTCTCCTCTTTCAGCAGCTGGTCCCAATGAGAATTACAGCTTGCGGAGGTTCACCTGTCCTGAAACATCTTATAACTTGTTATAATAAATCACCCGGTTCACTAATGCCATATTGAGGAAAGTCCAACTTAGTATAGACTGTATGCCTCCAAGCAACACAAAAAATGTGGGCTCTTCTTAAATGCCCAATCAATTCAGGGCAAATATTAAATGCATGATTTGCTGGTGTTGCAGTGAGGTCACTATGGCTACAGCTAGGTTATAGCCTGAAGGCTATAGCTCAAACCCGCAAGAGAAGAAAGACACACACCAGTAGAGTCTATTTGACACTGAGTTTATTCAGTGGCAGCTCTGCCTTTTGTAGTCAGCTCAGCCATGTCACTACTGTTAGGTCTGCTTTGTTCATGAATGAGTGAGACAAACACCAGGCTGAGTCGAAATCAGGGTTCTTTGTTCTTTATTACCGGATTGTAACACTTGCGACTAAACATGTTAGTCGGAGAATGCATTCTGCCGTTATCAGCAAAATGGTGATTTTTTATACCCTTGGATACGTGCTTAGAACATCATCATATCATTACTTGTCCAATGACTAAAACTGTTGCTATCCTTTCCCTGCTAGCTTCCTGCCTCTCAATCCATCAATGTCTCTCTTATCTTGTAAGTACAAGGATGCATTCACATCTTGTTACAGCCCTGTCCATCTCCCAAACACTCCCTGTAACTCCTTACACATTCCCATCTCATGATGTTTTACCTTACACTACCAGGGCATGGCTTGAGCGGGCCGGCTGATAAATGGTTACCTCGGATGCCCAGGACCCGATTGGGCCCCCTGCAATCCACCAGCATGGACTGGCTAGTTTCACAGCTCTGCCGGAGGCTTATAGAAACGGGCGTTTCAGCCCGCACGATGCTTTGCTGGTCGCCGCGTTCGACAGCTATTTCCTGTGTCAGCCCGAGCCGTGGACTGCGACAGCGTCATCCACACCCTGTGAATGATTTTTTTTTTAGTGATTAAACTATTTTCCACTGAGAGGACAAAATGGAGTGTGTTGCAGATTGGAACCTGTAGATGTTTACCTTCTCGTTCGAAGGTGGTAAAATAAAAATGCTTTTTAATAACAGTAATTATCAACACCATAGAACCATAATCTATATCATAACATTTAAATTATGGTTATAGGATGCACAGAAACTAAGCTTTGAAGCTAAATATCAAGCTTTCATGGATGTCTGCAAGAATTTCCAGCCTGTCTTCCGATATTTCTGTATGGAAAAATTTTTGGATCCAGCTGTGTGGTTTGAAAAACGGCTTGGATATACTCGAAGTGTAGCTACGTCTTCAATTGGTATGTCACTATTTTTGCCTTAGAAGGTATCAAAGTGCTTTTCAGATTTCTTCATTGTTAAACAAATGTAATTCTATGAATTTTAGAACTATTTCAAAAATCCATTTTGATTTATTATTTTTACATCGCTTAACCATGAATTCATAGCCCAATAGTAACATTTTTGGCGAACAGGTGTTGCTCACAGAGCACACCGATGAATATGGTCAGTGTGCAGTGTTCTCCATCAAACTTTCACTGTTACATTGTGGAACAGTAAACGTAGGATACCAGAGAAGGAACCACATGGTTTTATAGTTATTGCAGGCAACAATGCTCAGATTCTTCAAAGTTAAACTTCAAAATTTAGCTTCCTGGAGAGATGAGGTAAGGACAGATAGTGCACCATGAGACTAATTAATTGCTGTCATCAGTATACTTTGAATGGAAACCTTAGCCAGGCACATCTTTGTAGATCATTGTTCTCCAGTCATCTAATAAGGATTGATCTGAATGCTTCTATTTAAGATGAAAGAAAAATCAAGGGAGTTCTGCATACAGTTTATGCGCAGACACGTGAGATTGCCTTAATTGTGAGATTGAAACCGTATTAACCCATCTTGCCAACTGCATCCTATAAGTTCTATTCCCCAATGCCTGAAGTTTAGAAACCTTTGGGCTATGATGTCTGACCTGTGAATGGAGAATAACTATCGGAGCTTAGTTTTGATCCTCGCTAGATGGTGATTAATTCACCAGAGTGCCCTATGGTCACCAAGCTGTAGGCTTTCTGTGTACCCAACTGTTGGTAGAGAGGGTCCCTTGTATATTACAGGGAACATAATATCACAGCACCTGAGTCCAGCCACTTAGTTATGTTGAGATTTTTCTGTATATTTGGATTGCTGAGTAGGGAGCAATCTCTGTCTGAGGGAGGATCTGGAAAGGAGTGGGGTCTCTGGCTTAGACTAGGGACAGCATGGAGGTGAGGGGAGATGTTTAAGTGGAGTGGTCAGGGAAGGAATTCTGTGTTGAGCTTTGATCTCTCTGAAGAAGTGGGGTGATTTTTTAAAAATGTGTCCTTCCCAAGTAATTGGCATGGAAACTATGAAATTTCTCACCTGGGAGTGAAGGAGGTGGTTTAAAGTTCACTTTCCTCCTCAAAACAGAACAATTTTGCTTTCCCTGCCAATTGCCTGAGAGAACCAAGAATTATACATTCGAGTGCCAATCACATGGCCTCCCCAAGATGACATGGAGGTTGCTGGGAGCCCATCAGGACAACCCAGGCACAAGTTCAACAGTCACCTTCACAACTACGTTCTACGGAATTTTTTTCTCATTCGTTCATTCAAGGGATGCATGCTTTGCAGGCTGAGCCAGCGTATACTTTCTCATCCCTAATTGCCCTTGAGAATGTGCTAGTGAGCTGCTGCCTTGAACTGTGGCAGTCCTTGAGGTGTGAGTATACCCACAACAGGAACTTGACCCTGTGATGGTGAAGGAACCGTCATTATCTTCCAGTTCGTGATGTTCCCATGTTTTTGCTGCCCTTGCTGGAAGAGGTTGTGTGTTTAGAGAGTGCTGTCTGAGGAGTCTTGGTGAGTTACTGAAGTGTATTCTGTGGTGGGACAAACAGCTGTTACTGTGTATTGGTATTGAGTGAGTGGGTGTGGTTGGTTGCCTTTCATGCAGGCTGCCATGTCCTGCATGGTGTCAATCATCTTGAGTGTTCTTGAAGCTGCACTCAGACAGGAAAGCAGAGAGTATTCCATCACACTCCTGACATGAGCTTGTCAGTGGTGGACAGGCTTTGAGGAATCAGTATGTGAGCTTGCAGGTGCAACAGGTAATCAAGAAGACAAATAGAATGTTAGTCTTTATTTCTAGAGGGATATAATTTAAGTGCAGGGAAGTACTACTGCAACTGTACAGGCCACTGGAGAACTTGCACATGAAGTACTGCTTGCAGTTTTGGTCTATTTACTTGAGAGAAGATTTGGGGGGCAGTGCAGAGGACATTGACCAAGTTGATTCCAGAAATGAGGGGATTCGCCTATGAGGAGAGAATGAGTTGCCTGGGGCTATACTCTCTGCAACTCAAAAGAATGAAAGGGGATAATACCCTGTATTAGCAACCTATAAAATTATGAAAGGGGTAGATAAGATAGAGGCAGGAAAGTTGTTTCCACTGATGACTGTGACTCGAACTAAGGGATGTAACCTCAAGATTTGGGGGGAGGTCATTTAGGGCAGAAATGAAAAGGAAGTTTTTCCCAAAGAGTAGTGAATCTGTGTAATTCTCTGCTCATGGGGAAGCAGTAGAGACGACCTCACTACATATATTTAAGACTAAGTTAGATGGATATGGTGTTGAAAGAGAATTGAGGGTTATGGGAAAATGAAGGTTGGTGGAACTGAGTCCATGGCCAAACCATCCATGGTCTTATTGAATCACAGAACAGGATCAATGGGCCGGGTGGCTGGTTCCTATTTCTTGTGTTCTTGTAAGTTACTACTCGCTGTTGTTTATTATTACGTTATGAATGGGAGTAAAATCAAATATAATATTGAATCATATTAACTTGGTCATTCTTGCAAAAATGTTATAACATGAAATTTATATTGTATTACAATTTATTGAATATTCAGATACCTTATTGGAGTTTTCTGTCTTACAGTTTGCTACATTGTTGGTCTTGGTGACAGACACGTACAAAATATCCTCATTGATGAAGAGTCAGCTGAACTTGTACACATAGACCTAGGTGAGCCCCAAAGGAATTGTCTTCTTCTTTGGCTTGGCTTCGCGGACGAAGATTTATGGAGGGGGTAAAAAGTCCACGTCAGCTGCAGGCTCGTTTGTGGCTGACCAGTCCGATGCGGGACAGGCAGACACGATTGCAGCGGTTGCAAGGGAAAATTGGTTGGTTGGGGTTGGGTGTTGGGTTTTTCCTCCTTTGCCTTTTGTCAGTGAGGTGGGCTCTGCGGTCTTCTTCAAAGGAGGCTGCTGCCCGCCAAACTGTGAGGCGCCAAGATGCACGGTTTGAGGCGTTATCAGCCCACTGGCGGTGGTCAATGTGGCAGTCCTTGTACCTTTTTCTTTAGGCAGTCCTTGTACCTTTTCTTTGGTGCACCTCTGTCACGGTGGCCAGTGGAGAGCTCGCCATATAATACGATCTTGGGAAGGCGATGGTCCTCCATTCTGGAGACGTGACCCATCCAGCGCAGCTGGATCTTCAGCAGCGTGGACTCGATGCTGTCGACCTCTGCCATCTCGAGTACCTCGACGTTAGGGGTGTGAGCGCTCCAATGGATGTTGAGGATGGAGCGGAGACAACGCTGGTGGAAGCGTTCTAGGAGCCGTAGGTGGTGCCGGTAGAGGACCCATGATTCGGAGCGGAACAGGAGTGTGGGTATGACAACGGCTCTGTATACGCTTATCTTTGTGAGGTTTTTCAGTTGGTTGTTTTTCCAGACTCTTCCGTGTAGTCTTCCAAAGGCGCTATTTGCCTTGGCGAGTCTGTTGTCTATCTCATTGTCGATCCTTGCATCTGATGAAATGGTGCAGCCGAGATAGGTAAACTGGTTGACCGTTTTGAGTTTTGTGTGCCCGATGGAGATGTGGGGGGGCTGGTAGTCATGGTGGGGAGCTGGCTGATGGAGGACCTCAGTTTTCTTCAGGCTGACTTCCAGGCCAAACATTTTGGCAGTTTCCGCAAAGCAGGACGTCAAGCGCTGAAGAGCTGGCTCTGAATGGGCAACTAAAGCGGCATCATCTGCAAAGAGTAGTTCACGGACAAGTTTCTCTTGTGTCTTGGTGTGAGCTTGCAGGCGCCTCAGATTGAAGAGACTGCCATCCGTGCGGTACCGGATGTAAACAGCGTCTTCATTGTTGGGGTCTTTCATGGCTTGGTTCAGCATCATGCTGAAGAAGATTGAAAAGAGGGTTGGTGCGAGAACACAGCCTTGCTTCACGCCATTGTTAATGGAGAAGGGTTCAGAGAGCTCATTGCTGTATCTGACCCGACCTTGTTGGTTTTCGTGCAGTTGGATAATCATGTTGAGGAACTTTGGGGGACATCCGATGCGCTCTAGTATTTGCCAAAGCCCTTTCCTGCTCACGGTGTCGAAGGCTTTGGTGAGGTCAACAAAGGTGATGTAGAGTCCTTTGTTTTGTTCTCTGCACTTTTCTTGGAGCTGTCTGAGGGCAAAGACCATGTCAGTGGTTCCTCTGTTTGCGCGAAAGCCGCACTGTGATTCTGGGAGAATATTCTCAGCGACACTAGGTATTATTCTATTTAGTAGAATCCTAGCGAAGATTTTGCCTGCAATGGAGAGCAACGTGATTCCCCTGTAGTTTGAGCAGTCTGATTTCTCGCCTTTGTTTTTGTACAGGGTGACCTAGGTGAGCCCCAAAGGAATTGTAATCTGTATTTAAGCACAGTAAACCATTCAGTTTTCAGCAGATGAAGATTTCCACTTGGAGCCTGAAAATGAGCCTGATTACATTAAATATTATATTAGGTGTCAACTCAGATTTGTATATTATTGACAGTGGAGCATAAAGGAAAAATTCAAGATCCCAAAATGATCCACAGAAGAATCATAATACTGATATTCAATGCTAGAAGATAGATGGAGGAGGGTTAGAAAAATAAACATTGTTCAGCCTGGAAATGCAAAACTGAGTTATTAGTAAAGAATTAAACTAGGAATGTTGATTCAGAGCACAATTACAAGTTAGGCTACAGCTGTAAATAAGAAGATGGGAGAACAAGATATAAGAGTTGATTGATGCCGGAAGCAATTAATTATTAACCAAAATTATTGTTTGGGTTAAATATGAAGGAAAAGTCCCCTGAATGTATGGGGCCATTGGTAGTATGATGTGAAATTGTGGCTATGTATCGATTGCATCACCTGTGATATTTTGATATTATCCAGTGCAAAGAGGCAGGAAGTGTGGCTGAAAAGGCCCATCATGCTCTCCCAGTCGTACAAAATATCATCGCTTCAGTTCCTCTTGGACTAAACCATTCAATGCATCACAATTTAACATCAAATACTGTTTCTTCTGGGACCCCTCCTATTTTTGATTTTTCTAAATGACCTGCATGAAGAAGTGGAAGAGTGGGTTTGTAAGTTTGTGAAAGGCACAATGGTTGGTGGGGTTGAGGATTGTCTGGAGGGTTGCTATAAATTAAAGAGGGACATTGATAGGATACAAAGCTGGGCTGAGAAGTGGCAGGTGGGGTTTAACCCAGAAAAGTATGAGGTGGTTCATTTCAGTAGGTCAAGTTTGAAGGCAGAATATAATGTTAATGGGAAGACACTGAGCAGAGTGGAAGAACTGAGAGATCGTGGGGTCCATGTCCATAGGGCATGCAAAACTGCTAAACAGGTTGTTAAGAAGCCATATGTTGTGTTGGCCTTCATTAACTGGAATTGAATAGAGTGGTGATGTAATGTTGCAGCTATATAAGATTATGAAGTATTATGTAAAGTTCTGGTCACCTCACTTCAGGAAGGATGTGGATGCAATTGAGAGGGTGCAGAGAAGATTTACAAGGATGTTGGCTGGGTTGGACAGCATTCCTTATGATGATAGGTTTTGTGAACTTGGTCTTTTCTTCTTGGAGTGGCCAAGGATGAGAGGTGACCCGGTAGAAATGCATAGGATGAGATGTGGATGGCCAGATGTTTTTCCTAGGGCTGAAATGGCTAAACAAGGGGGCCTAGTTTTAAGGTACTTGGGAGAAAGTACAGAGGTTGTCATAGATATGTTTTTACCCAGAGTGGTGGGTGCATAGAATGCAATGCTGGTGGTGGCAAGTACAATAGGATCTTGTAGGAACTATTAGGTCGGTACATGGAACTGAGAAATATGGAGGGTTATGCATTAGGGAAATTCTAGACAGAGTAGGTTATTAGGTCAGCAAAACCCTGTGGGCTGAAGGGCCTATACTGTGCTGTAGATTCCTATGTTCTATGTGCTCTGAAAGAAAGACAATGTTGCCTTGCAAATTGCCCATTTTTGCATGAGTGGCATTAGTTGTTCTCAGTTCACATAGACTAGAGATAACTCTGCCCTCAAAATAATTGTGATTACTTGCAGTTGTGTGCTACCACCTTTTTAAGACAAAGGTTTTATTTTAACCTCTCAGGCCCTATGACTCCATGCATAGACATAATATTGCTAGAAGCATCAACTCTGGAAAGTTATTGGCATGAGTAATGATATGGGAACTTGTTTTGACTGATGGTCCGATCTAACGTGTACATTTTTCTCTTGACAGGGGTTGCATTTGAGCAAGGTAAAATTCTTCCTACTCCAGAAACTGTTCCATTCCGCCTAACAAGGGACATAGTTGATGGAATGGGCATCACTGGTGTGGAGGGTGTTTTTAGGAGGTAAGGAATAGAATACTTTTGCATCTTTCGTAATATGTTAGTGCTAGCAAATAATTTTTTAAAAAACTATAACTACTTACCATTAATCCGTACAAGTTCATCACCAACAAACAGTAACTGCATTACTCTTCCAGTAAAATAGATCAAAGGCAAATTATCCAAGAACGATTACCTGCTTAATGAAAATTTTGTGACTTGGTTCATAAGATTGCCAAGTCCTTGACCATGTCTAATAAAAATTCCATAGAACTATAGAACATTGTAGCACAGAAACAGGCCTCCTCAGCCCTTCAAGTCTGTATCAAACAATTTTTTTCCCTAATCCCAGTCCATAGCCATCCATACCTCTCCCATCCATGTTCCTGTCCAAATTTCTCTTAAATGTTAAAATTGAGACTACATTCACCACTTCGGCTGGAAGCTCATTCCATATCCCCACCACTCTCTGTGTGAAGACATTCTCCCCTCAGGTTCCCCCTAAACCTTTCCCCTTTCACTCTTAACCCATGTACTCTAGTTTGAATTTTACCTACTCTCAGTGGAAAAAGCCTATCTACATTTACTCTGTCTATCCACTCATAATTTTAAATACCTCAATCAAATCTCTCATTCTTTTTCGCTCCAGCGAATAAAATCCTAACCTGATTAACCTTTCCCTGTAACTCAGTTCCTGAAGTCCAGGCAACATCCTCATAAAGCTTCCCTGCACTCTTTCTATCTTATTGATATCTTTCCTGTTGTTAGGTGACCAGAACTGCTCACAATACTCCAAAGCTGGCCTCAACATTGTCTTAAATAACTTTAACATAACATCCCAACTCTTTTACTCTGTGCTTTAATTTATGATGGCCAATATGCCAGAAGCTTTCTTTACAACCCTATCCATCTGTGACACCACTTTCAGGGAATGTTGTATCTTTATTCCCAGATCCTTCTGTTCTACTGCACTCCTCAGTGACCTACCATTTACTGAATGGGTCCTTTCTTGGTTTGTCCATCCAAAATACGACACCTCACACTTGTCTGCATTAAATTTCATCTGCCATTTTTCATCCCACTTTCCCAGCTAGTCCAAATTCATCTGCAAGCTTTGACAACCTTTTTGGCTGTCCACAACACCTCCAGTCTCAGTGTCATCTGCAGACTTGCTGATCCAATTTATCACACTATCATCCAGATTACTGATATAGTTGACAAACAACACTGATCCCTAAGGCACACCACTAATCTCAGGCCTCCAGTCTGAGAAGAAATCATCCATCACTACTCTCTGGCTTCTCCCATCCAGCCATTGTCAAATCCAGTTCAGTACTTTGCCATGAATACCAAGTATCTCAACCTTCCTGACAAACCTCCCATGCAGGACCTTGCCAAAGATCTTACTAAGGTCCATGTGGACAACATGCATAGCCTTTCCTTCATCAACTTTCCTGGTAACCTCCTCGAAAAACTCTATAAGATTGGTTAAACATGACCTACCACGCACAAAGCCATGCTGATTATCCCTAATCAGTCCATGACTATCTAAACAATTGTATTTCCAATCTCTTAGAACACCTTCCAATAATCTACCAACTACTGACATCAGGCTGACCAGCCTATAATTTCCAGGGTTACTGTTGGAGTCTTTTTTAAACAATGCAGCAATGTGAGCTGGCTTCCAATCCTCTGGCACTGCACCTGTGGCTAAGGATATTTTAAATATTTCTGCCAGAGCCCCTGCAATTTCTACATTAGCCTCTCTCAAGGTCCAAGGGAATATCTTGTAAACCCATGGGGATTTATCCACCCTTATTTGCGTTAAGATATTAAGCACTTCCTCCTCTTTAATCTGTATAGGTTCCATGATCTCACTGTTTGTTTCCCTTACTTCCCTCAACTCTGTGCCCTTTTCCTGGGTGAATACTGATGGGGGGGGAAAAAACCATTTAAGACCTCTCCTGTCTCATTTGGCTCCATACAAAACCAACCACTCAAGGGGACCAATATTGTCCTTTACTGTCCTTTTGCTCTTAATATATTTGTAGAAAACCTTATGTTGATCCTTTAGATTGTCTGCCAAATCAACCTCTTGTCTTCTTTTACCCTCCTGAGTTCTTTCTTGAGGTTTTTCATACTCATCGATTACTTCATTTGCTCCATATACTTATTATGCCCCTCTCTCTTCTTCCAAACCAGATTCCCAATATCCCTTGAAAACCAAGGTTCCCTATGCCCTCTGACCTTTCTTTTGTCCTAACAGGAACAGCCAAACTCTGTACTCTCAAAATTTCACCTTTGAAGGTCAGAAGGAATTATAAATTATACCAATCAAGCAGAGTGTGCAACACTGACTAAGATTGTATCACATTTAATGATTAACATTCCACATGTCATCATGAGTTGATACCGATAAGGCAGAGTAGTTCTCTGCAGATAAGTGGTTCATCTATGCTGGTTCATAATCCTAGTAAGAGTTGTAGCTCGATTTGGACCATGTTTGGAACAGATATGTGGAATGAATGGTTTATTCTTGTGTTAAACTGTTCTTCATTTTAGCTGCTTGTCTCCCACCTTAGTCAAAGATGGCAGGAGATCAGGAAAGAAAGATATTCTCAAGTTCAAATTAAATTTACTAGATTTATTTTAAGTCACTATGAAAGCATCATTCATATTCCATGGCTTTGCTCTTCAGTGATTAAGACTCAGGTGACTGATCTGAAAAATCCATCAATAACTAATGATCAGTTCTTCACTGGTCAGGGTCACCCACAAGTTGGGATGTATTTTCCTTTGGGAAGCAAGAAAATCTGATGCCAGAATCTTGCAATCTTTGAAGCCAAAAGGAACTGGCACAAGATCATTGGTTATTGCCTGCTGAAGTTGATTGCCGGGAATATATTGAATATTCTCTACCTTGGGAATCATATCTACATACCCTGTGAGAACCATTGTATGTTTTATACCCATTTCCTATAAGCTGCTAAGAGTATAAATGCATTGTTTGAATATTGCTGTTTTTTAATTGGGAGAGTAAAAATGATTTCTGTACCATTTATATAATTATATAACCTGCATAGATAGTATCTTGTAAACAAAGGTTTGTTAAGGCAAAACACAGTTTTCATCCATTTCCCAATCAATGTTGGTTCCTTAGAGATCTCCAGCTTCTGGAACAATATGGTTTTACAGGGCAGGAGGCCATTTAGCCAATTCTATTCATGTCAGCTCTTTGTTCAAATAATTAAAATAATAATTTTGCAGCTTTTCTTCTTCCTTAATGCTGGATATCATTTTTTTGTTTCAACTATTTTATTTCTCTCTTTGAAATTTGCAACAGTTTGTTCTCAATCATTTATTTTTGATTTCTATCATGTTATACCTGATCCTTATAATATGAATCATAACCAGTAGCCTGAGAAACAGACTTTGATTTCATGCAAATGACAACTTGCCTCCAGTAATATTTTGTGATTCTCCATACTTCAGGTGTTGTGAAAAGACGATGGAGGTTATGCGAAGTTCCCAAGAGGCCTTGCTAACAATTGTTGAGGTAACTATCTAACTTTTTACTTTATTACTCCAATATATTATACACTTTCATTTCCATCCACACTTCAGTTGCTTCATACATAAAAAATGAGATCATGAATTTGGCTGTCTAGAAATTGAACTTGTCAATTCAACTACTCATCCTGCTGTCCCCCAACTTTATGTTCTGCCCTATTCCATTTAATAAATCAACAGCTCTGTTTTTCAGTACTGAGCTGCTTTGTAAAATATCTAGCTTTCATTTTCCTATCCTGTTAAGATAGTTTGACTATCTTAAGATAGTTACAACTGTTTGACTACCACCTCCGTTCATCTGCCCCAAAACTTGCTGTTTGAATTCTATCATTCTGACTTCTACCTATCTCCCATACTGAAATAACTTTAATCAAAGTCTACAATCCTGATGAAGTACTCCAAATCCTCTTTCTGTTGTTCACTCTAGTCATCCTTCAACATTGTTTCTCTTCTTCAGATACATAAGATTTTTATTGAATAGCCCAATTGTTTTTCTTTCTTCTCTCCTTGCCCTATATCTTCGTTTTTAGAGCCCTTCAGAAATTTGGCATCAGCCAACTTCCTCTTCCTAATTTTTTTTTTTGCCTTAGCAACATTATTCACATATTTAACTCAACCAGATGTGGGTTAACTCTTTCAAGTAACCATTTTGCCCACTCTAATTCCAGGAACTCCTGGGCTTGTCCTTTATCTGCCAAAGCTATTTTGTGTCCTCATTTTGCCCATGTATTCCTGTGTTCTTCAAGGGAGCTGCTTGATCCCAGCTGCCTACACCTGGCATAACCCTCCTTTTTCCTGACCAGAGCCTCAATATTACTTCATTAACCATGTTTGCTATTGGTCTTAGCCTTGCCGTTCACTTTAACAGGAACTTGCCAGTCCTGAACTCTCCCAGCCTCACTTTTAAAACCCATTTACTTGTCAGATATTCTTTAGAATCAGAATTAGGGTTATTGTCATGAACATGTATCACAAAATTTGTTGATTTGCAGCAGCAGTATATTGTGCAGAACAAGGTGCAAAATTACTGTAGATTATAATTCCATTAATAAATAATTAGTGCGACGAAGAGAAAAAAAGGGGGAGTGTCCATAGGTTCACATCCGTTCAGAAATCTGATGGCAGATGGAAAGAAGTTGTTTTTGTAACATTGAGCATGTTCTTCAGGCTCCTGTGCCTCCTTCCTGATGGTAGCACTGAGAAAAGGACATGGCCTGGGAGGAGAGGGTCCATGGTGATAGAAGCTGTTTTCTTGAGGCACACATCTTAATGGAGTGAAGACTGATGTCCATAATGGCACTGGCCATTTACAACCCTCTGTAGCCTGTTCCTGTCCTGTGTATTGGCACCTCCATACCAGACAGTAATGCAACCAGGCAGAATTCTCTCCCCGGTACACATGTAAAAATTTGCCCGTCTTTGATGACATACAAAATCTCCTGGTGTGCCGCCTTCATGATTGCATTGACATGATAGTCCCAGGATAGGTCTTCAGAGATGTTGACACCCAGGAATGTGAAATTTCTTGCTCTCTCCGCTGCAGACCTCTCAGTGAGAATTGTTTGTGTTCTCCTGGTCTTCCTTTCCTGAAGTCCTCAATCAATTCCTTAGTTTTGCTGATGTTGAATGCAAGCTTGTTGTGTCACCACTCAAATAGCTGATCTATCTCACTCCTGTATGCTTCCTCATTGCATTCTGTGATTCTCCCAACAACCATTGGCAAATTTGAAGACGGCATTTGAATTGTACCTAGCCACACAGTCGAGGTGCACCTGTGTTGATTATCAGTGAGAGTTGTTACCCATCTGCACTAATTGTGATCTTCCAATGAGGAAGTCAAGGATCTAGACGCAGAGGGGGGATCAGAGGCCCAGGTTTTCAAGCTTGTTGACCATTACTGAGGGAATGATGGTGTTGAAAACTGAGCTGTAATTGATGACAAACAGCCTGATGTCGGTATTGCTGTTGTCCAGGTGATCCAGCGCTGAGTGGAGAGCCAGTGAGATTGCATGTGCTACAGAGAGATTGTGGTGATAGGCAAATTGCAGTGGGTCCAGGTCTTTGCTTAGGTACTAGTTAATTTTGGCCATGACCAACCTCTCAAAGCATTTCATTTCAGTAGATGTGTGTTCTACTGGACGATAGTTATTGAGGCAGCTCAGCCTGTTCTTCTTGGGCATAGCTATGATTGGTGCCTTTTTGAAGCAGGTGGAAACCTCCAACTGCAACAGTGAGAGATTGAAAATGTGTGAATCCTCCAGCTAGTGGTTGGTACAGATTTTCAGTACCCTGCCAGGTACAGCGTCAGAGCCTGACACCTTAGGAGGGTTCACACTCATGGAAGATGTCCTGATGTTGGCCTCTGAAACAGTTATCACAGGGTCATCAGTTTCTGTCGGATTCTCACTGGTATAATTTAATTCCCCTTTTCAAAGCAAGCATAAAAGGTATTCAGCTCATTGGGGAGTGAATCATCACAGCCATTTATGATATTGGACTTCGCCTTGTTGAATGTCATGGCCTGGAAACCCTGCTATATGTATCTGATTCTTTTTCTAACTTCACTCAGAATTGCTTCTTTGCTTTCTGCATGTTGTACCTGGTCTTCCCATTGAGATTTGAATTGCTGGTCCTAAACACCATAAACTGCCCCCAACAATCTGCTAATCCTTTGGCTCATCCACTACCTCTGCCAATTAACATTTGCAAATTCCTGTCTTGCAATTATAATTTCCCTTTCCCCAATTTAGAGCTTTAACTTGTAAACCAGTCTATCTTTTTCCATAACTGTTTTAAAACTAATATAATTCTGGGTATCTTGTTGCAAAGTGCTCCCCAAGTGACCATTCATTTGCCCTGCCTCATTTCCCAGTAAGAAATCCAGTGATGCCCCCTATCCAGTAGGGCCACCTAATTATTGCTTGAGAAAACTTTCCTGGACACTTAACAAATTCTGTCCCATCCAAGCTTTTTAGCACTATGGCAGCCCAGCCAATATTGGGGAAATTGAAATCACCTACAATTACAACTCTAGTATCTATGATCTCCCTGTGCATCTGCTTCTCTAATTCCCACTGACTATTGAGGGACCTATTAGTACAATCCCATTCAGGTGATTACTTCCTTCTTATTTCTATGTTCCATCCATTTAGATCTCACTTGGTGATTCCACAGGAATATCCTCTTTAGGTACCGGTTAACAGAAATATAGAGGCATAGATCAGAAAGAAAAAGGAGGCGTATATTAGATATAGGCAGACAGGTTCAAGGAAATCCCTTGAGAAGTATAAAGGATGTAGAATTATAGTGAAGAGGGAAATAAGGAAAGCTAAAAGAGGTTATGAGATAGCTTTGGCAGACAGCTTAAGGGAGAATCCAAAGGGATAAATATATTAAGAACAAATACAGGGTTGGTAGGTTAATTTGGCGGCATGAGTTTCATTGGGCCAATAGGTCCTACAACCATATGATATCATTAAAAAAAAATTAAAGGGACACGAGGGGAAGTACAGTGAAACCTCGTTAGAACGCGATTCGTTAATCCTCAGAATCGCTTATAGCGCAGGTGTCTGTGGACCCCAAACATAGATTTTAGAATGCCAGGCTAACAGCCACAAACTCACAAATATACTCTTATGAATCATTTACAAGACGTGTATGTTAATATGTGGAGTTTAAAGGTCTTATTATAGGGTTTGAGTCACAGTATTCTGTTTTCCTGCTTCCTGAATCAAGACATATATGACATATATGCATCTGTTCTGAGACTCAGCTGTAACGCAGTATGAAATCTTGGGCCCCAAATACCACGCTCTAACGAGGTTTCACTGTATAAGTTTTTTTAAGGGTTAGGGGGGGACAAAGGAAATGGGGAAGATCTTAAAAGAATATTTGTGAATGTCTTTATTGTTGAGCGGGGTAAACAAGAGTGGGAGATGAGGGAGATAACTAAAGATAGCCTAGGGCATGTCTGTCTGCATCAATAATGAAGGAGTATCAAGGTGGATAAATCTCCAGCTCCAGACCAGTATCATTCCAGAACATATCCATTGCTCTGAGTTCATCTGCTTTACCTGTTGGGCTTCTTGCATTTAAATAAATGAGAATTAGTCCATTAGACCTTCCTGCTGCCTAATTTGCTCCTAGCTGTCCTTCCTGCTGAGCTCGCTTTAATTTCTGTTTGCTTTGGGTCCCAGCCCTTCTGCTAGACTAGTGTAAACCCTCCTGAGTGGCACAAGCGAATTTCTGCATCTTGGTGCCACAGTCCAGGAGCAACCTGCCCCTCCAACCTACTAGACTAAAACACACAAGTCTGCAGACACCATGATCAACCTACTTTTCACTATTCCAGCCCTATTGCCTCAAATGGTCCAAACCGATTTCATGTATAAATTTTAAGTTGCTTAAAACTGATGCACAAACTCTCCCTGACAGTGAATCATGTTGCCAAGTGACTTACCCCCCGACCTGATATAGTCAAGTCAAAATCCTCTTCCTCATGTTGAAAAGCCTCCAATTCATCATCCCACCATATCCTGGCAATTTCATCTTTTCCTTGTTCTGTGGATTCCCAATACAATCCTATTCCTTCACAGTATGAGGGACATTTTCTTTCAGCAGCCTTTTTCTTTACTTCTGGAACTCTAAATAATTTGTTCTTGCACTAATAAAAATTGTTTCCAAAATCCATATTTAGAAAAAACCTTGGTCACTTTTCTAAATTCTTCTTATCTTTTAATTTTTTTTACAATATTAATTGATTTGGTCATAGTCTCGGTGTATCTTGTTTTAGGGATGTATGTGCATGTAAAAGGAAACATGAATGTCAATTCAAAATGAGAGGGAATATTTACAAAGAAATGTTAATTGTGCGAATCTTTTCTCCACATTCATACATTATAGGTGCTGCTATATGACCCTCTTTTTGATTGGACCATGAATCCTTTAAAAGCACTTTACCTACAGCAAAGACCTGAAGATGCAGACCTTCATTCCACACTGAACTCCACTGTGGCTGGTGATGATACAGAATGTGATGGAAAGACTACGTAAGGATCAAAATAGTTTACAATATATAATAATCAATACCCTCATTTCTCATAATTACCTACTGCATTAAGAGGCAATTGGTTTCTAAACAATTTTTCCGATGATGTGCATCATGGGATAATTTGTTGAGCAAATTATTTAAAAATTGTGGTAAATCCTCAATTAACTGGGATTGCGGGGTGGAGATGATAGAAAGTGTTAGACCATGAATTTTCTGTAGCGTGTTGTCAGAGTATCTTACGTTATTTCCACCATTCTCTGCCATTTGGGTTGAACTAGTCTGATGACAAAGTGCACTTCCCATTTCAGATTGAAAGTGTGAAAATTGATGGATTTGAGAATGCAGAAATGTACAATTAAAGTTAATATTTTGCCATTTAGCTCCATCTTTTGTTGAATACACAGATGCTTTACATGTTGTCGGAAGATACTGTATGAGGATGTGTGATTTTACATAACAGCTCTTGTCATGCTTCCAAAAAACTGACAGTTACTTGCTGTTAATGTTTGCTGTTAAAAACCAACTTTTTTGGGTGATTACAGGTCTTTTAAGCAGTATGGTGAGATATAGATTGGTGCTGGGCAAGGCAAGCATTGATATTTGAGGAATTGGTTTGGACTGGTGGGAGAAAAAAAGAATTTGACATCTTGCTGTCTTAATGGTGGATGACTATAACACAATGAGGGCATCCCAGACTGCTATCTGCACTGCTCCTCTTGCATTACCTGAATTGTCTTTGTTATGCCTCCAAACCTCACTACTGCAGGTTGTAATGCAAACACAGCAGACCACCATCAATGTGGAGGCCCCAAATGGTGCCCATTAAAAGACACATCCAGATCTGTTATGCTGAAGCACATCTTCAATTTACAAATAGTTTGCATAACGAGATTACCTGTGAAGAAGTGGGTTGGGGTGTACCACTCCTATGTCTTTTGTTTGGGGGGGTGGGGGTTCCACGCTGCTGTCATGAGCCAAGATTTAAGAGGACATCATTGTCTCTGCCTGATGAGAAGATTGGTCTGCTTTAAGGTAAGCAAAGATCAGTAAGGTAACTGGTCTCATGACCCTTCAAGACATTGAACATTTCTTTTCATTAACCTTTTAGATCTAAGAAAAACCCCAACCACTCTAACATTTCTCTCCAACTGAGATCTCATTCTAGCTACTACTAAAGCCTCCTCTGAAGAGCCATAGTCCTCCACCTGAACCTAACCTAATAAAGATTTGGCATAGTAATCTTATATTTATCTTCAAAAGCCAACAGTCATATATTGCTTAGAACCTTTTTTTATTTCTTCCCTTCCTTCCTACCACATTGAATCATTTCTCATTGGCCATGTGTCTCCCAGTTTCATCTACATTCTCCTTGAAGTTGTTTTTTGTTATTTTCCTTGCTGCTTACTTGGAATTATGCCCTGTACATCCATGTTAAAATATGTGGGACAGGCAATAGGAATAGGAGTATCCATGCAACATTTCAATAAGATCAAGGCTTGATGTTTTACTTCAGCACCACTTTCCTGCACTAACCCCATATCCCTTGTTTCTCCTAAAAATCTTTCAATTTTCTTGAACAGCTGACCAAAGTTGCCCTCAGTAGAACATTCAAAGGCTTAACTTTCCTCGGAGTGAAATTATCTACTTTTCTCGTCGATTGTCCTGAGGTCTGACCATATTTTAAGTCTGTGGCTCCTTGTTCTTGATGCCTCAGATCGGGACATTCATTCCTGCATCTATCCCGTCAAACTCTATAGGAATGTTGTAATCTTTCAATGGAATCACTTCTCAGTAATGACCTCAAGAGGTGGAAGAGAAATGGGGAGACTCTATTAAAATATTCCCTTGGGATAAGCATTGATCTTTGTTCGTTAACCCTCTTTGAATTACCTTAGGCTTTTTACTCTGACAAAGGATGCTTTTTGCATTTGTGGTAACTGACATAGATCCATAGTAATCTGCTGTATTTTTTTTTACAACAGTGACCTCAAGAGCATCAATAAAGTGGCAGAACGCGTTCTTCTGAGACTACAGGAGAAGTTGAAGGGAGTCGAAGAAGGTGCAGTCCTCAGTGTGGGTGGGCAGGTGAATCTACTCATACAACAAGCCAGGGATCCAAAGAACCTCAGTCGGCTCTTCCCTGGCTGGCAACCTTGGGTATGATCAAGAAAAGAAATGTGAATTAAGAAACCATTTGTTCTGTTGAATTTTGTCTTTTTTGTCCTGTTCCAAATGTACAAGCTATACAATATTTATGTGTTTATTCATGTAAATGTGTACCTCTGGCTAAAATATTTGTCATATGCACATATTAATCTTTCCATTTTAATTAGCTGGTAATGGGTGCTAACTTTCTCCCGATAATGACAAGAAGTGGCACTAGGACAGCAGAGTGTCATTTTTGATATCCAACATAGTAATTAATTAAATAACATCAAATGCAAATAGATGCTAGGGGTATCTTAGTTAAATAATTAGTTTCAAACTCTGTTTCATGCTTTGTTGCTATAATTACTTTCAAACCAAAATTGAATACCTTAGTAATATTATTGTGTTTTGTATGCACATGTAGTGCCCTGAATTTCTTGCTGTCAGCAAAGTGAGCTCAGGAGAATGTGGATTACAGGATAGAGTTCCTTCTTGAACTTCTGATTTGATCTGTTTCTCATTGGTATTTTGGGTTCAGTGAATTTGCTCTGTCATCTCCAACTTAAACTCTCAGGTATTACACAGGTATTATGCAGAAAGGAAACATTTGCATTTCCAGAGACACCTCATCTCTAAATTTGTTTTGGGAATTATTCACTCATTTGAAACAAGCAAAGATGTTCAAGCAAAATTAATGTCTACTGCAATTATATGTAATTAGTCTTATATTTTTCAATTAAAAGATAAACATTTTAATTTTCTAGACAAAAAATTTTTGGCAAAATAAAATGTTCAAGAATTAGTTTTCACAGCAATGCAGTTTAAAATTCAATGAAATTGAATCTGGAGTGCATTAGATTTAATTATTTGATCATCCTGAAAGTTGTAGATTGTCTTGATAATCAACTGTAAATTGTATTGGAATCCTTTGATCTGAAATTTTCATTAAGAATTATAAAGCACCTTATCTATACTTGGGAAAGAAATGTTATATGTTTATCTGTACTATGCAGTGCATTTTAACCATTGAGATCAAGTTATTTTGCCTGAGAAGGAAGTAAGTCCAATTAAACACCTTTAAAGATTTTTTAAAAACTAAAATGCCTTGATATATCTATTTACAGGACTATTTTCCATTGTATATTTTACCTTCTTCCATATCTTCACTACAGTTGGTTAGGATAAAAAGATTCAGATACTTCAAAATGCTCAAGTTTTAAGGGACTTTAATAAGCCTTGTTTTTATTGAAATTGTTACATCCTAACATTTTTCATTGATGGTCAAAAACATATGTTTTATGTTTTGAACGTGGCTGTAGAACCTTGGAAATTTTCTGATGCAAAGGGGGTTAATTCAGTCCGTTGTGTCTGTGCTGTCAAACAGAATACCTGTCCTCATTCCATAAGACCATTAGATATAGGAGCAGAAGTAGGCAATTTGGCCTGTCAAGTCTGTTTCAACATTCTATTATGAGCTGATCCATTCACCCACTCAGCCCAATTCCCCTGCCTTCTCCCCGTAACCTTTGATACCCTGACATAGCTATCAACCTCTGCTTTAACTACACTCAACAACCATGCCTCCACAGTGCCCGTGGCAGCAAATTCCAGAGGTTCACCACTCAATCTAAAGAAATTCTCCCACATCTCTGTTTTAAATGGACGCTCTTCAAATCCTGTGAAGTTGTGCCCTATGATCCTTAATTTCCCTACCATGGAAAACACCTTTGCCACATCAGCTCTGTCCAGGCCTTTCAACATTTGAAATCCTTCTACGAGTCCCCCCTCATTCTTCTGAACTCCAAGGAGTACAGTCAAAGAGCCGTCAATAGTTCCTCATGGGACATTCCTTGAATCATTCGTAAATCTTCTCTGAACCCTTTCCAATGCCAGCATGTCCTTTCTTAAATAAGGTGCCCAAAACTGCATCCCGTACTCCAAGTGAGGCCTCACTAGTGTCTTGTAACACCTCAACATAACATCCTGCTCTTAAATACTATTCCTCTAGATGTGAATGTAAACATCACATTCAACTTCTTCACCATCAACTCAACCTGGAGGTTAACCTTTAGGACTTCCAAGTTCCTTTTCACCTCCAAATTTTGAATTTTCTCACCATCCAAACAGTAGTTTGCCCTGTAATTCCTTCTACCAAAGTGCATGATTGTACACTTTCCAACATTGTGTTTAATTTACCACTTCTTTGCCCATTCTCCTAATCTATCTCTCAGCAGCCCCCCTCTATTTCATCCTCAATACCTGTCCCTGCACCTATCTTTGTATTTAGCCTCAAAGCTATTTATTCTGCAATCCAACTCATTAACATACAAATTAAAAAGTAATCCCAACATGGACCCCTGGAGTGCCCCACTGGTAGCCTGTAGCCAACCAGGATTCCTTTATTCTCACTCTCTGTTTCCTGCCTATCAACAAATGCTCTATCCGTGCATGCATCTTTCCAGAAATTCCATGGGCTTTCATCATGTTAAGCTGCCTCATGTGCGGCACTTTGTCCAAGGACTTTGCAAGTCCAAGTATATAACATCCACTGCATCTCTTTTGTCTAACCCGCTTGTGGTCTCCTCAAAAACAAATCGCAGTCAGTTTGTCAGGCAAGATTTTCCTTTCAGGAAACCGTGTTGACTTTGGCATATCTTGCCGTGCACCTCCAGGTACTCCGTAACTCATCCTTGACAATTGACTCCAGCCACTTCCCAACCACCGATGTTAAGCTAACAGGTCAATAATTTATTTTCTGTAGCCTCCCTCCCTTTTTAAATGGCACTGTTACTTTTGCAATTTTCCAGATCTCCAGGAGCAGAATCTATTGATTTTTTTTTTTGGAAAATAATTACCAATACCACCACAATCTGCATAGCAACTTCTTTCAGAGGGTGCATTCCAACTTGTCCTGGGGCCTAATCTACCCTTAGACCATTCAGCTTCACAAGCACCTTCTCTCTGGTAATTGTGACTCTTTCCTGACACCCTTGAAAGTCCAGTAACCTCCTAATATCTTCCACAATGAAGACTGATTAAAAAAAAAATACTCATTCAGTTCCTCTGCCTTGTCTCGTATTACAATTTCTCCAGCGCAATTTTCTATCAGTCATATCTTGCCTCTTTCCACTCTTAATATACTTTAAAATAGCTTGTCATGCACCATTTTAATATTATTGGTTAGCATCCCTTCAAAGTTCATATTTTCCTTTCTAATAACCTTCTTAGTTGCTTCTGTATGCTTTTAAAAGCTGCCACGTCCTCTATCTTCCTACTAATTTTTGCTTCCTTGTATGCCCTTTCATTGGTTTTGACTTGTCACCCACAGCTGTGGGTATATTTTGGAATATACCTGTCCTGCATTTATTTTTTTGCAGGAACTCCAGCCATTGCTGCTCTGCCATCCTCACTGCTGGTGTGCCTTTCCAATTACCGTATATACTCGTGTAATCGATACCATGTAATAGTCAACCTCCCCCACCCCCCTTTTTTGACCCAAAAATCTGGTGTTTTTGTATGACCTGTGTAAAAATTTACCCTTGTATTTTTGGCTCTGATCACTCGCCCATCCAAGCTCCTGATACCCGAATGGTGTTGAGGGAGGAGGTGTGGGTGCAAGTTCATCACTTCCTGTGGTCACAGGTGAAGGCAAGGGAGTCATGGAGGGAGCAGTCCCGGAAAGGCAGATAGGGGAAAATGTGTCTGGTGGTAGGGTCAAGTTGTAGGTCACAGTAATTGCGGAGGATCATGTGTTGGATATTGAGGCTAGTGGGGTGGTAGGTGAGGACAAGGGGAATCCTATCCTTGTTGCAACTTGGAGCAGAGGGGGACAGGCTAAATGTGCAGAAAATAGAGCAAATGCAGATAAGGGCGAAGTTCGTTATGGTGGAGGGGAGGCCATGTTTTTTGAAGAAGGAGGACATCTCGGGTTATCTGGAATGGAAGACCTCATCCTGGGAGCAGATGCAACAGAGCGAGGAACTGAGACAAAGGAATGGAATCCTTACAGGGGATAGGGTGTGGCATGGTTACCATAGCAGTTAGTACAATGCTGTTACAGTGCCAGCAACTGGGATTGGGATTCGAATCCAGTGCTTACTTACAGTGTGTACCTTCTCCCTGTGTCTGCGGGTGCTCCAGTTTCCTCCCACAGTTCAAAACATACCGGGGGTTGTTGGCTAATTCAGTGGTATGGGCTCGTGGGCTGAAAGGGCCTGTTACCGTGCTGTATGTTTAAATTTTTAAAATTTAAGAGATGTAGTCAAGGAAGCTGTGGGAGATGGTGGAATTTTAGAAAATATGTCTTTCGAGAGTTTGTCTCCTGAAATGGAGATGGAGAGATTGAGAAAGAGGAGAGTGGACCAAATGAATTTGAGGTCAGGGTGTACATTAGCAGCAAAGTGGATAAAGTTGAGCTAATCATGGGTGCACAAAGCAGCTCTGAAGTAGTTGTCAATGGTCACGGTAAGACTATACCCGTTTGGTGGGGCAGGAGCATGCAGAAACAATGGGTCTACTAGGACAACTAGGTTTGTGGATCTTGAGTCGGATGCAGAACCGACAGTACAGGGTTGGAAAACAATAAGGTTGGAGGTCCTAGAAGAGAGATGACCAGAGGTGATGTTACAGATGGTACGTGAGACAGTGGCTTGATGTTCTTTGGTGGGGTCCTGTTGAAGGGATAAGTAAGAGGAGCTGTCATCTGGCTTTGGCAAGGTAGATATGTACAAGACACCGCCTCCATCATTCTTTAAGGCACTGAGTTCCAGAATCCACTCACCTCCCTTCTAATCCTTCCAATCAATTACTTTAAATCTTTGCCTCTTTATTTTCTATCCCTCTGCTGAAGGAAAATATGTCCTCAGTATTTTATAATCCTCAAGTGAGTTTCCCCTCATTCTCCTCAATGTCAAAGAAAACAACCCTATCTTAGCTATCCTTCCTTTATACCTATCATTTTTTGGTCCGAGAAAAACTTAAATCTTTATTACATCTCCGTGCATTCACATCATTCCTCTGTTGTGACCAGAATTATATACAGTATTCAAGCAGTGGTGCAACTACCATTGTCTACAGTTCTAGCACAGTATCCCAAGTATTATATTTTATGCCTGTCCTCTTTAATAATGGTTCAATGCAATTGGTACATTTTCAGCCAACCTTGGAAAAATAATAAGCTCCTTGGTTCCTTTTTCACTATGCAACCATTCATCTTTCCTGCAGGGTCATTTATCTTCTGTGAGAACAACATTTATATAATTGTTCTACCTGCAGGAGGTCATTTTTCATAATGTAAACTTATTTGAGTCTGCCAGTTATGATTAATGATATGTTCCTATACAATTGCATCTTCAAATTGTGCAAAATGTTTTATTGGAAATTGAAGAAATATGATCTATTTTTGCTGGCTCATATGCTGTTTTACATTGAAGATCATTTCTTATGGTGATTTTGTAATTCCTTCTCTATCTACAGTGATTCACAGTGTGCTTATCACATTCAAGGCCACGAAGAGTTTGTACTTACTTTATTTGAATATAAATAGAGTAAAATAAAATATTAGGCCTCACATTTTTCTCCATAATATCCAAAAACAGCGAACACTAGTTAACATGTTCACAAGGGAAATAGATGCATTTTGATGTTGAAAGCGGTGTTGCAATCAGAAAAAGATTTTTTAAACTGAAGTACTTACATTATTAGAAATCCTACTCAATATGACTAGATTCATCCAGGTCAGAGAAGGTTTGTGGAAAATGCTGAAATATTTGGTCACCTGATATGCTGAATTCTCTTGTATGTTCTCATTTTAATTCCATAATAATTCCATAATATGATTTCCCAACAACATTAGGAAGCTATTGTGCCATTCTGAAATGATGCTATCAATCCCACTCTCCCATTTATTTCCCCATAACCTATTCACTGCCACATGCACATAAGAGTCCCCTTGACTCTTCTATGAGCCCAATTAGCTACATAACTGAACAACTAGCAGGTCTTTGGGATATGAGAGGAATCCAGAGCACCTGGTAGAAAACTACCTGGTCTCAGAGAGAACATGCAAACCCCACTCAGCAATAGAGGCCAGGATCAAGCCCAGACACTTGAGCTGTGAGACCGCTGCATTCCCTCCAAGATCACTGTGATTTTTTTAAAAATGTGAAAAGATCAATTACCATTTGGCTTCACTTTTGGAAGACTCCAGACCAACTGAGCATACTGTGTCTCCCAAAGGAAAAATGAAGGGATGGTAGACTTTATAGGCTTCATATTCATAGTTCCCAGGAAGACGATGATTTGTTCAGAATCTGTCAGAAAATTGATGAACTTCCTGATTCAGAAGGCTTTTTTCAACAAGACTGAAAGCTAAATTAGGTGATAGTCTATCTGCGTAGACATTAATCCAACAGTGATTTTAACGTGATTGAAACCCACTCTGAACTGAAAAGTCATGTCCAAGTTGTCGGACTTAAACCCAAAGTATCCAAGGCTCAGAAGCAGGAATTGCACCAACAAAGCCAATTGATCACCTCAGTTGATACTGGCTCAAGAGTTAAACATTCTACTTGCCAGAAGTAGAGCAAAGGATGGTTAAAGAGGTTTTTTAAAAAATGCAAACAAGAGGGAAGATATTGTGCCAAACATTATATGGGATTAATGAAGAACATACAGATACTAAAGAAGGACAAATCCCATGGTTTTAAAGAAAATTACTGAGAAAATTGCAGGTGCAGGATGCTGTATTTTTTTGTAACATAATTGGTAGTAGATGGAATATGTATCAATTTTTATTTAAATGGAGGAAAGTTTAGGGGAGACATCAGGGGTACTTTTTTTTTTACAGAGTTGTGGATGCCTGGAATGTCTTGACAGGGGTGGTGGTTGAGCCTGAAACATTAGGGTATTTAAGAGATTCCTTGACAGGTACATGGAGGAAATAAAAATAGAGGGTTACAAGGTAGGAAGGGTTTCAGGTTTTTTTTGGTAGGGATAAGTAGGTTGGCACAACATTGAGGTTATCTCAAAAAACACCCCTGACTCAGAATAGGTTCATACCTTTAACAATCGTTAATAAGATTTTGAATACCTGGTCCCAAAAAGGGATCAGGTACATCGAGGACTGTTATGAGTAGGGAAAACTTATGTAATTTGATCAATTAAGAACTAAGTATAGTATTGTTAATAATACAATGTTCTGCTATTTTCAGTTAAGAGCTTATTTAGGGACAAATTGGGTCCAACAATGAGTCTACCAAAGTGCAGAGATGTGGAGACTCTGATCCGAAAGGGAAGCACAAAGAAATTTACTTCAGCAACGTACCTCTTACTTCAAACGGGAACTCATAAACAGGGGATATGTAAGTTTAGACAGAGATGGGAATCTGACTTAGATATAAGAACTGATGAACAAAACTGGTCTGATTTATGTTGGGACACTATGACAAACACAATAAATGTAAGATGCAGACTGGTGCAATATAATTTTTTGTTGCACCATTTAGATCTCACCCCCCCAAAAATTAAATAAATTTAAATCAGATAGTTCGGATCAATGATTTAGATGTGGCAAGGAGATAGAAACCTTTTTACATTCAGCCTGGTTATGTCCCAAGGTGAGGTCTTTCTGGGTGGATCTAGGGAATTTTCTAGAGCAAATTATAAGAATTCAATTTTCACAGAACCCAGAACTGTTTTTTACTGGGAAATATTGTGGGTGTATGACCTAAAATGAGGCTGTCCAAATATCAAACCGAATTTGTCAAGATTGGATTGGCAGTGGCCAGGAAATGTATAGTGGTTGCTTGGAAGTCTGATTTCCATCTAGGTACAGCTCGTTGGAATGCAAAAATGTATAGTTGTGTTCCCCTTGAGAAGATTATATATAACCTAAGAAATAAGTATGGAATGTTTTTAAAAATATGGCAGCTATATTTACAAAATGTGGGTGCAAATCTTTAGCTGTACCCCTCCTCCCCCTCACCCTCAAGACCTGTGTCAACGTCCCCTCGAGATCTAGGTAATTCTGGAAATTTGAAGCCTGTAGAGTAGACGATGGATCCTTGACAATTCTTTCCTTCTTTCTTCCTTCTTTCTTTTCCTTGGGATTTCTTCCTAAAACCTGTTGGTCTTTCAGCACACAGAGATGAAGGTGTGACAATAAAGCACTTTCCAGGCTGCAGGAGTACATGCTGAGGGAAGAATTGAGGTTTGGCACAGCCAACGCAAGTGCAGTGTGGGGAAGGACCATAGTCGAGAATCCTTCTGTTGTCGGTATTGAGGGGCTGAGACCAAAGAGAAGCCCCTCAAACAACAGAGTAATGACATGATACCACAGTGGTGGTAATTGTGTAAATAGAAATAATTTTACAGTAGCAATGTATGGAGATGAAACTAAGGGTGGGAAGAGACTTTGAATGGTTTTCCTTTTGTAAATAATTAGACTTTATTCACAATAATAAAAGTCTGGGAATTCAGGTTCATAGCTCCTTGAAACTGGCTGCACAAGTAAGAGCACAATTGTGAGGGGCTTGTCTGGCTGCATCTTTGTGGTATAGCTACAAAGCATCAGAACAGATCAACAAAGCAGCTGAGAATATAACTAGGGTCTGTGGCTGCAAAGTATGAGGGCACAAAGTGTGCTATGCTGAGGTTTTACTTGTCCCTTTCCTCTGATGTTAATTTTTACCAGGAAAGTTGTTTAAATAGTGCTCAAAGACTTGTTGAGGACCCTTTCCAACCAACGCACAGCATCTTTGATTCGCTACGATCAAGAAGGAGGTATAGGAGCATCAAAGTCAGGACTGCCATGCTGGGAAATAACTCCTTTCTGTAGGCTGTGAGATTGATGAACAGTATCCTGTATATAAAAAAAAAAAAGAAATGCTGGAAGAATTCAGCAGGTCTCACAGCTTCCATAACAGGTAAAGATATATTGCTGATGTTTCGGGTCTGAACACTTCAAGACATTACTGACATTTTGGGCCTGAGCTCCTCTTCAAGGTAGGAAGAAACAGTATCCTGTAACTGAATAAATTATCCCAAAATATTTATGTGTTTATGTGTGTGCACCATGTCCAGAGAAATGTTTTGTCAGATGAATTTGAACATATAGAATACTTGCTTTCATTGGGCAGGGCAATGAGTACATGTTGGAGCTTGAAATACTGTGTGGAATTCTGCTCACCCCATTACAGGAAGGAAGGAGATAGCTTGGAAAGGATACAGAAGAGATTTACCAGTACTTTGTCTGGATTAGAGGGTATAAATTAAAGGGAGAGGTTGGACAAACTTGGGGGTTTTTTTCTGGAGCATCGGAGGTTGAGGGGAGACCTGATCGAAATTTAATAACAATATAAGGGGCATTGATAGAGTGGACTGTCAGAATATCTTTCCCAGCACAAAAGAATCACATACTAGAGGATGTGTTTATGTAGAGAGGGTGGAAATTTAAAGGCAAACATTTGACATTGAGAGTGGTAGGAGCCTGGAGTGCTGGTTGAAGCAGATGCAACAGTAATATTTCAGAGGCTTTGAGATAGAAACATGTATGGAGGGATATCTATGAAGTGCAAGCAGATTCGGACATCAAGTTTGATGCAGACAAGTGGACTGAAAGCCCTGTTCCCAGTGCTGTTCTGTTTGATGTCCTACAATGAAGTACTATGAGCATTCCATTTTCTGCAGTTTGTTTTTCTACTGGACTTGCTAAAAAAAATTATTATTTTGTATAATTTTCCTATCAATCACATAATTCAAAATGCAGATCAGAACTACACAATATAATTTTCTTTTTGGACTTTTTTTTATAATACAAGTCTAAGCACACAGTTAGAAATTGTACCACGAAGGTTTCAGCAATTTATTTGATTTATTTCCTTTCCAAATTCTCTAATGAATTTTTGTGTTCACCGAGGGGGAAGGTTGATTCTTTTCAACTATCAGGTATCAGAATTGGGTCTAATGGGGAAAAATGTGGACTGAATTTTTCTTCACTTCAAGTCAGCATGCACTCTACTTCTAAGTGACAATTCCAATTACTGCACTGACCACTCTGTGGCTCATGAGTTGATATTTAATATCAAATCATGAATAATTTAATCTAGATCTGATCAAGTTCAGCCAGACAAAATTAAATATTGTCAAAACCAGTATGGGGAAAATCCAAAATTCAAAAGCAAGTACAAAATGGCAGCCAGGCAGGGACATGCTCCTTTTGCAGAATGTGGATAGTCAGGGAAATCAACAGTGTCCCTGGTGACTTCATCTGTGAGAGGTGCATCCAACTGCAGCTCCTTATAAACCATGTTCAGGAGCTGGAGTTTGATAAACTCCAGATCATTTGGGAGGCTGAGGGGAATGATAGACAGGAGTTACAGGGACAGAATTACATCTAGAAGTCAGGAGGAAAGTAGCTGGGTGACAAGAGAGGGAAAGGGAACAGGCGGTCAAATCAGGGTACTTTGTGGCCATTCCCCTCAGTAACAATTTGGATACTATTGAGGGGAACGGCCTACCAGGGATAAGCCACGGCAGTCTGCCCTCTGGCACAGAGCCTGGCCCTGTGGCTAAAAAAAGGGAGGGATGAGAAGAGGAGAGTGTAGTGATAGGGGATTCAATATTGAGGTGAACAAATAAGAGGTTTTATGGAAAAGACTGAGTATCTGGATGGTATGTTGCCTCCCAGGTGCCAGGGTCTGGGATATCTGAGATCAAGTTCACGGCATTCTCGAGCCCATACCTAGATGAAGACCTCTAACCCAAAAGTTTGGTTAAGTTCACGGCATTCTCAAGGGGTGGGGGGGGGGGGGGCGGGGTGAGCAGCCTGATGTCGTAGTCCATGTAGGAAGGATGATGAGGTCCTGCAAAGAGATTTTAGGGAGTTAAGTACAGTATGTACTTGAAGGACAGGACCTCCAGGGTTGCGATCTCAGTATTGTTACCTGTACCATGTGCTAGTAGGTTAAAAATAAGAGAATAATGCAGATGCACCTAAAGACATGATGCAGGGTTTGTGGTGGTACAGCATCGGCCTATTGCAGGGGGCAACACCTGTACCTGTAGGAGTGTACCACCAGCCTACTGCAGGGGGCAACCTCTGTACCTGCAGGAGAGCAAGGGGACAGGACAACATCTGGCCGGCTGTCAATCAGTCAGCCTGAAGGGATCAAGCCCCTCATGGTCGGGTGTCAATCACCCTCCAGGATATAAGCCTGCGCCGGCCTCCTGAAGCTCACTCAGAGTTACTGCAGCTACAGCCAGCCTGGCTCTGTGGAAGTTTTTGTGGATTAAAGCCTGTTGTACAGTCTTTACCTTGTGTGTGTCTGATTCTGGCTAACAGCACACCATAGGGTGGAAGGTTTCAGATTTCTGGACAATTGGGCTCTCTTACAGGGAAGGTGAGACCTGCACTGGTAGGACAGTTTGCATCTGAACTGGAGGGAGACTAATACCTTTGCAGGGAGCTACAGTATGCTAGTCCTGGTCCAGGGAGGCGGAGGGAATTTAAATTTACAGACATGTCAGAAGGGCAATGTTATGGTAGTCTTGGGGAATCTTAATATGCAAATAGATTGCAAAACCCAGGTTGAGACAGGATCTTTAAGAGAAAGAATTTGTAGAAACCCGACAAAGTTTTTTAGAGTAGCTTGTTGATGAGCCCACTTGGGGAAAGGCTGTACTGGAATGTATGTTATTTAATGCATCAAAATGAAGGGATTATGGGGGGAAAGTGATCACAATATGATTGAGTTCAATTTGAGATTTAACAAGGAGAAACTAAAGTCAGATGTGTCGGTATTTCCGTGGAGTAAAGGGAATTACGCTGTCATGAGAGAGGAACTGGCCAGATAGGAAGGAATCACTAGTAGGAAAGTCAGCAGAGCGGCAATGGTTGGAGTTTCTGCAAAAATATGAAGGTTCAGGATAAATACATGCCAAAAAAGGAGAAATATTTGAATGGCTGACAAGGGAAGTCAAAGCCAGAATAGAAGCAAAAGAGTACAAGGAAGAAAAAATTAGTGGGAAGGTATAGGGCTAGGAGATTTTTTTAAACTTGCAGAAGGTAACATAAAGCTCATAAGGAGGGAAAAGATGAAGTCTGAAAGTTGGGAAGCAAATAATATCAAAGAGGATTCAAAAAGCTTCAAATATATAAAGAATAAAAGAAGTGAGGGTAGATAGAAGTGTGGAGAACTGCTGTACAATCATTAATGTGGCTCCACCCTATCCTGTGCTCCTCCCTCTTGACCCTGTATAAAAGCTCTAACACCAGAACCCCTCCCCAGAAAGCCTGGGTCACAGCACAGGGTGACCTTCATTTATTGTAAATAAAAGCCTATAGTTCTGTAACTCTAGTCTTTCAAGTTAATGGTAGCGCATCAATTGGTCCATTAGAAATAATAATGGGAGGCAAGGAAATGGCAGAGGAAATAAATGAGAATTTTGCATCAGTCTTCTCTGCGGAAGACACCAGCAATGTATTAGATGTCGAGGGTATCAGGGAAGGGAAGTGAGCGCAATTACTATTTCAAGGAAGAAGGTGCACAGAAAGCTGAATGGTCTAAGGGTGGATAAATGTCCCAGACCAGATGGATTTCAAACTCTGGTTCGGAAAGAAGTAATGGTAGAGATTGTGGAGATGTTGGTAATTATCTTTCAGGAGTTAATAGATTCTCATTTGGTTTTGAAGGACTGGAAAATAGCAAATGTCAGCCCACTATTCAAAAAAGGGAGGAAGGCAGCAGAAGATAAATTATAGACTGGTTAGTCTGACATCAGTGGGTGGGAAGATGTTGGAGTCAATTTTCATGGATGAGGTTACGAAGTACTTGAAGGCATATGTCAAGATAGGCAAATTGCATGTTTTCCTTAATAGAAAATCTTGCTTGACAAACCTATTTGAATCCTTTGAAGAAGTGACAAGCAGGCTGGATAAAAGAGAAGCAATCAATGGATATTGTGTATTTAGATTTTCAGAAAACTTTTGACAAGGTGCCATACATGAGGCTACTTAACAAGATAAGAACCCATGGTTTAATAGGAAGCTTATTTGCGTTGGTAGAGCATTGACTAATTGGCAAGAAGCAGAGATCAGAATACAGAGATCATATTCTGGTTAGTTGCCAGTTGCTAGTGGTGTTCCACAGGGGTCAGTGTTGGGGCCACTCCTTTTTCTGTTGTGTAAAAATGATTTGGATTTTGGAATGAATGGCTTTGTGGCCAAGTTTGCAGATGATACAAAGGTAGATAGAAGAGCAGGTAATGTTGAGAAAACGGAGGCTGCAGAAAGACTGAGACAGATTAGAAGGGACAAATGAAATACAATGTTGAAATGTGTATGGTCATGCACTTTGCTCGAAAAAATAAACGGGTGGACTATTTTTTAAATGAGAAAATTGAAAATACCCTGATCAAAGGGACAAAATTATGATGGGTATAGATGCAGTAAATGCAAATAAGATTTTTCCACGGAGTTTAAGTGAGATAAACACCAGAGGACAGGGGTTACAGGTGAAAGGAGAAAGGTTTTGGGAACATTTGGGGAAGCTTCTCACACAGAGTGGTGGGAGTGTGGAACAAGTTGCCAGCTGAAGTGGTGAATACAGGCTCATTTTTAACATTTAAGAAAAAATTGGACAGGTACGTGGATGGGTGAGATATGGACTGGGAGCAGGTCAGTGGGATGAGACAAAAATAATTTGGCACAGACTAGGAGGTTCGAAGTGTCTGTTTTTGTGATGTAGTGTATGGTTCTAAAATGTATAAAATTTCACCCTCCGTGCAGGCCGGGCCCAGAATTAATTACTAAGTATAAAATTCCAACCTTAACAGCGAAGTCTTAGCGCACCCCTGTACCAAGTGTAAAATCCGAACCTTAACAGTGAAGTCTCAGCACTCTCCCACAGGGTCTACCGTCCAGTCCAACTGCCGTCAGCTCAGTACAAGCTTTTAAATGCCTGTTAAAGGGGCTGATGTTGGTTTATTATAAAATATGCAAATAAAATTTTAACCTTTACTGGGTAATTTGCTTTTAAAATATTGTGACAGCTTCACTTCACTGGTCAGTGGTAAGTGCCAGACTTGAGGTAGTCTTATACAGCGAGTATAGCTCAGAACTATAGAAAACTACAGCACAGAAACAGGCCCCTACGGCCCTCCTAGTCTGTGCTGAACATTTATTTTTGCCTAAACCCAATGACCTGCATCCACTCCATAGCCCTCTACACCTCTCCCATCCATGTACCAGTTCAAATTTTTCTTAAATGTTAAAATTGAGCCCGCATTTACCACCTCATTTGGCAACTTGTTTCTTACTCCCACCACTCTGTGTGTGAAGAAGTTTCCCCTAAACCTTTCCCCTTTCACTCTTAACCAATGTCCTCTGGTTTGTATCTCACCTAACCTCAGTGGAAAAAGCCTATCTACATTTACTCTGTCTATCCCCCTCACAATTTTAACTACCTCTATCAAATCTCCCCTCATCCTACTACAATAAAGTCCTTAACTCTATAACTCAATTCCTCAAGTCCATTAAATCTTCCCTGCACTCTTTCTAATTGATATCGTTCTTTTAGTTAGGTGACCAAAATTGCACATAATACTCTGAATTTGGCCTCACCAATGACTTATACAACTTTGATATAATATCCCAACTCCTATACTCTATGAAGGTCAATATGCCAAAATCTCACTTTACAGCTCTATCCACCTGTGATACCACTTTCAGGGAATTATGTATCTGTATTCCCAGATCCCTCTGTTCTACCGCACTCCTCAGTGCCCTACCATTTACCGTGTATGTCCATTCTTGGTTTGTCCTTCTAAAATGCCACACCTCACACTTGTCTACATTAAATTCCATCTAACATTTTTCAGCCCATTTTTTCAGCTGTTCCAGATCCCCCTGCAAGCTTTGAAAACCTTCATTGTCTGCAACACCTCCAATTTTAGTGTCATCTGCAAACTTGCTGATCCTATTTACTTTATCATCTAGATCATTAATATAGATAACAAACCATCATGGTCCCAGCACCGATCCCTGAAGCACACCACTACTCTTTGGCTTCTCTCAATCCCTCAACACCACAACAATGGCTAAGGACATTTTTAATTTTTCTGCTGGAGCCCCTGCTATTTTTATGCTAGCCTCCCCCAATGTCCGAGGGAATATCTTGTCAGGCTCTGGGGATTTATACACCCTTATTTGCTTTAAGACAGCAAGTATCTCCTCTTTTTTAATCTGTATAAATTCCATGATCTCACTGCTTGGATTCCTTGCTTCCCTCAATCCTGTGCCTGTTCCCTGAGTGAAAACTGATTTTAAAAAAAACGTTTAATATCTCCCCCATATCTGTTAGCTCCATACAAAGCCAACCTCTCTGATCTTCAAGGGGACCAATTTTATCTTTTACTATCCTTTTAATATATCTGTAGAAATCCTTAGGACTTGCCTTCACATTTTCTGCCAAAGTAACCTAGTATCTTCATTTTTAGCCTTCCTGATTTCTTTCATGTTGCCTATACCTGCTATACACCTTCCAAAAAAGATCCCTAATATCTCTAAAACCATGTTCCCTGTACCTGCTAACCTTGCCTTTAATCCTGCCAGGAACACACAAACTCTGTACTTTCAAAATTTCACCTTTGAACGTTCTCCAATTATCTTGAATCGGAGCAGACGAATGTGTGAGGAGCCAAATGAGATGGGGGAGATATTGAATGAATTCTTCTTGTCGGTATTCACTAGAGAGAAGGATATGGAATTGTGTAGGATAAGTGAGGCAAAGGGTTAATTATGGAAAAAATGAGGATTAGGAAAGAGGGGGTGTTGGAATTTCTGAGGTATATAAAGATGGATCTCCCTAGGTCCCGATGGGATTTTCCCCAGGACCTTGAAGAAAATCAGGGAGGAAATATCAGAGGCTCTGACAGTGATTTTTCAACAGTCACTGGAGGAAGATGTGGTGCCGCGGGATTGGCGTGTTGCAAATGTGGTTCCTCTGTTTAAAAAGGGCCCCAGGTGTAGGCCCAGAAATTATAGGCCAGTAAGTTTGATGTCAATGGTTGGTAAACTAATGGAAAGTATTTTTAGGGATAATATGTATAGGTATCTAGAGGGGCAGGAACTGATCAAACCCAACAGGGGTTTGTGAGGGGAAGGTCATGTTTGACAAATCTTGTTGAATTTTTTGAGGAAGTGACTAGAAAGGTTAATGAAGGTCGAGCAGTAAATGTAGTCTATTTGGATTTCAGTAAAGCTTTTGATAAGGTTCCACATGGAAGGTTGATGAGGAAAGTTCAGGCACTAGGGATTAATGTTGAGATATTCAGATGGGTTCAAAGGTGGCCAGAAGATAAGCACCAGAGAGTCATGGTGGATAAATGTCTGTCAGGATGGAGGCCGGTGACAAGCGGTGTGCCTCAGAGATCGGTGTTGGGTCCCTTGTTGTTCTTCATTTAATGATTTGGATGATGGAGTGGTAAATTGGGTGAGAAAATATGCGGACGATACAAAAATAGGACGAGTTGTGGATAGTGAGGATGGTTTTTGGGGACTACAGAAGGATTTTGCCTGCTTAGAAGAGTGGACTGAAAGATGGCAGATGGAATTTAATTCAGATAAGTGTAAGTGTTTCATTCTGGGAAGAATAATCAAAACAGGACATATGCAGTGAAGGGGAGCGCATTGAGGAATGCAGAGGAACAGAGAGATCTAGGAATAACGGTTCATCGTTCTTTGAAAGTGGAATCTCATGTGGATAGAGTGGTAAAGAAGGCTTTTGGTATGCTGGCCTTTATAAATCTTAGCATAGAATATAGGAGCTGGGAGGTGATGTTGAGACTGTTCAAGGCCTTGGTGAGGAGGGATAGCTGGGTGGGTAAGGGGGAAGGGAGGGAGAACTGGAAAGACAGGTAAGGAGGAAGGGAAAGAAAAGTTGAGCAAGTTTAGCAGAAAACAGAGAAGTCAATGTCAAGTCCACCTGGCTGGAGAGTGCCCAGATGGAAAATAAGGTGTTGTTCCTCCCATCTATAGATAGTACACAAGGCCATGGACATACATGCGAGTCTGGGAGTGTGACTTAGAATTTAAATGGTTAGAGTGTGGATTGGCACGTGAAATTATGACATTGTGGCTATTAGTGAAACATGGTTGCAGGAGGGGCTCAATGTTCTGGGCTTCTATTGCTTTAGATGCTGGACCCATTTCAATTCACCACCAAATAAACTGTTTCACAGATGAATATTTAGCCTTGTCCCTTCACTTCATCCTGACCTACCTGGAGAACAATACTTCATATGCCAGGTTGCTGTTCATTGACTTCAGCTCAGTGTTCAATATGATCATTCCCCAGAGCCTGGTGGAGAAGGTGCCCTTACTGGGACTCAACACCTCTCTCTGCAACTGGATTCTGAACATCTGAAAATAAAGACCACGGTCTGTCCAGGTCAGTAGCAGAACATCAAACACCATCACGCTGAACACTGGCGCACCTCAGGGCTGTGTGCTCAACCTGTTCCTGTTCACGCTACTGACCCACGACTGCATCACCAGATCCAGCTCCAACCGTGTCATCCAGTTTGCAGATGACAACAGTAGTTGGCCTCATCAGCAACAAGGATGAGTCGCACTATAGAGAAGAGATGGAAAATCTCGTGAAATGGTGTGAGAGAAACAACCTGAGTCTCAACTTGGACATGACAAAGGAGATTATCATGAACTTCAGGAGGACCAGGAGTGACCAATACACTGTAGTGGAGAGTGAAGCAATAAGTTCCTGGAGTTCACTTAATTAGTGACCTATCGTGGACACTCAACATCTCACTTGTCAGGAAGGTGCAACAGCGACTGCATTTCCTGAGAAGACTAAACTGGGCAAGGCTACCGGCCACCATGATGTCAACCTTCTATAGGAGCTCTATCAAGAGAGTCCTGGCTGGCTGCATTACAGTGTGGTACAGTTGCTGCAGAGAAATGAAGCGGAGGTCAATCCACAGGACCATAAGAGTGGCAGAGAGGGTCTTTGAAATTTCCTTCCCACCCCGCCCCATTGATATTGAGGGCCCTTCCACCCTTCATACAGCATCTTTCAGCTGCTCCTGTCGGGGAAGAGTTACAGGAGTATCCGAGCCAGCTTCTTTCCATGGGCAGTGAGAATGCTGAACAAACAAAGGAAATGTTCACACTAACCATCCGAGGCTCTCATATTCACAAATCAATGTTTATTTATTTGAATACATGAATACTTGTCCTACAAATGTATTGTTTGTCTCTATGTGTGTTATGTGTCTGCATGTTGTGCACCGAGGATTGGAGAAAGCTAACTAATGCTCCACTTGCTGAGTCCCTTCAGTGGATTCTTTGTTGCTTAATGTTTCCGTTTGTTGCTATGATATTTTAATAACAAATAAGCACAAATTAAAAGTATGAAAATGGGAATGTAGGATCAAGAACATTTGGCTTTAAACTGGTCTCCACAACTCAGGACTGAAGCAATGCTGTGGAGAAGCTGCAGGGGGCAGCATTACTCTTTCACTGGATCAACATTGGCCCAAAATGCGTCATTATGATAGAGACGTCGATCATTAACATTGATGAAGTGTCTTTGCAATGGTTACCATGGATACTGGAAAGATTTGAAATGATAATGATCCCTTCAATTTTCAAATCAAATAAATAAGACTTTATTGTGAAGTACATATATTCAGAGAGCTTTCTTCGCGAATGGGGGTATAGCTCAGTGGTAGAGCATTTGACTGCAGATCAAGAGGTCCCCGGTTCAAATCCGGGTGCCCCCTCTTTTTTTTTCCACTTTTGCTCATGACAAACTATTACTATTTAACCCCTCCTGCAACCATGTTTCACTAATGGCCTTTTAAGCTATTGCATATAAAACAAGATTCACTTCTATTAAATCTGCCAGAAGATATTTGGTCTGATTTTAAAACAAAAAGGCCTCAAAGGCTATGGACCAAAAGCAGATAAACAGGACTAGCCCAGTACACCCATTTGGTCACATGGATGAGTTAGGCTGAAGGGACTCTATATGAACATGGTTTTATTTGTGCAAAATAAAAACAATATGTACAAAATAAATATTGCAGGTAAAAACCTCCAACTTATTTTGCACAGATATCTTTAATATATGGATTTGTCCTTCTAGCTGTGATTATTTTATCCTTGCAATAGAAATATTTAGGTCCTCATATGAAAGGTTAACGCTTCTAGACAGGAAAGAAAATGCCTCTACTGATATGACAGTTCTACAACCCGATGGAATTTGTGAGATTGGCATGAAACAGTGGGCTGAAGGGCCTGTTACTGTGCTGTATTCATTCGTAAGGATCTGGAATTTATTTTCAAAAATGGAGCCCATCTAATATTACCAATCTTTCATTCCTCTACTTGATTTATCATACAGAGATGACGGAGGGTCATGACTTTCCTTAATCAAAGGGAAGCTAATTAGGTTACCTGTTTGTTTGTGATATTTAATAAAGGGCCAAAGTAAATTGGAAAACGATAGATGGCCGCATCCACCAGCTCTCTAAAATGGGATGCTTAAGTTTGTACTTCATGAATAAAAATTGAACTGAGATCCTTCAGTTTGGCTTAACACATTGATCATTTTATAAATAAATATTTTTAAATTTTCCTTATACATACAGCACAGTAACAGGCCCTTCCAAGTCCATCCTGCCCAAATACCCAATTAACCTATAAAGCCTATATGTTTTGAAGGGTGTGAACAAACTGAAGTACCCAGAGGAGACCCATGCAGACACGGGGAGAATGTGTAAACTCCAGAGTCAGTAATAGCCTTGCACTAACTGAAAGGTAACTATTGCTGCTTAAGATATCTCACAATTTACTGAGGTAATTGTCCGATCTGTTATAGTTGGTAGTACATCTAACAGATAAAGTAATATCTCTATTGAACTCTCCTAGACTAACCATGTTGATATTATGGCCAAGGTGTACCAAAACCTTGACTTCCTCATAAGCTTGAAGAAATTTGGTATGTCCCCAACATCCTTTAAAAACTTCTGTCCATGAACCATCAAGAGTATCCTGTAAGGATATAACACTGCGTGGTAAGGGAATGCTCCACCAAGATCCAATAAACTGCAGAATTGTGGACACAGCTCAGACCATCTAAGAACCCTCTCTTCCTTACATTGACTTCATCTGCACCTCTCAATGCCTTGGAAATACACTAAAGCACTCATCCCACCCTGATCATACTCTCCTCTTCGATTGGGAAGAAAATTCAAGAATGTAAAATGATTCACTGCCAGTTTAAAGGACAGTTCCTTTCCTGCTGCTGTCAGGCTATTACACAGAAAAAATGGTGGCACTGCTGTACAGATAGACCCCTGCTTACAATGTCCCGACATAAAATATTTTAAAGTTAAAATAGTTCTGTCCTCTTATTTTTGGCAAATGTTGTGTTTTTTTTGGCAAAGCTTGCGTATTTCAGGAAATTTCTTGTTTTTTTTCACCTGATTTTAATTTGCAATAATTTCAACTTGTGATGCGAGTCCCGGAACCAAGCCCCATTGTAGGTTGGGGTCTACCTGTGATGGCAGTGCTGTGCTGGTGCAGACCCAGGAGAGTGGGGAGTGAAGTCACAGCACTTCTACACAGGATCCTACCACCCAGGACTAAAGCAGACATCTCCATACAGGCTTCAATGATGTTTCTTTTTAAATCCTGCAGCTGCAGGGTCTGTGCCCAAGATGGCAGTGCCTGTGCTGGACAGAAAACTACGAGGTGTTGCCAGACTCCGGGGTGGGGGGCACCACTCTGGTGTAGGGCACCAGAAACAAGAGGAACACCACTGGTTAAGAAGGAAAGCAAAGGCGATGACAACACAGGACAAGCAGATAAGCAAGAAATTCAAGGTTTTATTATGGAAAACTTCAACTTCCCTAATATTGATTGGCACTTTCTGACTGCAATAGGAATAGATGGGGCAGAATTAGTCATGTGTCTTCAAGAAGGATTCCTGACACAGTATGTAGACCAGCCAACTAGAGATGAGGCCATAATGAATCTAGTTCTGGGTAATGAACCTGGTCAGGTGGCGGACCTCTCGGTGGGGGAGCATTTTGGTGAGAGGGACCACAACCCCGAGCTTTTGCATAGCTATGGATCAGGATAAAAGCAGACAAAATGGGAAAGTATTTAATTGGGGTGTACTGACAATAACCACACCAGCAGTGCGAGTATAAGACAGCTTTAATAAACTAATATGTTGACTAAGAGGTCTTTCTCTCTGCAAGACGAACCCAGGCTAGACTGTAGCTCTGGACTGCTTTATATACAAGGTAACTGGGATGACCCCTGGTGACCTAGTGGTGTAATTACAAATCACCACATTCACCCCTCCTTAAAAAAATTGTTATTCCCCCTCTCCCCCCACCCCACCCACCGTCCTTCCCTTGTCCAAAATTTTTCATGGCTTCTGTTGCCTTCTGGAGCTCCTCGGTGGTGGGGAGTGTGGTCTGCCTTTCGGCCTTTCTTGGTGGAGGAGTGGGAAGTACTAGATGGCCGTGTGGGCTGGGGATCCTCTTGTATGCCATCAAGTCTAGGGTGGTGATATTTTGTGGAGCGGATGTACCCAGGGTCCTGATTTCCGGGGTGGGTGGTATAGTCCTCTGGGGTGACTCGATGGACGACTGTTCTAGTGACTGCTGCTGGGCTCCTTGTTGATCCGTAGACATCTGTGTTTCCTCTGCGTTGTTCACACAGCCGGTTGGCCCAAGATCCCTGGTGGCCACCGAGTCTACTCTTCCATTTGGGAATGTGACGAAGGCGTACTGAGGGTTCGTGTGCCTCAACTCCACTTGATCCACCAGCGGGTCCGCTTTGTGGGATCTGCAGTGCTTCCGGAGGAGAACAGGTCCCGGTGTCATCATACATTTAGGCAGCACTGAGCCCGTCGTGGCTTTCCTTGTGAAAGAAAAGATACAGTCATGTGGGGTCATGTTAGTGGCAGTACACAACAAAGAACGTATAGAGTGTTGGGCTTCTGGCAACACTTCTTGTCATCTAGTAACAGACAGGTCTTTTGCTTTTAAAGTCAAGTGGACTGTTTTCCAGATAGTGGCATTTTCCCTTTCGATTTGTCCATTCCCCCTGGGATTGTAACTTGTAGTGCAGCTGGTAGCAATCCCTCTCTCGTGCAGGTACTGCTGTACCTCTGTGCTCATGAATGCAGCAGCCCCTGTCTGTGTGTATGTAGTTCGGGTACCCAAATATGCTGAAGATTGGTTGGACGCATTTTATAACAGTGGCTGCTGATACATCAGAACACGGAATTGCGAAGGGGAAATGGGAATATTCATCTATTACGTTTAGGAAATAAGACATTTCTATTATTGGACGGGAGCGGGCCTTTAAAATTGAGGCTGAGGCGCTCAAAAGGTTTGGTAGCTTTTATCAGGGTGGCTTTGTCTGGCCGGTAAAATTGAGGTTTGCATTCCACACAGATGGGGCAGCTCTTATTCACTGACCTCACTTCCTCTACCGAAAATGGGAGGTTTTGGGTTTTAATGAAGTGAAACAGTCTAGTGACCCCCGGGTGGCCCAACTCATTGTGCAAGCTCTGCAACTGGGACGTGTGGTTAAGGATGGCACAAGTGCCTCTGGACAGCGCATCCGGGGGCTCGTTGAGTCTCCAAGGGCGGTATAGAATGTCGTAGTTAAATGTAGATAATTCTATCCCCCAGTGCAGGATTTTGTCATTCTTAATTCTCCCCCTGTTCTGGTTATCGAACATAAAAGCCACGATCCGTGACGAGGGTGAAGTGTTTGCACACCAGATAATGTTGCCAGTGCCTTACTGCTTCCTCAATGGCTAGGGCCTCCTTCTCTACTGCTGAGTGTCTTACCTCTGACCCCTGTGGGGTTCGTGAGAAAAAGGCTTAGGGTGGCTGCCAGAGCCACATCGGATGCATCTGTTTCTATATGAAACGGGATCGACTCATCTATGGACTGCATGGTAGCTTTAGCGATATGGTCCCTAATGTCCCTGAATGCTCTGGTGGCTGCTGGGCACAGTGGGAAAACTGAGGCTTTTATAAGTGGGCGGGCCCTGTCAGTGTAGTTGGGGACCCATTGGGTGTAGTAAGCAAAGAGTCCCAAACACCTTTTTAGTGCTTTCAGTGTGTGTGGCACTGGGAATTCTCGGAGAGGGTGCATACGGGCTGGGTCCCCGTTCTGCACTATGTAGCCCAGGATTGGCATCTTCCTGGTGCTAAAGATGCATTTGTTTGTTAGGTTCCTTTCCACGGCTGCCTGGAAGAAGCATTTTAAATTCATGTCATGATCCTCCTGAGTGTGACCACAGATTGTCACGTTGTCTAAGTAAGAGAACACTGCTTTAGTTGGAACTCATCTACTATTCGGTCCATTTCTCCTTAAAACAGGGACACTCCATTGGTGACACCGAAGGAGAGTCAGAAATTGATACAGCCTGCCGTGTGCCGTGTAAATGCGATTGCTGTTTCTCATGGGCTGTTGGTGGTGTGCTGCCTTCAGGTCTATGGTGGAGAACACCTTGTACTGCACAATGTTGTTGACCATGTCTGCTATGTGTGGCAGGGGGTAGGCATCTAGTTGTGTAAATTTGTTGATCCACTACCATGCACAGTTTTTCTCCTGATTTTACTACAACCACCTGGGCTCTCCAGGGGCTGGTGTTCTGCTCTCTGATGTCTTCCTGTAGTAGCCTGCGGACCTCTGTCCTAATGAAGGCTCTGTCCTTCGGGCTGTACCTCCTGCTCTTTGTGGCTATCGGTGTGCACTCTGGGGTCAGGTGTGTGAACAGTGGAGGGGGTTCTATGTTCAGGACAGACAGGCTGCAGTGTTGTTTCTTCGTAAGGCATAGTGGGGGGGTGAGGCCCGTTGTGCACGATTGTAATGCTCTTTAACTGGCACTGAAAATCTAACTGGGGTTTAGGGTCGGCGGCGCCTGTACTGGTGAACCCACGGGCAGGCAGGGCTCTTGGCCGTTTCTTACCTGCCCTATCGTACTTCTGTGGTCTTCCCCGCATTCCACCACAATTCTAGTACAGCGGTCCCTCGCGGTCTCTGTCCCCGGATGCACATGCGTGCTGGTCGTCCCCAGATTCCATTCCTCAGGAAGTGTCACCAGGTGGTTGGGAATGTGCGTTGGAGCAGAAGCAGCTTCCATCCTAGTAGCTATCATATTAGTTTATTAAATTGTACTGACAATAACCACACAAGCAGTGCGAGTATAAGACAGCTTTAATAAACTAACATGTACATTAAGACGTCTTATCTCTCTGCAAGGCGAACCTGGAAGGCTAGACGAGCTCTGGACTGCTTTATATTACAAGGTCACTAGAATGACCCCTGGTGACCTAGTGGTGTAATTACATATCACCACATGGGGAAGGGATAATTACGATGGGATGAGGCAGAAACTAGCAAGAGTAGATTGGAAATAGAGATTCAAGGGTGAAATATCTAATGTTCGGGAAGTTTAGGGACCACTTGTGCTGGGTTCAGGATAGGTTTGTCCCACTGGGACAGAGAAAAGGAAACCATGGTTGATGAAACAGGTGACGCAGCTAGTCAAAAGGAAGAAGGAAGCATACATTAGATATATGAAGCAGGAAACAGGAAGGGCTCATGACAAGTATATGGTAACCAGGCAGGAGCTCAAGAAAGAGAGCTTGAAGGGAGCATGAGAAGGCCTTGGCATGTCAGATTAAGGAGAACCCAAGGTCCTTCTGTATGTATGTGAGGAACAGAAGGATGATGAGAATGAAGGTGGGGCCGCTAAAGGATAAAGGAGGCAACATGTGCTTGGAAGTGGAGGAGGATGGGGTGGTCGTAGATGAATACTTCGGTTCAGTATTCACTACAGAAAAAGACCTTGACCAGTGTGAGGTTGAAATAGAACAAGCTTGTGTGCTGGCAATATTGAGAGTAAGGAAGAGGAGATTTACTACGATGTTGCCTGGATTGGAAAATGTCTTTTGAGGTAAGGTTAGTAGAGCTGGGACTTTTCTCTTTGGAGTGAAGAAGGATAAGAGGAGACTGAGATCTACAAAATTATGAGAGGTATAGATAGGGTAGACAGCCAATGCCTGCTTCCCAGGGCAGGAATAGCAAACACTAGAGGACATATGTACAAAGTGAAAAGAGGGAGGTTTAGGGGAGACATCATGCAAGTTTTTTTTTTATACACAGAGTTATGGGTGCCTAGAATGCCATGCCAGGGATGGTGGTGGAGGCTAAAACATTAGGAACATTTAAGAGACACTTGGACAGACACATGGATGGAAACAGAATAGATGGTTATAAGATAGGGATTGTTCAGTACAGGGGTGGGCAACCTTTTTTTTTAAAACTCACATTCCAACTTAATTATTCCCTATGGCATATGTGCTCTGTGATTGGTAAGTGATTGCTTAAGGTGGTATGAGAGTTGAAAGAAAATTGTACCGAAATGATTCTTGTGCACGGTTTCACAACTCCAACAAGGAAATGGGCCAATGACAATTGTTTTCAAACAAAATACTTCAGTAACAATTGGGTCTAGAGCAGTGATTCCCAACCTTCACTTCCCAATCACAGAGCACTTATGGCATAGGGATTACTTAAGGTGGAATGTGAATTTTAAAAAAAGGTTGCCTACCCCTGGTTTAGTACATTTTTTTTAAAGGAATATATGGATTGACACAACATCGAGGGCTGAAGGGCCTGTACTGTGTCTGTAGTGTTCTATGACCATGGTGGCAGACCAGCAAGGGGCTCAGTGGGTGAAGGACCTACACGGGCTGCGGACTATTGGCAACTTGTGGTTGAAATACTCGTGCAGGCTGTGGGTTGCTGGTGTCCTGTGGTTTAAGGACCCATGTAGGTTGTGGGCTGCTGGAGACCGGCTCTTGGGGACCAGGTATCAGAACCGGGATTCAAGAGGGTGGTGAGGGCAAGAAGGGCTTCCAAAGGCCTCTGCTGCTGACAGCTTCCTGATCATGTTGATGGTATGAACTGGAGTCTGTGTGGAATTCAAGCCTCTGGGAGTACTGGAGGTGAATCCACGGACACTCGGTCTCTGAAGGTCTCTTTTATTGCTTAAGGCACTGGTCAATGTTCATGGTGACTCTTTGTTTGCCTTACAGCAGACAAAAGTTGAATATATCATGTGTATTTCATTTTTTATGTATTATTACATGAAATCAAATTAACCTTTATTTATTTTTTATTTAGACATACAGCATGGTAACAGGCCCTTTCAGTCCATGAGCCTGTGCTACCTATTACACCCAAATGACCTCCAATCCCCGGTACATTTTGAAGGGTGGGAGGAAACCGGAGCCCTTGAAGACATGAAGAGAACATACAAACTCCTTATAGACAGCACAGATTTGAACCCCTGCCCTATTTGCTGGCACTTTAAGTGTTGGGCTAGCCACTATGCCACCCATTAGAAAAGGTTGGAAACCTCATCTAATAAAATAACATGCTCTTAACTCTGTTTGAACTGATCTATCACTGTAACTCTACTGTTTCACTCTGCTGTAGTTATGTTTGGATAGCCTTGCTAGCTGTGGCAATAAATGTAGAACTGAACTGACATTTCATTAGGAACCCTCAAAACTGTTCTATTTCTTGATCTTTTGGTTAACATGTGATCTTTGGAAAAAGTTAAAACCACAAGCATCCCTTCTCTAGTCTAAGTACTCACCACCTATAAAATGTTGACCAATAAAATCTTGACAAGCTGGTACAGTTTAAAAGCAATGATAACATGAATATTATCTTAAATCATTTTACAGACATGTTCCCTTACAAAATTCAAAAGATGAATCAAAGAGTAATAGCTGAACAAGCATTGCAACAGATACAGATTTTGTATATACTAAATTAAGGAAGCTAATTTCTCAATTTTTTTTAAAGCAAGAACAAATCATACATGAGTACACATCGAAGGATCACTGGTAATTCTTTCATACCACAGCTGTATTTCATTTTTCAACCAAGATAATATCTGCTCTTTTAGGTGATTTTTAAAAATTCATAGATAAATTATGCTTATAACAGCTTTTTATTATTATTCAGTTACATCTTGGCTAACTGGTTTACTAAGCAATATTTTGGATAGTGCATTACAACTGGACTTGATTGCAGGGGTCACTGTCTGAAGAATAGGACCTTGTCTCTGTTGATAAATTCAAACACAGAATATTTGATTTATGAATATTTGTCTTGAAATATGTTTATTTGAAAACATCATCTGAAAATTACAATGATGGCTCTCATTTGTTTATCAAAAACTTGCAAAATGCAGATTGGTAACTATACTAATTGGATGGCATTTATATGTAGGTGACCTATTGTAGAATACATTTCTTTAATAAGCTGTTATCTGTTTCTTTCTAGTGTATTTCAAAAAGAAATATCCAGTACAATTGTGATAAATTTAAATCATTTTCATTCTTCTGTATTTTTATTGTGGCAAACTTGAATTTAAAATAAATTACATCTGTTCAAATCAATGCAGAAGGCCTACAGGAAAACATTTGGAGATTACAGGGCAGTGTTTGTTTTTAAATATCTATAAAGTGCTTCTTGTTTGCCTAATGATTTATTCACTGATTCTAACAGGTTAGTCATAATTGAATTGTTCCAGCAATTGTTCCATGTACAATAAATAATACTTAAGACATTTGAAAAAAGGAAGAGCCAGATTTTTTTTTGTCAATGCTCCATGCTGTAGCTTTAATGATACAGTGAAGGAGCAGCAGTTCTTTTTAAGTTCATTCATAGGATCTGAATATCATTGGTAAGACCATTATTTATTGTCTGCACCTTGAAAAAGTTGGAGAGCCTTTTTGTGATCTGGTGTAGATTGCAACAAAGGTACTGTTGAGAGCTGTCAAGTGTTGGTGTTCCCCCACACCTGCTGCCTTTGTTGTTCAAGGATATGGAAGTTGTGACTTAGGGACTTGATGCTGAAGAAGTCTTGGCAAGCTGCAAATGCTACTCGGTTGCAGATGTGATCCATGGAAGTAGAGGTAATTGATGTTTTAAGTGAGTGGTTAGTGATCAAAATGGCAACTATATCCTGAATGACTGAGCTTTTCAAATGCAATTGAACTCAACCTCGTCAAACTCTTTACTTTAACTCTATGGAAAGTCAAAATGAGTCATTCAACAGAGACTCCATGTTAGGCCCTCTTTCAGGTTTCTTTACTTCAATGAATAGTAAAGGTAAATTTAGGTCTTGGACGTGAAGCAAGGAAACACGTGCTTCAGCCCAACTCTTTAATTATGCCAAAGAGAGCTATCTAAGATAGTTCCATTACATCCATATCCTTCTATATTTTTTCTGTCCATGCACCTGGCCAAATATCTTTTAAATGTTGTGATTGTATCTGCCTGTACTACTTTATCTGGCAGCTTGTTCTACATATCCACCACTTTCTCTGCAGGAAAAAAAACTTACCTTTGAGTTCCATTTTGAATCTTTCTTCCTCAAAATCTACACTTTCTAGTCTAGTGCTAGACTACCCAAATCTGACAAAAAGATGGGGATTATCTATGCCCTCAAGATTTTAAACTGTCCTAGCCTCTCCTTAGAACTCAAGCCCTCCAGTCCATGATGGTATTCATGATAGGGAATGCAGAGATTCAACAGTGCCACAAATATTGAAGGAATGTCATTAGATATCTTGTAAAAGTTGACAATTGCCAATCTGTCATGTATATATGTTAATTACCACTTACAAGTCAAAGTCTGAATATTGTTCAAGTCTTATTACAAACCTTACTGCTTTATGATCTAAGGAGTTACAAATGGAACCAATAAGTATGCAATCAACTGGGATCCTGCTTTGTTTACATTTGTGGAGTGTAGATCATTGAATACACAGCTTGTGCCTGAGATTCTGATCTGAGAAAATCCCAGATTGAAAGGATAAAGTTTTAACAATCTCAATCATTTTCCCAAGGGCCAGGAATTATGATTTATGATTCTTTCCTTGATTCTCACTGAAATTCACTGGGGATCCTTAATATCACGCACAGTAAAATGCTACCTCTATGTCAATTCAGTTCGCTGCTGATGTTTGAACCAAAGCTGCAATATGGTCTTGATCCCGGCAGATCCCTAGGTTATTAGAGTTTGGGTGCTATTCAATAAAATTACTAGCAACACCTCCATCACCATATTGATGACTGCAGTTAAGATGTTGAGATAATTATTGACCAGAATGGATTTTTCTCCCTTTTATGAATCCCTAACAATGTTCTACTTTTGTCAGCTAGTTGTCCTGAACTGCTTGTTCTCACAAGTTATCAGGATTACAGCTTTTTTGGTGAAATATTTTGTCTAGTACATTCTAGCATTTCTCAATATCACCTGGAGCAAACGGAGTTCGCCGAAAATTGTTTTCAGTGATTGTGATGACTTTAGTAGGAGGCCAAGGTGAACACCTCTGAAAACATTTGTAAATAGCTAAGTAATATCTTTCAGATGTAGCTCTGTTTATATTGGAAAGGTATGATCTAAAATTGTATTGAGAGGGCCAAGATTAAGCATAATTTCTGTCATGCATGTACACAACTTAATGAGTAAATCACGCCCTTTTCTGTTTTCTTTTCTACAGACATTTATTTTGACTTGAAGTTAACAGTTGAAATATTATTATTTCAAGATACAGGAAATATCAAATTGAAGTAAAAAGAGGTACCTTAGTAAAATGTAGAAGAGTTGCTACTTGCAATTTGCATCCAGTCACTTAAGTATCTGAAAAAGAGTGCATTTTGGTTCATTGATGATTATTTATTAATTAGTGTTGTTATGAATTAACAACACTTTTTAATTATTTTTGTGACTAAAGGGACTTTGTCGGCACTAACGCAGGAATAGCAATGGAAAATTCACAACACAATGGTAAATTCAAAATAATAGTTATTTTTAATTAAACTAATAACATAAAATTTGTTACTTATCTCTAAATTAATTAACTCTAAATTTAACCCCACTATACGCAAATGTAAGTGTGTGTGTGAGAGAGAGAGATCAAAGCCCCCTCTGAAAAGTCAATCTTTAAAAGTTCAGCATCCTTTTAGTCTTGCTCGAAGGTCTTAAATTCTCAGTTCAGAAATAATTATAAAGCGCTTTTAAATATTATAGCTTCAGGCCTATTTACATTTTCTTCCACAATTAATTCACAAACCCAGACATGGTTTAAACGAAGTAGCTATTTTCTTCCACGATGAAGCCACAAACCAGACATGGGTTAAACAAAGTGGTCATACAAAAATAGACCCAGTAGAAATCTGTCCACTTTTCCACTGATTCTGCGTTCCCCTTTTCCCAGAAGTAACACACAACAGCACCAATTCTGAATACTTTAACTCAATCCTGTCTTTCACGAGGTTTCAACAAGGTAACAAGTATTTTGATTTCTGTTCTCTCCAAACTGAACTTGAAATGTCTAAAGTTTGTAATATATTTCTCCAAATCATGTGACTGTTACATCATCACCGAGGATGAATCATCATCATAATTCTTGGAAACCAGTTTTATTTCTACCAAAATTCTGTTCCTTTTTCAAAACCACTCCATATCCATAACCACCTCTACCCTCATCTCTGTTCAAGAGGATTAAGTGGCTTTGATTAAAAACAGATGGCTTTCTTCAGCAGATGTTGAAAAATCAGAGCACTTCAAATCCATTAGCTGTCTTTCCCAGACATGTCGACTCTGACAATGACCTCTCTTCTCTGAAAACAATGGTTCTCTATAAATGTGCTTTGACCTGTGTATGATCCTGTACCAACCCACAGCTAACTTACTAAGAATACAGATACAGTATTTTAACTCTATAATTTACTTTACTAAGACATTTTTATAAAATAAATATAGTTTAACATTAAATTAAAGGTTAACACAAATCCATTATAGTGTTATATGAAGTACAATTTATACTCCAGTAGATATAAAGTCACTAAGAATGAACGCTTATTTTAAGGAGCTTATTTTTACATTTATCTCACTTCAATGAACAAATTAGTCACATATTAATCTTTACAGTCACAGTAACTTTCAGCTTCTGTATAGGGCTAAACAGTAGTATTCTGATGCACAGGGTCAGAGAGCAGGATATTGAAGCAAGTCTGGGAACTGATAGGTGGATTTGGAAGCATGTGGGAAAAATATGGGAATTTCTGCAGCCTATGTCAGTGGGACCTAGGTATTCTCATTCATGAAACAGAAAATTAGCATGCCAATTCAGCAATGCAAAATCAAATTTTGCATTTTATTGTAAGAGATCAAGTGCAAACTTAGGAAAATTATGCCACATTTTTTCAAGGGCAATAGTGAGACCACATCTGGCATTCTGAAACACACTTTTGGTCCCCATTTTTAAGATGCAAAATAAATTTCAAAAAAAATTTGTTAGGTTGCTTCATGAACTGAAAGATTTGCCTTCAATTATATTCAATCTATGAGAAATTATTTCATTGCATTATATAATGTTCTGAGGGTCTTGATTGAGAGAATGTTTATTTTCTTATGGAAAAGGAAGAAATTCTTTTCTGATGATTCTTGAATTTTCAGAATTCTGTATTCCAGAGAACTGTGAAAAGAGAGTCATTAAATATATTCAAGTTTTAGTGAGTGATTTTTGGTTTAGAAAGGAGTTGAGAGTTATGTGGATGGATCAGGGAAATTAATTGAAATAAGATCAGATCTGCTGCAACCTTATTGGCTGGCAGAACAAATTTGAGATCTTCTGGTCCTCCTCTCCTTATTTCTATTCATTTTTTTATCTCTTTAGATAAAGACATTAAGAAACTGAAGCTCCAAGAAAGCCATTAAAAGCTGGGATAGGGTCAGCAAGATCCAAATGAATAAGATTTTTCAGCCTTTGAACAATTATTATCATGAAGCCAACGTATGAGACACCTGGAACTCTATGCCTGACAGTAATGTAGGAGTGCCTTCACCATGTGGACTGTATCGACACAAGGAGGTACATCAGTATATTTTTGAGAAATTTGAGATAATGCAAACAAATGTCATATCCAAAATTAGATTCTCCAGAATCCTCATTTATCCAGTTTTTTTTTTTTTTTTTTAAATTGGATAAATGAGGATATCAGAAACAAATCAGAAATCTTCATTTATCCAAAATTTTTTTGGAGCTGAACTGACCTCACAAGTTGGAAAAAAAATTCACCCGACATGAAATTAGAATGACGATTGATTGTCCTTGTTTCAGGTAACTCCCTCCCCTCTCTCATTCTATTTCTTCTTTACCTCTTCTATTTACTTTTCTCTCCAACTCTTCCTCTCAAACTGCGTCTGCTGTCTCCCAGCTGCAAACGGTCGGAAAAATCCCTTGTCCTGGTGTCAAGGAGAGTGGCCTACCGGGCAGGAGTGGGGACCTCAGGCTCCTGGGCAGGAGTTGAACTGGGCTCAGTGGTGTTTCCTCCCCTCCCCTTCCTCCTCGGCTCCAAACCCTCCCCTTGGCCTATTACCTCATATGCACATCAGACTTCCCAGTGTACGTGAGTGGCAGGCCTAGCAGGGGAGGATTCGGAGTCGGGATTTGGGTGTCAGGGTTGGGAGCTCCAGTGACTGGGAGACAGGAGCCAGCCTACTCACCAGTGAGTGTTTCATTAGCCCAGGAAGCCTCCCCAGGGATCAGCGGCAGCAGTGGGTACATGTTGGGGATTGTCTGCATTTGGAAGGTTTCTGTGATTGATGGCAGCCAGCATTTTTTTTTTTTGATGAGTATTAAACATTATTTTAATGCTTAAAAGGCCTTCCCTTGTTGTTTAAACATATATACAAGTTATTTGTTGTTGCTACTGCAGTTTTTAAAAAATGACCAGTTCTCCAAAAAAAAAATTATTTGGCACAGGCCTGATCCCAACCATTTTGGATAATCAAGAGTTGATAGTGATGTTCACATTCCAAAAATGAGGAAAAAAAATTGCAAAGACCATTCTGCTCAAAAATGATTACAGTGTCACTGTTTAAAAATAATGTTCACATTATTCACAGAAAGGTGTGATTTTTTTAATTGTGTTGAATTTCTACTGCAAGAAGGAAAGTGGAGGAAAGTCAAAAATCAACTCGTGGTCTAAAGTGTAAAGACCTATCTAATGTGTACTTAGTCCACCTTACTCTAGCTTCCAGAAATATAATTGTAATTTGTGTAGCTGAAATTAAATATATTCATTTACTTTTCAAAATTCAGTGCGTTGGTCCATTCAAGTAGCTCATCCACTTCCCAATCTAGGACTGCATTTAGACCATGTTGCTCTATACTATTGATTACTCCCTCTGTGGCTCTTTGCACTAAAACAGCTGCATTTGGATCCAGTGTTTGGGCATGCAGCTTGCCCTCATGGTACCTGGAAGAGATAAATTGTCATGAGAAATTATCTTTATCCAGTTTATATTGATTTGTATAGGATTATTAACAATTCTCATAATGATCCAAATATATCTAGCCTCTCCGCATTGTTTAAAATAAGGAAAGGCATATGGATGACATAATTTCTAAGGGTTTGCATGGTTTTCATCCCTTTAATCCTGACAATCTAAATGCTGCCCAGATACTATTTAGCAGCATGTTGGGACTTGTAGGAGATAGCTGTTGAAAATGGAGTTATCTGCAGGTGGAGGACAGAATGGTGGATTAAAAACATTCAATGGGTTCTTCCCAAACACATCATATTCACACATACTTCTAATTTAACATGCTTGCCTAGCTGCACTTGCACACCATGAAAGTAAGTCAGCAAAAGACAGTAGGGGCTGGCAAAGTAAGATTTTAAATTTGTTTGTTTCTTTGATGGGCAATTCAAGTGATTTTCCATTCCCAAGTCTCTTCCTCACAGCCAGGACCCATGCTGAGGGCAAAGGATTCAGCTGGGAGATACAAATGATGCCTTGTATTAAAATACACTGGATCTCACTACATTGTGGATAGGCATGGATGATGCTTGCCTCAGAACCCTGGTGACACCACTAATGTGGCTGGATCTCAAAATGATGAGATGGAGTGCAGGAAGAAGAAAGAAAATCTACTGGCATGGTGTCAGGACAACAAGATCTCCTTCAGTGTAAGTCAAATATAGGAATTGGCCTTCAACTTTGGTTGGAGAACGTGGCTATTTGTATCAATGGTGGTGAAGTGGAGATAATGAAGTGCTTTAAGTTTTTAAAGAGCAAATACCATCAACAATCTGTCCTTGTGAGGAGGGAGTCACGTGATGGAGTAGTGGCCGGACGGTGAACTCCAGCCCTCTCCAGAAAAGTCGGGAAAAACAAAGGAAAACACAAAGGCACAGAAATAAAAGTTACAGAAAAGTGAGTATAAAGGTGGAAAGAAGATGGCGACAAAAAAAGAAAAATCGAAAGCAACGGTAAGAAGAGAGGAAGAGAAGACAAAGGAGGAAAAAGGTGAAGGCCTTACCTGTCCGAAGAGGCCCGCTGCGGAGAGAGAAACCCGCTCCCTCAGGTCGGTAAATAATGGACTACAAAAATGGCTCGCAGAGCCGAGTAAAAGTGCGCAACCGCGCATGAAAAAAAACACACCGACGGGAGGGTGGACCAGCTGGGGAGTCGACCTCCACAGCCGGCAACGACAGCTGCAGAACACCTGCAGCAAGAAGAGACCACAGAAGACAATAGAAACAAGAAAGAAGAGGAGGAAAGGGCACCAAAGAAACAACAGATGGTCAACCCAGAGGAAGAAGAAGAGGAAGAGGAAGAGTACAGGGAAATAGAAGAAGAAAAGAAAGGCAAGGTAAAGGATATACTTGCTCTTATTAAAGATTACATGGAGTCATTTAAAGAATGGCAAACACAGGAATTTAAGGATTTAAGAAAAAGAATAAACAACACAGAGAGAAAATAAATAAAATGGAGATGACCTTAACAGAAATGGGAAAGAAAATGGACAAGATGGAAGAGCGGGCAGTAGCAGCAGAAATGGAGGTAGAAGACTTAAAAAAGAAATTGGAGAAATCTAATAAAAAAACTAAAGAGACACAAGAACTACTAGCTCAAAAAATAGATACAATGGAAAACCATAACAGAAGAAATAACATAAAGATAGTGGGCCTTAAGGAAGATGAAGAAGGCAAGAATATGAGGGAGTTTATAAAAGAGTGGATCCCTAAGACCCTAGGATGTCCAGAACTACAGCAAGAAATGGAAATAGAAAGGGCACATAGAGTATTTGCCTCTAAACCACAACCACAACAAAAACCAAGATCTATTGTAGTAAAATTCCTAAGATATACTACAAGAGAAAAGGTACTGGAGAAGACAATGGAAAAAGTAAGAGAGGGCAACAAACCACTGGAGTATAAAGGGCAAAAAATCTTCATTTATCCAGATATAAGTTTTGAATTCCTAAAGAAGAGAAAAGAGTTCAATACAGCAAAGGCAATTTTATGGAAGAAAGGGTATAAATTTATACTAAAGCATCCAGCGGTATTGAAAATATTTATTCCAGGACAACAAAACAGACTATTCTCGGATCCAGAAGAAGCACGAAAATTTGCAGAACAATTACAAAAATAGACTGAGGGAGGAAGACGGGTAATGAGAGTAAAAATGATCACGATTGATATGTATGTGGGTAAAGACAAAAATACACTGAGGGATGAAGACGGGTAATGAGAGTAAAAATGATCACGATTGATATGTATGCGGGTAAAGAGGTATAAGAGTGAATAGACAATGAGCATACATGAATGTATCTGTACTTAGAGGAAAATATAGATAGTATAGACAAGAATTAATAAGGGAAGGTAATGGAATAGAGAGAATAAGGAGGGAATTAAAAGAGTGACCTTTGTGACATATGAAAAGTGAAATCTTTTCTGGGGGAGGCGGGGTGGGGGGAAATAGCGGTCACTGCAAAATCAGTTGACGCTTGCGAGTGGATTCGCAAATCCAAATGGAGAGGGGAGATGTGGTTGTCCGACAAGGGATAAAGGACAACTCAGGAGGTGAAGGGGAGATTGGGGATAAATAAGATAGAAATAGGAGAATAAGGAAAATGTTGGATGTTGTAGAAATGTTGTCTTATAAAGAGTTGAAAATAAGAAAACAGAAATGGAAAAGGAGGAAAGGTAATGATGGAAAAACGGAAAGAGAAGATAAACAAAATATAAAAGGGCTACGCTGAACTATATGTCTTTAAATATAAATGGAATACATAACCAAATTAAAAAGGAAGAAACTACTAAATTTAAATGAATAAATGTATTCCATTAGAAAAAATAACATATAGGTTAAGAAATAATATTGAAATATTCGAACAAGTATAGGAGCGTTACATTAAATACAATAGCGAAAACCTACCGGGGACAAACATTACCTAAGTTGATGGAAGGAGAAGGAAAGAAAAGAATGGACTCAGTAGAATTTCTGGTGTAATTTTGTTGAATGACAACATTGTCTGACTGGCTTAATGCAACCTAGATTGTATACCTAAAATGGATGAGAGGGGGGGGGGGGGGGGAGAAAAAGTCACTGTATATGTGTGAAAAAGAAATAGTGTATATCATGGCTAATGTGATTTATGGTGTGAAAAATAAAAAAATTTTAAAAAAAACAACCTGTCCTTGTGATAGTACAGACCTATCACCAATGTATATAGTTACAGTATCTAGAGTATGTAATGACTGTGCTTACAGGGATTGGCTGAGAGCTTAGCCACGCCTACTGTCTGGGCCTTAGAGGGGTGTGTCCCTAGCCAGGTTGGTTCATTCCGGACTGGTCAGCCACTTGTGAAGAGCTCCTGTCTTTTGCTAATAAAAGCCTTGGTTTGGATCAACAAGTCTTTGGTTCTTTCTACGAGCTCTACAGTCCTGACCCAAACACATTGACACCACAGCCTAGAAAGCACACCAGTCTGCATCATAGCTTGGTAAGAAACTCCAGACAGGTGTGAATACAAAATCTGCCCATCATGTAAATTATTCTCCTCTCTATCAACTGTATCTTCATCTCCCATTGCCCTGGAAAAGCAACCAATCTCATGAAACGACACATCTCACTCCAGCCATTTATTCTTTTCTTCCCCATTTTGGACAAGAAGGTAAATGAATTTGGAACCATGCATATCTAGATTCAAGATTCATTCCTGCTGTTGGGGGGGAAATGTCCATGCTGAGGACTAGACAGACATAGGTTGGAAGAGCTCTCCATGAAGATTGATTAAGAATTTGATTTAAAGTCATTGGGCCCAGGTCTACAAGTGAGAATTAGAATGCATCTCATGAGTAATTATAAATTATAAAAGGGAAAGTATTGAATAATAATCAGTCTTTAAAGTGTTCAGGTGGTCTTCTTTCTCTTTTGGACTGCCTTGGCATGCTTTGCTGTGCTGGTATTTGCTCAGGACCTGTAGATAGTTGGGTCGGCGGTCGAGTCGGCAGCGACTGCCCACCTTCGCTGACCTTCAGCGGCGACTGCCCATCTTTGCTGCCGTCCTGGCTGCGTGTGTCTGTTACTGGACTCCTTGGCTCTGCGACAGTCTCTGCGCCCCACCCCCCCCTCCAATTTGGCCTGAGGGGTGGGATGGTCAGGATAAACCAAGGCAAGTCTGGTTCCACCTCCTCCAGTTCATGAGGCAGATCATGGACCTTACTGTCAGTCAATCTTAATAATTGGTCAATGTGTTGTTTCCACAATCTGTCCCCCACTAGAACAGAGTATGAGCAGGGGCTCAATTTTTGTAAGACTACTCCTACCACCCATGGGTCTTTATATTATCTATAATCTTGTACCAGAACTCTCTCGTCCACTTCCAATGTTCTAGGTGAGGTCTGTGGCAATGCTGTTTTTTGCAATTGGAGATCCAGATCTGGATGAACTGTGCACAACTTGGTCAGCAGGTTGTAGCCAAACATTAGTTCTGCTGGGGTGTGTTTTGTAGTAGAATGCGGCATGTTTCTGTATCCCAATAGGAAATCTGTGATTTTGTGTGTCCAGGAGGCATTTAGAAGTGTCATGGTTTTCATTGCTTTTTTGAATGTTTTTATAAAACATTCTGCCTCCCCGTTAGTACTTGGGTGATAGGGTGCGGACAAAACATGTCTGATATTGTTGTCGTGCGTAAATTTTAAAAAATGTGCTGATGTAAATTGAGGCCCATTGCCCGTATCTAATTCATGAGGCAATCCATAAGTGGCAAAGATAGCTTGTAGAAAGTCAATCGTGGGATCTGGTTTAGTGTTTTTCACCTGTGAAACTACTGGCCATTTGGAGTGAGAGTCCACAGCTACTAGGAAAGTCTCACCTGTGAATGGTCTACACAAATCCGATGCCAGGGTCTGGATGGCCATTTCCATTGGGTTAGCTTTGGCTTGCGGCATTTTTGGCTGCATTCTCTTACTGTTGATTCAATGTCTCTGTCTATGGAGGACCACCACACATGTATCCAGGCCAGTGCTTTCATTTGTATCATTCCTGGATGGTTGTTGTGTAGTTCTGATAACATGGTAGTTTGCCATTTGGCTGGAATAACTGTACGGGTATCCCACAGTAAACATCCTTCTTCGACTGATAGTTCATGGCGGCGTGTGTGGAAAGGTTTTAGATCTTCTGGAATGACTTCAGATTCCAGCCACCCATTAAGGATGAAGTATAGGATCTTGTTTAATGTTGCCTCTTTTCGGGTTTCCTTTGCGATCATCTAGACTGTAATGGGCAGTTGTTGACGTTGTTCTTGGTTGACGGCTGCTGCCTCTACCGTCCATTTAATAATTTCTTCTCGTTGTTCTGTCTCGTGCAGTGGCATGTGTGATAAGGCATCTGCATGGCTGTTGAATGTTCCTGGTCTATGTTTTATATCATAGTTATACGCTACTAGTAGCATGGCCCATCTTTGAATTCTGGCTGCAGCTAATACTGGTATACCTTTGTGTGGCCCCAGGATTAAACTAAGAGGCTTGTTGTCTGTGATCAGGGTGAACTTTTTTTCGTAAAGATATTGGTGGAATATTTTTACACCAAAAATTATTGCCAATCCTTCAGTTTTCCTGCCACCTTTCTTAGTACATTTTCAGGGAGAATCATTCAAGTGTAAGCATTCACAGACATTTCAGCCTGTGATGATATCATCTAGGTAACCCCCAACTGAGAGTACATGTAATTATTTGTCCAGTGTTGCTTGAAAAATTGCAGTTGCTGCTAAAATTCCGTGAGACGTGTGTATCGGTGAAGAGTCCCAGATGGGGATTGATTGTCACATGTTCCCTTGATTTTTTTTTTGTCCAATTCTCTCTGTTGACAAATCTAGTTTTGTGAATTTTTTGCCCTCCGTTTAGTGCTTGGAACAACTCTTCTGCCTTGGGCATGGGGTGTTCAGGTATTTTGAATGATGGATTGATGGTGATTTTGTAATCGCTGCAAATGCAAATTTCACTGTTTGCTTTTTGTATGGTATGATGGGTCCTGCCCAATCACTGTATTGTATTGGTTCTAATATTGGTTCTGTTTAATTCAGACTCAATTTTTCCTTTCATAGCAAATGGGACTCTTCTGGCTTTGAAAACTCATTGTAATTTATATAGAGAGCTCTGGAAAGAAAGTGGAGGAAGTAACAAGTTGGAAACTCTGTTTTAAGGGGGAAGATGGCGCCAGGAGAGGAGCAGTTTTAAAAGATAGTGCTAAAAGGAGGGATTCTTCTTTGGAAGATTCGTTGGACTTTTATCATGGGCTTTCAGGTTCTATTGTTAACGTCATCATCATAGCTAGGGATGAGTGTGTGTTTCTTAAAGGAGAAATGTGTATGTCTCTTAAAAGGGAAATGTTAGAGTTTTTTTTTTAAATTGGAAAGATTTTATTGCTGTACAATATTTTTTTTTAATGGTATGGATAAAACACTAAAGGTTATTAATCTTAATATTAACGGGATAAACAGGAAGGTGAAGAGGAATGGGGTCTTGTCAGATCTATAGAAATTAAAAGCAGATATAAAGTTTTTGCAGGAAACTCACCTTACCAAATTGGAACATGATCATTTAAAATGAACCTACCCATCCTCTAAGGCAAGAGGGATAGCAATTCTAATTGATAAAAATACACTTCGATTGATCAAACCAGAGAAGAATGGACATTTATGAATATTAAGCTTCTATCAGACAACTCACCACTAACTTAACTATTGCAATAATGGAAAAGCAAGAAAATGTATACAGATGGTGTCTTAATACAATGCTACTTAAAAGAACAAACCTGCAAATTTATAACATATATAACATAACATAACAATTACAGCACGGAAACAGGCCATTAGGCCCTTATAGTCCGCACCGAACCAAACACCCCTTTCTAGTCCCACCTCCCTGCACAATGCCCATAACCCTCCATCTTCTTCTCATCCATATACCTGTCCAACCTTTTCTTAAATAATACAATTGACTCCGCCGCCACTATTTCTCCCGGAAGATCATTCCACACGGCTACCACTCTCTGAGTAAAGAAGTTCCCCCTCATGTTACCTCTAAACCTCTGCCCCTTAATTCTTAACTCATGTCCTCTTGTTTTAATCTTTCCTCCTCTTAACGGAAATAGTCTATCCACATCCACTCTGTCTATCCCTTTCATAATCTTAAATACTTCTATCAAATCCCCTCTCAACCTTCTACGCTCCAAAGAATAAAGACCTAATCTGTCCAATCTCTCCCTATACTCTAGATGCTTAAACCCAGGTAACATTCTGGTAAACCTTCTCTGCACTCTCTCCACTCTGTTTATATCCTTCCTATAATTAGGCAACCAGAACTGCACACAGAACTCCAAATTAGGCCACACCAACGTCTTATACAATCTCAACATCACGTCCCAACTCCTATATTCCATGCAATGATTGATAAAGGCCAGCATACTAAAAGCCTTCTTCACCACCCTATTCACGTGAGTTTCTACCTTCAGGGAACGATGTACCGTCACTCCTAAATCTTTCTGCTCTTCTGTATTCCTCAATGCTCTCCCATTTACCACGTATGTCCTATTCTGATTCTTCTTACCAAAATGAAGCACCTCACACTTATCAGCATTAAACTCCATCTGCCATTTTTCAGCCCACTTTTCTAAGCAGCCCAAATCCCTCTGCAATCCTTGAAAACCTTCTTCATTATCCACTATTCCACCTATCTTAGTATCGTCTGCATATTTACTAATCCAATTCACCACCCCATCATCTAGATCATTAATGTATATAACAAACAACAATGGGCCCAATACAGATCCTTGAGGCACACCACTGGTCACCGGCCTCCAACCTGACAGACAATTATCCACTACCACTCTTTGGCCTCTCCCTTTCAGCCAATGTTCAATCCATTTGACTATCTTAAAATTTATACCTAAAGACTGCACCTTCCTAACTAACCTTCCATGTGGTACCTTATCGAAGGCCTTACTGAAGTCCATATAGACAACATCCACTGCGCTACCCTCATCCACATTCCTAGTCACCTCTTCAAAAAATTCAATCAGATTGGTCAAACATGACCTTCCTCCCACAAATCCATGTTGAGTGCTCCTGATCAGACCCTGTCTATCCAGATGTTTATAAGTACTATCTCTAAGAATTTTCTCCATTAATTTACCTACCACAGACGTCAAACTTACAGGCCGATAGTTGCCAGGCTTCCTCCTTGAACCCTTTTTAAATAACGGATCCACATGCGCAATGCGCCATAAAGAGATAGATAGCAATATTTTGTGAAACAAATCAGCCATCTACTAACAATAGTTTTTTTTATATATGGGACATACTCAAAGCATATTTGAGGGGATAAATTATATCCTAAACAAAGAATATTAAGAGAAAATATATGGCAGAAGTAAATAGTCTGGAGAAAAATGTTATAGAATTAGAAATAAAATCAACGAACAGGACAACAAGAAGAATACAGATTACTGGAGAATAAAAAGCTAAGATATAATACAATACAAATATATAGAACAGAAAAGTCAATATTAAAAACTAAACAACGATACTATGAGTTAGGTAAATGGGCACACAAAGTTTTATCTTGGCAGATTAAAGTAGAGGAGTCATCAAGAATAATAAATGCTATAAACAAAAGGAAATCAATGGCATTTATGGACAATATTACACAAAATCATACAAATCAGAATTACTAGGAGATAAGAATGAAATGGAAGAATTTTTGTCAAATATTGAACTTCCAAAACTAGAAGAGAGAAAGGATAGAACTAGGCACTCCCTTTACAAAGGAAGAAATTGAAAAGCCCTGGGTACCCTGCAGGCTAATGAATCATCAGGGGAGGATGGAATCCTACCTGATTTTACAGATAATTTAAACAACTATTAAATCCCTTGTTAATGGATGTTCTGGACCAAGCAGAAGAAACAAAGACCCTCGCAGAATCATTTTCAACTGCAATTATTAGTGTTACCAAAAAAAAAGGAACCCATTAAAAACTTCATTATATAGACCAATATACCTACAAGATAGATAGGATTAGCTAATAGGTTAGGACAATATTTACCAAAATTGATACATACAGATCAAGCAGTATTTGGTAAAAGAAGACATTCCTCAAATAATCTAGAAAGATTATTTAACATAATACACATGGCAAAATTCAAATGGGATCCAAGTATTACAGTCTCGCTGGACGTGGAAAAAGCATTTGACCATTTGGAATGGCCCTTTCTATTTAAAATATTGGAAAAATTTGGCATAGGTGGAACATTTATAAACTGGATAAAAACTTTATACCATACACCACAAGCTAAAATTATAACCAAGAATCAGATGTTGGCAGTGTTCCCCTTGAGTAGATCGAGTAGACAGGGATGCCCCCTGTCCCGGCGCTTTTCATTTTAGCGATTGAACTGCTGACATATAATAAAAGTGGATCCAGATACAAAGGGCTTCAAAGTTGGACAAGAAGAACATTAAATTAGTCTCTTTGCTGAGGATGTGCTATTATACCTATCAGACCCAACTATATTTTTGGAAAATACAAGGAACAGTAGAAAAATATGGAAGAATATCAGGTTATAAAATAAATATGGACAAAGGTGAGATATTGCCATTAACAAAATTTGAATCCGAAGGATACCAAAAAGGAAGTAAATTTAAATGGAAGACAGATGGAATAAAATATCTTGGAATAGCGACTGACAACAACTAACAAAATCTCTATAAACTAGATCACGTTCCTCTTCTGAGAAGATAGAAAAGGACCTGCAGAAATAGAGAGACTTACCGATTATTGGGAAGGGTTAACTGCATCAACTTGAAAGTGATGCAAGACTGCAGTATCTTTTTCAATTGGTGCCTATTCTGTTACCTAAAAACTTCTTTAAACTACTAAAATATCATATTAGACAGTTCTTATGGAATAATAAAGTACCAAGAATACCACTGGAAAAACTGACATGGGACTACAGGCTGGGAGGACTTAGACTGCCAGATTTTTAAAAATACTACTTAGCTGCACAAGTTACATTTCTCACACCCTTCTTCATTGAAGACAGCCCCCCTCTCTTGGATTCAGATGGGAATGTACTCAATGGAGGAGGGAGAAGCAAAGGATTTTATCTATAAATGGAGTGTCAAATAACTAGAAAAAAAGACAGATAATCCCATATGATCAGAATGTGACAAATAAATGAATGTATAGGGAAAAAAAAATGATATCAATACAAAAATGTGTAAAAAAAAAAATATTAGGTGATAGAATATTAAATTCACGGTAATGACAAAGGTATAAGATATATTGAAGACTGCTACACGGAAGGAACTCTTATGTCCTTCGAACAATTAAAACACAGGTACATAGTGGCCAATGGGACCTTCTTTTGTTTTCTCCAGTTTGATCGTTCTTAAGAGAAAGGTGGAGACCAACGCTCACCCAACCTGAAATTAGTGAAACTGAACGAACGGTCTGGATGGGGAATACACCAGAGCTAGATCTACGAGGCAATTTTATGGAAATAAGCAACAAATTGAATAAATATCATATTAAAAAAATGTATTGTAATCACTTGGAAGTCCGACTCCCCTCCACTTATAGCACAATGGACCGCGGAAATGAACAGCTGTATAGCTGTGGGGAAAAATAAAATCACATAATTTAAAGAAGAAATATGACAATTTTGCAAAGATCTAGCAGCCACATAGGGGCCCAAATACAGTAATTAAAAAAAAAGGACTATAAATGCAATTATTATATATATTTAAACGTGATTTCCCCAATTGTATTCTATGTATTTAAAAGATATGTGAGCTCTGACAGTATGAGGATTCATATGTATGGAAAGGGAGAGGGAGGGACTGTTTTGCTATTGTTTGTAAGAAAAAGTTTAATATATTGTGATATTTAAAATGTTATATCTATTTTTGAAAAAATAAAGTAAAATCATACTGGGCATTGACAGTCTCTACCCCTACTCATATCCCAGCGTGCGAATTAAACCAGTGGAAAAAGGACAACTTCCATCCATTCCATTTGAAGGTAGCCTCTCCGATCCCCAGGGATGAGTTGTGTTCAGTGGAAAAGCAGCCAGTGTCCCGGTTAAAGGTGGCCCAGTAGAAACAGCACAAGCAGCTTCCTATCCCGGAACACTGCACAGCCCGTTAACTGGTATGCCAGTGGAAAAAGGACTAATCGGTGGGATCAGAAATGAATGTGGATAAGATGACCCTCAAAGTAATATAGCATTGCTGTCAAATCTTACACATGACTACCAGAGTTGGCAAAACCTGCCCTCACTTGATTGTGAGGAATCTACCATATTCTAGAAAAATATGAAAATTGGATGTGATTTAAAAATAGTGAAATTGAACAGGTGGCCTCAAACTGATTTCCTTGAAACCACTGTTTTGCTGAAGATTAGTAAACATTTGCTTTGGTGGCCCATTTGAATTTTTTTCTTTCTCATCAGGGACAGTCCAGTGTTCTTGCATTTTCTTCTACAACTATAGATATGCCCGATCTCAATGAAATTCTGTCTCCTTTTCTTCAAACTTACATCTTTTTCATCCATTCAACTTTTCTTTTTTTATGTTTTCTCACAATGTCCTGTTTCCTTTGGGATACGGAATGATGAAATGTCATTGTCTTTCTGTTCGGCTCAAACTGCATGTAATCTATTGTGGTTCCAAGGTACTGAACAATATATAAAAGAAAGTTAATAACACATGAATAACAATAAAATTCTCATGATCCCATGTTTAAATTAATGGTACAATTAATGTATCCAAGCTGTGGATAAAATAAACCAAGTTTTTGACTGAGACTTTCTTGAATGGTCCTCAAAAAGATTGTAGCTATCACAATCACATTTAATTTTGAACAAATTTGGACTTAAATTCTGGAGAACTCTGCCTACAACAGGAATACATAGGGTGAAAACCTACAATTTTTGTTTAGCATACCATCTTAAAGGCAGGTTATCTTTTTAACTATATGTGGGTTGTAATTTTCTCCATATTATTAGCTTAACTTAATTTTCGTCCATTTTATACTTTTGCAGTTATCCTTGTTCCTATTAGACAAAACAACTTTAACACAGTTCTGACCAACCTCCAATTCCATAAGCTTGAGATTATTCCAAACTGTTGCTCATGTCCTAACTCGCATCCATGCATCATCTTCGTACTCAATGGTCAATTGTGGCTTCTAGTAATTATGTATTTTTTTAAAATCTCATTCCTATTTTCAAATTACTTCTTGGCTTAGTCTCTCTGTAACCACTTCTGACATCAACACCCTGAAATATCAGTGCTTCTCCAGTTCTTGGCTTTGTTCTAGCAACAGCCAAGAGCCACCCACCTCAGGTTTAATTTTATGAACACAACTATAAACATATTATCTCTGAAAAGTGTTTAGTGGGTTATTACCTTGTCTGAAAGACTTCTCCAGTCATTATTCTCCTTTCGTTTGTACCATCCACTGTGATCATCTTCCTGAATTTTCACAGGATTATGGTTATGAATTTGCCTAGGTACTTCCTGTTTGGCTGCAAGATTAGTGTAATCTTTTGGACTGTATGCACACAAATCCACAATTGGCCGGTGTGTGAATATTTTGTAGTAGATTTTTGGAGGAAATGTTTCCTATCAACCAGACCAGGGAGAACCAAATTAGGTTGAATTAAATCAGTAAAATGTTCAGGCCATTATTTATAAACATTTATAAACAAATAAATGCGACAAAGTTTATAATGTGATTAAATAACCATAACAACAGATAACTTGGCATTTGTATTGGGAAAGGTTATGGCTGTCATGTGACATGTCATGAGGACACACCAGCTCCCAATCAAGGTTTGGTTCTGCCCCACCCATTAGTGCACACCTTGCTGTTGGACCCATGTAAATTAGCTGGACTGGACTCTCCAACCTGTCTGTTCTTGGCCTTGGGTCATTGGCTGAAGTAATTGGATTTACCCTCCTGGCACTGAGCCATTGTTCCCTTCTAACAACCTGAGCTGGAACCTTCAGCACTATAAAGGTGCCATGTGTTCTTTGTTCTCTCGCTCTTTGCCAGCTTGGGACCATCCTGCTTCACTCCAGGCCTAGAAATGTGGAAGGGTACTGGAGAAACTGTTGGTAAGATGTGCACTGTTAAAAGGGTTGGGAGCATTTAATTAGTGTCCCTTGCAGCATAGAGCCGTGCCTGCACTGAGTCAAGGGATGGTAGGGCATTACAGTGATTTTTCCTTTATCATTGTGTGTACCAGTTCATTGTGTGTATGTATATATATTTTGTCCCCACGTTTGTTACTAATTGTCCGCTATTACTTTCGCACAGCTACTATAAACTGTGTGTGTGTTGCATCAGTTACCATTTCCCACTTGCCTTCTGTAAATAAAATCCTTCCCCATCAAAATTGTGTCCAGAGTCCTTGCCTTTGAGACCTACCAAACCTGTTTACTCATTCACAAAGCATTGTGTAAACTGTTGAATAGATGTGTGTGCATGCTTTGATGCAGCTGTGACAACACTTCAAAACTTATAGAGTGTAATAAGGAATTTTTTATGGAAAGGGGGGGAAACCGAGGATAGCATTAGATAAATTAACAGAGAGGTACAACCAAGGTGGTTTGCAGTTACCAAATTTTAAAAATTATTATAGAGCAGCACAATTAAGGTATTTTTCAGATTTTTATCAGGCAAGGGAAAATTAGACTAAGATAGAGCTAGATAAAATAAGGGAGAAGGTACTGGAACATACACTTTATAAGTGGGATGAAAAGCTGATACGATATAAGAGCTCACCAGTATTGCATCATTTACTCAATATATGGAAAAAGATTCACTTAGAAAGGAAAAAAACAAATTACCAACTACCAAAATTATTATTGACGCAAAATCAGCTAATCCCTTTTACAATAGATAACCTTTTCTTTAGAGAATGGGAGAGAAAAGGAATTAAAAGAATAGAAAATTGTTTTTTGGGAAATAATTTATTAACATTTGAACAAATGAAGTACAAATATGGAATAACTCATGGTACAATGTTTGGATACCATCAACTGAAAGCCTACTTAAAGGATAAATTGGGAAACAGGCTGAGATTACCAGAAGGAAGCAGCTTTGAATATGTGATTACAGACACAATGATAAATAATCACCCTCATCAGTGTCTAAGCTCCAACCCTTCAGGTGGAACCAGCAGAAAAGGACAAGTTCTACACTGATCTGCGCAACCTCATCCAACGCACCCCTACACCCGACAAGGTTGTCATCCTTGGCGACTTCAACGCTCGCGTCGACAAAGACTCAGAAACCTGGCCAGGAATCCTTGGCAAGCATGGTGTCGGCAAGTGCAATGACAATGGGCGCTTCCTGTTGGAACTCTGTGCAGAACAGCCTGGAGTGAAGCAGGATGGTCCCAAGCTGGCAGAGAGAGAGAACAAAGAACACATGGCACCTTTATAATGCTGAAGGTTCCAGCTCAGGTTGTTAGAAGGGAACAATGGCTCGGTGCCGGGAGGGTAAATCCAATTACTTCAGCCAATGACCCAAGGCCAAGAACAGACAGGTTGGAGAGTCCAGTCCAGCTAATTTACATGGGTCCAACAGCAAGGTGTGCACTAATGGGTGGGGCAGAACCAAACCTTGATTGAGAGCTGGTGTGTCCTCATGACATGTCACATGACAGCCATAACCTTTCCCAATACAAATACCAAGTTATCTGTTGTTATGGTTATTTAATCACATTATAAACTTTGTAACATTTATTTGTTACTAACACCCTTTTCCAGCAGAGAGACAGCCTGAAGACTACCTGGATGCATCCCCGATCCAAACACTGGCACCTCCTGGACTACGTTCTGGTGAGAGGAAGAGACAAACGAGATGTGCTCCACACCAGGGTCATGCCCAGCACGGAATCCCACACTGACCACCGGCTTGTTCGCTGCAAGTTCAACCTTCACTTCAAGCCAAAGTTCAAGAACAGTGGAGCCCCCAGAAAGAGGTTCAATGTTGGAAATTTGCAGTCAGACGTAGCGAGAGGAAACTTCCAGGCAAACCTCCAAGCAAAGCTCGAGGATGCAAACTGCCTCACGGACACATCTCCTGAAACCCTCTGGGATCAGCTGAAAATAGCCATACTGCAATCCACTGAAGAGGTACTGGGCTTCTCCTCCAGGAAAAACAAGGACTGGTTTGACGAAAACAACCAGGAAATCCAGGAGCTGCTGGCAAAGATGCGATCTGCCCACCAGGCTCACCTTGCAAAGCCTTCCTGGCCAGAGAAAAAACAAGCCTTCCGTCTCGCATGCAGCCATATTCAGCGCAAACTCCGGGAGATCCAAAATGAGTGGTGGACTAGCCTCGCCAAATGAACCCAGCTTAGCGCCGACATTGGCGACTTCAGGGGTTTTTATGAGACACTAAAGGTGGCGTACAGCCCCTCACCCCAAGTCCAAAGCCCTCTGCGCAGGTCAGATGGCGAAGTCCTCCTCAGCGACAAGATCTCCATCCTCAATCGATGGTCAGAACACTTCCAATCTCTTTTCAGTGCCAACCGCTCAGTCCAAGAATCCGCCCTGCTCCAGCTCCCTCAACAACCCTTGAGGCTAGAGCTGGATGAGGTCCTTACCCGGGAAGAGACATATAAGGCAATTGAACAACTGAAAAGTGGCAAAGCAGCAGGTATGATTGGAATCCCCCCAGAGGTCTGGAAGGCTGGCGGCAAAGCTCTGCATACCAAACTGCATGAGTTTTTTATGCTCTGCTGGGATCAAGGAAAGCTGCCTCAGGACCTTCATGATGCCATCATCATCACCCTGTACAAAAACAAAGGCGAGAAATCAGACTGCTCAAACTACAGGGGAATCACGCTGCTCTCCATTGCAGGCAAAATCTTCGCTAGGATTCTCCTTAATAGACTAATACCTAGTGTCGCCGAAAATGTCCTCCCATATAACCATATAACCATTTACGGAGCGAAAACAGGTCATGTTGGCCTTTCGAGTCCGCACCGGTTCACTGATTTTGTGCGCTATCTTCAGGCACTGGTCCCGGTAGATCTTCATTCAATAAGGATGGGCGAATTCCAACCTGTATGTTTGGAAGAATTCAGAATCATAGTGTGGCTTTTGCGCAAACAGAGGAACTACTGATATGGTCTTTGCCCTCAGACAGCTCCAAGAAAAGTGCAGAGAACAAAAACAAAGGACTCTACATCACCTTTGTTGACCTCACCAAAGCCTTTGACACCGTGAGCAGGAAAGGGCTTTGGCAAATACTAGCGTGCCTTGGATGCCCCCCCAAGTTCCTCAACATGGTGATCCAACTGCACGAACACCAACAAGGTCGGGTCAGATACAGCAATGAGCTCTCCGAACCCTTCTCCATGGACAAAGGCATGATGCAAGGCTGCATCCTCGCACCAACCCTCTTTACTATCTTCTTCAGCACGATGCTGAAACAAGCCATGAAAGACCTCAACAATGAAGACGCTGTTTACATCCGGTACCGCACGGATGGCAGTCTCTTCAATCTGAGGCGCCTGCAAGCTCACACCAAGACACAAGAGCAACTTGTCCGTGAACTACTCTTTGCAGACGATGCTGCTTTAGTTGCCCATTCAGAGCCAGCTCTTCAGCGCTTGACGTCCTGTTTTGCGGAAACTGCCAAAATGTTTGGCCTGGAAGTCAGCCTGAAGAAAACTGAGGTCCTCCATCAGCCAGCTCCCCACCATGACTACCAGCCCCCCCACATCTCCATCGGGCACACAGAACTCAAAACAGTCAACCAGTTTACCTACCTCGGCTGCACCATTTCATCTGATGCAAGGATCGACAAAAAGATAGACAACAGACTCGCCAAGGCAAATAGCGCCTTTGGAAGACTACACAAAAGAGTCTGGAAAAACAGCCACCTGAAGAAACACACAAAGATCAGCGTGTACAGAGCCGTTGTCATACCCACGCTCCTGTTTGGCTCCGAATCATGGGTCCTCTACCGGCATCACCTACGGCTCCTAGAACGCTTGTATGTATTTTGATTGATATGGTTCACAGTGTGAAAAATTTTTAACAATTTTTAAAAAGGCAGTGGTGTTCAGTTTTAAGACAGATATGCTCAGAAATTGAGCAATGTAAATGATGGAAATAAAAGGTGAAAAAGAAATAAAATATGTTTTAAAAATTTATATGGGATAATTTTCCGCATTTGAACCAGTGATGGGAATTTCAATTGTAATTGAGTAATGGAAATTCAACTGTGAATTTAAACAAAGAAAACCGAATAAAACCAAAGCTACCCATTGAAGCCACCACAAAGGAGAAATTACCCTTTTATGATGGAGTGAATTTATTCAAGAATGGTACATCTTCCAATACTGATAAAAATTGGTTTAGGATTAGGTTTTTTTTTTGCTTTGGTCAAATTATCTAACCATGTAAATCTGTGATCTGAGGTTTCAGGATTATTCCTGTGAACTTCCACAATAACTCATTGTAATATGCAAAAGTGCCACAGATTTGGTGTTGGAATGGGCCTGGAGATTTCTTGTAATCTTACCTAGGCCAAGAAATCATGAAGAGAGTCTCAATCTAGAGTTGGAAACTGGTGCATTACGCAAGATAGACAAAGATTATAGACTTTTAAGTAGAAAAGAAAGATATTTGTCAAGATGAAGAACTCTAAATTTCAGCAATTTTATTTTGGTGAGGGGTTCAGCATGTATTCCATGCCCTCACATGACTTGAATACTAGATTGTCTGGTTTGATAGAAGCTTCAAAGATACTTTTAATGCAGATAAAATATTATTCAATATTCCTCTTCTCATTTCCTCACAAGCCTGTCTGATTCATTGCCACAGTGAAGTCAAATGCAAATCTGAAGAGCAGAATCTCATATTTCATCTGAATAACCTACAATATGAACATGAATGTTCCAATTTCACATAGCACATTCTTCTTCAGTCCCTTTCCCTGTCCTCATCCTTTGAGGTCTTTTCACACACATTCTATTTTCTAACCACTCCTCTCCAATCCCCAGTTACTCAGTTTTCCTATTTTCCCCTTCCCCACCTGCCCAGCACAAACATACAACCATCTTTTCCCTCACTGTTGTCATCCAGCCACCATCCCTGCATTATACTGTTCCCTCAATCTCCTTCCTTCAGCAGTGGTCTCCCCCTTAATGCTCTCATTTGCCTTCAGGCTCCATCTGCACTTTTTCCCTTTGTCTGCTTCCACCTATCACTCCCCTGCCTCGGTCTCCCAAAACCCTCCTGCTCCATCCACTCAACCTGTCTGTCATCATTCACCCCCTCCTCGGTCCATCAACCACATGTAGACTTCTCCCCCTCTTTCATGCTCCCTTCTCCTTTCTGAGGCAGGATTATGACCTGAAACACCGGCTGTTCCTTTCTCTCCATGATTTTTGACCTGATCTGCTGAATTCCTTCAGCTGTTTTATTTTTGCTTAAGATTCTAGTATCTACAATATTTTTTTGTTAAATTTTGTCCATCTGACCTCATCTCTTCCAGCTGCACTTGGACTGCAGAACACTGACAGACGTGGAAATTACTTGCTTTACATTTTTGGCAAACTATAAAGTTAACCAAATTGAACAAATTCCATCCAGAAACCCAGATAACATCTAAAATGTAACAGCAGTAAAAAGGTATGGACAGAAATGGTATTAACTTCAATCAGTGGCAACAACGATTACTTACTCCACCCAGTCTGAATCGGACATGAACTCCAGCAGCATTGTCCAGGAAATCTGCCTGTGAATGAATAGAAGCAACAGATTGAGGTTACACAATGGCAACTTTTCAAAATTCACCACTTACAGTAAAACCCTGGAATCCAGTACCATTGGGGATTGGTAGATGCCAGATAAGTGAATTTGCTGTAAAGGTTAAAACCTTGTGTTTTTTGATTCTTTAATTTTGAGCCTGTGTTTGTAGTGTTACCATAGTGGCTATGATGTAATATCTCATAATGTTCACCCAGACTAACAACTTGCTCACTATTCTTCAAGATGTAAAGGAAGTGTGAGCACGAGAAATTTTTCTTTGAATTTTGTCTCTTTAAAAACTGTTATGTATCTCTTTAAAGTCTGAGTATCTCTTTAAATACTGTTATGTTTTTTCTATATATCTTATATCTTTTGTATCTCTATTATACAGTAAATACTTTGTTATTCATTGCTAAGAAAGAATTAATGCGAAGCTACGCAAAATGTTTACCCATTTTATCAACAAATTAAAACTACATAAAGCAGCAGCCATAGAGTTTGATTTGCTGGATTAAAGAGATTGAAATTTGGGATATAGCAGCTCATGCTTTGGAAGATGATACTTTGAAATTAGGATATATTAGAATAAGGAAAGTGTCATCTATATTTGCTTGTTGCTCATGTCACAGAACAACATGATTACATCAGAGAAGTGTAAAATATCTTATATAGGGAAATTTTATATGCATTATTTGTATATTTTTTGTATTCAATATTATTTTTGGGCATAGCATGAGTTATGATTTTTTTGTTTAATTATTATAATTATAGAATTTGATTTCCTGAACAAAATAATTTACGTAATAATCATGGTTATGCTTCTAATTTACAATTGATTTGTGATATTTATATGATATAATTTGATTTACATTATCATTAGTATACCTTGTGTTAAACTCAATAAAAATATTTTAAAAAGAAAAGAATTTGCCAATCGCTTGAGATTGTGTGTTGCATGGATTGGCAAACTTCCTTTCCTTTGGCTTGGCTTCACGGACGAAGGTTTATGGAGGGGTACGTCCACGTCTGCTGCAGGCTCGTTGGTGACTGACAAGTCCGACGTGGGACAGGCAGGCGCGGTGGCAAGGGAAAATTGGTTGGTTGGGGTTGGGTGTTGGGTTTTTCCTCCTTTGTCTTTTGTCAGTGAGGTGGGCTCTGCTGTCTTCTTCAAAGGAGGTTGCTGCCCACCGAACTGTGAGGCGCCAAGATGCATGGTTGAAGGCGATATCAGCCCACTGGCGGTGGTCAATGTGGCAGGCACCAAGAGATTTCTTTAAGCAGTCCTTGTACCTCTTCTTTGGTGCACCTCTGTCTCGGTGGCCAGTGGAGAGCTCGCCATAGAACACGATCTTGGGAAGGCGATGGTCCTCCATTCTGGAGACGTGACCCACCCAGCGCAGTTGGGTCTTCAGCAGCATGGGTTCGATGCTTGCGGACTCTGCCAGCTCGAGTACTTCGATGTTGGTGATGAAGTCATTCCAATGAATATTGAGGATGAAGCAGAGACAGCGCTGATGGAAGCGTACTAGGAGCCGTAGGTGATGCGGTAGAGGACCCACATCCGGTACCGCACGGATGGCAGTCTCTTCAATCTGAGGCGCCTGCAAACTCACACCAAGACACAAGAGCAACTTGTCCGTGAACTACTCTTTGCAGACGATGCCGCTTTAGTTGCCCATTCAGAGCCAGCTCTCCAGCGCATGACGTTCTGTTTTGCGGAAACTGCCAAAATGTTTGGCCTGGAAGTCAGCCTGAAGAAAACTGAGGTCCTCCATCAGCCAGCTCCCCACCATGACTACCAGCCCCCCCACATCTCCATCGGGCACACAGAACTCAAAACAGTCAACCAGTTTACCTACCTCGGCTGCACCATTTCATCTGACTCAAGGATCGACAAAGAGATAGACAACAGACTCGCCAAGGCAAATAGCGCCTTTGGAAGATTACACAAAAGAGTCTGGAAAACAACCACCTGAAGAAACACACAAAGATCAGTGTGTACAGAGTCGTTATCGTACCCACACTCCTGTTCGGCTCCGAATCATGGGCAACACTAACCACTGGGAATACCAATTTTAAACTTTTGTACTTTTTACCTATTTATTTTCCACAATTTTATTTGCTGGTTGCTTGAATTCCTGATAATGGGTATTTTACTGTATGTATGATTTCCAATTTTCACTATTAAAAAGCCACAATTAAGTACTATAGCAAACAAAAGAAAATTTTAAAATGATGTCAGTTCTTGAACCAATTAATTTTATTTTACTTTAAACACTAAATATGAAATATTCTCAAAAGCAGTGTCCAATTTGACCATCATTAGTCTGCTCTCAATTATTATCAAAGAGACAGAAATGATCATCAATAAAGTTATCAAGTGCCATTTACTTACTTATACCAGATCACTAATAATCAGTTTGGATTTTACTAGGGCCCTTTGTTCCAAACCTCTTCATAGCCTGTGGTCAAATATTGGCCAAACAATAAAATGCCAGGACTGAGATGAAATTGAATGTTCTCAAGATCAAGGCAACTTTTGGCCAAGTGTGGCATTAAGTGCCCTGAAAACTGAAACTGATAGACCTCAAAAGTTGGAGTCACTAACTTGCCCAGAGGGAAATGGAGATAATCATTCCAGTCCCAGGACATCATTGCAAGGGTTCCTCAGCACAGTGTCCGAGGTCTAATCATCTGCATCTGTTTCTTCCGAGATCATTCATATGTAGACATATTCACTGATAATTTGCACAAATTACAGTTCTATTTGTAACTCCTCTGCAATAAAATAGTCCATGCCTGCAAGGCCAGGACAACATTCAGATATAGGCAGGAAAATGGCAAATAACATTCCCTGCTCTCCAACAATAAAGACTAACCATAATCCTTCACTTTAAGTGACATTACCATGGCAAGTCAGCATTCTGGGGATCACTATTAACTAGGAACCTAGCTGGACTAACCACATTAAATACTGTGGCCACAGGAACAGGTCAGAGTACAGGCAATAAAATTACTTCCCTGGATATTCCAATAGTACCACACCACACATTTACCTTCAATAACGACATGGACAGATAAATGCATGGGAAGATCATCATCTACATATTTTATTTTAAGGATATCACATCATTCACATCTGGATATATTTTTCCACTCTATTATCACTGGATCCAAGTCCAAGAAATCCAAACCCAAGAAAGCCGAGAAAAAACTTCATTGGTTGAAGAAGGTGACTCACCACCATTTTCACAAGAGCACTGTTCTTGAGATTCTATTCCATTGATGAACAAATGGGGTCTGCTTTTCATTTGCCTAGTATAATACATTTTTTTTTAAGATCTATGACTTTCTGTTCTGATTAATGGTTATGTTGGAAACATTAACATTATCATTTATACTTTGTTTCTATGTGTGTTTTTTTTCAGTGCTTCTAACATTTTTCAATTTTTTTTCAATTTAATAATTAACATTTTCTGAGAGATTAAAACATGTGAAAGTAATATTGTGCATGGCTACAGTGAAACGTAAGTGTGTTAGTATCTCCTCATTCCAGTAAAATAAATACTCACTGGTTATTGTATAATAACTTCAGCAACAGAAAAAAGTTACAGATTAGAAATAATCCTGATGGATATTTTTCATAGATATTGACTAAGTACCCAAGAATACTCTTGATTAAGTCCTGATCTGATGAGAACAGGTCAATCAAATAATGTTCGAAATCAGGATCCAGACTCAAAGTACTATTACTGCAAATCCATTGTAAGTCAATTTTATTTTTACTAACAGAAAAGTGTAAAGGTAAGCAGAACACCAAAAATCCCAATAGGTATGCACTCCGTAAAACACAGCTCTCTCTTGGAGACTGAATATTTATCATATGTGGTCAATACATTCACAGTCAGCACGCACTTCAGGATCTATAAATAGAGTTCCAGGAAATATTACTCTTGGCTCATTTTCTACTAAATACTTATCAGAAGTTCATCTACATTTGGTCGCCTGATAATATCACATTACATGAAATCGTAATTCAATTCGAAGTCACAGGTATTTTGGAATTTTCATGAAATAATGACCTTCTGGTTAATGGCGACAAACCATTAAACATGATGATTCTTGCAGCGATTCCAACATTCATTCACAAAGTTCAGATAAACAAAATCAAAAGAAAAACTTTTTATTTTGCTTCTTATTGGTACAGCCCATTTGAGGGTCAGGTGAGAAACTACCAATGATCTTCTGCTAAAATAACAAATATTCTGGTTTTCCAGATATTCCACATGCTATGATGCTGAATTTAAAAACATCTTGTTGACAAACTCAGTGTTCTAAGAATATATCTTTTCTCTTACCTCAATGGGGTTAATACATTTCATCATGAACCGAGGGTTTCCTTTCCTGAAATTAATCATATTCTTATAATGTTTAAACAGCTGCATATCCTACAAACAAAAACATAATTTATAGTTACAGTAATGTCATCAAAAATCAGCTAAGTTACTGTGAACATTTAAAAATGGAATGTTTACTTAAATTCCCCAAATGCACATTGTTATAGTGAATTACAGCAGTCATTTCAAAAATGCACTTTCTGTAACATCAATAAATGAAAGAAAACAAAATAACTATCTAGATTCCATGTGCTTTAGATTAACACAAAGTCTTCAAAATACTTGGGTCAATGGAATGTCCTAGATCAAGTCTTCATTGGTCCCAGGTTGCTTTCATTAAGCAACCCCTTCAGTAATCCACCCACCTTGGCAGCTCATACAATATAGGATGTTCTTCTTCATTCTGAGTTCCTATGAACTTTGGCATGGTATGTGTTAAATCACCATTGCCTTCTCACAGGTCTGATGTCCGTCTGATGTCAGCTTCATCCTCGCTATATCTCCATCTTTTAGTGGTAGCCTATCTTTATCATCTGTTGGAGTAGTTTGTCTGTCTTCTCTTCTCCGCTTCCAGTTATTCTCCTCAATTCTGTCATATTTCTGATTCTATCTGTAATGGAAGTGGAGTTTTATTTTGGCTATTTAGAAGTTCCTTGGGTTGAGGAGTTTTCAGAAGGCTGGGATACTCAGATAGGGTCACCAGTTTCTTGGCCAATGTTCGAGAGATTTCTGCCTTTCCATTATTCTGTTCAAAGGAAAGAAGTAATGCCCAATGTTCACACTGGCAACCCTTTGAAAACTTCACAAAATGTTCTTCTGTGAATTGTGGTGCATTATCTGTGATCAGTAGTTCAAGGTTGGCAGAAGGTCTAACTATCCTTTAATCTTGTGAATTATTGTGGATGAATGCTCATTTCTAAGAAACTGTCCAAAAATATAAACATTAATTCATTTATTATAAAATGTATTTCCCACGTAGATGAATCTGATCTGACCACTTTTTTTTTTGCCCATGGTGTGTCTTGCACCTGGTTCATGATTTCCCATCTAGCCCTGGGAAGTAGAAATTTTCCATCACATCCACATGTAAGGAGGGTGGTGGTGGTGGGGGGGGTGGTGGGAAGAATACATTTCATCACGCCATACCTTGGCAGGCCATGATGAATTAGCTTTTCATCTCTGAAGATCAGGTAGTTATGTATATATGCTTGTGTGTGTACGATGTCATCTCTCATATATACTGTGTGCTGCAGGGAACGATATTAGATTTGTATTAAACAATGAATGAATCATCATGTCTCCGTGTACAGTGTATTTCTAAACCTAAAATACATAACAGATAGGTGACAAGGATTGAATTGGTCCTCCTCTATGCCCCAAATGTTGGAGTAAAGATTTAAAAAGGAAACACAAGGCTACCACAACAGTGAGGCCCACAGATTCAAACACAAGAACAAAGGAAAAGAGGCAGGAAGTCAATTCAAAATTGTGGAGGAACAGTTTTGAAAATTTGTGGAGTCAGAAGAAGACTGGCATGACTATGTAGAAAAATTTGATGAACATTGTCTTGCCCTTAATACTCGAGACACATCTGTTTTGAACTAAAAAAAAACAAGCAGTTTCTGAGCCAAGTGGGAACCAAGACATTTAAGTTGATGAAATCTGTTAGTACCTGAAAAACCAAAGACAAAAAACTTGTGTGCTGTAATTGGAGCACACCCATGCCCCAAATCACCAGTTATGGCAGAAAGACAAATAATTTATCTGATAAATCAGAAAATAGGTGAATCTGTCAGTGAATATTTGGCTGAATTGCGTGGACGGTCAGAAAACTGTGAGTTCGGTGCATTCTTGAACGAGGCATTAAGAGAGCACTTAGTAATGGGTTTAGCGGACTGCAGTGTGAGACAGTGATTGTCAAGTACAAAAGAAATAATCCTCAAGTCAGTGTATGACACAGCCTTGAATTTCAAGGAGGCAGGTAACAACTTTGACATTAGTCAAAGTGAACCACAGGTGATAGGTAAATTTTCATGCCAAAAATACCTTCTGGTGCATAAAAATCAACCACAGTCTGGATAATTGTCATTTCAGAAAATCTGGATGCCACTTATGTGACAAAGAGGGACAAATCACAGCCAGGTGCCCAAGAAAGAAAGACAGTGCCACCGAGGGAAAAAAGAAGAAAAAGCAAAAACAACCCTCCAAGTGAAAACCATAGAGGAGAAGGATGAAAGCCCTAGCAGTGAAACTAACGACTCAGAGGAAGACAAGGGACCAGATATATATTTGTGGATTAAAGGATAAGAAATCAGAAATCTATGTCCATGTGAAAGTCAGCAACAAACCTTTCTGAATAGAGTTGGACATGGGGGCAGGAGTGTTGTTAATGCCACTAAAGTTAAAAACACGACTGTTACCTCACCTCAGCATTAAAGAGGCTGACATGCTGTTAAAAACAGTCACAGGAAGAAAGTTAAGGTGTTTGGAAAATGCAAAGTAAACATGGAATATAAAAGACAGACACCGAAAAGATTATCCCTCTACATTGTTGACACCAAGGAGCCAGCGTTGTTCAGAAGAAATTGGTTATCAGACTTTCGACTAGATTGGATGGAAATTGGATCCGTAATGAACATATGCCTGGAGGATGAAGCAAAGCCAAAACTGGAACAAGTGCTTAAGAAATATCAGGCAGTTTTCAAAAAAAAAAAAAGCCTGGGGAAAATCCAAGGAACCCAGGCAAAGTTACACTTGAAATCATGGGTTGAACCCAAGTTCTATATGCCCAGGATTGTACCGTTTACAATAAAGGGAAAATTGAATTGGAACTAAACAGATTGGAAAACGAAGGAATCTGGAAAGAATCCAATACAGTGACTGGTCAGCTCCCATTGTGCCAGTGCAAAAAGCCAACAGAGAAATCCAAAATTGTGGTGATTACAAAGTCACCGTTAATCAGGCTCTACAAATACCTGAACCTCCTATGCCCAAAGCAGTGGAAATATTCCAGGTCCTGAGTGGATGAAGGAAATTCACAAAGCTGGACTTATCCCAAGCATATCAACAAGTAGAATTGGATGAGGCTTCAAAGAATTATGTGGCAATCAATATTCATTTGGGGTTGTTCACCTATACCCAAATCCCATATGGAATATCAGCGGCCTCAGCAATATTTCAAGTGGTCAAGGACAAATTATTGCATGGCATAAATGTAGGATGCTACCTCAATGACAGCATAATTACAGGTTGAGACAACTCAGAGCACCTATCTAACTTAGAAAGGGTCCTAACCTAAATACAACAAACGAACATCCGTCTGCGGCAGGACAAGTGTGCATTTATGGCTCCTTCTGTAACATATTTGGGCTTCACAATAGTGATGGAGTCCAAATGGATACCTCTGGTATTGAAGCTGTCTGCAGAGCACCCTATCTAACAAATTGAGCAGTCGTTCCTGGGTTTGATTAACTATTATCGAAAGCGCATTCCAAATATGTCAACGATATGTAGCCCACTGAACCAATTGCTAAGAACAGAAATGGTGCTAGAATGAAGAAACTAGTAATATGGTCAATCGTTTGAAAGAACTACTGATGTCACTTAACAACATTCTTGACCCTTGCAGTGGCTGCATCACCAGTGGGCTTAGGAGCGATGTTGTCACAAAGTGACTGAAAAAGGGGAAAAGGCTTTTATGCCTTCCGGTCTTTGATGGCTTTTGAACTTAATTACACACAACTGGAAAAAGAAGGGCTTGCCATAATATTTGGTCTCAAACGATTCCAGCAATGGTGTAGCTGCAATAAGAATTCAAAGGTGAGCCAAGCAGCTCACCGCACATGATTATGATTTGAAACATAAACCAGCAACAAAAAATGGCCATGCTGATGCCCTCTCTCACTTACTCTTTCTGAAACCAAACAAAAGGACGAGATAATTAAATGGATGGTGGAGGCTATAGCTATTAATCAGAACAACTTCATTCTTTACCAATTACAGCAAAGAAGTATGGAAAGAAGCTACACTGTCAAAAGTCTGATATTTTACATTAAATGGGTGGCCTGAAGCCAAAGCCATCTCTGAAGAACAAAAACCTTATTATACACAACGCCATGAGATAGGAATTGAAGAAGGTTGTTTATTGTGAGGAACCAGGACAATCATTCCTACAAAATAGCAGAAGGTCATATTATCAGAGCTCCATAATAACTGGTGGCCCTCAATAGGCATTGATATTGAACAGACGGTAAGAAGGTGTGGCATTTGTCAGACAGGCAACCCAAAGCTCATCAAGCTGAAGCTAACCCATGGAAATGGCCATCACGACCATGGCACAGGATTCACATTGAATTTTGTTGGTCCTTTTATGAGAGAAAACTTCCTCATTGTTGTCGATGCACACTCTAAATGGCCGGTGGCATCACACATGAGAAAAACGACAGCAGACCAGACAATTGAAAGACTATGAAGTATATTTACAATGTATGGATTACCTATTGAAATGATTTCCAATAATTGTCCACAGTTTGTATCAGAGGCTTTTTAGGTATTTCTACCACCAAGCACTAATAGGGAAGCAGAACATTTTGTACAGACTTTCAAAAAGGCCATGAAAACTAAGAATCTCCAAAACATCATGGAGTCCTAAAATTGAAGATTTCCTATTAGGATATAGAAACATGCTACACTCTACAACCAAATGAACACCAGCTGATTTGACATTTGGACTTAACTTAAGGACAAGACTTTCCACGGTACTTCCAAATATCAGCCTTCGAATAGAACAATCCACATCTCCAAGTAAACCTACCAGATCTCTAGAAGTGGGAGAGCCAGTACTGGTACGGGACTTCCAGGACAAAAGGGAGCTGTAGGTGAGAGAGGTTATTCTTAAAAGACCCAAGTCCCTGTTCTTATTCTATACTGGTGGGAACTAAAATATGGAATCGGCACATCGACCATTTGAGAGCGGATGATCCTATGGCTACGCCCACTGCTCACAATCCCGATAAATCCTAGATGAGATTCCCTGGGCTCATTCCACAACTGACGCTCCAGAAATATCTTCAAGAAGTGAGACCCCCTTCTCAACCAAACAGTCCTCAACCGAGAACCTACGAGTCAACAGAGTAGTCCTACACTACATCCTGTTCAACACAGTCCTATGCAATGTCTTATTGGGGTTCGCCAAGGACAAACTTCACTGTCCTTGCCACCAACTGAGGTAGTACCCCAAAAGGCAAAGAGACTGGAGAAATTGCAAAGTATTCCAACAGATTCCAGCTCTCTGAGATAATAAAAACGAAAAAAATCTTCCAGAACAACTGAAGAACCTTATTAGTATAGGAGCACCACATAGTTATCGTAGACTAGTATAAGTGTTGCCAGATTTTATCTTCACAATACATTTATTTTGTGGGAGGGAAGAGTGTTATGTATATACGCCTGCACGGTATGACGCTGTTACTCCTATATACTGTGTGCTGTGGAAATCACATTAGATTTGTATTAAACAATGAATGAAGCATTAGGTCTCTGTGTGCAGTTATTTCCAAACCTAGACTACATAAGTCACTTTTGGAGGCCAGTTCATCTCTCACATGTTGGTTTGCTTTCAATCATCTTCATCAGTCTTCTTCTGTGGTGCCCTCCTCAGTCTTCCATATCGGTCACCAAGAGATTTGAAGATATCTATCCAAGTTGATTTTCTAAGAAAGCCTTTGCATTTTTTTTCTTTTAAGGGTGATTGCAATTTGGAACACACTGACTAGGAAGGTGATGAAGTCAGGTATACTCCTAGCATTTAAAAAAATATCTGCACAGAGCACTTGAATTAGCAAGACACAGAAGCAACAGACCAAGGGCTGATAAAATGAATTTGTATAGATGGGAACTTTGTAGAGATGGTCAGCATAAACCTGGTGCGCTGTAGGATCCACATAAGACTCTGCCTCAGAAAGCAATAGGGATGTCAAAAAGAGGCAGATATGGGTCACATAAAATTGAGAACAAGATGCAAATTGGCAGCAAAGTTAATAACACTTTCCTGTTCCATAATAATGTAGGAGGCAATATAAAACTGAAAAATATCCATCAAAGAGACTGGCAAAGCTTGGGCCTATGGGAGGTCACATAGTGATCCTTTTGATTTGGAGAAAGTAAGTGGAGCTGAAGGGGAAATTGTTCAATGTTCAAATGATGTCAGCCAAGTGAAGGAGAATAGTTGTGGAGGGGGAATGTTTGGGCCTCTCTGTTCAAAAAAAATGAATGGAGATCAGATATTGTGGGATGGTGTAGAGGTATTGGACATCTATGGTGAGGATTGGCAAGTTGAGACCAGAAAACTGGATCTTAGGACATGGGTTAGTTAGTTAGTGGATACTGCATATTTAAGGTTGGGGGAGAAGAAATTAATTTTAATTTAGACATACATCACAGTCAAGGCCATTTTGGCTCACGAGTCTACACCACCCAATTTACACCCAATTAACCTACACCACCAGTACATTTTGGATGGTGAGAGAAAACTGGAGCCTCTGGGGAAAACCCAGGCAGACATGGGGAGAAGGTACAGACAGCGTGGAATTCGAACCCTGGTCTCATTCGTTGGTGATGTAAAGGCGTTGCACTAACTGTTAAGCCAACTGTGTAAATAAGGAAGTGGCCAGTCACTTTGATTATTAATAGAAACATTTCCAAGTCAATTTTATAAGTATTATTTCCTTTGAAATATGTAAATTTACATTTTGCTGAGAAATGCAGAGGTGTACAATCTAATTTCCAAAGTAGTTCTTATTAACAATTCTTTTAAACTTTGATTCACCTGTAAAAACAAAATTACAGAATCTACTGATATATTAGTAATTGAATTTTATGAAACAATAATAATTATTTTTAAACGTATTCTTATACTTAGAATCTTCTATAAAGCCTATTTTATTTTTGCTGTATTTGGAAAATATGGAAAAGAAGAAAGAATCTGATTTTTATATAATTTCTCTTATCTTCAGGACATTTTTAAATTCTTCACATTTTGAAGTATTTTGGAAATTTATTTGCTGTTTTAATGAGTGACATGTTACATAATATTGATTGGATGATGTGCATGGAAACATTTAAAAATATTCATCTTGTCAGTAATGACATCCATGCATTGCCTGCTCTTGCCCCACACAACTAGTTTCTTCTTACCTTATCTCTATTTTTTCTCCCCTGGTCAAATCCCCCCCCTGCCTACATCTGTGACATCTCGCATGCTGTCCATCTTTTCCGTAACTTCAGATACCCCAAACTGGACCGCCTCATCTTCACGATGGATGTCCAATCCTTTTATACCTCCATCCCCCACACAAAAGATATGAAAGCACTTCGCTTCTATTTGGACCAAAGTCCCAACCAGTCACCCTCCACCGCCACCCTTCTCCATCTGGCAGAACTTGTCCTCACTTCATTCTGGGAGACAAGCTTCCCTCTGACATATATTACAAACCCTCCAACTCCCACAACTACACTTCCTCACACCCTGTCTCCTACAAAGATTCCATCCCCCTTCTCTCAATTTCACGGTCTCAGCTGCATCTGTTCCCAAGATGAGGTCTTCCAGTCCAGATCTTCTGAAATACCCACTTCTACAATAAATGTGGCTTCACCTCCACCAACATCAACTCAGCCCTCACCTCCATTTCCCACTCATCTGCCCTGGCCCCCTCTTCCTCCCAGATGCAACAAACATGAAACCTCCTTATCCTCACCTACCACCCCACCAGCCTCTGCATTCAACACATTATCCTCCGGAATTTCCGGCATTTACTACAGGATCCCACCACCAGACACATTTTCCTTTCTCCTCCCCTTCTTCATAGAATGCGTAACAGAGACTTCCCAGTATCCAACCATTTCAATTCTGAATCACACTCCCATGCTCATTTGTCTGTCCATGGCCTTGTGTACTGTCCCACCCTGACCACCTGCAGATTGGAGGAACAGCACCTTATTTTCTGTCTTCGCACTCTCCAGCCAGATGGCATTAACATCGACTTCCCTGCTTTCTGCTAATCTACTCGTCTTTTTCCCCCCTCCCCCTTTCCAATTTTCCTCCCTCCCTTCCCCCTCCACTCACCCAGACATCCCTCTTCTCCCGATCGCTGGTGTCCACTCCCTCCCCTCTCCACTTATTACCTCCTGCCTTTGCGACCACACCTCCCTCTACTCCTCTTTTGTTCGGTCACCTGCTGACATTTTTCTATGCCTTAATTAAGGGCTCAAGCCCAAAATGTCATTTCTGTATTTTTACCTTTGCCACATAAAGGTCACTGTTTGACCAGCTGTGTTTCTCCAGCGTTTTGTGTTTTCATTCCATGAACTGTAATTTATTAATTTAGTACGAAGTAAAACTTACAATCCGTCTTCTCCAAGCTCTTTGTAATATACTTGCTGCATTCTCTAAATCTGTCAAAGTTGCTCGCGGCTTGTCATACACACAAATCTTGGTTGCAAAGATTTCACTGGTAGAGGTCCTGTATCTCGGGCTCTCTTCTTCCTCATTGCTTCCTTCAAACATGAGTGCATCAATGCTGAAATAAACCATAATTTAACATTTATTCATGAGTGAGCAAAGACAGCAAACAAGATTATTTCCTCAACTCTGGATAATGTACATTCTTTTTGATTTCCTTTCCTGTTGCCGTTGTTGGAAAACACAGATTCCAAATGGTGTACAAAAAATATAATATCTGAACTATTCTCTGCTCAATGAGTTAGTTCACAGATTTGCATACATCAACTTCATTTTTATCACTTACCAAGTACCATCATGGTAACTGCATTGCAATATTTTATTTTTGATTTTACAAGACTCGCACAAATCCAGAACAACAATACTATCTTTCTCAACAATGATATATTACATTGAGGGCCCTTTTTCTCCTTGCACACCCCTCTCTCTTCCCTCCTATATCCTAATATCACAAGGAAAAGATTATTTAAATTAAACAAACAAAGAACCAAAAATCTAGATTCACAGACCCTTAAAGGAACCAAATATAACCCAAAGTAACAAAGTAAAATGAAAAAGACACAAGAGCACATCATCTGTACCACGACCCACTTCATTTATATCTGTCATTTCACTATTAGTATGGATTTTTGCCTTTCTTCTATTTAGAAGGGATGTAACTATATCTGCGTACCTATTTACTGCAGATAAGGCTGCCATACCCCAATGAATGAATCATTTTTCCTCCTTAAATTGTAGGTGATTTTCTCTAGGCAAATACAACTCTGCATTTCTGTATTCCATTGTGTAATATTTATTTGGGAATCAACTTCCACATGACCACTATACATTTCCTGGCTACTGCCAAGGCAACCTTCACAAACTAAATTTGGTACTTAGACACTTTAAAACTCACCCCCATAAAGTTTTCCCAGAAGGTACAATTTCAGATCTTGTGAAAAATCCACCTTTGTAATTTTTTTTCAGAATGTCTCCCAGGTCCTCCCAGAAGGATCTCACCTTTGTACACAGCCAGGTTGAATGCATAAAGGTTCCAATCTCCACACCACACCTAAAGCATATTTCTGAAATTTCTGGTTTGAATTTATATATATTTTAACCATATAACCATTTACAGCACAGAAACAGGCCAGTTCAGCCTTACTAGTCCATACTGAACATCTTCTCCCACCTAGTCCCACTGACCTGCATTCGGCCCATAACCCTCCACACCTCTCCCGTCCATATACCTATCCAACTTTTGCATTGATCTCACTTCTACCACCTCTGCCGGATGTTCATTCCACACCCCCACCACCCTCTATATGAAGGGATTCTCCCTTGACTTTTCCCCTTTTACTCTCAATCCATGCCCTCTTGTTTGAATCTCTCCACTCTCAATGGGAAAAGTCAATCTACATTGACACTCTCTTTCCCCCTTATAATTTTGAATACCTCTATCAAATCACCCCTCAATCTTCTGCACTCCAGGGAATAAAGACCCAGCCTGTTCAATCTTTCCCTGTAACTCAAACCCTGAAACCCCGGAAACATTCTCATAAATCACCTCTGCACTATCTCTCATCTGTTTACATCCTTCCTGTAATTCGGTGACCAAAACTGCACACAGTATTCCAAATTTGGCCTCACCGATGCCTTATACAATTTCAACATAACATCCCAACTCTTGTATTCAATACTCTGACTTATGAAAGCCAACATACTAAATGACTTCTTCACCACCCTATCCACATGTGATTCAACTTTCAGAGAATAATGTACCATGACTCCTAAATCCCTTTGTTCCACTGCACTCCTTAATTGTCTACCATTTAATATGTCCTATTTTGATTAGTCCTACCAAAATGTAGCACCTCACATTTATCAGTATTAAACTCCATCTGCCATCTTTCAGCCCACTCTTCTAAATGTCCCAGATCATCCTGCAAGCTTTGATAATCTTCCTCGCTGTCCACAACACTGCCAACCTTTGTATCATCTGCAAATTTACTAATCCAATTTGCTACCCTTTCATCAAGATTGTTAATATATATGACAAACAGCAGTGGACCCAGTACCGATCCCTGAGGCACTTCACTCATCACCAACCTCCAATTCGACAAACAATTTTCCACCACTACTCTCTAGCATCTCCCATCCAACCATTGCTGAATCCATTTCACTACTTCATCACTACTTTGTGATATGAGGTTCAGTTGATGCAAGAAATTATATTGTACCAACCTGTACCTGGCATTAATGACTGCTGTCATGCTGTCCCAACACAGGTCTGACCAGCACCTCTCGTGGATTGTTATGCCCAAGTCCGTCTCTCACCTTTCCCTTGCCTTATGTAAGCCCAGCTTCAGGCCCTCACTTTGAAATAGGAGATACATCATAGAAATAAACTTGCACATAATCCCTCTTTGAATTAGAATCTCCATGCCACTACACACAGGTAGGGCCATAGAAGGTCCCAAATTATCCCTTAAGAAAGATATTAACTGAAGATAGCAGAAGAAAGTTTTTTTTTGACAAATTAAACTTATTCTTCAGCTATTCAAATGACACGAGTTTCCCTCGTTCATAACAATCCTTGATACACCTGATCCCTTTCTGACACCAGGTGTCCAGGATCTTATTATCAAGAGTCATAAGTATTAAATTGTTCTTGAACAAGGGACTTTTAGGAGATACCCACCTTTAGCCCGATACATTGATTTATTTTTTTGCCATGTCTGAATTACATGTTTTAATATGGGGGATTATCTGTTTCCATTGATTTCAATTTAATATCCCATTTATATATTAATTCTCCTGCTATCTTTTCTCCTACCATGTGCAGTCCAATTTGTGCCCGGGAGGGGGTAATTGAATCACAATGTTAAGACAAAAATAAAAAGAACATCTTAAAATTGCATTTCAAATTGGAGAAAGAAAGTTGACCTGAAGGGAACAAAGTGCTTTGACAAGAGTATATGTTTATATTAAACATTGTGAAGCTCAAAGAGGTATTAAGATATGAACAAAATTAATGAATTTCATCCATCTATAATTTAAACAAAAACTCTCAAGTTATGCTTCAGCCAATAATAGCAACAAACTATATTTATGTATAACATTACATTTTATGTGGTTTTTACCACACCTTAAAAGAGATGGAGAGATGCAGTGGTTTTGGAGGGGGGGAATTTTCAGAGCTTACTGCCAAAGCAACTGGAAGAATGGCCACCAATAATGAACTGATTTAAATTAGAAATGTGCATGATACCAGGAATGGACCAGCACAGAAATTTCAAAGGCTTGTTCTCATTGAGGAAGTTATGGATGAGCAAGAGCATGGAGTGATTTGAAAACTAAGAAGAGAATTTTAAAATTAAGACGCTGTTGAACCAAAAACTAATGTAGCTCAGAGAAAAGGTAGCAAGAAGAGTGGAGTAAACATGAAATCTGCAGATGCTGGGGTCTAGAACAGTACACAAAAATACAAAAGTGCTGGAGAAACTTATCAGATCACACAGCATCCAGAGAAGGCAAAAAGCATCTGCCTGATTTTTGGCTGAAGATTTCAAGGCAGAAATGCTGACTATCATTTGCTTTCTATGGATGCTGTGTGACTTGCTGAAATCAGAAAAGACAGGGAGAAAGTAATCAATGCAACAAAGCCATAAAGAGTGGTCAAGTACAGCATCAGTCATAGGCTCAACTATAGATTCTTTCCAGTAAGAATAATGGAATTGTGATCAGTAAGCAAAGTTTGTCATGGGGTCCAATGACAGCAAATTTGTTTTTATGTTCATTCATTATTGCGTATTGAAAAAATGTGACAAATTAAATGGAGGGGCAAGAAGCATGGGGATTGCATAAGATTGTACAGACTTCTACAATCTGTGGACTTTCAGATGTCATTGAAGGGCAGAGTATACACAGCCACAGAGTGAGCCAAGATCATGATCAAATGGCACTTGTTGTATAATCAAAACTAATTACATAGAACATAGCACTGAATAGGTCATCATCCAACAATATGGTGCTACTGTTTGGCTTTGTGATCGATTGCAACAGTTTTGGAAAGGTATTCAATCTGTTTTTAACAGTTTATATAATATCCATCTTGTATTAGATCCCGATATATTTTTATTAGGGAACATGCAATCATTAATTGATTTAGGTTTAGAGGATTATCAGATTTCCTTTATCTATTTAGCTTTAGTCGTGGCTAAGAAATGTATAGCACTTACTTGGAAAGATAGAAATATACTAACTTTAGATAAGTGGTATTTGGAGATGAAATTTTGTTTGACTATGGAAAGGATATCTTTTTCAATTCAGGATAGGATGTCCTTTTATAAGTTAAAGTGGACTCCGTTTGCTAATTATATGCATTTAAGTTTGATTTAAATATATGTTTAAGCGTGATATTTTAGTATTGATTAAAAAATTTTTGTTGTTAGAAATTTTTTTTAGGTTAAGTTTTATCTCTTTTTTTTTGTAAGTGGGTATTTTTTTTTCCATATATAAGATTGTTAATTTTATTAACTCCACTCTTTATTTTGGGGGAGGAGGGTTGGACTAATTTTAAGTTAGATTACTAATATTGTGTTACAATTAATGGGGGGGGTATTTTGTGTTGTTTTCTGATGTAATATTGTCATCATACCTTTTTTTTTTATTTTTCTTTAAATGTAATTCTCTATTGTATTCATGTTATAAAATTTTAAATAAAGTCTTCAACAATATTGTGCTGACCTATGTAAACCTAATCCACAGCAACGATATTACGGTGCCAGCGACCAAGGTTCAAATCCAGTGCAGTCTGTAAGGAGTTTGTACATTCTCCCAGTAACTGGGTGGGTTTCCTCTGGGTGGTCTGGTTTCCTCTTACCCTCCAAAATGTATGGGGTTTGTAAGTTAATTAGTGTATTTAGGCAGCATGAGCCCATGGGCTGTATCTCTAAATTTTTAAAAAAATGAATCCGTCACAAGAATATTTGAATAACCATTTTTTTTTTTTACATCCATGTGCCTATCTAATAGTCTTTTAAATATCCCTATTGGAGGAGTCACGTGATGGAGTAGTGGCCGGTAGGAGAATACCAGCCCTCTCCAGAATAGAAGGAAAAAAGTAAAGAAAAAGCAAAGCCACCGACACACAAACCACAACAAATAAAAAATAAAGTTGTGGAGGAAATGGCACCAAAGAAAGAAAAGCCAAAAACAACGGGAAGAAAAGAAGGAAAGACGTTGGAAGAGAAAGGTGAAGGTCTTACCTGCACGAAGAAGCAGGGACCTGCTGTGGAGAGAGGAGTCCACTCCCTGAGGTCAGTGGAAGCCCCGAAGGGTCGCGACCCACCAAGTGCAGGACTACAAGGATGGCTCACGGAGCTAAACAGAGGTGCGCAACCACGCACGACAAAGACAACACCGACGGGAGGGGGGACTAGCTGTGGAGTGGAAATCCACAGCTTGAACAGCTGAGTAAGACCCGACGGCAGGGCTCCCAGTGGGAAGAAATAGAAAATAATGGCAACAGGAGGGAGGAGAATGAAAAAAGGAAATCAGATACTCAGCAGATGACCAGCCCAGAGGAAGAGGACCAACATCAAGACACCATTAACAAAAAAAAATACCCAGCAAACTGAGATAAACAGCCCAACAAGAAAGTCAGAAGAGACACAGATACAAGGAAGAGAGGTAGATGACACATGCCCTGGAGTGGACTCAGGGGAAGAGGTGGGAGAACATCAAGCTCTGCACAGAGAAATGGAAGATGAAGGGAATGGACAGTACATGGATAAAAAAAAATTTCAAGAATATATGGAAAGATTAAAAGAATGGCTGACACGAGAATTTAATGAAATAAAAAGAATAAAAGGTACAGAAGAAAAAGTGAGTAGATTAGAGCTGGTCATAACAGAAATAGGGAAAAGAGTAGACAAGGTGGAAGAACGAGAAACAGCAGTAGAAATGGAAGTGGACGACTTAAAAAGGAAACTGGAAGAATCTGATAAAAAAAGTTAAAGAAACACAGGAGTTGTTAGCTCAGAAGATGGATATAATGGAAAACTATAATAGGAGAAACAATATAAAGATAGTGGGCCTTAAGGAAGATGAAGAAGGCAAAGATATGAAAGAATTTATAAAAAAAATGGATCCCCAGGGTCCTAGGAGTGCCAGAATTACAGGAAGGAATGGAAATAGAAAGGCCACACAGAACATTAGCCCCTAAACCATAGCCACAACAAAAACCAAGATCCATTCTAGTAAAATCCCTGAGATATACGACAAGAGAAAATATATTGGAGAAGGCAATGAAAAAAATGAGAGAAGACAAAAAGCCACTGGAATACAAAGGTCAAAAAATTTTTTTCTACCCAGACATAAGTTTTGAACTCCTGAAGAAGAGGAAGGAGTTTAATGCAGCAAAATCGATCCTATGGAAGAAAGGCTATAAATTTATGTTAAGATATCCAGCGGTGCTTAAAATAGTTATCGCGGGGCAGCAAAGCAGACTGTTTTCGGATCCGGAGAAAGCACGAGAATTTGCAGAACGCCTGCAAAACAGACAGAGAGATGAAGAGATGTAACAAGAACAAGAATGACAACAAACTTCATATAAAGAAGAAAAATAATGTATAAGTAAGAACTAAGAAGGGGAAGAAAGGAAGTAAGGGGGGAATTAAGAGGGTGAGCTTTCTTATATGTGAAGATAAAAGTCTTTTCTGGAGGGGGCTGGGTGGGGGAGAATAACAGTCACTGCGAAATCAGTTGACGCTTGCAAGCGGGTTCGCAATCCAAATGGAGAGGGGAGATGTGATTGCCCGGCAAGGGATAAGGGGCAACTCAGAGGGGGGGGGCGACATTTGGGGTTAAGGGAATTTTAGATGTGGGAATAGCGGAAATATTTTATGTTTTAGAAGTGTCGTCTTACAGTGTGTTCAAAAAAAAAACAGAAATGGATAAGGAAGAAAGATGGTGATGAGGAAGCGGAAATGAAAGCTAAACAAAGTATGAAATGGCCATGTTGAACTATATGACTATAAATATTAACGGAATACATAACCAAATCAAAAGAAAGAGGCTGTTAAATTTACTGAAGAAAGAAAAAATTGATATAGCATTTGTGCAAGAAACATATCTGACTGAAGTGGAACACAAGAAATTAAGGAGAGACTGGGTAGGGCATGTAACGGCAACATCATATAATTCAAGAGCCAGAGGAGTAGCTATATTAATCAATAAAAATGTACCAATCAAAATAAAGGAGGAAATAATAGATTCAGCAGGGAGGTATGTAATGATAAAGTGTCAAATATATTCAGAATTTTGGAATTTGCTCAATGTATATGCACCTAATGAAGAGGATCAAAAATTTATGCAAGATATCTTTTTGAAGATTGCAGATACGCAGGGGAATATACTGATAAGAGGGGACTTTAACCTTAATTTGGACTCAAAGATGGATAAAACTGGAAAAAAGACTAGCAGAAAGAACAAAGTAACTAAATTTATGGTTAAATCGATGCAGGAAATGTAATTTTTGGATATATGGAGGAGACAATACCCAAAGGAGAAGGAATACTCATATTATTCAGGTAGACATAAAACATACTCAAGGATAGACCTGTTCCTGTTATCAGCCCACATCCAAGGGAGAGTTAGGAAAACGGAATATAAAGCTAGATTGTTATCAGATCACTCACCCCTGTTATTAGCAATAGAGCTGGAGGACATCCCACCAAGAACGTATAGATGGAGATTAAACTCCATGCTACTTCAAAGACAGGATTTTAGAGAATTAATTGAGCGACAAATTAAAATGTACTTTGAAATAAATACAGAATCAGTGAAATATAAGTTTATACTATGGGATGCAATGAAAGCGTTCATCAGAGGGCAGATAATAAGTTATGTAACTAAGATGAAGAACTACAATCGGGAAATAGAACAGTTGGAAAGGGAAATAGCAAGTACGGAAAAACAATTAGCAATAAGGGAAGATACAACAAAAAGAAGCAAATTGACGTACAAAAAAAAATATGAAACACTACAAACATATAAGGTGGAGAAGAACATAATGAAGACAAAACAGAAGTATTATGAGCTCGGAGAAAAAAAATGCACAAAATACTAGCTTGGCAGCTTAAGACAGAACAAACTAAAAGAACAGTATTGGCATCAAGGAAAAAGGACAAACAAATTACATATAATCCCACGGAGATCAATGAAAACTTCAAGGAATTCTATGAGCAACTATATCGAACTGAGAACGAAGGGAAAGAAGACAAAATAGATGAGTTTCTAGCTAAAATTGAACTACCAAAATTGCAAGAAGAGGAGCAAAATAAATTAATAAAACCATTTGAAATAGAGGAAATTCAGGATATATTAAAAAAAAACTACCGAACAATAAAATGCCGGGAGAGGATGGACTCCCAATAGAATTCTATAAAACATTTAAAGACTTATTGATTCCTCCTCTCCTGGAAGTAATGAACCAGATTGAAGAAACACAAAACATGCCAGATTCATGAAAAACAGCAATAATTACAGTAATACCAAAGACGGGGAAAGATCCACTAACACCAGCATCGTATAGACCAATATCTCTACTTAACACAGATTATAAGATAATAGCAAACAGATTGGCCAACTGTGTACCAAAAATAGTAAAACTAGATCAAACTGGATTTATTAAGAAAAGACGAACAACGAACAATATCTGTAAGTTCATTAACTTAATCCATGCAGTACAGGGAAACAAGATGCCAACAGTGGTGGTTGCCTTAGACGCAGAGAAAGCCTTTGACAGAGTAGAATGGAATTATTTATTCAAAGTACTACAGAGGTTCAACCTACCAGAGAAATATATTAATTGTATTAAAGCATTATATAAGGGACAATTGGCAAAGGTGACAGTAAATGGATGTACAGCAAATCAATTTAAATTAAGCAGATCAACTAGGCAGGGATGTCCACTATCTCCCTCACTGTTCGTGTTAGCTATAGACCCACTGGCAGAACTGATAAGAACAGAAAATAAAATAAGAGGGATAAAAATAAAAGAGAAGGAATATAAAATCAGTCTATTTGTAGATGACGTCATAGTATACTTAACAGAACCAGAAATATCAATAAAAGAATTACATAAGAAATTGAAGGAATATGGAGAAGTATCCGGGTACAAGATTAACGCAAATAAAAGTGAAGCAATGCCAATGAATAATGCGGATTTCACAAAGTTTAAGAAAGAATCACCATTTTGATGGCAAACACAAGCAATTCGATACCAAGATCGTGTTATATGGCGACCTCTCCACTGGCCACCGAGACAGGGGTGCACCAAAGAAGAGGTACAAGGACTGCCTAAAGAAAGCTCTTGGTGCCTGCCACATTGACCACCGCCAGTGGGCTGATATCGTCTACAACCGTGCATCTTGGTGCCTCACAGTTCGGCAGGCAGCAACCTCCTTTGAAGAAGACCGCAGAGCCCACCTCACTGACAAAAGACAAAGGAGGAAAAACCCAACAAACCCCAACCAACCAATTTTCCCTTGCAACCGCTGCAACTATGCCTGCCTGTCCTGCATCGAACTTGTCAGTCACCAACAAGCCTGCAGCAGACGTGGACATACCCCTCCATAAATCTTCGACCGCGAAGCCAAGCCAAAGAATACAACTAGATAATAATCTAGGCCATCTATACAAACTAAATCATCAGTCATTAATGAAGAAATTACAAGACGACTTAGAACATTGGAAAGACTTACCACTAACATTGATAGGAAGGTAAATTGTATTAAAATGAATATCTTTCCAAGGATACAATGCCTATTTCAATCATTACCAATTCACCTAACAGAGAAATTCTTCAAGGAGCTAAAGAAAATAATAAGGAAATTCTTATGGAAAGGGGGGAAACTGAGGATAGTGCTAGATAAATTAACAGAATGGTATAAACAAGGGGGCTTACAGCTATCAAACTTTAAGAAGTTTGTTAGAGCAGCACAATTAAGATATCTATCAGATTTTTATCAAACAAGGGAAAAACCAGATTGGACCAGATTAGAGCTAGATAAAATAGGGGAGAAGGTACCCGAACATATACTATATAAGTGGGATGAAAAGCTGGTGCAACATAGGAATTCACCAGTACCGCACCATCTGCTCAACATTTGGAAGAAGATTCACGTAGAAAGGAATAAAACAAATTATCAACTACCAAAACTAATATTGACGCAAAATCAACTAATCCCTTTCACAATAGATAACCTTTCCTTTAGGGAATAGGGGAGAAAAGGGATCAAAAGAATAGAAAATTGTTTTTCGGGAAATAAATTATTATCTTTTGAACAAATGAAGGACAAATATGGTATAACTCACGGTACAATATTTGCATACCACCAACTGAAAACCTACTTGAAGCAGGCTGAGCTTACCAGAAGGAAGCAATTTTGAATATGTGATTACAGACACAATGATAATTAAAAGATTTATACAAACATGTACATCAAACTGCAAGAGAAAGAGAATGAGGAAACAAGCTGTAAACCAAAACAAAAATGGGAACAAAATCTAAACATAAAGAATGAAACATGGGAAAAGCTATGCTCCGGAACTATGAGAAATACAATAAACACGAGGTTACGCATGATACAATATAATTGGTTACACAGGCTATACACCACGCCCCAAAAGTTAAAAAAATGGGACCCAACAGTATCAGACAGATGTTTTTGCTGTAAGAAGGAAACGGGAACAACAGTATATGCAATTTGGGCATGTGAGAAAGTGGAAAAGTTTTGGGAAGATCTAAACCAGATATTAAATAAAATCACAAAAAGTAACATACCAAAAAATCCAAAGATCTTTCTTCTAAGTAATAGAAGAAGTAAAGAACTTGGACTCGATTTGGATGGAGCACAAAAAAGGTTTATTATGATAGCCTTAGCTGTAGCAAAAAAATGTATTATGTCAACCTGGAAATTAGAAGATAGCCTGAGAATACAGCAATGGTACATAGAAATGAATAAATGTATTCCATTGGAAAAAAAACCATATAAGAAATAACATCACAGTATTCGAACAAATTTGGGAACCGTACATGGAACACAACAGAGAAGTCCTACCGCGGACCTCCACCGCCTAAAATGACAGAAGGAGAAGAAGACGAAATGAACTGACCCAGTATGTAAAGGTAGAAGACACAAATTTCTTGTTTATTTTCATTGTGTGATGACATTGTTTAATGGGTTTAATGTATCATACGTTGAGTGAGTGGGGAGGGGGGATGAAGGAGGGAGGGAAGGGAGGGGGGAAAAGGGGAGAAAATGACACTGTGTATATTCAAGAGGGAAATGTTTGTGTGTATTTTTGTCAGTGTGGTTCATAGTGTGAAAAATAAAAAAAAATTTAAAAAAATATCCCTATTGGACTACCCTCCACAACCACCCCCAACAATACAATCCAGGCATCTACCATTCTGTGGGCAAAAAAAAAAACAACTTACCTCTGCCATCTCCCCAAAACTCACCTTAAGTAGATGTTCTCTATTGTTGCCCTGGGAAAAGGGTACTGGCTGTCCACTCTATCTATGCCCCTCATAATCTTAAATACCTATACCCTATATAAATTCTTCTCTTATCCTATGTTACTTCAAAGAGAAAAGCACTAGTCTGTCAACCTTACTTCAAAAGATGTTCTCCATTCCAAGCAACAGCCTGGTAAATCACCTCTCCAATCCCTTAAAGATTTTGCATCCTTCCTGTAATGTCACAATCATAACTTCACACAATTGTTTCTGCTCTGTGAATGACCAATGTTCAGTGTCACTGGGATTGTGGGGTAAATGAACTGAGCTTAGTTATAGAACACAGAAATCTACAGCACAGTACAGGCTGTTCAGCCCACAATGATGTGCTGACTTAATAACCTACTCTAACCACTGCCGAGTTTCTCTACTGCATAACCCTCCATTTTTCTCAGTTCCATGTACCTACAGTATGTATTAGTCTCTTGAAAGATCCTATTGTACCTGCCTCAACCACCACTGCTGGCAACACATTCCATGCACCCACCACTCTCTGGGTGAAAAACTTACACCCCACCCCTCCCCAACTGTGTTAGCCATTTCAGCCCAGGGAAGAACCCTCTGGCCATCCACCGTTCAATGCCTCCCATCATCTTATACATCTCTATCAGGTCACCACTCATTATCTGTCACTCCAAGGATAAAACACCAAGTTCACTCGATCTATCCTGATAAGGCATACTCTCTAATCCAGGCAGCGTCCTTGTAAATTTCCTCTGAACTCTCTCTAGAGCACACATGTCAAACTCAGGCCCACGGGCCAAATTTGGCCCGTGATATAATTATATTTGGCCCGCAAGATCATATCAAATATGTATTAGATCATATCAAATATGTATACTGGCCGCCGCGCCAGTGTAGCGCATGCACAGCTAATACTACAAATCCCAGAATGCGTTGCAAATGCGTTGGCGCCGGCCCGTCAGCCCGCTAATTGCCCCCACCTCCTCTCTTTACTTTCATTAGCATCTGCGACCTGTCGCCGAACTCACACGTAATAAACCCCTTACGTAAAATGGCCAAACGAAAGACAGAAAACAGGACCTTTCAAGACAGGAGGGAGGCAGACTATATGCTCATCATTTTAAAAGACAAACCTGTTTGTCATTGAAGCAAGTTGTTATTTTTTTTGACTTGTTGGCTTGTGAAAAAAAATGCATTTAAAAGGAGCTTAAAGGCTATAGAGAAATATTATTTATTGAATATTTTATTTCTCATTTGTTAATGCTTCTTCTGGAAAGAGTTTAACCAAAACTATTATTAAACATTTATTTTAATAAGAAAAAGTTTAACATTACATATGTTGAAAGAAAACATGCAGATGTTGTTGAAAATTTTCCATAAATATTTAGTTTGGCCCACAACTTAGTCCAAGTTTTTAATTTTGGCCCTCTGTGAATTTGAGTTTGACACCCCTGCTCTAGAGTATCCACATCCCTCCTGTCATGGTTTACCAAAACTGAACACAAAATTCCAAGTAGTGTCTAACTAAGGTCTTACATAGCTGCAACACTTCTTAACTTGGTTAATAAACGCCTTCTTAACAACACTATCAACCTGTGCAGCAGCTTTGCATGTCCTATGGACATGAACTCCAAGATCTCTCAGTTCCTCCACACTGCTTAGAGTCCACCCATTAACATTGTATTCTGCCTTCAAATTTGACTCACTGAACTGAACTCCATCCACCACTTCTCAGCTCAACTTTGCATCCTGTCAAGTCCTTCTGAAATCTCTGACAACCCTCCAGACTATCCTCAACATCACCAACCTTCATGTCATCTGCAAATTTACTAACCCACTCTTCCACTTTCTCATCCATGTCATTTATAAAATAAATCACAAACTGGAGGGGTCCTAGAACATTATACCTTCATCAATATGCTTTGTTGAATCTTCAAATAATTCAATCATGCCTGTGAGACATTACATTCCCCTGACAAAGCCTGCTGACTATCCCTAATCAGATTATGCTTCTCTAAATGCTTGCAAATCATGTCTATTGGGATCTTCTCCAATAGCTTTCCCATCACAAATTTCCTGGGTTATCTCCTCTCCCTTCCTTAAACAGGGAACAACATTTGCAACCCTCCAATCCTCTGGAACCTCTCCTTTCTCAAGTGACAATGCAAAGATCGTTGCCAGTGGCTCAGTAATCTCCTCTCACGGTAGCCTTGGGTAAATCTTGTCCTGGCCACTTATCTAACCTCATGTTTTTCAAAAACTCCAACATATTCTCTTTCGAATGTAATAATCTTTTAATAAGGAAATACATCAGGGTGTTAGCTATAGTTAATGGAGCTACTGCCCCATTGTTCCAAGGATTGAAGGATTTGTTTCCATGCTGTATGGCTCGATGATTAATGTGCCACAAAGCTTGTTGAAACAAGAAAAACTTGAATTGAGAACTGCAATGTAATACTTAACTGAGCAAAATATTTTCAACTGCAACTGGGTGTATCAGATTGAAAATATTTTGTTCCGTTTACAAATAGTAGCGAACTATTCCAAAGGTAAAATGCTATAGACAAAAAGAAAAACCTCAGATGCTGAAAATTGTCATTAGGGTTTACTTTACCATTTGATCATTGGGTTATATTAGGCTATGAATTGTCTTCTTCTTTGGCTTGACTTCGCGGACGAAGATTTATGGAGGGGTAAAGTCCACGTCAGCTGCAGGCTCGTTTGTGGCTGACAAGTCCGATGCGGGACAGGCAGACACGGTTGCAGCGGTTGCAAGGGAAAATTGGTTAGTTGGGGTTGGGTGTTGGGTTTTTCCTCCTTTGTCTTTTGACAGTGAGGCGGGCTCTGCGGTCTTCTTCAAAGGAGGTTGCTGCCCGCCAAACTGTGAGGCGCCAAGATGCATGGTTTGAGGCGAGATCAGCCCACTGGCGGTGGTCAATGTGGCAGGCACCAAGAGATTTCTTTAGGCAGTCCTAGTACTTCTTCTTTGGTGCATCTCTGTCTCAGTGGCCAGTGGAGAGCTCGCCATATAACACGATCTTGGGAAGGCGATGGTCCTCCATTCTGGAGACGTGACCTACCCAGCGCAGTTTGATCTTCAGCAGCGTGGATTCGATGCTGTCGGATATTTTCTAGATCAGACTTTTACAGAAAATAACCAACTTTGTTTTTCATCTGTGATCATTTTTCATTTCTGAACTTCTGAAATTTAGAAATCAACCATGCAATCCCTGGGCCAAGAGTTACCGAACAAGTTGGCCGCTAATGCAAATACAATCTGCTTGAGGAATTCAGTAGGTCAAACAGCAACAGTGCAAGAAATAAAAAGTTGATGTTTCAAGCCAAAACTTATTAGCAAGATGAAATTCTAAATCAGCCATTCTCAACAGGGGCCCTAAATCCACCCCTGGGAGCCACAGCACATTTAAGTAAAAAACCTTGGGTTTTTTTTGACCTCACATAACAATTTTTTTTTAAATGTAGTCAGTAGGAGAGAAGTGCAGAAGAAACCAAAACTTGTCTGCTTCACAGGGAAGGAGGCCCCGTATACTTTGAGCAGAGTCCTGGGGGGCATAGCTCAACAAAAGTTGAGAATTGCTGTTCTAAATTATGTAGAGTATGATTGCTACATAGCTGAGAACATGTCAACAAAATGTTCTTTCTGACTGAAAATTACAACAACTTTATTGCAATAATGTTGAATTTCAGACTAATAGAATTAACTATCAATATTGTGAACATAATTTGAAAAGGTTTACTGTATGTTTTGCAGAAACATATGCCTTCTTCAAGATTACATATTTTCATAATGATTCAAAGGCATTAGATGAGAATAAATTTCCAATAAAATTTGCTTTAAAAGGTCATTGGATTGTAAATAATTACATCTGTTTCAGATATTGTTACATCATTGTGGTATTTACAGCAATCATATATTAATGATCCAGCCTTGAGATATCCCCAATTCATGTGATGAACTATCATTTAATCCTTAAATATAAACAAAACATACTGTAAAATGGGCAGATTTATTCCTAGCCAGTCATGGAGCAATTTCTACACACCTCCTGCTCGATTTGGCACCCCACCCAATTGCATTATGCTGAAGATAATGCTGACTAACTTTTGGGGTATGGCAAACAAACAAAAGAAAAAAAAACATTACATTAATTGAAGAAGAATACATTTTTGAAAAATTGGTCTGGAATTACAGTCTGGGCAGCTAACAATTGCCAGACTTCAAGAAATATTATTGCACAGCCCAGTTGAGATACATCGCCTCACTCTTCGAGGGAGGGGATGGACAATCCTGGGGATAAATTGGCTGGCACTTAGTGGGGGAGAAAGTGGCAGAGGACTTCATTTTTAAATGGGATGCTAAATTGTTATCTGCAAAAGAAGGCAGACCTATTTTAAAACAAGTCATTACCACTTGGAATAAAACTAACCAATATTTAGGGATCAAAGTGGGGCTGTCCTCAAAAACTCCCCTGACTCCAAATAGATTACTATCTTTAACGGTAGGTAACAAAATCCTGGACACCTGGTGTCAGAACGGCATCAGGTGCATAGAGGACTGTTACAAGCAGGGGCAACTTATGTCATTTGAACAATTCAGACAAAAGTATGGTTTAATCGAACAAGATGTTCCACTGCTACCTTCAGACAGGACAAATTAGATCCAACCATGGCCCCACCAAAATGCAGCGACATAGAGAACGTGATTTGAAGGGGGAACACTCGGAAGTTCATATCAGCAGTGTATTTCTTGCTCCAGTCGGAAGAACCCAAGCCAGGCCTTCATAAATCAAAGTGGGAGTCAGACTTAGGAATAGCAATTGATGAGTGACCTGTTTTGAACTGCAAAAATTGAACAGATCGAAATCAGAATTATAATTTTAGATGTGGCGTCAAGACAGGAACCTTTGTGCACGCAACCTGGATATGAACCAAGGTGAGACCCTTTTGGGTGGAACTAGGCCAAGCTCTAGGGAAAATCATAGGTAAAGAATTCCCACAGGACCCGGAGTTGTTCCTGTTGGGGAACATAATGGACATAAGACTTACAATGAAACTGTCCAAATTCAGTTTGTAATGCTCGCATTGGCAGTAGCCAGGAAGTGCATAGAGGTTACCTGCAAATTCAACTCCTGCCTGAGCATCACGCGCTGGAACATAGAAATACAAAGCTGTGTTCCCCTGGAGAAAATCACTTATAACTTAAGGAAAAAATAAGACACCTTCAAAAAAATTTGGCAGCCATATTTAAATTTCATGGGAGCACAACTTTAGATAGACTATCATGCTCTCCTGCCTCGCCAGCCCACCCCTCCACTGCTTGGGGGGGAGGGGCATTGGGGGTCTGACTTGTCCCAACCAGGCAAAGCCAAGAAAATGAAACAGTCTGCACTCTGGCCACCTTGTTGTGACAAACCCTCAAAATCTTCCTGTGTATTTATTCCCTTTGTTGTGAATGCCTTTAGTGTCCTGCGTATGTGTGGTTGCTTATACATCCAGTGTCAAAAATGGGGGTGGGGTGGAAGGGAGATAAAAGGAGCTTGAACTCTACAGAAACTGTATAATATGGATTATTGTAAATTGTTGACAATGCTGACCATGTTAACATTGATGCTGATAATGTTGAGAACTGTTTGAGTTCAAGACTGGAAAATCATAAATAAAATATTCAAAAAAAAGAAAAATGCATTTAAATTTTGACATACAGTATGGTAACAGACCCTTTCAGTCCATGACCCCATGCTGCCCAATTACTCCCATTGACCTACACCCCCATTACATTTTGAAGGGTGGGAGGAAACTGGAGCCCCCAAGGAAGGAAACCCACATAGACATGGGGAGATGAACAAACTCCTTACAGAAAGTGAGAGTTTTGAACCCAGGTTGCTGGCACTGCAACGGCATTATGCTAACTGTGTTGGGTTAAGCAAGTTTGAGGCACACTGGCTAATCACTCTACAATCTATCAAATATATCTTTAAGGGCTTCCTATTTTCTTCACATTAGCCACTTATTTTAGATGTCTCTGGAGAAAGCAGTACTCATACATGTGTAATTTATCAATGCAGCCTCTGGGCTTCCATAAATAATCTAGCTCACATTGCATCAAATATACTGTAATTACCTTTTATTAGACTGAAGGCCAGAAATGTGCTCATTCAAACTTCTATAAATTTCCTAAACTTAAAGTCTCAGTTTCCTTGGTAACAGAGTCAATTTTATCTGGGAATTAATTAGGGATATACTTTTTTCTATAAGGAGTTTGCGTGTTCTATAAGGAGTTTGCGTGTTCTATAAGGAGTTTGCGTGTTCTATAAGGAGTTTGCGTGTTCTATAAGGAGTTTGCGTGTTCTATAAGGAGTTTGCGTGTTCTATAAGGAGTTTGCGTGTTCTATAAGGAGTTTGCGTGTTCTATAAGGAGTTTGCGTGTTCTATAAGGAGTTTGCGTGTTCTATAAGGAGTTTGCGTGTTCTATAAGGAGTTTGCGTGTTCTATAAGGAGTTTGCGTGTTCTATAAGGAGTTTGCGTGTTCTATAAGGAGTTTGCGTGTTCTATAAGGAGTTTGCGTGTTCTATAAGGAGTTTGCGTGTTCTATAAGGAGTTTGCGTGTTCTATAAGGAGTTTGCGTGTTCTATAAGGAGTTTGCGTGTTCTATAAGGAGTTTGCGTGTTCTATAAGGAGTTTGCGTGTTCTATAAGGAGTTTGCGTGTTCTATAAGGAGTTTGCGTGTTCTATAAGGAGTTTGCGTGTTCTATAAGGAGTTTGCGTGTTCTATAAGGAGTTTGCGTGTTCTATAAGGAGTTTGCGTGTTCTATAAGGAGTTTGCGTGTTCTATAAGGAGTTTGCGTGTTCTATAAGGAGTTTGCGTGTTCTATAAGGAGTTTGCGTGTTCTATAAGGAGTTTGCGTGTTCTATAAGGAGTTTGCGTGTTCTATAAGGAGTTTGCGTGTTCTATAAGGAGTTTGCGTGTTCTATAAGGAGTTTGCGTGTTCTATAAGGAGTTTGCGTGTTCTATAAGGAGTTTGCGTGTTCTATAAGGAGTTTGCGTGTTCTATAAGGAGTTTGCGTGTTCTATAAGGAGTTTGCGTGTTCTATAAGGAGTTTGCGTGTTCTATAAGGAGTTTGCGTGTTCTATAAGGAGTTTGCGTGTTCTATAAGGAGTTTGCGTGTTCTATAAGGAGTTTGCGTGTTCTATAAGGAGTTTGCGTGTTCTATAAGGAGTTTGCGTGTTCTATAAGGAGTTTGCGTGTTCTATAAGGAGTTTGCGTGTTCTATAAGGAGTTTGCGTGTTCTATAAGGAGTTTGCGTGTTCTATAAGGAGTTTGCGTGTTCTATAAGGAGTTTGCGTGTTCTATAAGGAGTTTGCGTGTTCTATAAGGAGTTTGCGTGTTCTATAAGGAGTTTGCGTGTTCTATAAGGAGTTTGCGTGTTCTATAAGGAGTTTGCGTGTTCTATAAGGAGTTTGCGTGTTCTATAAGGAGTTTGCGTGTTCTATAAGGAGTTTGCGTGTTCTATAAGGAGTTTGCGTGTTCTATAAGGAGTTTGCGTGTTCTATATGGAGTTTGCGTGTTCTATATGGAGTTTGCGTGTTCTATAAGGAGTTTGCGTGTTCTATATGGAGTTTGCGTGTTCTATAAGGAGTTTGCGTGTTCTATAAGGAGTTTGCGTGTTCTATAAGGAGTTTGCGTGTTCTATAAGGAGTTTGCGTGTTCTATAATGAGTTTGCGTGTTCTATAAGGAGTTTGCGTGTTCTATAAGGAGTTTGCGTGTTCTATAAGGAGTTTGCGTGTTCTATAAGGAGTTTGCGTGTTCTATAAGGAGTTTGCGTGTTCTATAAGGAGTTTGCGTGTTCTATAAGGAGTTTGCGTGTTCTATAAGGAGTTTGTGCATTCTTACCGTGTCTCCGTGGGTTTCCTCCCACCCTCCAAAACATACTGGGGTTTGTAGGTCAATTGAGTATGATTGGGCAACCCAAAAGGGCCTGCTACTGTGCTGTATGTCTAAATCTAAAATCAAACCTCTTCAAAAGGGCTCTTATTTCCACATCAGGTGGCAGGCCATAACTAGATGTTATAGTCTAGATCTGACATAACCTTTTGAAAATAATGTGTACTATTTAATTACACATTTCTTTTAAATATTTAATTTTCCATCAATACAATTTTTACACCCTATTTATTTTTGCAATAGCATCACTAGTCCTGAATCTGTAATCGCTTATGCATTATAACCTTTACACTGTAGTCGCACTAGCCACGCAGCAAGCTAAAAACCACGCAGAGTTAAAAGTGAATTGAACCAACTGCTTTAATGATTCAAAGGCCACGCGCTTAAGAACCCTCTCCCACCAGCCTCTGCAACCTGCAGGATGGAACTAACGTCAGCCACCAGGCTGTGGGCTTGCCCCACACTCAGTGCTCTTATAGTCACATCTGCCATGGACTTGCCTGCGACTCCATGTGCCAGTTTGCCTATTGCGTGGGCAAGCCGCCATATGACCCCCCCCCCCCCCAAGAACTGATGTTAGGAGGTGTGGAGTCCGCAGCCAATACCTCTTTAGTCCGTTTGGGTGGTCGGCTTGAGGTAGTCAATGGTGAAGGTCTCCTCATATCGAGGACGCACGTGGTTCTGTTCCAAAGCACCACTTTGTACAGGCTCTCTTACAGCCACTGCAGTGGAGTCCAGTGCATGCCCCTGCAAACGAAAATGTAGTCGCAATTCTGGAGATCCTTGGGAGCAAAGGAAGGTGTCGGGCCATGGAACGAGGTTGGGACAGGAGTTAATGTTTCTACCTTCCATTGGAGTCTTGTGAGCACTGCTGCGGGTGTCTCCTCTGCGCCACGGGCTGCTGGCACAAATTTGCCTGGGATTGTCAGTGGAGCGTCGTATACCAACTCTGCCAATGACATGGCTAAGTCTTCTTTGGGTGCCTTGTGGATGGCAAGATGCACCCACGGGAGCTTGTCCACCCAATCTGGGCCTCGGAGGTGTGCCATCAGGACCAACTTCAGGTGCCGGTGAAAGCGCTCTACCAGCTGGTTGGACTGCATTGATAGGTCATAGCGTGGTGCAGCTGAGTCCCAGTAGCTATGCTAGTGCCGACCATAGGCTGGACGTGAACTGCAGGCACAAACATGTAACCCAGCTTGCAATAAGGGTTTTGGCGCAGGACTCCTTGGTCATGTGAGCAAGCGGTACAGCTTCTGGCCACCTGGTGAACCTGTTGACTATGTTGAACAGGTACTTTGGCCCGCAGAAGACCGGCAGTGGACTGACGATGTCCACATGGACATGCTCAAACCTCTTGTGCGTTGGCTTTAAAGGTTGAAGGGGGGGCCTTCATGTGTCTCTGGACTTGAGGTCTGGCAGTGCATGCATGTCCTGACCCAGTGTCCAACCTGCTTGTGTAAGCCGTGCCAAACATATCTATCCGCCACCAGTTGGATGGTTGCCCAAATGGATGGGTGGGCCAAACCATGTAGTCCGTTCAAAATTGCAAAGAGAGAGACTCCTCAATTTCAGTTAAAACATCAACCAATTTCTATTAAACAGCTCTCCATCTCTTTCTCTATCACTGTCTCCTTTCTTCAAGCTCCCCACCCTTTCCTTTTCCTCTCCTATCAGAGAGCTACCTCCTTCCCCCATCATGTCTCAGTGTATTTCTCTTCTACTCTCCCACTTTTATCCACCTTTTACCTGTTTGCCTGTGCTCCTCCCCTACCCTTTCTTTTCTCCCTCTTCTCCTCCTCCCAACACACCCCCCCTCCCTATATATTTATCAGGCACCTGCCTGTTTTGCTTATGCCTGATGAAAGGCCCACACCCTAAATATTGGTTACCCTCTAATTCCTATGGATGCTGCATGGTTTGCTGAGCTTCTCCTGCACACATGGCCTTTGTTGAGACAAAAATAATATCCAAAGGATGGTTTTTCCTCTCATTCTTAATATGGTTTTAATATATTTTCTGAAAGATGGCACTTCAGCATAGAGCACACAAAATACAATTTCATTAGATCTTGAGCTTATTAGTACAGTAAGATTTGAACATTCACAACTTTGTGAATTACTAGCCAATGTGTTGCCCTGGAGCTATAGCTATAGTTGAAACCTTGCAAGTTGTTCTAAAAGCCTATATTTTAAAAAAAACAAATTTTCACAACAGGAATTCTCCATAGTAGATTACTTGCCAGATACACCATCTATTCATATTTCTATTTTATCTTACTTTATTAGGTTACCATTATTCTGAATATTTAAGACATCAATTTCCTTGATTTCCTAACTGATAAAGAAGTGGTGAAGGCTGAAAAAAAAAATGCTGTAGGAACTCAGCAGGTCATGCAGGATCCATAGGAGGTAATATTTTTGGCCTGAGCCTCTCATTAAGGTAGGAGAAAAAAGCAGGCAGGTGTCTGAGTAAAAAGGCTGGGAGAGGAATAGCAGAACCCAACAGGCAAAAGGCAACAATTGGACAAGGAAAGAAGGTCAAAAGAGGAAAGGTGAGAGCGAGTACATGGTCGTCGAGATTGAGATCAGCATGGAGTGCAGAGGGGGAGCAGTGAGAGAGGCTCTCACAGAATTTGAAGAAAGGAAGAGAACTTCTTCAGGGTAGGCATCCTTTGAAGAGATTTTGCAGTGGAGGAACTGAATGGAGTGAAAAACTAAAGTCTACAGATGTTAAACACAAAAAGCCAAGAGGAACTTAGCAGATCTCAGCAACGTCCATTGGAGGTAAAGATATATAACCCTGAAAGCTGTGTACACAAAATTGTTTGAGAATCTCAACAAGTCATGCAAAATTTTTTACGGAGCAAAGATAAAGATATATAACAAATGCTTTGGGCCTGAAACCTTCCTTAAGATATGACCTAAAAGCGGACAGGCACCTGAATAAAATAGTGGAGGGGGTGAAGGGGTAGGGTGAGCAGCACAGGGCTGCAGGTAAGAAGGCAGAGGTGGATATTGGTGGGAGGGCACAAGTCAAATTAATATGAGAATTGATAGGGTGAGGGGAAAGTCATGAATGGAGAGTTGGGAAAGTCAAAGGGGAGAAATAGAGGGTTGAGGAGGTTAGAGGGGAGATGAGGGGGTTTGAGGACTAGGGGGTGGGAAGAAAGGGGAAGCTCAAAGGAGTAGATGGGGATGAATAGAAAGAGATGTGAGGGGATAAGGTATGGTATGGAGTAGGGTGGGATGAGGCAGCGAGATCTAGCAGCAGAGGAATTCAAGGTGTTAACCTTGCAGATACGGAGGTTTTTCAAAGTTTAGAGTTCAGATTTCTTGTCAGAGTACATACATGACATCACATACAACCCTGAGATTCTTTTTCCTGTGGCTCAGGCATAATTTCTACTTATCGGTAATGCAAAAATTGTATTCAAGAAAGATATGAAAAGAGGAAAATTGTAAATAAAGAAAGAAATGCAAACAAACTGAGTGTGCAAATCAGAAAATAAATAATAATGTGCAAAGTAAAAGTCCTTAAATGTGTCTCTATTTGAGTTTGTTGTTTAGGATTCTGATGTTGATGGGATAGCAACTGTTTCTGAACCTGGTGGTGCAAGTCTTGTGGCACCTACACCTCTTTCCTGGCGGCAGCAGTGAGCTACCATGTGCTGGTGGTGTGGATCCTTGATGATTGCTGCTGCTCTCCAACAGTGTGTAGATTTTCTCCATGGTGGGGAGAGTTTTGCCTGTGATGTACTGGGCTGTGTCCACTACCCTCCGTAGGACTTTCTGCTCCGAGGTATTGGTGACCCATACCAGGCTGTAATGCAGCCTGGTTAGCACACTTTCCATTACATATCTTAGGTTTGCCAAGGTTTTTGATGTCATACCAAACCTCCACAACTACTGAGAAAGTAGAGGCACTGATGTCCTTTCTTCACGATGCCATTAGTGCGTTGGGTCCACGAAAGTTCCTCCGAAATAGTGACTCCCAGGAATATAAATGTGCTCACCTTCTCCACCTCTGATACCCCATTGATCACTGGATCATACACCTCTGGTTTACCCCCTCAAAAACCACAATCAGCTCCTTGGTTTTGGTGACATTGATTGTTATTAGTACAACATTCAGCCAAATTTTCAATCTCTCTCCTGTATACTGACTCATCAACCCATTTTTATCCAGCCCACTACTGTGATATCAATAGTAAATTTGTAGTCAGTGTTTTTGTTGTACTGAGCCACACAGTCATGGGGTATGCAACCTGTACCTTGATGAAGCCTGAAATAACCAAGTCTGAAATGCTGGTTATTTATCTTCACCTTTGGTATATAAAGTACTCTTTGATCTATTGTGTTTCTCCAGCATTGTGTTTTTGTCCTAATGTTGACATCTTGGAACACACCATGCTCTGCCTCCACAAGGCTGACACCTTGATTCCTCTGATGCTAGATCCCACTGCCTCAATAAACCCCTCTCCCCCCCCCCACACACTTTGTTCCCTCACACCTCCCCCAACTCACCCCCATCTATTCCTTTGAGGCCCTTTCTTCCCACCCTGCAGACTTCAGACCATCCACTTTCCCTCCAACTCCCCTCTGTCATATTGTCCGCAACCTCCACCTCCCACTTCTGACTTCCCCAACCCTCCACCTCTCCCTTCTGACTTCCCCAGCCTTCTCCATTAAGAGAGCTGTTCCCTCCCCTTACCATTTCTTTTCTCCTGCACTCTTCCACCCCTATCCATCCATCCCCACCCCTCCCCATCCATTTTACCTAGGCACCTGTCTGCTTCTGGCTTATACTATACCTCAATGAAGGGCTCAGGCCCGAAACTTTGGTTCTGCATCTCTATCTTTGTTACACAATGAACAATACATGTCATGCTGAGTTTCTCCAGCATTTGCTTCTCCAGCATTTGTTGTGCGAACTACAATCCCCTCTCATGCACTTCCTATTAAAAGCTGATGACAAAAAATGCAGTACTTCGCCTCATGTTGCCTGCTCCCTAGGATAGATCCATTTTTAAACGTCTATAACTGTGGTTATTGCCATACTAATTCTGATCAAGCCATAATCGAAAAATAGACTCATCTTTTAAAAAAAGATGCGGAAAGAAAATCCGAAAAAACCCAAACATTTCGGAGCTGAAGTTGGCAGCAAGTACATTTGTTGCACAAACACATCCGCGGTAAATTGTGTCGTCAGGCATAGGGAAATAAAACAGTACCTGCACCCAATTTAGGCGAATAACGTCCGCACATTCGCGTCCCCGATCACGTTCATTCCCCACCGCTGCCGATGACCCAGTTCCTCGCAGTCAAGCGTCCGGTCGCTGTGGTGACTCCGGAAGTGACGACACGGGGAGAACGGCTTCAGAGATGGCGCGCAATTTTAGCGAGGCTGGACATCCTTCGCCTGCGTTTTTTTCCGGAACGGAATTTGTTCTGATTGCCAAAGGTCTTTAAAATGCAATGATTATTATTTTGAGATGAACTAATCCAGCAGGTTTAATGCAAGATAATGTCGAATCAAATTGTCCAATTTGGATACAATTTTGAAACTGTAGTGTGAAAAATGACATTTCATTCCTGTCTAAATCATCCAGGGGTCGTTCAGTTTCCACACGGAGTAAATGAGCGCAATGTCCACTGATGGGATTCCTTGAGCTTTACCGGACCATCTCACTAATATTGCTTAGGTTCTTGCTTTCACATCGCCGATACTGGACTACAAAAGGTCGATTAGAATGTTCTGCTTCACTGTGTACTGACTTACGGAAAGACTACGTTGCTTCAGCTAATTCATATTGTTAGAAACAGAAGTACCTTTAAAGATATTGCTCGAGACAAAAATTGAGAACAAAGAACATTTATTACAACAATGCAAAGTTGAGTGCTTCCCCTTACCCTGGGAATACACACATACACTGGGGCTCACCCAACTTTTATACAGTGAATTTCAGTTTAGGAATACCCTCCCCCTTACATTCTTCTGACCCCTGGATGGGGTTTGGCATAGGCAATCCTTCCTGCCTACGTGCAGTTTCAGTGGACTTGGAGGACCAGGGGGTATCCTGTCGGTGTCTTCTCATGTCATTATCCCCCATTGACCTTATTCACAACCTTGCCCTTGTCCCCATTCACACCTTTCCAACTCTTAGTACAGTCCCTTCATATGCAGGGTTCGCTAATCCTGTCTAGGGTTTACTGTTAAATATGCATAACTTGATAAATCTGTGTATGGCTTACTAATTATATATGTAGAACTTGCTAATACTGTCTAAGGTTTTCTAATTATTTATGCAAGCCTTGCTAATTCTATCTGGGGCTTGGAGACCCTTATCTCGTTCAGACCAACTCTACTTCTATCATCAATTGTCTGTCCTTATCTCCTTCATTCAGTGAACTTGCTGCTTCTGTCTGAAGGGCTAGGAGATTCTTATCTTACTCAGACAGTGTCAGCTTCCTGCCTTCTAATATCCATGTCTCATGTTGTTTGTACTGGCTTCATTCATTTACTTATGTATCTATTTTATTTTCTTCATGTTCATATTGCAATATCAGTTTTTCTCATCTCTCACAAAATGTATAATATCCTTTTCCACTCATCGAGGTTAAGGTTCTCCCCCCTAACAAGAGAAGAAAGTGAAGCAAATGAGTTCCTTCCGAGTCACTGAGAGCCTGTGGATTGGCCTCCAGCGCAGCCGCAGACTCAGCAAACCAGAGTTTCAGATCCAACCCTCCAACACAGTCAGGAAACCTCCTCCGCCCAATAGACTTCGCAGCGTTTGATTTCTTAAGATTGCCGTGGTGTTGCTTTCAATGAAATAGCCTTTCCTTCCCCCCAATTGAAACAAATTTTACTAATCAGCTCAATGGTGGGTGCTGCCACAAGGTCAATGTCGTCCATTCAGACTGTTCTTCCTTCCCCCCACCCCCCAATGATGCTAAGGTTAATACTTTTTTCTCTTTTTCAGCGTTCGCTAGGAAATTCTGTCCCTGCAGGACTGTCCTCTGTTGTCTGGATAATATCACATGCTTCTCAACAGCATCCTTTGAGTGAGTCTATCTAGAATTCCACCAACTCACAACAGCTCGAAGTTTACATCACAATCCTGATATTCAGCATTCCAACTCAAATTGGCAAGAGCCTGCAGCAGTTCCATCTGGATGATGTTTCCAGTATTATACTGGCGAAAGGTGGAACATGGGTTGAAGCACTTATATTTTTCAAGTTCAACTTTATTGTTGAAAATTTGTTTTGCAAGATGTTCAGCTTGTCAGCCTGTACATAGTACTTCAAGAAAAACTCAGTACAGAGTCAGAGTTAACATCAGTTAGTGCAGAACCAAAGGCAATATTAGTTTAGTAGTGTGGAGTTCATTCAGGAGTCTAATAACAGTGGAAAAGAAACCATCCTTAATCTTGTGGTGTATGATTTCAACACTCGTAACTCTTCAACTTGACGGGGGGAGGGTAAAGAGAGTGTGGCCAGGGTGGAGTGAGTCTTTGAATATATTGGCTTCTTTACCAAGGCAGTGGGAAATGTACATGAAGTCGATGAATGAGATGGTGGTTTGTGTGATAGGCTAAGCTGTGTTTACAATGCTTTGCAGCTTCTTATCTCAGGCAGAGCATGTACCATGCAGTAATGCACCCTGACAGGATACTTCAAATGGTACATCTCTATGAGATTCCCCTCATCCTTCTGTACTCCAATGAGTACAGTTTAAGATCTGGCAAAACGCTCCTCAAATGCTAACCCTTTCATTCCTGGTATCATTCTCGTAAATCTTCTCTGAACCATCTCCAACACCAGCACATCTCTTCTCAAATATGGCACCCAAAACTACACAGTAATCCAAGTGAGGTCTCACCTACTCTTATGTGCTATTCCTCTAGAAATAGAAATTTGTTCAGTCCTGCCTCTGCTCAGCTGGTTCAACAAAATGTTCAATTTCATGTCTCCTAGTTTGACTGAGTAGTTCACGGACAAGTTGCTCTTGTGTCTTGGTGTGAGCTTGCAGGCGCCTCAGATTGAAGAGACTGCCATCCGTGCGGTACCGGATGTAAACAGTGTCTTCATTGTTGAGGTCTTTCATGGCTTGTTTCAGCATCATGCTGAAGAAGATTGAAAAGAGGGTTGGTGCGAGAACGCAGCCTTGCTTCACGCCATTGTTAATGGAGAAGGATTCAGAGAGCTCATTGCTGTATCTGACCCGACCTTGTTGGTTTTCGTGCAGTTGGATAACCATGTTGAGGAACTTTGAGGGGGCATCCAAGGCGCTCTAGTATTTGCCAAAGCCATTTCCTGCTCAAGGTGTTGAAGGCTTTGGTGAGGTCAACAAAGGTGATGTAGAGTCATTTGTTTTGTTCTCTGCACTTTTCTTGGAGCTTTCTGAGGGCAAAGATCATGTCAGTAGTTCCTCTGTTTACGCGAAAGCCGCACTGTGATTCTGGGAGAACATTTTGGCGACACTAGGTATTATTCTATTTAGGAGAATCCGAGCGAAGATTTTGCCTGCAATGGAGAGCAGTGTGATTCCCTTGTAGTTTGAGCAGTCTGATTTCTCGCCTTTAGTTGCCCATTCAGAGCCAGCTCTTCAGTGCTTGACGTCCTGTTTTGCGGAAACTGCCAAAATGTTTGGCCTGGAAGTCAGCCTGAAGAAAACTGAGGTCCTCCATCAGTCAGTTCCCCAGCATGACTACCAGCACCCCCACATCTCCATCGGTCATACAAAACTCAAAACGGTCAACCAGTTTACCTATCTCGGCTGCACCATTTCATCGAATGCAAGGATCGACAACGAGATAGTCAACAGACTCGCCAAGGCAAATAGCACCTTTGGAAGACTACACAAGAGTCTGGAAAAACAACCAACTGAAAAACCTCACAAAGATTAGCGTATACAGAGCCGTTGTCATACCCACACTCCTGTTCGGCTCCAAATCATGGGTCCTCTACCGGCATCACCTACGGCTCCTAGAACGCTTCCACCAGCGTTGTCTTCGCTCCATCCACAACATTCATTGGAGCGACTTCATCTCCAACATCGAAGTACTCGAGATGGCAGAGGCCGACTGCATCGAATCCACGCTGCTGAAGACCCAACTGCGCTGGGTAGGTCACATCTCCAGAATGGAGGACCATCGCCTTCCCATGATCGTGTTATATGGCGAGCTCTCCACTGCCCACCGTGACAGAGGTGCGCCAAAGAAGAGGTATAAAGACTGCCTAAAGAAATCTCTTGGTGCCTGCCACATTGACCACCGCCAGTGGGCTGATATCGCCTCAAACCATGCATCTTGGCGCCTCACAGTTCGGCGGGCAGCAACCTCCTTTGAAGAAGACCGCAGAGCCCACCTCACTGACAAAAGACAAAGGAGGAAAAACCCAACCATCCAACTTTCCCTTGCAACTGCTGCAACCGTGTCTGCCTGTCCCGCATCGGACTTGTCAGCCACAAACGAGCCTACAGCTGACGTGGACATTTACCCCTACATAAATCTTCGTCCGCGAAGCCAAGCCAAAGTAGAAAGAGTTTGGCTGAAGACAACCAAGATTTTTACTAACTTTTCTGTCTTAGCATCTGTACACAAGCAAAATTTATACTTTTTTTTTAAAGTACTGTATCCTCTCTATATATACATTATTTGACTGAAATGCTGAAAGAACCTATTATAACAACTGTGGTTATTTAGATTTGCAGTATACCTTGCAACAACTGGTGCAAGCCAAATCAACTGAACCAAAAGTTCCAGGGAAAAAAACATTCACATTAATCTCTCACACCTGTAACAATTGGAGTTAATGATCTTATCCCATCTTTGTTACTTATTTCATACAAACATTGAATAAGACAGAAGTCACAGTTCAGTAATTTTCATTTTTCACTTGCCAATGTATGGTTATTTTTAATTTGTTTTCTGTTCTTATTTAGACATTAAAGGGAATTGTCAGCAATCAAATCAAAATCAGGTTTATTATCATGAACGTACCTTGAAATGTGTTGTTTTGCAGCAGCAGTAAGGTGCAAAATTACTAAAAAATTACAATTATGTAAATATAAGATTTTAATAAGTAGTGCAAACATGATAAATCATGGGGTAGTGTCTATAGGTTCTTTGTCCATTCAGAAATTTGATGGCAGAGCTATTTTTCTAAAATAGTGTGTGTCTTCAGGCTCCTATAGCCCCTCCCTGATGTTAGCAATGAGAAAAAGGTAGGACCTGGGTGATGAGGGTCCTTGATGATAGATCCTGCTTTCTTGAGACACTTTCTCATAAAGATATCCTGAATTGAGTGAAGACTGATGCCCATGACGCTGGCCAAATTTATAACTCTCTGTAGACTATTCCTGTCCTGTGCATTGCCATTTTTATACCAATGAGACAACCAGTCAGAATGCTCTCCACAGTAGAAAATTGCAAGTCTTTGGTGTCATACCAAATCTCTTCAAATACCTAACAAAACATAGTCGCTGGCATGCCTTCTTCCAAATTACATCAACATGATGGTAACAGGATAGGTCTTCAGATATGTTGACAACCATGATTCTGAAGTTTCTTACCCTCTTCACTACTGACCCCTTGATGAGGACAAGCTTCCCCTTCCTGATGTCCACAATCAATTCCTTTGTTTTACTAATGTTGAGTGCAAAGTTGTTGCTGTGACACCACTCAACTAACTGATCCGTCTCACTCTAGTATCCTTCTTCATTGCAATCTGTGATTCTACCAACATTGGTTTCATCAGCAAACTTGTAGATTGCATTTGAATTCTACCTCGTCACACAGTCACGGGTGTAGCTAGAGCAGAGCAGTGGGCTAAGCACGTAAAGTTAAGATGGGCCTGCATTGATTGTCAGTGAGGAGATGTTATTACCAATTTGCACTGACTGGGTCTTCCATTGAGAAAGTCAAGGGTCCAGTTCCAGAGGCCCAGGTTTTGAAGCTTGCGAATGTATCCTCTACCAACAAGGATCCACATACAACTAAAACACATGTCCACAATTTAGAAAAAGCACTTCCCAAACCCATGACATTTACAGTACCATCTAGCAAAGCAGTGTCTGCCTACCACTAACAAACAGCACCTCCCAAACTCTTGGCAAAATGCTATGAGCCTAAATGTGAGCTTTCATTGATGCAAAATGTAGGATAAAAGGGGCTGGATATGTAATACACAAAAATGATGGAGAATCTTAGCAGGTCACACAGCATCCATAAGAAGTAAAAGGCAGTTGAGGCTTTGGCCACAAGCCCTTCCTCAGAAGAGCTATAAATCAGGTGGGTGTCAGTATAAAAATGGCTCAGGCCCAAAATGTCAACTGCCTTTTACTTCCTATGGATGGTGAGTAACCTGCTGAGTTTCTCCAGCACTTTATTAGCACTTCTTCATCTGCAGACTTTATTACTTGGATTTGTAGTTGTTTCTGTGGTACACCCGTGATGTTTAATATGTATTTCACTCATTAAATCGTGCTGCTTTTGCACTTTTCCTTTTCAGCATTATGCCCATTTTTAATTATGATTGTAATTTGAAGAGTATCACTTTATATTCTTAGTGTTTTATTTGTACATTTTTTTCTCATGCATTTCCTTGAAAAGATTTGAAAGTATTATTGTTCCAACTTTTCCCACCTTATCCCTAGCCAGTTGTTTCAGTACAACAGTTTAAGAGAATCAAACCCTTATTAAACTCTTTACTAGGTATTGTGTTTGGCTGCCAATATCATCTCAACACTTGGCACCCTAATGTTAGATGGCTGACCATCCGACAGAATGCTGGCATCAGAGGAAAACTCTGATTTTGAAGCCCTTTGGTATTCAGCAATTTGGATACAAAGAGATGGAGACATTTGGGATAAGATTGTGAAAAAATGAAGTGAAATGTTGAGAGTGGGGTGGGATCTAGATGGAAAATAAAGATTAAAATGGCAATCCCAAAATGATTTAGCATGAGGCAATCACTTTCCTATTTAAAAAAAAATCTTCCTTCTTTTCAAAATTTCACATTATGTGCTCCAAAAGAAATTTGAAATTAAATAGATGAAATGTGGCAGAAGATTCCTGAAACAGATTCACTGAATGGTCAGCTCATCTTCTAAAGGACACGTGAAAGACAAGATAGATCATTAATTTTTAAGTGCATCAGTCTTTCTTCAAGCACCTTCCTGACGTGCTCTCCATTTCTATTTATAATAATATCCCAAGTGCCTGGTTACTTCCAGATGTACATATGAATTAGGAATAGGAAACTCTGCCCCCTCAAACCTTCTCTGACAAATAAATCATCACTGAGACCTTGACTCTGAATTCCCATTTACTTTCATCCCCTTTAAAACAATATTGTTTTCTATTTTTTATGCAGTGAGCTCATACAGGATCTAATGTAATAGTAATTTATCATTACATAAATTTAATACAATGAGGTCAGACAATGGCTAATTAGAATTCACTATGGTGAATATAATTTGTTAGATATAATCAAATGTTCAAAATTTGTGAATGAATTTAGGCCCAAATCTTATCCTTAAGCTAAAAACCAGTTGGTATGCAGAGAACATCACTGCCAATCATTCAAATAATAATGTCTAGCCCTGAAACAGAATGATTTGATACAAAACTGGAATCTGCAACATTTGAATCAAAACTCAAGTTATATTCCCATATTCACACTGTGAATATCTTTAATTTACTTTACAAACATGAAGTGCAATACTTCTTGCAAGTTTCAGAACATATTTAATATAAACATTTATCTGGGTATGCATGACAATGTAGTTTACAAAATATATACAGATGCAGAAAGCATGTGCTGAAATAAATTAGTTTTGAAAACTGCCCCACTGTTTAAAAAAAAACAAGTTCTGATTCTAAATCTAGTCACACTAAATGAAATATTGTACTTCTGACAAAATCCAGATGAAGTGTACTTAAGTGTATTTTGAATTGAAAATCATACCTTAAAACTGGTTTCAGGAAATTCAAAACTAATTTTAAATGACAAACTTTAGCACATTATTCCTGCTATGTTCAGCTTTTAATTTCACATTTCATATTGTCAATTTGAAGCCGCAAGGCCAGAATTAACATTATACACAAAAGCAGCATAGGGTTCAATGTGTGTGAAAACTGACTAAGTAACATTATTGTTCATGTTTAAAATATACATTGCTTCAGGCCCTTTCTAGATATGGTCCAAGACAGAAGGATTTTTCAAATAAAGCATACAAAATAAACTCAAGCAATGATATTGATTGCAGTTAAAGTTCCTCCTTTATATTGGCAGCTCCCTTGCAAGTACAGATAGATTCATGGTCAGAAGGCTGTAGGACTTGCTCCATTCCTTCACGAATTGCAGGTTTGGTCATCTGCCGTTTTGCATATTCCTAAAACAGCACAAAAATAGTGTTATGGGCCTTGGACAATTTTATTTTTGACTGAGGACAGGACTGAACATACTGCAGGGGATTTGACAGCTGCTAGGAGCTGTAGTACCACTGGACTACCACTAGGATATTTTGACAGCAGTCAAAGCACAGGAACCACGTACTGGAAGTCCATGGGCTCGCAAGGAAAGTGAACAAGGAAACAAATAATCCCAAGCCTGGAGACCAGATCTGTGAGCTGTTCCTTCTTGATTGACTGACTTGGGGGGTTTTGTTTTGGGAATTATTGATTTTTTGGGCATTTGAGCTTGGACTGTAATAGTCTGGGTTCCTCCCCCCCCCTCCCCCACCCACATACACTATATAATAATCTGTTGTTTGTATAGAGTTGCCATTAAGGCTTGTGTTAGGGTATTAAGTTTATTGAGTTCATTCTGTGTTAATTTGTGAATAAATGTTGTGTTAAACTTAACCCATTCATTTATGCATCTCTCAATTGCTGCCGGGGAGCTTAACAATAGTAATAGATAAGGAGCGTTGGTGGCAAGCATAATAATGTACTCTAGACTAATTTATCATCAACAGGGCAGAGTTATGCTCTGGTTAAATGCATATTTCTGATTTTTTTCCTGACAATGCAACATTTTGTTGAGAGGCAGGGATATGGTCTTGACTGTAGTCAATCTGTTGCAACTAATGCAACTAATAAGATACTAATTTTTGGGTAGAACAAACCCTTTGGTGAACACATCAGTCCCTCTTCTACCTTATATGGCCAATTGCCCCACACTAGCCACCTTAGTAGTAGGCAATCTCCAAGAGCTCCCAGGATACCTTTCACTTCCCTAAAGGGCAAATGGCATAAGGGACCAGGAGGACCACTGTGGCGGTCTGGCTACCCACTGCTATCTGCAGAGTTCCCAGGAGTCACTCAACTCTGGGACCACAAGCATTGAATCCAGGCTGAATATGTCCACATTTATCTCTGGGACTCTTGACGTGCACATAGATATGAAAGCAACAGGAATGAGAGAGGAAAGAAAGGGAAAAGTGAGAATAAAGTATGTGATTTTAGTAAAGTACAGTTTTCCTTGCGCACAGTCATATAAATTTTTTTATAGAATGCATTTATCGTGAGAAGCCTCGATTTTGAGCCGGGTCTTGCTACAATACACCATTTCATATTTGGCTTCATCGAGAAAGGACAATCAAACAAAAAGAGGAATTTGTTACAAAGGCAAGACACCATTTCAAATTGGGCTTAGAAAATAAATCTAGAACCAAGTGGAGGGTGTTATTGATTAATAGATCAATTAGCCTTTTGGGATCAATTGACAGTATCATTTTAGCATTAAAGACTAATGTGCATTGTCAGATTTGTCATTAAGCTCAAAGCACCACAGAAACATTATGGTAACGATGTACAAATTCAATATGCACAAAATAAATGATTTTTATTTAGTAATTGCCTTCTTTGCCTCAATAGCCAATTTCAAGACCAAACCTAAAATAACAGCTAAACTGTTAGATGTTGGAATGGGATTGATAGACAAACTCAAACACAAGTAGACATCCTCCCCAAAAACTTTAGGTTTTGAAATACAAATCAATGCTGCACAACAGCTGACACTTTTTAACCATTACCCAAATCGTCAATTGTTGGATCACACAAGTTACTATCAATTAAGATCAACTTTAAGTCTTTAATTTGCAGAGAGATTGAAAACAGAAACTGACACAACATTGCTCTAAAGGATTCTCTCTACTCTGATTTTGTCCTTACTTATTATGACTACCTTACCGAGAAAAGAATGTACATGTTTCAATAATCAGAAGCTTATAATTTTTGTTTTTAGAAGTAATATCATGGAATTTAAATGATCCACATGCTGAATTATCTAGCATTAGATATGCCGATTCATAACTTTACTGGATCCATCCAAGACAAGTAGCTGTCCTGAAAGTTTCCTTTTACTTGTGTATCCATCAATAGATCCATTTGAATCAAAGTAGTGATATTCTAAATGATTCTTCAATGCAAAGCCATGTACAATACAAATTGGTTTATTAAGTCTATCAAACCTGTAAGACTTTGTAATAGTAACAGTAAAGACTCGAAGGCTGCAGGAGTTCTCGAGAAAGTACTTGTCCTAATCTGGCAATTTTCTGAGCTTCATCATCATTTTCCTAAAACAAAATCAAGTAAATGAAAAGTATTTTTAATCAAGTTGCATGCAGAATACCATTCCATTTTAAGTTTTCCGTTAGTCATTGCTGTTATTAAAAAGGATTACTCACATTGTTTTTACTTATTGGAACCAATCTCCACTGTTGGTACACAACCCACCAAATTACTCTGTCAGGATACATATGGGAAACCTCACGATCTTAAACTACCCAGGACTCAGAAACGTGGTTTCTATGGGGAGTCCAGTGCAACACCAAACTAGTGTTCCAGGTTCCTCTGCAAATAGAGGATATCTACAGTTGTCTGTGCCTGTATGGAAGCCTGTGTCCTGTAGTTAAAAACCAGCAATTGTGTACAGAACCACCACCACTGGCCAGTGAACTTGGTCTCTTTGTATATTCATATTCTATATGTTAAGTGTGCTTTCCTCCATTGTCAATATTTGTAATACTTCATCTTAAACATATGATTGTGTGGTACAATGTTAATATACAAGAGTATTTTCGCATTCAAAATTAATAAAGAGAAAAAATGCACCCTTTTATTATTTATAAAGAGTGCACATCGTCCCACATCAATATTAATAACTTTGTTAAAGAAGTCTAAGTGGGTTAAGATGTAGATAATGACTATCATATTTTCCCCAACAGCATTTAATTTCTATTATGAATTAATATATGCATGGGGGTATTGCTTTGAAGTAATTAATGATTAACAATATTTAACAAAGCAATAAGTCATGATTAAATGACATTCTGAACCTGTCAGAATTCATTAAATTGATTTTAAAAGAAAATGTTATTCAAGTGTATTGACTTGTGAGAAATAGTCAAGATTAAAAAGTGCTGTATGTGCTGTTCAAAATTCAGTTGGAACAAATGCTTTAATTTGGTTTTTTTCCTGTGATCCATTTTTATTTTAAAATGAAAGTGATAATGTATGGAGTACTATTAAAAATTATAAATTTCTAAATTTATAATAGACAGGTTTCCCAAGGCTCATTTGATAAATGGCCTCATCTGAAATGAATATAAAAATCCAACGTTTGAATTACAGGGAGTACAGGAATTATTCAGATCGGATAGCATCAATAAAGAAAGAGAGATAAAAATAATTAACATTTCAGATCAATAAGATTTTCCCTCGCTCCATAAGTGTTGTCTGACTTTCTGAGTACGTAGAGTTAACCTAGGAACATCCAACTTTTAGGGGTAAAAATAGCACACAGCCTATGTATTTTTCTCCCAAATGGCCAAAGTTTAAAGGTCAGATATAATATATACCTCAATGCAACATCCATGATTGGAAGAGGCAGCCTGGCACAATGAGCTGTGCTGTTCCCCGAGACGTGTTATACGCCACAACCAAAGACGTATAGGGTTAGTAGGTTAATTGATCACATGAGTATATTTGGGCAGTGTGGACTCGTAGACTGGAAGGGCCTATAACTGTGCTCTATCTCTGAATTAAAATTAAAACTGTCCCTTATTGCTGGAATACAATGTTAACAGCTCAACCTTCAGAAAATTCAATACATTCAAGATTTAAAAATACTGGAACTGACTTACCTTCACCCATTTAATCTTTTCTATAAGATCACTCAGATCTCTCTTCAATGGAATGTAGTGCATCCATGGTTTTAGAGATTTGTAGAAGTGCTCATAGTATTTAGAATCCTGTTTCAATACAAGGCTGTCACCCAACATAAGGTATGGGAACCTGTAAGCTGCCACAGTGCCATCCACATTCACTTGGTACTTGTACTGGAAAAATGTTCAAAGCCATACATTAGCGAAGTATGCTTCACATGAAAATAAACCTAGGTATGAATAATATTTCTTCCAAAAAATCATGTTTTCAATTACAATAATTACAACCAGCCAGATTTTTAAAAATAATACAAGCTTAATATTTGTAACTGTAAGACCATATTAGTTGTCTTTCTCTTTAAAAGAATGAGGTACATTGTAGCTAGCTGCTACAAGATATGGCTCTACAGAGCCTATAGTGCAGGATTAGCTTAGAAAGAACAAGCTGTTCCCAGAAAGAATGACACAAACCCCAGTTGGATGTAGATAACATACTCAGCTTTATTGGGTTCACAGCCCTGCTTTTATTCTCAAGCTGAGGGGCATGGTCAAAACCCTCAGCACTGATTAATGTGTTTGTGATCTGCTTTCCCGGATAGGTCAGTTAAGCTCTTTTGGTTGTGGCCAATTGGAGGGCAGCGCTGCAAGCCTTGTGCAGCCTCCTGGATCATCACGTTCATCCTTCATTTTGTGAGGCCACGTGGGGGAGCTGCGAAGGGCCGCCACATGACCACCCCCCCCCCCCCCACAGAACCTGCAATTGGAATGTTGTTATTCTTGGAAGGCCGGCCTCTTTTGCATGGGGGGGTGGTTGATCAGCTGTGTAACGTCCAAATGGGCTGGTTTCAACCTGTCAATGGTAAAGGTCTCCTCTCGGCCTCCGATGTCAATTACACAGGTTGAACCATTGTGCCGGACGACACGATATGGCCCCTCATAGGGTCTCTGCAACGGGGGGTCTGTGCGCTCTGCATTTTACAAAAACGTGTGTGGAGTTCTGAAAATCCCTGGGGTCAAACGTGTGTAGCTGGCCGTGGACTTTGGGTGGTAAAGGGGCCAGGGTTCCCAACTGCTCACGAAGACGTGCTAGCGCTTCACTGGGAGGGGGGTCCTTCGGTTTCCCTGTTAGTGGCCAGGAATTTGCCCAGGATGACCAGCAGCGTCCCGTTTACCATTTTGGCGGATGAGACTTACAAATCCTCTTTCAGCACGGTTCGGATACCTAAGAGGTCCCAGGGTAATTCTTCAGCCAAGTTGGGCCCAGTGAGTTGGGCCATCAAGGCTCCTTTTAGGTGCCTATGGAATCTCTCCACTAGGCCATTTGCCTGGGGATGGTAGGCTGTAGTGTGGTGCAGCTGTATCCCAAGTGTTGTTGCTAAGGCCGCCCAAAGACTGGAGGTGAACTGGGCTCCCCGGTCTGAGGTAAGGTGCTCAGGGATCCCGAAACGAGCCACCCAAGTGTTGAGGAGTGCCCTAGCACATGTTTCAGTGGATATTTCGGGTAGGGGTATGGCTTTTGGCCATCTGGAAGATCTGTCTACCATAGTGCGTAGGTAACGAGTGCCTCGGGAGACTGGTAAGGGGCCCACTATATCAATGTGAACATGGCTAAACCTGCGCAGCTGAAGTTCAAAGGTTTGGAGTGGGGCTTTAATGTGCGTCTTTAAGTTTGCCAATGTGTACACGTTCTGGCCCAATTGGTGACCTGTTTACTAAGGCCATGCCAGATGTAACGGTTGGCTACCATCTTGACCTTGGTCTTGATGGCAGGATGGGCTAAATTGTGTACATATTTGAATATCTGCCTCCTTCAGGTGGTGGGGATAATGGAATGGGGCTTACCGGTCGAGGTTTTGCAGAGTAAAATGGTATGTCCTGTACCGAAGGGAACATCCTCGACGTGGAGGCCGGTTATAGCCGTTCTGGAGGCTGCAATGTCAGGATCGGAGTACTATGCCTCAGCCAGGGCCTTGTAATCGATGCCTGGAGTGGTATGAACAGCCAACACATTTGGGCATGACAGTGCATCTGCCACAACATTCACCTTGCCAGCAATATGTTCAATGTCTGTGGTAAATTCTGAGACAGGTGATGCTGTGGTCCGGCCGGCCACTTATGAAAACATCAGTGAGTGGTTTGTGGTCAGTAAACACTTCGAATCTCCTTCCTTCCAGGAAGTAATGAAAGTGTCTTATGGCCAGATACAATGCCAGCAGTTCCCTGTCGAATGCACTGCATTGTATTTCGGGTGGCCGCAGGTGTTTACTGAAGAAAGCTACAGGTCTCCAGTGTCCATCAATTAATTGTTCTAATACTCCTCTGACTGCCGTTTTGGAGACATCAACCGTGAGGGCTGTGAGTGCCTCTGATTGTGGGTGTCCCAGGAGGGTGGCATTTGTTAAAGCATCCTTAGCCTTTTGGAAGGCCTCGGAGGCTTCTGCATTCCACTTGAGATCTTTTTGGGTGGCTGACATTAGAGAGAAAAGGGGATGCATGATGTGGACTGCTGCCAGTATGAATCTATGATAAATATTAATCATCCCTGTGAATTTTTGAAGGCCTTTCGTAGGCTATGGGAAGGATTTAAATGCCTCTACCTTTTCGGGTAGTTGCCTAGCACCGTGTATGTTAATGCAGTGGCCCAGGAATTTGATAACCTCTTTTCCAAACTCGCATTTAGCTAGATTGATAGTCAACCATATTCGCTCAGTCTATTGCACAGTAGTCTTAAATGAGTGGCATGCTCAGCCCGGTCGTGGCTAGCAATTAGGATATCGTCTAAGAAGACGAAAATAAAGCCGAGGTCACTGGCCACAGCATCCATTTTTCATTGGAATGTTTGGACTGCATTTTTCAGTCCAAAAGGCAACCTTAAAAACTCAAATAAGCCGAATGGAGTGATAATGGTTGTTTTCGCGATGTCCTCTGGGTGGACTGGAATTTGGTGGTAGCTTCAGATTAAGTCAATCTTGGAAAAGATCCGTGCCATTTGTAGATGGGCTGTGAAATCCTGAATGTGGAGTACTGGGTAGCAGTCAGGTGTTGTGGTCCCATGGAGGCATCTGTAGTCCCTGCATGGCCTCCACCCTCCTGTGGCTTTAGGGACCATGTGGACTGGGGAGGCCCGGGGCTGTATAATGCCCAGCTCTTTCATTTTATGGAACTCCTTTGCGAGGCTGAGCTTCTCAGGTGGGAGGCAGTGCACTCTGGAATGAAGGGGCAGACCTGTAGTAAGAATATGGTGTCTACCCCATGCTTGGCCTTGGATGACATAAATAATGGCGTCATAATGGCAGGAAATTCGGATAAGATTTGTAAAAACTCATCATCAGCCGGCGTCACCAAATGCAGGTGGTAGGTAGTGGGTTCCTTCTCTTTTTGTTCGAGGGTCTGGAATGTTGTGGCATGCACTAATCTATAGCCTTTAATGTCCACTATTAGCAAGTTGACTCGTAGGAAATCCGCGCCCAGGAGTGGCTGTCAAACTGCTGCTAGGATGAAGGTCCATCTAAAATGGCTGTTCGCAAAGCAGAGGGGGATGGTGCAAATGCCATAAATTGGTATGTCTGAATTGTTGGCAGGCTTTAATTGCTGGGCTGTTTTGCTGCTGTGGACGTCAGTTTTGGTCAGGGGGAGCACATGCATCTCCACTAAAAAACGACAGTCAGATAGGGAGTCTTGGACATGGAGGCTGTAAGGGTGGCTGGCCGTCGCAGCCATTAATGATGGCTGGCTTTGGCTTTTCCCAAGAATGTACAGGAGGAGAGACATCGACAGGCCTCTGCCCCCCACCACTGATGATAACGACAGTATCACTCACCGGGTTGTCTGTTATCCTCATAGCTGGTCAGCAGTTGGGTCATTGCTGCCGTAGCCTGCCCACGTGCTCCAGTTCTGGGGCAGCATCATGTTTGATGGGCGTGGACGCCTCGTGGAATGTGTAAGCGGTTTCTCTCTGGGTCATCAGGGAGTCCGCCTTCTCTGCTACCTTTTGCTGAAGTAGTCTTCCTGGACCTTAATCCTGATGTTTTGTGGCAGCTTTTCCAGAACAGTTACTTTAAAAGTGAGCAGGGGGCGTGGCCATCATGTAGGGCGAGCATGTCGCCCATTAGGTCGGATGGGGCCCTGTCCCCCAACCCATCCATATTGCAGCAGACGGGCTGCGCATTTGCGCTCAGGCAAACCAAAAGTGCAGGTCAATAGCTCGCAGATGGCTTTGTACTTGCCCTCCCATGGCGGCTTTTTCAAGAAATCTGTGATCTTGGGGGCTGTGGCTTGTTCGAGGGCAGGTGTCGTCGGAGGTGATTTTCCTCAGGGCGAACTGTACCCAGTTCGGTAGCTTCAATTACATGAAGTTGATTGCAGGGTCTGTTTCCATTGCTGGATCCAGAATGGGTCACCACTATAGCTAGCTGCTACAAGCTATGGGTCTATGGAGCCTATCGCGCAGGAGGTTATACCTGTATGAAGGTTAACTTAGAAAGAACACGCTGTTCCCAGAAAGAACGATACAAACGCCAGTTAGATGTAGTTAACACACTCAGCTTTATTGGGCTCACAGCCCTGCTTTTATTCTCAAGCTGAGGGCGTGATCAAAACCCTCTCAGCACTGGTTGGTGTGTTTGTGATCTGCTTTCCCTGAGAAGCCAGTTAAGCTCATTTGGTTGTGGCCAATTGGAGGGCAGCGCTGCGGGCTTCGTGCAGCCTGCTGGATCGTCGTGTTTGTCCTTCATTTTGTGAGGCCCTGTGGTGGAATAGCGAAGGGCCGCCACAACATCTCAAATTTTCAAGCAAGGTTCCAATGCCCTGGACATTGAAAAACGGGCTGAGTTCACCCAGCATTTTGGTGTTTCTACTGCAATCACAGTATCTGCAGACTTTCATGTTTCGTTCCATTGCCCTGGCCACTCAACACCTTTCAGATGAGTTGATGACCACCATTTCACATTCTTGAGCTGCTAACATGGTAGCAAGAGTGCTGGCCAAGGCTTTATAACAGCTTGAAAGAAGGACTGGCCACACATGATACTTGAAGACTCTAAGAGAGGAGTCAAATAATTCTGAACAATAAAAAATTGAAAGAGTTACAAATCCCAGCAGCCAGGTAACTGATTGATCTGTGTGTATACATTTTCCCTTTAAGATAGTCAAATTTAAATTAGGTAGGAACTATAACTTGCAATTCATTAATGAGAATGAAAAAAAAATTTGCAATTAGATCTTGTCAATACAGGTACACGATCCTTTATCCGGACATCTAAAATCTGGAAAGTTCAAAAATCCGGTAAGTGGGGAGAGAGGCGGCCAGCGCTCGGGGGACCGGCACTTGGGGCAGGCGGCCGGACGACTGGAAGGGGGTGGGGGTGGATACGGCAGCACAATTCAGATGGGCTTTCCGAAATCCGGAAAAATCTGAAATTCGGAACACACTGTCCCCCAAGGGTTCCGGATAAAGGATTGTGTACCTGTAGCACTGGCAGAAGCTTCAACCTTCGATTTTATTTAACAAATCTAGTGCTTGCTGCACTTCTGGATGAGAACAAAGAGTGGAGGGAGATTAGATTGTCTAACAGCGGAACTGTGATGCAAGAGTCCACTCAAATTAAAGGAGCAGAAAGGATTTTCAGAACCTGCAACAACCTTTTGTTCCAAATGCCTGGTTCATGAAGCTTTCTGGACAATTCTTCAGCCCGAGACAAAAAGAGAGAAGGTAGTTGCTATAGTTCAAACAAAAACAGATCTTGCAAAATTGGTAAAAAGTACTTCTGGAGAGAATTTGATGGACCGGGGTTGAAATTAAAATACAGAATGCCAAAAAGAATAATCTCAGGTGTCTTTACATTTAATTTTTTTTTAAATTTAGACATACAGCACGGTAACAGGCCATTTTGACCCATGAGACCATACTGCCCAATTTGCACCTACACTCCCAGTGCATTTTGTATGGTGGGAGGAAACTGGTGCCCCAGAGAAAACATCCAGGCATGGGGATAAAATTCACCCTGCAGTTTAAGGGAAAAACTGAAATCAGATGCATTAGAATGCGAGTGAAACAAAGGGGACTACAGACGTATGAGAGAGGAACTGGCCAAAGTTGATTGGAAAGGCCCACGAGCAGAGAGGTCTGTGGTGCAGCAATGGCTGAAGTTCCTGCGAGAATAAGGAAGATGCCGGACAGGTATTTTCCAAAAAAGAACCACAGTGCCCTGCATAATGTTTGGGACAAACATTTTTTTTCCTTTACTTTTTTTCCCTGTGCTCCACAGTTTTAAATTTGTAAAAAAACAATTCACATGCATTTTTTTTTAAAGACATACAGGACAATAACCGGCCATTTCAGCCCATGAGTCCGTACCACCCAATTTACACCCAATTAACTTACATTCAGTCCACTTCAAATGGGTGAGAGGAAACCAGAGCCCCAGGCAAAAACCCACACAGACATGGGGAGAATGTACAAACTCCTTACAGCCAGTGCAGGATTTGATCCCCAATCACTGGCTCTGTAAAAGTGTTGCACTAACCACTATGTCAACTGTGCCACCCATTTGTATACAAATAACCTCAAATAAAATTACATTTTGGTTTGACCATCTAGAAATTACAGAACTTTTTATACATAATCCGCTCATTTCAAGCCACCATAATGTTTGGGATATTTGGCTTCACAGGTGATCGTGAATACTCAGGTATGTTTAATTGCTTTGTTGGTGCAGGTTTTAGAGACCTTGGCTTGCTTCAAAGCTTTTGATCACCTTTGGAGTCTGTAGTTGCTATTTTTCAACACGAGGACCAGTTTTGTGCCAATGAAAGTCAAAGAAGCCATTATGAGGGTGAAAAACGAGAATCAGACAGTAAGAGACATCACCCAAACCTTAGGATTACCAAAATCAACTGTTTGTAACATCATTAAGGAGAAACACCATACTGGTGAGCTCAATTATTGCAAGGGCAATGGTATTCCAAGGAAGACCTCCACTGAAGATCAGAAAAATTCTTCAGGAGGCAGGTGTAAATGTGTCAGATTTTTTTCATGCTAGGCCTCCACTTTGAGGCTGGCTGCAGAGGTAGTTGGGGCAACTGTTGCCATGGCACCACCTGTCATAAATACACAGCAGAGCAATGGCCGTTTTCCCTACCCATAATCTCCATGCAGCTGGAACCACTCTGCGTTTCCCAGAATGGTTCCAGCTACGTGGGGGATTATGGGTAGGGAGGACAGCCATTGCTCTGCCACATATTAAGCTGCTGGTGTTGACGAGCGGCCCCGAAGGCCGAAGTAGCCCAGTGAGGTGCCAGAGCAGCCAAAGGGGCTGTCACAACCTGTACTGGCTGTCCCCCACCGCCCAACCCTGCCCTGACAGCCCCCACCTTGAGGGGGTCACTGAGGGAGGGGGTGAGAGAGATGGGTCACAGGCTGACAACATCACTGTGACATCATCAGCCCATCCCTAGCCAGCCACTTGCAGTGGCAGTACATTCATGCAGGATGGCAGAGCACAGCGCTCTGTTGCTGATCCTTCCCCAAGAGAGATGGCAGTCAGTGCCTTGCCAGGCTTGCGGTGGATGTTGTTCATTTGAATTTTCCAAACCCTTTGACAACCCGCCACACAAGAGGCTAATGAACAAGATGAGAGCCCATGGAATAACAGGAAAGATATTAGCATGACTTTTAGCAGGAAACAGAGTGGGAATAAAGGGATTACTAGTGGTGTTCAGCAGGGGTCAGTGTTGGGGCCACTACTTTTTACATTGTATGATTTAGATGGTAGAATAATTGGCTTTGTGGCCAAATTTGCAGATGATGCAAAGATAGGTGGAAGGGCAGATAGTGATGAGGAATTGGAGAGGCTGCAGAGAGACTTAGATTAGAAGAATGGCAAAAAAGTGGCAAATGAAATAAAATGTTGGAAAGTGTGTGTTCATACACTTTGATAGAAGGAATAAAATTGCAGACTGCTATCTGAATAGGGAGAAAATTCAAAATTCAGAGGTGCAAAGGGACCTGGGAGTCCTCGTGCAGGATGCCCTAAACCTCCAGAGTGACTTGGTGGTGAAGGCGGCAAATGCAATGTTGCCATTTGGTTGTATGCGCTCTGACAATAAATCTGAAATAATTTCTAGAGGAATAGGATGTTAAGGCTTTATAAAGCACTAGTCAGGCCTCATTTGAGTACTGGGTAGTTTAGTGCTATTTAAGAAAGTACTTGCTGACATTGGAGAGGGTTCAGAGAAGATCCTCAAGAATTAGAGCATTAGCAAATGCAGAAGGTTTGGCAGCTCTTGGAATATGCTTCTTAAAGTTTTGAATGTTGGAAGGCTTGAACAGAGTAGATGCAGCAAAGTTGTTTCCCCATAGTAGGGGAGTCTCAGACAAGAGGACAACTTCAGGATTGATGGAGGAATTTATTCAGACAGCTGTGGAGGCCAAGCCATTGGATGTATTTAATGCAGAGATTGATAGATATTTGAATAGTCAGGGTATCAAGGACTGTGGGGAGAACCCAGGAGAGTGGGGCTGAGTGGGCGAATAGATCAGCTCATGATAGAATGGCCTACATCTTATGGTCGAATACTGTGACTATAGAGAGGTTGTTGAACAAAGTGAGAATAGGGGTGATGAAGAGAAATAGAGAGAAAAGTTATAGATTTGAAAAGGGATAGGCTATTGAAATGCAGAAAAGCAACAATTTACATAATATTGAACAGAATGAAATCAACAGTTTAATGACAATGATAGAATGAACAAATGCAAATCAAGCAAACATGATAAAAGTTTCAATTATGGGTTCTACTGCACTTTGCAATTGTAAGGTTAGACAAGACAATAAAACAAATAAAAGTTCATGGCTATGAAGATCAAATCTGTTTTAAAAAGGTGGTTTCATTGTAAGATTGGGAATCAAATATTCCAAGATATTTGACATTTTAAAAAAACAAACAAAACTGAATTGGTCTGCAGTGGGAATTGGCAGAATAGGAGCAGTTCTGATCAAGCTTGAAGACAGTACAAAGAAATTTCCAAATTCTTGGACCTTGGTCTCAGCACCCTCCAAATCCCCCATAACTAGGTCATCGCCTTCCTGCCCTGCAGACTGCAATCAGTGAGGACCAGCAAAATCTTCTCCACAACACTCCTTGACACGGAAGCCCTGCAAGGACCATACTCAGCCCCCTAATAAACTCATGACAGTGTGAACAAGTACCAAATCCATCTACAATTCTGTCAATGACCAATACTTTCATGAGATCTCAAACAATGGTGTTTGAGATCTGATGAAGGAAAATACAGGAAAGAGAATCTCGTGGCATGGGGTTAGGACAACTACCTCTCAATGTCAGCAAAACAGAGGAGCTTGTCATTGACATTAAAAACAATTCCCCTTCTACATACACAATAACATTTTGTTAGCTTTTTCAAATAATTGTGATTCCTTTGGTAAACTGGGAGGACCACCAAAGAGCTTCTTTTTCCACTCATCATTTTAATTATCACTTTTATAACTTTTCCTGCCAAAATGGATAATATAATTTTTCTCTATTTCACTGCATTTTCCAAATCTTTGCCCACTCACTTATCCAATTTATAGCATCTTTGTCCCCTCTTCATGTTTCACTGTACCAACATCTTTATTTATATTATTATACAAGTTATTTATACAATTTTTAAAAGGTTGAGACCCCATCGCTGATCTCCGTAACATACTATGTTACAACTTGCCAAAAACAATTGGAATCTTCCCTCTTTTTGCTTTTACTAAGCCAAGGAATTCTGAAGATTCTATGAATATTCATTTTCTTTATCCACACACAAAAAAAAACATACCTTAAAGAAGTCAAAGAAACTAATCAGTTGGGCTTTTCCAAGAGCTTTTTCTTCTTCACGAAAAAAGAAATAGGCAGTTATTCCAGCATCCAAAAGATCAGGATTATTTCTGGAAATCCTGACTAGTTTAAGCCTCTCCTCGCTGCTGTCCCTTCCTCTCCAAAAAGCTTGTTGTGTTTTATTGCTCCAGGAGGGACCTTGTGTTTTGAAAGAAAGAAAAAGCACATCATCAATCTTATGTGATTTTGAAGTCTGGTACAGGCCTGAGAAAAATGTGGCCCATCCAAATGGCATTGGTGAGCTATCACCCACAAAATAACTGATAGTAAGTGAAGTATGCAGAAATTTTAAACAGTGAATTACCTAAATTACTGAACTGTGCAGGATTTAAAATCTTTAAGTAAGAAGTAACTAAACTGATACATTTGTCCCAATTTTCTTTTTTTGCTTTCTGTGCATGATTTAACATTAAATATTTGCCCAAAATTCCTGCAAAATGTCAACAATTTTTTATGGAACCATGTGGAAGTTCAGGAGTCCACTGTAAACCACTGTTTTAATCATACCTAATTGACTCATTATGTGCACGGTTTCATAACTCCAAAGGAAATGGGCCAATGACAATTTTTCTCAACCAAAATATTTCCATTAACAATTGGGTCTGGAGCAGTGATTCTCAACCTTCTCTTCCCACTCACATACCACCTTAAGCAATCCCTTATTAATCACAGAGCACTTACAGCATAGGGAATACTTAAAGTGGTATGTGAGAGGAAAGAAAAAGGTTAAGAACCACTGATCTAGAGAGTGGAAACCTATGAAATTCCCGAGGAAGTGAAAAACAAGTAGTTAAATATATTCAAGGAGGAGGTAGATGTATTTATTAATTCTAAAGGCATCAAGGGATATGGGGAAATTGTGGGAACAGGGTACCAAAATGAAAGATCAACCATGATTGTACTGAAGGCTACAGAAAGCTTTAAAGGCCAAGTGGCCTACTCCTATAGTAGACTAATAAGCAGGCATTCTGCAATCTCACTGGTCAATTCCCTGTCACAGATGCCCCTCTGTATTGTGTCCACTAACTACAAATGACAATGCGATCAAAATCTCAATTCTATGGGCAAGAGAACCAATTGTTTGCAGGTCAGATAACCCAAAGTGTACCATGGATATGACATGTAAAAGACATTTACATCTGAAAGAAAAAAAATTATGAATATATTCAATACTTACTATTTATTTACTTAATTAAAATAATCTTCAATTAGCCTCAAGAGAAGCACAATAAAGTACCCAAATACCTTCTGTCATTGGATGAGCAGAATTTTCATGGCCACAGGTTCATTATAGTCATCAAGACTAACAAGCATAAAATTGTAACACCTTTCATTTTGTCTGGGGAGAAGGCTCAGCAAAGTCAGCCTCTTTACAGTTTAGTGAACAACTTTCATGAACTATTCTATTCGTGGTCTTTGAGATCATCAAACCTAGATAGCCCATTCCACAATCCTGTAACATAACAGCTAGAACTTATAAAAGAAAGCCCTGATTACCTAATACCCAAATTTATCCCTCTCGTTCGTAAAAAGGCATCACCAAGACCAAATATGGGAAAGAGAAAGAACAATGAATAGAGCAATAATATACTCTCAAGCATAAATAAGAAAATACTGGATTTATTTTATTTAAAAGGACCAAGAGCCATTTTGGAGTAATCAGAACTTATTAAATAATGTGGAGAAATGTGAAGTAAGTAGTGGAATGCCCAGTGTTTACAGTTAGTTACAAGCTAGCAATACTAATTTTGCCAAAAAAAAACCCATCAATTTACATAGACTCCCTTTCACAAGAAACATTAAGGCATTTCGCATTTGATATAAACTAGCATCAAACAGATAAATAACAACAATAAAATGTATTCATAAAAATAGTACTGGACAGTAAAGATTTTTGCCTCCTGAGCTCTTTTGGGTGCATTTTATGGATTTTGAGCTGCTGATCAAGAAAATTGCCTTAAAATTTTCCTATCACGTATGGATTTTGAACTATGACCTATTTTTGCGATTTCCTGTAATATTTTTAACATGCCATTGAAAATTCATTTTCTGCATTCACACTTGGACTTTTTCCCCGCTGATCTTGGTGATGAACATGGTGAAAGGTTTCACCAGGACACTGTGATCGTGACAACTGGAAACCATCAATGCTGACCAACTATTGTTGGACATTGACATGAGAAGCAGCAGATGCTGAGAACAAACAAAAATCAGTAGGCCAAATCTTTTTAGGTCAGTTGAACTAATGCAATGTGTCAGCATCATTATGGAATTAAACATTCAAAAAAATGTAATGTTTCTCCAATTTTCTACGTGATACCACAAATCTGAAATTATCTGTGTGTTTAGCTTGAATTTGTCTATCATAATCCCCAATTTTCTTTCAGGAAGCAAATCTTTTGAATAAAAATTGTTGTCCAGTGTAATTTCAAAGAATTTGACAGGAGAAGGAAATTTGAAGATTCTGGGAAGGAAGGCTGAGTTACTTATGTTGAGAGAAAGATGCGGAAGATGTTTGGACTGGAGGTAGGCAGTCTTAGGGGTGAGGTAGTTGAAGACAGAAAATAGGACATTTGTAGCTCCATTGATAAGAAAGGATTAGAGGGATATCCACCCAGAACAGGCAAAGAGTACCTGCTCAAATGAGCAATTGGGTCAGAATGGATGAGTTGGGACAAGAGGCCTGTTTCATTGTTGTAGGTCTATGACTCCAAACCTTTGTGCACAAATAATGAGGATTTATTGTACATTCAGCATACAGAAGGATGATGTATGGTTTAGGATAGATTCATTTTTGATCAATTCAAAGAGTGTAGAAAGTGAAAGATTAGTGTGTGCAGAGGTGATGAGTTCGATAGGAGATAAACCACAACAGCACTGAGACTGGCGGAATTATGGATGATCAATTTGAGCCAGGAAGGAAACTTGATTAAATGTTCATTCAGGATTATCATCAAGATTCTGGTTCAACCCAAATCAGTGGCCATAGAAAGAAAACATGGCAACAGCACAAATATTGTGACAGTGGCCAACATCAAAGGTAGTGGTTTTCCCAAGGTTTAAACAGAACTTGTCACCAAGAAAAACACAAAACCTGCAGAGTTGAAATCTAGCGTGAACAAAGTGGGTCAATGAACATTTTGGGTCCAAACCCAAAATCCTGACTGATGATTTCTCTGACCCACCGAGCCCCTCCAATCTGAGACAAGATCTTGGGAACTGTGTGAAAATGCAGTGGCATCTTTTTTCATCAGATGATGCACAAGATCTGGGATCACGTCTTTGGACAATACCACCAGGAACTAAATGTGGATGAGAAATGGTTGTAAGCCAAATATGGACTCTCCAAACAATAATACAGGAGCACAGAGTTCTGAATAGATCCTGTCTGAGATTGTTTGGACAAGTTGTGGAATGGGATGAAAGTGCTCCTAACCCATAACAGCAGCAGAGGACAGGATTGGAAACAAAAAGACATAAAAGACTGAAGAGGTCAAGAAGGACAGATTAGGCCACAATCATCTTAATCACAATGGACTATGTCATGTGAGTGATTTGAGAATTTCAGGGCTATGGAAAGAACAGCATCCAATTAGAGATCCTTCTGCAAAGAAGTTGCTGAAAAAAAAGGGTATAAATTTGGAAAATGTTCAAGGGGTTGAGAAGTTGGAGATAGGTTGGTAAAGTTTGCTGAAAATAGGTGGCACTGTTAGCAAGGATGGGACAACAATTTTCTGATTATACCTCAAGTACATTTGGTATCTTAGATATTCTTGCACCTTGGCACAAGAGTCATTTCCAAGTAGAAAACAAAAGATGGGAAAAAGAGAATGAGAAGACTACAATCAAATGAAACTCTTTTCAAAGATGTAATAATCTCCTGCTTAGAGAATTTCCTTTCAAATAAAATACTGCTGAAAGAGTGGCTTTCAGCTCCATTACATTTATTGTGAAAAATCATTGAAAAGTATATGAAGAAAAATAAATAAACCAAACCTACCAGTCTGTCCTTGAATGGAAAGTAGGTCATTTGTTACACCACGTAGTGTTTCTAATGTAGAGCGTGTTATATCATATGTTGGAAGGACAATATCTGCAGTATCTTCAGAGCCACACCAAGAAATGATAGGCAAGGGATTATCTTTTATTTTACGAGTTTCTAATGGCCAATCTCCAACATTTATATAGAATTCAACATTGGGTAGGTGAACCTAAAAAAAGTGAACAAATATGTCATCATGTAACAGAATATAATGCAGCAAAATAAAAGAAACACCACAATTATAAATTTATCATACTTTTCTTGCTAGAGAAAGAAGCATTTCGTCAGAAAACATTTTGAAGTCAGTGTACCGCCCCATGGTTCGTCGGTAAATCTGGTTGTTTAATATGGTGTAGTGAACAATTCCTCGATCACCAAATCTGTTTGGCACTTGTTCTAGCAGGAGTGAAAGATCTATACTGGGAAAATTAATGAAGTCACTAGAAATTTGTTCTTCTTTTGCAGGACATGATACAGTAGCTTTCCATTTCTCAGGTTCCTCTTCTGGGCAGTAACAGTACTCATGATAAACTGGTCCTGATGACAAAAGCAGGAATACAACATATTACTATGCATTATATACATATTTATAAACTATTATATTATTATAATTATAAGCCTCTTCCCTGCTGCCATCAGATTCGTGAATAATCAATGAAGCAAAGACACTGCCTTACTTTTCATGCTCTATTATTTTTATTATTTTTACAATGTCCTAAGATGGTTATAATATGTATGTATGGAGTACAATGCTCCTGCAAACCAACAAATTTCATGACTTGATCGTGACAACAAATCCTGATTCTAAAAATTATTGTTTAAATAGATTTAAATAATAAAATTAAACAATGCAAAGTTCAAATATTTTCAAAGCATCTACAAGATATTCAGTTCACAAATATATTGCCATTTGCGTGCATTTATATGCCTGTAAAATTCATGATACAGCAAATCAAGGGGCAATATTTTATCATTTAACCACATTTAAAAAATAAACTCCCTGAAAGTATTTGCCAAGAGGCTAATTTCAGCAACAATATTCTGGAACAGATTTTTCAAAATACAAGATTACCAAGAAGACAACCCTAAAAAACTACATTTCTAGTCACAGGTCTCTCGGGTTTGGGGTGGCAAGAAGACCAATAACATTAAAAATGTATCAGAACATTTCAGAGTTAAAATCCAATTATTTACACTTTGCCAGCGAGTCTTCAAAAGCAAAACCACCTGTTCAAGTCCACAGTCAGTGAGGATTGGTAAGAAAATCTTTTCACTTAACCATGGTGTCAACAGAATCTTCTTCCACAATCTCCATCAGTACTAGAGCATCACAGAGCTGCATTCTCAGCCCCCTGCTATACTCACTTTAACTGTGTGACTTGGTATGACAATAGCACCATCTTCAAATTTGTTGATGATACCAGTAGGTTGTTTAAAAGGAAACAATGAATCAGCATACAGGAGGGAGATTTAAAAATGTACTAACAGCATCATTTCAATCAACATCACCAAAACCAAAGAGCTGATTGTGGACTTCAGGAGGGGAAAACCAGAGGTGTACAATCCAATAATTATCAGGCGATCAGAGGTGAAGAGAGTGAGCAAATTTAAATTCCAGGGAGTCACATTCTCAGAGGGCCTTTCCGGCCCACAACACACGAATGTCATCGTGAAGAAAACATACCAGTGCTCCTAATTTCTCAGGAATTTCAGAACTTTGGTATGACATCAAAAACCTTGGCAAACTTCTACAGATGTGTCATGGAAAATGAGCTGACTAGCTGCATCACGGCTTGGTATGGGAGCACCAATTGCTTGGAGTGGAAAGCCCTGAAAAAGGTAGTGGGCACAGTCAAGAATATCACAGGCTTTTTCCATCAGAAAAATCCACACGGAACACAGTTGTCAGAGAGCAGAAGCAATCATCAAGGATCCAGAAAAGATGTATAGCAGCCACAAGACTTGTACCACTCAGTTCAGGAACAGTTGTCACCCCACCACCAGAGTCCTAAACAGTAAACTCAATCAGAGACTCATTTAAGGACTCTTACTTTACACATTATTTATTAATGATTGCACAGTTTGTTTGCACTGCCTTCTTGTTTACATTTCCCCCTTTTGTATACATATCTTTTTTGGAGTTTTTTTTTGCACTACCAATAAGTATAAATTCTGCCTAGCCTGCAAGAAAAAGAATTTCATGGCTATATGTGATGCCATGCATGTCAATAAATCTGAATTTTGAACTTCAAAGGAACTAATGATTTGAACGTCTCTATTTACTGGATGTACCCCCAGAATTGAAATATTAATTCCACAAAACAATAAAAAGAAACCATTCTATAACCATTTGGTCTTAAACAGAGCAATCCCCAAAATTTGCCTATCATGAAATGCTTTGAAGACTAATGTTTCAAAATTAACACAGCTTTACTTTGCAAATGACAAGATTCTGCAATCAAAAGCCCCTTTCACACTTGCAAGCGATTCCAGGAATTAACTGCCAATTGGCCTTAAAAGCATCTAGTGTGGAAGTAAAATCAGATCACAGCATCAGATGAGATCATCTTATGCCAGGGATTGATGGTCTTGACCCCTAGTATAATCCCTAGCATCTGCAGATGCCGGCATTGCAATCATGCATTCTGGGATTGAAATTACCCAAGTTTTTGCATAAGTGCAGGAATGTGAAGGTATAAACTTTGCCATGGGAGGGTCGCAGTGGGGTGGGTGGGGGGGGGAAGATGGAGAGAGGAAATAAATTGCAATAAATAGCAAAAGTGGACAATAATTGGTAGAGCTATAGCGTACAATTTATAAAAACCGTGGGAACAAGCAATGACAGACCCGACTTCCTAGCGAAACCCCTCCATGAATGCTCTGTGCATGCAGCCCTTTCTCTGCCACATGGAATTCTGGGAGTGCAGATCCACCATCACTTTTATCCTCCCACGATATTTATAAATAGTACGCAATACTGCTACCTAGTTTCCCCACACTGTAGCACTACAAACTTTCCCACACTGTATAAATTGTGCACTAAAGTGCTACCAACTTTCCCATCCTATTTAAAAAATTATCTGCCATTGCTACTTATTGCTAGCACTTTCCCACGGTCCCTTATAAAGCTTTATATAAGTTGGCACAACAACAGGGGCTGAAGACCTCATACTGTGATGTATACTGTGATGTTATAATTGGGCATGATTAAATTTGTTCAAATATAAAATCATAATAGATTGATCAGGATTTAGGGCAGGACAATCATCGCTCAATGTATCATGATGTCACCGGTAGAAGGTAGAACAATCCTAATGCTGGGGATGGCTCCTTGCAAGTGTAAAAGCCTTCAGTGTCCCAGTTAAGAGTGGTCAAGTGTGAAAAGCCAACCCTCCATTCCTATACCAGGTCATTGAATGGCTAATTTAGTGGGACGCAAGTGTAAAAGGGGTTAATAATAAGATGGATGATAACACTTGCAAAGATCTAGCAATAACCATTTCCTTCCTGAAGTCATTGCTGGCAGCCCATCTCAAAAAATCTATATCAACTACTGATAATCTCTGTGCAAAAAAATGGCCATATTCAACCGTCTGTCCTCTTCAAAATCCTTGATGATATTGTCAGCATTCAAATACTTTCCTATCCCACAAACACGGTTTGAATTTTTCATTTTGCATTCTGTTCCTCCCACAGTTAAAACGTGTACCATATTTCACTAATTATAATGTGCAGAAAACCATAAATAGTGTAAAAATATTTTTGTATAACGTACACACATGTATACCGTGCAGATGTAGAATTCTAAATTCCAACTGACAAAAGCAATTTGCATTTAAATGGGACATGAGACAAAGCACATACCAGCCACAGTTCATCTCCCACAACTTCCCCCAGAGTTGTTAATCGCCCATTATATAGATTATATTCTGCTGCAATATATTAACAAGCTTTGGAGAGAAATCAATCTAAATAGATTGAAGACAGTCTTCAGTGATAAGCAGGATTTTAATTCTAATGTTGTCTCAAATCAGAAACACTTAATATGTTAATCTCCTCCCTCAGGATGGGTCTGGGCAATTAACATTGATAAGGTGCAGTGACCTAGCTAGAATGTCCTGTTTATAGGAACACCATGGCATTCAGTACAAAAAGATATTCCCAAGATCAAAATTTCCCAAGCCAACTATAAATTGTGCCCATTCTTTTATTGCCACTTTTATATTCCCATGCTCGCTATAACATTCCCACGCTTGCTATTAATTGCCAGTGCATCTTTCCCACAGCTACTATAAATTGTGCACATTCTTTCAATGCAAAAATATCCTCATTTAGTGCTGACACACATATAGCAAGGGGGGGGGGGGGTACATAGTTTGTAAAATACACATATAATGTGCTTGTTATATGCGTTAAAATAAGGTAATCACAGAATCTTTGGTGCAGCACTGGAAGTTGTCAAAATAACCCATTTTACTTGCCTTTCCTTATGCACTGCTATCCACTCCCTTATTCTTTCTGCATACCTAGTAAATTAATCATATTTATTAAATTATTTATGAATATTATTATTGAATTCATTTCCAATGTTTCCATATCTTTCTGGCACAGTTAGCTTCAAAAAAGATGCTTGCCATCAATGCATGGTTTTGCCATTCCTCTTAAATCAGTGCACTCTGGTACCTGAACCATCTGCCTCCAGAAACACTTGCTTCTTTTTTCTTCCATTTCCTCAGATAACCTAATTCACTCCAAAACTAGTCTTCCTAACTTGTGCTCCAAGGAAAACTGCCCGAAGCCAGGCTCTCAGTTTGGAATATGTAATGCATCTTAAGAGATAAATTTACACAAATCAAAGCGAGAAATATGCTTTAGGTGTAGTGTGGAGATTGTAAACCTTTGTCCACTACACCTGGCTATGTACCCGGGTGAGATTCCTCTGGGAAGACCTGGGGGATATTCTAAAAAAGTTACAAAAGTGGATTTTCCACTTCTGGGAGATATTGGGGAAACAAGTCATAAAACTGTCCAAATATCAAATTCAGTTCATGAAGGTCACCTTGGCAGTAGCCAGGAAGTGTATAGCAGTAATGTGGAAGTCTGACTCCCAATTAAATATCACACGATAGAATATGGAAACGCAGAGTTGCATTCCCCTGGAGAAAAGTCACAGACAATCTATGGAGAAATATGGCACATTCATTAGAATGTGGCAACTCGATTTGAAATACATTGGCACGCAGATTTGACTAGCTTCACCATTCCCCCCAATTTCGAATTATGGGCCTTATAATAATCCATCCCAGCAGGGAAATGAGTGAAATTAAGGAAATGGATCATGGCGCAGGAGACATGCATTTTTAGTTTTGTTTTTATTTTTTTTTTAAATTCCTCACCTTTGTTATTCAGTCAACTTGGCTGTTTTTCCTAGGTTTCTATAGGGATCGTGGACTCCACTAGTATTGGAATCTGTATAATTTATATGACTCCATGTATTAGGGTAGGGGGAATGGGGAGGATAAATATAGACTCTATGTTACATGAGTTGAAAGGGATTGTGTTGGTTGTTTGAATTTTTTGATGGATCTATGAAAATCAAAAATAAAATATTCAAAAAAAGGGGATGAGAGGAACTCAGTGCAGGAAATGAGTGGCACTGTCTACCCATTCTTTGTACCCTTTACTTCCGCTAGTGTATGACAATAAAGAAGTAGTGATTGTATGCTCTTTGGTTCCGCTGTTTGTTTTATTACAATGCGGGTCGACTTTAACACCTGCATTGAACAACTATGAGATTTACAAAGCATGGGCCTCAGAATTAATTTCCAATGAAGTTTAAATAATCATTTAGGTCTTTAGATTGCTACAGAAGTGTTGAGGAAAGTGTGCTGATGGTCTGGTATGGGAAAACCAATACCCCTGAATGTAAAGCTCTCCAAAAGGTAGTGAAAATAGCCTAGGGCATCACAGGCAAAACACTCCCCACTATTGAGAACATCTATAGCAGTGGTTCTCAACCTTTTTCTTTCCACTTACATATCACTTTAAGTAATCCCTATGCCATCAGTGCTCTGTGATTGGTAAAGGATTGCTTAAGGTGGTATGTGAGTGGGAAGGGAAGGTTGAGAATCACGGCTCTAGACCCAATTGTTACTGAAATAATTTGCTTGAGAAAAATTGTCATTGGCCCATTTCCTTTGGAGTTATGAAACCATGTACATAACAAGTCAATTAGGTACGATTAAAACGGTGCTTTTCAAACCTTTTTCTTTCCACCCACATACCACTTTAAGCAATCTCTTACTAATCCCAGAGCACCTATGGCATGGGGAATACTTAAAAGTGGTATGTGAGTGGAGTGAGAACCAGTGATCTACAGGGAATGCAGCCATTGGAGAACGGCAGCAATCACCAAGATTAACATTTCTGAATTTCACCTACAAATATTAACACAATGACTTGCATACAAAATCCAGACCATAATAAAAGTTCTAATTCCTAAAACCACTATAAATGTCTCTCATTTGTAAAAACCCTTTGGCCCGGTCAAAAGAAATATATGATAAGCAATACATTCATGGATATCAAGGTATCCATCCCTAAATTAGGAAAAATCTCAAAAGATTCGCACAATCTCATATCCCTCTATTGTAGTCGCTGGCTACATTCTGTCCCAATGATAGGCAGTGGCTCCACAGTGAATGGGGTAATAAAGGGTTGGCATTCCATGGAATTAAGTCTTATGATATCAGTTCACAAACTATCCACCAACTAAACACCATTTACCTTCCTCCTAAAACAGTTGAATCAGTACTCCTCTATAAACAATGCACAAAGAAGAAACACGGGTGAAGTGACACAGAATCTGCTCTGGCTGAGGGTCTTCACTATTCATTACTGAAGTGAATCCATGGAACAGCCATTCATCAAGTACAATGATCCCAATGAACAATCATGCGGTCTTCCTTCCAAAATTCCCACTATCACACAGGACAGTGTTAACCCAATTCATTGTACTCCTTCAAATAGAAAGGAATGACAAACCCACCAGGTACTTCTGATGGGGTAATAATATCCCAGCTAAAAGCTAGTACCCAAGAATGCAGTATGCCTGTCATAAGCCCTCCACAGATTTATAACTGAAAAAAAACAGCATTACCTAAAAACTGCCAAGTTGCTCAGATACATTCCTTCAAAACTAGGAAAAATACAATTATTAGCCTACTTTCAATGAACAGTGAAGTAATGGAAGGCGTGACCACACTGCTGTTTTGTCATTTCTCAATAACCTGTGCACAAATGCTTAATATTGGTGAGACCTAAACAAGCTGGCTCCTCATTTTGTTCCACCTTTCCAAGATACCAATAAGAGAAGATAGATGCAGTGACACAGAGTATAAATGGCCTGAGTATAGCTCAAGTCAATGTGAATCAGGGGAAGAACTTCAGATGGTGGTGTTTGCTGGAGGCTAGTCACCTCAGCCTGCTTAACTGTATTACACCATCTGGACATATACCCCATCTGGTACTGGTATAGTGGCTCCTCAGAACAGTGCCCCAGGCCTGGTGGCCACAATTATCTTCCATTCATCATTTAGTATCGTACAAGTCATCATCTTACATAGCGATCAGTACAGTTCAAGCAGGTTTAAGGTGTTTTGTACTCCATTCATTCAGATAAGCATTTATTGACTTCATAGTCCCTATTATCTCTTCCTGTACTCTTTAGAATTGTACTTAGTTCACATTGCCTCTTGTTCATCATATCAAAGTACATTTCACATTGTTGCATTTCCAATATTTACATTTTACCAGTATATTTTTGTTCTCCTGTGACTTCCATGAGATCATCAACATTTTAGCTGCAAACTTTGATACAATGTCCATTTTGACATACAAAATCCAGACCCAATCAGAAAAATATCCTTCCACCACCATCCTTCATCTCCTATCACCGAGCCAATTGTAGATCCAATTAACCAGCTTGCTGTTGGATCCTGCATGCCCCAACCTATTGCATCAGCCTATACTGCAGGCCCTTGTTAAATGCCTTAGTGAAGTCTATAATCGAAAACACAGACCACAGTGTCTGCATCAGTCTCATTGGGTATTTAAACACCAAGTAGTGAGACAGGAATTCCCCCTCAAAAAGCTATGCCGACTCTTCCAAATCAATTCCTCCCTTTCCCAAACAATTTGAATCTTGTCACTTAGAATTTTCTCTAATAATTTCCCGACTCACTGGCCCGTAGTTACCTGGCCTACAGTTCACTGGCATTACTTTCATTGAATAACCCATCAAAATCCTGGAATTAACTAGGCACTTAAACTGGACCGAGTACATAAACACTGTGGCTACAAGAGCAGATTTGTAAGGTGGTTATTCTGCAGCAAATGATTCAGACAGTCACCTCTTTCCACAAGGCAAGTCAAAGCAGTGGTCAGATCTTCCTGTGATCTGAATCAATGGAGCTCCACCATACATGAAGCTCAACATCATCCTGGATTTAAACATTTTTTTTAGCATGGTAACAAGAGCCTCCTGCCCACCACCCTGCACTGCCAAATACATCCATGCGACCGATTAACCCACTAACCCCGTATGTCTTTGGGATGTGGAAGGAAACCAGAATACCCAGAGGAAATCCTCACAGACACGGGGAGAAGAAATAAATTCCTCACGGTTTGGTTTGATTCAAACTTTCCTGAACACCATCCTCATCCCACCCTCTAAAAATTCCTCCAGAATTGTGACTGCCACACCTCGAACGTGACCAGAGCCTCCACCCTTTCCAGCTTACTTCACTCAATAACTTTAGCAGATCTCCTCAAGTCCTTGGGACCGACCGGTTTATTCGAGCAACTTTTAATCCTTAGCACCGCCTTTGTTTTCAATATTGCTCAGCAACTCGTAACTCCCCTTTTTTTAAAAAAAAATTTAGGTTTACCTTTTAAAATATATGGGGACTGGCCTACATGTTGACCTTGATGAAATACTTCAATCTTTAGCCCCTCTATGGCACTTCCATACATTCGATACCTCATTAGAAACGTCCCATCATTTCGATCCAAGGGAGTTGGGACGTAACGGCGAACATGTTCTCTGGAGTTTAGGACCTTGACTGCCACACTGAATGTGTTACTGCCTGAATTTTTAAAAAAAAACACACAAATGAATAATTTTGGTTTTCCACAACACAATTTATAACTTCCCACAAGAAAAAGAATACAGAATTTTGAAATGACCGGTCTTCCTTGGCCTGGATGACAAGACTTAACAGAAAATATACATCCATGTGATCACTTCTGGCTAGCCAGCAGACCTGTGTAAAGAATATATGGAATATGTAAGTGGTAATATCATGTCTGTGTGTTCCACTGACAATGGGGTTTTTTCTTTCTTTGTTTAACTTCACACAAAGGATAGGGAAATGGGGTTTTCTTGTCGTTTTGCATCATAAATATACTTAGAACTGGAAAAATAGAAGACATCTAGAGTGGCTTTTAACTTACACGAAGACATAAGCACGGAAAGTTGATGTCAACAATTCCCAGATGTTTGTTATTCCTCGCAGTTCCCTTTAATTTGATGTGGGGGATCTGTTCAATTTTCGTACCACAAGGTTTAAAAAGAAACACTAACGAAAATACTCATCAAATATGAACTGGATAACGAAACTTGAACGAAATCAACTGAATATAGAGTTTTCAAAGTTCAATCCTAAAAACAAAATCGTGGGTCATCTGGAAGTGAAGAAGGAGTGAAGTTACATACCGGGGGATGAGGTGATATTTTCTCCCGTGCTGCGAACTGCCTGAATATAGAAATATCGAACCGGCAGCACAACATCTGCCCGCAGACCCGGCCCCCAAACCAAACTTCTCCCTGCACTGACTTCCTCTTGCCCTGGTTCCCCCTCAGAGCCACCCAGCACCAGGACTAAGCGCACAAACACCGCCCACGGCCACGGGAAGCGCCGCCGCGGCATTGCCGAACCCGCACAGCCCAGCCCCAGCTTCAAGCCCACCCGCTTCGGCTCAACATCCTTGGCCGCGACTGGGGGCGATGCGGAAACCCCGGCGGCTGCGGGGAACGAGAGCCTCGCGTCGGAATGAAAGGAAAATCTGGAACGGATCACTGCAAGAGCCGAACCGGATAATCACGATTTGCATTCGGGTAGCGCCTCTCGCTCCACGGCGCCTGACGGCAGGAGGAGTGACCTGCCCGCCTGGTGAAGGTTCCAGCAGACGGTATCTTGAAAGACTCGTGCCCCCTTGCAGTCTTTCCGAAGGTGTTCTCACAGAGCACGATAATATTAAGAGGCATTTTTCGCGAAATAAATATAGAAATTGCCGAAAATACTCAGCATTTGGGGGCTGAAATAAAAACCCAGGGTCAACGTATTAAATCGGAGACCAGGCGCCACAACTTGAAAGAAGACAAAAGAAGTCTGTGTCACGCGATTGATTCACTCAGAAACTTGAGAGGACAAACACGCTTTTAATAGCTTACAATCAATGGCCAGTGGACTCGACAGTCCTCAGGTGAATCTGAGGTAAGGCAGGAAAACCAGGGTTTATATTGGGGTAGGTGAGGGAGGAGCCAGCCATCTGAACAACACATGGACAGTGAATTCCAGTTCCCTGCATTCACCCTTTCCTTCAGAAGAGAGCCTGCGGTGAAAAACAGAGACCTTACATTTAAAAAATAAACTAATAGTTTACAAATATTTACAAGTTGAGTCTGTCAGGAGGTTGATTTATTCTGGTGGAGCGCCTCGGTACTGGAGGACTTTGGGCTTCCTGGACCCCTGGTGGTGCTGGGTTACTGGGTCTGGAGGGCTCTGGCTCAGGTCGTGGAGTGGATTGGTCCACTTCCTGAGCTGTGTCATCCTGAACCCTGGGCGGGGTACTTAGTGGTTCCTGGCTTGTTTGAGGCGTTGGATTCTCAGTTCCAGCAGATGCTAGATCCTTGATCGAGACAGTGTCCTTCTCTGCCGTCAGGGTGTGCCACGTAGGTATACATTGGGTTGACACCTTCTCGAGCAGAGGGTCTGTCTTACTCCTCCTCACGTGCTTTCTTAGCAGGACCAGCCTCGGTGCCATTAGCCAAGTCAGGAAGGTGGTCCCAGACATGGATTTCCTCTGGAAAGTGAGTATTAGCTCATGAGGAGTGCAGTGCAGAGAAGCGACCTTATGGAGTGGAGCACCGTGGGTAGGTCTTCTTGCCATCATGAGTCTGGAAGGCTTCTAGACCAGAGAGCCAATTTCACGACCTTCCATATAGTCGCGTTCTCTTTTTCAACTTGTCCATTCCCCTGGAGATTGTAGCTAGTCGCCCTGCTTGAGGCAATGCCCCTTACTAGCAGGTACTGGGGTAGCTCTTCGCTCATAAATGATGAGCCCCGGACGTTATAGATAGAGCTGAGATACCCAAACAGGGTGAAAATAGAGTGCAAGGCCCTGATGACTGTGGAGGTGGTCATGTCTCAGCAGGGGATGGCAAACAGAAAATGAGAATACTTGATGCTGTTGAGAAAGTACACATTTCTGTTGGTGGAAGAGAGGGAATCCTTGAAATCGACACTGAGTAATTCAAAGCGTCGGGATGCCTTTATCAGATGTGTTTTGTTGGGGCGTAAGAAGTGCGACTTGCACTCAGCGCAGACCTGGCAGGATCTGGTCATCTCCCTGATGGCCTCAACGGAGTAGGGCAGGTTGCATGCCTTAACAAAATGAGCCATGTGAGTGAGGCCCGGGTGGCAAAGCTCATCGTGCAGTGACCACAACTGGCTGCTGTGTGTAGAAGGCACAGCTTCTTCTTGACAGAGCATCTGGAGGCTCATTGAGAGTACCTGGCTTGTCTGCTATTTCGTAATTATAGGTGGAGAGTTCGATCCTCCACCTCGCAATCTTGTCATTCTTTATTTTACCTCTTTTTGTGTTATTAAACATAAATGCCACCGATCGCTGGTCGGTGAGCAGTGTAAATTTCCTGCTGGCCAGGTAATGTCGCCAGTGCCTGATGGTCTCTACAGTGGCTTGGGCCTCTTTCTCCACTGATGGGTTTCGAAGCTCGTGGCCTTAGAGGGTGCAGGAAAAAAAGGCAACCGGCCTACCTGCCTGGTTAAGGGTAGCAGCCAGAGCCACATCAGAGGCATCGCTCTCCACTTGGAACAGTGCATTCCCGTCCACTGCATGCCTGGTGGCCTTTGCGATATAGCTCCTAATATAGCCGCTTGGGCTTCAGACGCTAATAGGAAGGAGGTGGACTTTATTGCATAGTAAGAAAAGCCAAGGCACCTCCTTAAAATATTCATGGTCTTCGGTATCAGGAGATTTAACAGGAGGCACATTTGATCAGAAAGGTACATTCTCATCTATCGCGTGCATGGCGGCTTTTGCACTGTAACTTTGGAGGTATTAAAAGCCATCTGGGCTTCTGCCAAAAGGGGGGGAGTGGTGGCCTTTAAGAGGGGACGAACCTTGTTGGCGTATTGAGGGACCCACTGGGCGTAATATGAGAAAAACCCCAGGAATCTCCTCAAAGCCTTTTTTGGTCCCGGGGAGGGGAAGCTCTAATGGGGGCACATCTATCAGGATCAAGGCCAATGATGCCATTCTCCACCACATAGCCAAGGATAGTCATGTAGTCCTCAATACACATTTGTCGGAATTGTAAGTGAGATTCAGGGCTCTCACCACATGGAGAAAGCTCTGGAGATTGGCATCATGGTCTTCCACAGTGTGGCCACAGATGGTGACATTGGCGAGGTAGGGGAAGGTAGCCTTCAACCCGTACTCGTCCTCCATCCTGTCCCTCTGCTGCTGGAAAATAGACACCCCATTGGTAATACCGAAAGGAACCTCCGGAACTGATAGAGTCAACCGTTAGCCTCAAATGCCATGAACGGGCGGTGGTTGGAACGGATTGGCAGCTGGTGATAGGCAGCTTTCAGGTCGGTGGTTGAATAGAGCCAATACTGCACGATTTCGTTCACCATATCCGAAATGCGAAGGAGAGGGTATGCACCCAGGAGTGTGTATCGGTTAAGTTTAGCTATAGTCAATTACTTGCCTGGACTTGTTTACCCCTTTACTACCACCACTTGTGCTCTCCACAGGCTGGTGCTGGGCTGAAAATCCCCTCGTCCAGCAGGTGCTGGGTCTCCGTCTTTATAAACTCACTGTCTGCTGCACTGTACCTCCTGCTCTGGTGGCGAGAGGCTTACAGTTGGCAGACAGGTTTGGGAACAGAGGTGGGGGGGTGGGGGGGTCAATGTTCAGCATGGAGGGGCTGCAAGTGGGACCTGGTTTTGAGGGCCCTCCGTTCCGAATAGTTATGTGGAAGGAGAACCAGAAAACTACAAGGTCATGCTTTTAAGATGACACAGGAAATCCAGACCCAACAATACTGGAACATACAATTCATCTAAAATGTACATGTGAAATTTACAAAATTCCCCCCCTCAAATGACAGATGAAGTATACAATGTTTCTGTACATGCGCCAAATGGGACTGGGACGGTAGGATTAATTAGATGGATACATTTGTACGTTATATTTTTGCACAGACAGTGCGTCTATGAAACTTTCTGTGGAGCCTGTGTCAATCAGGTACTTGGTCAAATGTCCGTTTACGTTCACCGTCACCATCAAGTTGCTGAGGTGGTGAGGTCTGTTCTGGTTGAGGACCAGTGATGCCAGGTTGCTGGAGATGTCGTTTTCTTCCCTTGAATGGCCCCCTCCATCCTGAGTCGACCTACGTAGGTAAGATCGCACTGACCTCGTGGTGCAGTAAGATGGCTGCCCTCCTCCCTCCTCTGATAATGATGGTACCGAATTTGAAATCAGAGCTGAAAACTGCTGCCTTGGCTTTGTATTAGTTCCGGTTGTTTTTGTAAAGTTGTCCCCGTGTGTTTTTTCCTGTGTGCACATGCATAGGAAATATGGCTTTCCAGCACAGTGAGTGACTTGAGAACCCCCTTTTGCTCGAGTTGGTCAGCAAAGTTTGAATGCATGGGTGGGATGTGCACGTGGGCTGCAGACCTCGCCTTGCTGCCAGGCAGAACCGTTCGCCGCCAAGTGAGTGGCTGCTTCCCCTCTGTGGGATAATTGCTCAGAAGGAGGCATCATCAGGCAGTTGGCTCTGACCTGTGTGACACTGTGATATTGCAGTGTTCTTTCTTGTTCTTGTATTCCATGCTTCTGCTGCAATAAGTCTTTGTGTTAAGTGTCTATTTGATGTAATTTCCCCCAACTTCCCTGTAACACATGTACGTACACACACATTTGGCGTTACAGTGCTAAGGAGGACCTGGCTGCCAAGTCTAAAATCCTTAATGTAGATTTTAAAACATTACTGGTCCCATTACTGACCCCTGAGCAATATCTTCCTTGCTCCAGCTTGAGGAATAACTGGTTACCTCTTCCCTCTGTTTACTTAATCTTTTTTTGAATATTTTATTTAAAAATTTTTCCATATATGTAATTAATAAATTGTCATATAGTACAATAGATGATTAAATTCAAAAATGTTCCTTCATTACATAATGGTTATAACCCCTTCCCTTGCCTCCCTCTCCCAACCCCTGCCCCCTCCCTGTCATGAGGAATAATACATGTAAAAATAATAAATATGGTAATAAAAAAATAGAAAAGTAAAGTATCTTGGATTACTCAGGGATATCACTCCTCCTCACACTGGAATTTAACAGATTTTATCTGGTCATTTTCATTTAAAGGAAGAAGGTTAACACAGGTCTCAAGGGGCTGGAAGAACTTTTCTACATATTTATATCTAAAGTTGGCATATAGGGGCTCCAAATTTTCAAGCCGGCCTTCCGGGCGGCGAGCGCAAGGTAAAGCCAGCAGACCGCACAGTGGCACTGGTCCCAGCAAGTGAACTGGCGGACAAATGGCTAAAAAAGCCTAAAGGGCCAGTGACCCTAAAATGGCGCTGGGCCCGCTGTCGAGCCAACAGACTGCGGTAGTGTGCAGGGAAGAAGGTAGTGTCATACAAGTATGTACCCGAGCATGGGAAAACCCGCCTCTGTCATGCAGAATGTGACGTCAGTAATCGGGGCAAATGGTGGGAACTCGAATGATATAAAAGTCGGGCTTGAACCCTGATAAAGCAGAGCTTAACCTAACCACACTTGTGAGTGTCGTTCTTTTGAGTAGAGCGCGGCTAGAATTGGTGACTCTGACGGTTTAGATGGCGTCTAAACCCAACGATGATAAGCCGGCAGCAGTCCACGCGATCGCCCTCAACTGCTGGCCTTCTGGACAAATCAGCCATGCGTCTGATTCAACCAGTCTGAGGCACAGTATCAGATTTGGCAGATTACATCAGAGACCACACGGTACTACTACGTGGTGAGCGCCCTGGACCAGGTCACAGCGAGCCAGGTGGACAACTTTATCCAAGAGCCCCCAACCGATGGAGCTTATACTGCCTTCAAAGAGCTACTCATTGAGATTTTTGGACTCTCACATCTGCTTCATCTGGATGGGCTAGGGGGCAGACCCCCTTCAACGTTCATGAACGAGATACTGGCGCTCCTTGGCAAACATGAGCCCTGCATCATGTTCGAGTAGGCTTTCCTTGTACAGCTATCTGAGGACATCCAGTTGCTTCTAGCAGATGCTGACTTCAGTGACCCCTGGAAAGTCGCTGCGTGAGCAGATGTCCTATGGAAGCAGAAGAAAGAGTGCTCAGCATCCATGGGTCTCGTCGAAAGATCCCACAACCACACCAGGGAAGACCCACCTAAAGAGCAGAAACACAGGGGCCAGCTGTTGCTAATGGCCACAGTGGCTGGCAAACTTGATAGTCTTCTCCTGTACGTTTGGGACTGCCAGTCCAGACGACATTTCCTCATGGACATTGGAGCATAGGTCAGCATCCTGCCCCCTTCAGGATAGGACACCAGGAACAGTTGAGCGGGCCCCACGTTGAGGGCTGCCAACAACAGCACCATCGGGCCTATAGTACCCGCAAGGTCCATCTGCAGTTGGGTGGCAGCATCTTTTTGTGGGTATTCATGTAGGCAGCAGTGAGCAACCACTCCTTGGAACAGACTTCCTACGTACCCACAGCCTCCTCGTAGACCTAAAAGGCCAGTGACTGGTCCATGCCAAAACCTTCCAGACCATCCCCCTCCAAGATGCCAAGCTTCTGGCGCTCCACCTGGACTCCATACAGTGATTCATGGACGAGTAGGCCAGGGTCCTGGCCAAGTTCCTGGTGGTGCTCACCCCTCCAGTTCTCCATGGCGATGCCACAGCATAGGGTGCAGCATCACATCCTCACCCAGGGCCCACCACTCCACACTCGAACAAGATGTCAGTCACCGGAGAAGTTCCAATTGGCCAAGGAGCTGGGCAACATAAGGCAGACAGACAACTCGTGGGCTTCTCCCCAAGGCCACTGGGGGTTGGAGACCATGTGGTGACTACCACCACCTCAACGAAGCCACCACACCGGATTGATAACCCATACCACATATCCAAGACTTTGCGGCCAACCTGCACGAGGCAAAGATCTTCTCGTAAGTGGACCTCATATGGGGATATCATCAGATCCTGGTGCACCCTGATGATATTCCCAAGATGGCCAACATAACTCCTTTCGGCCTGTTCGAGTTTCTGCAGATGCCATTCGGATGGTCGCTGTGGGCTAAGACCTGGACGGCACTTTCATCTACTTAAGACGACATCCTTGTGGTGAGTAAGGATTGACAGGAAAACCTGATGCACCTCAGCAAGTTCTACACACAGCTGAGCGATTTCAGACTGACCATCAACCTGGCCAAATGCCAGTTCGGGCTTGAGACCATTGACTTCCTGAGCCACAGGATAACCAAGGAGGGCACTACACCACTACCCAGCAAATGGAGACCATCCAAAAGATTCCCAGGCCCAGGATGACCAGGGGACTGCAGGAGTTCTTGGAGATGGTCAATTTCTACCACAGGTTCATCCTCTTGGCAGCCCAGATTATGTGGCTATTGTTCACCCAGATGGCGGACAAAGCAAAGGACGCTACATGGAACAAGGAGTCAGCGGAGGCCTTCGTGAAGGCCAAGGAATCCCTGACAGGCGCCACTTTCCTAGAACACCCTAGAGTAGACGCTCCAACAGACTCGACGGTGGAAGCTTCGGGAACAACGATTGGCGGAGTCCTGGAGCAACAGATCGAAGGAAGTTGGCGACCGCTGGCTTTCTTCAGCAAACATCTGTGTGTCAGAGCTAAAGTGCAGTGTTTTTGACAGGGAATTACTAGCCATCCGCCACTTCAGATACTTCTTCAAGGACAGGACTTTCATGGCCTTCATGATCACAAACCCCTGACTTTTTCCCTGGCCAAAATTTCGGACTCCTGGTCAACCCGCCAACAGCATCACCTCTCATACACTTCTAAGTACACCACAGATGTGAGGCACGTCTCAAGAGTGATTCCATGTGCTGTTGAAAGGAGTGGACTTCGTGGCATTGGAGGAGGCACAGCAGGAGGACAAGGAAATATCCCAGTACAGAACAGTCATATTGGGACTACAACTTCAAGACATCCCAGTGGGCACAGGTAACCTCACCCTCCTGTGCGACATGGCCACAGGACAGGTCAGACCCATCGTCCCGGCAGCTTGAAGAAGACCAGTTTTTGACTCCATCCATGGGCTGGCGCAACCATCCATCAGGACCACGGTCTGGCTGGTGGCCAGCAAGGTCAGTGGGTGGTCAAAGTCATGCACTCAATGCCAATTGGCCAAGGTACAGTGGCATACCAAGACCCCACCACAGCTCTTTGAGCCTGCTAAGCGAAGGTTTGACCACATCCAATTGGACATAGTGGGACCCTTACCAATATCTCAAGGTTTCCACTACTTGTTCACGATGGTCAATCATTTCACCAGGTGGCTGGAGGCAGTCCCTCTAGCAGACACTTCCATGACCTCATGAGCCAGGACCCTCATCTCGTTCTGGGTGGCATGGTGAGGATTGCCTTCACACATCACATCCAACAGGAGAGCCCAGTTCACCTCCAGCCTGTGATCCTGAAGTAGTCAGCCAGTGAAGAGAAGAGTATTTAATACAGTGTTAACAGGCTTAATGTACATGTGGCCTGGCATCATGACATCTGAAGTGCTAACAACCTCATGACATAGCTATGTTGAGTAGGCCAGGGCTTCTCAGTAGACTACAGGTACTGCTGAGTCACTATGCCTCGTTGCTGTAGTAGCTAGTTGCCAGTAGACAGGAGCCTGTTGTGTCTAGCTGTCACAAGACAGGAGTTGTTAGCACTGGTTCTGCCCACTCCCTCCAAGCATACCGCTACAACTGATGTAAAAAATTATACTGAACGAATCTATATCTTACATTAATAGGATTTGTCATACTATCTTGACAGAGAACTAACCATTTTTGCTCATCATTTGTAATATTCAACTCCACCTCTCATTTCTGTCTAGGTTATGCACTTCTTGTTTAATAGTTCCCTTTTGCAATGAAAGCTATATTGAAGAAGTAAATTTCTTAATGTTTCCTCTCTTAATAAGAGTTTCCACCTCACTACAAATGGGTAACTGCATCTCTAAACCTAACTTTTACCCTAAATATGCCCTCAGTTGGAAATAACAGAACAAAGAATTGTTAGGTATTCCATATTTATTCCTCAATTGTTCAAAAGACAGCAATTGGCCTTGTTCATAACAATCTTCAATATTTTTAACACCCTTACTAAACCAAATGATTAAAAATCGATGACTTTTTGAAAAAGGTTCAAGCTGGTTTTGAATTAGAGATATCTTAGGTGATATACTTTCTTTCATTATTGAATGCTAATTACAAGATACTTGTTAAAATATTGGCAAATAGGCTGACTAAATTGTTGCCTAAATTAATAAATATGGACTAGACAGAGATAATCAGCGGACAATGTGGCCAGACTATTTAGTACATTTAGCAGAAAAAAGAAAAGATCTAAGTTTTGCTGTGGCTGTAGACACAGAAAAAGCCTTTGACAGATTGGAATGAGACATTTTGTTTAAATTTGGATTTGGCCTAACGTTTATAAATTGGATTAAGCGATTATATAATGATCCTAAAGCTAAAATAGTAACTAATGGACAGATATCTACCCCATCTCAATTGACAAGATCAAGTCTACAAGGATGTCCTTTATCTCCAGCTTTGTTTATACTAGTTATAGAGCCATTAGCAGAAGTAATTAGGAACAATTTGGAAATTAAAGGATTTAAGGTTGGCCAAGAAGAGCATAAAATTATCTTATTTGCAGATTTTTATAAATATATTTGACAGAACCTGAGACTTCTTTAAGGAAACTACTTTTTAACTTAGAAGAATATGGTATAGTCTCTGGTTATAAAATAAATTGAGACAAAAGTGAAATTATGCTTCTTACAGGAGATTATAGTTATTGTCAAAGAGATGTTCAATTTAAATAGCCAAAAGATGGAATTAAATATTTAGGGATCCATGTAGACAATAATTTTAAAAATGTATATAAACTGAATTATTTTTCATTAATTAAAAAGTTGATGTAAAAAAAAGGATGACTTTACCTATAACATTAATCAGAAGTGTTAACTGTATAAAGATGAATATATTCCCAAGAATTCAATATCTCTTTCAAACCTTACCTATATTATTGCCACAAAAGTTTTTTCAAGAATTAAATAAAAATGGAGGGAAATTTCTTTGGAAAAGGTAAAATGTCAAGAGTCTCTGTAGAAACATTAACATGAAACTATTGTTAGGAATTAAAGTACCTTTAAAGAAATTGCTCGAGACAAAAATTGAGAACAAAGAACATTTATTACTACAACAATGCAAAGTTGGGTGCTTCCCCTTACCCTGGGAATACACACACATACTGGGGCTCACCCAACTTTTATACAGTCAATTTCAGTATCAGAATGCCCTCCCCCTTACATTCTTCTGCCCCCTGGATGGGTTTGGCATAGGTAATTCTTCCTGCCTACGTGCAGTTTCAGTACACTTGGAGGACCAGGGGGTATCCTGTGGGTGCCCCATCATGTCATTGTCCTTATTCACACCTTCCTGATTCTCTGGGCTACAGTCTCTTAATATGCAGAGTTGACTCATTCTATCTAGGGTTGGCTAATTTCATATGTATAAATCTGTGTATGGTTAGCTAATTAGAAATGTATGACTTGGTACTTCTGTCCAGGGCTAGGAGACCCTTATCTGATCCAGACTACCTCAACTTCCTACATTCTATTGTACCTTACCATTCCTTATCTTAGTCCTATGGTCTTGTCACAAAGGATAGAAGATTCTTATGTTAATCGTGCTGACTCTGCTTTCCTGCATCCTAAGCCCCAAACTTATCCTGTTTGAACTGGTTTCAGCCATTTTACTGATGAACTTTAGTTTCTTCCATGTTCATAATTTTAGGTCAATTTTCCCATCTCTCACAATCCTCACTTTTCTTTTAGATCAGTAATACTGATCTTTCACCATGATCAGTGTTACTGATCTTTGGTTACTAGTGTCAGTGTGACTGATCCCCCCCCCCCCACCTTTTCCTCACTTTTCTTTTAGATCAGTAACACTGATCTTTCAAGTGTAAGGTGTAGTTTTACCCAGCTGGTCAATAACCGAATTGTAATGTCTGTGTAAAGTCTTTAGGTAGGGGAGCACCATGAAGGTCAGGGGAGTGAGTCCAGCTGCTTATTAGGGTTTTGAGTATCAGGCTCCAGTTCTCAGTAAAGAGTCTAGTCCATCCCATACGTTGAAATATTGAAGCAGTGTCTTTGAAGCACACGACCTTTGTAAGTGTTGTCCCGACGAAGTCTGTGAGAGGCGCTGCCTTCAGCAGCGAACAAGTAGCAGTCTATGAGAAGCGCTGCCTTCAGCAGCGAACGAGTAGCAGTCTATGAGAAGCGCTGCCTTCAGCAGCGAACGAGTAGCAGTCTATGAGAAGCGCTGCCTTCAGCAGCGAACGAGTAGCAGTCTATGAGAAGCGCTGCCTTCAGCAGCGAACGAGTAGCAGTCTATGAGAAGCGCTGCCTTCAGCAGCGAACGAGTAGCAGTCTATGAGAAGCGCTGCCTTCAGCAGCGAACGAGTAGCAGTCTATGAGAAGCGCTGCCTTCAGCAGCGAACGAGTAGCAGTAGTCAGGCGGTTCCGTTTGATTGTGGCTCGTATCTGATGTCCTCTTCAGCCCCGAACCCTAGGGCCACCGATCTCCGAAGGCTGTTTGGAGCCTGATATTAAAGTGTCAAGCAGCTCACATTGTTGGAAACTGGTGCTCCCTTTCATGGGGTGATGAAAAGTGACCAAGCAGGGGGGGGATTGTTTCTTGTGATTTAACTGTGTGTTGCAGCTTGTCTGCTAACATTAGCATTGAACTTGTGAGTTGCAGCCTGTCTGTGTACATTAGCATATGTATTAACTCTCTCTCTCTCTGTTACATGTACAATGCTGACTACCATTCTGTCTGTCTTTGTCCCACCATGTCCTTTGTGCTATCGCTTCAAAACTCCTGTCTTTAATACCTGTGTAGGCAATGATACAAATTAGATGTACTCCACTAAAGCTGTTTAATTCCCCTGGTCCGGATTGGGATCCCTTATATCCCATTATGACTATACATTAAATCTATGCCCTGTCTACATTCTAAAGGAGCTGAATTGTAACCTCTGCTGCCCCTATTCCAGGGGGGCTTAAAACATTAACGAACAATATTCCAAAGAAATTAGTAATCAACAATGAACAATACATGTAAAGCTCATTAAAAACAGCATTAAAATACAATAAGAACTGAATAAAGCACAATAAATGTAAAGCTCATTGAAAACTGCAATAAAATACAATAAGAACTGAATAAAACACAATAAATGTAAAGCTCATTGAAAACTGCAATAAAATACAATAAGAACTGAATAAAACACAATAAATGTAAAGCTCATTGACAACTGCAATAAAATACAATAAGAACTGAATAAAACCACAATAAATGTCAAGCTCATTGAAAACTGCAATAAAATACAACAATAACTGAATAATCAAAAGACAAGTAAAATACAACAATAACTGAATAATCATAAAAAAAGGTTACATTACGGCACTTTGTCACGGCGCAGTGTAAGTTTCAGGTCTGATGGATGAGGAACTGCACGCCAGGTTGGGGTTTGAATCTGTGTGTCGTGGTGTTGTGGTTCAGAAGCTGGTTTAACCCTTTGAATGTGGGTCCAGCCTTTTTCTCTTGTTCTTACTGCGGTGTCTGTAATTAAAAGTACACAGAAGGGACCATCCCAGGCAGGTTTTAGTTGATCTTCTTGCCATGCTTTTATATAAACCCAATCACCAGGTTTAATAGAATGTATAGGAAAGTCTAAGGGTGGTGTTTGGGCTAAGAGTCCTTTTTGCTTTAAATCTTGGATGGAAGTAGAAAGTCCTCGTAAAAATTTTGAAATGTATTGGTCATTAGCTTCAGGAATGGGAGAATCAGTGTGATATCCCATAAATGGGAGTCCAAACATCATCTCATACGGTGAGACTGCGAGGTCTTTACGAGGTGCTGTCCTAATTCTAATCAGCGCTAACGGCAATGATTTAATCCAGGACAGACCAGTTTCTTCATGAAGTCGAGTGAGTTGGAGTTTCAATGTTTGATTCATACGCTCGACTCGCCCCGAGCTTTGGGGATGCCATGGGGTATGTAGTTGCCATTCTATTCCTAAGCTCTTGCAGACACCCTGTAGAATCTTAGAGGTGAAATGCGTACCTCTATCTGAATCAATGGTCTGCATCATACCGTATCGTGGAATGATACCTTCAATAAGTATTCGGATGACAGTGTTGGCACGATCATTCGGGGTAGGAAAAGCTTCAACCCATCTTGTGAAATGATCAACCATGACAAGGAGGAATTTGTAAATGCCAATCTTAGGAAGTTCAGTAAAGTCTATCTGTATGCGCTGGAACGGGCGGACGGCAATGTCGCGACCGCCAGGTATTACTTGGCGCATCGATTTCTTATTAACCCTTTGACAAATGGGACAAGATCGAGTAGCAGATTTAGTAATATTGTATATGCCAAGGCAGTGAAGGGAACGTGTAAAAGCATCTATAAGGGACTGGGTTCCCCAATGTGTTTGTTGATGTAACTGATCTATGATTTGGCGGGCTATGGCTTTGTTAATAACTTGCCGTCCGTCTACTGTCCACCACAACCCGTCAGCAGTCTGGCAAAATCCCTGATCTCTCATTGCAACCTCTTCTTCCCGTGTAAAGATGGGATTCTTTTTAATCTCTATTGGCGTGGGTAGGAGCTGGTATAAATGAATCCTTTCTGCTAATGCCGCCTGTTTGGCAGCTGCATCAGCCTGCCTGTTTCCTCTAGCTTCAGGACTGTTACCAGTCTGATGTCCACGCACATGTACAATGGCAATATCGGACGGGAGTGCTAAAGCCTCCAGGGATCGGGTGATTAACTGTTCGTGAGCTAACTTTTGTCCTTTGCCAGTTATCATCCCCCTTTCCTTCCATATCTTACCGAAGGTGTGGACTACCCCAAAAGCATATTTAGAATCAGTGTAGATCGTTCCTACCTTGTTTTCTAGTTCGTGGAGTGCTCTACAGAGGGCATATAACTCACAGGATTGTGCTGACCAATGGCCGGGGAGGCGACCAGCTTCGATCACAAGTTCCTGTTTACCGTCCACTACGCTATACCCGCTATAGCGGGTACCTGCAATACAACGTGAAGAACCATCAATAAACAGTTTTTCCCCTTCAGTTAAAGGGACATCGGTTAGGTCTTCCCTAATTTTTGTTTGTAAGTCGATAACCTCTGAGCACGAATGTTCTAAACTGTCCAAAGGCTGGTCACTAGCTGGGGAGATGAGGAAGGTTGCTGGGTTGAGAGTTTTGGTTGTAATTAAGGTCAAATCATTGCTGTCCATTAAGATCGTTTCGTATTTTAGGATTCTCGAATCCGTGAGCCACCTTCCAGCCCGCTGTAATAGAATATTGCGGACTGTATGAGGGGTATGCACTGTCATAGGGGCACCGAAAGTAATCTTTCGTCCTTCCTCTACCAAAATTGCAGTGGCTGCGACGGCTTGTATACATTCTGGCCAGCCGCGACAAACGGGGTCTAAAAGCTTTGACAGGAAAGCCACTGGTTGTCTATAGCCAGCCTTGGTCTGTGTGAGCACGCCGGTGGCTGTTCCAGCTTTGGTATTAGTGTACAAATCAAAGGTTTTGTTTAGATCTGGCAACGCTAAAACTGGGGCACTCGTTAGGCATCGTTTAACAAAGTTGAATTTTTCAATCTCTTCATCCGTCCAGTCAAGGGTTTGGGATGTTATACTGGAAATCTTATCATAAAGAAATTTGACCAGAATCGAATAATTCTCTATCCATATTCTACAGAATCCCACTAACCCAAGGAATTTCCTGAGTTCTTGAGTATTTTTGGGAGGGGGGATCTGTATAATACCAGTTATTCTTTCTGGGCTAATTTTCCTGGTTCCTTGACTAACTAGATGACCTAAGTATTTGACCTCAGTTTGCACAAATTGTAATTTAGACTCACTGACTCTCAGACCTTTCTTCTCCAGAAAGTTTAAAAGTGCCACTGTAAAATCTTTAGCTAATTCCTGTGTTCTTGCAGTAATTAGCAAGTCATCCACATACTGTATGAGTTGGCAATTTTCTATCTTAGGAGTTTCATCTAATACCCGCTCTAAGACTTGACCAAATAAATTGGGTGATTCGGTAAAGCCTTGGGGAAGGACTGTCCACCGGTATTGGTTTTTACGGCCAGTAAAGGGGTTCTCCCATTCAAAGGCGAACATGTCTCTGCTTTCTGTGGCCAATGGACAAGTCCAGAATGCATCCTTTAAATCAATGACACTAAACCATTGATTATGGGGGTCAATTTTACTCATGATGGTATACGGGTTGGGTACAACCGGGTGACGGGCAAGAATGAATTTGTTAAGCTCCCTCATGTCCTGTACTAGGCGGTAAGTGCCGTCTGGCTTTTGAACAGGTAAAATCGGGGTATTAAAGGGAGACATACAGGGTTCGAGTATACCGTCTTGAATCAACTGGTCAATTACGGGCTGTAAGCCTTTCCGGCCAGCCATCGGAATTGGGTACTGTTTCTGTCTAACAATTCGTTGAGGATCTTTTAGCGTGACTTGTAGCGGAGGAATATCAAGGATTCCTCTATTTCCCTTCCCTGCCCATACTCTTGGATTTATCAGTTTGCGATCTTCTTCGTTTAAAACATAGAATTGAACTCCAATGCCTGATTGTAGAGGTCGAGTACCGATAGCCAATTGGTCCTGTAGATCCCTCCCTAACAAGCATACTCCGGCTTGGGGAAGTAATAGAAGATCCTCAGTTATGATCTTATCTCCCATTTGAATACTGACTTCTCGCAATACTGGGACTGGAAAGTCTCTACCTCCTACCCCAGAAACTGTGACTGTCCCTTCTATTTTCACCTCCTTCGGTTGGTATAGAACGCTAGATCGGGCAGCTCCAGAATCGACCAGAAATGTCATCTTATCCCCGTGAGGTCCTATGCATAAATTAACTAACGGTTCTCCTTGCAGCCCCACGGTATGTATTAATTGAGAACCGTGACCCCCCTATTCGTGATCAGCTTCCATCAAGGCATAGGAACGTGTGTCCATTGCTCGCAGTGGGCAATCCTTTTTAAAGTGCCCTTCCTTTTTACAATGAAAACAAATGAGGGGTCCCGTTTCCCAATCTTTCCCAAAACTTCTAGGGGGTATACGTCGTCCCCGGAATCCTCCTCTACTCCTCCATCTGCTGGGGTCTCCACCTCCCCACCCTTGGCTCCCCTCTTTTTGGTGGTGGTCAGCTACTATTCCTTTAACTGTCTGTAATAGAATTTTAGCTTTCCCTTTTTGTTTATCCTCTGCCCTCTGTACAAATGCTCTCTGAGCAATCTGTAGTAACTGAGTAATTCCTTGCTCATGCCAATTTTCTGTCTTTTGTAACTTTCTTCGGATGTCTGGGGCTGAGTTGGTAATGAAACCCGTTAGAACCAATTGTTCCCCTGCTGGGGATTCTATGTCGAGACCCCCGTATTGTTGAATTGCCGTGCGCAGTCGATTGAGAAATGCAGAGGGGGTCTCCTCAGGACCTATGGGAACCTCAAAGGCTTTTTTAAAGTTTTGTCCTTTGGGGACAGAATCCTTGATTCCTCTGATCAAATTTATCCTATACTCATCCATCAGTGTGCGGCCAGCACTGGTATTTTTGTCCCAATTAGGTTTTGTGAGAGGGAATTTGGCTTCTCCAGGGATCGCCTCGTGTCCCCCTTGGTGTTCCTTATCCCATGCTTTAATGCCTGCCTGTCGGATCATTCCCCGCTCATCTAAGGTAAACAAGGTTTTAAATATGGCTGTTAATTCCTCCCAAGTATACAAATTTGGTCCCAAAAATTGGTCTAACTGTTCGGCACATCCCTGGGGATCTTCTATCAGGGAGATTAATTCTTTCTTAAAATTACGTACTTCAGTGCTGGTCAGGGGCACATTTACGAACCCAAGACCTTCTCCTACGGGAACCTCCCGTAGGGGTCGCATCCAGCTAATTTCTGGTTTCTTTGATTTGTTTTCCTGTTCCCTGAGGAATACATCGCAAGGTTCTGCCACTTCTTCCTGAGGGGTCTCACGCTGTTCGGAGTAACAATGCTCTACCTCTACTGTTAACGGGGGTGGTAATCGAGCGCTTTGTGAGCGAGTCACCATACCACTCCGGTTCTCCTCTCTCTTCTCTAGTGGTATGGGAGGAGGAGGGGGAGGTGCAGAAGGGTAGGCAATAGGAGGGGAAGGAAAGATAGGAGCCGGCATAGGAGGAACATAAGGTGGAGGGAGGGAATGTAACACATCCCAACCCTGTGGTTCAGGGACAAGAGGTTCCTCCTCTCTCTTATTCCTGAATTCTTTCTCATTCAAAACCAGCTGTTCAATGGATCCCTTGAGCCAGCAGGCTGCATATTCCCTGCTCTCAACATTGTCTGGCTGGTTTTGATAGAGCCATAAGTTCAAAGCTTCACACATCCATTCATCCTCGGATCCGAATTTTGGCCAGTACACGGAGCTCCCTTTAACCGGGTATCTCACCCATTCATTACAACAATACCTGACCATCGTCAGTTTGTCTTTACTGCGGGTCTTTCCTGTGCCCCACTCAGATAACATCATCCCAAGTGGGCTGTACGTAGCTATCTGGTGGTCACGTCCTGTGTCAGGACTCTCATCTCTACTGCCCGCTATTCCCATACTTAGGAACAAGTAAAATACTCTTACCGAGTTCTGGCAGTACTGCTCTAGCGTGCGTCCTTCCGCCGTTTGTTCTCAATGCCTCTTCTCGGATATCACTCGCTTCTTCCACTGACCAGCCACCCGTCGCCCGTGAGTCCAGCTGAATCAGCCGGGGTGCACCTACTCTCGTCGTCGGGGCACTCTGTCAGTGGAGGGAGTGTGATCCCGGACGAGCCCCCATTTGTTAGGAATTAAAGTACCTTTAAAGAAATTGCTCGAGACAAAAATTGAGAACAAAGAACATTTATTACTACAACAATGCAAAGTTGGGTGCTTCCCCTTACCCTGGGAATACACACACATACTGGGGCTCACCCAACTTTTATACAGTCAATTTCAGTATCAGAATGCCCTCCCCCTTACATTCTTCTGCCCCCTGGATGGGTTTGGCATAGGTAATTCTTCCTGCCTACGTGCAGTTTCAGTACACTTGGAGAACCAGGGGGTATCCTGTGGGTGCCCCATCATGTCATTGTCCTTATTCACACCTTCCTGATTCTCTGGGCTACAGTCTCTTAATATGCAGAGTTGACTCATTCTATCTAGGGTTGGCTAATTTCATATGTATAAATCTGTGTATGGTTAGCTAATTAGAAATGTATGACTTGGTACTTCTGTCCAGGGCTAGGAGACCCTTATCTGATCCAGACTACCTCAACTTCCTACATTCTATTGTACCTTACCATTCCTTATCTTAGTCCTATGGTCTTGTCACAAAGGATAGAAGATTCTTATGTTAATCGTGCTGACTCTGCTTTCCTGCATCCTAAGCCCCAAACTTATCCTGTTTGAACTGGTTTCAGCCATTTTACTGATGAACTTTAGTTTCTTCCATGTTCATAATTTTAGGTCAATTTTCCCATCTCTCACACTATGAATTGGGAAGTTTACAGCTTCCTAACTTTAAGAATTATTATGAAGCAGCTCAAATAAGATTTTTGATCCTTATTTTAGTGTAGAAAAACCAGCTTGGGTTAAATTAGATTTAGATAAAATAGGAGAGAGATTAGAAGAGGAATTTATATACAAGTGGGATTCAAAAATATTAACCAAGGTTAAAGAGACACCATTGCTGAAAGATTTGTTTACTGTTTGGAAAAAGATCAACAATTAATTTGTTTTCTAAATCTTAAACAATTTTGTATTCCTGTTGTGTTTTTTAGATTTTAGTAGCTGTATGAATCATATAATTATTGTATGTTCTTTCCTGTCTCTGATATCATGAACAAGTCAAACCATACAGAGAGCATCCTTTATTGAAAGCAATAATTTTCAAATCACAACATTGTCTGAAACAAAACTGAATCAGTAATTTCACATGGTGTACTCATTTCTTAGTGTCGGTCACTTCAAAAACAGAATAACACTTCACATCTCATTTAAAATGCAAGAGCTTGGCTGAAACCAGTCATGCAGGCACCAGTGGCTTTGCAAAAGACAACTGGACTGTTTTGGAAGGAATTTTCAAAAGCAGGTGCAAATGAAACAGTCCATGCTCAGAGCATGATAAGATCTTTCAAAGATTGGGTTTGGAGCCTACAAGGAGTTCTGGTTTTTACAAGCAGAAAGAAAGGAAAGAACCAATAGGATTCCTCTTTTAGAGAGAGAGAGAGAGAGAGAGAGAGAGAGAGAGAGATAACTGTTCTGCAGTAGCTTTTGGGAGGCTGCAACATGACAAGCTGGCAGCTTGTTTAAAACTCCATTTTGAAGATGGGTTGTGAGTTCTGAGTTCACCTTGTTCAAAACCCTTGTGGCCCTTACAAGAGGAAATGGCTGGCTAGAGTGTTTCTCCTGAAATAAGGGAAAAAAGAGGAACTCTGTGGTGTCCTGGAAGAAGAGGTTATCAGTTGGAAAACCCACAATGGGGCAGGTTTCTTCGGCAAGACACTGAAGTGGCTGATCAGAGAATCAATTTGTGTGTGTGTATCCAACGAGCAACATATATCTCTCTGAAACCATCTAGAACTTTCCTGAGTGGTAACCATTTACCTTTAAGTACTAGAGCCTGGTGAAAATTTATAAATTTAAAATTCTGTACACAGTATAAGAATTGCCTGATACCAGTGAACTTGAAGGAGTGAGAAGTGAGATTGGACTGTGAATCAAAGAACTTTACTGGACATATACACATTACATACGTGTGCACTTAGAATTAGATGGGGTTAAGCTAAGTTAATAGTAATAAGTTAAAGTTTTATTCTTTTTTTATGTTTAAAGAAAATTAAAAGCAACTTTTGTTTCAGTAACCATTTGTCTTGATGAATTTCTATTGCTGCTGGGTTTGGGGGTCCTCTGGTCTTCTTACAAAGTTAACAGCTATAAATTCATGCAATTATAAATGTATTTATCTACTGTTCTTGTAGTTTAAATCTCATCAAAGGTGCACTGCCTGTCATTGCAACTGTGCTAACAAAAGAACCTTCATCAGTTTCACTCTTCCATTTCACCCTCATGCACTAACATTGCAAACTTGACACCACTGTCATGGCTGCCTGTTCCTTTGTACTTCTTGCATAAGTAAATAAACAGAGGCAGAGTTATAAATAAAATATATTTTATGATACTGGCATATTAGGGAAGGCACCTTTCCAAGTGTTCTCCTATGAGACACATTAGTTCCTTTGCATATGGAAATGAGAGATGCAAAAAATGATTTGGATTCAAGCTGAGCCTGCTGTGCTGAGGATTCTTAAGTGACCTCTTAAGTATTTTAAGTTAACCTCTTAAGTATATTATTCTTAAGTATTTTCAGCAGTGAATACCACAACAAGGTTTTTAAACTTCAGAATATTTTTCATTGAGCCAGGAGGTGAAAAGGACTACAGTCCCAAGCCCTACAGCATATGTAATGGTTCTTCCTCCCCCAATGGTTTCCTCCATCTTAGGTAATTACCTTGGTTCACTATCTAGGAGGGCCAAACAGTTTATAATAGTTCACATGCATCAAGAAGGTTTATGTGAGGAGCCGTTTTTGTTGGCCCACAGCCCTATGGTTAGTCATATTGATTGGTTTTGGACACAAAAATTGAAAACTTCAACTTTTAGCATTTATTTGTTTATCCAATTAATATTGGAAATATTCTTCAAGCATTTTTCTAATATTTTTCTGCAATCTTACTGCTGAGAGAGATGAGTAAAACTAATATGAAAATAGGAGAGATGAAGAAAGCTAGTATGGATATATGTGTAATGAATAAAGCCAGTATGAATAGGATAAGGGTAGATAATAGAATGTAGGAAGTAAAGTTAGTCTAAATAAGGGTCTTCTAGCCTTAGAGAGAGTCAGCAAGTTCCGCATATGTAGCCTTAGACAGAATTAGCAAGTTGTGCATATAAGAGTTAGTAAGCCCTGAGGGTTGGGAAGGTGTGAATAAGGACAAAGGCAGGTTTGTGAATAAGGACAATGACATGATGGGACACAGACACGATACCCCCTGGTCCTCCAAGTTCACAGAAACAGCAGGTAGGCAGGCAGGATTGCCTAATGCCATACTTATCCAGGAGGCAGAAGAATGTTAGGGGGGGGGGGGGAGTGTACCTCTACACTGAAATGAACTGTATAAAAGTTGGGTGAGCCCCAGTATGTGTGTGTATTCCCAGGGTAAGGGGAAGCACCCAACTTTGCATTGTTGTATAATAAATGTTCTTTGTTCTCAATTTTTGTCTCGAGCAAATTCTGTGAAGGTACTTCTGTTTCTCATACTGCCAATTAATTTTGTTAATGAATCTGCTCTGAAAAGTTGCCCACTTTCCAAATGTTATGGATAGCAACGAGTATGGGTTCCCCCATATCTGAAATTCGGTTGATCAAAAAATTCAGTTATCCAAACTTATTTTTCGGCAGAGACATCACATCACAAGTTGGAAAAAAAAATGTGCCCATTGTGCTCACGTGGGGCTCTGAATCCATAGGAGCTCTCGTGTATTGTACAATGGCAAAAAGATCTGCAGATAGCACTGTCAATGTCAGTGAAAAGAAAAGGAGGAAGTGTTTATGTATGAAAAAGTCGTTGAGAATTTCTTGTGTTTGTGGCTGCATTTATCTTATTTTGTAAGCAGAGATCACGTTGTTTTCTTTCTTCTTCTTTGGCTTGGCTTCACGGACGAAGATTTATGGAGGGGGGTAAAAGTCCACGTCAGCTGCAGGCTCGTTTGTGGCTGACAAGTCCGATGCAGGACAGGCAGACACGGTTGCAGCGGCTGCAGGGGAAAAATGGTTGGTTGGGGTTGGGTGTTGGGTTTTTCCTCCTTTGCCTTTTGTCAGTGAGGTGTTTTAGGTAAGAATTATTTCATGCTTCAACTACCTTCCTTTTTTTATTGTTGTTTAATTGCTGATACACGTATTTTGCAAATGCTACTGGGCTACTTAAAGCATTATTCGGGTATCAGAAAAATCAAGTTAACCGAAAAAAGCCCAGTCCCAAGCTTTTCGGATTTAGGGAAACGTACTGTAGTTGCAATTAGTTTAAGCTCATCAGACACATTTTCCTCCATGATGATCATTTAAGTCTACTGCACAAAAGCTGTCCTTAAGTACAAAGTTGAATAAGTTGTACAAGCTGACATTAGACTTCTTATTTCTGGTTTTAATATTTGCTTTAGCTTTTTGTTTAGAAACTGAAATATTGTGGCTATGTGGTAGCTTTGAACTTGAAGTAGATGCAGTTCCAAAGCAACATTTTTAAAAAATGAATAAAAAGTGCGACAACAAAGCAAAATTGAGCATCATCCAAACAGAGTTTATGCTATTACAGAATTTAGGTGTGGAGACATGTAAAAAATATCTTTTTGGAAGAATTGATGGCATCTTCTGAAAAAGCACATCCAGTCTTACACTCAAGCACAAAGAAAAGGCACTTGATAATCAAATGGGTGGAACCTGAAACAAGGGTTCCTTAAGATGCCTCCAGAGTTGTGTATGAATTTGTATACATGTCTGTTTCCCAATCAACTTCCATCTGCTCTTTCAAAAGATAACTGTTTACTTAGCCTTTGGTAGAAAAGTTCTCTTCCACTGCAACTTCTTCTTGAACCATGATGCCTTAATCCTATTAAAATGATTATTCCCTCTGATTCTGGATTCTCTCTGGTACACCAGTGACTTCCATTCAAGGGAATTAGTTCTGACTGGCAGATGACTATTTTTGCTAATCAGTGCCCGATTTGTAAGTCCGAGTGTGCCATTTTCAGAAGATGTCATCATTTCCTCCAAAAATATATTTTTCCAAGTGATCACTACTAGGACTTCTTTTTACCAACTGGAATTCTTATAATTGCAAGGCCAGCCTGGGTGACCCCAGATTATTTAATATACTGCGTCATTCTCCTAAACTCCTCTTTCCCATCTTCTCCAGCCAGCAGATCCTATCTCTTTGCCCAGTGAGTTCAGGCTACCATCCAGCTCTGAACCCACACTATTCTCTCGTTTTCATCATGCCAACGTTAATCTTATTTTGGAGACCCACATTTCACTTCCTTGATCATTTACCCACCCAGTCTCTTGCTACCTTCTAAATTAGATGCAGTCTTTAGTGATTCCCTCTGCTGAGGTTCCATCCTGCAATTCCTGAAATCTATCCTCATTATGTGTCAAGTGGAAAAAAAATCCTGGATCCTCAATTATTACAAACAAATTCCAGTCCATTTTTCCTAAATGGTTTGATTATATTGTTCTAGTTAGTTTTGTGCCCCATCTCAGCACAATTTTTACAAGTTAATGAACCCTTCCATGACAGAGATACTCTATCTCTCCTCATTCTACTTGACTCATCTGCAGTCACTGTCACAGCTGATCATATCATTCTTTTCTGTTGATACCCCATCAACAGACAGATCGTGAGACTACAATATAGGTAAATTGATTCATTCTAATGGCCAATGAATGATGTAAAATTACTCCTCTTTCTGCACATGCTTCATTCCAGTTAACATTATTATTAAGGACACAGCTGCATTTTTCTTAAGAATTGTATGAGCCGATGGTAAAAAGATAATGGCGTGGCTGAAGCTGCTGTAATGGCAGTGCTGCTACTGGTACAGACACTGGAGAGTGGGAAATGGAGACCCGGTGGGGTCATACTACCCAGTCATTATGATGATGGCCCCTTACAGATTTTAAATGGGCCAGTGGTATTTTTTAAATGGGCCATAGGTTTGTGTCCATGCTTGGCAGCAGACCACATGGGGACCAATGGACCGATGCAGGGCCTCACCACCCTGAAGACACCTGGGAGAAGACCCCACAGGGAAGGTGATCACAGCAGTGGTCCAGCAAAAGGCTTGGAAGCTGAAGGCCTCATACAAGGCTACATGCTGCTGGAGACAGGTTTTTAGAACTATGTTAAAACACAAAAGTCTGCAGGCACCATGATTGAAGTAAAAACACAGTGCTTGAAAAATTTAGCAGGTCATACAGTGTACTTTATGTAGCAAAGCTAAAGATACATAACCAACATTTTGGGCTTGAAGGGATGACACAATGGCCTTACATTCAAATGTATGGTTTATATTGTTGCTAAGAAAAATGTTAAACCTCAGGAGGGGGAAAAATTTTCAGAAAATGCAATAAATTATCAGAAATTGATGATAGAAAATATGTTATAGTCCACTGTGTTTACTATTGCCCATCTTTCATGGGTACATTTTGCATTAAAGTCAACTTACACATAGGAAAATTGCCCAGGAGTGTATTTTCTTTCAGTTCATGCAACACTTGCTGAACTCTGAATAATGCACTGCAATTCACCACCACACCACCCTTTACTGGCTTACATTGCAATCCATAAATATCATGCAATGCTCAAAAAACAAAACTATGAGCCCATGCTTCTTAAGTTAACACTAAGACGTCAAATCTGCATGGTGCCTGAATTTTCAATGTGCATTATAATAAAAATCTAAAACAAAAGTGGTGCTGGAGAGTGGTGACAATGAGTCAGAATATAGGATGGAAATCAAGAATCTAGTTGTATGATACAGAAATAATAATCTTGGTCTTAATATCAGAGTTCATTGTTTTCCCTCTTACTTATATTATCTATATTTTTCTTGTGAGTTGTGTGTTTTATGTACATGGGAGGCAGCAGCAGGTTTGACAGTCATTACATATGTACATTGTACTTGAGTATAAGGCAATAAACCTAATTCATTCATTCACGGGTCATCCCATCACATTTAAACAAGTGCCACTGCTGCTCTAATCAATTTACACCTGCAAGTCTTGTGTAGAACAGGGCTTGTAGGAATAGACTATCGTGTTGAGGGGTCACAGATCACCACATCTCCTCCCAATGTTTTCTCCAATTTCTGTGGCAGCCTTTTTACGTACAGATAGACACCAACTTACGATGTTCCGAAATTCAAAATTTTGAAGTTATGATGGTCAGGAACCGTAGTTTCAATTTCGAGTTCCAATGTTTCCCCACTCTTGCGATACACAGCGCAGACACGCAGTGACGTGACTCTCTCACGAAACTGGGCAATTGCAGCATCGTGTGAGAGTGGTGTTCGCCGTAAGCTGCGATACAACCATGCTAGCTGTCTCTGCAGCTTTTGAATACTGTAATGGTTTTCAGTGCCCTCTCCCCAGCCACCTGCTTATCCAAGCTCCTGACCACGGGTCTTCTCCCTGGCCACCTGCGTATCCAAGCTCCCAATGCCCAGGCCACCCACACATCCAAGCTCCTGAATGCAGGTCCTCTCCCTGGCCACCTGTGCATCCGAGCTCCTGACATCTAGGCCGCCCATGCATCTGAGGTCCCGATCGTGGGTCCTCTCCCTGATTACTGTGTATATTACAGTAATGGTTTTTTCAGTGTAAATGTTTTTTGAATAAAGCTTTTCAATGTTTAATTACAAAAAAATTGTAGAGTTCTGTATTTTTTTGACTTACGATGGGATTCCTGGAACTGAATCCCATTGTATGTTGGGTCTACCTGCTGTGGTTAACTCTTTTAAGATCGGACCTCTTCCTAGTGAGTAGTCCTGCGATGGGACAGCTGGAGTCAGCTTCTCATTTGCACTTGAGGTGAACTACACAACTCTATGTGCAGACCATCACACTACTGTTTCCAAGTGAGATTTTAGCTCACCTTCACTAATATATGTGGGGAATCTGACTGGGCATTGCTGTTATACACAGCATATGCTTAACAAACATAAATGAAATGAAATGACATATTTGGACATTCATAAATCAATAAGAAAACCTTTCAAGTGGTTCCACGACATATCACCTTTTTTTTTCTTAACTAACATTTTGAAGTAGAATATCTGGCCCTCCTCTATTCCTGCTATAACTGCAAATGCATGGCAAAGTTTAGCTCCAACCTGATCTATAAATCTATGAACAACACTACTGCTGTTAGCCAAATTAAAGACAATGGTGAGTTAGATTAAAGGATGGAAATCAAGTATCTGGATGGGTCATGCCAGAGCAGCAAACTTGTTCTCATCAGCAAAAACAAAAGGAGCTGATTGTGGACTTTAGGAAGAAAAGTTGAGGAACCACACTGATGCACAGTGGTGGAAAGTTAGTACATCCTAGTCATCTGTATATCGGAGTACGGTACCTCTCCTAAGTCTAGTACATTGAACCAACCCTGAAGAATCTTTCTAATTTTTTTATTCATTCATTTTGAAACCAAGACATTTTAAATAACAGCATCCACATTTCTCATATATTTAAATATATTATAACGAAAAGCCTCCCAAAATGATTTTATAAAGATTGGTGGAAATAACCACATGCCATCCAACATGCATAATCTCCAAATATAAAAAGATGTTAACAATTTTTCAATTTATTTAATCAGAAAATACAAGTGGAAGGAAGTACATACTTCGACAAACTGCACATGTACTTCTCCAAACACAGGATGCTGTTGGTATCACAAAAAATTAATATTGTAGGAGGGTGCAAAATATATCCTGCTTCAAAAATGCAGATTCTTGGAGATCCAAGATGACAGTGAGGAACTTGTAAGGTGATCCAAGAGCTCCCGGAGGAAAAGAGAATAAAGGATAGATATAAGAAAATCCTCTAAAATAATAAGACCCCAAAAAGAAGGAAGACAACTAAGAATATGAATAGAAGAGCGAGAAGAGAAAGGAAAAAGATGGGAAAAAGAATGGAGACAGGATGGAGCTGGAGGTGGAGAGGATGATCCGGAGCCTATAAAGATGTTGGTGGCGGTGGCAGTGACGGCGGAGCCACGAATCTTCCCGAGGGAACAAGGCTCACCTGGGAGAGGGAAACAGCAGGATGGCCTTGATAAAGTTGGAGCTCGAGAGGGCCGGGGAAGGACACGACTGAAGCAGTGGGAGTGCTGTCAGCCATGGGAGATGTGAAGGCCCGAAGTCGCGGGGGCCTAGCTGAGGCCAAGTCAACAGCAACGCAGGTGGCGGAGGGATGCTGTTGTACTGAGGCCCAAGGTTGTGGGGTCCTAGCCGAGGAGGAGCTGACAGAAATGCGGGTGACGACGGGAGTGCTATCAGGTGTAGACAGTTTGGGGAACTAAGCTGAGAAGATGACGGCAACGCAGGTGGTAACGGGAGCGCAATTGGGCGTGGGAAGTTTGGGGACTTAAGATCGAGGGAGTTGAGTCGAGGCGGAGTCAGCCGTGATGCAGGTGGCAATGGGTGCACTGTTGGGCGCAGACAGTTCAGGGGTCAAAGTTGGGGAAGCTGAACTGAGGAGGAGTGTATGGTGATGCGGTTGGTGACAGGAGTATTATTGGGTGTGGGAGATTTGGGGACCCGTGGTCAGGGAAGTCAAGCTGAGGCGGTTGGCAGCGATGCGGGTGGTGACGGGAGTGCTGTTGGGCACGGACGGTTCGGGGTCCTGAGGTTGGGGGAGCCGAGCTGAGGAGGAGTGGACAGCGATAATGGCACCAGTGGAGAGGACCCTGCAGGCTGTAAGGAAAAGTAAAGGAGAAAATAAAGACTAACCTAGTCAGCCACTCCAACTGACAGGCGCGAAGAGGTCATGTCTGAGGTGGTGGAGGGCATGAGGGGTGGCCTGGAGTTGAAAAGCGAGATGGAGGAGGAAGAGGAAGAAGAGGAAGAATGCGGGAGTAAAAGAAGGACATTATAGGGAAGTGAAAGACAGATAAAGGGGGAAGAGGGCCTTTGCCGGAGAGATACTGGAGGCCAATGGTCAGATTAAAAAGAACTTTGAAGACAATGATGGCAGGGCAGGAGACAATCAAAGAAAGGCTGGAAAACCCAACAGAAAGGGTATCTGAAATAGAAGAGAGAATTGAGAGAGTGGAAGAAAGATTGGATAAGAGAGAGAACGAAATGGATGTGCGGGAAAGGGATAGAGTAAAGATATGGGAGAAGATAGATACCTTAGAAAACATCAGTAGAAGGAATACAGTTAAAATTAGGAGGGTTGAGACATGGTGGAGTTCCTGAAAAAGTGGATCTCCCTGCCTGGGGCCAAATCAATGGTCACGCTCTATCCTGGTGAGGCTTCTTCGCTACCAGGTTAGAGAGGATTTTATGAGTCGTGGCAGTGGGTGTGAAGGCTTGGGGGGGGGGGGGGGTCCCGATGGAATTTGAGGGGGAGGTTTTATTCTACCCAGACATAAGTGCAGCACTATTGAAATGTAGAAGGGAATTTGACCCGGTTAAAAAGGAATTGAGTTTACCCTCCTTCACCTGGCAATGCTGAAGATTGTAAAGGCAGGAGGGAAAGGAAAGTTTTTTTAAGGATCCAAGGAAGGCAATGGGCTTTGTAAAAACCCTGTCATTGCTTCGGGATTAAATGTAAATGTAAATAAGGGGGAAATCAGGGGAAAGATGGACTGTAAATATTATAATTGTGAGGAATACAAGGGGAAATTTGCTTTATTTTCATAACGTTAATGTTTAAAGAATGTATATTAGAAGTAGGAACAAATACAAGGAGCTCAAGGAAAGGGAGGGAGGTACAAGTGGTAGATGGGTGCATTGGACACGTCTCAAAATGATGGGGGGGGGGGAATTGGTGCCAATAGCTTGGTTTTTGGTGTGTGTGTGGGGGGGGGGGGGTAAAGATAAACTCGGAGGGAGAAAACAGGATGGGAGGGGATTTATGGGGTGTTTTTCATTTTGTTCTGCATTAGTTTTTAAAAAATTTTTAGTTCTTGTGCAGAGCATGGTTGCCAGTGCCAAGGATTTATGGAAGAGAACCAGGATAGAGGTGAAGTATCAGGGGATGAAAAGGAAGGGGAAGGATATAATGGAGTGGTCTGGGAATAACGGATAAGTCCATCAAATTTGCGACTTTTAATATAAATGGGATGTGTGTCAATTAAGAGAAAAAGAGTCTTTGCATACCTAAAAAAGATGCAGGCGGATATAGTGTATTTACAGGAGACCTACCCGACAAAGCAAAAGCATTTTAAAGTTAATGAGGGGGTGAGTGGGCCAGGTGGCAATGTCCTCCTTCAATTCCAGAGCCAGGGAAGTAGCTATCTTGATAGTGAAGAATGTTCCAGTAACGGTCAAGGAAGTGGTCGCTGACTCGGCAGAGAGATTTGTGATGATGCATTGTCAAATATACTTGGAACCCTGGACACTTAAGAATATGTATGCCCCAAACTTTGACAATGAAAAATTCATACAGGACATATTCTTGTAAGTATCCGAAGGGTGGGAGAATGTTTTGATTGGATGGGGACTTTAATTTTTGTCTGGATCCGGTCAAGGGCAAATCAGCAAAGAAGGGAAAAAGGGCCAGGCCAGCTAAGTCTACCCTAGCCTTTATGAATGAGCTAAATCTCAAAGATGTCTGGAGAAGGCTGAATCTGAGAGAAAGGGATTTCTCCTTTTACTCAAGATGACATGATTCTTACACAAGAATTGATTTATTTTTGGCATCAGCCCAATTGGTGGGTGGAATAATGGAGACCGAGTACACGGCTCAACTACTGTCTGATCATTCACCCTTGATGCTGTCCTCGATGTATAGATGGCATCTAAATATGTTGCTGTTGGGAAGACTGTAATTTTGTACCTTTGTTAGAGCTCTGAATTGTTCTGTGAGACGAACTGCCCTTATGCTGAGGATAACGTCCTAATATGGGACACATTGAAGGCTTATTTAAGGGGCCAGATAAATGGTTATACCAGGAGCATTAAGAAGGGGCACATGAAGGAGGTTAATGCTTTTGAACAGGAGATAGTTCAACTGGAAAAAGAGAGCAGACACAGAAGAATAAGTATAGGAATTTGGTGAATAAAAAGCTAAATAAAATGTTACTAACATATAAGACAGAAAAGCTGATTTTATGATCTAGACAGCAGATCTATGAGCTGGGGGAGAGGACCCATAAAATCTTGTTCTGGCAGGTGAGAGCAGAAGAGGCCTCAAGAACAATCAAAGTGATTCAGACAGGGGAAAAGAAACCAAGATCTCATATAAACCAAAAGAATTAAATATTTGGAAGGTTTTATAAGGAATTGTATAAATCTTATTCAGGGGTTAATCCTACCAAAATAGATGATTTCTTGCTTTCATTGAAACTACCAAATTTGGATCAGGAAGAGCATGAAGGGCTGAGTGCCCCATTCTCTAAAGAGGAGATTGCATGGACCCTGAGCTCTGTGCAGACTGATAAATTACTGGGAGGAGGATGGTTTCCCCACCAAATTTTATAACGTTCAAAGTTCTTTCAATGCCCCTTCTTATTAAGGTGGTGGACCAGGTGGTAGAGACGCATACCCTCCCAGAGTCTTTCTCCACAACAATCATCACTGTTCTTCCCAAAAAAAGGCAGGGACCCATTGAATCCCACCTCGTATAGACCCATCTTGTTATTAAAAATAGATTATAAAATCATTGCAAAAAAATTGGCCAATAGGTTGGCAGAATATTTGCAGACTAATGAATCCAGACCGAGGCAGTCAGCAAACAAGATAGCTAGATTGCTTAATATCGTACATCTGGCACAGTTGGGGGTGGATCTAGGAGTGGCCGTAGCTTTGAATGCAGAAAAGGTCTATGACAAATTGGAGTGGGACTTTTTGTTCAGGCTACTGGAGAAATTTGGACTGGGTCAAACATTTATTAACTGGGTGAGGACACTTTATTGTAAACCCCAAGCAAAAATTATTACAAATGGGCAGATGTCTCTAGTGTTTCCTCTGAGCAGCTCTAGTAGGCAGGGCTGTCCATTGTCCTCAGTGCTGTTTGTACTGGCAATTGAGCCACTAGTGGAAGCCATTTTGCGGGATCCAACCAGGTGGACCACATAATCAACCTTTTCACTGATGATGTGTTAGTGTATTTGACAGACCCTAGGGAGTTGTTGACCAGGCTGAGGACCACACTGAGGATTATGGGAAGGTCTCAGGGTATAAAATAAATCTGGACAAAAGTGAGACTATGCCTTTGACAAATGGGGATTATAAACAATATCAATAGAGAAATTAATTTAAATAGCTGCAAGAAGGCATTAAATCTGGGAGTAAACGTGGACAAAGATTTGTGCAATTTATACAAACTTAATTATCTTCCTTTGCTCTGGAAGATTGAGGAAAACCTTGCTAGATGGAGAACCCTGTCTATAACACTGGTGGGCGGAGTTAACTGTGCCAAGGCTCTTGTATCTTTCTTAATCATTACCCATTTCGTTACCACGGGGCTTTTTTAAGACGCTCAACGAATATGTCAGGAGGTTCCTGTGGAATGATAGAGGCTAGAATCTCCATGGAAATGTTGACATGGGACTATAATGGGAGGGGGGTTAAAATTACCTAATTTCAAAAAAATATTACTGGGCAGCCTAGACAAGGTTTATTGCTCACTCTTTTTTGGGGGAGGGGACCTCCTGGGCACAAATTGGACTAGTGCAGTAGATGAAAAGATAGCAGGAGAGTTTATATATAAATGGGACACTAAATTAATTTCAAAGAAACAACTAACCCCACACTAAAGCATGTACTTCAGATATGGCAAAGAATAAATCAATGTATTGATTGAAGGTGGGGTTATGTCCAAAGCACCCTTGACCCAGATCAACTTGAGACCCTTAACTCTGGGTAATAAAATCTTGGACACCTGGTGCCAGGAAAGGATCAGGTGTACCGAGGATTGTTAAAAGTGAAGGCACCTTATGTCATTCGAGCAGTTGAGGAACAAATATGATTTGTCTAATTCTTCTGCTACCTGCAAATAAGATAAAAATATTCCAAAGTGAGTGTCCGAAGCCGGGCTCACACAGGTCAAGGGAGAGATGGGAGTCGCACAACAATCAAGGAAGAGTGGTGGCAAGACTTGTGTCTGGACAGCTTGATTGGAGTCATCAATGCCAGATACAGGATGGTGCAATACAATTTCTTGCACCAGTTGTACCTCACACCACAAAAACTACATAAATCAAAACCAGAAATTTCAGAAATGTACTTTAGATGTGGCAAGGAGGTTGGAACTTTTGTCCACTCCACCTGGCTATGTACAAAGGTGAGATCCTCCTGGGAAGACTTGGGGCACATTCTAAAAAAAAATTACAAAAGTGGATTTTCCACAGGATCCTGAGTTCAACCTTCTGGGAGACATTGGGGTCATGAGTTTTAGACTGTCCAAATACCAAATTTCATTCATGGTTTCATGGAAATCTGACTCCCAGCTAAATACCACATGATGGAATATGGAAATACAGAGTTGTATTCCTCTGGAGAAAATCACATACAATCTAAGGAAGAAACACGACAATTTGTTAGAGAGTGTGGCATCCTTACTTGAAATATATTGTCACTCAGATTGATTAACCCCCCACTTTGAAATAGGGGTACTGTACCAATCCGTCCCAGAATGTGATCAAGCAAGTGGGACATGGTGCAAGCGACGTGTTTTTTTTTTGGTTTTGTTTTAAATTTTTAAATTTAAGATCTTTTAAACTTTTTATCTTTTGTTACTTAGCCTTTCTGATTTTTTTTTTATCCTAGGTTTCTGTCATGGTCTTTGATCCCACCAGAATTTGTATCAATGTAATTTAATTGACTGTATTTTTAGTTGTATGAAGTGGGGGAATAAATACAGACTCTGTATGTTACATGAATGTTAAAAAAATTATAATGTTTGTTTGACAAAGCTTTGAAAATTAAAATAAAATATTTTTAAAAAAATCAGGTCCATCACAAATAAAAGAACTGAATTTCAGAAGCTGGGCATATATCCAAATGCTGCTTCACCTGTGTGTTTCGAGCTACTGATTGGGATTAATTGTCTTGGCATTTGTTCTTTGATCATAACCCAAACTCTTGTGACTTTTAATTAAATGCAAAAATCACGGCACTATTTGATTAGCAGGCACAATTTCTTACAAGATTATTTTAATATTTATTTGGTTGACAAATGTGAAATCAATAATCAAACAAGGAACATGCTTTATGTGAAAATAATTTGGCTACTCCCTTCAATATATTTTGGACCCATCAATTGCTCACTGATTTTAAAGCAACAAGGATGAGCTTCAAATAATAAAAAAAAACTGTAGAAGTGGAAGATCTCAAATGAGAATATAAAGGACTGGAACTGCATAACAGACCCATCTCTGCACAAAAGAGAAAGTTGCATTAGCATTTTAGATGTGCTCCTGCATCTGAAATCTGACAAACCACCTTACCGCAATTTGTAAACAACTAATTTTAAAATCAAAGTTGCATAATAGATGGTTTTATATTTGCATTGCAATAAACATGCACAACCTCAACAAACTATGCATTTACTGATAAACAGGTGTGATATAAAAATCTATCAAAAAGTATGTAAATGAAATTCAAATATTTCAACAATATAACTGGTTCCCTTACTTCCAAATGTGCCAAAAATACCAAAAGAATCAAAAGAGGTAATTTTGAAAATACTTTCAGTAAAGTCAACGTTATGAAATATTTTAGCTAAACTTGAAAGCATATTATCAAATAGTAAGATGACTATGGCCATCAAAGCAGTGGGTGGTCAAACACCATGATTTGATGCAAATCAATAAAGTACTTCATCATTCAGTCTTGTGCAGAGAACGGTATATTTATACTGCAGATTCCTTTGCAACTTCAATGCAATCCAAGAAATACTCGTCATCAGTGGTGGTGTCCGAGTCTGTATCCGAGTGACAAGATGACTTCTGTTTCAATATCTCAGCAGGTGTACGATGTGTTTGTGGTGAAAGACTGTCCTCTGAAATTTTACTCCCTGTGGATGTTGAACTCAACAGTCTTATTATATCTGTGGGATTTTCTTTGGGCCAGAACATTTTTATATCTACTGGAAAGTACTCATCATTCTTCACAGTGTCTCCATCTGGATTCTGGTTTATGTCAATAGGGAGTGGGTCAAAAACATCTTCAGTGTTTGAGGAAGAGGTTTTCTTGTGAAACTCAGGTTTCCACAATCTGTCTCGTTTCATATTCTCTAAATATGCATCTTTCTTTACTGCTTCTTCTTTAGAAACATCTCTTGTGTCTTTATTTCCATTTGTTAACTCATTATCCGCGTTGCCATCATATGAAGTCCTGATGTTTTCATCAAATTCATTCCCATGAATAAAAGACAGATCGGGATGAGAGCCATAAAATCTGTTTCGTTTTGCATAACTTGAAAAGTAATTAAATGGCCTAACTTGTCTCTTTTGAGCAGTTAGTTTAGAATTAAGCTTGATGCTAGTGGATAATGTATTTTCCTGATCTTGGTGAGAATATTGACTACAAGATGAATGAACATCTTTCTGACATTTTTCCTTAAAGATATGGTCATATATACTTTGTGTATTCTGGCATTTGGGCACGTTGGAGCCTGAAAACCTGGAGTAATTCTTTGAAAATCTGGCTGTTCCTGCTTGGTTATTATTGTTTATCATGGAATTATCTTTGTTACTAGTGTTTTGAGAGAAATCAATCGTAGCATTTGGCCTATAATGTAGCTTATTAATCTCTTTGAATTCTGGACCAATTTGGTTTTCTAGAGAACAATGCTGTAAGTAATTATGTCGATTTGACAAGTGTGTTCCAGCAATCCTATTCTCCACCATTTGTCCAGGGAATGATTTTTGTCTGCACCTAAGTATTTTTCTATCTTCTTTCACAATGTGGTTGTCGTGTGGAGAAATCTTACCACTATTTGATGAATAATTCCTGTGATTATATACATTTTTAGGAGACAGAAGGACTGATGCTGAATCAGAAGCTAAGGATCTGTTATTGCTTAAATACTTATCCGTTTGCATCCAATTATCATTCTTCCTTTGATCCAAAGTGGTGTCTCTACTTTGCATCGTCTTGCTCAAATATTTACTATTCTTGTTGAACGTGACATTAGTAGAATATTCTTGATCAATCAGATCTGGTAATGAAAAGGAAATATTATTTTCTGATTTCATATAAATTCTTCTCAAAGACTTTTCATTCTTTGGAGAGGAATTTTGAAATTCAATATTCTTACCACATGTCGTCTCTGTCGAAGACTTCTGGCCATTTGGTGTGTGCAATGAAGCTCTTCTGTTGTTTTGTGATTGCCTATTTTCTTCATACTTGATATTTGCTTCATTCATTTCAAAGCTGCTTCTAACTGGAGAATGAGTTAATGACTTAACTTGCTTATTTTTATCGACATAGGGCAGCGACTGATGATAAGCTGACAATTGATTGTTGGCTTCTGGTTTGTTCTTTTGAATGTGATCATTATTTTTTCTGGCCATCACAATTCCATCACTCTGTTTAGAATTATTTGATGGCTTGTCTTGATTTCTGCCTGTGAAATTGGTGGTAATGCATTTATTGATCATCTGAGGTGGTGCACTATTTGTTTTACGTAAAAATTTATGATTTGATTCCTCACAAGATATTCTGTTATCACACATGTCAAAAACTTTTTCTGAATAATCCTGCCCTATATTTTTATTTATATCTGTGATAGTTCGGAAACTCTGCAAGCCAATTAATGAATCTATTGTTATTTTGTTGGATTCTGCAGCATCCCTTTGTGTACATTTGTTGACAGCAATTTCTGCATTTACAGCATCACTGTTGAACGAATCACTTAGATTCCTAAATGAACTGTTGGAAATCTGGTGGCTGATCACTGGGTTCACTGATTTTCTCAAATCAGTGTCAGTAATAATCGCTGAATGAATTAGTGGTTTGTTCTTACTGTAAGCTGTACTTGTAGGAGATATTTGTTGGGTAACTTTATCTCCTGAGAAAATTGCTCTTTTAATTACATGATTGCCAGGACTTTTTGGGTATACAGCATCATCAGTAAAGTTTAAGACTTGATCTGATGGCTTGGGTTCATTACGATGTGCAATGTCCGCATGAGATAACTGGTCAAATGCTGGATTCAGTGGTGAAGGTACACATTTCGTCTCACATCTATCCTGTCGATCACAGCTATTCATAAACCCTCTGCTGAGTGTTGTGCCATCAGTTTTTGGCAGGTTTGTATCATTACTATTTTGTGTAATACTTGTAAGAGTACACTGACTGTTCAATTCATCCTTTGAAGAAGCTGCTTGGTATTTCTCAAATTGGTATTTGCCGAAGTTTTTGTTACTCAGCAACAGATTGGGGTTATCTCTGAGTGGAAGGTATTTCATTTTTTCTTGGTTGATGCATAATGAGATATTATCAGTTTGACACTGCCCAGTTATTTCAGGTAATGAGGGCACACACTTTGCCCTTTTTAAAAGGTTTAATTTTAATCTGTTGGATGGACTCTTACGCTTGTAGATGTCAGTTACCTTTGTACATTGCTGCAAAGTATTTTTTGTTATTTCTGTAACTCTTGCAGCAGACTGATGACAGATTACAGGTGAAATTACGTTGTTGATTTTAGGCTCATCTTTTTGAAAATTCTCATCTGTTTCATCACTCTTCAATAAACAAGTTAATAGCTTGTCTTGGCCATCGTACAAATCTGAAAGAGGCTGTTGCCCAGCTACCCCATCTTGTGATGGAACTGAATATTTTTGTTCAGATTGGTAATTTTGAATGTTTTTGATACTTTCTGCGCCCAGGGTAGTGTTATAATTGAGAGGGAATTGAGTCAGAGACAATATTTTGTTTTGTCGGATAGTTGTAGAATAATTTAGTTCAGTTACTGAATGAGACACTGGAGGCCTGATGCCTCTATCCACGGTCGGAGGTGAACTGCCTGAATGAATTCCCAATGACTCATACCTAGTCGCATACTTGTATTTTGGTATTGCTGAAAACTTTGGTATAAACTTGGTATATGTGGAAACCTGTTCACCAATTGACAAATCTGGTGCTTTTGAATGGCCTTCTGCATTATTGTTGCAAGTTCTCCCATGAAAAGTGATGCCATTGTTATTTGGGGACAAATTTGGTCCTGCTTTTGCCTCACCTGCTGTGAGATTTGTTGTAGAAGTTCTCTGGGAAGTTAGTGCAGTGGGTGAAATCACATTGTGCTCTTCTGGTTGGTAATATTCCACATTTCTTTCAGCGTCCACATCCACAGAAATATTCCCAGTGATGTTTGGTGTGACATGTACATCAGTCAATGAATCAGAGGTTGATAATTCATTGTTGTCCTTTTCTAAGTACTCTTTATCTCCCCTATCCATCCGGATATCTCCACCAAATTGAGAATTAAATGGTTTATAGTCTTTGTTATTGTTTTCCACGACTACAGGATACCTCTTATTGATCAGTGAATGTGATGAAAGTGCACGGTTCGTTTCCTGCAATTGTTTCGAAGTAAATAGGCCACGTTGTTCATCATTTTGAATTGCCTCTGATGTATCGTACTGCAGTGCATCTATATTTATTTCTATGCTACTTGCTGCAGGTCTTGTATCAGTCAACACCCCTGGGGCTTTACCAGTAGTATGGCTTTTCAATTTGTTGCTTTGTAAGTAGCTGATGGCCCCTTCTTCCACATTGTCGTATAAAGGATGAGCTGGGTGTTGGCTTACATTGTTATTTGAAGTCTGACACGGAGTGCACATCCTAGTTGGTGATGAGGTCGCTGCAGTTCTTTCAGACAACAGTCCAGCATTGCTTTGATCAGAAGGCCCTTCATCAGTATAGTGTGACGGTGCATTTTTTTTGGTATCTGTGTTAGGTGGAGGACATTCCTGAACAACCAGCTGATTTAATGATAAACCTAAATTCACTGAAATTCTATCATTTAAATGTTGTACAATGTCAGCAGAACCCTTAAGGAAATCTGTTGATGGACCAGTGCTGCAGAGTTCTATGTTGGCCTTTTCCAAATGTTTATTAAATCCAGTAGTTGAAATATGATCATCACTGTCAAATGAGAAATTCTGCAGCTCCCATGTTTTATGGAGCAACGGTGGCTGGCTGGTCTCAAGATCCAAGGATGAAGATACACAAGACATTTCTGATTTGTCATCCAGTGTATGACCTTCAATAACGCTCGTTATATTAACAGTGTTTGGCAAGTAATTTAGTTGTTTATCTTTGTTGTTTAATGTATTCACGGGAGATACTTGGTCAGTAACTCTACTTGACATAATTGGAGTATTCATTTCAGATTTCAAAGTTTCCAAACAATCAAGACTTTTTCTATCCTCAGTGTTACCAATATTACTTAACCAGCAATTCTGTGACTCATATGTACAATCTGTCATGGCTAATGGTTTAGAAAATGAATATGGCAAAAAAACCACAATATCTGGCTTGGAATTACCTGCTTCTTTGTATTCTTTAGCCATTCCTCTCATCTTAGTGTAATCGTTAACGTTCTGAGATGTGGTTTTAGTACCACGTTTAATACTTGAAGAAGCACTGAAACCAAATGGAGTACTTGGTTGTAAAATAGTGTAATTGTCAGAATGGTAATCTTCCAAATTCTTGTCAGTACATGACATTGCTGGGGAATGAAACAGCAGCTTGTCCAAGTTGTTGAGATCATTTATAGGAGACAGCTGGGCAGTCGGTGTACCTTGAAATGAAAATGGAATATTATTTTCTGATGGGTAATTGTCTACACTTTTGGAAGCAGTGGTAATATTATCAAGTAGAAAGTTAGTTGGTGACCTTCTTTGGCTATTATCCATGCTCTTTGTAAGAATGCATTGGTCACATTGTGAATTTTCTGATGGTAGGTTACTGTTGGTTTCAGATTTATCCTTTGGTAAATATTTACTGCCTTGACAGAATGAGGTAACTGGCCTCAATTGTAAATTTGTTGCAGTGGAGTTCTGCTCTTTTGTGGTTTCCGGCAATGTTTCACATTTGTTTTGCTGTGCAACATTGCGGTGTCCAACATCAGGGTAGCTTTTTGATGACTTATCTACATTGAAAACAGCAGCCAGGCATGGTGTCATTGCACTGGATGATGGAGCACTGGTCAGTTCAGATATATAGTTTTGCATATTATCAACACTGAGTTTTTCTGTTAAGAAACTACTGGTTGTGTGTGATTGCATATTCTGCAAAGTATTGTTCATGCCAATTTTAATATTCAAAGGAATTGCTTTTGTAGAATCTGGTAATGAAAGTACAGGTACATGGTTGGGTTCAGATTTATACTTACTACTTGGTCTATCTGCTCTTACCCTTGCACTGTTTGCTGAGTTATATGGCAACTGGTATTTGAGTTTGAGCTTTTTAGGTGCAGGATTGATGGATAGTAGTTTATCATTTTGTATGGAATTACCATCCAAAGCAAGACGGTCATTGTTCAGTGGTGACCTTTGGTTCTGAAGCAACTGGTTCTCATGGTTTGCAGATTGTGTTATTGCATTACTTTCCTTGGATTCACTTTGTAAAGTATTAATTGCACTTTCTAAGTTGACATGATCAGATTTCAAAGATTGGCTCCGCACTGCACCATTATTGCTAGAATCTACACTTCTTGGATCTGCTGAAAGTTCATGACCCATTTCAGATTTAGCTTTTTGTAAGTAATCATCACCATTTATCTGCAAGGCAGCATCTATACAGTCTGATTCAGATGCTGGCACCACTTCTTTCTCCTTGTCACATGTAGACATTTGTGAACCGATTACCAGGATTGGTAGTAAAGAAGTGCTTCTTCCTTCAACCTTGCAGTTTTGTTTGCAATCATTTTTATCACCTGGCAAAGGGGCTTCAGCATCTCTTGACATGCCAAATTCCATTCTGGTTTTGCTCACAGTGAAAGTGATCTCTGAAGATGTTTTTGAGTTCGGAAACAAAGTCATCCTTTCTTTTTCACCCCTAAACTGCTGTAAATAGTCATCATTACATTTTATTGGTGTAGCAATGTTAATGTCACTTGACTCAGAATAATGTTGCCTATTTCTGATGTTGATTGTGATACGTGAAGCTGTTCTTGGTTGACACCCTGGATCCACCTGTGAAAGTGAAATACTAGGTTTAAGTTGACTGACCCGTGAAGAATCACTGGTGTTGTTTCTTTTAGGATTAATATTGTAACTTAGTGTATTTATATGGCACCTGCTGTTAGTAGAGGTGGAAATAACAGGGGGTGAAGTATATACAAGAGCAGGTGATGAAGTTACAAGGATGGTTTCAGATTTATTGCCTTGTAACGGAGCACAGCTGTCAGTTTTATATGAAGTGTTGAGTAAAGTACCCGAACAATTTTGCTGCCACACATTTTTATTACTGACAATGAGGCTTCTTGGTCCTGTCATTGGGCTGAATGGTACTGGCTCACTATTGCTGGCTGAATCACTTTCATTTCTCTGTGAGGATTCACAATGACTGCTTGATAAATAATTTTGCTGCTTGATAGAAAGATCTGGAACAACCTGTGATTGAAACATGAGATCAAATAATGATGTTCTTTGGATTTCACGCTTGTTCTTCGACAAATACCAGTTGGAATTTGATTTTGCTTGATCATCATGGCGACTGATGGTTAGTCGATCCTGAAGCAAGTTTCTGGGCTGATTAATGGAGGATGATTGCACAGATTTTGGATTTGACAATATTCCATTGTCAACACGAGTGCAATAATTTTCTTGTTGCTCAACAGCAAGAACATCACTCACGTGGAAAATGAGCCTAGCATTTTCACTGTTGCATCCAACAAGGGGAGACTTTACCTCAGCGTTCCCACTTAAATTATCAATCTTAATTTTATTGTCTTCTCTGCATAATCTTGCTTGGTCGTGGAATGTGTATTTTTTGATGTATTCCTCATTCTTGGTACTTTCCGGTAGTTCTGAGTTGCTTACATTTTTCACTGACATAATTTTCTCACATTCATCAAGAGCAACTACAAAAATGATGAAAAAAAAACATTAATATCAAACAGTAGTAAGTGTGCCCTGGCTTAACACAAAACAAATCCAAACATAGTATTACCCACAACATGACAAAGCACCAAGTTTCCCTGGTATGAACTGCAATCTGCAACAAGCAAGATTACTTCTGGGAAATAGATTAAAACAGGAAGTTTGGTTATCTTCTTGGCAAATTAATTAATGTGGATTAATTAATTTAGATTTAAAATATCAAACCTGCTGTTTCTTACCATTACTGATCTTTGTTTCTGGGTCTTGGCCAAGGACTTTAGGGTGTTCCTGTTTACAAGTGTCATAATGCATGTACACTTTTCTTTTGACACGGGGAACTGGAGCTGGCTTCAACCGTACCTATGGTAGTAATTGTGCTCTCTTGATTAATGCTGTTTGTTTGTAGAATTAACAGAAGAAGTAACAGAATAAATACTGACAAACTATATCAACAGTATCAAGAAAAGTATGTTTTTTGAAAACCAAGTTTCTGTAATTATTCTTTCATATGATACAAAGCCAAACTATAAAAATTAACCCATTTCCTTTTATGAGAACAGTGTCAAGATTGAATGACGGTGAAGTTTCTTCTGGAAATAAACAGGAAGAGCTGGAACAGATTAAACATACTGGACTGAAATTTCTCTGTGGCCTTACCAGAGAAATAAGATTTTCCTGTGGCACAAATTCTGTCTACCACCTGAGTTGCTGATAAAATGGATCACACCAAATTTAATGTTGGGATTGCTAGAAATTGGCCCAATGGCTGTCCAATATGTGCATTAGATCCCCGAAATCTGCATTCTCCCATATTTTGGTGAATATGGAGGCCAATGGTTTTGCTCTACTCGTGATCCTTCAACAGTCTTTACTAGCTCTTGTTAAAACCCATAAATTAAGTTGACCTTGCTGCTGCATCACTGAACTGCCTGCTTACACCCACCCCACCCCAACCCCAACCAATCCAGTCTTCTGATCCCAGTGCTGTTTGCTTCAATCCGTATCCCTTTCTTGGACTTGTAGCGGCAGCTACACTGCTACCGAAAGAACACACAACCAGACAGGTTGAGCTCAGTGAGCAGAACTGATTAACTGTAGGCTGCTGGGCTGGACTTGTACTCCCATCCCGGACCTGACTGAGAACCGCGCTGGGGGGTGCTGACGTCACCCGGGCATCATGTGGTCCCCTAGCGCGGGCTTCTGAGCCCTGTGCTGAGAAGAAGGGGAAACACCCGATGGCACCATTTTGGCCGGCTGCCCCGCCTTGTGGATTACAAGTGGGGCCGGTTCGCCTGCTTAGTGGTGTGCCGCCACACGGCCCCCCCAGAACCGGCACCAATGTCCTTTTTAGCTGGGCGTCCTCTCTTCTCGGGCTGGGCCACAATCACTGTTCGGTGTTGTCAAGGTGAGCTGGCTTCAGCCTGTCCACAGTAAACAGTTCCCACCTGCCGCCAATGTCCAGCGTGAACGTAGACCCTGAACACTGGACAACCTTGTATGGCCCCTCGGAAGGTCTCTGCAGAGGTGCCGCGGGCGGGCCCCACCGAATAAAAACGTACTCTGCGGAAAGCAGCTCGCTGGGGTCATGAGATGGCCGTGTGCCGTGTCTGGGCAGTGGTGGCGAAGGAGTCCAGGCGGGCGCAGAGGTGGGGAAGCAGCTCGTGCAGCGACCGCTGGGGGTTGTGAGATGTGTTGGTGAACTCACCAGGAAGTGCCATCAGTGCGCCGTAGGCCAGCTCAGCTGATGAGGCCTGCAGATCCTCCTTGGGCGTGGAGTGGATGCCCAGGAGTACCCAAGGCAGTTCATTCACCCAGTCGGGATCGGTAAAGTGGGCCATAAGTGCCGACTTAAGGTGGTGGTGCAGACGCTCGACCAGCCCATTGGCCTGCGGGTGATAGGCAGTGGTGCGGTGTACCTCCATCCCCAACTTGTTGGCGAGCTGTGCCCAGAGTGCAGAGGTGAACTGGGTGCCCTGATCGCTGGTGAGGTGATTTGGAACGCCGAACTGGGTGACCCAACCATGCAACAGTGCTCGGGAGCAGGAATCCGTGGAGGCATCCAGCATTGGGATCGTCTCGGGCCAACAGGTGATGTGGTCCACCACCGTGAACAGGTAACGGTTGCCCTGGGAAACAGGTAAGGGCCCGACTATGTCCACATGAATGTGGCTGAACTGTTCCTGGACGTGCTCAAACTCTTCCACGGGCCCCCTGGTGTGCCTGTGAACCTTGGACATCTGGCAATAGGTGCATGTTCTGGCCTAGCCCGCGATCTGCTTCCGCAGCCCGTACCAGACGTACCGCTCTGCCACCATAGACCTGATGGATGGGTACGAAAGGTCGTGGATGTGATGGAAGACTTGCCTGCACCACTGCTGGGGAACCACTGGAGACCTTGCACAGGATGGTGCTTCCGCCGCTCGGAGTCGGGAGGTCTCGGAACCGCAGGCCTGTAATGGCAGTTCTGAAGGCTCACGTCTCCTCGTAGGACTTCTGGTCCTGGGCGAGCTGGTTGAAGTTGAGGCTGGGCGTCAGCGCGCAGATGGCCGGTCGCAAGAATGCATCGGCGACCACGTTGTCCTTCCCCGCCTTGTGCCGAATGTCAGTGGTAAACTCCGACATGAAGGAGAGGTGACGCTGTTGGCGGGCCGACCAGGGGTCCTTTGCCATTGCGAGTGCCTGGGTGAGGAGTTTGGTCAGTGAAGATGGTAAAAGTCCTCCCCTCTAAGAAATAGCAGAAATGCAGCACCGCCAGGTACATGCCCAGTAACTCACGGTCAAAAGTGCTATAGTTGCGCTTTGGTTGGCGGAAAAGCAGGCTGAATAATGCCAGCAGCTTCTATTGTCTGTTCACCTGCTGCTCCAGGATGGCGCTGATGGCTGTGGCAGAGGCATCAACAGAGAGTGCCATATGCAGGTCGGTGTACGGGTGGGCGAGCATGGCGGCCTTCGCGAGGGAGTCCTTGGGATGAATCAGTTGTAGAAGTTGACCATACCCGCGAACTCCTGCAGCCCCTTGAGATTGTCCAGATGTGGGAACTCCTTGATAGCGGCGACCTTCGTAGCTGCAGGCGTGGCTCCCTTGGCCATGATGGTATGGCCCAGGAACTGCATGGACTCTTTCCCAAACTGGCACTTGGCTGGGTTGATGGTGAGGCCAAAGTCGGCCAGCCGGGAAAAGAGGGTGTGCAGGTGGGCCTTGTGTTGCACCCGATTCCTGCTGGCAACGAGGATGTCGTCCAAGTAAATGAAGACGAAATCCAGGTCCCTGCCCATTGAGTCCATGAGGCGCTGGAAGGTCTGAGCGGCGTTCTTGAGCCCGAATGGCATGCGAAGGAATTTAAACAAGCCGAAGGGTAGCGACGATGACCATCTTGGGTATGTCCTCAGGGTGCACCGGGATTTGGTGATACCCGCGCACCAGGTCAACCTTGGAGAAAACCCTCGCACCATGCAGGTTGGCCATAAAGTCCTAGATGAGTCAGTAAAGCTCTCTTGGGCCAGTAATGGCCGGATATCCTCAGGCAGATGGTTGAGGAAAATGCACTCGAAGAGTGGGCAGTTGGTGTGATCACCCATGAGCGCGAGCATCTCGTCCATCAGCTCCATCGGGGACCTGTCCTCCAGGGTGTCGAGTTGCAGCATTCATGTGGTACGCTGGTGCCTGGATAGTCCGAGGGATCCGGTGAGCATTCACTTGATGGTCTTGTATTTGTCTTCGGTGGGTGGGTGCTGAACGAGCTGCAGCACGCGTCTGGCGGTGGCCTGGTCCAGGGCGGCGACCACATGGTAAAATTTGGTCGTGTCGGATGAAACCTGGCAGAGGTGAAACTGAGCCACCGCAAGGCCGAACCAGGTCTCCGGCTCCTGAACCCAGAATTCAGGCAGCTTGATGGCTATAGCACTGATCCCAGGTTCGATCATGATGGGTTCAAAGACATTTGAACTAGTCGGGGTCACCAATTGTAGCGGCAGCTACGCTGTTACCGAAAGAACACACAACCAGACGGGTTGAGCTCAGTGAGCAGAAATGATTTATTTCAGGCTGCTGGGCTGGACTTAGACTCCTTTCCCGGATCTGGCTGAGAACTGCGCTGGGGGAAACTGATGTCACCCGGGCGTCACATGGTCCCCCAGCGTGGGCTTGTGCTGAGAAGGGGAAACCCCTGATGGCGCCATTTTGGCCGGCTGACCTGACGCGTGGATTACAAGCGGGGCCGGTTCGCCTGTCTAGTGGTGTGCCACCACAGACTTACTATTCAGCCATTCTCCTTGGGCAGTCCCTCACAAATGAGGATGACTTACTTCTATTCCCATTTTGTGGGTTTTGAAATTATTAGTGAAGCCAGTGGGAATCACATATTCTTCCACAGGTGGCAGCTAAAGAGGCAAGAAATGCACTCCTTCCATGGCTTATCGAGGACTTTGTGCTCTTGATACATAACCACATGGCTTTCAATGCTACCCTGAACATGCTTTTTCATCTTTATTGTCATGGGCTGTGATTCCCAGAAGTCAGTGGGGATGTTTGCAGTTCAAGGATGGATTGAGCACATCTTTAAATGATTTTTCTACTAATATGGTAATTTCTGCCCATTACAGAACATTGTCCACTACCTTGACCTCGTGTATATATTCCAAGACTGAAGCATATCAGAGAGGAAGGATCTCTGCTGCCTGTTGGACCATGGGTTTAGTACCAGTTCTGAGTCCATGATCTTCAAATAATCCTTTTCTTAATTAACCAAAGACTGTGAGGAATCTCAACATCAAATGTTCATCTGCTGAGGTATGGGTCACTGAATTGAATTGTTTATTGTCACAGGCTCAGTTTTATGTGCCATCCAGGCAAATCAACCCATAAGAAAGTACAGCAGGTGTTGCAATAATAAACAAACCTGTAAGATAGTATAACAAAAACAAAGAACAGGCCCTAGAGAAAAGTACATTTAAAATAGTGCAAGAACATCATCCTTTATCAATGACAGGACTATTTAATAGTCTGAAAACAGCAGGAGTGAAACTGTTCCCGAGCACATCTTTTATCTGCTTGATTTGGGAGGGGGGGTAGGAGAGAAGAGAGTGTGACTGGGGTCTGATGAGTCCTTCAATATTCTGGCAGCATTCCAGAGACAGCAGGAGGTACAGATGGGTCGATGGAGGGGAGGTTGGTTTGTGTGAGGCATGAGCTGCATTTATAACTCTCTGTAGTTTTGTTTTGGGCAGAGTAGAACCCATTCTAAGCAATGATGCATCCTGACAGGCAGGTTTCTCTGGTGCACCTGTAACATTTTAGAAGAGAGCTTTGAGATGCGTCAGGGATCTGAATGGTAACACCAGGACTGTTACAGACTTTATCAAAACATCTGTGGAAGAGTGTGTCCCCAAATTGTTCAGGATTTTCCCCAACCAGAAGCCCTGGGTGAACAATGAAATCAGGAACCTGCTGAGAGACAGATCACAGACACTTAGGTCCAGAGATTCAGAACACTACACAAGGAGGAGGTATGACCATGAAAACCCATCTCCTGGGTGGAATGGAGAATCAGGATGAAAATGGAAACAATGAAGGATTCCCAACAGCTGCAGCAGGGCCAAAATTACATAACCTGCTACAAAGAAAAACAAAGCTGATGTAGTAGGAACAGCAAAACCTAACTCCCAGATGAACTCAGTGCCTTTTATGCCCAATTTGACCACCAGAACAAGAAAGAACCACTGGACACATCCACCCCCATGTCCCCTGATGATCCTCTACAGTCAGTATCCAAGGATGATGTGTGGGCTACCTTCAGGAGTGTGGATCCAAAGAAAGCATCCCATCCAGACAACACCAGGCTGAGTGCTGAAAAGTTATGCGGTCCAACTTCCAATGTATTCACAGATATCTTCAACATCTCACTCTGACATGCCTCAATCTGTACCCAAGAAGAGTGTGGTACCTGCCTAAATTATTAGTGGCACTCACATCCAGAGAGATGGTGTTTTGAGAGGCTGATATTGAAGCATATCAGCTTCTGTCTGAACAGTGACATAGATACATTCCAATTAGTCTACTGCAGCAGCCATTTCACTGGCTCTACACAAAACCCTGAAACACCAAAAAATGCTCTTTATCGATTACAGTTTGGCATTCAACACCATCATGTCCTCAAAACTGATCTGCAAACTCCAAAAACCGGGCCTCAATACCCCACTGTGCAATTGGACCCTGGATTTTCTCACATCAAGACCACAATCAGTGAGGATTGGTAAGAAAATCTCCACAGTCTCTATCAGCATTGGAGGATTACAGGGCTGCATTCTTAGCCCCCTCCTCTACTCACTTTACACCTATGACTGTGTTTCACAGTATTGAGTTTGTTTACATTTCTCTTTTTTGTATACATATCTTTTCAAGTACAGTTTTTTTGCACTAGAATCAGAAATTTTACCTAGCCTGCAGAAAAAAGAATCTCAGGGTTGTATGTGATGTCATGCATATACTCTGATAATAAATCTGAACTTTGACTTTCCTTAGGCTTCTGAGGAAGTAGGATAGTTGGTGCATTGCCTTCATCATGATGTCACCGTGGTTGGACCAGAGCAGGTTGTTGGCGGTATTTACATTGAAGAACTTGAAAGTGTCCACATTTTCCAGGATTTCACCATGAGCTTTTATTTTCAGAGGGTGGTGCATTACATCAGAAGCAGATTGATGGAGGGCCTTGGACTTATGGATGTTGAGTGCAAAGCCCATTCTCTCACAGTCTTAAATTAATAAATTGAAGTAGTATTGAAACTTAGTCTCGGAGTTTGCACAAATGTTGTCAGCATTCATTTCCATACTGCATCTCACTAACTGATATTCAGGTAACTTTGGCTTTGGAGGGTAGTTGCCATAGGTTGAAGTGCATCTCAACAACTGATATTCAGGTAACTTTGGCTTTGGAGAGTAGTTGCCATAAGTTTAACAGTTCTTCATTGGTTCTGAAGATCAGTTCCACTCCCCCAAGAGCTTCACTAAAAGCAAGGTGAGGCATTGTAGCCATAAACATTGATAGAAGTGTTGGGGCAAAGGTGCAGTTTGACACTGAGATGGGTTTGGTTGTGAGAAAAATATTGGTTAGTGTCAAGGACTCCATGTATTATGAAGCAAGAAAAATGGAAACAAATTTTTGTTTGCAACTCAATTGAGCAGGGTGTTCCTTAGTCTAACCTAATTGCTGAAGAGAAAGGCTAATGGTCAAAGAAGGTTATGTGTTAGGGCAGCATTTTTATCTTTCAATTATTGTGCAGCAAATATCAGTCCTTTCATAGACAGCTGTTTCTATTCCTTTGAGAAAATGTGAAGCTTCTGATCCAGTAACTCTAAGTACATTGTTGATCGGATCTTCAATCACGTCATCATTTTCATCAAACAGTCTTCTTTTTTCTTGGTTGACATGTCGAAAGTTTTGTGGGTGCCAATCATACCAAAAGTCAAAGTGGCCTTCAGGCTAAGATTTAACAGGTTGCCTGGTTTGAACCACTGTTAGAAAGTCAGGTAGGTCAATATCATTCTAAGTAAGTGTATAAGAAGCCTGTGGAGCTATGGCATTCAACTTATTTTAATAGGACACTGGATCCAATTTTGCACAAATCTTAGGCACCTCAACCTTCTTTTGATCAAGACTGGTGTTTAAAAGATTTTAAGATTTAAGATTTTAAGAAATTCCAAAATACAATCCTTCACTTACATTACTAAAATCTAAGCTGAATATAAGATTTATTCAGATATTTTTTCTATCATGGCTTAGTAAATATGTTGACTCTTTTACATGGAGTTGTATAGATATCTGGTTACAAAAAGTATCAAAGGGCATGGAAATTATTTGCAAGCCTTTGCAGATGCAACTATTGAACACAGACTCCAGTCCTCAATCTTGCCACAAGATTGTTTTTTTTTGTGCACTACATCATCCTAAACAGAATTGTTGATTGAGCTGGAGCTTTCCTATTCAGTGGCAACTGGCAGAAAATGTAAAGACATTTCTCCTTTTGAAATTGTCCCCTATGCCTTTTTTGTTTTGCTCAACGGTGTATATACAAATTCTACAGAGGACACAAATTATTTCCATGTACCCAAGGATTCACTTGTTCAGTAAATTTAAAGCTTACATTTTTTTTTTATAAAAGAGATTAAGAGGTGAGAAATTCCAAGCTGCTGGTGCATCTGTTAAAGTGTGACTAGAAGCATTCCCTATCTATTGTCATATTCCTTGCTTTGGCCACTCTGTAAACAGTTTCATAGTTAAGATCAGATTCCTATGAGGTAAAACAGTCCAACCTAAAATTCAGCAAAACCCTCTGCTGATCTGAATAGAAGAGGCATGAATGACCAACATTAAACCTTTTACAGAAGATTTCTGGCCTACTATTAAGGTAATTAATCTATTTAATATTGTTGTATATTTTACCTTTGAGGTTTTCACTTAGGGCCTGTGCCTGTTTGATACAAGATGTTTGGGAATATATGAAATGGTTTCTTCACATACTGATCCAGAGAGAATGCAGCCCTGAATGTACCCTAGCATGCAAGTGAAGATAAATACACTGTAAAATCAGATTCAGTTTGGAACTAATTGTTTATATTGGATTTCCACTCCTATTATTTTCTGTTAATTGTGAGGAAGCAATTAGATATGTTCAATTAGGGATTAGTAGAACATAAAAACATCACAACATACCTGGAGTTGCTGAAACATGGTTGGCGATTCTAAATGCACCAATTTCTGGTTACTGCACCTGTTAAAATTAATAGCATACAATTAATAAAGAATTAACTTAAAAGGAAAAAGTGCATATACTGTAAATCTAAATAAAACTAGAGAATGCTGGAAACACTCAGCAAGTCAGGCAGCATCTGTGAGAAAAGGGAAAAAGTGCTTAACATTTCACCTTGAAGTCCTTCCATTGTTATTGAAATAACAGTTTATTCAAAAAAAGTGAACAGTTTATGTGCCACTTTTCACATCCTCAGAATATCTGGAACCATTTTATAGCAAATTAACTACTTTTGAAGTGAGGGCACTGTCGTGTCTGCTACAGCAGCGCTACCAAATAAATGCACACGACTCACAACTGTCAGTAGAATTACTGCAATCATGCGATCTGCCCTCTTTTATGTCACTTCTGGTTTGGAAGCCAGAAACTGGAAGTGACGCCACAACGCATCCCGACAGCACGTGTGTCTGCTGTAAGGTAAAACATCATGAGATGGGAATGTGTAAGGAGTTACCCTGTGCAGGGCTGTAACAAGATGTGAATGCATCCTTGTACTTACAAGATAAGAGAGACATTGATGGATTGAGAGGCAGGAAGCTAACAGGGAAAGGATAGCAACAGTTTTAGTCATTGGACAAGTAATGATATGATGATGTTCTAAGCACGTATCCAAGGGTATAAAAAATCATCATTTTGCTGATAACGGCAGAATGCATTCTCCGACTAACATTGTTAGTCGCAAGTGTTACAATCCGGTAATAAAGAACAAAGAACCCTGATTTCGACTCAGTCTGGTGTTTGTCTCACTCATTCATGAACAAAGCAGACCTAACACTGCCCCTAGACTTCGGAAGGCCCATGCCATCTTCTTGGGTGAGTACACCCTGGCGATTCTGCCCATCCCGGGCCGCAACCGTTCAGCCTGCCACACCACACCCCCAACTGCACCCCCCTCCCCAAGAATTGCCATTAAAACATGCACATGGAGTAGACTTGGGAGGGCAACCTCTGTGCCTTAGGAAAGGATACTGCACAGGTAGTGATAAGTCCAAGCATGCAGGCTTTAAACGGTACACCGTGAATAAGTCCATTCTCCCGCCAATGTCTAATGTGAACACTACGTATGGAGTGCCCTGTCCTTGCTGATGGACAAATACATGCTCTGCTGAACGTAGGTCCTCAGGAACGTGGGAAGGCGGATCACCATGACATCTTGCCAGAGGAGGGTTTCGTGCAGCCATCTGGTCCCGAAGCCTCTGCAGAACATTAAACTCATCAGAATCCGCGTCGGATCGGTTGAAGTGCAGGTCACCTGGGACAATCAGATGGGCACCATAAACAATTTCCGCTGATGAAGCAGGTAAATCTTCCTTTGGTGTACCCAAGGCAAATGATCCATCCAATTGGGGCTTACGAGTCGGGCTTTCAAGGCAGACTTAAGGTTTCTGTGGAGCGTTCAACCAACCTGTTCGACTGTGGGTGATAGGCAGTGATATGATGTTATTGGCTTCCACAGAAATCCTCCAAACCAGTCCATAAGGATGACTTAAACTGGATCCCACAATCTGACGTGATGTGGGTGGGAATCCCAAATCTTGCCACCCACTGGTTGAGGAACGCTCAGGCACAGGTTTCTGCATCACTGGCGGGGAGAGGAATGGCTTCCGGCCATCACGTAAGACAGTCGACCACAATGAGCTTACTGGTAGAGGACCAAAGAGGTTGACGTGCATGTGATTAAACTGGCGCTCCACGGGAGAAAAGTTTTGCAATGGGGCCTTTGTATGTCTAGGAATTTTGGAGTGCTGACAGGCCACACAGGACCTGGCCCATAACGTGACATCTCTTCTCAGCCCATGCCATATGAATCTTGAGGACATGAGGCGCACCATGGCTCTAATGGAAGGATGGGAAAGGCCATGGATGGAGTCAAATAGGCACCCTTGCTAGGTTAGTGGAAGAATGGGGCAGGGTAGGCTGGTGGAAGTGTCACACAATAACGTGGGGCCCTGTGGGTGTGGTTGAAAATCTATCACTTTCAACCCTGTGATCTTGATCTACCAACTGGTCTTTGGCCAATTTTGCCACATCGAGGCCACTACTAAGTGTACAGATGGAGGGTCAGGACAACGCATCAGTCACAAAGTTTCTCTTCTCCGGCAAATGCCAGATGTCCATGGTGAATTCTGAGATAAAAGATAAGTGCTGCTGTTGTCTGGTGTTTCATGGATCAAAAATCTTCTTAAAGTCAAAGGCCTATGGACCATATAGGCCATAAATGACTTACCCTCTATCATATATCGGAAATGCCTCACTGTTAGATAAAGGACCAACAGTTCCCAATCAAATACACTATATTTGAGTTCTGGTGGCCTGAAGTGCTTGCTAAAAAAGCTAGAGGGCGCCAATAACCTTGAATGAACTGTTCCAACACAGCACTAACCGCTCTATCAGAGGCATCTGCAGTGAGCGCCAATGGGGCTGAAGTATTAGGATGTGACAAAAATGCAGCATCTGCGAATGCAGCTTTGGCTGCCTTAAACCAGTGTCAGCTGCTGGGGTCCAATGAATGTCTTTAGGCCTGCTCTGGAGCAACGCAAACAGAGGACGCAATATACAAGTAACAGCCGGAACAAAACGGTGATAAAATGTCAGCATTCCCAGAAATTCCTGGAGGCTTTTAGCCGTGACCAATCTGGGAAAGAGCTGGATGGCGTCGGCCTTCTGCGGAAGGGGTTTTGCCTTCTCAGGTGTTAAATGATGCCCAGGAAATCAATGGTGGTGAGGGTGAATTGACACTTAGCAGGATTCACCGTGAGGCCATGTTTCTCCAAACGCTGAAACAGATGTAACAAATGGAGTTTGTGCGACTGAACATCTGGGCTGGCAATGAAAATATGATTGACATAGATAAACACAAAGTCCAAGTATTTGCCGATGACATCCATCAGCCATGGAAAGGTTTGGGCCGCGTTTTTGAACCCAGACGGCATGCGCAGAAATTCAAATAGGCCAAACACTGTGATTATGGTCATTTTTTAAATATCTGCTGATTTACTGGAAGCTGCTGATATCCTTTCACCAGATCCACCTTGGAAAAGACCTGGCAGTCGTGAAGGCAAGGCAAGCAGAAAAGGCCTGTATGTGTCGGACAGGGTATCTGTCTGGAATGATAACATCATTCAAGCGGCAGTAATCATCGCATGGACGCCAACTGCCCAATTCCTTCGGGACCATATGCAAGGGCAATGCCCAAGGGCTATTTGAATGTCAGATGATTCCCATTTCTTCCACAGCTTTAAACTCAGTTTTAGCTTGAAGACATTTATTAGATGGGAGTCTCCTTGCCCTGGCATGAACGGGCAGCTCCGTAGTTTCGATGCAATGTTCTATTCCATGGGCTGTCAAGTGCTGCAAAAACTGGTAGCCAAAAGTGACGGGAACTTAACCAATTCATTACAGTCTAGAGTGTGCGCCCCAAGAGAGGCAACACAAGGGGGTACGTGGTGGTATGGAATAAGCTCCCTGCATTTATTTATATCCAGCAGTTGCAGGAAGCCCAAAATCTGGCCTCACTGCAAGAAAAAGGAACCTGGATCAAATCTGGACACTACAGGTACACGATCCTTTATCCGGACATCTAAAATCCGGAAAGCTCCAAAATCCGGCAAGTGGGGACCGGTGGTTGGGGGTGGTAGCCGAGGGACTGGCGGTCAGGAGAGACGGCCGAGGAATGCGGTTGGGGGAAACTGCCGGGCGGCCGAAGGACTGTGGTCAGGGGAGGCGGCCGGGCAGCCGCGGGAGGGGGGGGGAGGTGGCCGAGGGACCACGGATGGGGGCGCGGCTGGGCTGCCGAGGGACCGCGGATGGGGGTGCGATCGGGCGGCCGCGATCAGGCAGCTGAGGGACCGCAGATGGGGGAGACGTCCGGGTGGCGAGGGACCATCGGTCGGGGGAGACGGTCAGGCGACTGGAAAGGGGTGGGGGTGGATGTTGCAGCACAATTTGGGGGGGCTTTCTGAAATCCAGAAAAATCTGAAATTCAGAACACACTGTCCCCTAAAGGTTCCGGATAAAGGATCGTGTTCCTGTTCCAGGATATCAAGCTATGGCATCGCCCAGGTGGCCTAGTCATCTGTCCATGAAGTCTATTTTTGCCCCGGCTTGCAGGCTCACATGGGCAAAGGAGGGATGCAGCATAACATCACTTAATAGCACCTCAGGGTAAATACAAGGGAATAGAGAAGCGGAAAAGAAGCTTTGAGCATGTGAGAGAGGGACAGATTTGCCCACCCTTACAAAATACATGGTGGCAATTTGCTAATTCTACTGCCCACCAGCTAATCTAACCAAAAGTTACGTTTGTATGGGAGTTCCCCACTCGATGAAAAGTTGCATATATCTTAAACCCTTGCCAGTGGAAAGAAAACCCTCATTATGTATATTGCTAGGATTACAGGCCTATACTATTCCAGACCACAAGTCTGCTCACCAGAATTTTCTGGACTCCATAAAGTATCTGGCTTTGAGTATTTCCAAGTTCTGTGGGAACACACCATTAATTTTATAGCATTGTATTCCCTCTATGTCTCCAACCTCGGGTCCTGGGCAATAGATCCAACAATAGTGACATTACAGAACTGAATGGCATAAGACTAAGTACTAGCCAAAGAAGGAGGGTTCTGTGTACTGGCAGGGAAAGAATGCTGAACCAATATACCCGATGTTTCAGAAAACATGACCCACATTTCAGAACACATGACCCAACTATGAGACAAGAAACAAAGACTGCACACTCAACATCAGCCTGAAGGCTGGGATTTCTTCAGTTGGTTAAAGTCAGTGATAGAAGAAGGAATACTTTCTTGGTTGCAGCCCCTCTCTACAGGCTCATTGCCCTGATCTATTTAGCAGTGGTAGTTTCTGTTGGAATCTAGGGGTTAAAACAGTATGAAATAAATGATTAATCAATAAGTTTATTTGTACTGCATGAGTCAGGGAAAGAGGAATGTGGCTAAGTGGCTGTCACAGCATGGAGCAAAGTTGGCTGAACAAAATTGGCTGCTCCCAAGATACAGGGAGAGGATATGCATAAAACGATTTAGGAGGAATGCTCAACTGAAGGAGGTGGGAAGTAGCACAGGAGACACAGGCCAGATCAGAACAAAGAATGGCCCCCAAGAATCAAAGGGAATGGAAAACCAGTCTAGGAGGAAGATTAAGGCACGAGGAGGTGTTAAAGAGAACAGCAGAAATTGGCCAGACAGGGACCGAATGGTGATTAGAAATATCTGGGGATGAATTAATTTCAGATCTAAACAACAGGATAGTCTGGCCTGGAGGATTAACATGGGAATGCTACACCCCAGAAATCTGCAAAACAGGAGATGACTTGTGATAACCCTTATGCAAAAAGATCTAGCAGGGAAAACAACTTTTGTTCTGTGTGATAAGATTGACCTATATAAACTGTGCCATCTGGACAATAGGGGTCAGTCTCGGGGAGTAGCTCACTGGCAGGTGACCTATGAACTAACAGACTGACCCAGAGCTCTGTTAAATTTTATTCTTGTGCTGTGCTGTGTGGTGTAATAAACTGACTGTCGAACCGAATACCTTCTCCTATCACTTCATTCAACGAACGCGCTGGACTCAGTTCACACATAGACTAAATTAAGAATAAATAAATTAAAGCCAGAGTCCAACATTTCTTGCATTATATCTATAACTATGTTTTCTCGGTGTCTGTCCCCCTCCAAAATCAGACGCAGATAGTGACATTATACGATGCAAAAATCTCAATTTACAGGAGATGGGGAAGGAGAGAATAGTTAAGTTGAAGAAGGATGCTTAAAAACACATCCATATCCCTTTTCAGGAAGAAAGCGATACAAATCTTTAGGTGTTGATCAGAAAGGTCAACTGTGAATGATTGGTGGTAAAAAGTTTACATTACCTAGTGCAGAATGGGATTCTTGACTTTTAAATGCATGCTGAATTTAAAACTACTGATGCCCAACCTTCAGTAATAAGCAGGGTGCCAAGAGTTCCAATAAATAAAACATGAAGTCTTTGAGGAGGAACTGTCAGAATAAGAATCAGAATTTACTGTCATGAACAAGTCTCGAAATTCGGTGTTTTGCAGCAGCGTCGTAGTGTAAACATTCATGTTATAACCATCTTACAACATTACTATAAATAAAAAAAGTAAAAATAATAATGCATGAAAAGTAAGACAGTATCTTTGGTTCATTGATCATTCAGGAATCTGATGGCAGTGGGGAAGAAGCTGTCCTTGTGCCATTGAGTGCTCATCTTTAGGCTCTTATACTTTTTTCTCCAGTGGTAGCGGAGTGAAAAAGGGGATGGCCTGGGTGGTGGGGATCTTTGTGGATTGAGGCTGCTTTTTTATGACACCGCCTCATGTAGATGTCCTCGATGGAGTGGTCTGGTGCCCATGATGCCACAGGCTTAGTTAACAACCATCTGGAGTTTATTCTTGTCCTGAGAGTTGGCACCTTGAGTGTTTTTGGTGACATCTCTTCAGACACCTCACGAAGAATAGCCGCTGACAAGCCTTCTTCATGATTGTATCAACATGGAGGCTCCAGAACAGATCCTCAGAGATGTTTACACCCAGGAATTTAAAATTCTTGACCCTCTCCACTATTGAGCCCTTGATGAGGACTGGGATGTGTTCCCCTGATTTCTTTCTGAATCTCCGTAACCTCACAGATTCAAAAATGACCCCCCTCCTCCAATTAATTCTTTCCTGGTCCCTTATCATATCCAATTAACACCTTTTGTCTCTTTCTGTTCTCCTCCCCCTCCCATTCTTTCCTTTTCCACAGCCTTTTAACACAGAGTCTTTTTTACCTCGAGGAAGACTCCGGCCTGAATCGTCAGTAATACAATTTTTACCTCCTTTGGCTGCTGCGATACCTGCCGAGTTCCTCCAGCATTTCTGTGTTTTTACTTATGATAAAAGACTGATTGAGTTAACCCAATGAAAAGTTCATCAGATACTTAATAAGGCCTATTTAAGACCAGCTTGTCTGTTTTCTACTTTACAACTATGAACTTGTAACCGCTGACATTTAGAGTTTTGATTGTGGTTTTGGCTACTGCAGGCTGTCCATGATATCATAGTAATAAACTCTTGGAGTGAACCTCAAAGCCTCTGTCTTTGAGCTAAATTTCTGTGACAGTCATAAAGCACAGACCCTGCACCAACCATCAAGTCTCATTTACATCATCCTTTACTATTGCCATTTCATTCTTCCCGTACCTCCAGATGCTACATTCAAGTACACGCTAGGAGCAGAATTTAATGACTACAGGTACACAATCCTTTATCCGGAGCCCTTGGAGGACAGTGTGTCCCGAATTTTGGATTTTTCTGGATTTCTGAAAGCCAAATTTAAACCCACCTGAATTGTGCTGCCGTATCCACTCCCGCCCCCTTCCAGTCGCACTGCCATCTACAACCCCCCCCACCCACCCGATTTGAGCTGCTGGTCTCCCCCCAGTCCTCGCCTGCCCGACTCGCGCTGCCGGTCTCCTCCTCCCCTCGCCCGCCTGACTCGCACTGCCGGTCTCCCGCCTGCCCAACTCGCGCTGCCGTCTCTCTCCCCATTTTCCGGATTTTGGAGCTTTTCTGATTTTAGATGTTCGGATAAAGGATTGTGTACCTGTAATTAATTTACTAACTTTAGAGATGTTGGGGAAAAAACAGAGAACACAGATGAAACTCAAGGTGTCACAGGGGAAAAAGTGGAAACTCCACACAAAGAATACCTGACATCAGGATTGAACTCAAGTCACTGGAACTGGGAAGCAGCAGAAGTTCTACTAACTCTATACACCACCTGTTCCTCCTGGATTTGGTTTGTATATTCCTAATATATTTAAAAGAAATAAATTTCACCTATTCTTGTAAGTTATCGTTAAAAGCACGATGCATCAGTTAAACTTACTGGCCTTGCTCCAAGAGAGGCTCCGCGTTTTGACCAACAGATTCAGAAGCGACACCTTCGTCTACTTTGAATATACCTGAGGATTTTGTATTATTGATTACATTCTTCACCTGTGGACAGTTGTTTGATTGTGTCAGCTTCGAGTCAGTTAAAGCTGGAAACAAACGAGTAGATGGATTTTAACAAAATTAGTGCAATTATCATCATTTATGCATTATGAAACTGTACTGATTCTGTTCAAGGAAAAGTGTTGTATAATGATAGAAATAGGGATAAAAAAATTTAAACTAATTATAATTTGGACAGCATGGTTGGTGTAGCAGATAGCATAATGCCATTACAGTGCCAATGATCGGAACCAAGGTGCAAATCCCGTGCTCTCTGTAAGGAGTTTGTATATTCTTCCCACGTCCCCAATGCGTTTCCCCAGAGGATCAGGTTTCCTCTCGCCATTCAAAACTTACTGGCGGTCACAGGTTAATTGGGTGTAAATTGGGCAGAACGGACTTGTGGGCCAAAATAGCCTGTTTCGTGCTGGATGTCTAAATTTAGTTAAAGTTTTAAAAATTTAAATTAAAAAAATTAAAATGCAATACATTGATTAGCAGAAATCTGCTATTATAGAAACTATTTTCATTAAACATTACAATTATTTAGAATTACACATTATTAAGCAAATCTTAAAATAGGTTTCATACAAGGTGATGAGATCCCCAGAATATGGAGTGATAAAAAGCTAATAAATCTGAAAGAATTGCTAATCTACCAGTGTTTTGTAAGAGGTTACTAGAGTGATATCAATGCTTAGGTCATCTCCTCTCAAATTTCACACATTCAGGAAATATTCCCATAAACTGAGACAGTTGTAAATGTTACCCCAAAATTTAAGGATCGAGGGAGAATGAAAATGGAGCCTACTGACACATCACTTTGTTATTGGGGTGGGGAAAGTATTCCTAGTAATGATGCAGGATGCAATAACTGAACATTTTTACAGCATAATAGAAGTGAACAGACAAAAGTGTGCATGCAAGAAAAAATCTACTGTAATTCCTCAATCTTATGATGGTGGAATCGATAAAAGGGAATCTGTGAATGTGGTATATTAGGATGCAGAAAGCATTCAACATAATTTCCATAGGTTGATCAAGATTAGAGCACACGAAATTGGGGATTATAAAATGATGTTTATATGTGGATTGCGAATGATCATGTGACCCCTCTGTCTGGAACCTAGTTGGAAGTTGCATCACTTGCCAATAAATACTGGACTCAGCCCACCTCATTGCAGCCTTCACTGATCTCATGTAGAACAGTTCCCACCCAGCAGGTTTTAATAATTAAAAGTAAATTTTAAAAATGTAAAATAATCAACGGCATTAATATGGACAGGCCCATGACTCCCTATATTTTTATGCATGTGGCCCACAACCAAAAATTTGGCCACCCTTGTTGTAGAGGCTCCAACACCAAATTCACTCAAGAAATGAGAGAACACCCTCTTGAGAAGAAGCATGGGAGACAACTCAACAGGAAGGTGACCATGGCGGCAGACCAGTGAAGGGCTCATTGGCTGAAGGATCTCCACAGGCTGTGAGCTCCTGTCAACAGGTTCATAGGAATCAGTTATCAGAAATGGGATTCCATGATTCAAGAGGGTATGGAGGGCAAGAGGGGTCCCAAAGGGCCTCAGGTGCCAAAAGTTTCTAAATCATATTGGAGGTTTGGATATGGAGGTTGGGTTGCCGATGAATTGAACAGGAGTCAAAACTCTTTCTCTTATTGTTAGGGGCACCAGGCAATAGTCATGGTAACTCTTTGATTGTCTTAAGACAAAATAAAAAGTTGAAGTAATAACCCTGCCCTGAGCAGGTGGATACCTGTATTTGAACAAGTGATGAGAGATTACAAAGAAATCCTAGTATTTCATTTCATCATTCATTTGCCTGTGTAGCTGAGCCTTTGAAAACAGAAGCATGTGCAAAAAATTCCTCAGCACCAAAGAAAATCTTTAATGGACAGACAGAAAAATTTGAAGCAACCACCAAATGATGTACTGAGTTTGGAGATAAAGTCTGTGTCTGAAATTTTATTGAATATAAAGCATCACTCCTTTCACAGCAGATTGCAAGTTATCCATTGGAAAGATAGGCAGAAAGGCAAAGGGGGTGGAGTGTGTTCGCTGGAAAGAATTGGAAAGAAGTGACATGGGATCAGAAGAGGTAGAATCCTTATGGATTGAGTTAAGGAACGGTAACAGTAAAAGGACCCTAGAGGCAGTTATATACAGGCCTCCAAAACAGCAGGTGAGATATGGACTACAAAATACAACAGGAAATAAAAAAAGACATGTCAGAAGGTCAATGTTACAATAATCATGGAGGAATTTTAACATTAAAATAGATTGGGAAAGGCAGGTCAGTACTGGATCCCAGGAGGGAGAATTTGTGGAATGCCTATGGGATGGCTTCTTAGAGCAGCTTGTTGATAAGCCTACCTGGGGAATTGGCTGTTTTGGATTGGGTGCTATTAAATGAACAAGAGGAGATTAGAGAGCTTCAGGTCAAGGGACCCTTGAGAGACAGTGATCACAATAGGATTGAGTTCACTTTGAAATTTGAAAAGGAAAGGCTAAAGTTCAAACTGACAATATTTCAGTGGACTAAAGGAAATTACAATCACATGAGAGAGGACCTGACCAAAGTTGATTGGAAAAACACACCATTAGAGAAGACAACAAATCACCAATGGCTAGAGTTTCTATAAAAAAAGAGGAGTGCAGGACAGGTACATAACAAAAATGGGGGGAAAAAAATGACATAACCGTGGCTGATGAGGGAAGTTAAGACCAAAATAAAAGGAAAAGAGAAGGCAGACAAGGAAGCAAAAATGAGTGGGAAGATAAAGGACTGGGAAACTTTTAAACATTTAGAGAAGGCAATTAAGAAGATGATTAGGAAGGAAAAGAGAAATTATGAAAGGTTAGAAAATAATATCAAAGAGGATTCCAAAAGCTTTTTTAAGTATATAAAGAGCAAAAGAGAGACAAGAGTAGACATAGAACCATTAGGAGATGACACTGGAGAGATTGTAATGGGAGACAAGGAGATGGTAGAGGAACTGAATGAATATTTTGGATTAGTCTTCACAGTAGAAGACATTAATAGCTTACTGGACTCTCCAGGGTCTCTGGGAAGTAAAGTGAGTACTGTTAAGACCACAGAGGAGAGAACTTGGGAAGCTAAATGGTCTAAGGGTAGACAAAGATGAGGTTACGGAGTACCTAGAGGAGCATCACAAAATAGGTCCAAGTCAACCTACTTACAATTTTTTGAGGAGATTACAAACAGGATAGACAGAGGAGAAGCAGTGGATGTTGTCTACTTGGACTTTCAAAAGGCTTTCAATAAGATGCTACATTTGTGGCTGCTAAGAGCTCATGGAATTACAGGAAGGACACCAGCATGGATCAAAGATCAGTTAATAGGCAGGAAACATTCAGGTTAGTTGCCCATTACTAGTTGTGTTCCACAGGGTTAGTGTTCTTTTTACATTATATATATGGGTATACCTTGCTTTATAAAACTCGAGCGTTCCTATGAAACCTTTCATAAGCTGAAATGGCATTGTGGTGATATGGCTGTATGTACTGGCTGGCCTGCCCTCTGGGGGTCTCCCTACCTTAGCTCCTCCCTTGAACCTTCCCTTGTGACCCCAGGCCATAAAGGTCGAATCCCCTCTCCTTCCCGCTCATTTTCCCAGCCTAGACCCGGGCCAGCAGTCTCTTGCTTAATAAAGCCTATCGATCCCCTCAGTCTTCTGTCTGCATCATTATTGGGCTATCGATAGTGCCCAAAAGGCGTAAAGTGAAGACTCATTCACTACTACTGGAGGTTATTTTCGTAAAAGCAAAAAACCCATTCAAATCCTTTCGTAAAAGCGAACATGGCTTTCTTTGTAAAAGCAAATTTTTCAAATGAGAAATCAATTTCCAGTGGCATTAGCAACCCTATGAACAACAGGGATATGGAAACTGCTCATAACTACAGGATCATTTTGAAAATTAGAAGAACACCACGAGTTTCTTTTCTCTGCTACAGACCATTTTCTCTCCAGTTTCCTTTGATTTCACTTTCTAGGTTGTAGACTTTTTTTGTCCCTAAGAATTGAGAATGTTTGAGCAGATGTCTTCTTTCAAACAATTCAATTTGCTTTAATGGATCACCTACAGTTTGATAATGAATTGGAACATTAAAATTTTAACTGTAACACAGTAGAAGCTGATTCCACCATTGAAACCATTTAAAATGGCAGGGTGATAGGAAAAGAAGCAGCAATAAATAAGGCGTGGTTATTTTAAACAAGTAAGCCATTTAAAGAGAGAAGTGATGAAATAGTGTAAATAGACGGGCAATGTTAAATAGAAAGATTTAAATGATTAGGATACAAATATAAAGATTAAATTACATGCACAATTGTAAATCTGGAAGATTATTATATAATGAGGATAGTAATTCCTGAATTATATTTTTCTGTTTGAAAAAACTAGACTCCCCTCTGCATGAGCCCAAAGAACATTGGTAAACCATGCATTCATACATTCCAAACTATCAAACCATTTTTTCCCCTCATTGTTTTTCTTTTATTAAGCTAATTTTTTAAAACTTTATTTTATTGTACAGAAAGTGATCTTCGAGTAATCCACATTTTAATGACACAAGGTTCAATATGTTTGATATGATAAACTAATGAATTCACAACTGCCGGAAGTGTTATTACAAATTTTTCTGGTATAATCACAAGCATCCTCAAAGCGAAAATAACTTCAGATTTCCGAGGAACAATGCTGGCAATAAAAACCTTAAAATGATAATGGCAATTGAATATGGTTCAACTGAATTTTAAATGTCATACTAAACCATAATTAATGCTTAACAACTTCCTTGGCAATAAAAAAAATTGTGGGTGTAGGATTATTTAAAATTTCTCTCTCAAAATGCGTGACCTCTTGCAGAGGTGCTACTGCCACATGATCCATTGCAAACTCTTGGCTGCTAAACTGATACTTTCCAAATTTGGTAGTGTTTGACACTCAAATCCTAGGCTATCAGTGCTATTAAATTGGCCTTGTACGTGGAAAGGTTTTTCCTTCATGGCTGAGTTAATGCAGAACACAAGAAAGCAAAACAAACAGGACTGTGAAAACAGAGCTGAAGGGGAAGCAGGCCTAGGTTAGGCTGGATGAAGTGGGGAATGTCATGTGCTGTGGTTGGGAAGCAGTAAAAAATCCTGTAATCAGAAAGTCTAGGCCTGTGATTGGCAACTGAGGGAGCATGGAAGTCATGTGGCATCTGGGAAAACATTGTATTGGAAGCTTGGAAGGACAAAAAAAAATCAGTAGTGGATATTTTGAGTCACTTTAGGTGATTTGGATGCCTGGGTGAAGAAGCCAAAGTGATAGTCAGGAATATTCGGTTTTAAAAATGGGATTAAAGATCAATACAGGGATTAGAAAGGGTGTTGAGGGTTCCACACAATAAAATTCAGATATTTGGAAAAGGGAAGATCTGCAAGGAAACATTATTAGCTGGGACCAAAGACAATGGTTCTTGTATGCTCAGTGCTTGATGGAGAACAGAAATTAGCATGTAGATTAAAAATAATAACAGATCATGGGGCTTTGGAAATATGCTTCTACATTACCTAATGACGTCATAATATTTAAAAACTGTAATTGTTTCTTTGCCATACTCCATTTTCTATACCTTTCATCTGCCCAACACTTGAACATTCTGTATCTCTCGACCAACATTCTTGAGCATCCATCTCACTTTCCACTAAATGAAGGTCCTAGGCAATCCAGTCCTTATCTCAGGAATTATTTCCCTAAAGCACTCCACTACCATTCTTTCTTGAAGAGCCATCTTAACCTCTTCCACATTTTTAGGCACTCCCTCTGATTCCATCCTGTGGTTAAAGCATCGGTTTTTGTTTTGTTAAGCTTCTGTGAAGAATTTCTGGGCCTTTTATGTAAAATGTGCAACATAAATGCATGTTTTTTTCTAGGAAAGATGTTTGGGGGTGGAGCAAAAATAAGAGACTTGCACAAATAGGATTAGAAGCATGCTATATGCCAGAGTTTGTTCTGCTATTCAGTAAGATTATGGCTGGTCTGACCTTCGCCTCAACTCCACTCTTCCCTTTCACCCCAACTCTCAACTCCCCAATTGTGCAAAAATCTCACCTTTGATTATATTTAATGTCAGTTTTAACAGTTCTCCATGGGAGACAACACTAAAAGTTCATAACCTACTGTAAAAAAATTCATTCTCATTTCTGTATTACGTAAGTAACACGTTATTCTGAAACAATTTCCCTTGTGAGGGAAAACATTCTTTCAGCACCTACACTATCTGAACCTGATATACTTCAAATGCATTACCTCTCGATTTTCTGAACCCAAATCGGTAATGACCCAACCTTCCACTATAGGGTAATCTCATTGTACCGAAATTAATTATTTGTTGAATCTATTTGCTAACTTTCTGGTAGCAAAACTGATATAGGACTACCTGACTGTACATTATTTTGTGTTTTGAAGATGCAAATGTGACTGGGTATCTAGTTTCTACAATGCACATGGCTGGTTTAATAAATGTAAACAAATTCCTTGTTTAGAGTTTATATGCCATGCAGATCAAGAAATAGAATTATGCTCCATGTTGACTTGCTGTTTTAATTGCTAAAAAATTAAAGCCATGAAAAATGTAAAAAGCCATATTACTCAATATCCTGAATGTTCCATCACTGCATGCAAGTGTAAAAGATGCAACATACAAACAGCAAGGCTACTGTAAAGAACAATCTTCTTGTTAATGGTTAACCAAATTCTGGAAATTGTTCCGTGATCTTTCAGCTGTGATAAGTTATACGTATGTTTTGAAGGTCAAATGATCAGATTATTTTTTAGTTTCTTAGTTATTTAGATACATGCCAGAGAGAAACTATATGACTGGGCCATATCTTTTTCTATTTTATGATTAGTTCCTTGAAAATGAAATTATTGTTTACTATTTCAGCTTCAACTTTCTTCATATATGGTAGTTTTTCCTGAGACAAACAAAAGAAAATATGGACAACATTTTTTTTCTTTAGTCATTTGCAACAAAGTTGGAAATAAAGTGAGCTGGAGAAATATTCTTTTTGCATTTGCAATACTAAAGTAATACACCTGAATTTCTTAAATATAGTTCTGTGGACTGATGACCATTTCTTTCCTATAGATGTTGTCTGGCACGTTGAATCTCTCCAACTTCTCTTTGCTTCATTAGGATTTTTTGATGGGTGTTTATTTGTAGAGTTTAAAATGTAACAATTCCTCTTGGTCTTTGAGAAAATAAAAATTTATGTAAATAACCAACAACACAATTTTCATTAATATAGGAATATTTAAGATATTTAGAGTGCTATGTTCTTTCTTTGACTTGGCTTCGCGGACGAAGATTTATGGAGGGGGTAAAAAGTCCACGTCAGCTGCAGGCTCGTTTGTGGCTGACAAGTCCGATGCGGGACAGGCAGACACGGTTGCAGCGATTGCAGGGGAAAATTGGTTGGTTGGGGTTGGGTGTTGGGTTTTTCCTCCTTTGCCTTTTGTCAGTGAGGTGGGCTCTGCGGTCTTCTTCAAAGGAGGTTGCTGCCCGCCAAACTGTGAGGCGCCAAGATGCACGGTTTGAGGCGTTATCAGCCCACTGGCGGTGGTCAATGTGGCAGGCACCAAGAGGTTTCTTTAGGCAGTCCTTGTACCTTTAGAGTGCTATGTAATGTTAAACAAAAGGAATGACACAAGTGGCATTAAAAAAAACTTGGTCAGAGAGTTAGATTTTAAGGATTATCTTGAGGAAGAGGATTGAGACAATTCCAGGAGTTCAGTTTTGGGTGGTAAAGGCAAAGCTTCCAGTGATGGACTAATTTAGGAAAGGGATGAACAAGTTACTAGAACTGAAGGACTGCTTTATCAAGAAGAGTTATGGAGGCAATAAATAACAAAGATAAAGTGGGATAAGATTATTGAGGAATTTGAAAACAAATGTTCAACCAACATAGATAACTCAAACAGTCAGTTCTGTTGGAAAGATATTTGTGGTAAATCATTGTTATGTATAATTGTCTGGTCAGGCACACCTATCCTTCCCATAGGTTCCTGTATAAAGGTGACTGTTCCTCAGCTCTCTGCAGCTCAGTATGGATGTGCTGGTGTTCTTAAGTGAATAAAAGCCTATTGGTTTCTCTACAATAGTCTTTCGAGTAATTGATGGTGCATCAATATTAAAGGACTGCATGACGCTTTAGAAGCAGCTGGCTTAAGCCTCGGCCTATTTTAACAAATCCATTCATCTGTAATGGCACAGATATGAAGCTCTGAAACTCAACTCATGATCATACACAAAATCAAATTTTTAAGGCAGGTGCCAAGGAAGTGATGGAGTCGGTGGGTCGAGTATGGAGTTTGTGATGGAGCCCAAAATCAATGGGTACAATTTGAATACTAGGCATGATTACTCATCAGAAAGAAAATGGCAGCATGCATCATATATTCACAATGAAACAAAACCACATTCACTTCTCGAGTAACAAACAAAATTCTGGAGGAACTCAGAAAATCAGGCAGCATCCATGGAAGCCAATATTCAATGGTTCATTTGAATCTCTTCATCAGGAAGAGCAAGAATGTGGCAAATGATAAGGGTGGCATGGTTGGCGTAGCAGTTAGAGCAACGCCATTTCAGTGCCAGTGATCGGGACCAGAGTTCAAATCCTGCACTGTCTATAAGGAGTTTGTGCATTCTCCATCTGGCTGCATAGGTTTATCAAGGGGCTCTGGTTTCCTCTCACACTTCAAAACGTACCATAGGTTATAGGTTAATGAAGTGTAATAGGGTAGCATGGGCTCGTGGGCCAAAATGGCCTGTTACCATGCTGAATATCTAAATTTAATTAATCTGAATTTAATGGTTTCAACCTGAAACACTGACTACCTGTTGCCTTCCATGGATGCTACCTGACTTGCTGAGCTCCTCCAGCAGTTTCCATGTTGCTCCAGTTTTCCAGCATCTGCAGTCTTTCTCTCTCTCTCTCTTTTTAGACCACATTCGCATTTCTAACAGTTTCAGCAATAATGGATTCTTATTCACCGGTTTTCCTTTTCTTTCGAATGCTCCAGGTATGAGGCACTTTGAGTAGTTTACTCAAGTCCGTCTGATCTTTGAATTTTGCTTTCCTTATTTCTTCAAACCATTGGCCAGTTATTCCTTTCAACCACAATTCGTTTGGATTTGTTTTCTTGACTTTTCTAAAAGGGAAATAATCATAATTAGTATTCAAAGAAATAAAATTGACATTTCCATTTCTACTAAAAGAGCCTTTCCAGAACTGCTTCTGCGTACCCATGGATGCAGAAGGCCACAGAAGGGAGCAAAATGTAGCCAGATCTGTCATACAGGTTATGACCTCCCATACATTGCAGACATCTATGGGAGGCTCTGCCTCAAGAAGGCAGCCAATGTCATGATAAAACCCCACTACCCTGGTCACAACCTCTTCTCACTGCTACCATTGGGCATAAGGGGCAGGGAAAGGTTACACAAGTTAGGACTTTATTCCCTGGAGCTTTGAAGAATGAGGGGAGATTTTGTGGAGGTATTTAAAATTATGAGGGGGATAGACAGAGTAAATGTAGATAGGCTTTTTCCACTGAGGGAAGGTGAGATACAAACCAGAGGACATGGATTAAGAGTGAAAGAGGAAAGGTTTAGGGGGAAACATATGGGAGAACTTCTTCACACAGAGTGGTGGGAGTGTGGAATGAGCTTCCAGCTGAAGTGGTGAATGTAATCTGAATTTTAACCACAAGGAAGAATTTGTACAGGTACATGGATGGGAGAAGTATGGAGGGCTATGGACTGGGTGCAAGTAAGTGGGACTAGACAAAAAAAAACAACAAATTTTGGCATAGAATAGAAGGGCCAAAGAGGCCTGTTTCTGTGATATAATGTTCTATGGTTTGAAGTCTGAAAACCAGCACCTCTAAATTTAATATTTGAACCACTTCTTGTTACGCTAATCATGGATCCAACAATGCAAAAGTATTGCAAGTCACATTTTTTGCATTAGAATTACTGTGAATAGTTATTAACTTTCTTATGTACATTATATTTTTAATTGAATGAAATGTACTATTATGGACCTTTTTTCCCCACAAGTACCTGCTTGGCTGCAGCAATAAATTTGGTGCGTCTGTACATTACACAATAAAGACAATAAAAATTATTAAGCATCTTATCATCACTATTTGCCTTAATAATACTTTGTGGGTGCAGCATTTCAGCTCAGAATAGCTTCAAACTGGAGTGAAAGTAAAGAGAGGGAAGAGTTTTTATAGCATCGCTTGGCTGCCCATGAAGGACATAGTCAAAAACTGAGCATTGCAAACGTCTGAACAGATTTGTTTACAAGGCTTGGAATGGCCCCATACTTACCTGGGAAAGTTTCATGGCCCTGACTCATGCAACAGGATCCTTCCTGACAAAGGTTACTGCACAAATATGCCAATCCTCTTGTGAAAACAAATAGTTATGGCAATGTTTAACTTTGGAAACACCTTAGAAATACTTTCTTACAAAGAAAGTAGCATTTTGTTTCATTACCAATGGGAACCTACCCCACATCTGAGAACCAAAATAATTGTACTCATGGAATTTGCCTATTGTTACAATTGCTCCACAGCAAATGCAATATCACTGGCTCTCCACTCAACTCTGGATCACCTCGAAAATAGCAATTCATACGGCTGCTCTTCACCCACTACAGGTTGGCCTTCAATACCATTATTCCCTCAGTGCTGGTCAAAAAGCTACAAACTCTAGGCCTCTGTGCAACTGGATTCTTGACTTTTTCATTGGAAGACCACAGTCAGTACAAATTGTAAACAACAACTTCTCTCATTGATTATCAACACAGGCGCACTCCAAGGATGTGTGTTTAGCCCACTGCTCTACTCGTTATACACCCATGACTGTGTGGGCAGGCAAAATTCTAATCCTATCTACAAGTTTGCCGATGACACCACAATTGTTGGCAGAATCATAAGTGGCAATGGGGAAGCGTACAAGAGAGAGATAGGTCAGTTTGTTGAATGGTGTAAGAACAACAACTGTGAACTCAACATCACCAAATCCAAGGAGATGATTGTGAACTTCAGGAGGAAGTCAGGGGAACATGACCCATTCCTCATCCAGGGCTTAGTAGTGGAGAGGGTCAAGAACTTCAAATTCCTGGGTGCCAACATCTCCAAGGATCTGTCCTGGTGCCTCCATGTTGATGCAATCACAAAGAAGGCTCCCCAGTGGCTATACTTTGTGAGGTGTGGAAGGAGATAAAGTATGTCACCGAAGATTCTCGTAAACATCTACAGGTGTACCGTGGAGAGTATTCTGGATGGTTGCACCAACTCTCAGGACAAGAATAAACTCCAGAGGCTTGTTAACTCGGCCTGCGACATCACAGGCACCAGACTCCACTTCATCAAAATCATCTACATGAGGCAATGTCTTAAAAAAGCAACCTCTACCCTCAAAAATCCCCTCCACCCAGATCATGTCCTCTTCACTCTGCTACCATCAAGAAAAAGGTTGAGGATCCTAAAGATGAGCACTCAGCAGTACAAGGTCAGCTTCTTCTCCGCTGCCATCAGATTCCTGAATAATCAATGAACCAAAGACACTGCCTTACTTTTTGTGCAGTATTATTTAAATTTTTTTTATACTAATGTTGTAAGAGGTTTATAATATGAATACACTATGACACTGCCACAAAACAAAATTTCATGACTTGTTCATGACAATAAATTCCGATCCTTCTTAATTATTCTAAGGGGTCAGTACTTTTTAAAAAAAAGTGTATTATTAATAAATAGGTTTTAAGAAAGAAAGCACTCAATTATTTTACCTTAAAGAAACAATCCTAGAATTATATTAAAAATTCCAATGTCAAAATCTTTATAGTGTTAGACCACAAGACAAAGCAGCAGCATTAAGCCATTCGCCCATCGCATTTGCTCTACCATTCAAATCAAAGCTGTTGCCTATTTACTTTCAACCCATTTCTCCTGCTTTGTCCCCAGAACCTTTAATGCCCATACCAATCAAGAACCTAACAATCTCCTTTATAAATATACACAATGACTTGCTTTTACAGCAATCTTTGGCAATGAATTCCACAGATTCACAACCTTTTGGTTAAAGAAATTTCTCCTTATCTTAGTTTTTTTTCACACATTCATTTGTTCTGAGGTTATGCCCTCTGATCCTAGACTCTCCCATAACTGGATATATCCAGCCCTTTCAACATTAGTATGTTCCAAGCAAGTTCTCCTTAATAATAGCGATTACACTCATTTCTGCCCTGATTCTCAACATTAGTATGTTCCCCCCCGCCTCCCATCCTTCTAAAATTCAGCAAGTACAGGCCAAGAGACATCAAACACTCCTCATACATTAACCCTCTCATCCTTCAGATCACTCTAGTATATTTTCTGTGCCCCTCTCCAATGCCAGAACAACATTAAATATGGGGCTCAAAACTGCCTATAAAACCTCAGCATTATACCCTTGCTTTTATAATGTACTCCCCTTGAAACGAATGCTAATATTAAACATTAGAACATTACATTACAGCACAGTATAGGCCCTTCAGCCCACAATTTTGTGCCAAACTATATAAACCAATGAATCCAAACCTTCCCTACCTCTTATTACCCCCTACTTTTCTTACATCTATGTGTCTTTTAAATGTCCCTAATGTACCAGCCTCCCCCACCATCCCTGCAATGCATTCCAGGTACTCACTACTCTCTTTGTTTAAAAACATTTGCCCTTGATGTTTCCCTTAAACTTTCTTCCCCACACCTTAAACAGATGTCCTCTGGTACTTGCTACTATCACCCCAGGAAAAGGTTGCTTCCTGTCCACCCTATCTCTGCCTCTCAATCTTTTAGATCTCTTGAGTCACCTCTCATCCTTCTTCACTCCAAAGAGAAAAGCCCTAACTCAGTCAACCTTGCCTAACAAGACACATTCTCCAATCCAGGCAATATCCTGGTAAATCTCCTCTGCACCCTCTCCAAAGCTTCCACATCCTTCCTGTAATATGGTGACCAGAATTGAACACAATATTTCAAGTGTGATCTAAATGTGGTATAGAGTTTTATAGAGCTGCAACATTACCTCACAGCTCTTGAACTCAATCCCCAAACCAATGAAGGCCAGCATATCATTAGCCTCTTTAAGTGCCCTATCAAACTGCATGCAACCTTGAGCAATCCATGGATTTGGACTCCATGGTCTTTCTGTTCTTTCACACTATTAAGAATCCTGCCATTAACCATGTACTCCATCTTCAAGATGCTTATCTGAATTGAACTCCATCTGCTACTTTTCCTCCCAACTCTTCATTCTAACTTTATCCTGTTGTAACTTATGACAACATTCTCCACAATACCTCCAAACTTCATGTCATCTGCAAACTTACTGACCCATCCTTTCATTTCTTTGTCTAGGTCATTTATAATTATCACACAGAGCAGGGATCCCAGAACACATCCCTGTGGAACTCCACTGGTCACCGACCTCCATGCAGAATACATTCCATCCACAACTAACCTCTGCTTTCTTCAGGCAAGCCGATTTTGAATCCACACAGCCAAGGTTCCATTTATCCCATTCCTCATGACTTTCTGAATGAGTCTACCACGGGGAACCTTCTCAAATACTATACTACAATCCATATACAGGTACACCCCATGTACCACCCCTACCTTCATCCATTTATTTTATCACTTCCTCAAAAAACTAATTTAGGCCAGTGAAGTACGACCTGCCCCTTACAATGCTATGCTGACAAGCCCTGAGAAAATCTTGCTTTTTTAAATACTCATAAAATCTGTCACTGAGTACCCTCCAATAATTTTCACACCACTGATGCAAGACTCACAGGTCTACAATTCTTGGGATTCTCTTTATTATCTTTAAAAAAAAACCAAGTAGACAACATTTGCCATTCTCCAAATCTCTGGTACTTCCCTAGTGGGCCAGGGAAGAACATTGCCGACATCCCAGCAATCTCTTCCCTTGCTTCCTGTAGTAACCTGGGGTATATCTCATCCTGTCCCAGGGACTTATCAATCCAAATGTGTTTAAGAACATCCAACACTTCCTCCATCTTAACTTTAACATGCTCCAGTACACAAGCCTGTTCTGTATTGACCCAGTTCCCTCTCTCTGGTGAACATTGAAGTATTCATTTAGGACCTCCCCTACTCTCTGCATCCAGGCACATGTTCCCTCCTTCTATCTTGTATTGCAGCTTCACATGTGGCACCTTATGAAAGGCCTTCGGAAAATCCTATTAAATAATATTCACTGACTCTACTTTGTCCATTCAGCTGGTTATTTCCTAAAAAAAAATTCCAACAGATACATCAGGCAAGATCTCTTCTGAAAAGAAAACATGCTCACTTTGGCCTATTTTATCATGTGTTTTCAAACCTCATCCTTAATAATGGTCTTTGAAATCACTGAATTCAGGCTAAACTGTCTATAATTTCCTGTCTTTGACCTCTCTCCCTTTTTAAAGCGTGGAGTGACATTTGCAATCTACCAGTCCTCTGGAACCATTTCTGACTAGTGATTCTTCAAAGATCACTAGTAATGCATCCACAATCACTTCAGCTACCTTTTTCAAAGGGTGAGGTCTATCTGGTGCAGTTAACTTATCTACCTTCAGCTTCCCAAGTTCTCCTTCATAATAGAGATTACACTCACTTCTACCCTGATTCTCAAATTTCTCACATCACTCGTGTTTTCCACAATGAAAACTGGTCAAAATATTCATCGGTTAATCCATCATTTCTTTGTTCCCTGTTACTTCTCCAGCAGTAGTTGGAAATCCACTCTTGTCTCCCTTTTCCTCTTTATATATCTGAAAATAATTTTTATATTTTTTATATTATTGGTTACCATACATTTATATTTAATTGTTTCTCTCCTTGTTGCTTTCTTCATTGTTTTTTTTTTAAAGTTATCCAATCCTATGGTTTCTTGCTAATTTTTCTAGACAACATGCTTTCTCTTTTGCTTTTACTCTATTTTTCATTTCTCTTGACAGCTTCAGTTATCCTCTCTTTAGAATGTTTCTTCTTCTTTGGGATGAAATGATCCTGTGCTTCCAAAACTCCCACCATTGCTGCTCTATTGCCTTCTCTGCCAAGGTCCCATTCCAATCATCTTTAGCCAGTTGCTCTCTCTCATGCCTCTGTACTCAACTGTAATTCCAACAAATCAGATTTTAGCTTCTCCCTCTGCAACGGCAGAGGACCACCAAATTAAATAGTTTGAGGCAATACCTCTGCTGATTAAAATACAAACATTGCGTCCAACAACATAGGCTGTCAATCCACAACTTCCAAACATGCAATGCAACCTGACAGTAAATTACTTTTTCGGGGCCACTGAGTTTATATATGAAGTTATCATCGCAAATCCAGAATAACCTATTTCCGATTCACTACAGCAATGCCAGCACAACCCAAAAACCTACCAGGACATGGTTCGTTCTCATTATTTGCGCAAATATTTTGTTATTCCAGCCGATGTTTTAAGGTGCAAAAGCTATAGTGGGGAAAACTAGCTGGAAAACATTCAAATTAAACAGGAAACTATGCAGAGGCTGTGAATGTATAGGAGTTCATGAACTGGCACTTGACAACAGCTGAGCGTGGAGAATTGCTGCATGAAGGCACAAATCACTCACCCATCAGCAAGTGGGGATGGGCCCTTAACGGATAACTCACACCTAAAATCCTGGCAATGGTGAAATTACTCTTGTTGTCAATAAGGCCCCCGTGGAGACATCATGTTTTACAGTCATGCTGGTTGTTTGTCCCAGAAAAACTTTTGCCCAGCAATTAACGTGAGCAAACATATTTTCTAGCAACAAAGGTAGTTTTATTTTATAACTTTAAACGGTTTCTACCCAATTTGTTGTTGGTCGAGAACAATTCCATTCAAGCCTATCAGTACCAACACGTTCCTTTGCAAGCAGGTTCTTTTGAATTGACTTCATTACAGATTATATATGAAGCGAAAGCAAAAGAAACCTGGAGTAAATCCAAATGAATATCACCTTAATATCACATTTTGTGCATCTAAATGAGAAAACCATTTCGAGATGAAATATTTTCAGGCAGAGTCACTGTGTTACCCTCCTCCTAATAAAGTTGTTCCCCCACAGATAAACACTTCGAAGCGGATCACTAAGGCTGCAACAATTCAACGGCTCTGGAGCCTCGGACCACGGTGTGAATCTGCCGGACTTGACATACTTGAGCCTCTCCGCATTCATCCTCCGAACCTCTTGGTCTCGGTCCAACACGCCCAGGATCGCCTCCACTTCCTCGTGGTTCAGAAAGCTCAGATCCACGAGGCGTTCCGATGTGGACTCCCACCGTTTAAACATGCCGGCGCAGGGTCTCAGAGAGCCCCTCGGGCAGAGCTCCCGCGGACGACGCGAGCAACTCCCTCACCAAAGGCTGGGGCGGGCCCACGGAAGCGCGGGGTGAATGACGTCACCGTTACCCAATCAGCGGCCCTCGCCGACACGGGCCTTGATGACGCTTCTTTTGCGAATGTCGAGGCAGTGGATTGGGAAAGGGACCACGAACTTTAAAACTCCAGTCGTCTCCCAGAAGCAGAAGCGCGCACAAAACGTGTCCGACAGAGGGGAGGCGAGGGCGGCGTTCCCGTGGGCAATCCAATCCAAGGCGAGGGGGGGGGGGGAGAGAGATGTGGCACCGTCCCTATCGGTTTCCAAGGCTCTCGTGGTTGGCGCCTTCCCCCGCACTTCTTTCTCTTGGAGTTGGCCCGAGGTCAGTGACTTCCAAACTTCTGCAGCTGATCAAGTTTATTGTCATCCCGTTGTACAAGTGCAACCCGACGAAACCACGCACACGCAGGACAAGTTTTCGGACACAAATACTCTTTTATGACTGTGAGAGTCTCGGGTGGTTAATGTGGTCACTGAAACGGTTCGCTCACATCATCCAATCAATTGCATGAGCAATGAAAGCAACTTCAACTCTAAACGCAGCTTCGGTTTCATGCTTTCAGTATGGCAGTAACAATAAAGCGACTCTGATATCCTCTTTAGATTTCATACACTGTTAAAAGCCGCCGGCACGGGTGAGTCTGGAGCAACAGGGGCGGAGGCAGGATGAACAGTTTTCCAACTTGCAGAACCACCCTCGCCTTTGGCCATTCTCCCGAACTCCTGCCGTGGTGCCTCTGAGTTACCCATCATCAGTGCTCCTTGGCCCTTGCCTGATCGGTTTTGGTGACCCATAACCCATCAAAAGGCAGCAATCCTCACTGTGAAAATCATCCTTGGTGGATACCACAGAGAGCAGCTCCTCCCTCCCCCCCACTGCAGGTTGGAGGCAAATGTGGTCATCAGCAGATAGCCTTCCGAAATTATTTCTTGAAGATAGCTATGAAATACAACACATCTGAGATGCCATGAAGTATTGCCAGACTCAAGGCTTTGATTTTTTTTTAGTAGTTCCTCATAACCTTTAGAACTTTAGGAGCGAAGCCACCTACTCCCAAGCCCTGAAGGTTAGAGGAGCAAGGAGGCAGAGCCACATATCTACTGGGACCAATGCCTGAAGAGGGCGCACAAAATCAGTGAACCGGTGCGGACTCGAAAGGCCAACATGGCCCGTTTTCGCTCCATTAATGGTTATATGGTTATGGCTACATGATGCTGACCACAGCATCAGACCAGGGAGGGGCTCAGCAGCTGAAGGACTCACACAGGCTATCGAGGGACTTGCGGAACTGGGATTCATGGGTGCTGAAGGCTTCCTGATCAAGTCAGAAATTTGGAACTGGAGCTTGGGTTTCCAATGGATAGAACTGGCATCTGTGTGGTTGCAGAGGCTGCAGGGAACACTAGAGACAAATCTCCGAAGGGACTCGATTTTGCTACTCTTTCCCTCTTACTGCAAGGGTGCCAGACTCTTTGTCTGCCTCATGGCAGACAGAAGGAAATTTCATGTAATCTTGCATTATACATGATAATAAAAGAATTTTGATCTTACACAAAGGATGGAAATGCAGTTGAGAAGTTCCTCACAATGGGTACTGACAGCTTCTCTATCTTTGATAAGTTCACCTCAGTTCTCAGTAAAATTGTCCCCAATGTAGAATTCACAAATGATCTTGTACATGAAAAATAGGAACAGGAGTAGGCCATTCAACCTGTTGTGCTTTCAAACCCACTTAATAAATTCAAGGCTAATTTGGCTCTGAACTCATTTCTACCTTTCTGCTTTTCCCCATAACTCAATTCTACTTTGCAACAATATAAGAGTGCTTAAAATATATTCAGTGAGGTCGTCTCCACTCCACTGGACCCCTGGGCAAAGAATCCCAGATTTTTTTTACTCTCTGGTCTAATCTGATCTTCTATTTTCCCTTAAAGGTGGATTACCTCACCTTTGCCAGTGATATTCTCCATTTGGCAGACCCTTGCCCACTCACTTAAACTATATAAAATTTGTTTTATCTTCAATGCTCTGTTCATCATTACTTGTTCTTCGGATCGTGTTCTCTAATGAATCTCAGCCATCACATGTCTGTACAGTTGCTCTTTCCCATTTGGCCATGATGGAATATTTAATTCAAGAATGCATTGCTTTGATGGTTAATTTACTTCTGGACCCCTGGCCCTTCTCAGTTAACAAGTCCTTTGTTTTCTGATGAATTAATCTTTTCATCACAATTCACATCTGTAATTCATGTTGGTTCTGGATTATCTGTGAATCACTATCTGAGGAGAGCCAATTCTATGGGGCCATTCAACATTGTGGCAATCCATGTCTTTGTCGTCATCACTGTTCTGAAGTCAGGTTGATGGAGATGAGAGAGTGTATGAAGTGCTGGTGATGAACAACAGATGCAATCACACTGCAGACTGGCATAATTGCCCAACAATTTTCTAATCTTTCTCTCTGTAATGCTACTTGCTATCTTCAACATGCTTCCTGCAAAAATGATGCTAATCTACAAGATCTTAACAATGTGAGTGAGGACATTAATATTATGTTGCATTACATCAATGCCCTAAGGCTTGATTTCTGCTCAGAACCTTGAATGCCATCTCCTCCTACTACATTCTAAGAATGTGGCAGATTCTGACCAGGCTTTCCTCCCTTCCACTGTTTCCATCATGGCTTCCAATGCTTGACAGGAACCAAGCTGCTAACACTTGAGAACATCAGTTGTCATATTTCCTTGCAATACACTAGATTTAATTAAGCAATTTCATCTTTGTACCTGTATATTGGTATTTTAGGAGGGCAACTTTGAATTGCTGACATCAATAAAACACGTAAAACAGAAGTTTTCTATTCAGAATTGTATACACTTGATATATTGTACATTGTTTATGTGAAGTAAAAAATGCAGAAATCACTATTATATGCTTCTTACTTCTCCTTAAAGTTATTTCACCTCTCCAGTTTTCTCTCCAAAAAGCTTGTCAAACCACATCTATGAAGATCAAGTCATTTTACCTTGCCAACCCACTGATGTCTCTGCATCCTTTACAATATACTTTGCCTTGCTTATTGTGACTGTGCCCTCACACCTTTTGGAAGTCCCTGTTTAAATTTCCATGTTTCTGTACCTCCCCTTTTCCTTTAAAGTATCTCTCAGCACTTTTCAGCTGTCCACCTTAATTTATTCTTCTATTGATTACCATCTATGAAATGCCGAGTAAAGCTTAATTATGATAATTGTTCTTATTTGCTATGGATTGATTGGTGATTATTGTGGACAAAAGTAAATCAGCCAGAACATTTTTACCTGTAAGTCCTATAAGGCCATTCAGCACCCCCCCCCCCCCCCCACCCTGCCCAATGGTGTGTTGGATTTGCTGCAAAGGCCTCTCTTTTGGCAAAACCTTAGGAAGGAAGGATAATTACCTTGAACTAAAGTGAAGAGAGGAAGGTACCAGTACATTTTTTTTTCCATAAATATTGGGTGCTTGTACCACAACATTGCAGCATGGTCTTGCCACAACAAACTCTTTGTCCAATAGCAAGGAAGTTCAGAATGATTGGGACTAGGCAGTACTGCACAAAATTAAACAGACAAATACACTATAATAATGCAATTGGCCATCTATACTCTTATCATCTTTTATCTCCTATTGTTCCATCCATCTTTTTTCCAGTTCATAACCTGTCAACCTCCACCCTTTCCCTCATCAACGTCTGCTCCACTATCTCCTACAAACTCACTGAGTTCTTGTCCTTTTGTCACTGCCCTATTGCTCCCCTTCTTCCTCTTCTCCTTCCATCCTTCCAATTATTGTCCTCTTCTCCCCCACACACACTTGCAAAATCAAACTTTCCTACTATTTCCCCCGCACCTAGTTCTCCCTTTCCATCTTCTCCCCCTCACCAGTGTTTCTTCACCACAAGATTTCTTCTCCCAGTCACTCAAACAGTTGCCGCTCAAACGCTCCAAAAGTGAAATTGCCAATTCTAATTGATATCTCTCACCTTAATTCACTGGACAGATGTTTATGTGAGATAGACTGCTTTAATTTCTCTCAATCAGTGAACGTACAAGGAAAATAATCAATTCGTTAGGAACTAGAAATTGTGTGTGCAGAGGTCAAAATCATACATAGGTGAGAAAACTTTTTTCTTTGGTTTTACAAGTTCTCTTTAATCCTCTTATCAAGTTCTGAGAAATAGGTTTCATCCAAGATTTCAACCAGTACTGCAAAGTATTGCAGTTCTGCCACCTATACAATATTGACAAATATGTAGTGGCTCAATAGTTACTTGCAGGGAAACTCATGGAAATAAAAGTTTCCAAGTTCTGATACAATGCCCTTCATGAACATGACTGGTTCACAGCAACTTGATAGTGAATATTGTGATTATAATTCTGATGGTTTTCTTTAAGGGTTAATGATGCAGTCAGATGCAGGTCAGATCAGGATTCAAACTTGTAAAATAGTGCACCATGCACCTCTGTATTTTTCATCTTTCCAAAGTTAACTTAGAAATTAGGAAAGATCAAGTTATGGCTGCTTTATTCCACAATAGAAATGAACACTGTGACTTGATTCAATTGGTACTTCATATCTGTATAAATGGTATCTGTTTAGGAAAAGGGGAGATGCAGAAAGACTTGGATGTTGCTGTGCATCAGTCATTGAAAGTGGGCATGCAGATGCAGCAGGTGGTGAGGAATGCAAATGGCATGTTAGTGTTCATAGCAAGAGGATTTGAGTACAGAAATCGTGCTGCAGCAGAACAGGGCCTTGGTGAGACCACACCTGGAGTACTGCATGCAGTTTTGGCCTCCTCATCTGAGGAAGGACATCCTTGCCATGGAGGGGTTGCAGAGAAGGTTCACTAGACTGATACCAGGGATGGAAGGACTTGCATATGAAGAAGGGTTGGATAGACTAGGCTTTTATTCTATAGAATATAGAAGATTGAAGGGGGATCTTATAGAAACATACAAAACTCTTAAGGGTTTAGACAGACTAGACGCAGGAAGATTGTTTCCAATGCTGGGAAAAACTAGAACCAGGGGTCACAGTTTAAGGATAGGGGGAAGTTTTTTAGGACTGAGATGAGGAAAGATTTCTTCTCTCAGAGAGTGGTGGATCTGTGGAATTCATTGCCACAGGAAGTAGTTGAGGCTGGTTCCTTGTCGATATTTAAGAGTAGGTTAGATTTGGCCCTTGTGGGTAAGGGGATCAGTGGGTATGGGGAGAAGGCAGGAACCAGGTACTGATCAGCCATGATTATATTGAATGGCAGTGAAGGGCCAAATGGCCTACTCCTGCACCTATTTTCTATGTTCAATACATCATAGTGACCCCCACCTCGGGTTGACATAGGAAATGGCCGTCGAACACTGCGATTGGCAAGTATTGTGCGGGCTGAAATGCCAGTTTCCATAGGCCGCTGGCAGAGTGGTGAAACTGGCCAATCATTGCTGGTGGATCACAGGGGGGGCCCAATCAGGGCCCAGGCATCTGAGGTAACCAACTGGCAGCTGGTTCGCTCAAGCCACACACCAGTGGTGACGTGGACGAGCTGACTATAAAAGGTAGAGCTGGCACTGAATAAACTCCGAGTCGAATACACTCTACTGGTGTGTGTATCTTTCTTTTCCAGTGGATTCAATCTACAGCCTTAGGGCTATAACCGAGAGCTATAACCTAGCTGTAGTGACCTCGCTACAACATCTTAGAAAATACGAAGACAGGGGTCATGTTATTTTATCTCATTTTATCCTACACCTCTCTTCTACATGCAGAATTCAGTTGGAAGCCCAATTTCACTATTGTAATGGCCTCTCTTCTTCTTCTTTGGCTTGGCTTCGCGGACGAAGATTTATGGAGGGGGTAAAAGTCCACGTCAGCTGTGGCTGACAAGTCCGATGCGGGACAACCCTATCAACCTGTATGACAATCATGAGAGATCTATGGATTTGGACCCGAAGGTCCCTCTGTTTTTCCAAACTGTTAAGAATCCTGGCATTAACCATGTACTTCATCTTCATGTTTGACCTTCCAAAATGAATCAATTCACATTTATCATAGAACACGATCTGCTACTTCACTTAACTTTACATCCTGTTTATATCCTCTTGTAATCTACGACAACCTTCTGCACTATCCACAATCTCACCAACCTTCATGTCATCTGCAAACTTAATGACCTGACCTTCCACTTCTTTGTTCAGGTCATTTATAAAATTCACAAAGAGCAGGGGTCTCAGAACAGATCCCTGCTGGGCAGAACATGTTTCATCTGCTACTCCCCTCAATGAAGATTGATGGAAGATTTGGATGGATATGAGCAATATGATGAAGAGTTTGCACTGGCTAAATAGAGAAAAGTTGTTACCATTACCATATTATTCAAAAATTACACATTACATAGATTAATGGGAGACAAGGGTAAAGCTTTTTATGCACAGAATGGTTATGAATTGGAAAACTGTTTCTCATGGTGCTGTGAGGTAATGTTGCAGCTCTATAAAACTAGTTAGACTACGTTAGGAATATTGTATTCAAATGTGGTCATCTCATTACAGGACAGGGTTTGGAGAGGGGATTTACCATAAGGTTACCTGTTTTGGAGAATGTCATGTGAAGTAAGGTCGATAGTGATGAAGGATGAATGGTGACTTAATGAGGTATACCACATTATGAGGAACTTAGATGGACAGCAGCAACAGAAATAGCAGAGAACACTGCTTTAAGATGAGTGGAGGAAAGTTCAGGGGAGATGACAGAGGTAATCTTTTTACCCAGAGAGTGGTGAGTGCCTGAAAATGTATTGCTGGGGGGTAGTGGTGAAAGTTGGTATAATAAGGACTCTTCGAATGCAAGAAAAATAGAGGGTTATGGGTGAGGTAGGGAAAAATTAGATTGTTATGGAGTAGGTCAGCACATCATGGCCCATATGCTCTACAAGCTATTGGAAGCCAAGTTAACCAAAGTTTTAAAATGGAATCTGATAGGCACTTGTTCGGTAATTATTTAAAGGTGATGGGGAAAGATAGTTTAAGAATGATTGAATTACTTTAAGAGCCAATAGGATCAATGGACCTTATGACTGCATCCTGTGCTGTTGTGATTGTGTGATTTAATATTAACAGACTGTATAACAAATTTGCCAGATTTTTGGACCCAATGGTTTTATTTCCAAATCCATTCAGAAGTCTACTGAGCACTTTAGTGCAAGTCCAGATTTCTGGAATTGAATGAATGAAACAAGGGAAGGAAGGGATCATCATCTTCCCCAGTCAAAGGAAAGTTCGAATTACAATGGCTGGTAGTTCTAGAATTTAATTGATAGATAATCTACAGCATACATTATTTTTGTTCTATTTCTGATCCATTGCATGAATTTGATAATGATACAGATAAGCAATGATGTTGGATTTTTGCTGTTGTTGCACCATCTAGAGTGAAAATTTTATTGGAATGTGTACATGTATGATATTAAATGCACAGACATAGATGACTGGATGCAAAGAATTAATTTGCTTTCCATGGATTCATTTACGATTCAAATATCTGTAGATCAGTTTGTCATTATGCCATTCTCAATGATGGGGAACAATACATGGTTGTGGGGGGGGGACACAGACTGAAATAAAAAAATATTTTTAATGCTTTTTTATGTAGTCGGTTGGAGAGAAGTACAGAAGAAACCAACTGAGCCTTTCTGCTTTCCAGGGAAGGGGCCCATAAAATTTGAACAGTGTTCTAAGAGGGCCATAGCCAAAAAAAGGTGGAGAATGTCTGCACTAGATTATTAGCCTTGAGCACATAATCAAAAAAGGTTACCACCATCTAATATAGCAAACTAACAAGGAGCAATAAATGCAGGAAAGATTTTGAGGTATGTGGCATAAAACAGAATTAATGAAGCAGGTTAATTATTTTTATTTTAAATTGAGGAAATTTGAAAAAAAATTTGTAAATTTTCCCAGTACTGATGAAGTTAATCAGTCTGAAACACGTTAATTGATCTGCTAAATATTTCCTGCATTTTCTCTTTTTGTTTCAAGTTTCTAGCATTTGCACGAGTTTATTTTCACATTTTGTACTTTTTAATTAACCTATTTATTCAGTCCTAAAAAATTATTTCACAGTCCTGGATAACTGAAAAATAATTCACTGATATTCTACTTCTCACAACGTGGATGGAATTCTGCCGATCATGTCTATCCAAGCTCTCAGAATGTTCCCATCAGTCTCATGTACTACTTATGTACTACTTCTCCTACCATCTCTCACATATTCACCTGCCACCCACTGGCATGGAAGGCAGTTTATTATAACCAATTAACCAAACAGCACAACTTTGGGATGGATAACCAAAGCATCCAGGGGAAACCTTTGAAATCATGGGAGTAATTGAAAACTCATAATTGGTGAGGAGGTGCCTGCACGCAGGACAGGAAACATCTCCAGAGGGTTGTTAACTCTGGAACATCACGGGCACCAGTCTTCATGCCATCGAGGACATCTACAAGAGGTGGTGTCTTAAGAAAGCAGCTTCTATCCTCAAGGAATCCCACCACCCAGGCCATGCCTTCTTCACTCTGCTACCATCAGGAAACAAGAGCCTAAAGATGAGCACTCAGCGGCACAAGGACAGCTTCTTCCCCGCTGCCATTAGATTCCTGAATGATCATAGAAACTACCTCACTTTGTCCTTTTCTTTTTTTGCACTATTTTATTTATTCGCAAAACAACAAATTTTGTAAAATGTTTATGAAACAAATCCAGATTCTGAAAATTCCACACAAACTCATTTTAGGATCATACCCATAGGAGCAATGCAGCTGCATCTCTGTGAAATTCCTTCATTTAAATTCTAAATATTAAACCCATGTTCATCCAACTGCCAAGAAACTGCACGAGTCCACCTATTTTTCTTTTTCAGATGCCAGAGGAAATTTGGCACATCACCTACATCTCTTAATTATTTCTACTCTTGCACTGTCAAAAGCATCCCATCAGGGTGCATCACAACTACATGGTAATGGCAACTGCTCTGCTCAAGATTGCAAGAAATTGCAGGGGTTGTAAATGTGGTTCAAGCCACCACACACAAACCCTCCCCTCCATCAATCCATCTGCAACTCCTGCTGGATCAGAAAAGCAGCCAACGGATTAAAAGACTCATCTCATCCCTACCACATTCTCTTCACCCCCCTCCCATCAGGAAGATAATTCATGAATACAAGATCATATACCACCAAATTCAGGAATAGTTTCTTTCCTGCCTTTATTAGACTCCTGAACAAACCTTAAAATAATATAATTATGTTGCCTTTGCACTGTACGATCAAACACTGTCCAGTTTCTCTAGACGTAGTCTTTATATTGCTGGTCAGTTGAGTCTAGAATGTCAAGAGTTGAATCCTTTCCATTTGTGGATAGTCATTGCCTGACACTTGTGTTGTGAATGTTACTTGTCACTGTTTCAGTTACCATGCCTCATTGCAGCCATAGGCTAAGGATTGCAAATAAAATTAAATATTGTCTGGTGTTGATTGCACAACTGACTTACAGGGGTGAATATTCGTGGATGAAGTCACTAAAGATGGTTGGGCATAGGCTATTTCTCTGATAATTTCTTGTTGTTTGTTCTAAAGTAGGATGATTGACCTACTTTGGTAATACAAACCAGAGGGAAGATTACTATTTGAATGGCAATAGATTAAGAGATGGGGAAGTGCAGAGAAACTTAAGGGTACTTGTACACCAGTCTCTGAAGGCGAGCATGTAGGTACAGCAGGCGGTTAAAAAGGCAAATGGTATGTTGGCCTTCATATCAAGAGGGTTTGAGTATAGGAACAAGGATACCTTACTGCAGCTGTACAGGGCCTTGGTGAGACCCCACCTGGAGTATTGTGTGCAGTTTTGGTCACCTTATCTAAGTAAGGATGTTCTTGCAATGGAGGGAGTGCAGAGGCGATTCACCAGGCTGATACCTGGAATGGCAGGAATGACTTATGAGGAAAGATTGCACAAATTGGGGTTGTACTCGCTGGAGTTTAGAAGATTGAGAGGGGATCTCATAGAGACCTATAAAATTCTGGCAGGACTGGACAGAATGGATGCAGATGGGATGTTTCTAATGATGGGAAAATCCAGAACCCGGGGCCATGGTTTGAGGATAATAGGCAAACCATTTAGGACCGAGATGAGGAGGAATTTCTTTACCCAGAGGGTGGTGAATCTGTGGAATTCATTGCCATAGAGGGCAGTAGAGGCAGGTTCATTAAATATATTTAAGAGGGAATTAAATATATTTCTTCAGTATAAGGGTATTAAAGGTTACGGAGAGAAGGCGGGGACGGGATACTGATCTTTAAGATCAGCCATGATCTCGTTGAATGGCGGAGCAGGCTCGAAGGGTCGAATGACCTACTCCTGCTCCTATCTTCTATGTTTCTATGTTTCTCCAAAAAACATAACCTTCTTCCATTGTTAGAAGTATGATCCCAACAATGGAGTTTATCTCTTGATGCACATTGAATACAGGGTTCCTTGAAGCCACATTGATCAAAAGCTACCTTGAGGCCAAGAGAAGTCACTCTCACCTTAACTCTGGAATTCAGCTCTTTGGCCACATTTGGATCATGGCTACAAATTAGGTAGGGAGCGGAGTGATTCTGTTGAAATGCAGACAATGTATTGTTGAGCATATTATTTGAAAGTGCTGACCCATAGCAATTCATTTTGCTGAAGATTTGTCCTGTTTTTTTGTGGACAGGGCATACCTGGGCACAGATGCCAGTGTTGTTTACTGGAACAATTGATCTTGAGACATTGCTGGCTGTGGAGTACTGGCTATATAGTATTTAGAACCACAACTGTAATGCTATCTGGTCCCAAGTCTATTTTCAACATTTTTTGTCGTTCCATGATATTTAAAGCTGAATGGAATTGGCTGAAGGCCATCTTCTGTGAGGCTGTGTATCTGTGAAGTAAACAGAGAGATTCTCTTTGGCAATTCTGATGTACATGGTTGTGAATACTTAGGCCAGAAAGGAAGCCTTTTCTTTAGCATGAACAGTATGGATTTACTTGTGGAGCTTTCTCTTTATTAATTGTTTATAATCAAATAATTAATTAATCACGACAGAAAATGTTGAAAATAGACTTGGGACCGATAGCACCTGTAGACCACCTGCTGGCCACCCAGATACAGTGACCCAGTGAGTCAAGCGCTGAGTACCTGCAGGCCCTCCAGGGTGTGCAATTGCAAAGCCATGTCAGCTGTCCAGAACACAGAGGACCTATTCAGGGATGCCTATGTGACTGGCATCTGCTCCAGATACATAAAGCAGTCTCTTGGAGCAGAAGGTAATCGACCTGCAAGGTGGCCCTCCAAAACTCAGACCACTACTCAGCTGCCTAGTGGCCACCATGGGTGCTGCCATCTTGGGATAGGGGATCGTCCCGCACCACGAGCGACTGGTCGCACGCATCATCGCACTCCTCTTGTGACCTGACCTCGGCTGCTGTGGTGGATGATCGCTCCAAATTCTACTTCTTTGGGCAAGGCAAGGTCATGAGGAAATGCTGCTCTGACAAGAGGCAGTATGCTTTAGGTGCGGGAGAAGAGGACATGACACAAAAGTCTGCCAGTCTAAATTACCCGCAAAACCTAGCAGCGCCATATACAGTTACCACCCCAGACAATGCAATCTGCGCCATATTCTCTGGATTAGTAATGCCATGTGCGAGGCATAGGGGCCACCATCTTGAACTGCGTAGTCAGCATAATCTCGGGCCTGCAGACTGCAGAGAAACAGCGGATGCAGCCATCTTAGGACCAAGCACTCGAGCAACTCGGGCCCTTCTCAGTTTCGGATAGCGAATCTACCTGGCCTCCATCATCCTGGACCAAGTCAGACCACACGAACTCACCAGATCCATGCTGGACATCCAGGTAAATGGGCGCATAATGAACTGTTCATTTTGATAGTGGGAGTATAGAAAGCTTCATTCACCCCGATACTGCTAAGTGCCTATCCTTCGAAGTACAGCCACTCAGCCATAAGATCTCACTCGCATCCAAATTCCATATGGCAGATGTCCATGGGGCTGTGTAGTGGCTTTTACTATTAAAGGCACAGTCAACAAACACTTCAAGCTCCTTGTCATGCTGCAGCTCTGCGCTCCCTTGCTGCTTGGTCTGGACTTCCAGTGCCAACTTAAGAGTGTTACATTGAATTCGATGAGCCCCACCTCACTCACCGTCTGCAATGAACAGTTCCTAGACGGCCCTCCGTGCACAACCTATGAGGTGTTGACCCTCAGGGTCACCCCCACCATTGCTGTTCACAAAGCACACCCCAAACTGCAAGACTGTGACCACCCGGAGCAGGCGATACTGCACTGCAGACAAAGTGTTTATCAAATCGGAGGTTCAGCGATTGTTGGGGGAGGGCATCATCAAGGCCATCAATAGCCCCTCGAGGACCTAAGTGGTTATAGTGAAAAACGGGGGAAAAGAACAGAATGTCATAGATTACAGGCAGCCCATCAACCAGTACACACAGCTCGATGGGTACCCCTTTCCCCTCATATCCAATATGGTTAATCAGATTGTGCAATATCTGGTATTTTCCACTATCCCCTGTCACTGGGAGGACCGCCGGTATACTGCATTCGAGGCGGATGGTCACCTCCATCACTTCCTCTGGATGACCTTCGACGTCACCAACGGGATCTCCATTTGCCAGTAGGAGATGGTGGACCACCATAAACTGCAGCCATACTTTTCCATACCTCAACAGTGTGACCATCTGCGGCCACAACCTGGACCATGATGCCAACCTTTGAAAATTCTTCCGGGCTGCGAAGCTCCTAAACCTTACTTATAACAAGGAGAAATGTGTATTCTGGACAACCCAATTTGGCCCTGACCAAATGCACCCTCAGAGCCTTGGAGAGATGCCTGGGTCTTTTCTCATACTGTGGTCAATGGGTTCCCACTATGCAGACAAGGCTCACCCATTGGTCAAAACCACCTCTTTTCCCGTCAGTAGAGTCCTGCACAGCTTTCACCAAAGCAGCGATGCTTGCTATAGATGAGTCCATGCTGTTCCAGGTGGAGAACAATGCATCTGACTTTGTCCTGGCTGCCACACTCAATAAAACAAGCAGACCCATCACCTTCTTTTTGCATACCCTCCAAGGCCCTGAAATCTGCCACTCCTCAGTCGAAAAGGAGGCCCAGGCCATCATGGAGGCAGTACAACACTGGAGGCACTACCTCACTGGCAAACAATTCACCCTCCCCACAGACCAGCAGGGAGTCACCTTCATGTTCAACAACAAGCATAGGGGCAACATCAAGAATGGCATATTGTAGAATCGAACTGTCCACCTATAATTATGACATCCAATACCGGCATGGCAAACCTAACAAGCCCTTGGATGCCTTATCCTGCAGGACTTGTGCCAGTTTCCAAATAGACAGATTGCAGACCATCCATCCAACAAGCCACCCTGGAGTGACTAGGTTCTTCCATTTCATTAAAGCCCAGAGCCTACCACACTCCACTGAGGAAGTCAGAATGACCAAAAACTGCCAGATCTGCGCCGAGTGAAAACGACACTTCTACCACCTTGACAAAGCACACCTGATCAAAGTTACTTTCCCCTCGACCGCCTTTGAATCAACTTTCTCGAATTGAAACATGTACTTCCTCACCATCACTGAGGAATACTCACGAAGAGAAACTGTTTCCCTCCACCCCCTGCCAGAGAGTAATAAATCTGTGGATGTCTCTGCTCAAGGGTAGCCTTATTAAATACATTTTAAACAGAGTTAGGCAGAATTTTGAACAGATGGGGAATTGATGCTTTGGGGGAAAAATACAGGACGGTGGTGTGGAGTCCACAACCAGGTCAATCATGATAGAATTTTATGACAGAGCAAGTTAGATGCGCCAGATCGCCCACTCCAGCTCCCATTTTCTTGTTTGAAGAGATTCCGTTTATATTAAACTGTCAACACCGGTTCTGACCTCTATTTCATGGCATGTGGAGCTCCTCAAGGCAGCGGCCAACATCACAAAGAATCCCCCATCAACCTGGTCACAACCTTTCCTCAGGCGGAAGGTACAGAAGCTTGAAAACCAACAGCTTGAGATTGAAGTGCAGACGATTTCCCAACAACGATCAGACTTTTGGCCCCGAGGGCATGGAGGGGGCGGGACCAGGACAGCGCCGGACAAGCCAGGGTCCAGTGGGTTTCATCATTCTCCTGTCTGGGAACGCACTAAAGTGGCAGCGAAGAACCATAACAATCGTATCCACTTTATGCTTAACTTCCGCCCTCGTATGTCGAGATAATCAGCCTGAACAATACTCGGCAGCAATGGGAATCTTGGAGAACAGGTCGCACAATTGGCAATCTCACCTCACCCAACCAACAAACTAACCCCCCCCACCCCCCGCCAAATCTAAATGGAAACTGAAAAAAAGAAGCCTTTGAACACAGAACCTTGACTCGTTTGTTTTTTTAAGTGGCTCCACCTCACACAAACATTCACAACTGGTTCGAACAGGCTTCAACAATGTTGTTCGAGCCCGCTTTCGAACTTCGGGAAACAGTAACACCTCCGCAGTCGCGTCAATGTGCAAACTCATCGTTAAACTTAATACAATTTACAGTGCAAGTGAAGTATTTTATCATTATTAATGATCGCACCGCCAATCCTGTCTGTGTCTTTCTCCTCGTATCTGTGGAGCCAAGACCCGCTTCAACCTCCACCGCACGCTTCAAATCGCAGAGTCGGGTCACTGTACCTGAACGTGTCCACGATGCTCTGAACGTTTGAAAAGTAGAAACGGTGGCGTGCTACACAAATCTTTAGTTGTCAGTAGCTTTTGCACTCGGTCGGAAGTCTAAATTCTGGTCAGAAAAAAAAGTCTGCTGTGACTAGGAGGGGCGGTGTCACTCCCAACGATTAAGGAGGAGCCCGTCATATCCACAAGACAGATCCTCCTGCCATGAAAGAATTGCCGAACACCTGCCAAATGCGACTCGTCAAAACATGTTAAAAGGAGCGCTTTGAAGCTTCATAGTAAATGTTGCAGATACTTGAGCGACCGCCTATAGATATCTAATTATTTCCAAAGTGGAATACAATACACACCTATTCGGAAGCTTTACAATTCGTAGCAATTCACGTTTGTTAACTTTCAACAACTAAAAAAAAATCGCAATAATTCGAATCCTCAATAAATCTGTTTTTTTTTGGTGGGGGGCGCGGGGAAGGAGGGGGTCTTGAAAAAGCACCATTTCACAGTCTGTTGTGAAGAGTGAATCTATCCTGCTCAGGGATCACTCCCCGTCCATTGTGAAACACATTTTCAAGGAAGACGATTGTCTTATTTCACAGATTGCGTTCAAAGAGGATTTTTCATACGTTTCCAAACACAATCTGCTGGAGGAACTCAGCCAGATTGTGTTTAGTTTCAGATTCCAGTATCTGCAGTCTCAACTGAAGGTGTCGCATTTTCATGTGCTTTTCAGTGTTCCAAAGAACTTCAAAAAAATGAACTCCTTCTGAAGTGCAGTCATTGCTGCAACCAAGGAATCCCACAACCAATTTACCCACAGAATGCTCCAATAACCAATAAATAATCTCGATCTCAGCCTCCTTTCGAGATGGACACACTTTGGCCAGGTGACTGGTGAGAGGCAAGATAGGAGCATCTAACGGGTTATAGTTGCTTTATGTTCCAGGTTTAAAATTAGCTCAGAAATGTGAGGAGGCTGACATTCCAGTACTTATTCCTGGTTTTCTCTCCAATATTTATCACTCACACAGTTATTGATGGGAATTGGACAATATTTCCAACATTACAACCACACCTCAAAAATAACATTGGGTTAAAATGACTGTGGAATCCAGAAAGAGCCACAACAGATACGACATAAACATGAATCTCACTCTTGTTTGTGACGTTGTACTGTACTCATGCAGAATCAAGTCAAATCAAGTCATCTGATTGCACAAGAACAATCCGACAAAAGAGCGTTTCCTGTCCTTGGTGCAAACATGCAGACACACATCCAACAATTATGTATGCAGGGCAAGTATTCATATATACAAATAAATAAATATTATTTCATGAATATGAGAGTCTCGGATAGTTAGTGTGAGCAGTTCCTTTAGTCGTTCAGCATTCTTACTGCCTGTAGGAAAAAGCTGTTCCTTAGCCTGGTGGTGTTAGCCTTTCATCAGAAGAGATACTACTGTATCTCTTTTCCGCTGGAAGCAGCTGAAAGATGCTATGTGCAGGGTGCAAACTTGAAAACACTATTGGAGCTGGATCTTGTGATGCAGTAGCATGAAAGATCTTGTGTCAGTTGCATGAAAAACTAGTGCTCTGCATGACGGTGCTCAACTTTCTGTGGACTTTACATTAGGAAATCCAGAATCCAGTTACAGGAAGGGGTGTTGAGTTCAATGAGGATAGCCTCTCAATCAACCTCTGAGGAAATTATCATATTAAACACCAAGCTGAAGTCAATGAACAGCAGTCTGGCTTATGAGGCTTTGTTCTCCAGGTGGGTCAGGACAGAGTGAAAGGACAAGGCTGTAGCTCGACTGTGGAATGGTTTCTTCTATGTGAATTGAAATAGGTCCAGCATCTCTGGGAGGTGTGCTTTGGTGCATCCCATCACCAGACATTTGAAGCATTTCATAATGGTGGAGGTCAATGCCATAGGCCAAAAGTCATTGAGGCCTGTATAGTCACCCCCCTTGGGTATCAGGATGATAGTAATTGTCTTGAAACCTGAGGGAATGAAGGACTGCTACAGTGAGATGTTGAAGATATCCATGAAGACCTCCATCAATTGGTCTCTGCAGTCCTTCAGTACCTGACCAGGTATGTTGTTTGGTCTCAACACCTTGAGTGGGTTCACCTTGGATAGGTTTTTCCTCACTTCAGCTGTGATTAAGGGGGGGGGGGGCATTCATCAGGCAGGCACAGAGCTTTCCTCAATGTCATCCTGTTCTTCCCAATAAACCATACATAGATGATGTTCTGTCTGTCTGGAATGGAGATGTCGTTGTCCCTAACACGCAAGGTTGACATGTGGTCCTTGGTTAAAGTTTTGATCCCTTGCCACATGCACCTCACGTTGCCGATGTTGCACAGCTGTCTGTGGACCTTCTGTGCATACCAACGCTTTGCCTTCCTGATTGTACAAGAGAGTTCAGCCCTGGTTAATCTTAGTGTCATTCTATCCCCTATCCTGAAGGCAGCATCACAATCTCTGAGAAATGCCCAGACTTCTTCATCCAACCATAGTTTCTGGTTAGCATTGTGAAGCATTTGATCTTGGTGACATACTCAATGTACTTCCTGATGTAGCCAGTCACTGTGCTCATGCACTCCTTGAAGTTTACATGACCTTTGTAGGTGGCCGCCTCCCTGAACCAGCTACAGTCCATCGTCTCAAAGCAGTTTGTAGCATTGCTGTACACTTCTCCTCTCCTTTCCCCCCCCTCCCCCCCTAGTCCTGATCTCCGTGATCTGACCAAGTGTGCTTTGCCAGAGGTCCGTACTCTGGGGTTAGCAGGACAGATATGTGATCTGCACTAGGGATGTTGGTGCAAAGGAGGTGGATTTGGTTAACTTCAAATTGCTTAATTGCATATTTGTAGAACAGAACCCAAATTATACATTTACTTCTGACCTAATTTGTCACCATGTTTTAAGATGGTTTCATTTATAAGGCTCTTTATCAAACTATTTTTCCCTTTAATGTATAATGTAATTGGAACTCTCCAAAAAAGTTTTTATATAAATATTTAGTGCATCATAGTTAACAGGTTAAATTCATTTCATTTTTGTATGGAGGAAAGGTGGAAAGAAGGAGAATGACTGTTGAAATTGTCACTGAATGGTGGAAGGTTGAATAGCAGAGAGATAATTTTCTAACTATTGAAGTCACTTCCTACATTTAAGTGTAAGGCAATAAGGCATTGATAGTGATTACCTGTTTTGTGCTGGATATTATTAATTGAAGTCCATATCTTCATATTTCTTTTCTCAAATAGGAAGCCATTAGGTTCATCAAGTCTTTGCTGGTTCTCAGAGCAATTCCATTTCTCCACTAATTTTCTTGGTCACCATTTCTTCCACATTCCCATCAACTCTCCTTAATACCAGCACCCCACCAACACTTGAGGTAATTTACAATGTCAATTAACTTACCAACCAGCATATCTTTGGTATCTCAGAGGATACATGGACCAATGTGGAAACTCCACACTGACAGCAGAAGAGTTCAGGATTGAACCCTGGTTGCTTGTGCTCTGAAGCATCAGTTACACTAGTTGTGCCACATGGAATTTCAACCACATTAAAAAAGATGCGAACTTTAAACTCATAAATTACATTATTAATTTGTATATGTTTTAGGCAAATTACTTTCACGTCCCATATTAAATGCCAAAAAACTATTTCATGAAGATTCTCTAAGATTTTAAGGAGGCTCCTAAACATTAGTTATGTGAGCATTAAAATCCAGAACATGGCGTTATATTTAAAAGTTCATGTCAAGTGATCTGATATAACTTCTGATGAAAGGTCATCAATATGAAACATTAACTCTGTTGTTCTCTCCATAGATGCTGCCTGACTTGCTGAGCATTTCCATTTATATTTTATAACCAGGTGATCCCTTGTGGTGGAACCACTGTTAATACTGTTTGAATGCGTATGGCAGGCCTACTTCTTGCTGATTGTACCTGTGGCTTCTCCCCCTGATTCCTCTAATAAAGGTGCCAATGCCATAACCCCTCCCCCAGATGTGCCTTCTGATAAGGTAATAAAAGCCTATCAATCAGGTAACTTCTAGTCTTTGGAGTTATTGACAGCGCACCATCCCTGTAAAACTTTTCACTTTTATCCACCCTATTTTTTGCAGTGTCGCCAAGAGAAAAATTGAATACCCGTGTGACAGGCTGTATGTTGTTTGCATGCATTCCATGGAATTAACACACCCAAATGATTCCTCTGCTGTAAGAATGTAAGTTTATATGTGCTGCGAATGTCAACCCTCACAACCACTGCCCTTAATCAATTGAGGCATACTACAGTACCTCCACTGTAGCTGAACCAGTGATTCCATTGTCTAATGTGATAGCCTAATGGAACTTATCGTATATGTCAGCATATAAGGCAATTGGGTTCATAGACGACCCCCAGAACTTCCACTTAGAATGTAGGCTTTGCGGTGTACTTGCTGTATAAGACTACCCCAAGTCCGGCATACCACTGAGAGCTTACTGTCCCATTAGTCCTCTACCAATCATCCCACTGACCAGTGGAATGATGCTTTTTAGCACACTACTAAGCAACACAGTCTTGGTTATTTAAAATTTAGCCAAGTAATTTCAAGTAATAGTAAAATACAGGCATACCCTATATAACATGGTAATGTGTTCCAAGCAAGTTCAGTGTTATGGAAAACCACATTATTACAATACACTTTAATGTAATACGTTCCAATCCTATAAAAGGGATGAATAAAACTGATGTTTATTGGCAATAGATCTTTATTGGCAATTGGTGAATATGTTTATTTAATAAAATATTTGTCTAATGTAGGTTTGCATCAAATTGCCCACATGAAACTTTAGATCAGTGGGGACAGCAATAACTTTCAATATATCCATGTTACATAGAACCTAGAACAATACAGCACAGTATAGGCCCTTCAGTCCTTGATGTTTTGTCGACCCATATATTCCTTCCTTTAAAAAAAGTACAAAACCCTCCCTACCTTGTAACCCTCCATTTTTATTTCATCTATGTGTCTATCTATAAGTCTCTTCAATGCCCCCAATGTTTCAGCCTCCACCACCATCCCTGGCAAGACATTCCAGGCACCCACAACTCTCTGTTTAAAAAACTTACCCCTGATATTTCCCCTAAACTTCCCTCCCTTAACTTTTGACATATGTCCTCTGGTATTAGCTGATCCTGGTCTGGGAAACAGGTCTCTCTATTCCATAGCAAGTTCCAAGGGTTCTCTTCTATACAAACTGGCATTGTTCAGTGGTTTTGAAATGTACTGGTCTGCCACATCGGAGCAGAGATTTTTAAAAAACAGAATCCCATTAATTTAAGCCAGCATGCTGGGAGCCTGGTCACAGCGGGGACAACAAAAACCTTCAACACAGCCACTTAACACTCTCTTCTCCACAGCTCAGCACCTAAATTTTAAATATTTTAAACTAGAGCCTTGCAAAGTATTATGAGGAAGTTTAAATAGCAATAACAATAAAACATGAACGTTGCAAATTTAAAACTGACGGTCAAAAATTTAAAACCGTGTTACATCAAAACCTGTGCTTTTTGAAACTGTGTTATACAGGGTATGTCTGTACTGTTAATTACTTTCCATAATATGCATCAAACATTCCCAGCTGGTTTAACACAAACACTAGTGATATGACTTGGTGTTGGTTTTTTTAACACGCTTCTCAAGAATTGGCCAGTGTGCAATGCTGTGTGTGGTGATCTGTAATTACACCACTAGGTCACCAGGGGCCACCCCGATGACCTTGTATATAAAACAGTCCAGAGCTACAGACTAGCCTTCCAGGTTCGTCTTGGAGAGAGACAAGGCGTCTTAGTGTACATATTAGTTTATTAAAGCTGTCTTATACTCGCACTGCTGGTGTGGTAATTGTCAGTATACTGTGCTGTTATTTTAATTCATGTTAGGTTATAATAATTTTTATTGTTTTAATATAACATTACTATTAATTCAGCTTCCCCAAACATAAGTTCTAGTAGAAAATTATTTAATGGTAGGACCTTAAGAGTTATGCAAGTGTTTTATGATGTTCTATATCACTATGGGGAACTCTAAACCACAGGATATTAAGGTTCGGATTTTATACTTGCCATAAGATGATCCCTGGTTTTGGGGTAACATTTTTAAGGTTAAAATTCTGTCTTAAAAGCTGACATATACTGTGTTTCATTTGTGGCTATGGGGTTTCCTGTAAACTGGTCAGGGTCATGTTACCTTGGGTATGTTGTTCCCTATATCCATCATATGCAACAATTGGATGACCATTCATCTGGCCTGATAGGTGCAGAACCAAAGGTGGAATTTCCACAGTGGAGCAAGTCTTTCTGATCCTGTTCCCCTTCTATGGTACTGGTAAAGCATCAAAAGAACTCACCCACCTCACTTCGGTCTTGGAACAGCTGGCCGGGGGGGCGTGGCAAGATGGCGTAGGGAGCGGACATGCATTCCCGGTCTCCCCCAGGCAGTTATATAAATACCCGTTTTAAGAATATTTCTTTTCTGTTAAAAGTCTTTGTTTTGTTTATCAATTGTTTTTAGTTTAAAATGGCAACAAAGATTAAGGAAAATAGAGTTCAAATACAGAACAAAACTACATTCTCCGACTTTGGAAGAAACTCGGCCTACTTGCTCAGACAGAATCACGGAGTCAAGGCTGGAATTTTCTTAAGAATGGAACTCATTAATTGGACTGTCGGATAAGCTGGCCTTGGACACCCCTCTGAAAGATGGTGATGAATATTGATTTGAAATGTTTTATGAAGATAAATTGCAGTAATTGGCATTGGTTGCCCGTGAGTTTTAAAAATCCAGATAACATTAAAGTTTATTAGTGATTTTTTTTGGATGGAATATCGGAAGGATGAATTTATTATCTATAAATACAGAACAAAATTACATTCTTTGACTTTGGAAGAAATTTGACCTATTTGCCCAGACAGAGCCAGAGTTGGTGCTGGAATTTTCTCAAGAACAGAACTTATTAAAGTTGATTTCGGACTCCTTTTTGAAAGATGGCGACGAATGTTGATTTGAAATATTTTCTGAAGATAAACATATATATGGAACTCCTTGACCTGCAATAAGGTTTATCAGTGATTTTTTTTTGGATGGAATATTGGAAGAGTGATTTTATTATCTGTGAGTATGCATACATTGCAAACAGATTTTAATAGTTTTGAAAAGGTTTTTTTTAAACTAAACAACAAGATCAGTTTAATATTGAGAAAATTGGAAAAAACGGAAACTTTATTATTAAATTTGGAAATTCAGTAGAAAGAAACTATGAACAAGATTGATGATTTATAAAATTAAAGTCGAAGGAGCAATGTCCAAGAAGAGTTAAAAATTTTGAATAAGTTTTTCTTGAAAATAAACAATAATTTCAACTTAATATTGAGAAGATTGACAAAGAGGAAAATTTGGTATTAAATTGGGAAACACAGAAGAAAGAACTTATGAATAACATTGATGCTTTAGAAGATCAAGACCGAAGGAATTATGTTCAAGAAAATTTTAAAAGATTTGAAAAAAACTTTTTTTGAAAGTAAGTTACAAATTCAACTTGAGACTGAGAAGAATGGAAGATTCGGTGTTGAACTGGGATGTTCAGAGGTGTTTTAATTCAGTGGATGAAATTCAGGAAGACTTGAAAAAAAATTTAAAAAAAAACTTTTATTGATTGTAAACAATGTTTAACTCAGTGTTGGGAGGGCCGAAAGGGTGCAAAATTTAATATCAAGTTTGGATTTTCAAAAAAAAGAGTTTATGAATAAGATTGGTTAAATTGATGGACCAGGGTTTTATGGATATAAGAAATGATGATTTTTCGGTTTATACGTGTATTTTGTCTGCCTGGGGGGGGGGGAGTGGTACTTCTGCTCCCGAAAGTCATATGCCACTTGTGGTTTATACCACACCCATTTGGGTTTTTGGGAACTAACCACCACAAGGTGGTTTCCTAAGGGGTTAGGGGAGGTGGGGGGGGGGTGAAAATTTGAAAATTATTTAGTATCTATTATGTAATATTATACTAAGTCAATTTGAAATGAATGTATGGAGATACTATAAATAAATTTCAAAAAAAAAGGAACAGCTGGCCAATGACATGGCTAATGGTTTCCAGGTGATGGAGGATGTGATGAGGCAGCTGTCTGTCAAAATGGTTGCCATGAGAAGAATGGCAACTCAGAATCGGATGGCATTGGACTTTCTGCTTGCTGACCATTAGAGGCCAAGAATGTTGTACATGTATCCCAGACAGCTTTGAGAATATTACCAATTAAGTGGAGCACATGAAACAACATGTAGATGATTTAAAGAAAATTGGGACTGACATGCATAATTATTACACTGATCCCATTGGGCAGTGGTTTGATACACATTGGCTACACTGGCTTGAAAAAGAATTTATCATTTTATTAGCTATTCTTCTTGTGATTGCAGTTCTCTGCTGCTTAGTTAAACTTACTTTTTGCCGGTTCACTAGTATTCAGTTACAAATGATCATGGAATGATAAAAGGAGGCAATGAGAATGTAAGTTTCAAAGTAGTAACCAAAATAATGTAGCAGAGAACATTCCATGGTATGTTTTGATAATTCAAAACATGATAATTTTGATTGTGAAGAATAACACCATATTTGGCAAAGACAGTGAAAGACTATTAACCATTGGATAAGGGACATGACCCTGATTTATTCTAAAAAAACATGCACTTATATGGAGGTCTGTTGGATGTTCTGGAAAAACTGAGAATTTATATGTATAAATATGGAACCTGTGCGACCCACAATCTTGGAGAAAGTTTGGCTGCTTGTGGCAGTGCTTGTGGTAGAACAGCATGACACCAAAAAAAACTTCATTATTCCCCTATATTCCTTATATTTATTTGGCTGTGGCCAAGGTAAGGAGAACCCTATCCAAGGTCAACCCACACAAAGTGGTGGCACCAGACAACATACCTGGTTGGGTACTGAAGGACTGTGCACACCAATTGATGAAGGTCTTCACGGACATCTTCAACAGCTCACTGCAGTAGTCCATCATTCCTGCAGGTTCAAGACAGCTACCATCAGCCCTGGTACCCAAGAGGGTGACAATAATATGCCTCAGTGACTACTGACCTATGGCACTGACCTCCACCATTATGAAATGCATTGAGCATCTGGTGATGAAACATATTAAATTGCACCTTCCAGAGATGCTGGACCCATTTTAATTCACCTATGAACAAACTATTCCACAGACGATGCTATAGCCTTGTACTTTCACTCCATTCCTGGCCCACCTGGAGAATGATGCCTCAAATGTCAGGCTGCTGTTCATTGACTTCAGCTCAGTGATTAAAACAATAATTCCCGGAGGCTGGTGGAGAAGCTGCCCTCAACTGGGACTCAACACCTCTCTCTGAAACTGGATCCTGGACTTCCTAACAGAAAGACCACATCTGTTTGGGTTGGTAGCAAACCATAGAGATCCATCACGTTGAGCACTGATGCACCTCAGAGTTGTGTGGTCATCCCACACCTGTTCATGCTTCTGACTCACGACTGCATCACCAGAATCAGCTCCACCAGTGTCATCGAGCTTCTGATGACACAACAGTAGTTGGCCTCATCAGCAACAAGGATGAGTCGCACTACAGAGAAGAGGTGAAAAATCTCGTAAAATGGTGCGAGAGTAACAACGTGTGTCTCAATGTGGATAAAACAAAGGAGATAATCATGGACTTCAGCCTCATTCCTGGGAAACAAAAAAAAATTATGCAGCTTCTGTAATGGTCAGCTAATTACCACCCTTAGTTTTGTTTGGTACTGCATCTCTCCCCTGTTAAACTGTCAAAGCCTTCCAACTATATTACAATATTGTGATGATGGAACAAAAGTGACATACGTTTGTCATAGTCTAAAGAAGAGCGAAACAAATTCAATTCACAGTGCTGTTAAATACCAAAGATCTCATAATAATTTAGATTATGTAGAACACTTATATAATGGGGAAAGAGCCAATGTAGATTTGGGCTGGATTTTTCAGTGAAATGCCAGGGATGAGAAGGTATCTTTGGAAGGATCTTGAGATACAGAACTTGCACTGGTATCTCATTGGCGGAGACGTTGCCGCAATGTCTCCTCAGTCTCCTTGGTCTCCAGCAGGTCTCGGAGACGTTTCCCCAGCCGCGGACAAAATTAGTCTCCATGACGTCGCTGCAACTGATGGAGACCTGGTGAAGACTGGAAAAAGTCTCCAAAAAAAATCGAGCATGTTTGAATTTCTTGCGACTCCCTGGAGACCCGGCTAGTCTCCAAAAGATGTCGCAGAGACTCGATTCGCCACCAGGTCGCCACCTAGTCTCCAGGCAAATGAGATAGACCCTTTAATTTAATGCATTTAAAATACTCCAGCACCCTATATAATGTAACAATACTCCCTGATTAAAGCAGAAGATGGAAAAGGAGGACACCAGGGATTTGAGACCAATTTCCTTGTTGATAACCAGACCAAAGCCATGCTATTCCAGCAGGAAAATCTTGCACTGCTCTGAAATATTATTGCCTACATGCAGGACAGGATGTGTTTGGTCAGTTTGGACCAGGAGAAGGCTTTTTATAGGATATGGCACTCATACATGATGGACGTACTCTCCAAAATAGGCTTTGGGGAAGGAATCAGAAATTGGATTCAAATGCTCTGAGCAGACTTCCGTTATACAGTTCAAACTAATGGGTGGGAAACAGATAACTTCCCCATCAAGTCTGGAGTCAGGCAGAATTGCTCTCTATCTCTCCTATCTTATTTGTGTGCTACATTTCACTATATGCTAAACCTAAGGACGGAGGAGGACATAAGAGGGTTATGTTGCCAGGCAATGGAGGCACCCATTTAAAAGCGTTCCTCTAGATCAGGGGTGTCAAACTCAAATTCACGGAGGGCCAAAATTAAAAACTTGGACTAAGTCGAGGGCCGAACTAAATATTTATTGAACATTTTCAACAACATCTGCATGTTTTCTCTTCTTTCAACATATGTAATGTTAAACTTTTTCTTATTAAAATAAATGTTTAAAAATAGTTTTGGATAAACTCTTTCCAGAAGCATTAACAAATGAGAAATAAAATATTCAATAAATAATATTTCTCTATAGAGGATTTGTCAAATGTTGCTAGTGTGCTGTCGAATAGTAAAATCTGAGGGCTATTGAGAATCTGGGAGAATAACATGATTCCTGAAACAATCAAATGGGTGACGGATTGTGGGCATGAACTCTAGCAGGGTTATTTGCCATGCCCTTTTTCCATTGGTACAGATATCCTTTGATTTACACACTTTTCAAGTTTTATGCCGAATGAGCTTGTATCCAGGTGCAGGACCATTTTTAACCAGGAATATATTTATCACTGTGACATGAAACTATTGGAAGATTGTTTTATCCTGAGATTAAAGTTCATAATACTTACTCAGGCCTGTGTGCGGGAGGGCGGGGTTTGCGGGCGATCGGGTTGGACAACGACAGTGCAGGGGCATCGGCTCTCGCTGCAGGGCGGCATCTCGGGATATCAGTGGCCCCGTGACCGTGAGTCGCGGGTCGGCCTGCGGCAGGGAGGGGGAGTGGGCAACGGTCCTGGCGAGGTCAAGCCCGAGGCCTCCGGTTCCGGGCGCTGGGAAGCGGCCTTGGCTTCCCCTGACACCGGCCAGGCCCCAAAATCAGAGTCCACGGTGAGACCCTGCAACGTAAACAGAGGAGGTGGGGGCGATTAGTGGGCTGACGCCAATGCATTCTGGGATTTGTAGTATTACTGTGCATGCGCTATACTGGCGCGGCGGCCAGCGGGCCACCTCCAATACATTTTTGAAATGATCTTGTGGGCCAAATATAATTATATTCCGCGGGCCAGAGTTTGACATGTGTGTTCTAGATCGACAATGTCGCCATCTTCTGTTTGGAAACACGATCAGTCCGCAGACTGATCAGTACCTGCGGCCAGTTTGAGTTGGCATCAGGCACTAGGATTAACCAGAATAAGAGTGATCACTTTTTGGTAACTGGCCCGATCGATCCACCATCCCCTTTACAGTCAGGTCTGACTGCCTGAAGGTGCTGGAAATTTAGATTGGATGGAGTGAGGCGTGGAACAAATATTGGTTGGAATGGATAGCGAAGGACTATCAGAAATTGAGACTGCATAAATGGCATTCCATCTCAATTACAAGGAAGGACCTGGATATCAGGTGTGAGGTGCTGAAATGGCAAGGTTGTGGCCCATCCCCCATACCTCTGAACTGGCTGTCACCTGAACGACTTCTAATTCATCTGGGAATACAGAATTGAACAGGTCATGTACAAGTCATTTGACAATGAAGACAAGGGCATTCTCATTGTGGCCCTCATCTTGATGGTCACCTTCGTGTGTGGCTACATCAAGCTCTGTTGTGGAACCGAGGCATGAGGGTAATAAGTTCCACTATGAGCTGATGTTCTACATATCTTAGATGTTGAGAAGGATGAATGCAAAGATGGCACACTGGAATGAAATCTTGTACCCCTCTTGAAAAGATAATGCATAATTTATGAGAAAAATATAATTTTTTATGAAAGTATGGAGCCCATATTTGAAAATTGTTGGTTTGAAGATTTGAGCTCTCAATCTATTCCAGTGACGATTCTTGGTTCCATGGCTAAAGTGTTGTATTAAATATATAATTGATGATCTCCTTTTCCTTTCTTTCTTAGGGTGTAGTTTAGGAGAAGGACAGTGGGGATTAGTGGAGAGGGGAAGGGAGGTAGGGTTTTTAAAAAAAAATATATATTTTTCTATGTATAAACTTTATCAGACTTTGACGTAATTGTGGTTTTAAAAGTCCCAGTCAGCTGGACATTGCCACATTACTTTTCCTTTGTGGAGTTTTTCCAGGCAAGCACCAATGATCATGTCCATCAGGCAGTGGTCAGCAGGAATGTCCTGCTTACACTGAGGCACAAGGAATTTGATGGATTCTGTGGGGTTGTTTCCTGAGCAGACTGACCAGGTCATCTGGCAGAATGCCTCAACCCCAGAACTCACAAATGCCAGGACTTAGCCTGGCTTTTGGTGAGGGGAGCTCTACCAGTCAGATCCTTCCTGCACAACTGGAATATCACACCCAGTGGATATTATCCTTGAGACGAATGCAGTAGAGAGGAGACAGTAACCCACCTCTTTGCAGACTGTGGATTTGCTGTGTGGAGGTGGATGCAAGTGTCCTTGTCACAGTTCATCTTCAGCAGCAGCACAGAGGACTCACTGATGTACAGGCTGTTACCAGGAACCCATGCAGGGACAGACATCTATTGCTTCTGGGTGATAATGGTGAAAGATGCTATTTGGTCTGCGCAAAACTTGCTGGTCATTGAGTGAGATTTTCAGTGAGATGTCCGTGAGGGAATGTTGCCACTGACACATTTCAGGCTGCAGGAGTGCACTTTGGACCACAGTCTAAAGTCTTTTTTGCTACCAGGGATTGAGGGACTGAGACTGGTGGGGAAGCCCCTCAAACAATAGAAAAGAGTAATCCCAGGGGACCACATTAATGGTAAAGCTAAATAGTAAAATAGTAACATAGTAAAACAAATAATACTATAATGTACAGGGTAACAATATATAAATGAGACTATGAGTATATGAGATGAAGAATGCGGAAAGACTTTGCACTGTTTTCCTTTGTATACATTTTTATTGTGAATAAAGTTTATCTTTGGAAAAAACACTGCCCGATTTCCAAATGCCAATCCTTGATAAGGAATATGCTAATTAGATAACATCTTGCAATACTTGGATTTTAACAGGTTCTTCTGCCCTTTTAGTTTTCTCTCCATTTAGATATTACCTGCCTTTTGATTTTTTTTTTCTATGGAAATGCATAGGAAGAAGCTGTTCCTCAGCCTGGTGGTGCTGGCTCTCATACTCCTGTATCTCTTCCCTGACAGGAGAAGCTGAAAGATGCTGAGTGCTTTTGCTTCTTTTTCCTCCTATTGTTAGAGGTGCCAGGCAATGCTCATGGCGACTCTGTTTGCCTGATGGAAGTAAAAAATTGAAGTGTATCATGTATATGACATTTTTATGTATTATTATGTGACAATAAAAGGAACCTCGAAACTAAAAAAAATATTGATTTCATCTAATTGCATAAACATTTCTGGATGACTAGCTATTTCTTCCCTGATTTTAGACTCCAATATCATGTGAAAAACAGGTGTTAATCTAACAAGCCTAGTTTCCAATGTTTTGTCGCCTCTATTTGAACAGGTTTGGTTTTCTAAATTGGGGGTATCCTTCTGGAACTCGCAGTTATTGAAAACTTCAAACAATGACTCAGCTTTCTCTGCAGCAACTTCCTTAAAAACAATTCCCACTCTCCAATGATCCCACACTTTCCCTCTTTTTTTGTATATTTTTTGGAATTCTTATTTGTTTTGACATTACTTACCACTTTTCTCTTTAAATCAATTTTCTCCCTCCTTATCAACTTTTTAGTCTCTTGCTACTAGGTTCCTGGAAAACTTTCAGTCAACTGGTGTACCACTAGCCTTTGCCTTTTGTAAGCTCTAGTTTTCAAAAATTTTCCTTGGTGGTTGTGTTTAACCAAGGAGGTTTCATCATTATCATGGAAATCCTCTAATTGGCATAAATTTCTACTGAGTATTATGAATTATCTGCTTTCGTATCTATCACTAGTTATCCACTGACCTCCTTAGTCTATTTACACAGACAATTCTACCTTCATATCATTGTAATAGCCATTGTTTACAGTGAGTAACTGGTTTTTGACCTGGAGTGTTTGCCCTCAATCTATATTTGGAATTCTACCATGTTGCAGCATTACTTAACCAAATTATTCCTACCTTAATGCAAATAACCAATTCTAAATGGAGGAGAGGGATTTTTGTGAGTGTTTGTTAACATAAATATTTTTAGAGTAATATTTGGTGTCCAACTTGTCGCCAGTCCAATTCTTTGTATACATCAGAGTGGAGTGAAACACCCAAGTCTGCCACCGCTGTGGTTCTAGTAAAAACAGAGATGCTGGAGGAACTCAGCCTGTCTTGCAGTGTCCATAGGAGGTAAAGATATATTTCTGAGGTTTCAGGTCTGAGCCCTTCCTCAACAAAACAGGTCAGTATCACTCTGAACAAGGAAGTATCCTCCTCACTATCAACCAATCTTTTGTCATATTCAAATTTACTTATTATGTACCCTGTCCTCATTATGTAACAGTAAGGGCTCCAGTCCCATTCCTGTGGTACCCTGCTGGTTGTAGACTTTCAATTGCAAAAACATTTCCTCCATCATGAAGACAGTTTTAGATTGAATTTGCCAAATTGCCCAGGATCCTGAGTTCTTTCATTTTTCTCTTCTTCAGTCTGATAATTTGATTTTCATGGTGATCATTAATAATTTACACTGGCTCCTTGTTATTCAAAGCTTTGATATTAACATTCTTATTTATTTTTACAAAATTCCTCAGTTTCTCTTTCCACTCATGAATGAAGATTGGCATTTCTCCATTTCTTGCCTTTTATACATCCTGGAATTTAATTTGCTTTATTGCTGTGTAGTGAACTGGGATTCACTAAAAGTGTGCTGTACTGATGACTGGTCTTGCCTCCTGCTCGACCAGGGGTTCGGCCTTGTGTGCCCACACATGTCTACGCAGGAGAACCAGTCACGGGGACGTGAGCCATGCTGGGAGAGACATTCCCGTCGCCGATCTCCTGGAGAACAAAAACAGGCTTTTGTGAAGGGTCTCATTGGTAGCCGTGCTGAGGAGTGACCGAATGGCATGGAGTGCTTCGGGAAGAGCATCCTGCCAGTATTCTACCGACCACCCCTTTGACTTAAGGGCCAGGAGAACTGCCTTCCAGATCACCCCGTTTTCACATTCAACTTGCCCATTACCTCTTGGGTTGTAACTAGTCGTGCAACTAGTCGTAATGCTCCTTGCAGTCAGGAACTGGCGTAGTTCCTCACTCATGAAGCTAGACAGCTGGTCGCTTTGGATAAAGGCAGGGTAGCCAAATATGGTGAAGATCTGTGTCAGTGCCCTGATGACAGTGGCTGTGGAGGTGTCTGGCAAGGGATAGCAAAAGGGAAGCGGGAGTACTCGTCTATGACCATGAGGAAATAGATGTTCCAATTTGTGGAAGGCAAGGACCCCTTGAAGTCCATGCCAAGGTGCTCGAAGGCCGAGTGGCCTTCATGATGTGAGCAGAAAAAGTGAGGTTTGCATTCCACACAAACTCGGCACGCCTCGGTCATGGTTCTAACATCCTTGACGGTGTACGGGAGGTTCTGGGACTTGATAAAATGGTATAAGCAGGTGATGCCCGGGTGGCAGAGGGACTCGTGCAGTGCCTGCAGCTGGTTGTTGTGGAGCAACATGCAGGTCTGGGAGAGGATGATGGGGGAGTCGTTAAACTTTCTCGGACGATAATGAATGCCGTAGCTGTATGTTGCCAGCTCGACACTCCAACGCAAGATTTGTCATTCTTAATCTTGCCCCTGTGGGTGGTGTTAAACATGAATGCCACTGCCCGCTGGTCGGTGAGGAGAGTGAACCTCCTGCCGGCCAAGTAGTGGCGCCAGTGGGGGACTGCTTCCACAATTGCCTGGGCCTCCTTTTCAATGGCAGAGTGCCCTAGCTCGGAGCCATGGAGAATCCTGGAGAAGAAGGTGACCGGGCACCCCCCTTGGTTGAGGGTAGTGGTGAGGGCTACATCAGAGGCATCACTCTCCACCTGAAAGGGGGAGTTCTTGTCCACAGCATGTATCGTGGGATCTGCGATGTCCTCCCTGATGCACACGAAGGCTGCCTGTGCCTCAGGTGGGAGCGGAAAAGTTGTGGCCTGGGTCAATGGGTGGACCTTGTCCGAGAACCGGGGAACTAACTATGAGTAGTAAAGAGAATAAGGCAAGGCACCTACAGAGGGCTTTGAGCGTGGGGGTGAGGAGCAGCTCCATTAATGGGCGCATCCATTCTGGATCTAGGCTGATGACACCAAGTGACACGATGTACCCCAGGATGGCAAGGCGGGTGGTGCTGAACACGCACTTCTCTTTGTTGTAAGTGATGTTCAACTCCTCGGCGGTCCAGAGAAATTTCTCCAGGTTTGCATCGTGGACCTGCTGGTCATGGCCGCAGATGGTGACATTATCTAGGTATGGGAAAGTCGCCTTTAACCTGTCTACCATCCAGTCCTTCTCCTGCTGGAAGACAGAGACCCCATTCATGACCCCAAATGGTAGTCGGCGGAACTGGTACAGGTTCTTGTCCGCCTCGAAGGTGGTATAAGGCTTGTCCCACAGGTGGATGGGGAGTTAGTGATAGGCCGACTTCAGGTCATTTGTGGAGAAGTCCTGGTAGCGGGCTATCTCGTTGACCATGTCGGCTATCCTTGGTAGGGGGTAGGCATCCAACTGGGTGTACCGGTTGATGGTCTGGCTGTAGTCCATGACCATCCTTGGCTTGCTTCCTCCTTTGACCACTAGGACTTGGGCTCTGCTGGGGTCTATGACACCTCTGCCAGAAACCGCGGCACCTCCGCCCTGATGAAGTCTCTGTCTGTGGCGCAATAGTGTCTACTTCTATCAGCTTGCAGTCTGGCATGAGGTGTGAGAAGAGCGTGGGAAGGCTGATGCACAGCATGGAGAGGCCGCAGGTTGGCCTGCTGGTTGGACAGCGTGCTGTGGAACATGAATGGAGGTAGTGGCCCCCCGAAGGCGAGGGTGACGCTCTTCAGGGGGCATTGGAAATCTAAGCCCAGGAATACTGGGGCACAGAGTTTGGGCATGACCAGGAGTCTGAACCCGGTGTATGTCTCCTCCTCCCCCCACAGTCAGATCGGTCGAGCAGCACCTGAGGGTACTGATAGTTCCGGTCCTTGGCAGCAAAGGCAATAGAGAAGGTGGTGGGGTGGATTTTTAGCTTTAGTGAGTGGGTCACGCTTGGGTGAATGAAACTCTCGGTGCTGCCAATGTCAATTAGGCACTTTGTTACCTGTCCATTGATTTTTACGTCCATAGTGGAGTGCCCAAGGTCGTGGGGAACGTTCTTGTTCAGGGTGGTGGCTGCTAGGACCTTCTTGGGGTACAAGTCAGTATTCCCCGACGGTGGAGGCGAGTTGTGGTGAGTTGAGTGTCGACCGGTGGTGCTCTCCATAGTCGTAGGGTGAGGTGTGCGGCAGTTAGAGGCACCCAGAGGTGTGGGGTGCATCGGTAGGGTTTCCTGGTCAGCGCCTGTGTTGACCACATTGTCATCGTCGGAGGCCTGGGTGAGCCTCGGTGTTGGCGGCGTCCGCGCCTGTCTGGCCCCTTCTCCTGGAGTGCTCGTTACGCCGGGGACGTGATGTCACACCGTTGGCTGTTGGTGAGGGCAATGTCATCACGGCCGGCAGAAGTGACATCATTCCATAGACTGGAAGTGACGTCATTGTAGTTTTCGAGAGGCGCCGCTGGCGAGAACAAGGGCTGGTACAGGCTCATGGCATGCACGTGGCGATCATTGCCAGCATGGCTGGAAGTTGGTCCGTCGTGGTTGGGGAGGCTGGGGGACAATGGGGTCACCCAACAATTGCACTTGGCAGGGACTGCAAGGGAGGAGGGGAGGTCATAGAGGGCTGCTGAGCTGCCGGCTGGCTTTGAGAGGCATACCTTGGCAAAGTGGCCTTTCTTGTTACATCTCAAATAGTGGTTTTTAGCCAGCTTGATGTAGGGCCACAGCAGCCGAATGTGCTGACCATGCGGAGACCTGAGGAAGCCTGGAATCAAGGGCTTCGGTGTGCAGGGCTGCTGCTTCCAGGGTTAGGACTATCTCCACTGTTTTGGCCAAGGAGTAGATATTTTTTTCCAGCAGCCTCTGCCTGACAGCCCTCGAGTGTAGCCCTCGGACGTAGGTGTCTCTGATCAGCCTCTCGACCTCCCTTTCATTCACCCCAGGTTCAGCCAGACAAGGTCAGGCCAACTCACGCAGGGCTCCCAGGTAAGATTCAGCTGTCTCCGTGGGTAGTTGGGCTCAGATACTCAGGAGGTACCTTGCAAAGACCACATTTGTGGAAGGTTTAAACATGGTGTCGAGGGTGTTCATCACTTCTGAGTACCTGGTGTAGTCTTTGAGTGCCTGGAAGGCTCGGGGACCCAGCTTTGATTGGAGTAAGATGAGGCTCTTTCGATCAGAGTCCAGGATGTCTTTGGCATGAGCCTCGATGATTGCTTCGACCATGTGCTTCCAGATCTCGAAACATGTTTGTGCTTCTGGGTGGCGTGGATTGATTTCGAGGCTCCCGGCACTCAGGAGCTTTTCCATAGCAGCTTCAAGAATTTACATCAAATAAATTGGTGTGTGCTATCGGACAGAAGCAAACACACAAAACCAAAAGACTGTACAACAGGCTTTATTCGATGTAAACTTCCACAGAGCAGGGCTGTGAGATTGTGCTGCTGTAAACACTGAGAGTGTCTTCGAAGGGCCGGCTCAGGCTTATATCCCAGGGGGTGATTGACACGCGATTAGGTGGGGCTTGGTCTATTCCAGTCCGCTGATTGACAGCTGGCCAGGTGTTGTCTTTTCCCCATGCTCTTTTGCAGGTAGAGAGGTAGGCCAGTGGTGTATCACCACACTTGTGATATCTTGGGCTGTGTCCTTAGCAGGGCTTTACGCACGGGGTATTAGTGTCCCTAAACCAGGCTGTGATGCAACCAGTCAGCACACTTTCCACCACACATCTAGTAATTTGCCAGGGCTTCCAATGTTATACCAAGCTTCTGCAAACTGCTGAGGAAGTAGAGGTTCTGACATGCTTTATTCATGATGCCATTAGTGTTTTGGGTCCAGGAAATGACCTCCGAGATAGTGACTCCAATGAATTTAAATTTGTTCATCCTCTCCATCTCTGATCCCCCAATGATCACTGGATCATATAACGCTGGTTTTCCCTTCCTGAAATCAACAATCAGCTCCTTGATTTTAGTGACATTGAGTGCAAGGTTATTTTTGGTGCACCATTCAGCACCAATGGTGTACCATTTTCAGCATTTGCATGTTTTATTTATTTCATATACAACTTGAAACATTGTTTCTCCAGACATGATAGACACATCTACACATACCCCATATATTTCAGGGAATAAGTTGACCAGTGTACGTCGACCCCCATTTTCAGCCTAATTTTAAGGGTTTTATGGTATATTCGGTGTAAAGTCAACCCCCATTTTTTAGCCTTCCAGGAACAACCCAAAATTTTTTAAAACACCCCAATCGCAAGTAACAAAGCTGTAAATTAAATAAATAAATAAAGCCTCGGCCTACCAGGGAGCAGAGGCGACGGCCCATGGAGCTGGAGCACCCACATTATGCTCCCAGCGGGAGCAGGAACTTTGGCCTATCAGGTAGGAGAGGCAATGGCAACCTCAGGGTCCCAGATAGAAGTGATTATGGTAGTGCCGAGTGGTGGGGAGGTGCTTCCAGCATCACTTATATGCTGAATTGACGTCAATCTGATTTTTTTTTCCGGTAAATTTGAAGTCTCAAAAGTATATTCAGCATATGTTGACCCCTCCCCCCCCCGAGAATTTATTTAAGGTTTCACAACTGGACTTGTACGCCAAAATATATGGTAATAAATTTCTCATACAGCACCTACCTACATTAAAATATAACATAAAATAAATATGTTTAAATATTCTAGAACAATTCACTGAATTTTATTAATAAGAGACCCAAAGTTACGGGATACTGTTCATCAATCTCACAAACTCTGGGAAGAAGCTATTTCCCAGCCTGGCAGTCCCAGTTTTGATTCTCCTGTACTTTCTACTTGATGGTAATTGGACAAAGATACTGTGTGATGGTGTCCGTTAAAATGTTCTATGACAGAAAGAAAATAATCTTGTAATTTAAATCATTAAGCTGGACTATTTGTGCATCTGTATTTTACCTTCTGGAAGGTAAATGCAACTTTTAGGAGATAATTTTGGGGTGGGGTAGGGTCATTGGTAGATATGCAGAGGGTGGAGATTCCCGATTTTGTTTTGGCCAAAAATAGGGGGTTGATTTATACGTGGTATTGACTTTTACACAATTATATATGGCATCCTCTACTTCCTTAGGAGTTTGCGGAGGAGCTAGTGGAGTTGTTCAAGTGAACCGGTACGGACTTGAAGGGCCGACATGGCCTGTTTCCGTGCTGTAAACGGTTATATGGTTATGGTTATATGCACACCAAGGAACTTTGTGCTCTCAATTGTCTGCAATTGACATGCAGCAGTTTACTTTCATCGTTCTGAAGTCCATAATCATCTCCTTTGTCTTGTCCAGATTAAGACTCAGGTTGTTGTTCTTGCACTAATTGGTGAGCCTCCCAACTTCCTCTCTGCAAACTAAATCATCGTTACAGTTGAGAACAACTACTGTTGTATCATTTTCAAACAACAGTTCTGTTTGAATTGAATCTGGAAGAGCAGTCATGAGTCAGTAGCGTGAACCGTAGTGGGCTAAACACACAGCCCTGAATTGTGCACATGTTCAGTGAGAAGGGTCTTGAAATTTTGCTGCCAACCTGGACTGCCAAGAAGTCAAAAATTCAGTTGCAGAGGGGAGTGAAGAGTCCAAGGACAGTTTATCCATCAGCCTCTGAGGTATGATTGTGTTGAACGCCGAGCTGAAGTCAATGAACAACAACCTGGTTTATGAGGCATCATTCTCCAGGTGGGTAGGATGAAGTAGATGGCATCATCTATGGATCGGTTTTGACAATGAAAGTAAACTGCTGCATGTCAATGGCTCCATCGTGCAGACAATTGAGAGCACAAAGTTCCATGGTGTGCATATAACCATAACCATATAACCGTTTACAGCACAGAAACAGGCCATGTCGGCCCTTCAAATGAGTGCAATGCTGCTGGGAAGGTGGGATTTGATATGTTTTATTACCAGTCACTCAAGCACTTCATGATGGTTGAGGTCAATACCACTGGGCAGTTCTCATTTAGTCCAGTTACCGTCGATCGTCAGTGGGTTCATGCTGCCAACTTGAAACCAGTGGGGACAGTAGACTGCTGTAGCGAGATGTTCCTCAGGACCTCCTAAAACTGAGCGGCACAGTATTTCAGCACACGACAAGGTAGGTTGTCTGTTTCTGTGGCTTTGCTTGGTTTCACCCTGGATAGGATCCTTCTCACCTGCAGGGTGCCTGTTCTTCATGGGGAGCGAGGGCTTTCCTTGGTGTCACATCGTTTTTTTTCCTCATCAAACCGGGCAAAGAAGGTATTCAAACTGTCAGGATTCGGGTGTGGCATTGGTTTCTTGAATTCCTCCACAATTCTTTCTTGGCTGAAGGGTCCAGCATCGGCAGACGGTGTATCTGTTTACACATGAATTGGCCTTGGATTGACAGATGGTGGTGTCGGCGGATACCAGACGTCATTTCCACGCGACTGCCTTCTGCTGCTGACGTTGTTATTGTGCGTCGGAAGATTGGTTTGTCCCCACGTTACGGTCAGGCATGGGTTCCAAAGAGGGTTGGGGTGTTACTGCCAGCAAGGAGGCTATTTTAAAAAATTACGAAAAATGGAAGAAGAGAAATCAAAAGAAGAAGACTGCCATGAAGCAATGGAGGAAGCTCAAGAAGCCCAAGTGGCAACTGGAGAAGGAGCAGATCGCCATTCTGGTTCAGCGCTATCCCCAGGTAGGAGCGGAGAGCGACGGGCTCAGACTCGAACCACTTCGGTCAGCCCGACCGGTCGGCTGTTTGGTGGAAGGATGGGCTGGATCGATGCCTGTTTCTGTAATTCAGCTTTCATACACATTCTGTATCAGTGGAGATAGGATTAGACAACGACATATTTCAAAGCACCAGTGTCCCAGAGGAATAATGCAATTACAGTTGGGAATTATGGTCTCAGTATGGACGAAGTAAGGACTACGTTTAAAAAAAACCCGTATTCGCACCTTGCAAGACGCAACTGGTTTAAAATGCTTGTCTTCCACGGTCGTTGGCGAACGTGTGTACCTTTCCCCCACGATTGGTGGCTCCAATACAAGAAATCGGTTTATTTCTATTGAATTGCTTGATTGTGTGCGTAGTTTTATAGATAGAGATTATGGATTTATCAGGATAACGTGATTGATAAATATTGCAGTTAACCTGAACAGGTGTTTTTGATTGAAAGCAACTTGGTAACTAGTTTCAATTTTGAAAAAAAAATCAAATTAGAACTATTTTATGAAGTGTAATTATTTGAGACTAATCATTCGGATATTGGCTGATCTGTACTTTCACTTAATTTTCCCGATCTTTGCCTTGATTCCTTAGTACAACAAAGAAAATATATCAATCTTGCAAGTTCAATTGAATTATATTTCATGGAGGAGGATGCATTCAGAAGAAATTGCCCCTCATAATTTATGCAATTAATTTATTTAAAATGTGACAAATGTAAAATTGCAGATGCTTCTTTGGTTCACATATTTTGGTTTTGCCCTAATCTAGAAAAATTTGTATAATTGTAAAATTCAATTCAAAAAAGGTTAAAAGGACTAAATCTTTGGTCAGACTGGTCTTTTTCAAATGTTTCAAGACATGTTTTGGCATTTGCACACTTTATAAAATAAGTTGCCATCTAGATAGACTTGTGTGGTACTGAAGCTTGGTTACAGTTTTATGTTAGTCTCTGGTTCAGAAGGACCTGGACACTTAAGTGCTCATTCTGCATAGAGAAAAATTTCATTACAACTATTTTCTACATAAAGGAGCTTTAAGTGATCATTTTCTTTCCTTTCAAAAATATTTTTATTGATTTTACTAAAGAACTTGTACCAACAAAAAGGGTACAATTCAATAAGATAGTATGGACAATTACATAAACTAAATAAGATATTCTGTATATTACTAACATACATAAATTGTAAATCATATCCATAATTCATATTCTAAATTGTATATACCTTTTTAGGAAAAAAAACTAATAAAACAAAAAAAGAGGAAAAAATAAAATAGTAGAAGGGGGATTGTACTCGCTGGAGTTTAGAAGATTGAGAGGGGATCTCATAGAGACATATAAAATTCTGGCAGGACTGGACAGAATGGATGCAGATGGGATGTTTCCAATGATGGGAAAATCCAGAACCCGGGGCCATGGTTTAAGGATAATAGGCAAACCATTTAGGACCGAGATGAGGAGGAATTTCTTTACCTAGAGGGTGGTGAATCTGTGGAATTCATTGCCACAGAGGGCAGTAGAGGCAGGTTCATTAAATATATTTAAGAGGGAATTAGATATATTTCTTCAGTATAAGGGTATTAAAGGTGACGGAGAGAAGGCGGGGACGGGGTACTGAACTTTAAGATCAGCCATGATCTCATTGAATGGCGATGCAGGCTCGAAAGGTCAAATGACCTACTCTTGCTCCTATCTTCTATGTTTCTATGTTTCTAAATCCTTTACCTCACTGCGATGCCAGATGCTATATATGATTGGTATTAAAAGAAAAACGAAGGTTTAAACTCTCCCCACTATCAAGAACAACTACAGGAAATTCTGCCATTGGAGATCATCAAGGATCCACACCACCCAGCACACGCTCTGTTTTTAAAAATATTTTATGATTTTCCTAACAAACTTAAACAGTTATCAACATTATCAGTGTCAATGTTAACAGTATCAGCATTGATTACAATTTACTATTATCCATTTTATACAGTTTTCTGCAAAGTTCGAGCTCTTTTCATCTCCCTCCCTCCCCAACCCCCACATTTAGCACTTAACTAACCACGGTTACAGAAAATATTCAAGAGACTCGCAACAAAAGTTTAAGACGTATATCAGGGTTTTAAGGATTTGTCACAACACGGTGGCCAGTGCTCAGGCTGTTTTCTTCACTTGACTTTTCCTGGTTGGGATTGGATGGAACCCCTTCTGCACCCCCCTCCCGCCTCCCATTGAAGGATAGACAGGGAAGGTAGGGCAGTGAGACACAACAGACCACACTAATCGTGCTCCTCTGGAATTTAAGTATAGCTACCAAATTTTTTAAAAAAGTGTACACTGTCTGTTCTCGCTGCTACCATCAGAAAAGAGGTATAGGTGTCACATGACATGCTCCACCAGGTTCAGGAACAGCTGCTACCCCTCCACCATCAGACTCCTCAATAACAAACTCAATCAGGGACTCATTTAAGGACCCTTACTTTTGCACTTCATTAAAAAAATTCACTCTCTCTATTGTGGTCAGTTTGTTTACATTTCTTTATCTGTTTACAAGTGTATGCTTGTACAGTTTTTTTGCATAACCAAAAAGTGGTAATTCTGCCTCACCCACAGGAAAAGGAATCTCAGGATTGTGTCTGATGTCATGTATGTACTCTGACAATTTGAAATTTAAATTCTGAGGAAGCTCTTCGGCTAATGCAGTCTGGGATGTTGGAGATTCCACGACACTACAAATAAACCAGGAATTTCAATGTTTGGGAAAAAAATAATAAAAAAACCCCAGAAATTTCAACTGTTACATATAGGGTGAAGGCCCAAAAAAATGCATTTTCCTGTAACAATATAGATGGCAGAGGTCGACAGCATCGAGTCCACGCTGCTGAAGATCCAGCTGCGCTGGATGGGTCACGTCTCCAGAATGGAGGACCATCGCCTTCCCAAGATCGTATTATATGGCGAGCTCTCCACTGGCCACCGTGACAGAGGTGCACCAAAGAAAAGGTACAAGGACTGCCTAAAGAAATCTCTTGGTGCCTGCCACATTGACCACCGCCAGTGGGCTGATAACGCCTCAAACCGTGCATCTTGGCGCCTCACAGTTTGGCGGGCAGCAGCCTCCTTTGAAGAAGACCGCAGAGCCCACCTCACTGACAAAAGGCAAAGGAGGAAAAACCCAACACCCAACCCCAACCAACCAATTTTCCCTTGCAACCGCTGCAATCGTGTCTGCCTGTCCCGCATCGGACTGGTCAGCCACAAACGAGCCTGCAGCTGACGTGGACTTTTTACCCCCTCCATAAATCTTCGTCCGCGAAGCCAAGCCAAAGAAAAGAATAGAAGTGGTATTTAAAATGTTGCTTTCTATTAAAAATGAATGAGTGGCCTGTCTGCAATATTTAGGTTGTCAATTACCAGAGCTGTGTTAGTATTTTGCATGTGTTTTTAAATGTGAAAAGTTCATTTTGTTAAAGTTCTGTATTCTTTATACCTAACATTGATTTTTTTTTTTCTTTTCCCCCCCTCTTGGCTGTGGTTGTAAAATATTTGTCAATTCAGAAAGATGACTAAGATTTTTTTTTCCTTCAAAATAAAGTTATGTGGATGCATCTTTTGTTGCACAGTGATCATTTGTTTCTGGGAGATGGAAAAATGAGGCTGAATCATGCATCCAGTTTAATTTAAATTTCATAAATTATTGTGTTACCATATTCTCCTTTTTCCTGACTTATTATTTATCAAATATTGAAAAATGCTAGTGTTCGATGAAGGAGAGTGACTTCATAAAGATTTTAGAAGTCTATTCCCAAGTTTTTAAACTCCATTTGGATGAATAGTTGAAACACCTACTGAATACAGGCAGTCCCCGGGTTGAAAAGGCCCGATTTACAAACAACTCAAACTTGCGTAACAAGAAGTTGACCGGAAGTAGAATGCTGTGAACGTCTGGTTTGTGCGTGGTTATGCTGTATGCTCTCGGAAACTCTCGTGTGATGCTGCCAAAGCCCAGCATCGTGAGAAAGTATGCTGTAGGATGCTCTTGTGCGATGCTGCTGTTGTGCAGCGGTGGGAGGGAGTGAGGGTGTGAGTGCTTCAATAACAGTAAATTAGATAGATTGTTTAGGAGCAATTAATTTTCTGCTTTTGTCACTGTCTGGTACTGTTTAAAAATACTTTAAAATACCTATTCTGACTTGCATATAAAACCAAATTAAAGACAGACCTAGGTAACAGAACTTGTTTTTAACCTGGGGACTACCTGTATTTACTAAGTTGGAAGTGACTTTAAGAGAGTAATTGGAACCTGTAGAAAGAGTGCAAGGATATGTAAATTCCTTTTTATGAAACGTGCTGATTAATATCTTTTTCAATTTTAGATAAATGCCAAGGCAATAGTGCAATTTTCAGATTTTCCATTGTCAGAAAGAACCATTAAAGGTATGTTCTAATCTACATTTTCTATTGTATCTATATATTAAACAAAGTACACTGTATAAGTTCAAGAGGGAGTTAGATAAGATTCTTGTGGACAGTGGAATTAAGATTTATAGGGAGGGGACAGGGTACTGAGAGTGGGAGATTAACATGAATGGTGATGCTGGTTTGATGGGCCAAATGGCCTATTCCAGCACCTATTGTCTATAATATAGACTATGGTAAAATGCATACAAGATTCACCAATCAATAGTTAGGTTGTGTACTTTTCTCCATCTTAATTTGTAATTGTCAGTTGAGTTTTCTTGAAGCTCAGCAAGGTGCCTCTTGTTTCTTCTCTCGCAAGGAGGTCTGTATTCTCTTTTAACCAATTACTGCTAACAGGTTTTGAGGGAATTTCTGAAAATACTCAGAATGATCCGTGGAGAAACTTGTTTGAAAGTTAGAAATGTGTGAAATTTGACAGGTTTCTACATGTAACCAAAATGGTGCATAATAAAAGAGTCTGAGAGTTATTGCTATTTTGCTGATCTGAAATACAAATTTTTCTTGCAACTTTCAAAATCAGAGCTGAATCTCTTTGGTACCCAGCGATGAGGAGAAAGGAAGTGGATCTTACTGTTTAAAAATTGTAAATGCATTGGACAGATTTTGAAGGCTGGAAAAGTACTTCTGTTTTCCTGTTGGTTTCACTGAAGCTTCAAGGGAATATAAAGATTAGGATCAAAATACAGAGTTGATGTCAAAATGTTATGTTTGCAATATTATACTTGCTTTCTCTTAGAATAACAGTTCCTTGTCTATTTTGCCTCAAAGGTTAGCGCAAGGAAATGCTTGCTGGAGTATGTAAGAATTTTGGGGTATATGTATGTACATTATACAATGTGTATGACAATAATCTCTATCATTAATGGAATGTTTGATGAAACCCTGCCTATCTTGGTGTCACTGATAGTTTAATTTATTAGAGCAGGGTGGCCAAATATTTTTGGTTGTGTGTCACATAGAGAAACATAGGCTAAACCATATTAAACCTGGCAGTTTTCAGTCAGTTATGCTACAAGAACAGCTGTTTTTAGACCAGCAAATTCCTGTGTCATCGAAAATTCATTTTCTATCAAAATAACTATACGACACTGCTGAACAGTTCAACTGTTGGCATTACAGCAGTTTATTGATGTGCTCACATATTACAGTAGCAATTTCTGAAATTATTGCTAACGGTCAACCAGTTTACCTATCTCGGCTGCACCATTTCATCAGATGCAAGGATCGACAATGAGATAGACAACAGACTCGCCAAGGCAAATAGCGCCTTTGGAAGACTACACAAAAGAGTCTGGAAAAACAACCAACTGAAAAACCTCAAAGATAAGCGTATACAGAGCCGTTGTCATACCCACACTCCTGTTCGGCTCCGAATCATGGGTCCTCTACCGGCACCACCTACGGCTCCTAGAACGCTTCCACCAGCGTTGTCTCCGCTCCATCCTCAACATCCATTGGAGCGCTTACATCCCTAACGTCGAAGTACTCGAGATGGCAGAGGTCGACAGCATCGAGTCCACGCTGCTGAAGATCCAGCTGCGCTGGATGGGTCACGTCTCCAGAATGGAGGACCATCGCCTTCCCAAGATCGTGTTATATGGCGAGCTCTCCACTGGCCACCGTGACAGAGGTGCACCAAAGAAAAGGTACAAGGACTGCCTAAAGAAATCTCTTGGTGCCTGCCACATTGACCACCGCCAGTGGGCTGATAACGCCTCAAACCGTGCATCTTGGCGCCTCACAGTTTGGCGGGCAGCAATCTCCTTTGAAGAAGACCGCAGAGCCCACCTCACTGACAAAAGGCAAAGGAGGAAAAACCCAACACCCAACCCCAACCAACCAATTTTCCCCTGCAACCGCTGCAACCGTGTCTGCCTGTCCCGCATCGGACTTGTCAGCCACAAACGAGCCTGCAGCTGACGTGGACTTTTTACCCCCTCCATAAATCTTCGTCCGCGAAGCCAAGCCAAAGAAAGATAAAACTCTTTAAAATGCTCATTCAAAAAGCAGTGTAAAACAAAGAGTTGGGTGCAAAATAAGAACAGGAGAAAAGATCAAGGAAGGGACAAGGCAGTCTCCAACATTCCTTCACAACTCTTAATGAATACAGTTCATGGCCCAAGAGTCCATGTTAGAAATTATGATGCACTGTTTAAATCTGTAGATAGATAGGTTATTAAAGTTAACAGATCCCTTGCAAATCAAACAAACATTTTCCCTTGTCTTCCGTGGGGGAAAAAGTATTCAATTTGCTACCATTTTTATCACAACCTTGCTATTTTTCGTCGTTTTGGTTCTCCTATGTTTAATTAATTAACTGAGGTAAATGTTTTATTACTGAGGTAAACAGTTTTCCTCAATGAATAACTTGGTCTAGTAGTTGTTCAAAATGTCAGTGACATCTAGTGATGAACCTACGAAGAGCACTGAACATACGATGCAATTTATTGTTCGAGTCTAATGGGTCACTTAAAAATTGGCAACTTGGCAGTTGGCCTGGAGGCTGTAGTTTGACACCCTGTCTGAGAGGTTATTACAAGAATTGAACTTGTAGTCATCTAGATAAAAAGGAAAAGTATTATTTTCTTTGTAAAATGAAGTAAAGAAAAAAATTATAGATACAGCATAGCTCAACCCTCACCACTCGGTTGCACCCATGTGATTAATTAATCTAAAATCTACATGTCTTTGAAAAGTGGCTGGAAACTGGAGCACCCAGAGGAAATACATGTCGTCATGGGGAGAACATAAACTCCTTGCAGGCAGCACCAGATTTGAACTCAGGAATAACATTGTGCTAACTGCCACGCTCTCTGTAGTTTACATAATGAATTGATAAGATTAGATGTAGAAATGTTGCCATTTGTGGAGCAGTGAGTAACTAAAGACATACGCAGGTTGGTGGAATGGGTATATGATTAAGTGTTAATGCAGAGAAGACGTGAGATAATCTCCTTCACAACATCAGCACCAGACCACCACAGGAATGTGTACTTAGCCCCCTGCTCTATTCGCTTTACACCTATGACTGGGTGGCTCGCTATGACAACAAAATCCTACAAATTTGCTTATAATACCATGATAGTGGGCTGCATAAAAAGGGGTGATGAATTAGAATACAGTCCACTTCAAATTAATAATATTCTTATAAACTGAATAATCTCCTTCACCTATCGGTAAAATTTCACTTTTTTCCCAATTAACTTTATATCCAGACAAAGATCCATATTGTGTTAAACATTCCTTCATGTGTAAAAGTGACTGAGCTGGGTTTATTAAATACACCAATACATCATCAGCAAATAAATTAATTTTATACTCCTCATCTAAAACTTTCATACCTTGTATCTGTGTATTTTGTCGTATCAACTGTGCTAAAGATTCAATTATTAACGCAAACAAAGCTGGAGACAAAGGACAACCTTATCGTGTTGAACAAGTTAATTTAAAAGATTCCGAGATCTGACCATTTGTCAATACCCTGGCTATTGGTTTATTATATAAGGCTTTAATCCAACCAATAAAAGAAGGACCAAACTTAAATAAAATGTTCCATTCAACTCTGTCAAAAGCCTTTTCTGCATCAAGAGATATCACCATCGGATGGTCAGGGCACTGTCGATGTTTATTAATCAAACTAATCACTCGAAGAATATTATCTGAAGCATACCTATTCTTTATAAAACCTGTTTGATCAACATGTACCAACTTAGGTAAAAATTTAGCCAATCGATTCGCTAATACTTTAGCTATTATTTTATAGTCTACATTCAACAAAGAAATTGGTCTATTTGAAGACACCTTTAACAGATCTCTATCCTTCTTAGGGATTACAGTAATTAAGGCACTAGAGCATGATTCAGGTAAATCATAATGTTCCTTAATCTGTCGTAACACATCTCCAAACATTGTAGATAAATCATCATAAAATACCTTATAAAATTCAACCGAAAACTCATCATCACCAGGTGATTTTCCATTCGGATGAATTAGCATACAGGAGGAAGATTGAAAATATGGCTGAATGGGGTACTAACAACCACCTCTCACTCAATATCAGCAAACCAAGGAGCTGGACTTTAGGAAGGGGAAACCAGTGACTATTGAGGGATCAGAGGTGGAGAGGGTGAGCAAATTTAAATTTTTGAGAGTCACTATCTCGGAGGACATTTCCTGGACCCAACACACCAGTGTCATCATGAAGAAAGCATGGCAGCACCACTACTTCCTCAGGAGTTTGCAGAGGTTTGGTAACCTTGGTACACTTCTGCACGTGATGGAAAGTCTGCTGACTGGCTGCATCATGGTCCGATATGGGGGCACCAATACCTCTGAGCAGAATGCCTGCAAAAGTTAGTGTTCACAGCCCAGTACATCACAGGTAAAACTCTCTCCACCTTCAAGAAAATCTCAGTGGAATGCTGCTGTCGGAGACCAAAGATCCACACAACCCAGAACGTGCTCTGTTCTCACTGCTGCCATCAGTAAAGGGGTATCGGTGCCACAAGACTTGTACCACTTGATTCAGGCGTATTTGCTCCCCCTCCACCATCAGATTCGTCAACAACAAACTCAGAGTCTCGTTTAAGACTCTTACTTTGCACATTATTTTTTTACTGAATATTTTCTTTCTGTATTTGCATAGTCAATTTGTTTTACTTCTTTCTTTGTCTACATTTCTCTCTTTTGTATCTTTTACTTGATTATAGTTTACAGTTACTGATAAATAAAAATTCTGCCTGGCCCACAGGAAATAGAATCTCAGGGTTGTACATGATATCTTGTATGTACTCTTGACAATAAATCGGAGATCTGGTAGGAAGAATATAGAAAAACAATATAGAATAAAAACTGCAGTCCTTATGAGGGTGTAGGGGTATGTTTGTTTTCATGTCATTGGGAGGGCAGGTTTTTTTTAAAAAAAAAGTGACCTACATGATGTGAGCAGGCTTTGCATTCCTAGAAAACAGTCTGCATTGTGATTTTTTTTTCCAGAACGCAAGGCTGTGTTGTCTGCGCCTGCCTCAAGAAACATGCTCTTGAGGAGTCACGTGATGGAGTAGTGGCTGGTCGAGTAGAACCAGCCCTCTCAAAAAAAGTTTGAAAAAACAGAGCTCATTAAACATAAAATACAGGAAGAGAAAGATAAAGTTACAGAGATGAGACAGAAGATGGCACCCAAAGGAGAAAAAGTAAGAATAACACAAAAAAGGGAAGAAGGAAAATCACTGGAGAAGAAAGAAGAAGGCCTTACCTGCACATCGGAGCAGGGAGCCACCGTGGAGAGGAGCGCCCGATCTCTGACGTTGGTGAGTCCCTGGAGGAGTGGTGTCCTCCTGACCGGCGGACTTCAAAAATGGCTCTCAGAGCCAAGAAAAGGTGCGCAACTGCGCATGCACAAGTAAAAGAAAAGGTTAACGCCGGCGGGAGGGGGACTTAGCTGCGGAGCGGCCAGATGAAAGATCCCAGGATTGGGGCGTTTGGCTGGGGGAAGTAAGTAAGAAAGAAGAAAAGAAGAGTGGTGAGAAAGAGAATGAGGGGCTGGAAGAGGGTGAGCGGCAATGGGGCGACTGGCAGGTGGTCGACCTGCGGCAGGGGACCCAGCAGCGGGTCGACCTGCAGCGGGGGGCCCAGCAGCAGGAGGCCCAGCAAGGATACAGAAGCAGCTCATCAGAGAAGGATGAAGATGCACAGATACAGAGAAGAGAAGAAGACACAGACATAGATACACAAGAAGAGGAGGAAGAAGACCAAGAATTTCAAAGGAAAGAAGAAGGTAAAATAGAAGGATAAAATTTAGATAAAGCTTTTTTGAAGAACAAATGAGGTCATTAAAAGAATGCTATCATTAGAATTTAGTTCAATCAAAAGAAAAATGAAAAGAGCTGAAGACAGAATGCAAAGCTTAGAGTTGGTCATGACTGAAATAGGGAAAAGAGTAGAAAATGTGGAGGAACGAGAAGCTGCTGTAGAAATGGAGATAAATGATTTAAGAGGGAAGTTGGAAGAGAGCGAAAAAAAATTAAAGATACCCAAGATTTATTGTCACAAAAAAATGACGTATTGGAAAACTACTGTAGACGAAACAACATAAAAATAGTGTGCCTGAAAGAAGGCGAAGAAAGGTTAGATTGAAGGAATATATAAAAGGATGGATCCAAAGGTGCTGGGAACAACAGATTCACATGAAGAAAAAGAAATCGAAAGGGTGCATAGAGCACTAGTACCGAAACCGCCACCACATCAAAAACAGAGATCCATATTGAGATTCTTTTTCTTTGGCTTGGCTTCGCGGACGAAGATTTATGGAGGGGGTAAAAAGTCCACGTCAGCTGCAGGCTCGTTTGTGGCTGACAAGTCCGATGCGGGACAGGCAGACACGATTGCAGCGGTTGCAAGGGAAAATTGGTTGGTTGGGGTTGGGTGTTGGGTTTTTCCTCCTTTGCCTTTTGTCAGTGAGGTGGGCTCTGCGGTCTTCTTCAAAGGAGGTTGCTGCCCGCCAAACTGTGAGGCGCCAAGATGCACGGTTTGAGGCGTTATCAGCCCACTGGCGGTGGTCAATGTGGCAGGCACCAAGTGATTTCTTTAGGCAGTCCTTGTACCTTTTCTTTGGTGCACCTCTGTCACGGTGGCCAGTGGAGAGCTCGCCATATAATACGATCTTGGGAAGGCGATGGTCCTCCATTCTGGAGACGTGACCCATCCAGCGCAGCTGGATCTTCAGCAGCGTGGACTCGATGCTGTCGACCTCTGCCATCTCGAGTACTTCGACGTTAGGGGTGTAAGCGCTCCAATGGATGTTGAGGATGGAGCGGAGACAACGCTGGTGGAAGCGTTCTAGGAGCCGTAGGTGGTGCCGGTAGAGGACCCATGATTCGGAGCCGAACAGGAGTGTGGGTATGACAACGGCTCTGTATACGCTTATCTTTGTGAGGTTTTTCAGTTGGTTGTTTTTCCAGACTCTTTTGTGTAGTCTTCCAAAGGCGCTATTTGCCTTGGCGAGTCTGTTGTCTATCTCATTGTCGATCCTTGCATCTGATGAAATGGTGCAGCCGAGATAGGTAAACTGGTTGACCGTTTTGAGTTTTGTGTGCCCGATGGAGATGTGGGGGGGCTGGTAGTCATGGTGGGGAGCTGGCTGATGGAGGACCTCAGTTTTCTTCAGGCTGACTTCCAGGCCAAACATTTTGGCAGTTTCCGCAAAGCAGGACGTCAAGCGCTGTAGAGCTGGCTCTGAATGGGCAACTAAAGCGGCATCATCTGCAAAGAGTAGTTCACGGACAAGTTTCTCTTGTGTCTTGGTGTGAGCTTGCAGGCGCCTCAGATTGAAGAGACTGCCATCCGTGCGGTACCGGATGTAAACAGCGTCTTCATTGTTGGGGTCTTTCATGGCCATGAAAGATATTGAGATAAACAACAAGCAAGAACATACTGGAGCAGATAAGAAAGAAGGTTAGAGAAGACAACAAGCCGTTGGAATATAAGGGACAAAAAATATATTTTTACCTGGACATAAGCTTCAAACTTTTAAAGAAGAGGAAGGAATTCAACACTGCGAAAACAATCTTATGGAAGAAAGGTTATAACTGTATATTAAAACATCCAGCAGTACTCAAAGTATTTATTCCTGGGGAACAGAATAGACTGTTCATGGACCCAAAGAAATCCCAAGAATTTGCTGAATGTTTGCAGAACAGGAGAAGAGGAGGAGTGACAAGAAGGAAGACCAGCAAGAGAATATACAAAAATATGTAATAATATAAAGATAATGTGTATATATATATATAAAGATTTAAAGAAGGATAAGAGAAGGGGAAGAAGGGGGGAAAGAGAGAGAGAGCTTTATTATATGTATAGGAAAATAGTGTTCTCGGGGGGGCTGGGGGTTGGAGGATAACGGTCATTGTGAAATCGGTTGACACGTGAGAAAATACGCAAACCGAATGGAAAGGGGAGTTGTGGTTGCCGTCAAAGGACAAGGGGAAACCCAAGGAGGGGCTTAAAGGGTTATTGCTTGTGGGGATTGTTGGGGTATTTCATGTCATAAGTGCATTGTCATATTGAGATTAAAAAGGAAAACTTAAAAAAACAGTAATGGGTAAAAAAAGGGGGATGGAGGTGGTGAAGAGATGGAAAAGAAATGAAAATAAAGATATAAGATGCCCACGTTGAACTATATGACTATATGCATTAATGGAATATATAACCAAATTTAAGTGTATCCCATTGGAAAAAAATCACATAATTTAAAAGACAAAGTTACAATGTTTGAAAAAACCTGGGAACCATATATGACATAACAGAAAGAGCAGGCCTCGGACCACCACCACCTAAAATGATAAGAAGATAAACACGATCAGATTTAATGTGTATAAGTAGATGACATGTCTTTTTTGTTTGTATTCCTTTTGTATAAAGATGTCTTATTGTATTTTATATGTTCAATATTTACTGTTTTTGGAGGGGGGTGGGAGGGAGGGATGGATGGGGAAAAAAGAGAAAATGTCACGGTGCATATTTAAAGAGATACATCTGTAAATATTTCGGTTGATATGGTTCATAGTGCGATAAATAAAGAATTACCAAAAAAAAGAAACATGCTCTTAAGAAAAACACTTTATTTATTTTCCACAAATTGTATAAGAGCATATTTTAATCTGTATCTCAAATTTTTTAGGTACTGGTTTGTGAATTCTATAAAATATTGAATTTCTGTTACCTGATTGTCTGTGTTGCAGGTGTCACTTGTAATAAGGGAAATGTGGATCTGGACCTTGTCAAATAGGTGTAAAAGGAGAAAAGCTGTACTAAATTTTGTATATTTAAAAAAAAGATTGGCTTTTTTTGAACTGGAGTTCACATCACGTACAACCCTAAGATTCATTTTCTTGCAGGCCAGGCAGAATTTCTAATTATGGTACCCGTACCAGTAATTATAAACTGTATTCAAGAAGGGAGAAATGTAAACAAATTATGCAAATACAGAAAATAATTATTCATTAATAAATAATGAGTAAAGTAGGAGTCCTGAAATGAGCTCTGAATTAGTCTGTTGTTCAGGAGTCTGATGGTTAAAGATAGGAGCTATTCTTGAACCTGAAGGTATGATGAGTCTTGTGGCATTTGTACTTTCCTGATGGCATCAGTGAGAACAGAGTATGTCCTGGGTGGTGTGGATCCTTAATGAATGTTGTTGATCTCTGATGGCAGCATTTCATGTAGATTCTCTCAATGGTGGGAAGAGTTTTGCCTGTGATGTACTGGGCTGAGTCCACTACCTTTTGCAACCGGTCAGCACACTTTCCACTACACACCTGTAAAATCTTGCCAAAGTTTCCGATGACATACCGAACCTCTACAAACTCCTGAGAAAGTAGGTGTAGGGAAAATGTATATTTAAAAAAATAATTTTAATGTTTGAGTGTAGCAAAGTATTCTGGACTGAACAACTATAAACATTGGTGTCCATGTTGTGGAATCACTGTACACATTGTCAAGTTGATGTATACATGGGGAAGTTGATGTACATGCTGTGGAGTCTAGTGCAAGACTGACACCTACAGGCTTGCATGCTGGGCTTGTGTACATCACTGCTTCTGTCACATGGACAGGAAGTGGCATCAGTGATGTCATCAGCCCAGATTAAAAATCTGTGGATGCAGGTCAATTTCCCATGTTTTCCACAGCATGTCTGCCACTTTGGGAGTAGGTTTGCTTGCTGGCACGTGGGTCGCCACAGAGGATAATTTTGATCTGCAATCTTATTGATACAGGAATATTTAAGAACCAAAGTTGATAAATTGTTGAACATTTAATATTGCAAGATGTTATTAACATGCAGATTCTTTAATTGTTTACTTTGATTGGAGGAAATGAATAAATCTTCCATTAAACAGCATATAGAAATGTGACAGATTATGTTGTGTTTTATATTTTATATAGACATGTTTTAAAGGAGATAAATTGTGGCAGTTTTCTTAGCGTAGGTCACATACAAACATTTCAAAACAGATCTCATTTAAAATACTGGAGCTCTGCTCAAGCTAGACAGTCCAGCTCCGAATGCCTTTGCAAAAGCTTTGAAGTGTGCCCAAGGGACTTCACTAATGGACTGTTGTTTTGAAAAGCAACAGATGAAAGAACTCTGAGTATTAGGTCCTGAGCCATAGGCTGTCTGTGTGCAGTTTGCTGTTCTAAGAAGGTCAAGTGGTTTTGCAAGCAGAAGGAGTAAAACAGGCTTTTTCTCTGAGTGAGAGAGAAAGAGAGAATCCAGTTCTTTAGTTCAGCAGCAGCAGGTGGGACTGCAACAGGATAAGCTGGCAAGCTTGTGGAAAAATCCCATTTTGAAGACTGGTTGTGAGTGCTTAGTTTAACCTGGTCAAAGCCTTTGTGGTCCACTCTTGACTGCCTAATGTTTCACTTGAAATAAGAGAGACAAAAAGGAACTCTGTGGTGACCTGAAAGAAATAGATTATCATCTGGAAAATCCTGATGGGGCAAATTTCTTCGGCAAAACAGACTTGGCTGATTGAAAGGAATCTTTTTGTGTCCAGTGAACAACAAATCTCTCTCTGAAAACTAACAAGAACCTTCCAACGTAGAAACATAGAAAATAGGTGTAGGGGTAGGCCATTTGGCCCTTGAAGCCTACACCGCCATTCATTATGATCATGGCTGATCAGTACCCGGTTCCTGCCTTCTCCCCATACCCCCTAATCCCCTTGGTCACAGGGGCCAAATCTAACCTACACTTAAATATTGACAGGGAATTGGGCTCAACTACTTCCTGTGGCAAAGAATTCCACAGATTTACCACTCTCTGAGAGAAGAAATTTTTCCTCATCTCAGTCCTAAAAAACTTCCCCCTTATCCTTAAACTATGGCCCCGAGTTTTGGTTTTTCCCAGCATTGGAAACAACCTTCCTGCATCTAGTCTGTCTAAACCCTTAAGAATTTTATGTTTCTAAAAGATTCCCCCCTCAATCTTCTAAATTCCAGAGAATACAAGCCTAATCTATCCAACCTTTCTTCATATGCGAGCCCCTCCATCCCCGGTATCAGCCTAGTGAACCTTCTCTGCACCCCCTCCAAGGCAAGGATATCCTTCTTGAGTGGTAACCATTTATCTTTCAAACACCAAAGCCTGGATAGCTGGGAGGCTATGCTGGGTGTAGGGGAGGCACAACAGAGGAAAAAAAAACAAAAAATAAATAATTAAAAAAAAACCCCAAAAAAAACCACCAAAGCCTGGTGAAATTCATAAATGTTAAATTCTGTGCACAGTATAAGAATTGCCTGTGACCAGTGAACTTGGAGAAATGGGAAGTGAGATTTGATTGTGAATTAAAGAACTTTTCTAAACTTATTCACACATTGCATATATGTGTGCTTAGAATTAGAAGGGGGTTAAGTTAGGTTAGTTAATAGTGATAAGTTAAAGTGTGGTCCTGTTTTCATGTTTAAGGATAATTAAAAGCAACTTTTGTTTAAGTAACCATTTGTCTTGGTGAATATCTGTTGCTGCTGGGTTTAGGGGTCCTCTGGGCTCATAACAGAAAGCTTAATCTTTTCTGAAAATATGCAAAGGCTGTTTTCTTTCTTGCAGGCTTGATGGAAGCTGAATATCGCCTTCCAACTGAAATTCAGAAACAGACAATTGGTCCTGCTTTACAAGGCAAAGATGTACTTGGTGCTGCAAAAACTGGATCTGGAAAGACGTTGGCATTTCTTATTCCTGTGAGTGACTTGGGTTTGAGGGTACAAAACTGATGGGTTTAGGCCAAGCAAAATGTTCATAAAACACAAACCAATCTCCTGAAGGAACTCTGTGTGGTGGTAGGGTGGGGGGAAGGAATTTAAACCCTTTGGCAAGACTGATTCTGGAGAGAGGAGATAAGGAATTTGAGGAGAGGGTGTGAGGGGTGAGACAAGCTAAAGGGGATTGGTGAACCTGGGTGGAGGAGTTTTGAGATGTAACAGTGATTGATAGGTGGCAAGCAAAAAGCAGAGGTGGGGGAGAAAAAAGGGTGAATGATTAGCTGGAGGAGTGTGGAGAGGGGAAGTGAGGTAAAAGTAGGGGTAGGTGGTGGAGTAATGTCACAAGTAACATTAATGCCACAAAAATTCAAAATGCTAACCAAATTCATTGAGATGATCCAACTGTGTCTCTTAAGTTCAAATTATTGTCAGAGTAATGATGTAACATTATGTACAACCCTAAGATTCTCTTTCTTGCAGGCCAGGCAGAATGTCTAATTACAGTACCAGTAATTGTAAACTGTATTCAAGAAGGGAGAAATGTAAACAAACTGTGCAAATACAGAAAATAATTATTCATTAATAAATAATGAGTAAAGTAAGCGTCCTGAAATGAGCTTTGAATTATTCTGTTGTTCAGAAGACAGATCGTTAAGTGAGAGCAAAGGGCACCAGTGCTAGAATCTGATAACAAGGTATTAATGGGAACTATCAGAGGAGAGCTGAAGGACCAAATGGAAGCAGAAGGAGAGAAAATGTATTGGATACGGGTGGGTGGAACCAGGGAGGGAAGGAGATGAAAATGAATGGAGGGCTGGGAGGCATGTATGGAAAGAATTGAGAGCTGAAGTTGGATTGGAAGAGAGAGGAATACAGGGAAGGTTATCTGAAATTACCTGTAATTGGAAAATTCAATTTTTTTGTATCATGGGGCTGTAGTTCACCCAGGCTGAATATGAGATGATGTTTCTCAAGTTGATCTTGGCATCACCTTTGGCAGTGGAAAAGGCTGAGGATGAACTGAAAGAGGAGTTGAAATGTCAATTGGGATAACTGTGCAGGTGCTCTCTGAATTGGTTGCATAATCTGTGCTTGGCCACACTGATGTAGAGGAGACCACATTGAGACAAAGCTGAAGGAGTGCATGAGGATCTTTGCATCACCTGTTTGGGTTCCTGGGTGGTGGTGAGGGGGGGGGGGGTGGGGTATAAGTGTAAATATTGCACCTCCTCCCATTGCCGGGAAACATGTTTGAGGTCGTGGAGAGGAGAGAGGAAGGGTAGAATGAACAAGGGATTCGCAGGGGGTATTGCCCTTGAGGAAGGGAGAAAGAGGCGGGGAAATGTTGATATGGCTGGTGGTGGAACCTCAATGTAGCTGGCGGAAATAATGAAGGATGATGTGCTGGATGAAGACTTTAGTAGTGTGAAAGATGAGGATTAGGGTAGCTTTATCTCCCATCTCGTCAGGGAGAGAGGGCATTAGAAAAGTGGAACAGCATGAAGCACAAGAACACAAGAGGGCTTCATTGGCCACAGTTGAGAGGAATCAGTATTCTCTGAAAGAGGACTTTTCAGATGTGAAAGGGCTCATCTTAAAAGCAGATGTCGTGGAGGTGTCCCTGGTTTTGTTCTTGTAATGGTATAATTGGTAATGTGGTTTTTGAATTTAATTTGCCATGGCAGTAAACTAGTATTACTTCAGCAGGATTTCATCCTATTGTAACATTTAGTGTAATTGGTAAGTGGATCATTAGAATCATATTAGTTATTGGGCAATTCTTGAATTTTCTGAATGAATGTTCTATTTTACATTTTAAAAAATATTTTTCATAAATATAGTAAAATCTTCAATATCACAATATATTAAACTTTTTCATACAAAAAAAAACAAAAAAAATCCCCACTCCTCCCCTTCCTACAAAATATAAATTCACACACTGTCAGAGCTAACATTTATACTATCCATTAAAAAATATATATTGAGAAGTCACATTTGTAACAGCATCTGTTATTATCATTATTATAGTTGGGCCCCTATATGGTCCAAATATGGCTGCCATAACTTGACAAATGTGTCATATTTGTTTTATTCAATTGTATGTAATTTTCTCCACAGGTATACAACTATTCATTTCTGCAGTCCATTGTGCTATGAGTAAGGGAGAATCGGACTTCCAAGTAATTGCAATACATTTCTTAGCCATTGCTAAAGCTACCCTGAGAAAAGAAATTTGGTATTTAGTTAACTATTATTTATTTCAATAAAATTACCCAGTCCTGCTATCCTTTTTAACACTTCTGCAATATCCTGCCAAAAAGGCCTCACCTTCACACACGACCACATAGCATGTGAAAACGTTCCTGTTTCAAACCCACATCTAAAACACATCTCTGATATTTCAGATTTTGACCTTTGTAGCCTCTGTAAGATATAATTGGTATAGAAAGTTGTACTGAGCCAATCCATATCTTGCATTTATAATTGATGTCATACTATCCAAACACCAATCAGACCAACATCTTTCTGATATTACAACACCTAAGTCCAACTTCCATCTATCTCTTGACCTCTGTAAACCTGGTTTTGCACTTGCGCTCTGGAGAGCATAGTACATTTTTGTTATAAATTTGGTGTATTCCCCAGCCAGATCGTTTGCTCCATTCCAGGTGGAACCAGTCTTTCTCTCAAAAATGATCTTAGCTGGAAAAAACAGAAGAAAGTTCCATTAGCTACTCTGTATTTCTGTTTTAGTTGATCAGGAGCCCCCTCTGCATAGCAACCTTCAATGTGTCTTATTCCTTTGTTAAACCAGGAGTTTAAATTCTGTTACCTATATTCATAGGCAACAACTCATTCTTACATAATGGTGCTCTTAATAATATCCCTGCTTTTTTTCCCAATGTACTCATTGATTTCTTGCCATACTCTAATCCTATGTTTTAATATAGGCTTATTTGTCTTTTTATTAACACTCCATTATAGATAAAATTCTTTGCTGCCCACTCTTTCATTGAGTATAATCCCATTTGAATCCAAGAAGGGGGATTCCTTAAAGAAAGTTGAAAGAAATACTTTCTAAAATCTGGTAACCCAAGTCTTCCTAGTTCATAATCCCACATAAATTTTTCTAGTGAAATTCTTGGCACCTTATTATTCCATAGGAATTGCCCAATACAATTATTTAATAATTTAAATAAATGTTTCAACGAAGAAGTAGGCAGCGATTGGAAAAATCTATTTTAATCTTGGCGTCACTTTCACTTTGACACAGTTAACCCTTCCAATCAAAGTAATCTGCAATCTTTCCATTTAATTTCTACAAATTTTGTAGGTTATTATCAATCATGATTCCTAAGTATTTAATTCCATCTACTTTCCATTTGAATCTACTTCATTTTGATATTTTTCATAATCAAAATTAATCAATGGCATTATCTTGCTTTTATTCATATTAATTTTATAACCTTCCATATTTTTCTAGTGTTGTTTGCAATTTCTCCAGTGACTTAGCTGGATCTGATAATTATAATAGCACATTATCAGCAAATAGGCTGATTTTTATGTTCTTCTTGTCCAACTTTGAATCCTTTAATATCTGGATTTCTCCTTATAATCTCTGCCAGTGGTTCAATCACAAGAATGAAAAGCAGTGGGGACAGGAGCACCCCTGTCTACTCAATCTACTCGGAGGGAAAATCGCTGACATTTGACTATTAGTTATAATTTTAGTTTGTGTTTTATGATAAGCTTTTTATCCAATTTATAAATATTCTACCTATTCCAAGTTTCTCCAGTGTTTTAAATAAGTGGTCAAATGTGTTTTCCGCATCAAGGGAGACTTTTATACAGGAATTCAATTTTGATTTAGTATGTGTATGATATTGAATAGCCTACCCAGACTATTTGAAGAGTGTCTGCCTTTAACAAATCCCATCTGAACTGTATATATAATTTAGGCAAATATTGTCACAGTCTATTAGCTAACGCCTTTGCCAATATCTTATCAGCATTCAAAAGTGAGAAAGATCTCTATAATGAGGTTTTTAATAGGTCCCTTTTTTTCGGCAACACTAATAAAAGCTTATAGTCCAGGAGAGTCTGAGTCTCCACTGTCCGGTTTAGCCCTTCTATTAATTTGTCCATAAAACTCGGGTGGGAACCCATCTTCCCCTGGAGACTTGTTAGCTTGCAGAGTGTTCAGAACTGTTTCAATTTCTTCTCTTGTGAAAGGGGTGCCTAACTCAGTCTGTTCTCCCTCCTCTAATTTTGGAAACTTAATGTTCACTAGGAGCTCATTCATTTCATTAACATCTCCTACTAATTCTGATTTGTATAGTTTTGTATAGTATTGTATAAAAATATCATTAATCTCTTTTTGGTTGTATGTTAAAATATCGACCTGTTTTAATTGCATTTATCATCAATTGCTAGGATGAGACCTTATGTGCTTGTTCTCCTAATGCCTAATATTTTTGCTTAGTTTTTAAAATAATTTTATCTGTTTTATATGTTTGTAATGTGTTACATCTCAATTCATTCTCTAAGAATCTATATTTTTCTTGTAAACCTTTCCTCTGATACTCTTTCTCCAGTTCTGTTCTCTTTCTCCAAACCATTCAATTCTACAATATGTTCTCTGAAGATTTTTTTAATAAGAAATAATTTTCCCTCTCAGATGAGCTTTAAGCATATCCCCTATCAAAAAGCTGTTGTTGGTGGAAGAGAGATTTGTATCACAAAATAGTTCTAGCTGTCTAATAAACTCACAGAAGTCTGTCCTTTTCAACAATGTGGCATTAAGACACCATCTGTACACATTTTACTGTTTTTCCAATAGTCAAGGTTTAAGGGTGAGTGGTCTGTCAGTAACCTTACCAAGTATTCCATTTTACCACTTTTCCTTTTAACTACAGACATTAAAAATAAATAATTCCTTGTATGTGAGTCATGGACCCTCAAGAAGAATCAGTAGTCTCTCTCTGTGGGCTTGAGCTGCCTCTAGATAGCAATCAGATTTAAATCTTTCATAAATGATAGGATCACTTTTGCAGCTTTCGCCCTTGTTACTGTTTTCGCTGATTTATCCAATATTGGATCTAAACAGAAATTAAAATCCCCCCGACCAATATATTTTGTCTACCTTTTGCTGCTTTTAAAAAGATATCCTTCATAAAGTCTTCATCGTCATAATTCGGAGCGTAAATATTTTTAAACTTTCAGGATTCTGCTTAAATTTTACAATGTACCATTACAAACCTTCTAACTCGGTCAATCGATATTGTGACGGAATATAGACATGTTTTTGGGAGATAAATTGGGGCAGGGTTTGTTAGTGTATGTCACATACATAGAAACATAGAAATAGGTGTAGGAGTAGACCATTTGGCCCTTCAAGGCTACACCGCCATTCATTTTGATCATGGCTGATCAATTTTGATCATAGCTGATACAAACACTTTAAAACAGACCTTATTTGAAATACTGGAGCTCTGCTAATGCTAGACATGTCGGGGCCTCAGAGCCTTTGCAAAAGCTTTGGAGAGTGCCCAAGAGACTTCACTAATGGATTGTTGTTTACAAAAAGGCAACGATGAAAAAGCTTGTCAGAACCTCCTTCTGTCTGGAGGGGAACTTGCTGTTCTAAGAGGATCATGTGGTTTTGCAAGCAGAGAGAGTAAAACAGGCTTTCTCTGAGAGACACATACAGAGATCACTTCTACAGTGTTACAGTCAGCAGCAGCAACTGGGATTGGAACAGGACAAGCTGGCAAACTTGTGGAAAACACATTTGGAAGAAGGGTTGTGAGTGCTTAGTTCAGCCTGGTCAAAGCCCTTGTGGTTCATGCAAGAGGAGAGGACTGGCTGTCTAATGTTTCACTTGGAATAAAAGAAACAAAGGCACTCTGTGGTGACCTGAAAGAAAGAGGTTATCATCTGGAGAGCCCTGAGGGGGCAAGTTTCTTCGGCAAGACACTGAAGTGGCTGATGGAAGTAAATGAATAACAAATCTCTCTCTGAAAACCAGCAAGAACCTTCCTGAGTGGTAACCATTTACCTTTCAAACACCTGGTGAAAAGCCTGGTGAACTTTATAAATGTTAAATTCTGTGCACAGTATGAGAATTGCCTGCAACCAGTGAACTTGGAGGAATGACAAGTGAGATTGGACTGTAAATCAAATAACAGAACTTACACACATTAAATACACATGTGCTTAGAATTAGAAAGGGGTTAAGTTAGATTAGTTAAGTCAATAGTAATAAGTTAAAGTGTGATTCTGTTTCATGTTTAAAAATAATTAAAAACAACTTTTGCTTAACCATTTGTCTTGGTGAATGTCTATTGCTGCTATGTTTTGGGGTCCTCTGGGCTCGTAACAATATATCTTCAACTATTACTGGTATATTTTTCTTAATTAAAATTGCTACTTCTCTCGCTTTTGAACAGAAAGATGATGATATTACTTGCCCCCCCCCCCCCAAACCTCCATTATTTAGCATGTTCCAATTTAGTAAGGTGTGTTTCCTATTATTTTTCATCGGCTTGTTTAGCCTGTTAACATTCAGACTAAAAAAACTTTAACGTTCTATCTATTCCAGTTTTTAAATGAATATTGCTCAGCAATCAAACCTTTTTGATAATTCAAGCAATACAGTGATCTTTCCCCTTTTAAAAAAATAAAACCATAGTGCTCCTGCTCTGACGGTGACATAAACAAGAATTCCTGGAAGCCCACGAGAAAAGCCCATGGAATCTTCTGAGAAAGAAGAAGCTCTCACTTTGGCACCATCTTGCAAAACCGCTCCTCCTCTGGCAACATTATCCCCTTAGACTGGAGTCTCCATCCTGCTACTAGTTTTTAAACAAATTCATGCTCTTTCTTGAGCTGTCCATGCATATTTCGATAACATTTAACAGTAAATGCAAGACTTTTCAGAAAAATACATTTTTTATCTGGTTCTATTGTAAAAATTCTTCTTAATCTTCTTGTTTAATATCTTTAATCTTTTCATAATAAAAATTCTTTCACTTCTTCCTTAGTCTTGATAAAATGTTGCTTTAACCCCCTGAGTCACAGGATATATCTGAAAGAATAACTCCTTTCCCTCGTGGATCTCAAGCAGACCATTGTGTTGCTTGGAGTAGTCAAATGCTGCTTCCAAAACCACTTCTTGTTCCCGGTAACTCAAAAGTTTTACCAGAATTGGCTGGGGTTGCTGCTTGTCAGATCTTCTGGGTCCGAGGTCAGATGAGCCCTTTCTATTTGTAGTTTTCTATTGAATTTATTTTTGCCCGACACTTGTTGGACCCAAGTTTCAAAGAAGTTCATCAGGTCTTTCTCTTCAGTCCCTTCCTTCAAACCCATTCCATACATCATTGTGTCTGCTGAAATTCTCCATGTGGTTGATCTTATCTAGCATAGCTTGTTTATCCAAGCCCCACTTCTTTGTGATTTCAACTTCCATTTGGCCCATTCATTCCATTAAATCCTTAATTGCCTCTTGAAATTCAGACATCTCTGACATATCTCTCATTGTAGTTTCAACACCTGTGGAAATGATTGCATAAGGTCTCCATCTCATCCAGGATTATATTCAGGTCTCACTGGCAACAATCAAATAGCTATCAGGGTGTTCTGCCTGTGCTTCACAGATTGTCTGTTAGTGTTAATTTGCTGATCAGACAGGATTATATTGAACAGCAGAACAGGCTGGCAGGGCTCAATTTTGGAATGTTGTGGAATATGAATATGCTTGTATCTTGGTCCTCCTATGTAATTTGTCTAATTACATAATGTAAGCTTTCTATTGTTGTAAAATCCCTGTTATCCAGAATTCAAGCAGCTGTCAAAAAAAAATCAAATGTGCAACACACAATCTCAAGCAACCGGCAAGTTATCCAGCCAATACCAATCCCTATAGGTGCCGGATACTGAGGATTATAAATTTTATACTGTTGTGAATTAAATGTAATAAAATACAAATTCAAATGAATTTGACAATATTTGCACTAGAATGTATATTTGTTTCCGGTTCATTAGTCTGCCTTGTCTTCAATAAGTGCACCTTTGTCATTCTCTAGGTACTGGAATGTCTTTTTCGTTTGCAGTGGACATCAATAGATGGAATGGGTGCTCTTATTATATCCCCCACCAGAGAATTAGCATTACAGACCTTTGAAGTCTTGCGGAAAGTGGGGAAAAACCATGATTTTTCAGCTGGGCTAATAATGGGAGGGAAGGTGAGTATTTAAAAAAAAAAAGCCTTGCTTTGAGACAAAAACTTATCCTAAAGAACATGAGTTTAAATATTAGGGTATGCATAGTGTCTACTTGCTGTAAGTATGTTGGACAATTTGTAATTTTACCTGTAACCTTCATTGTTCAGGTTTTTTCAGTGTTAAACTACAAATGTTAAATTGCTGTGATTACTGTATTTTTGATAGACGACCTGCTATTCAGCCCATCTGCTATCCACACTTCCCTTCACTGTAGATCCATCTGCCACTTGCTCATTCTCTCAACCTATCCAAGTCCCTCTGCTTCCTCAGCACCGCTCCCTCCCCCAGCCCCCAATCTATTATCTGTAAACTAGTCCATAAAGCCATCAATTCTGTCATCTAGTAAATCACAAAAATCTGTAGGTTGAAGCAAAAGCACAAAATGCTGGAGAAGTTCTGCAGGTTTGAAGTTCTCTAGCATTTTGTGTTTTTAGTTTTGTCATTAAATTATTTACATTCAACGTGAAAAGTAATGGAACACTGGGAGCCAGCCAGATAAACCTCCTGTATTCCCACTCTTTGCCTCCGACAAGTCAGCCAATCTTTTATCCATGCTAGTATCTTTCCCGTAATACCATGCACTCCTATCTTATTTGGCAGTCTCTTGTGTTGTGCCTTGTTGAAGGCCTGAATAGCCAAGTAAACAACATCCTCTGACTATCCTTTGTAACAAGCAAGATAGACTTCCTCAAAGAATTCCAACAAATTTGTCAGACAAGTTCTCCCCTGAAACTGTGCTGACTTTGTACTATTTTACCATGCTCTTTCAAATATCCCAAAACCTCATCCTTAAGAATGAGATTTCAGGGTACCCGGAAATGCATTTTGCAGTCCTCTGGTACTATTCCTGACTCTAATAATACTTGTATTGCCAATCCATTGAAAACATCTGTGTGAGTTACTGACCCGAGAAGGAAGCTAATATCATACCTTTGGGAAGAAGATACAGAAGTCTGAAGTCTAGCACCTCTAGGTTCAAGAGCTTTTTCCAATAACTATAAGGCTCTTCAATCTGCTTCTGTCCCCTCTATCCCCCAGCTTACAACTCTAATCATAAATTATTCCAGTACCATAGAGGCTTGCACTATTGAAACACTTTATTTTCTTGCATTAATGTTAAATGTTATTTTATTTTATGTTTATCTTTGTCAATGATCTTTCTGTACATTAAGTTGGAGTTTTTTTTATATAAAGTACCCTGTTTGGCTGCAGCAAGTAATAATTTTGGGGTGGGTGTGTGTATCAAACTTTCGTTTTATTAAATGGAGGATAGGTTAAGTGAGAAAATTACAGACTTTTTTGTCTTGATAAATTGAAGTATAATGTATATGGTATGTGAACTTAAGAACTCTTGAATAGATGCAGTGCTTCAAGAAGGTGATTCACCATCTCTTCATATAGAGCATTGGTTTTCAAGCTGCCCCTCTGAACTGGCATTCCACCTGAAGCAATCCCGATGCCATAGGTGCTCTGTGATTAGCTTCAGGTGGTATGTGAGTGGAAAGAAAGAAGTTTGAAAACCACTGTTTTAATTGTACCAAATTGACTCATTATATGCACGGTTTCATAACTCCAAAGGAAATGGACCAAGGACAATTTATCTCACGCAAAATAATTCAGTAAGAATTGGGTCAAGAGCAGTGGTTCTCAACCTTCCCTTCCCACTCACAAACCACCTTAAGCAATTCCTTACCAATCAGAGAGCACTTATGGGTTTGCTTAAGGTGGAATGTGAGTTCAGGGGGGCAGTTTGGGGAATGACCAATAAATGTTGGTGTTACTCATGATGCCTGCATTCTTCAATATAAAACAAAAAAAACATTATCCTCTCTCACACTTTTTCACGTTAACATTCCTTTAGCGTGTTCTATTCTTGCTGCATGCCCCAGGATCTAGTTTGCTTTTCTTGATGTTACTGCTTGCGCCACTATATCTCAGAACAAGATTTACTTTTTGTAAATGGGCTGGGTTATCTTGCATTTGTCTCTGCGTTAATAGCAATGTTCCAGTCAATGTAAGCTGGGGGATAGAGGGGACAGAAGCAGATTGAAGAGCCTGATAGTTATTGGAAAAAGCTCTTGAACCTAGAGTCAGATTTCCCAGATGACCATTGTAACTTTTTTCATGATTGATCTATCTGTGGTTTACTTGGTAGATCTTTCCAGTTTTGCAAACTATTTTAAGATTCTGATCAAATATTTACTCCTTGATCTTCTACCTTGCTTTCCTTTAACTGTCATGGCCAGGAAGTGACGACCAGAAGAGAAATGTTGGGGTCATTAACTTTTCAATGGGCTTCATGTGGTTTGTATTTATGGTATCTTAAAACTGTAATAATTTGTATGTTTTTTTGCTGAAACTGTGGCATTGTCAATTTTTGGAAAGTTGTTTTGGAAAGCTTTTTTGGGTCATGAGCCAGTCCTATATCCATTTATATTGTTCTCTTTTTATTGTAGACTGTAATTATATAAATCTAATATGTAATACTATTATTACTTGCAATAGAAGTTGGAAGGAGAATCATTGAGGATCTATCAAACTAATATTGTCATTTGTACACCTGGCCGCCTTCTGCAACACATGGATGAGACCACATATTTCCATGTTTCTGATCTTCAGATGCTTGGTAAGTATGTAAGATTTGGTGACATGTTTTATTCTGATAATAACTAGTCTAAATTACAGTTCTAATTTTTAAGTTTGAGCAATTAATGTATTCTGACTTCAGTCAAATTTGCACAATCCTTTGCCTTTGTAAGGATGTCACTTTCTTTCTTTCTTTCTTTCTTTCTTAGTGTTGGATGAAGCTGATCGAATTTTGGATATGGGGTTTTCTGAGACTATGAATGCCATTATTGAAAATCTGCCCAAGAAACGTCAGACTTTGCTTTTTTCGGCAACTCAAACTAAATCTGTGAAGGATTTGGCACGATTGAGTTTGAAAGACCCAGAATACGTTTGGGTGCATGAAAAAGCTAGATTCAGGTAGGCTATTATAAGATGACCTTATATTGTCATTGCACAAGTACAACGAAATTGAGTACACATCCTGATGGTGTACACATACATCAAACAAATAAAATATAAAAACAGCAACACAATCAAACAATACAATATTCATTGGTTGGTGGTGTTCAGTTCACATATGGCTTTAGGGTAAAAATTGTTTTTAAGTCTGTTTGTCTGTGATTTAATGGACCTAAAACGTCTACCAGAGGGCCACAGGTCAAACAGTTGATGAATAGGGTAGTAAGCCGTTTCAGGATTTTGGCTGCTCTAAGGCAGCGAGAGCTGAATAAATCCCTCCAAAGGGGCAGTGCTCAGCTGATAATCTTCTAGGCCATATTGATGACCCTCTGAAAGACTCTCATGCTGCTGGAAAACCATGTAGGAATGCAGTAGGCCAGCACACTCTCAATTGGGCAGTGATAGTGATAGAAGGACACCAGCAGTTACTCCTGCAGTTTGATTTTCCTGAGAATCCTTATTGCATGGAGTCGTCGTTGTGCATTTTTAACTACTGCAATGGTATTAGTAGTCCTGGAGAGATCTTCAGCAAAATGCGTACCCAGAAACCTGAAAGCAGTGACCCTTTCCACACAGTCCAGGTTGATGTATAATGGGTCTGGAACTGTACTGTTCCTTCTGAAGTCTATTATGTTTTATTTTTGAGTTCAAGACGAGATTGTTCTCTGAACATCACGCTGTCAGTCTTTGGACTTTATCCATGTAGGCTGTCTCGTCTCCTCTTTAAAGAAGTCCAATCACAGTTGTCGTCTGCAAACTTGATGATGTTGGTAGAATATGTGGAGGCACAATCGTGGGTATAGAGGGTGGGGCTCAATGCACATCCTTGTGGATAGAGGAGAAGTGAGTGCCAATTTTAACTGTTTAGGAGCAGTTTGTTTGAAAGTCCTTAATTCAGTGACAAATAGATTGGTTCCAAAACTTGCTGAATTAGGATGTTCCCAATCTGCCTGAGATGACTGCGTTAAAAGCAGAGCTGAAGTCTATAAAAATCATCCTCACATAACTCCCCTGGTGTTCAAGGTAGGCCAGTGCAGTATGAAGAACAGTGGCGATGACATCTACTGTAGACCTCTTTGCCTTATAGGCAAACTGATATGGATCAAAGGTGAATGGGAAGCTGACTTTTGTGTTGGAAGGCAATCTCTCTAAGCTTTTCATGATGACTGGTGTAAGTGCTGCTGGACGGTAGTCATTGAGGCCGCTGATGACATTCTTTTTCGGCAGTGGGATGGTTGTGGCAGACTTCAGGGAAGTTGGGTTGATGGATTTAGACAGGTTGAAAATCTTTGTGAAGACCTCAGAGAGTTGGCTTGCACGTTCCTTCATCACCCTTCCTGTCACTCCATCAAGGCTGGCAGCTTTCCTTGCCTGCATTGCCTTCACCTCAAATCAAGCAAAGAGGCTATTAAAATCCTCAGCTAGCATGGTGTCACTACTGACAGTCATACTGTTTGGTGGTTTTGGGATTGGTAAAATGCTGAATGCCCTATCACACCCACCATGGATTGTTATTGACGAAATGATCCTCAGTCTTCCTCTTATAGGCTGCTTGAGCATCCCTGATGCCTCCCTTCAGGTTGGCTCTCGTGGCACAGTATAGTGCTCTATCCCCAGACTTGAAGGTGGTGTTAACGATCCTTGAGAAGAGTTTTGACTTCCTTTGTCACCCAGGGCTTCTGATACATTTGTTGACAATGACATTCTCTACACAGTTCTGTATATAACAGAGTACAGCTGATGTGTACACCTCCAAATCTTGATCTTGAAAAATGTCCCAATTGGTCCTTTTAAAGCAATCTTGCAGCTGCAAGAAAGCTCTTTCTGGCCATATCTTAACAGTATAGTGGGTTGAGCTTTCCTTCTAAGGGGAGAGTATGGATAAGTGATCTGACTGGCCTAGGTGTGATAGTGGTATTGACCTAAAGCCGTTCTTAATGTTTGAATAAGCTTTGGATGAATATAACAAATAGACAAATTTTAACAGATTTTAATAATTATTTTACTTCTTCCTAGTTGGGCATTAAATTTTGGCTTTGTCAGGATGGCATTTAACTAAAGTTTGGCTTTGAACAATATGCCACTTATATCTGGAATAATTGACTGCTTTTTAACATTTATGGTTTTTTTTCTTAAGCTCCAAATTATTTAAAAATCTAATGAAATTACTCTATTAAAAAAAATATTGTTTGCTCTCTTCATGCTGCTCCTTGGATCCTGGAGGTTTGATATATTTTTTTTCCCACTTCATTCATTGAAAATAATGACAGGCTTTGATAAAGCCTGTCATAATCTTCAGGATAAAAGTACAACACTCTAGAGGATTACATACAAATGTTGGAGAAACTTAGCAGGTCACGTAGCATTTACAGGAAGCAAATCTGTATCACCAAAGTCTTCATTAAAATATGAACAAAAAGCAGACAGGCACCTGAATATAAAGGTGGGTGGATGAGGGGAGGGAAGAAGGGGCTGTAGGAGGTGCACAGGTCAACGTGCAAGAAGTCTGGATGAAAAATATGTGTTGGAGGGCTGAAGGGAAAAAAGCTGATAAGTGATGGCAGGGAGGTGGTATCTCTCTGAATGGAGATGGAAGGGGGTAGGAACAAGAGGAAAGGAGACGGGGAATGGGGAAAGAGAGAGAGATGGGAGAGGAGCCAAACAGAAATTGGAGAAGTTGATGTTAATGCCATCTGGCTGGAGAGCGCCTAGATGGGATATTGAGTTTTGTTACTCCAATTTGCAGATAGTCTCAGTCTGGCAGAGCATGAGACCATGGACAGACATGTAATTGTGAGAATAGGATGTGGAATTAAAATGGTTGGCTACTGGGAGGTTCCCCATTATTGAGGCAGAGTGAAGTTGCACAATGAAATGTCTCCCAGTCTATGTCCAGTCTTTCCAATGTAAAGGAGGCCACATTGGGAGCACTGGATGAAATAGATGACCCCTGGAGACCTTACTGTGGTTATATCCCTTTGCTTCCTATTGATGCTGTGTGACCTGCTGAGTTTCACCAACACTTTTGTGTGTTGCACTATAATAACAGAGTATGCAGACTTTCCTGTTTAAAACCACACACTTGAGGACCTGCTTTTAAGTGAGGGGAGTTTTTTTTTACACACAGTGATATGTGCCTGGAATGGACAGCCAAACCAATACTATAGTAGCATTTAAATGCTTCTAGATAGGCTCATGAATATGAAGTGGATTTAGGGATATCTGTATAGTGCAAGCAGTAGAGTTGTTGTATGATTTGGACAACTTGTGCGTAGGCACATGAGCTGTACTGTGCTCTTGTACTCTTTAATAAGCATTGACTTTGCTTATTGAATTATGCATTGGTGAGAGTATGCACATACTTTTTCCTTTTGAAATTGAACAAGGACTGGTGCATTGTACTGCCCTACAAATGGGAAGTATAAATAATCTACATTTCCTCCGTGAAGGAAAAATATTCGTGTTCCATAAAATGCAAATCAAAGGAAATATGTATACATCTCAAACAATATCAATATTCAGGGTTTTTTTTAACCCCTTACTAGTATTCATAAGCAAGGAATCTTGGATCAATGGATGATAATATGTTATTATTTGTAGTCGGTCTTGCTTTCATATGAATTTCTCCGTTACAGTGCAGGATTCTGCATCATTTCATTGTTGGTGAAAGTTCACCTGAATACTTCTGTTATTTTATTTACTTGTAGACAGTGTCCATTAAAATACATGGTAGTTAGTTGCAGCATTCCACTTAAGGAAGGGTATTTTTCTTCCTCTTGCTCCTCCTCCAAACTTCCCATTCTCTACTCATTATAAACATTGAACAATATTTTTATAATGACAGCTCTTCATTATCATGATGTTGTCATTTAGTGTGGCTTTTTCCTTGCAGATTGAAGACTAGATTTTCAGAAAACCTAATGCTATTATTATCAAATTTTAGTTGATGAAGAAAGTGAAGAACCTGTGGATTTTAGATTCAAATCTTGTGTGAGTTGCTGTACTTGAATGAATACTATGACAGACTATATAGATATGTTTTTCGGAGATAAATTGGGAAAGGTTTGTTAGAGTAGGTCACATACAAACACTTTAAAACAGATCTTATTTGAAATACTGGAGCTCTGCTAATGCTTGACATATCAGCCCCACAGCCTTTGCAAGAGCTTTGGAAAGTCCCCAAGAGACTTCACTAATGAATTGTTGTTTACAAAGAGGTGACAGATAAAAGAGCTTGTCGGAGTCGCAGATTGTCTGGAGCTGTTTTAAGAGGGTCATGTGGTTTTGCAAGCAGAGAGAGTAAAACAGGCTTTGTGAGAGAGAGAGAGAGAGACACACACACACATCATTTCTACAGTTATAGCCAGCAACAGCAGCTGGGACTGGAATAGGATAAGCTGGCAAGCTTGTGGAAAGCCCCATTTGGAATACGGGTTCTGAGTTCATGCTTCAGCCTGGTCAAAGCCCTTGTGGTTCATGCAAGAGGAGAGGACTGGCTGTCTAATGTTTCACTTGGAATAAGAGAAACAAAAGGAATTCTGTGGTGATCTGAAAGAAAGATGTTATCATCTGGAGAACCCTGAAGGGGCAAGTTTCATCAGCTAGACACTTAAGTGGCTGATGGAAGTAAATTAGTTGTGGATGTCCTGGAACAACAAATCTCTCTCTGAAAACTGACAAGAACTTTTCCGAGCGATAACCATTTACCTTTCAAGCACCAAAGTCTGGTGAACTTTATAAATATTAAATTCTGTGCACAGTATAAGAATTGCCTGCAACCAGTAAATTTTCTGAACGTACACACACATTACTTACACATGCGCTTAGAATTAAAAGGGGGTTAAGTTAGGTTAGTTAAGTCGATAGTGATAAGTTAAAGTGTGATTCTATTTTCATGTTTAAAGATAATTAAAAGCAACTTTTGGTTAAGTAACCATTTGGTGTTGGTGAATATCTATGGCTGCAGGGTTTTGCGGTCCTCTGGGCTTGTAACAATACTCAATATTTAGCATTGCTGAGCTGAGTTTTGCAGCTACTAGGCATTGCTTTTGTATGTCAGATTTCATGCAAACTGTGTGGAGTACATGCTGTGAATGAGGAGAATAAATGTGTGAGAGGCTCAGGATAGGAGTGGGATTAGAGGCTTTGGCTCCAGTGAGGTAAGACCAGGTAAGATCTTTATATTTAAATTAGGAAGAGTTAATGAAGACAGCAGCTAGGCAGTGGAATGCACTAATTGCAGAATGTGGGAAATCTGGGACAGCACAATTGTCCATGATGACTACACCTGCAAGAGGTACATCCAGTTGCAGTTCCTGGGAGACTGAGTTAGGGAGCTGGATGAACTCTGGATCATTCGGGAAGCAGAGGCAGTGATAGAGAGGAGCCTCTGGGAGATAGTCGCCCCCAAAAGGTAACTGGGTGAGTGTTAGGAGAGGGAAGAGGAATAAGCAGACTGTGCAGAGCACCCCTGTGGCCATTCCCCTCAACAATGTATACTGTTTTGAATTCTTTTGGGGCGGGCACAATCTACAAGAGACAAGTTGTGGTGGTCACTTCTCTGACGCAGAGGGTGGCTCCTCAGCTCAGTGGGGGGGGGGGGGAAAGAAGAGGAGAGCTAAGGTGATTGAGGACTTCTTGGTTAGATGAGCAGATAGGAGATTCTGTGAACAAGATTGAGACTCCCAGATGGTACGTTGCCTCCCAGGTGCCAGGGTCAGGGACATCTCTGGTCAAGTTCACAGCATTCTGAAGGGGGAGGGTGAGCAGCCTAATGTTGTGGTCCACGTGGGGACCAATGACATAGATATGTGTAGTGATGAGATCCTGAAGATGGAATGTAGGGAGTTATGAAAGAAGTTAAAAAGTAAGACCTCAGGGGATTGTTGCCTGTGCCATGTGCCAGAGAGGGTAGGAATAAGAAATTGTGGCAGATGAATGTGTAGCTGAAGAGTTGGGGCAGGGGGATCATTTGTGGATCATTGGGATCTCTTCTGGGGAAGGTCCAACCTGTACAAAAAGCACAGGCCTGCTCCTGAACTGGAATGGGACCAATATCCTGGTGGCCAGGTTTGCTGGAGCAGTTGGGGAGGGTTTAAACTAATTTGGCAGGGGGGTGGGCACCAGAATGTGAGTGCAAAGAATAGGGCAGAAGATCAAAAGTGTGATGCTAATTGTTCTGTGTTTGTAAGGAAGGACAGGCAGGGGACAAAACATAAATGTAACCAGTTAGGTTTGAAATGTCAATTTCAACACTAGGAGTATTAAAAATAAAACAAATAAAAGCATGGATCGGTACGTGGAACTACAGTGTTGTGGCCGATACAGACACTTGACTAGAGAATGGGCATGATTGGCTGATGCAGGTACCGGGGTTTGGGTGTTTTAAAAGGATGTAAGAGAGAGGGAGTTGGGGAGGGGAATAACATTACTGGTTAGGGATAGTATCATGGCTATAGAAAGGGAGGAGGAGATAAAATTATTGTCCACTGAGTTGGTGTGGGTGGAAATCAGAAATAGGAAGGGATCAATCACTGTGCTGGGAGTAGTCTATGTGCCCCCAAATAGCCTTCGGGACACTGAGGAGCAGAATAGCAGGCAGATTTTGGAATCGTGCAGAAAATACAGGGTTGTAGTTGATGCATGATCAATTACGCAAAGACTGAAGTTAGTGAACTGAAGGGTTTTATTAGAAAGAGACGGACAGCATCCCTTGTATTGCTGGCTCTCCCTGACCCGTCCTCGAATTGGGAGCAGGCTTGTGGCATGACAGCCTTTATGGGGGATAAAGGTGAGGAGTCATGAGCCAGCCAGTGAGAGCAGGGTCAAACATAAAATGTCATATCATTTACATATACAATAGTGGTTTCACCACAGTAGTTATGGGTGATTTCAACATCTTTCATATTGACTAGTACCTCCTTACTGCTAGAGGGATAGATGGGGATGAATTTGTCAGGAGTGTCCAAGAAGGATTCCTGACACAGTATGTGGACCAACTGAGAAGAGGCCATACTGGATCTAATTCTGGGTAATGAACCTGGTCAGGTGGTGGGCTTCTCGGCTGGTGACCATTATGATTAGAGTGGCCACAATTCCCTGAGCTTTAACTTAGCTAAGGAAGAGGATAAAAGCAGACAAAATGAGAAAGGCTTATTTGGGGAAGGGATAATTATTGTAAGATGAGGCAGGAACTAGCGAGAGTAAATTGGAAATATATTCAAGGGTGAAGGCACAGAACTGATGTGGAGGAAGTTTAGGAACCACTTGTTCAGGATAGGTTTGTCACACTGGGACAAGGAAAAGGGAGCCATGGTTGACAGAACAGATGAGGCAGCTAGTCAAGAGGAAGAAGGAAACCTGTATTAGATATAGGAAACAGGAAGGGTTCATGAGAAGTATATGGTAGCTGGGAAGGAGCTTAAGAAAGGACTTAAGCCCTTCATGGATAGAAATGGAATTGAATTTCACACTTTCTTGGCAATTTTAGGTTTCTGTTTATCCTCCTCTTTATATGAGCTAACTAATAATCCAATAAGTAAACATAGCTTGAGAATATGGGCACATTTAGAAGGTTTTTTGGATTTCAGAATTTTTACCTTCTTTGCAAGACACAGTTTTTAATGATTGGCACAGATTGAATTTTGAATAATTGGTGGCAAAATTTAATTTATCAAATGCACATTATTTTAGATATTGACAAGTTAGACTTTTTGTTCAATCTCAGACTCCTGATTTTTCTGCAAATTCCTGAGGCCAATGTTCTTGATTTACTTTTGGATTTTCAACTTTATCACAAAAGTTTATTATCTCTTATTTATAATAATTTGCTTGATTTAAGACCATCCTCTTTAGTTAGGATCAAGAGTGATTGGGAACAGGATTTGAATCTTTCATCTTCTGACAAGGTTTTGGATTCCATTTGTAATCTGATTAATACTTCTTCCCTTTGTGCATGACATTGTTCATTTCAATTTAAAGTAGTCCATATAGTACATTTATCTAAAGCTAAATTAGCTAATTTTTATTCTGATATAAATCTTCTGTGACAAATGTAAAATTGCAGAAGCTTCCTTGGTTCACATGTTTTAGTTTTGTCTTAGTCTAGAAAAATTTTGGAAAGATATTTTTCACACACTATCGGCGATACTCAAGTTTAAATTGGAACTTTGCCCTTTGATTGCTCTATTTTAGATTATCTGATGATGATGGTTTCTTGACTTCATCTCAAAACTGAATTTTACTTTTTACTTAATTGATAGCCAAACATGCAAAATTGATCAAATAAAAGAATAGCACTCCTCATACACATACACAATGGTTAAATGATATGTCCTGTTTAAGTTTAGAAAAAAAAAGATATTTTATTAAAGATTCAAATACTAGTTTTTTAAAGACACTGGGTCCTTTCATTGAGCATTACCATAATCTAAAGTTTTACGACTGATCCAATGTTGCTGAGTTGTCATCACTCGTTATCCACATGTTAGGTTTTTTGAACCTTGCTAAATGGATGGGGTTTTGACCATAAGGGGAATTTTATTTTTTTCCCTTTTTTTTCTTCTGCAATTGTACTCTTAAAATATAATTGTAGTGTTGTTTAATTTTCTATAATTATAAATTTCAATTAAAATATTTAAAAAAGAAAGAACGAGAGGGCTCGAAGGGGGCATGAGAAGGGCTTGGCATGTAGGATTAAGGAGAACCTCAAGGTGTTCTATGTGTATTTGAAGAACAGAAGGATGATGAGAATGAAGGTGGGGCCGCTAAAGGATAAAGGAGGTAACATGGGGCTGGAGGTGGAGGAGGTTGGGGAGGTCCTAAGACCTAAGTGAATACTTTGCTTCAGTATTCACAAGAGAAAATGACCTTGATCAGGGTGAGGTTAGAAAAGAACAGACTTGTGTGCTGCACAATGTGGAGATTAAGGAAGAAGAAGTTTTGGATCTTCTTAAAAACATTAAGATTGATGAGTCCCCGGGGGCAGATGTGATATGCCCCAGGCTGCTGGGGGAAGTGAGGGAAGAGATAACTGGGGCAGTAGCTATAATCTTTGAGTACTCTTTGGCCACCAGGGAGGTGCTGGAGGTTTGGAGAATGGCAAATATCGTGCCCTTGTTTAAAAAAGGTAACAGGGAGAATCCCTGGAATTATAGACTGCTGAGCCTTGCGTCAGTGGTGTGCAAACTATTGGAGAGGATTCTAAGGATGGGATCTATGAGCTTTTGGAGAAGTACAATCTACTCAATGATAGTCAGCATGGCTTTGTGAAGGGAAGGTTGTCCTCATGAGTCTAATTGAGCTTTTTGAAAAGGTAACAAAATAAATTGATGAGGGTAGGGCAGTAGATGTAGTCTACATGGATTTTAATAAGGCATTTGACAAAGTTCCCCATTTAGAAAGTCATGAGGCATGGGATCTATAGAACCTTGGGTGTGTGGATTATAAGATGGCTTGCAGGAATAAAGCAGAGAGTAGTATGGAAGGAAAGAATTCTGCCTGGTCAGTGACTAGTGGAGTACAGCAAAGATCTGTTCTGAGAACCCTGCTCTTTGTGTTTTTTTTATAAATGACCTGGATTAAGAGGCAGAAGGATGGGTCATTCAGTTGGCAGATGATATGAAGGTTGGAGGATATAGAGGAGTTGTGGATGGAGTTGAAGGTTGTCGAAGGTTACAAGAGGATATAGACAGGATGCAGAGTTGGGCAAAAAAGTGGCAGGTGGAGTTCAATCTGGATAAGTGTCAGGTGATGCATTTTGGAAGGATAAACCAGAAGGCTAAGTACAGTATTAATGGCTGGTTGCTTAAGAGTGTGGATGAATAGAGGGACCTTGGGTGCAAATCCATACATCCCTCAAGATCACCACACAGGTTGATAGGATTGTTAAGAAGGCATATGGATGCTGGACTTCATTAATAAGGGGGATTGAATTCAAGAGTAGAGATTTCATGTTGCAACTCTACAAATCTCTGGTGAGACCACAGTTGGAGTATGGTTCTGGTTATCTCATTATAGGAAGGATGTGGAAGCTATGGAGAGGGTGCAGAGGAGATTTACTAGGATGTTGCCTGGATTGGAAAATAAGGTTAGAAGAGCTGGAACTTTTTTCTTTGGAGCTTAGAAGGATAAGAGAAGACTTTAGGAGGTCTACAAGATTATGAGAGACCTAGATAGGGTGGACAGCCAGCACCTGCTTCCCAGGCAAGGAAGTTTAGAGGAGACATCAGGGCTAAGTTTTTCTGCAGAGAGTTGATGCCTGGAATGCCATGCCAGGGATGGTGGTGGAGGCTAAAACATTAATGGTATTTAAGAGACTTAGACAGGGACATGGATGGAAGAAGAATAGAGGGTTACAGGGTAGGGAGGGTTTAGTCTTTATTTAAAAAGGTATATATGAGTCTGCACAACATCGAGGGCTGGAGGGCATAAAATTTTGCTGTAGTTTTCTATGTTCTAATCATTTCTGAATCTGATGTTGCAATTAGGCATTGTGCATTTTTTTTATATGGGGTGTGATGGATTATATTTTATATTATAGATATGTTTTTGGAGGAGATAGATTGTGGGGGTAGTGTAGGTAACACACAAACACAAAACAGATCTAATTTAAAATGCAAGAGCATTACTTCAAACCGGACACTCCAGGCCCAATGCCTTTGTAAAGACGATAAAAACTGCTTTGCTAAAGGTTTTCACAAGGAGGTACAAATTGAAGAACCTAAGCTCAAGAGACTTCACAAGTAGGTGTTAATTGGACATGCTGTGGAGTAATGGATTATTGTTTTGAATGCAACAGATGAACGGGCTCAGAAGTTTGGGTCCAGGGCCACAATCTGCAGTTTGCTGTTCTAAGAAGCTCATGTGATTTTGCAAACACATAAACAGAAGAGACCAAACAGGCTTTCTCTGAGAGAGAGAATCAGTTTTCTGCAGAGGCTTTTGGAAGCTGCAGCATGGCAAGCTGGCAGCTTGTTGAAACCCCATTTTGAAGATGGGTTGTGTTCAGCCTGTTGAACACCTTTGTGGTCCATACAAGAGGAAATGGCTGGCTAGAGTGTTTCACCTGAAATAAGGGAAACAAAAGCAACTCTGTGGTGACTGCAGAAGAAAAGGTTATCATTTGGAAAACACTGTTGGGGCAAGTTTCTTCAGCAAGACACTGAAGTGGCTGATTGGAGGGAATCAGTTTGTGTGTGTAGAACAAGCAACAAATCTCTCTGTTTCTTTCTGAAACCAACAAGGGTAACCAATTACCCTTAAGTACCAGAGCTTGGTGAAAATTCATAAATGTTAAATTCTGTGCACAGTATAAGAATTGCTCGATACAGGTGAACTTAGAGGAATGAGAAGTGAGATTGGACTGTGAATCAAAGAACTTTTTTTGAACTTGTACACATTATATTCATGTGTGCTTAGAATTAGAAGGGGGTTAAGTTAATAGTAATAAGTTAAAGTTTGAACCTGTTTTTATGTTTAAAGAGAATTAAAAGTAACTTTTGTTTAAGTAACCATTTGTCCTGTTGAATTTCTGTTGCTGCTGGGTTTTTGGGGTCCTCTGGTCCCATTACAGGGGTAAAACATTTGTACATTAATTCAGCAGAATGTGCAAGTGCAGAGAGGTGTATTTATAGATAAGAATACAGAATTTGCTTTTGCTTTGTCAGGCTTCTTGAGGAAAGGAGGAATGTGTCAATGAACTTCACTATACATAGTGTCTGAGAAACGAGCTACTCAATTATAAAATCCTTCAGAGAAAGTAAATCTCCATACCTTTACATTCTTTCATTAGGGTTCTGTATTATATTTGCTTTTGAATCAACTATGTCATTGAAGAGGGACACATTGCTTCATTTGAATGTTGGCTGAAGCACAGTCACTCTGATATAGAAAGGATTTTTTTTAGATACCTTGGTTCTGGCAATTTGATGTGAAAGATTTGGAAATGGGAGTCGTTGCAAAAGTCAGATTTTTTGCAGCATTGATGTTCTGCTAAATTCACTTATTTAATCAGTGAGGGGAAAAATGTGCATCTTCATTGGTTCTATTTAGTTGTCAAAGCTGTTGATTAAAGGCATGTTTTTCTCTGTGCTTAAGACAGCCTTGATCATCCTGTTAGTTTTTAATCTGTTAGGGCTGTGCTACATGGAACTCTGCTACACTTAACCATTTATTTTTATGGGAGCCATTTACTCCTGTCTTATTGTATGAGAAGTATATTTCCACAATAGACTCTTTCTACCAATAAAATACAAAAAAAAACTGTTGTTTTATTTTGTGTAGTTATTATTAAACAATCGTAGAATTGTTATGGCAAAAATAAGTTAATTTTCCCTTATCAAGTCTACTTTTAGAGCAATCTATTTAGACCAATTCCTTCTTCTCTTTCCATGAAATATTACAATATTTTTTTCTCTCAGGCCTATCCACCTCCCTTTTAAAGCCATGATTAGCTGTGTTTCCACCTTTTGCAGGCATTGACCTCCATATTAAAGTCGCTGTGTATGAAACAAGATTCTTGCCACCCAAATTCTTTTCTCCTCTATCTTGCCTCATAGCTTTTGCTGTCATTTCAAATCTGTATCCAGTGCTACTTAAATCATCCTGTAATGTCTAGACACTGATATTAAATGCCATAATTTTGCCCATATCTATTTAAAATTCCCTTCAACTATTTTTACTTCTAGTATAATAGTGTAGATTTGTAGTTAAAATCTTTCAATCCTAAAGCTATGACAGTATTGTGTAATAAAAATAAAAAATGCTGGGAACACTTGACAGATGAGCAACAACTGTGGAAAGAGAAACGTACGAAAGGATTGAACAGTGCCCTGGACCTGAAGCAGTAACTGCTCCTCCTACGTTTTATATAATTTTAGATTTCTGGCATCTGTAATTTTTAAAATTTGTAGTACAGTATTATCCATCTGCATAAATTTGCGGGTTTTTAACTCATTACCGGAAATGCTACCTTAAAGCCAAGGGACAGTTCCTTGGATTCATCACATACAGCTAATGCAAATCTGAAACTGATCTTAGCCTGCGTATTAAAATTTATAGTCGACTGAGGCAAACCATTCAATAGTCTGCTCTGATATTATGTTTGTGCATGAATTCAATAATAAAACAACGTTGGAGGATGTATAATGAGTTTTGAGAGTTCCTTCTTTCAAGCAAATAAGTAGAATGGATGAATTAAGTTAAAAATGATTAATTTCAATCATGACAAGAGAAATGAGAGCCAAGATAAAGATGATGAATTTTGTATGTAAATTAATTTGGATTTTATTTGAGTTTAATATAGTAATTGAAGGAATAAAGTAATTCTGACATGTAAGCTTTGAGAAGATGTGGATTGCCATTCAGTGTCTTGGCATCTGATTGGGAAACCTAGTAGTTGTCATGGTCTGTGATAGTAAGAGGATATTTATTACTTCATCCTTTTACTTGATTACAGCATTTTCCGCTGCATATCAATGTTTTGGTTTTTCCATCTTGCCTCTATTTTCCTTATTAGGTGAGAGGTTCATGATAAAACATCAGATTGCTTATGTTCAGGAGATGCATTTAATATGCTTATATTTAGTGTATGTCCTCCATCAGCCAGCTCCCCACCATGACTACCAGCCCCCCCACATCTCCATTGGGCACACAAAACTCAAAACAGTCAACCAGTTTACCTATCTCGGCTGCACCATTTCATCAGATGCAAGGATCGACAATGAGATAGACAACAGACTCGCCAAGGCAAATAGCGCCTTTGGAAGACTACACAAAAGAGTCTGGAAAAACAACCAACTGAAAAACCTCACAAAGATAAGCGTCATACCCACACTCCTGTTCGGCTCCGAATCATGGGTCCTATACCGGCACCACCTACGGCTCCTAGAACGCTTCCACCAGCGTTGTCTCCGCTCCATCCTCAACATCCATTGGAGCGCTTTCATCCCTAACGTCGAAGTACTCGAGATGGCAGAGGTCGACAGCATCGAGTCCACGCTGCTGAAGATCCAGCTGCGCTGGATGGGTCACGTCTCCAGAATGGAGGACCATCGCCTTCCCAAGATCGTGTTATATGGCGAGCTCTCCACTGGCCACTGTGACAGAGGTGCACCAAAGAAAAGGTACAAGGACTGCCTAAAGAAATCTCTTGGTGCCTGCCCCATTGACCACCGCCAGTGGGCTGATAACGCCTCAAACCGTGCATCTTGGCGCCTCACAGTTTGGCGGGCAGCAACCTCCTTTGAAGAAGACCGCAGAGCCCACCTCACTGACAAAAGGCAAAGGAGGAAAAACCCAACACCCAACCCCAACCCACCAATTTTCCCCTGCAGCCGCTGCAACCGTGTCTGCCTGTCCCGCATCGGACTTGTCAGCCACAAACGAGCCTGCAGCTGACGTGGACTTTTTACCCCCTCCATAAATCTTCGTCCGCGAAGCCAAGCCAAAGAAAGATTTAGTGTATGTATTTAGAATTAATGCTTAATTTGAAGAATGGAAATTCTTAAAAAATGTTTTTGGCAACTTGTTCTCTTGAATTTGTTGTGTGACAAAATATCTGTAAACCCCTCTTTGTTCTTTTGTGTTTACTTTTAAGGTCATAATTTAATAAGGATGTTAATCACAAAGTTTTGTTTTGCAGCACCCCTGGAACACTTGAACAGAATTACGTGGTTTGTGAGTTGCACCAAAAAGTAAACATGCTGTATTCATTTATGAAGAGCCACCTAAAGAAGAAGACGATTGTCTTTTTTTCAACGTGCAAACAAGTATGTGTTTGTGTTTCTACTATCTAAATAATTTCTGTCAATTCGTTGGTTAATCCAACGTGTATATGCTCAGAAGTGCATGAGAAAACATCTTAAAAGTAAACTGTCGACAAATTTGTCAAAGTGCAGCAAGTGGGTTGAGTTAACAATACACATATTGCAAGAATGCAGGTGCTAAAATCTGGAGGAATTTGGGGAGGGAGGTGGGGTTTGAGGAGTATCAGTGGGAACATTGCCAATGTTCTGGGTTGCATCCCTTCATCAAAACTGAGAGGACGGGGGGGAGATGGCCAGTGTTATGTGGACTGGGTTGGGAGGAGGAGGGTTGAATTGGGGCCTGTAGACGTTGGTGAATTAGGGAAAAGTGAAGCATGATGAACAGAGGCAGCTGAATGTGATTCCAAAATCTAGGTTATAGGAAGAAATAGGACTTCTGTTTACTTGTAGCATCATAAATTGCTTGTTGGCTTTTGGAGGATTGAGGATTGTGGTTTAGTTGTGTGGCTTGAAAGGTGCATTTCTGGGGACTTATGACTTTTTGGAAGAAGTGAAACTGTCTAATAGTGTTATGGCAAACAGACAGTTCATGACCATAAATTCTGATTGTATGGATGTTTGAGAAAATGTTGCACGTGAGTTTACAAATAAAAGGGTAGAACCTCAGCATCCCTCTTTGTTGGGTGAATGGCAGAGTCCTATTGTTGGACTTCCATAATTTCCAAATAGGATTGGGAGCAATTCATAAAGGATTTTAAAAAAAAAATTGAGTTAAACCAGAAAGTCTGCATATGTTAGGATTTTAGTGCAATACACAAGTTCTGGAAAAACTCTGCAGGTTATGCAGCAATTATAAGAAATAAAGGTAACCAACTTTTTAGTCCTGAGCCCTTTGCCAAAGTATGAGCAAAGAAAAGTTGGGTGCCTGCCCGCTTTTTGCTCTCGTGTTGACACAAGGCTGAGGCCTGATAGAACCATAGAATACTACAGCACAGAAAACAGGCTATTTGTCCCTTCTAGTCTGTGCCAAAACAACATTCCGCGTGTCCCACTGACCTACATCCATTCCATAACCCTCCATACCTCTCCCAATGATCTGTGGAGTTTCTCCAGCAATTTTGTTTATTGCATTTATATATTAAAAAAAATCTTGCAGCTTTAATCCAAATACCTGAGCTGAGTATTTTCAACATATGCTGCTTTTATTCTAATGGCATTTAAATCAGTAAAAAGAACAATTAGGGTTCGTCTTTAATTACAGCTTGGGGTTAAATATTTTTATCTTTATCTTCTGACATTTGTGTTTCTTCAAATAGGTCCAGTATTTGTTCCATGTGTTTTGCCGTCTGCGTCCTGGACTGCCAATCCTAGCACTTCATGGCAAGCAGCATCAGCTGAAACGAGTTGAGGTCTATAATGATTTTTGCAGTAAAAAGGCTGCTGTACTATTTGCAACAGACATTGCTGCTCGAGGACTTGGTATGTGGATTATAAGGGTGAAGAGTGTGAACAAAGTATAAGATGATTTAAAGCTTCTTATTTTTATTTTGTCTATGGGTATACCGCGCTTTACCAAATTAGAGCATTCCTATGAAACCTTTCGTAAACCGAAATGGTGTAAATCAAAGAGCTGTTCACTACTATTAAGAGGCTATTTTCATAAAAGTAAAAATCCATTCAAATCCTTTCTGAAAATATGGCTTTCTTTGTAAAAGTGAATTTTCATAACCTGCCACATTGACCACCGCCAGTGGGCTGATCTCGCCTCAAACCGTGCATCTTGGCGCCTCACAGTTCGGCGGGCAGCAACATCCTTTGAAGAAGACCGCAGAGCCCACCTCACTGACAAAAGACAAAGGAGGAAAAACCCAACACCCAACCCCAACCAACCAATTTTCCCTTGCAACCGCTGCAACCGTGTCTGCCTGTCCTGCATCGGACTTGTCAGCCACAAACGAGCCTGCAGCTGACGTGGACATTTACCCCCTCCATAAATCTTCGTCCGCGAAGCCAAGCCAAAGAGAAAGAGAGAAAGAGAAGAGTATTCGTAAAATGGGGTAAAGCTGTATTGACCTGTGATTTGTGAAGAACTTTTTTAAAATCATCACTAAATATTTCATGTTCAATGTCTCACTCAAATACTTCTGTGCTCATGCATACGCTACCAACTTCACTCGAGTTATTCTATAGATCATAGAACAGTGCAGGTCCCTCAGCTCACAATGATGTGGTGAGCTATGTAAATCTACTACATGATCAATCTAGCTCATCCCTCCTTCACAGCCCATAACCCTCCATTTTTATTGCATCCTATCCAGAGTCTTTTAAATGTCCCTATTTTATCAGCCTAAACCAGCATCCCTGTCAGTACATTCCAGGCACCCACTGCTCTGTTTTTATGTTTTTAAAAAAACCTTTGACATCACCCCAAAAGTTTTCTCCATTTAGCTCAAGTCAATGTCCTCTTGTATTGGCCATTATTGCTCTGAAGATAAAGGTTTTGGCTGCCTATTATTTGTATCTCTCTTAATCTTACACACCTCTATTAAGTCATCTCTCATCCTCCATCAATCCAAAGAGAAAAGCCCTCATTCCCTCATTCTTCTTGAGACACATTCTTACATGTATCTTTTATAGAGTTAAATAGAAAAATCAGCAGATGCTGGGATTGTAGTGGAATACACAAGAACTCAGAAGGTCTGGCACCATCTGTAGGAAGTTAAGGGTAAATCAGCATTTCAAGGCTGAGGCCTTCATCAAGGTATGAGCAAAAAGCAGGCAGGTGTCTAAATAAAAAGGTTGAGGGAGGAAGGGGCAGGGTGAGAAGCACAGGCTAACAAATAAGAGGTCATAGGTGGGAGGGTGGAAGAGAAAAAGCTGAGAATTAATGGGAGGAAGGGTAGCTCTCTGAATGGAGGGGGAAGGGTAGGCAGTGGGGAGTTGGAGGAAAGGAAACGGGGATAAGGAAAGACTATCATTAAAATATCTGGTTGTTCAAAATTGATCACCTGTACCAGTGTGTGGGCCATCAGAAATCTGTTGTCTCATGGCTCGATATCTGCCTCGCTTTACTATTCATGATGGGATCAACTGTCATTCATTTGGGAATTCAGAAGAGCTTGTTGAGAGCAGTGCCAAGCATGCAAATGCAATACTCCTCTCCTCCCCTCCCCACCATTTTATTTAAGCACTTGTCTGTTTTAGCTTATACCTGAGGAAGGGCCTAGGGCCGCAATGTTGGTGACCTGCTGAGTTTCTCCAGCATGTTTGTGTATTACAAATGCAATACAGGAGTTCTTGGATGTTTAACATGTAAGAAGAGAGAAATTATCATGGAGCATTGCAACAAGAGGAGGAGGTAAGGACTTGGGAGAGTGGTGAGTGTAAGTGAGGGAGTTTTTAAAAAAAGCGAGGAGGGCAACTGAAGGGTTAAGCAGAATGTTAATTTGTGGGAGTGACTATTTGAGATCATTGGCAGGGACAAATAAAAGGGGAAGCTGAAGAGGAGTGGCCAGTGTGTCAATGGCCCATTGTAGGAGTGGAGCTTTGAGGCTTTGGCTTGAGAGGCTTCGGCAAACTGAGGAAGAGCTTGCTTCCAGTGAGGTAAGGCCTGGTAAGATCTTTTAATTAAATTAGTAGTAAGTAATGAGTTCAGCTTGGGCAGTGGAATGCTCAAATTGCAGGATGTAGGAAATCTGGGACAGTACAATTGCCCCTGATGACTAAACCTGCAAAAGGTGCATCCTTCTGCAGCTCCTGACAAACTGAATTAGGGAACTGGAGCTGGATGAAGTTTGGATCATTTGGGAGGCAGAGGCAGGAGGTTCAGGGAGATAGTCACCCCCCAAAAGTCAGGCAGGTAGCTGGGGACTGTCAGGAGAGGGAAGGGGAATAGACAGAGAGCAGAACACCCCTGTGGCCATTCTCAGCAACAATGTATATTGTTTTGGATACTGTTGGTGGGGACAAGTTGTAGTGGCCATGTCTCTGGCACTGAGACTGGACCCTCAGCTCAGAAAGGAAGGAGGGAAAAGAGGAGAGCAATAGAGATAGGGGATTCGATAGGAGAACAGGTAAGAGGTTTTGTGGGAGAGATCAAGAATTCTGGATGGACTGTTGTCTCTCTGGTACAAGGCTCCACAATATCTCAGATCAAGTTCTCCGTATTCTCAAGAGGGAGGGTGAGCAGCCAGATGTCATGATCCATGTAGGGACCAATGACGTGGAAGGAAAGGTGAGGAGAACTTGCAAAGAGAGTTTAAGGAGTTGGGTGCAATGTTGAAGGACAAGACCTCCAGGGTTGCGGTCTCAAGAATAAGAAGTTAATGTAATTAAATACATGGCTAAAGAGAGAATGCAGGAGGGAGGGCTTCAAGTTCCAGGGAAGGTGAGACCTGTTCCAATGGGATGATTTGGACCTGAACTGGAAGGGGATTGACATTGCAGTTAGGTTTGCTAGTGCTGCTTCTGGGGGGGGGGATTTAAACTAGATTTGAAGGAAGATGGGAACCAAAGGGTTAGAGCAGATAGTGAGGAGGAGGAGGACAAAGGTCATGCGAAGACTGCATGTATAAACAGAATTTAAAGGTTTGTAAGTGAGAGAAATATTCTCAGGTTTATTTATTTCAATGCAATGAATGTTTTCAGAAAGGCAGATGAGCTTAGGCCATGGATTGGGACGTGGGGTTGTGACATTATTGCTATAAGTGAGACAGTCATGGGGGGCAGGCAGGACTGGCATTTCAGACGTGATTGGTGGGGGGGAGGAGTGGCATTGCTAGTTGGGTAAAATATCACAGCTGTGCTTAGCTGTGCCCAGAGAGCTCATCTACAGAGGCCATATAGATGGAGCTGAGGAAGGGGAAAGGTGTGTGACCATATTGATAAGGTTGTATTAGTCTGCCCAATAGTCAGAAAATTGGAGGAGTAAATCTCTAGAGAGAGAGCAGACTGAAATAGAAAGTTGTGAGAGTTGGATATTTTAACATATTGACTGTAAAAGAGCTGAATGGTTTGGAGTTTGTGAAATGTATTCAGAAAAGTTTTCTAAATCAATATATAGAGGTAACAATGAGACAGGATTCGATACTTGATCTCCTGTTAGGGAACTAGACTGGTCATGTAACACAAGTATGTGTCGACGAACATTTTGGGTCCAGTGGCCATAGTGTCATTAGTTTCAAGTTAATTATGGATAAGGATAGGTCTGGTCCTCATTGAGATTCTAAATTGGAGAAAGGCCAATTTTGTGGAAATGTCAAAGGATCTAGGAAAAGTGGATTGGGATAAGTTGTTTTCTGGTAAGGATGTGTTCAGTAAGTGGAAGGCCTTCAAAGGTGAAATTTTGAGAGTGCAGAGTTTGCATGTTCCTGTCAGGATTAAAGGCGAAGTTAACAGGCAAAGGGAACCTTGGTTTTCAAGGGATATTGGTGACCTGGTTAAGAAGTCGAGAGAGGTATATAACAGGTATAGGCAACAAGGAACAAATGAGGTGCTAGAAGAGTATAGAAAGTGTAAGAAAATACCTAAGAAGGAAATCAGCAAGGTAAAAAGAAGGCATGAGGTAGATAATGTGAAGTTAAACCTGAAAGTTTTCGACAAGTATGTTAAGAGTAAAAGGATAGTAAGAGACAAAATTGGTCCCCTAGAAATGGTCATTATGTGTGGAGCCTCATGAGATGGGGGAGATCTTGAATAGTTTTTTTGTATCAGTATTCGGGAAACTGGCATAGTGTATAAGGAAGGAAGGGAAACAAGCAGTAGTGTCATGGAACATATAGAGATTAAAGAGGAGGAGGAGGTGCTTCCTACTTTACAGCAAGCAAAGGTAGATAAATACCCTGGACCTGACATGATATTCCCTCAGACCTTGATTGAGTATAGTGTAGAGATTGCAGGGGCCCTGGCGGAAATATTAAAAATGTCCTTAGCCACAGGTGAGGTGAGGTGAGGAGGGTTGTTCATGTTGTTCTATAGTTTTATAAAAGGCTCCAAAAGTAAACCAGGAAATTACAGGCCAGTGAGTCTGACATCAGTAGTAGGTAAATTATTGGATGGTGTTCTGAAAGATTGGATATAGAAGTATTTGGACATTCAAGGGCTGATTAAGGATAGTCAGCATGGATTTATGTGTGGTAGGTGATGGTTTTTTTTTAAACTTTATTTAAATGATAAGTAAAAAGTATAACATACAATGTAAATATTCAAACAAAGTAATTTTACAAAGATTTATATAGATAAAAACAACAAACATAAAAAAAACAAAAAAAAGGAACAATAGAAAAACCCTTCCCCCACCCACCCCTTCAACTAGTCCCCTTAAGGGGAGCCAAAAATATTTATCATATATATATATATATAATGTTAACAACAGATCAAAATACATCTAATTGCATATATTTCAAATACGTAGACCGCTTATCAACAAAAAAAGAATAATTATCATGTAAATTATAAGTAATTTTTTCCATAACGATACAAGCTTTCAATTTATTATGCCAGTGTATTATATTAATTTCTACATAATCTTTCCAAGTAATAGCAACACATTTACGCGCTACCGATAATACCAAACGTACAAAAGCAATTTGAACTTTATCCAAACCCTTTCCCTTTAATGAATACAAATCTCCTAACAAAAAAATTGTTGGATCCAAAGGTAATTTAAAATTATACAATTTTTCCAAAACTATTTTAATTTCTTGCCAAAATGGTTAGACTTTCACACAGGTCCAAACAGCATGTTAAAAAAAGTACCAAAACATAAACCACATCTAAAACAAGAATCTGAATTACTAAACCCATATTTTTTTTTTAACTTTTCTGGGGTCAAATACAATTGATGTAAAAAATTATAATTGACCATACCATATCTTACATTAGTCAATTTAATTACATTGTCCTGACACATGTTCGCCCAATCATCTCCAGGAAAAGTAAACACTAAATCTGTCTCCCATTTAAATTTAGAATTTTCCCAATCTGATTTGTCCATATTGTCTTGTAATAAATTATATGTAACTGAAATATAACCCTTCTTTGGTATAGTAGAAGTCAAAGATTCAAATTTTGACAAAGTAGGTAAATACACCTCTCTACCATAATTATCTTTTACCAAAGTCCTAAGCTGATAATACACAAATAAAGAATTTAAAGGTATTTCAAATCGTTCTCTCAAATGAATAAAAGAAAGAAATTGTCCCTCTACAAAACAGTCCTGTATTATCTTTATACCTTTAGAATTCCAAATCTTTAAATAACTATTAGACATTGAAAAATGAATAAGCCGATTATTGTATAATGGAGTTAAAATTGGTAATTTATCTTTCGACCCTAAAATTTTTTTAACATCTAAATCTTTAATAAATGTTTCAGTATTGGCATATCATATTCCTGTAATAAAATCAAATTCCAGCAGAATATAAATTTATGCATCTCCGTTCTAGGTAGATATGATATCTCCACCTTGGCCCAACTGGGAGGTTGATCCAAATCCATCAGTCTACTAATAAACTTCAACTGAGTTGCCTCATAGTAATTTTGAAAATGTGGCAATTGTAAGCCATCCAATGCATATTTCCAAGTAAGTTTGTACAATGCTACTCGAGCTAATTTACCTTTCCACAAAAACTCTCGTACTGCTTTATTCAAATCCTGAAAAAAAACTCTTTGAAAGCAAGCAAGGTATTGACTGAAATAAATATTGAATCTGAGGGAAGATATTCATCTTAATATAATTAACACATCCAATTAAATTTAATGGAAGATCTTTCCATTTAATTAAATCTTCTTTAATCTACCTCAATATAAGTACATAATTTAATTGATATAATGATTGATAATCATTGTCCACAAACACACCTAAGTATTTGATTTTATTTGTCCATCTTAATTTTGTAATATTTTTAAATTCAGAATAATCTTCTACTCCAATTGGTAAAATTTCACTTTTATCCCAATTAACTTTATATCCCGACAATTCTCCAAATTTCGATAAACACTCCTGTAACTGTTTCAACGATCTCTCAGGCTCTGTCAAATATATCAACACATCGTCTGCAAATAGATTAATTTTATATTCTTCATCCTTAATCCTCATCCCTCTAATATCCTCATTTTGTCTAATTGCCTGTGCTAATGGTTCTATAGCCAATGCAGATAGGGCTGGCGACAATGGGCAGCCCTGATGAGTTGATCGAGTCAATTTAAAAGGTAAAGATGACCGTCCATTTGTCACCACCCTAGCGATCGGATTCATATATAAAGTCTTAACCCAACTGATAAAAAAGGGCCAAATTTAAATTTCTCTAATACATTAAATAAAAAGTCCCATTCAACCCTATCAAAAGCTTTTTCAGCATCTAATGCAACTACCATAGGATGATTAGGTTGCCGCTGATAAACATTGATCAAAGTAAGCAATCAAAGTATCTTATCAGAGGCATTTCTATTCTTAATAAAACCTGTTTGATCAATATGTACTAATTTAGGTAAATATTTAGCAAGTCTGTTAGCTAATACTTTTGCCATAATTTTATAGTCTACATTCAATGAAGAAATAGGTCTATATGAAGATACCTGTAAAGGATCTCTGTCTTTCTTTGGAATAACAGTTATTAAAGCACTTGAACACATTTCCAGTAACTTCTGATCTTCAGTAACTTGATTTAACATTTCGCCAAATATATTAGAAAATTCATCATAAAATGTTTATAAAATTCCACAGGAAACCCATTGTCTCCCGGGGACTTACCATTAGGCATTACCTGAATAGCTTCCTTGATTTCAAAATGGAGATTCCAACTCCTGAATATCTTCCTCATCTAGTACCGTAATGTTAATTTAGATAAATAAAAATCAGTAGAACCATTATCCTGTTTCCCCTCAGAAGTTTATAATTTTTGATAAAATAAATAAAACTGGTCATTAATTTCCTGAGGCTTATAACGCCTGTTCAACTTTCAATTGCCAGGCAAGTACCTTGTGGGCCCTTTCCCCCAACTCATAATAACGTTGTTTAGATCTATTAATGAAGCGCTCAAACTGGTAAGTTTGTAAAGTATTATCGCGTAATTTTAGCTTCGTTAATAGGGGTTTTTTAATCTTCTGTTGTATCCTTCTGAAAGTCCTTCTCTAGTTCAGCAATCTGATTTTCCAACTGTAAACTTTCTGCCATATATTGTTTCTTAACTTTCGTAGAATAGCTAATAATCTGTGTCCTCAAATAAGCTTTTAAAGCTTCCCATTCTATAAAATGACTTTTTACAGAATTAACATTTTCTGTCAAAAATAAAGAAATATGCTCTTTTACAAAAGTAATAAACTGTTTTTTTCAATAACATTGCATTAAACCATCTATATGTCGAACGTACTATCTCTGAACTTTCACAAGAGAAGATTAATAATGAATGATCTGATATAACTCTACTTTTAGATTCAGTTTGCAGTACCCTACCCTGAAGATGTGCTGATACCAAAAATAAATCAATTCTGAAAAACAAATCATGCCTTGAAGAATAAAAAGAAAATTCTTTCTCTGTAGGATTAACTTTTCTCCAAATAACTACCAAATTTAAATCTTTCATTGTGCATTAAGTTGTATTGCCATCTTTGACTTCCTTATACTCTTCGGATTTCTATCTAATAAAGGATCCAAAACACAATTAAAATCACCACCCACTAAAATATTCTCATTAGCCTGATTTAACAAGAAAAAAGCTTCTGAAATAAACCGCTCATCATTTCTATTGGGTGCATATAAATTAAACAGTGTCCAAAATTCCGCAAGAATTTTACAATTCACTTTTCAAACTCTACCAGCATTCCCTTCAGTAGATTCCAATTCAAATGGTAAGTTCTTATGAATGAAAATCGCTACTCCTTTTGCTTTAGAATTAAAAGAAGAATAAAAAAACTTGACCAACCCAATATCAATTTTCATCTGGTAGATGATGTTCAACGAATCTTTGAGTTTTTCGAGGAGGTTACCAGGAAAGTTGATGAAGGAAAGGCTTTAGGCGTTGTCTGGATGGACTTTAGTGAGGCAAGGTCACAGATGGGAGGTTAGTTCAGAAGGTTCAGACAATAGGTATCCATGGAAAAGCTGTAAACTGGATACGAAATTAGTTGAATGGGACAAGACAGAGATTGCTTCTCACACTGGTGCACCTCAGGGACTAGAAGGGCCGAATGGTCTGTTTTCTGTGCTGTAGTGTTCTATGAAGTCATTGTCAGCAAATCAGGTTTGCAGCCCTTTGCATCTGGTCTTGTTGGTGCAGAATTAAAAAGCTAATGAGAGGAGGAGGCAGTAAAATGACATGATTCTCAATAATGTCTGGGCCCACCATGTGAATGCTAAAGAAAAGGCTGAAGTCTTTGAATCCATTTACAGACAAAGTACCAAATAGATGTTGCCTCTTGGCATTGCATCAAGGATCTTGCAAATTTCTCCAGGAGAACATTCTGTCGTTGCATCACTGTTTGGTGTGGAGGTGGCAATGTATAGAATAGGAAAAGGCTGCACGGAGTTGCAAACTTGGGCATTGCCATCATAGAATTGAGTCTTCACTTATTTCAAGACATCTACAACAGGTGGAATCTCAAGAAAGTAGTCATTATCATCAAGCATCCTCACCACCCGGGTCATGGTCTATTCTTACCACTGCCATGAGGAGGGAGGTTCAGGAGCCCGAAGACAAACACCTGAAGTACAAAAGCACCTTCTTCCCCGCTGCCATCAGATTTTCTGACTAGACTATGAGCCATAGACGTGACCTCACTTTTTCTCTTCTTTTGCAATAATTCATTTATTTTTAAAAAATGTAATGGATAGAAATTTTTGCACCTATAATTCTGCCGCAAAACAACAAATTTTGTGACACATACTCATGACAATAAATTTTGATTCTGAGGAAGTTTGTCTCCAGTCAGTTTGATCCACTCTGTGATATCCAGTATTATAGCCAAAGCTTTGGGATTGATGGCAACCCAACTTAGTACTGAAGACTTGCATTCCAGCACTGTATAGATCTCTAATGAACCTACCATATTCCAGCTACACTAACATCAATTCAACATAGAAAATAGTCTGCAGCCAGTATGCAGATATGAGCTAATAAGTAACAAGTGACACAGTAATTTAATGAAGACTATCCCCAACGCAAAATTGTTCTATATTCTTTGGAATATAGAAGAATAAAGGAAATCATACGGAAATGTTGTATGATCTTTAGCATGATAGGATGGATGTTGAGATTTTTTCCAATGGGAGAAAGTTAAACTGGTATATAATAGTTAACGAATGGCCATTTAAAACTGAGATGTTCAGGAACATCTTTCAGATGGTGATGATTTCTAGAATTCTCTAACTTAGAGGGTTCTGGCAGTGCAATCTTTGGAGGCAGATAAAGGGGAAGCAGATAAGTATTTGAAAGATCAGGGAATTGAGGGGACACTAGCACAGAAAAGATGAGACAGGACAGATTAACCATAATCACAGGAATGGCAGGGCAGAGGGATCTGTTTCTGCTATTTTCTGATGTTCTTTTTTGAGAGAGAATCTGGCATCTACTCATGATATTCTGTGGCATTACCAAGACTGAGTTCCCCATTCTCAATATCCTGGAAGTTAACATTGAGCAGAAACACAACTGGACCATCCAGTGGCTACAAGAGCAATTTGAAGCTTGGATCCTGCGATGAGTGACTCATCAACTGAATTGAAGGCACAAATCATTTGTGTCATGGAATACTTTTTGCTTGCTGGAGGAGTGCAGTACCCATGCCATTGTGCCAACAAAACATGATCAAATTAAAGGGTCTGGGATACTGCAACTAGACCCTTGACTTCCCCATCAGCAAACCCCAATCAGTGCAGATCTGCAACATTGCTTCCTCCTCACTGACCATTGGCACAAGGCACCTCAAGGTAGTATGCTAAGTCTCCCATAACCAATTTTGACTCCATTGCAATCTGTAAATTGACGTTGATGAAACTAATATTGTTGGCTGGATAACTGGAAGTGATGAGTGAGAATACAGGATGGAGATTGAGAATCTTTGTGTGATGTCAGAACAATAATCTTTCTCTTGACATCACCAAGCCCAAGAGTTTGTTGTTGATATCTCGGAAGGGGAGGCCAAGGGATGATGCACCTCTCTTCATTGATGGGATGATGCACCTCTCTGCAGTGATGGGTCAGAACCTTCATTCTTGGGAGTCCAGGAATCAGAAAAGCTCTCCTGGAGCCAATACACCAAGACAACCATTAAGAATGCATAGCAATGCCTCTACTGCCTGGTCTGAGGAGATTTAGCATTTTTCCCAATACTGTTATCAGACTTCTTCAGGTGCAGAAAGAAAGAAACATAGCCAGGTCAATCACAGGCTTGGACCTCCTATCCATTTGAAGGCATCCATGTAAGGAACTACCTCAAGAAGGCAGCCAGCATCATAAATGATGCCCAACACCCTGGTCACAATCTCTTCTCATTGGGCAGAAGGTACAGGAGCCTGAAGATCAGCACCTCTCGGCTCAAGTAGGTTCTTTCCAATATTATGAGGCTCTTGAACTTCCCCTTGTTACACTAATCATGGGATGCATTCTCTTTTAATGTCTACCAGTGTAGTTTTTTTCATGAAGTGCTTGCTTGACTATAGCAAGTAAGAATTTTGGTGTGTGTGTTCATTGGGCAGTGTACACTAAAATCCCTGTTATCCAGAATTCAAGCAACTGACAACCTCAAGTAACTGACAAAAATATTCTACAAAATAAATAGGTTTTAAAAAAAAACATTTAAAATTGGCGCTGCCCCCGCTTCCCCACCCACCCACCCAGTGGCCAGTTCACCAATCCATACAACAAGCAACTGGCAAATTCTCTATTTGGCATTTGCCAATCCCCATAGGTACTAGATACTTTTTTTAAAACTGTAAATTACAATAAACTCATTACCATTAACATTCAGAAGCTTAACCTCCCCCAGGACAAAATATCCAGCACACTAAGCATTTAATTTCCTTCACCACCACAGTACAGAGGATACAGTCTGTACCATCAAAAGCATTGTAGTTTCTTGAACTTGCCAGCTTGAGTACAAAAGTAGGGCTAGGACAGCAGATGCATATGATGATCACCAATTGTACTATATCCTTGCTTGGAAGTATAACACCAGACCTTCTTTGTTACAGGATTTAAATCTTGGAACTCTATGCCAAAACCACTTTGTGAGTACCTTAACCTGAAGTGGTTCTAGAAGGTAGCTCACTATTACCTTCTCAAGGGCAGTTTTGAATGGTCAATAATTGCTGGCCTAACTAGTGATAATTATCTTTGTTGCTGACCACAGTATCTGTGGCTTTGGGGTGAAAAAATGCTGATGAAATATTTAAAAGTTACACTTATGTATCACCATAAATCTTCTTTGGCTTGGCTTCGCGGACGAAGATTTATGGAGGGGGTAAATGTCCACGTCAGCTGCAGGCTCGTTTGTGGCTGACAAGTCCGATGCGGGACATGCAGACACGGTTGCAGGGGAAAATTGGTTGGTTGGGGTTGGGTGTTGGGTTTTTCCTCCTTTGCCTTTTGTCAGTGAGGTGAGCTCTGCGGTCTTCTTCAAAGGAGGTTGCTGCCCGCCAAACTGTGAGGCGCCAAGATGCACGGTTTGAGGTGATATCAGCCCACTGGCGGTGGTCAATGTGGCAGGCACCAAGAGATTTCTTTAGGCAGTCCTTGTACCTTTTCTTTGGTGCAGCTCTGTCACGGTGGCCAGTGGAGAGCTCGCCATATAAGATCACCATAAATAGTTAAGTTAAAAAGGCCAATTGAAGAATAAATCACTGGAGAGGTTAATTTAAAAATATTTTCTTTACAGATTTCCCTGCTGTAAACTGGGTTCTCCAACTAGATTGTCCAGAGGATGCTAATACTTACATTCATAGAGCTGGGAGGACAGCCAGGTATTGTGATCAAAATGTCTTCCGATTCATTTAGTAATTTTTATTATGGAAGTTATTTGAGTGCTTGTGATGAATATTAACTGTCACTATAGATTAAATGTTAATTTTGCATTTGACGGGTTACTTCCATTTCCTTTTCTAGATTGACAAATGATTTTTTCTTTGGCTAAAAAGAGGGCTTATTTTGTATATTATAAAAATTGTAATAGTTTTCTTGATTTCTGCTTAATGTTGATATCTATGTTGTGGAAAAGGTGAAAGAGCTGAAATGTACTGGCTGACTACTTCCCACCATGAACTACTTTAAAAAAAAAGTGATAATGAGGAAATAACTACAAAAAAGTGAATTTATTACTTGGATCCAAATTATGTTGCTTTTGAGAGGAAAAGGATTTTCTCAAAGTACCTTGGAAAAATCGATCACTCCACTTGTTTCTGAGAATCTCTGGCCCCTGATAATTATGTGAACTGTGAATTCATGTAGGTAGCACCTGGTAAGCCAGAGCAAATGGCAGAAAGAGCAGACCACCTCAAAATTATCCACCTGCCAATCCAATCAGACACCACTTTGTATCTGCTACAGTCTGATGGCCTCAATTTAACACATTCACTCACCTCAGAACCAACAGAATTAGAGTGGAAGCAAGTCCTGAATATTGATCTTTATAGCAAGTGTGCAAGCTTGTGTAGCGTGCAATGAAATGCTTAATTGAGTGCAATGGAATGTTTCAGCCACCTGCGAAGGTGTGCACAAAACTGAATTTCAGTTCAAGGTTGATGGGTAATGGATTGAACTTTTTATTTTAATTAACTGAACCAGAATTTGGACAGAAGTGGTGATTATTTCCAAGTCAGGGTGTTGTGCAACTTGGAAGGGCATCTGTGTTTAGTGTCCCAAACAACCATAGTCCTATTCTTGGTGGTAGGGATCATAGGTAAGGCAGGTCATGCCAATTAGCCCAGGTGAATAACTGCAGTGAGTTGTAAATGAAATTAACTGATACTATAATACATCCATGATGTTTGCCGGTGAAAGGTGTACATTTCAAGTAATTGTGTTGCCCGTTGTGATATTGAGCATCTGATGTTGTTGGAGCTGCACTGATCCAGCTAAATGGGGAGTTTTTGTTATCATTCTGACTTGTGCATTTGTAACTGGTGGATAAGCTTTGATATATCAGATGATAAGTCACTTGCCAATATTAGAGTAATAGCAGTTCTGTTTTTGCTCCATGATGACCCCAAGAAAGTTAGTTCAGTGATAGTGATACCATAGAATATCAAGGGTAGGTAGGTAGGTACTCTATTACTGAACTATGTATTTTATGCCTTGAATCTTACCAGCCATTTATCATGGTTTATTGCTGCCTAGTATTTTGCATATTTGTTAGAGTTGTGAATCAAAATGAATATTGTGAAATTATCAGTAATATTGAAATTCATAACCTTGTAATGGAAGGAAATTCATTTATGGTTGAAACAAAAAAAGAAAAACTAGAAATAGTCAATTTTGCTGAATTTTCTTCAAGCTGACATATCCAACAGGTCAGGCATTCACAGTTAATATTTCTGTTGCAGGACCCTTTGTCTGAATAAAATGGTGGGGGGAGGGAAATGGGGAGGAGCCGAGCCCACAGGCAGGAGGTGACAGCTGAATATGGATGGGAGGACAGAAGAAGAAAAAAGCTAGAAAATGATAGGGGGATTAACAGCTCTCTAAATGGAGATGGGGAGAGACCTAACAGAAACCGGAGAAGTAGATTTCAATTTCATGCTCAATTCCTGTGCCTTCGTGTCTGTCTCCTCTCCATTTATGACCTCTTGCAAGGTTCTACAGAAATAAGAAAAACTGAGGCAAAATAATAGGAATGGCAGTTCCAATAAAAGAACAAGTCACCTGAAGTTGGAGAACAAAATACTCTGCTCAGAAGGCTGAATTGTGTCTTGACGGAAGATTGTTTGGAACTTGTTCTGATCATGCAGGAGTTCACAGGTCTGATGACGGTTTGACGGAGGCAAGCATATGGTAGCTGAGGGTCATTTTAGTGGACTGAATTGTTTTTGATTACATTTTTCATTGTAATGTATACAAGGTACACAACCTTTACTTTGTTTGCAATGTAAAGGCATACAAAGGTGTTACCATTCCAGCATTACTATCAAGACAAGAAAGAGTCCCTTCAGAGGTATTGAGTGTCCATGGATCCTTTTATTTCCTCTCCTGCTGCTACCTCTCGTGCTCCTCGATCCTCCACAGCTGCCTGACCTCCCGTTTGGTCCAGTGGTGAGCCCAGGTTTGTGGCATCTGTCACCCTCCTCCACCCTGTTCCAAACCTCTGAAGCCATTGGGAAACAGTCACAGTCTGAGGCCTTCTGGGAGCCCTGTTCGCCATTAGCAACTTGACAAATGCTGGGCCAAATACTTTGTTCCTAGAAGCTGACAACCAGCAGTCTGTGTCCTGATGTGAGGCTTTTGGCTGTGAGCTGTAAGCTGAGGCCAGGTTTGTGGCTGTGGTTTCCTACCCTGTCGTCCCTCTGCCAGGCTTCTCCTTTTTGGCAGGAAGCAAAATGTTGGTGTTCTCCTGCTATGGTGCCCTGTGCTGGTCTGCTGCCTCCCTGGGGCCAAAACTTGAGGTCTGGGCTACAGGACATGGGCACTGTTATCTTGGATCTGGACACTCGAGAATCTTTGTGGAAACTGCCACTGGGCCCGTTCTACAGGCAATTTAACCTTGGACAGACTAGCAGTGGGAGAAACACTCAAAAGACCATAGCACCAATTCGTGTTCTTTCTGCACCTGCACTAACAGTAATGATAATTGTATTTCATATACATTGTGCAATGACCATATGCACTGAAACTTTTTCTTGCTGCATTTGAACAGGTACTTATTAAGGAGAAGAAAACTATGAAAACAACTACCAAACAGTGGATGGCATGGTTAGAATACTGGTTGACGCAACACTACTACAGCACAGGCCTTTTGTGGTGTCAGAGCAGTCCCTGATTAGTATAACAAGGGGAGGTTCAAGAGTATGATAGCTGTTGGAAAGAGACTTCTTGTATCTAGAGGTGAAGCTTGTCTTCAGGCATCTGTACCTTCTGCCCAAAGGTACAGTGAGAAGCAGTTGTGACCATAGTGATGGGGCTCTTTAATGATGTCAACTGCCTTCTTGAGGCATTGCATTCAGTGGATGGGAATTTGGGCCTTCGATATTACCTTCTGGAGGCTTTTTAGTTCCTGGGCAGTCAAATTCCCAAACCAGGCTGTGATGTAAGCATTCAGAATACATCCACAGTGCACCTATAGAATTTTGTTGGAGTATTCAAGGGCACACTAAATCTCCTCCGACGACTTAGCAAGTTGGATTGGCTTTTTCATGGTTGCCTCAATGTTGACTTCAGGTGAGGTGTTCTATAAAATGGACTCCCAGGAACTTGAAGGTTCTATCCCTCTCAGTCTCTGTCTCATCAATGCAGACATTGTGTAGGGTTTCAGCCTCTCCTTCCTAAAATCAGCAATAAGCTTCTTGGTTTTGCTGCTGTTATTGCTCCAATTACAGCAACTTCAACAGCAGCATCACCATGAAATGTCACCTGTTGTTTTCATTGACATTCCAACTCTTCATGGAGCAGAATTTAAAATAACCATTCTTGCTTCTGAGCTAATGATGGAGGACATGCAAATCTTGGAGAAGCAGGAAATGGTTGTACCAAGAACAGTCTTGAGGGAACCTTTTCAGTGATATTCTGGAGCTAAGATAATTGGTCTCCAAATACTACAACAATTTTCTGTTTTGTTGCATACAACATCGGGCAAAAGTTGATACTCCAATTGACATTCTGTGCTTTCAGAAGTGTTGCCTGCTGAGCATGTCGTACAGCCTGGCTTTAATAATAAATTGTGTTTCTTTGTCTGTGTAATGTGTTTGTTCCTGCACCCAGGTTTGGACAGGCTTTATTAGAAATATTCCCTTTGTTCTATCCATCCATCTCCTACTTTTTACCCCTACTGAAAGAGACCAACCCCTAGTTCTGACAAGAGTCCTGGAGCTGAAATTTGAATTACTGCCTTATCTGCTGAGTGTTTGCATTTTTTTCTTTCCATTTTTTTTGATCATATATCAAACTTGCATTTTTTTTTTCTTGATGCAATTACAGTCAATCGTCAAACTACAATTCAGGTCCACTTTATGAAATACACACCACTCTCTATCCTGCTCATTAAGAATGTACCTCAGTTTATTTAAAGAATTAGTTCATTGACATTAAGTAAATATTTATTCTGTTTTAATATTTAAAATTTCAGTCATGGCAGAACTATCAGTATTGATGACTGGTTGACATTCTTTCTTTATTGACAAGTCAAAGATTCAGAGAAGGAGACTGATAGCTAAACTTCGTCTCCTTCAGTTTTCTTCCATCATGACATCCTGGGATGTTAAGTTTGAGCAATTATTGGGTGTCACAAACCTTTTTAGTACAACTGCCTGCTTTCTTTAATATTGGGCAGCATGGTTGGCGTAGTGGTTTGTGAAATGCCTTTACGGTGCCAGTAATCGTGATCGGGGTTTGAATCTTGTGTGTCTGTAAGGGGTTTGTATGTTTTTTCTGTGTCTGTGTGGGTTTTCCCTGGAGCTTTGGTTTCCTCCCACCTTTTGAAATGTACCAGGGGTATAGATTCATTGGGTGTAAATTGGGCAGCACGGACTCGTGGGCCAAAATGGCCTGTTACTATGTGGTATGTTTAAGTTTTAAAAATTAACATAGTTAAATCTGATTTTGCTGTAGAAAGCTTGCCTGACTCAATTTAACATAGGCACACATGCTGGGCTGTATAATGCCCTGAAGCCATTAAATAGACTATATAAATGCAAGTCTCTTATTTATCAAATTTCTTCCGGCTCTTATTGCACAATTAAATTAATAAAGATTTCTTCTGACAATGAATTACTTATTTTTTTAGTAATTGACCAATGTGAAAAGAAATTGCATTCTTGTGTTCAAAGCCCTCCATTTGCATCATTCTTTCTGTCTCTGTCATCTCCCCTATCCATACGACTGGCCAGGCTTATTTTCCTCTACGCTTGTGTAGCCACGTTTTCTTTCCTCTGGTGCAGGTTGGAATGTTTTTGACTTATCTAAATTTTAATCTAGAGTTGCCTGTTGAGCATGTTTACTTCTCTTCCTCTCTGCTTAAAACCTTTTAGTCTTCTAACTTGCCATCTCATAAGATTTTTAATAGATAATGCTGCCATCATCGTATCTTAGTGATACAGCATGAAAACAAACCTTTGGCCCAATTGCATAGATCATCAACTGTCCATTCCCACTTGCCATTTTATTGACTTCGCAGTCCCTCACTGCATGTATTGAAAATGACAGGAAAGCAGAGGACTTTGGTGGGGGTTGTGGGAGGGGGCAGCCACTGACAAGGAGAACGTGCAAACTCCTTGCATGGAAGTCAGGATCAAATCTGTGTTGCCTGAGCTGAGGTAGCAGCTCTGCGAGCTGTGCTGCCCATAGAAGATATTTTAGAGTGGATTACTGCAAGTTTTGTCAAAGGGGGTAGGTTTTAAACAGCAATATGCAGTAGAAGTGATGATCTGTGAACAAACTCATTTAAAATCTAGAAGTTGTAGACACAGATGTTAATAATGAAATGATGAAAATTGGACATGCTTGGAAGGCCAGAAATCTTTCTTTTTGTATAACCATCCGTACTTTCAGAGACACGCAGGAGACTGCAGATTCTGGAATCTAGAGCAGTAATTGATCTGCTGGAGGAACTCTGCATGATGAACAGCATCAGTGGGAGAAAAAGAATTTACCTTTCCCTCTTCCTCTCCCCCCCCCCCCCCCCCCCCCCCCAACTCCTTCTTTGGGTCCACCTGACACTGGCCCTTCACTAACCGCTCCAGCTGTAAGATTCCAGCACTGATGTCCTTTGTTTCCACTTATGACCCTGCTATGTATTATTCCTCTTAAACTGGATTCCTTGTTTTCCTCTTGCCTCTCTCCCTTTGTCTGGCACTTGCCAGTTAACTGGTGAACCAAAGAGAAGTAATCTCCCACTGGTCCCTACTCAAACCCTCCAATCCTGTTGTCCTCCTCCTAGCTATGTCCCCTCTGTACTCTCTTGATAAAGGGTTCTGACCTGAAATATTGACTTCTTTTTGTTGTTTGTCACTCAATATGTACTTTCATTATTGCTTTTAGACTGCAGTATCGGGAAAATGGCTAAAATAAATTAACTGCCCACGTGGTCGTTTACACTGGGCCCCTTTTTAGACTTCAAGAACCTGAGTGCAACAGTCCCAGTGGTTGGACATGCAGTAGAGTGGATGACTGTCATCTAATTTTTCCAGTATGATTTACACTGCAGGCTTCCTACAAAAAGTTGTAGGAGTCCTGCAGAATAAATTACGGTACAGGAATTGACTCAAAATTCCTGGACATTCCTTTTTAGACTGCCCATGTCACAGCAAAATGCCTTGATTATGCCATTACATGTCTGCAGTCTAAAAAACATACATTCGTGCTTTTACACTGCATGATGAAACTTGTAATAGTTGAATTATATCACAAAGCAACAGATATTTGCAGCAAAGTTGTAAAATTCCTTTCTCCAGTTCTTCAACAGGGTGGACAACCATTGTGTTGATTCTGTACTGGGATAGAAGATATTCCTGTTGTTTTTATTTCACCGGGTTCTACTGAGTAGATTCTAAAGGATGTATTTGTCTTAAATTTAGCAAAAACTCATTGTGATTGTCCAAAAGTAGCATGACAATGGTTAAATTCATGAAAAGAAAAGGTATATTGTTTGCTTTGATTCTAATATAAGCCAGATTCCATTGTTTTTTTCTTGTTTTTAATTTAGAAATACATCACGATAACAGGCCTTTCCAGCCCACAAACTCATGCCACCCAAATACACTAATTAACCTACAAACACTGCATGTTATTTTTGGAGGGTGGGAGCACCCATGGAGACATGGGGAGAACGTACAAACTCCTTAAAAGAGCGCTGGATTTGAATCCAGGTTGCTGGCACTGTAATAGCGTTGCACTAACTGTTACGCTAACGATACCACCACATTTGTAGAAGATTATCTCGGCAATCCATAGTTCAGTCTGTGGTGGTTCTATTAGTACATTTAACACCAATTCAATATGGTATAACAAGTATGTGAAGGAAACTGCTTGGTTGGATTCTGTTGTGAAGTGGAACAACTGCTTTTGAATGTTTTAACAGAAAAGTCATTTAAAACTCACCTCTTATCTATATGTGCAGTAAACAATATTAGTATTGTGGTGTAAATTGATCCAAAATTACTTCTGCTCTTCTAAGTAATTGAATTGAAGACAATAGGATTTATATGTGGGACTTGTTATTACTGTGTACATATTCCAATGGTAGGTTCTCTGCAGTTGATTCTGTATAATTATTTGGTAAAATATCAAACTATCTAATTTCTATTTAGTTATAGTTGGAATGTACACTTTTAAAATGCAAAGGATTAAACCTTGCAAAGGTATTTTTGTTGTATTGTGGCCACTGGAATTGCAGTGGACATGACGAAATAACCACACAAGACGTTTTTAGAGTGAATGAAACGGATTTACTCTTCATCACCTGCGCAGCCTTTTAAAGGCCAGAATCACGCCCTCGACACACACTGATGTCACATGGCTGGTTTGATGCCTCCCGGGAGTTGTAGGGCTGCTATAGTGCTGCTTCAGTATTATAAATTATTATTAACTACAATATTTACTTTTTTCAACTGTGTAATTTACTTGCATCAATTTTTTTCCAAGTTTTGCATTTTGATAACTATTGGAACAATTTCTTCATTTATTTATTTCCAAGTCATCATGTATCATACCATTTATGTGAGGTTCAAAATTAATTTTTAAAAATAATTACCCATTCAACATCTATTTTTAATATGTAGCAAATATTTTTAACTTTTGTGATTATAAAAATATTTGAATCAACAGTTAATTCTTTTTAAAATGGTAGAAGCTTTCTGGAGATCCTGTCTATAACAGGTAATATTACAAATATAGGAGCATCAAACAAAAGCCGTACCTCACCTGCCTGTTCCTGTCTAACTGCCTGTTGGAATATTTGCTTTTGTCACCTTCCCTGTCTGTGTGTTCTGGGCACCTACCACTCTGATTTTATGAAAAAATGTGCCTTGCTCATTTCTTTTAAACTTTCGTCTTCTTCCCTTAAATATATGCCCACTAGTATTTGACATTTTTTTCCCTGGGGAAAAAGACCATCTCTTATAATTTTGTACTTCTATCAAGTCACACCATTGTTCTCCCTGCCCTCAATGTGATGCTCCAGAGAAAACAATGTAACTTTGTCCAACAACTCCTCCACTCATAATAGCAAATCAATACAGGCAACATCTAAGTGAACCTCTTCTGTACCATCTTCAAAGCTTCCACAACCTTCCTACAATGTGGTGACCAGAAGGAGGGCGTGGCCATGCAAAGGAGCTAAACAGACATGTCTTAGATGAACTCTCCATGAAAAGTTTTATAAAGGTGGTTTAAAATTTACGATTTATTTCCACTGGATGAACAAAATGAACACTTTAAAAAGTCAAGACAGCAAAAAAAAAAACAAAATGGGAAGAGACACCAACTCAGCCAGGAACCAGGAACGTCTTGACATTGACCGAGCCTGACAATGGGTGGGGGGGGGCTGGGGGGGGGGCGGGGGGGGGGGGTCGGCACAAGATCTGAATATAATCCTGGATAAAATGGAGACCTGATGCAATCATTTCACGGGTGTTGAAACTACAATGAAAGATATGTCAGAGAAGATGACTGAATTTAAAGAGGCAATTAAAGATTTAATGGAATGAATGGGCCAAGCAGAAGTTGATTTTGTTAAAAGGGAAGAAAAGCTGAAAGCTTTGGAAGAAGATACAAAGAAGTGGGGCTTGGATAAACAAGCTATCTGGATAAGATCAACCACATGGAGAATTTCAGCAGACACAATAATGTACAGAATTTTGGTTTGAAGGAAGGGACCAAAGGGAGAGACCCAATGAGCTTCTTTGAAACTTGGATCCCACGAGTGTTGGGAGAAAATAAATTCAATGGAAAACTACAAATAGAAAAGGCTCATCAGAACTTGGGCCCAAAAGATCTGACGAACAGCGACCACAGCCAGTTCTGGTAAGGCTTTTGAATTCAGAAGTGATTTTGGGAGTAGTATTTGATTACTCCAAGCAACACAATGGCCTGCTTGAGATTGACGATGGACAGAAGTTATTCTTTCAAGACTTTAGACCAACTTTGATGAAGCAAAGGAAGGAGTTCAATGATGTAAAGAGGCATTTGTGATGAAAGAACATAAAATACTCTGATATATCCTGTGACTCTGAGGGTTGAAGCAACGGATGGCAATCAACATTTTATCAAGACTAAGGAAGTGGAAGAATTTTTAAGAAGATTATGAAAAGATTAAAGATATTAAACAAGAAAATTAAGAAGAATGTTTAGAATGGGACCAAGTAAAAAGTGTATTTTTTTTGAACCATCTGTACTTATTGTTAAGCATTATTGGAATTTGCACAGAGAGCTCAAGAAAGAGTGAGAACTTGGTAAATATAGTAGCAGGGTGGGGACTCTGGTCCAAGGGGGATAATATTGCCAGGAGAGGAGCAGTTTTCCAAGATGGTGCCAAAGGAAGGAATTCTTTCTCCGAAGACTTTGGGTTTTTCTCGCGGGCTTCCGGGATTTTTGGTTTACATCACCATCAGAGCAATGGCACTCTACGTGTTTTTTAAAGGGGAAAGATCACTATATTACTTGAATAATCAAAAAGGTTTCATTGCTTAACAATATTTGTTTAAGAACTGGAATGGCTAAAACATTAAAGTTTTAGTCTGAATGTTAACAGATTAACTGGGCTGGTGAAAAAGAAAAGTCTTGGCACACTTTTTAAAAAAAAAACTAAAGGCGGATGTAGTTTTCATGCAGGAAACACACCTTACTAAATTGAAGGGAAAAATATCAAAACTAATTTGTGATATTCTCTTGTCATCTAATTGTTCGGTGTTTTGAGATGTTTCCTTCATGTGGTGGTGGTTTTAGAAATCCATGCTTTTTTTTTAAACAAGCATTTTAAGTTAAGCAATCAAAGTAGATTCAGATTTTGAGTTATAATATCTGATGTTACCGTACACTTGTATTTAAATCTATTTTTTTGTTTCTTAGGTACAAGGAAGATGGTGAAGCATTGCTTGTTTTACTTCCAACTGAAGAAAAGGCTATGGTGAAGCAACTGGAAGAGAAGAAAGTCCCCATCAACAAAATAAAGTAATACTTTTGACACCTAGAATTTTAATGCAGTTGTAAATATTGCAGCTGAGTATTTAGAAAATTATTAGATTTACTGAAATGGATGTACCTCACCTGCCTATTGAGTTCAACTCAATGCACTTCATGGATCTTTTATTTTGAAGTATATGCAACTGAGAATAGTTGTTATAATATGTTTTAGGATTAAGTTAAAAGTGAGATTTTAGATTTGATTTTGTATTTGTACTTGGTGTTGTGGGCATGGAAATGGTTTTTGTTATTTCTGATATTAGGCAGGTCAATCTAATAATGTTTCGTATGAGGTTATTAATATTCTGCATTCTTTCTTTTGGTAAATATTTTCTTTGGAATATTTTCACCATTTTTCAATGTGATGAAGTAATAACCTGTAGATTTCTAATCCTTATAAACTGCATACATTGATCACCTAGTAACATTGTGTTTTATTTGGTTTAGAGCATAGAACTATAGAACACAACAGCACAGAAGCAGGTGCTTCAGCCCATTTGGTCCATGCAAAACTATTTTTTTTGCCTGGCCCCGTTGACCCTCATTCAGGCAATCACCCTCCATAAACCTCCCATCCATGTACCTATCCAACTTTCTCTTAAATGTTGAAATCAAAAATACATCCACTGCCTCCATTGGCAGTCCATTCCACACTATCATCTGCCCCTAGGTGAAGAGGTTGCCCCCAATGTTCCTCTTTAACATTTCACCTTTCACCCTCAACCCATGTTCTTCTGCTCTTGTTTCACTTTACCTCAGTGGGAAAATCCTACTTGCATTGCCCTTTCTGTTACCCAAATAATTTTGAATACCTCTATCAAATCTCCCCTTATTCTCTGACATTCCTAACCTGTTCAACCTTTCCTTATAACTCAGCTCTTCAAGTCCCAGCAACATTCTTGTACATTTTTTTTACTTTTTCAATCTTATTGTTATTCTTCTTGTAGGCAGATGACCAAAACTGTACACAATCTCCAGATTTGGCCTCACCAATGTCATGTATAACTTCAACATAGCATCTCAACTTGTGTAGTCAATATTTATAAAGGCCAATGTGTCAAAAGCTCTCTTTACAGTCCTATCTACCTGCAATGCCACTTTCAAGGAATCCTGTATCTGTACTCCCAGATCCCTCTGTTCTGCTGCATTCTAGAGTTTTCTATTGTTTAGTTAGTCTTGGTTGGTCTTCCCAAGATGAAATGCATTAAATTCCACCTACCATTTATAGCTCATTTTCCAGCCAGTCCATATCTTGCTGCAAGCTTTGAAGGCCTTCCTCGCTGTCCACTACACCCCTAATCTTTGTATCCTTTGTAAATTTGCTGATCCAATTTGCCACATCATCATCCAGGTCGTTGATGCAATGGACCCAGCACCAAGCCCTGAGACACACCACTAGTCAGAGAGGTTACCCTCCACTACCATTCTTGTTCCAACAAAGCCAATATCCAATCTAATTTATTGCATTATCCTGGATGGCCAGTGACTGAACGTTGGCCATCCTCTCACACTGGTTCTTTTCAAAGGCCTTACTGAAGTCCATGTCAACAATATATACTGTCTTTCCTTCATCAACTTTCTTGATAACCTCCTTGAAAAATTATAATACTTACCATGCACAAAGCCACATTGACTATCCCTGAACAGTCCCTGTCTTTCCATGTACTTTTATTTCTGCTCTCTTAGGATGCCTTCCAAGACCTAATGCCAGGCCAATAATTTCTCAGATTATTCTTGGAGCTTTTCTTAAACAAATTTATTTTACTTGTTACTTCCTATAAATACAGAAAAGTAATTATGCCATAAATAACTGCATATTTACCAGTGAGAGATGTTTATACCTTTATAAACTTTGGGGGAAAAAAAGTTGGCAAAGTCATGACATAATTTATTAATATTAATTGTAAGACTATTCTTGAATACACAGTTGAAATTTTCAGTGGGTTGTGCTGTGGACATAAATTAGTGCACAAATTCCATGGTCTTAGAATATTTACATGGAAAATGTACCAATTTACAGGAATGATTTTCTTTTGTGGCCTTGGCCCTGCCAATCTCTTTATTATCCTTTATAGCCATACATGTCTAAGCTGTTCCAATTAAACCTCATGAGTTCCTCTAGCATATTTAAAAAAACTACAATCACAGCGTCTGCAGACTTTCATGTTTCGTAGCTCCAGTTCTACTCTTTCTCTCTTCCCTACATATAATCACTTTTCCATTGGTAAATGCTTTTAATTGCAAGCATTCAAGCCATTCTCTCCTTGAAACTTTTCTACCCTTCTCCCTGAATTATATTCTTCAAAATATGGTTTTTGGTCACTTTTCTCACTTTCCAAAGTATTTCCTCTTAAGCTAAGGCATTGTTTTATTTGTTCATGTTCCCCAGAAGTGCCTTTTTTGCTAAGTGATTGGAAATTGCTGTTGGCTACATTTTGTTTATTTAATCTGTATGTACTTCTATTTTCGTCATTTGCTATAATATTTGTAATATTATTTTTATAATTGGGCATTTTCTCAAAGATGGTAAAAATTGGAGCCAAAGCTTTGACAACACAATTAATTTCAAAAAATGTAACCTGCTTTGACTGAGTTTCCGTGGCCTTTTCCAAATGAGTGAGGATGGAGTTTATTTTCTATTTTGCCCAATCAGTTCATCACAAAGAACTACCCCATGGTGTGGTACATTATAAATATTTATTTTAAAAAAAGGTATTTTCTATTACAAGTTGTCAAGAGATTACTTTAGCTCTTTTTTTTTTGAAGGCAATGATTCACACTGTCACAGTTTCGTAGATATTGAATCAAAGACTTAACATTACCATGCTATTTAAATAGAAAACAACACAGCAAAGCCATGTATTAGATGTTTCTGCAGATATTTTCCAGAGGGGGTCACTGGACTGCCACTAATACTTTCAGTGAATACAATGCTTATAAACAACAGCAGCATTGTCTGACAATTGAGGCTTAACTGAAACATTAGACATGAATGTTGATAATTTTTGCTGTAAGTTGGGAATCCTGCCCTGCGCCGCTGAATATGGCAGGCAGTGGATTTGCTTCCATTTGGAACTGAATATTCCAGTGTATCTTTGCAACTTTTGTAGCCAATTTTCCATTTAGCTTAGATTAATGAGATGGTTAATTCATGATTATACTTGACTGCTACGCCTGATGAAGAAGTTATAGAATGGTTACAATGAAAAGTTTGTGCATTACTCTCTGTATTCCTTAAGATGTATAATCCTTGCGCTCCTTTAGCAGAACATTTTCCTTGGCTTTTCTTTTGACATCTATATGTATGTGGACCACAAGTGTTGCTCTCTTATCTTTCACCTCCTCCACCTGAATCAGACTTCCTTTTCTTAACTCTGACCCTAGAGATGCAACAGGAGGTGGGGTAATTTTAATAACAGGATGACAATTTGGCATCAGAGAGGAATGATCTTGACTTTGAAACTTGGGATGTGGTACTATTCTAGATGGAGATCATATAACATAGTACAGCACAGTATGTGTCCTTCAACTTGTGATGTGCTGACCTATATAAACCTCTCCATATGAATCTAATCCTTCCCAACCTCACTGCCCATAACTCTCTATTTTTCTGTCATCCAAGTGCCTCTCCAAGAGTCTTTACCATGTCTCTATCATGCCAGCCTCCACCACCACCTTTGGCAATGCACTCACCACTTGCTGTGTAAAATAAAAATCCTAATCTCTGACATCTCCCCTAAACTTTCCTCTGCTCATCTTAAACAGATGCCCTCTAATATTTGCTTTTGTCATTCTGGGAAAAAGGTGCTGGCTGCCCACCCTATCTATCCACATAATTTTATGTACTTTCATTAATGAGAGGAGTCTCATTCTCAGTCTCTCCAAAAATGAAAAGCCCGGACTTGGTCAGCCTTGCTTCAGTAGACATGTTCCTCAATCCAGGCAACATCCTGGTAAAACTCTGCACTTCCTTCATAGCTTCCAAATCCTTCCTGTAATGTGGCAACCAGAACTGAACGCAATATTCCATGTGTGGTCCAACCAGAGTTTTATTAAGCTGCAAAATCCAAAATTTCCCTGTCCCTCCACACATAAGAATCCTGCCATTAATCACGTTCTCCACCTTCAAGTTCGACATTCCAAAACACTTGGCATTTTCAAGATTGAACTCCATCCCCCACTTCTCTACCCAACTCTTCATGTTGTCTATATCCTGCTGTAGTGAATGACAACCTTTCAAACTATGCACATGCCTTGAACTTTCGTGTCAGCTGCAAGCTTACTGACTCTCCCCTCCACTTCTTCACACAATTAATGTGTATATATATATATATATCTTTGGCTCAGTTTTCTTCAGGCTGTTTACATCCGGTACCGCACGGATGGCAGTCTCTTCAATCTGAGGCGCCTGCAAGCTCACACCAAGACACAAGAGAAACTTGTCCGTGAACTACTCTTTGCAGACGATGCCGCTTTAGTTGCCCATTCAGAGCCAGCTCTTCAGCGCTTGACGTCCTGCTTTGCGGAAACTGCCAAAATGTTTGGCCTGGAAGTCAGCCTGAAGAAAACTGAGGTCCTCCATCAGCCAGCTCCCCACCATGACTACCAGCCCCCCCACATCTCCATCGGGCACACAAAACTCAAAACGGTCAACCAGTTTACCTATCTCGGCTGCACCATTTCATCAGATGCAAGGATCGACAATGAGATAGACAACAGACTCGCCAAGGCAAATAGCGCCTTTGGAAGACTACACAAAAGAGTCTGGAAAAACAACCAACTGAAAAACCTCACAAAGATAAGCGTATACAGAGCCGTTGTCATACCCACACTCCTGTTCGGCTCCGAATCATGGGTCCTCTACCGGCACCACCTACGGCTCCTAGAACGCTTCCACCAGCGTTGTCTCCGCTCCATCCTCAACATCCATTGGAGCGCTTTCATCCCTAACGTTGAAGTACTCGAGATGGCAGAGGTCGACAGCATCGAGTCCACGCTGCTGAAGATCCAGCTGCGCTGGATGGGTCACGTCTCCAGAATGGAGGACCATCGCCTTCCCAAGATCGTGTTATATGGCGAGCTCTCCACTGGCCACCGTGACAGAGGTGCACCAAAGAAAAGGTACAAGGACTGCCTAAAGAAATCTCTTGGTGCCTGCCACATTGACCACTGCCAGTGGGCTGATAACGCCTCAAACCGTGCATCTTGGCGCCTCACAGTTTGGCGGGCAGCAACCTCCTTTGAAGAAGACCGCAGAGCCCACCTCACTGACAAAAGGCAAAGGAGGAAAAACCCAACACCCAACCCCAACCAACCAATTTTCCCCTGCAACCGCTGCAACCGTGTCTGCCTGTCCCGCATCGGACTTGTCAGCCACAAACGAGCCTGCAGCTGACGTGGACTTTTTACCCCCTCCATAAATCTTCGTCCGCGAAGCAAAGGCAAAGAATGGGTCCCTGAACAGATCCCTATGGAACAAGCCTATCAGCTTCACCTTCTTGATGGGGAAGCTTTCAGAAATATTTAGTAGATGGATATTAATAATCTCATACAGAAGTCTGAATACTAAACGAAGGCCAGCATTAATTTGTTAATGGAAGTAACTGGAGTGAAGGTTTTGATAAGTTAGCAAAGCTGATGCAAGGAATGCAATAGATGTTCAGGAGGCATTTGGAAATTTCCCACTCTAAAAATAATTAAAGCCCATGGCTTAAAGTCTGATGTCAGTTAGCATTGGTAAACATTTGTTTTTGTGCAGAACTATGGTAGATTGGTGTCCTCAGTGGTTGGTGTGGGCTGTTCAGGGTAACCTTTCAAAATTTATAAGTAGCACATCCTGATAGTAGTAGTCTGTACAAAGACACGGATAGGCTGACTGATTGACTGGGCAGAAAACAGATGGAATTTAAAGTGTAAGTATGAAGTGATATTCTATGATCGGTGAAAATTGAACATACAAAATGGCATCACTTTTAGTGTTGCACAAGAACAGGGACTTTGCACGTATATATTTGGGAATATGGTTGGACTGGATAGTGTAGGAATTTGGGATTTATAAATAACAGCATAGAGTACAATTTTTTAAAAATCTAGTGAGAAGACCAGCGCTGCTGGAGCTGCTGTCACAGCAGCACTGCCGTTATTGTGGTCCTGCAAGGAGCAGAGTCACAGTGCTCCCACAGGGTCCATCTGGCTGGTCCACCTGCCGTCTGCTCCTTACTGGCTTTAAATGGCCTGTAAATGGAGCAGTCGGTGGTTTTATTTAAAAATACTGCAACCGCAGGGTCTGCACCTAAGATCATGGCACCTATGGTCAGCAGCAGTTGCAAGGGGTTGCAGATTCCAGGGAACCAGAGGACTGGCTCAGGGCATCAGAAATCTTTTCAAACAAGACATAATATCATGCAACCATTGATCATGAGTAGGTAAAGAGAGGCAAAAGAAATAGCATGTCTCTGAACCAGAGACAAAGAAGAATCATTCCCTCCCATTGCACCAAAGAGAGAGCCACGAAAGGATTCGGTATTAAACCTATATTAAAATTTTTTGACGGTATGATAAACCTCTCTCCAGTATTTTTATAGATGAGGACAAGTCCAGACATATGAATGAATGACGCTTCTTCGCTCTTACACCTGTAACAACAGTCTCATATCAATAAAAATGAGACAATGTAGCTTTAGACAGATATGTTATGTGTACTACTTTATTTTGTAATAAACAATGGTGAGCACATAACAAAGAGCTATTAACCAATTTACGAACTGCGTTCCAATCCACATCTGATCGTCAAATTTAAATCCTGTTCCCAAGCATTTTTAATTTTAACTAATGAAGTCTGATTTAAACATAACAATTTCTTGCTTTACGAGAAGGCATTAAACGAAAACACTCATCTACAAAATTTAATTCAGACTCTCTTGGAAAATCAGATAATTGTGATTAAGGAAAATGTCTGACTTGCAAATATCTAAAAAAATAGAGATTTTGGAAGGTTAAATTTAGCAGAAGGCTGCTCAAATAATGCAAAATATCCATCAATGAACAGATCCTTAAAACTTTGAATGCCCTCTCTATACCATCTCTGAAAAATAACATCATGTAAATAAGATTGAAAAAAGTGATTGGATACAATAGGGTTTGAAAGAGAGAAATTATGAAATGCAAATTTTTTTCTAAACTGTGCCCAAATTCTCAGAATATTTAACAATTGGATTGTCAATTAACTTTGTAGAAAATGGAAGTGAAGAACCAAGAAGAAATTTTGGGGGGAATTCAGCTCAATTAATTCCCACAACAGGCAGTCAGAATGATTATGAAAAAAAGGACTAAAACATAAGGCTTCGTATATTGACTGCCCAATAGTAAAATCTAAAGTTAGGAAGAGCCATTCTACCATCTTTCTTTGATCTCTGTAGAAGAACTTTATTAAGGCGAGGATGCTTACCCTTCCATAATCAATTTTTAAACATTTTCAAATACCAAGAATCCCTGTAGACTCCCCTCTCGTGTGACTATAAAATGAAATTGTGCGCCATATGCCTATTTTTATCTTTGAAATTGCATATCTGAACCTTAGCGTGTCATTCATGCTATTAGTACTTTTACTGATTCTTCTTTGGCTGGCTTCCTATCTTCTCTTCATAAAACTGTTATATTCATCCTTTATTGTAGTGTAGATTGATTTATTTTGTCTCCAGGTTCATTAGTGACTTGTTTCTCATCCTTCATTCCCTTCATATTCAACTTTTGTCCCTCTATAGCCATGCTCCCCATACCTCTAGCCCAGCAACCCTCTTTTTGTTGGATTCAAATTTTTAATGATTTCATTAGATGAAATGTCCTGATCCCAAAATATTACTGTTTCTTTTTCCATGGTTATTGTCTAGTTTCATCTCAGATTTCCAGTGTCTGCAGTTCTTTGATTCATTATATATGTTGAAAGTTTCACAAGATGCAAAATTAAAAATAATCTCACAAAATAATTGTTGTTTTAATGCTTATTTTAGGAGAATTTCATATTATTTGGTAATATTTGGTTACCAACATATAAGAAGTTTTATTTTTATTTCAAACAGAATCAATCCAGCAAAACTGACAAATATACAGGCAAAGCTAGAAGCCTTTTTAGCACAAGATCTAGACCTGAAAGAAAGAGCTCAACGAGTAAGTCCAGTAACTTTTATTGTGGTTTCCTTTCATAATGTTTTTGATTAATTTAGTGTAAAAGCATTAAAAGAAGGTGTACTGTGGATTATCACTTTATTTCCCTTCATTTGGTAGATCAGATATTTTGTCATCACCAATACATTCAAGGGAGGATAGCACAGAGGTGAATGTTAAAAGATTGTTTTACTCTGGATGGAAATTTGAAAATTGCAATGAATGCAATGGTGATAATAACCTAAAACTTGGATCCTGTGGGACCCAATGGTGGTGTAGCCATCGTCTCAAAAATGGCTGATTGTAGAACAAAGCAGAGTTCAATATCATCACGCCACCAAGGAGCTTGACCCAGGACTAAGTCATTGGAATTTTATTTTCATTGGTGGCGTTGGTAAACGTGAAGTTGAAGGATTTTGCAAGAACTCTAATTTGTATATGATTCCATTCTATATGTGAACCTGCAGACCACCATTTAAATGAGTTGAACTTGACATAATTAGCATCCATCATTCTTTCTTTGGCTTGGCTTCGCGGACGAAGATTTATGGAGAGGGTAAATGTTCACGTCAGCTGCAGGCTCATTTGTGGCTGACAAGTCCGATGCGGGACAGGCAGACACGGTTGCAGCAGTTGCAGGGAAAAATTGGTTGGTTGGGGTTGGGTGTTGGGTTTTTCCTCCTTTGTCTTTTGTCAGTGAGGTAGGCTCTGCGGTCTTCTTCAAAGGAGGTTGCTGCCCGACAAACTGTGAGGTGCCAAGATGCACGGTTTGAGGCAATATCAGCCCACTGGTGGTGGTCAATGTGGCAGGCACCAAGAGATTTCTTTAGGCAGTCCTTGTACCTCTTCTTTGGAGCACCTCTGTCACGGTGGCCAGTGGAGAGCTCGCCATATAACACGATCTTGGGAAGGCGATGGTCCTCCATTCTGGAGATGTGACCTACCCAGCGCAGTTGGATCTTCAGCAGCGTGGATTCGATGCTGTCGGCCTCTGCCATCTCGAGTACTTCGATGTTAGGGATGAAGTCGCTCCAATGAATGTTGAGGATGGAGCGGAGACAACGCTGGTGGAAGCGTTCTAGGAGCCGTAGGTGATGCCGGTAGAGGACCCATGATTCGAGAACGCAGCCTTGCTTCATGCCATTGTTAATGGAGAAGGGTTCAGAGAGCTCATTGCTGTATCTGACCCGACCTTGTTGGTTTTCGTGCAGTTGGATAACCATGTTGAGGAACTTTGGGGGGCATCCGATGCGCTCTAGTATTTGCCAAAGCCCTTTCCTGCTCACGGTGTCGAAGGCTTTGGTGAGGTCATCATTACAGTGAAATTAAATATTCAGAGTTTATAGCTCTTTGTTATCGAGGAATTAATATCTTGTTTGAAAGGATTTTTGCTTAAAATTTTTAATTTGAAGTTTTTAATCACTTTTAAAACTGTTTGGTTTAATTTCATGGTTTTGAAAATTGAATAAATAATATTGTTACTTTAAAATGTTTAATATCTGAGCTGTGCAATTTATTTTTCTGTTCTGCAGTGTTTTGTGTCGTATGTCCGATCAGTCTACCTGATGGGGAACAAAGATGTTTTTAATGCTTTCACAATATCATTGAATGAATATGCTCTGTAAGTAACATTTTAATAGATTTTGTGGTGGACATGGGGTTTGAAAGTGAGGAAATAGTCTTCATAAAGAATGCTGCCACTTTCAAGTGATAACATTGTTCTGAACTCCCAGGCCTTGCTTGGAATTACAGCTCCTTACTTGGTACATAAATGTAGCACTTCTGGTGCAGTTTGAATTTATTTTTTAAAAAATTGAGTATTCTTTCTCAGCATCCAGGTTAATTAGATCTTTGCAATGTTTAATTTAGTTTATTGTCTTGTTATTTTTAAATGTGCTTCTGATGTCATATTTTAAATTTCATGAAGAATGCATGAGACTTAATTGGCATCCATCATTACAGTGAAATTAAATATTCAGAGTTTACAGCTCTTTGTTATCGAGGAATTAATATCTTGTTTGAAAGGATTTTTGCTTAAAATTTTTAATTTGAAGTTTTTAATCACTTTTAAAACTGTTTGGTTTCATTTCATGGTTTTGAAAATTGAGAATGATTCAAAGTCTATGTCTGCTTTCAGTGTGTTGAACCTTGGAGCAAAGCTCAGCCAGCTTCTCTTTTGCTTCCTTTAAATAATCTTATTCTTCATCTTGAGTCATGAGCTCATGATCATAATGAGTGGCTGAGGTGAATAATATAAATAGATTCTAGATGCATCTGGATAAGATGATAAACTATGGAAAAGGTAAGAGATTTATGCTGGCAGTGTAGAACAGAAGGTAACCAAAGCAGGGCATAAGGATAGGTAGGGCTGTTTGATTTGAATGACCTATTTGTGAGCCTTCTTGTAGAATAAGACCAACTTTTAAAGATATAATATGCACTTCCATTGCAGCTCCTTGGGTCTGGCTGTTCCTCCTCGAATTAGATTTCTTCAGAGAGCACAAAAAGAAAGAGAAATGTCTTCAGTGGCCCATGATGTTGGGTCAGTTGTGAACAATACTGCAGCAGAAAGCTCACAAGAGGGAGCTGATGGGGAATTGGAAGACTTCAAGGCTCAATTTTGGGAGCACATCTCTTCCCAACAAGGGGCTGAGAGGAAAACAAAAGATAGTATATCTGCCAAGGAAAGTGTTCGCCATGTGGACGAAAGTTCCTCTGACAAAAATGATCCAAGTGATGAAGAGGACGAGAATAAACAAATAGCAACAGATGGTTTTGATGACGCTGAGGATCAAGAATTTTTGACAGTGAAGCGAAGGAATGTTTTTGGCTTTGAACGTAAAGAAGAAATGGTAAGTTGCTCTTAATTCATCTTTAAAAGTAAGAAGAGAGGTTGCCTTTTCAAAAAAAAGGGTTTATATGTGGTCATTTTTTTCCTAATCACACTTGACATATTTCTGTTATCATAAATGTGCACATTTCCTACTGCTGATTTTCCTAATGACCACTTTCATGAAATAGCAATGTAAGTGCATTAAGACAACATTCAATTCAAATGTGAAATGCAAGTAAGAAAATTATTTATGATGAATTTTTAAGCATTTTTAAAAAATGTGTAGTTCAAGCAATCACCAAAATATTTTTCTCTTTTCTATATTTTTATTGGTTTCATCAAGTAAATGTTACATAGGTACATAATAAAGTATTAACAAATCACAAACCTGCCATCATATCAGACAACCATTGAGTGTGAGTGGAAAGACAGCATATTTCCATCTCATTAATATGGCCCTTCTAGTGAAACAGTCAATATCAGATCCATTGGCCCACTTATTCCAAAAAGAGCAAGAAAAGGATTTGAAGTCAAAGTAATGTTAAGAACTAAAAAGAAGGTATGAAATGCACCTTCTCAAAAATTGGAAAGAGAAGGGCATAACCAGAACATATGATACAGTGTACCACCTTCAGTTATACATTTGTCACATTTAGAGGAAAGATTAGAATAGAATTTAGCCAATTGGACTTTGGAAAGGTGGGCCTGGTATACTACCAGTTGTGCTATTAAATTGTAATAATACGTCTCGCACAAAGAAAGGATGAATGCACTCGCTTCAAAATAAAATCCCATGTAGTTCCAAAATATTTTAAAATATAGAACCACAGCACAGCACTGAGCCCTTTGGCTCAGCTAGTCTGCCAAAAATTTTCTGCAGAGTCCCACAGACCTGAATCCAGACCAAAGCCCTTTAAACCCCTTCCATTTATCTACCAATCCAATCTTCTTTTAAATGTCGAAATTGAATCCGCAACCACCACTTCTGCTGGCAGTTCATTTCACACTCTCACCACCCTCTGGGTGAATACATTTTCCCTAATGTTCCCCTTTAATATTTCACCTTTAACCCTTAACCCATATCCTCTAGTTCTTGTGACATCTAACCTCAGTGGAAAAGCTTGCTTGCATTTACCCAATCTATACCTTTTATAATTTTGAATACTTCTATCAAATCTCCCTTATTCTGTCTTTCTGGTGAAAAAGGTCCTAAATCTATTCATCCTTTCCCGATAACTCTGCTTTTCAAATCCCAGCAACATCCTTGTAAATTTTCTCTGCATTCTTTTAATCTGATTGACATCTTTCCTGTGTATACAAGACCAAAACTGTATGTAATACAGTTCTCCAAATTTGGCCTCTCCATTGTCTTGTACAACTTCAGCATATCATCTCAACTCCTATACTCAATATTTTTTATGAAAGCCAATGTGCCAAAAGCTCTGTTAATAACCCTCTGTGATACCACTTTCAAGGAATTATGTAAATGTATTCCCAGGTCCCTCTGTTCTACTGCACTCTGCAGATCCCTGCCATTTACTGATTTGGTTTGTCCTCCCAAAGTGTAACACCTCACACTTGACCGCTTTAAATTTAATCTGTTATTGTGCAGCCCATTTTTTCCATGTTGTCCATAATCCCACCACAAGCTATGAAAGCCTCCCTTACTGTCCACTACACCCTCCATCTTGGTATCCTCTGCAAATTTGTTGATCTATACATGATGTTATCATCCATTTTATTGATTATAGATGACAAATAACAATGATCCCAGCACTGATCCCTGAGGCATACCATTCTAGCTTCTCTCCAAAGCCAGTGTAATCCAATTTATTGCCTCATCTTGAATATGGTGCCAGAGTCTTGGAAGCTTCATGGAGGCCACCCAGTTCGAGTCTTGCATACAAAAGGGCCAGGAATGCTATGGCCACAGCTAACGTGAATGGACATTTCTTCAAAGACAATGCAAGAAGAGTTTGTGAGTCTGTGGCAGCCACAACTCCAGTCTTCCCACCAGTTCAGCATTAATTCTGGGCATCAAATTTCAAAGGCCTACACTTCAACACTGAATTTGAAAGACTGAACTTTGAAATAACTTTCTAGATTTTGGCCTGGACTGCAATAGTTTGGGTATAACACACCCAGACGGAGAGAGACACCTGCGCATAGCTGGGAATAGATTTAGTATTAAGGATAGTTTAAGAGTTAGAAATAAAATTTATGTTTTAAAATTAAACACTGTCGGGTTCATTGCCTATTGCAGTTCATTACTCTCTGTTCATAACACAGGAATAAATGGTTCTTAAAATTTTCTTATTAAAAAGGCACTCGTTAATAACATCAGCAAAAATAATTGTGTGAGACATGTTCCTTTCACAAAGGCTATGGACCATCATTTCAGACTGTTTTGTAATTTTTTAAAAACTTTTTTTCTTTCTTTTTATTTTTTGCTGGGTGACGCCATCGGGCCCCGTCAGCGACGATTGCTGCGTATGCCCCATGCACCTGGACCAGTCAGACTGTTTTGTAATTTCAACGACTCCTTATGATGTTGCATGTTTAGCCCAATGGTGCAGTACTTAGTTCAGAATTACTGAATCTCCGCTCCAGATACCTAGGATGGATCCTGATCACAGGTGCTGTATATTGGAGTTTTCATGCTCTCCAATAAACTGCCAGGATTTCATTTAGGTGTTTTTGTTTTTCCCCCACTTTCCAAATGATTGTATTGTAAATTACATCTTGGTGTTGGTTCGTGACAAAAAAGGAGAAATTTCCAGGCAAATGAGGGGGATGCAATTTGCAGGATTAAAAAAGGGTAAGGGGGGGAATGGGTGGATGGGATTGTTCTGCTGCTAGCTAGTATTGAGCTAACAAGATTGAATAGCCTATGTTGTGGTAGGTCAGTCTGTTTCTGAACCTTGTTTGTTTTTTTCGGAGAATTTCCGAGAATGTTGCAGTTTTTAAGATTATACCGTATCCAAAGATTCTCTTTTTATTCAGATAGCCTATAAATTGCAATTGATATTCTTGACTGACACACTTGGTAGTCTGGGCATGCTTTGGGGGTTTTGTCTGTTTCATTTGAAAGATATTGTAGCTTTTTAAAATATTTTATTTAAATATATCCATACATGTAATTAATAAACTTTTAAATAAAACAGCGTTGGTTAAGTTAAAAAAAAAATTACAATAGTTACATAATGGTTTTTACCCCACCCTAACCCTCCCCTCCCCTCTCTCCCACACAAAAGCTATACAAAAGATATAAATGAGATGTATAGTTATATGAAGTATAGAAAAGAAAGAAGAACATAGTTTCCTGGATTGCTCGATGGGTCATTTTGCACACTGGGACCCCACAGTATTGATACAATCATTTTAGGGAAGAAGATTACCACAGGTCTCAAGAGGCTAGAAGTACATTTTTACATATTTACTCCTAAACTATGCATATCCTGGCTCCATATTTGCTAAAAGGTAGCGTATTTATTTCTTAAATTGTATGTAATTTTTTCCAGTGGAATACAACTTTGAATTTCTGCATTCCATCTTTCCATACCTAAATATGCAAAGATATTGTACCCTTCAATTTATTTCTCAAGTGGACATTAAAAATTCCAAGCATGATTTATTTGAAGAGTAGGGTAATTAAGCTCTGTGTACCTTGCTAAATCATTATTACTAAATATTACTAAATCAGTTCATTTCATTTATGTGCACAATTTGATTGAAGTAATTTTTTGATTCTCTGTTTTACGACATTCAGCCACCTCTAACCAGCGACAGTTAAGAGACTTGTTTGGTAATCTACATGTATTCATGAAACTAGTTATCCATAATGCAGTCTTTTGAATTCTAGCCCACCAAAAGTATTAAATATTAAAATTTTAACAAAACAATTAGCTTTGTTTTCCTAAGGTATAATTGGTTGATTCAGAAAAACTATAATCCAATAAAATGCTTGCATGGAATGTCGAAAAGAGTTTATGAATTTAAAATATTGCTAAGGAATGCTGATGGCATCAATGCCATATTGCTATCACGATTTAAACTTTTAACATGTAGTTACATTTTTGTCTTTTTTATCTGCCAATGCATGGCATAGTCTTTAACTATATATAATGGCAATATAAAAATCGGAGTTTTTGCATGATTAACAATTTATTGAGTAACATAATGAACTCCAATGTGCTTACACTGAGTATTTTCACGTTGCTATCTTATTAACATTTGTAACCAAAATGCACATAAGATTGAATAACTGGATAATACACTTCCTATCTTTTTATGTATGATATATTTGACATTCAGTGATCTAAACTTTGGGCAAATATTCTTATTTCTATTCCTATCATTCTTCCTCTCATTATTTTCCGGCTATCAAAGTGTCCTTTCGTCTTTATCAGATGTACTGTCCTTTATTTCGAGTCATCTCTTGCCAGCTCCCCTTCTCCTTCATTCTCACATTCCACAGAAACAGTGCATCGGTTTTAATTTGTGAAGTATGAAAGTCTGCAGATGCTGTGATTGTATGCTGCTATGATTGGACCAGGCCACCACCAGACGCGTGATGCAGCTTGTTCAGCACCCATCCACCGAGGACAAGTACGAGACCATCAAGTGAGTGCTTACCAGGTCCCGCGGACTATCCAGACACCAGCATGCTGCTCAGTTGCTGCACCTCGACGCCCTGGGGAACAGGACCCCGATGAAACTGATGGATGAGATGCTCGCGCTCATGGGTGAGCACCCCAACTGCCCACTTTTTGAGCGCATCTTCCTCGAACATATACCCGGGGACATCCGCCCACTGCTGGTTCAGGAGAGCTTCACTGACCTGAGGAAGGTCGCCCGGAAGGGCCAAGAGCTATGGCTCGCACGATTCTCGGAAGGCTCAGTGGTCTAGCAGGTCACGAGGCACAGGCACGACCAAGCCAAGCCTGCCCCTAGCGCTGCGGTAGAGCACCCGGCCCCTGCAGGGGCTCCCAAGAGCATAACCAAGGCCACAGCATCCGCTTCAGGTCTCTGCGACTACCACCAGTGCTGGGGAGCTAAGGCTCAGGTGTCGTCAGCCCTGCTCGTTCCAGGGAAACGACCAGGCTGGCCGCTGTTAATGGCTGTGGGGGCTGGCCAAGGACACAGCCTTCTCTACCTGCGGGACTCAGTCAGCGGCCAGCGTTCCTCGTTGACACTGGAGCCCAGATCAGCGTCATACCGGCCATTGAATCCAGGAACCAACTTTGTGGACCTCCCCTCCGTGCGGCCAACACAACAGCAATCTGGATGAATGGAGACAAGACAGTCCACTTCCAAATTGGCCAACAGAATTTCGTGTGGAGGTTCACCGTCTCGTCCCTCCCGACTGCCATCCTGGGTGCAGACATCCTCCTCGCACATGGGCTTCTGGTGGAGGTTCGAGGTCGGTGCCTGGTGGACACACATACCTTCCAGGCCGTTCGCCTTGACGCCTCCTGCTCGGAGCAACCGTAGATGGCCACCATCAGCACGCCCAGAGATGAGTTCCAGCAGATCCTGGACGAATTCCCGACACTCCTCAAGGCACAGTTCTCCGTTGCCTCGCCGTGCCATGGGGTGTTCCACCACATCCTCACCCAGGGCCTGCCGGCAGGTAGTGAAGGAGGAGTTTTCGCACCTGTTAGAGCTGGGCATCATTCGGCAGTATGACAGCCCATGGGCCTCACCGCTCCACCTGGTCCCAAAAGCCTCCGGCAGCTGGCGTCCCTGCGGAGACTATCGACGGCTCAATGAGGCAACCGTTCCTGACCGTTAGCCCATCCCTCACATCCAGAACTTTACGGCCAACCTGCAAGGCGCGAGGGTCTTCTCCAAGGTTGACCTGGTGCGTGGCTATTTCCAGATCCCGGTGCACCCTGAGGACATACCCAAGATGGCCATCATCACTCCCTTTGGCCTGTTCGAATTCCTACGCGTGCCGTTCGGGCTCAAAAATGCCGCTCAGACCTTCCAGCACCTCATGGAATCTGTGGGCAGGGACTTGGATTTCATCTTTATTTATTTGGATGACATCCTTGTCACCAGCAAGGACCGGGCGCAGCACAAGGCCCACCTACGTACCCTTTTCTCCCGGCTGGTTGACTTCGGCCTTACCATCAACCTGGCCAAATGCCAGTTTGGGAAAGGGTCCATGGAGTTCCTGGGCCATAACATTATGGCCGAAGGAGCCACACCTGCCGCTGCGAAGGTTGCCACCATCAGGGAGTTCCCATGCCCGAACAGCCTCAATGGGCTGCAGGAGTTCGTGGGTATGGTCAACTTTAACAACCGCTTCATCCCGGGAGCTGCCACCAAGGATGCCCTCGTTAAGGCCGCCATGCTCACCCACCCGCACACTGACCTGCATATGGCACTCTCTGTCAATGCCTCTGCCACAGCCGTAGGTGCCGTCCTGGAGCAGCAAGTGAATGGGCATTGGAAGCCGCTGGCATTCTTCAGCCACCTGCTCCCCCCGCCAGATACAAGTATAGTACCTTCGACTGCGAGTTACTGGGCATGTACCTGGCGGTGCGGCATTTCCACTATTTTTTGGAGGGGAGGACTTTTACCATCTTCACCAACCACAAACCCCTCACCCAGATGCTCGCGATGGCAAAGGATCCCTGCCTGGTTGGTCCGCCAGCAGTGTCACCTCTCATTCGTGTCAGAGTTTACCACTGACATTCGGCACAAGGCGGGGAAGGACAATGTGGTTGCCGATGCACTCTCGTGACTGGCCATCTGCGCGCTGATGCCTGGCCTCGACTTCAACCAGCTCGCCCGGGACCAGGAAGCTGATGTGGAGACGAGGGCCTTCAAGACCGCCATCACCGACCTGCGGTTCCGAGACCTCCCAACTCCGAGCAGCGAAGGCACCATCCTGTGCTATATCTCCTTGGGCACCCCGCGGCCAGTGGTTCCGCAGCAGTGGTGCAGGCAGGTCTTCTGTCATATCCATGACCTTTCACATTCGTCCATCAGGTCCATGGTCCGGATGGTGGCAGAGCAGTTCGTCTGGCACGGACTGCAGAAGCAGATCATGGGCTGGGCCAGAACATGCACCCATTGCCAAATGTCCAAGGTACACAGGCACACCAGAGCGCCCGTGCAAGAGTTCGACCACGCCTGGGAACGGTTCAGCCACATTCACGTGGACATAGTCGGGCCCTTATCCATTTCCCGGGGCAACCGTTACCTGTTCACAGTGGTGGACCGCACCACTCGCTGGCCCGAGGTGATCCTGATGCCAGACACTTCCACCGACTCCTGCTCCTGAGCCCTGTTGCATGGTTGGGTCACCAGGTTCGGCGTCCCGGCTCACCTCACCAGCGATCGGGCCACCCAGTTCACATCTGCGCTCTGGGCACAGCTCACCAACAGGTTGGGGATTCATCACAGCCAACCACCCGCATGCCAATGGACTGATCGAACGTCTGCACTGCCACCTTAAGTCGGTGCTCATGGCCCGCCTCACCGGTCTCGACTGGACGGACGAACTGCCTTGGGTGCTCCTGGGCATCTGCTTCACTCCCAAGGAAGATCTGCAGCTAATGCAGGCGTCATTAGCTGAGCTGGTCTACAGTGCGCCACTGGCACTACAATCCAAGGAGGTGAATGGGAAATTAGGAGAACACACTCCAGTCCTCATTGAGGGGTCAGCAGTGGAAAGGGAAGAGAACAGCAAGTTTCTGGGTGTCATCGTCTCTGGAGATCCATCCTGGGGCATCCATGTTGATGCAATCACAAAGGCTCGCCAGCTGCTATACTTCATGAGGAGATGGATGATCCTTGGCATGTCACCAAAGACTCTTGAAAATTTCTACAGGTGTACTGTGTAGAGCATTCTGACTCGTATTACTGTCTAGTATGCAGGTACTAATGCACAGGACGACAACAAAAAAAATAGAGTTGTGAACTCGGCCAGCATCATCACAGGCATCAATCTCCACTCCTTCGAGGACATCTACAAGAGGCAGTGTCTCAAGAAAGCAGCCTTTATCCTTAAGGACCTTCACCACCCAGGCCATGCCCACTTCACACTGCTACCATCAGGAAGGAGTTACAGGAGCCAGTAGCTCAAGGACAGCTTCTTCACCTCTGCCATGAGATTTCTGAATGGACAATGAATCACAGATACTATCTCACTTTCTCTTATTTTTGCACTAATTTATTTATCTTAATTTTTTTTTGCAGTATTTGTACTGTAATGCTGCCACAAAACAACAGATTTCATAACAATAAACTATGATTTTGAATTTCAGCCAAATTCCATCAGGGTGTTTTTTCTTCATTCCATTCTTTGTTAATTCCCACAAATATTCCCAAATGCAGCAATGGTTGATAAATTTAAACTATCCCTATAAACTTTGCTTATTTAAAGCTGTAATATTTTCTCTTTTAGAATTCTGAAAAGGAACTGAGCAGAAATTACTAAATTGAAAAGTTCTTGGTATATTTGAGTATGTGGCACTATTATTGCCTATTTAAAAGTTTTATTCAATATATCAAATGCAAGATCAATTGTTATACTTTTTGTTTTGGTTTTTGTAATTTTTAAAACTAATTTGCCATGTTATAAGAGTAAGGAGTTGGTCATTCCAGGTGGACCAGAACTACAGCTCTTTTAACTGCCTGGTGATGCTCTTTACAAATAAATATCTACTGAAATTCATCTATAAAATCTCAATTTCTTATTCTATCATTCCTGAATGCTTTGTCATTGGAAAATTAAGTTCCTGGATCTCCTTCATTGATCTATGTTTCAGGACTAAGCTCTCAGCCCATGTAACGAGTGCTTGCAGTTGCTCATCTTTATTTAATAAGTATGTCTGGTTCACTTGCACCACGTCTGACTTGGTTTTCTTTATATTTGCAACCGTGTTACTGCCCCTTCCAAGTCTGTTTTGTACATTTTATTTCTTATCTCTAATATTCCATCTAGGTGCTATCCATGGGATTGGTGAAGTTGTACACACTTATGTAGTAGAACTTGCTCTCCAGGACATTAGACCCATTCGATGATCCTGAAACTCCAGGACAATTTACTTTTTGTGTTTGATGATTCTGTCATGGAATACAATATCTGCCTTTCTCCTGCCCCTATCAAAATTGTGTGTCCTTTCACTGTCATATCAAGTCAAGTTTATTGTCTTCTGATTGCACAAGTACAATCCAACAAAACTGCATTCTCCAGTGCAAAACATGCAGATACACATACAGACAAATAATACATATATACTGATTAGTCATGTCCTGCTTCCTTTACCTGGCTGCAGGGAAGTAGGTAAAATGTAGTGGTCTTACTGTAATGTGTGCTTTGCCCCATGATTATAGATTAGTCTATAATCCTTTTGTTTAAGCATTTTGCCCTGTAGTACTGACCCTCACAGTTTGATGGATGGCCCCTAAACAGCACTTTCCTAATGTGTTGTCATCCTCTGATTAGTTTGAGTGCATTTCCTGGAGAATATCTGCTTTCTTCAGAATATCTGCCTTTTCCTGTTGTGACATTTTCATATCGAATTACTGTCCCTCTTAATTCTAACTATGGAGTGTCAGGTTCCATGTATTCCTGGTTCCTGCATTTTCCTGAAGTCATTGTAGCCATCTTTCAGGCTTAGGAAATCTGAATTGAGTTCACAAAAACTGACTGCACTTCATTTATATTTCATCCAAATAAAACAAATGTATAATCCATTGCATCCTAAAGTATGCATGATGAAATAGTATAGTGCATGTAAAAAAATTTTAGGGATACATTTGGCTTAGCAATATCATCAATTCCGCATCAAAAGTTGTCTTTATTCAATAAGACACGGCATTTAAAAGATTCCTATAGAAATACTAGGGCATCTAAAAATTAACTTTCTTCAATACAAATGATTTCCCTTGATTTTAGGGGAGAAGACTGTAAAATGCTGCACCTTTGAAAGAGGGGCTAAATCATTGAGAGAAGTTTCTGTATTTTTGTTTAATGCTAGATATGGCATGTATAGTTTAATACTACAATGTGGAAGCTATTATCGATTTTGTGATTTATTGATGGTGAGCACTAAAAGGGTCTGACCCTTAACCTCCTCTGCTCCAGGGAGATGAATTGCAGCCTATCCAGCCTCTTCTTATAATTCAAATCTACGAATTGCAATATTCTCATGGATATTCTCGTATGTGCCTTGTGGATGATGGAAGGTCCTTGGAAAGTTAGGAAGTATGTCACTGATTGCCTCTGGCCTCTTCTTGTGGCATGAATTTATGTGACTGATCCAGTTGGATTTTCGGTCAAAGGTCGCCCACAATATTTTAATAATGAGGGACTTGGTGATGGTAATACCATTGATCATGAAGTGTAGGTGATTAGATTCCTTTGTTAAAGATGGTAATTGCATGGTAATTTTGTGGCATGAACATTACTTGTCTGTTTTCAGCTGATGGTTTATTTGCTGAACTTCTGCTGTGGTGTTCCACAGCTAAGACGATTGACCTCCGACAACCATAACCATATTTCTTTGTGTAAAGGTGTGATGTTAGCCATTTAAGTGTTTCTTATTTTAATATCCATAGTTTTACATGAATGCCTTAATGCTGCGATCAGTCAAATACTGCCTTTCTATCAAGGAAGCCACCCACATCTCCCTTCTGGAATTCAGCTTTCTCATGTTTGAAGCAAGATGTTAATGAAATCAGGACTACATGATTCTAATGAAACACAAACTTGGTATAAGTGAGGAGGTTTATGATGAAGAAGCACCACATATTTACTTTCAATGACCACTAATTATTCAAAATAGACTGATTAGTAATTTGCCAGATTGGATTTCCCTTGATTGTCATGAAAGTAACATTGTGGACAATTTTCCACAATGTCTCATGAGCACCAGTGTTGAAACTTAGTGCAGCTGGAGCTCAGGTCTTAAATATTAAAACTGAAGTTGTCTGCTTCTGTAGATTTTGCTATACACCATATCAAGTGGTTTCAGCTGTTGCTTGATAACATCTGGAGTGAATCAAATACACCACTAGAACTGGATAAATGTACAACAAAAATGTTCTGATATGTTCATCAGGAACATTATCAAACAGAAATTAACAGCACAACAATTTTAAATGTCTTATTCTTGCTTTTGAAGTCCCTAAAGACTGTGTATCACATCATTTTCTGTCATCTAATTTTGATAGTTTCTGGCTTCTTGAGCACCATGAATTTTTATTGCTCTACCATTCCCTTCTTGTGAGCCCCTCTTGATATTCTTCTTAAATCTTGCCTCTTTTACCAAGATGAGTCATCTGTCCCATTATCTTGCATGTTTTTGTGATATGTGTTTAGACATTTTACATGTTAATGGTGTCTGCAAAGTTTAGTTCTTTATATCAATAATGAATGGTATTTTATGGATCAACATTTGTAATTCTGAATAAAATAACTATTGTGGAAATGATATTCAGGATTTAATAATGGATAAGATTATATGTATTGTGTTGCAAGATCCATTTCAACAGTTATGTTTTTAAAAATGTTACACTTGAATTTAAAACAGTACAGGTATTGAGAATTAAGATTGCATAGTTTTGTTTTGAGTTGTAGAGAGTCAAAAGTCTTGCAATGCAGTAAAGGCCCCACAGGCACAGCTAGTCCATACTGAACAATGTGACCTCCTGCTTTACTTCTACTTACCCATATTAGGTGATTACCCCTCCAGTCCCCTCCCATGTTTCTTAAAGGAAGCTAACATACCATTGGCAGCTTGTTCAATATATCCACCAGCCTGGACAGTGAAGAACTCTACCCTTGCATCCCTTCTAAATTCTGTCTCCCTCACCTTTATAGTTATGATTTCTCTTAGATTCCCCTATTTTATGAAACAGATTGTTCACCATATCTATTCCCCTCGTGATCTTATAGACCTTAATAAGATCTCCTCTCAACTTCCTACTCTCCAAGGAAAATGGGTCTAGTTTTTCCAGTCTCTCATGATAATTCAACTTCCCTAATCCTGGCAATATCTTCATCCATCTCTATCATTTCCAATTTTATAATATTTTTCCAATAGCTAGGTGGCCAAAATTGCAAACAATATTTCAAGAGTGGCCTCACCAACATGACTTCCCAACACTTATATTTCAATGCCCTGACCAGTGAAAGCAAGTTTTCCAAACACTTGTTTCACTCTTCTGTCTACCTGTTCTGACATCTTTAATGAGCAATATTTGTGCACATCATGGTCTTTCTGCTCCATACAATATTTAGGTCCCTGCTGTTAACAGCGTTTGTACTGCCCTGGAACAATTTACCCAAATGCAGCACTTTGCCTTGTCCAAATTAACTACATCTGTCATTCCTGAGCCCAGTACCCCATCTGATCTGGATCTTGTTGCAAATTTAGATGTTTCTTCACTGTCCATGGTAGCACATATTTTCATATAATCAGCAAACCTACTCATCTTGCTGCAGCATCCTTGTCCACAATTACAAAAAGGAAGGGTCCGAGTTCTGAACCTTGAGGCACTCTACTAGTCACAGACCTCCAGTTTGAAAAACTGTCCTCTGCCACCACCCTCTCACTCCTATCACTCAGCCAAATTTTTTTAACCAGTTGAGATGTCTCCTTGTCAAATGCGTACTAATCTTCTGAACCAATCAACCAGGTGGGACATGATCAAATGTTTTACTAAAATCCATTTAAATAACACCAACTGCTTTGCCTTCATCTACTCTCTTTGTCATCTCTTCAAAAAGTTCTATCAAGCTCATGAGACACTATTTGCCATGTATAACTCCATGCTGGCTCTTCTCTGGCCAGCCAGATGTTAAAAGGTTCGTTCTCTCTCAGAATGCTCTCCAGCAGTTTCCATTCCACTCACATCTGTAGTTACCCTGATTATTGTTAAAGCCTATTTTAAATAATAGCACTACAGTCCTCTGGAACTTCTGTCCTCAGCAATGAACTAAAATATCAAGGCTCCAGCAATTTCTTTCCTGTCTTCCCATAGCATTTTGGGATGCACCTGGTGTGGACTGAGATTTATCTACCTTTATATGACCTGAGACAGTCAGCATCTCTTCACTAATGATGCAGACATGCCTAAGACTATCTTATTTACTTCCTTACCTGCCACTCCTGCCTTTCTTGCTCCATTGTAAACTAATTCACAAAATATTCATTTAAGGCCTTTCCCATCTCCTCTGGCTCTGGACATCGATGCCTCTCCTGATTCTTAAGGGGACATTGTAGTTGGTGTGCTGTGCAGCGAACAAAAGAAAAACCACATGGAACCTGTGAGTGAGCTGAACCAACCAAATGACTTTACTGGAACTCTCTGAGAGCCTATCAACATGACCCCCATGATCCTTTGCGGTCCCCCCCACCTGGGATCATTGTGACATCAGCCCAGTACAAGCCTGAATCTCCTTGACCTTGTTTGCTTGAGGATCAGTGCATCCCATTATGTGATCACCCAGCCCAAACCAGTGTTCGGAGGTGCCGAGTCCACAGTTTGTAAACAGTTTGTACATTTGGGAGGCCAACCTCTCCGCCGCAGGGCTGGAACAGTTACTGGTTGGTCGAGGTCTAGGTGTGCTGGTTTGAGGCAGTTGACCCTCAATATCCAAAAGGCACGTAGTCCCGTGTTTCGTAATACCTTGTATGGACCCTCGTATGGGTGCTGCAGGAGTGTCCAGTGCGTGCTTCTCCTTATGAAGACTTATTCGCTGAGATCCTTCAGGATGTAGGATGGAGCTGGATCAGGCGTGAAGTTTGGACAGGGTGCCCACCTTCTCGCGGTTGCGGAGTTTCCTCCTGGCCGCGAGCCGCTGGCACAAACTCTCCCAGGAATGTCAGCAGGGCCCCATAGATGAACTCATTGGAAGAAGTGGCTAAATCTTCCTTTGGCGCTGAGGTATGCCAAGGAGCACCAAAGGCAGCTCATCCAAACCAAATCTGAACCTCAGAGCTGCATCATGAGGGCTGTCTTCAAATGTTGATGGAACCTTTCCACCAGACCGTTAGACTGTGGGTGGTAGGATGTGGTGTGATGTGACTGGTAGGATGTGGTGTGATGTGACTGGGTCCCTAGGAGCTGTGCCAGTGCTGCCCATAGGCCGGACGTGAACTGTGCCCCCCTGTCCGACGTGATATTGGAAGGAAGGTTAAAATGGGCTATCCAGATGGTATTGAGGGCCCTGGCGCAGGATGTTGTGGAAGTGTCCAAAAGCCAACAGCTTCCGGCCATCTAGTGAACCAGTCTACTATCGTGAGCAGGTACGTGGAGCCTCTGGAAACCAGCAGCGGCCCGGTGATGTCCATGTGGATGTGATCAAATCATCTGTGTGTTGGCAGGAAGGATTGATGAGGGGCTTTCATGTGCTTCTGTACCTTGGATGTCTGACAGTGCAGGCAAGATCTGGCTCAGTGGCCGACCTGTTTATGTAAGCCATGCAACATGAATCTGTCTGCGACCAGTTGAGTTGTCGCCCAGATGGAAAGGTGGCCAACTCATGTAACGTGTTGAAGACGCGAGACTTCCACGTGGTGGGAACAATGGGCCTAGGTTGGCCAGTGGACACATCACAGAGAAGTGTGGCGTTGGATGGCCCAAAACACACATCCTCCAGCTGTAGCCCTGAGACTACAATGTGGTAGGCTGATATCTCACCATCCTGCCACTGGGCCATTATGAGCCACCATATGTCGATTCCAGGGGATAGGAAATGCACAGACAGGACGGAAGTAAGGGACAGAGTGTCAGCCACGAGGTTGTTCCTGCCGGAAATGTGCTTGATAGTTGTGTACTCTGAGATAAGAGAGGTGACGCTGATGCCTTGCCAACCACTGGCCTGACACCTTGGCGAAGCCAAAAGTGAGGGGCTTGTGATTGGTGAAGACTGTGAAATCCTGTCCTTTATGGAAATAGTGTATGGCGAGATAGAGGGCTAGCAACTCCCCATCAAATACACTATACTTCTGCTCTGGAGTCACACGTGTCTGCTAAAGAAAATGAGTGGTCTCCATCAATCAGCTGCTCCAGGATGCCGCCGATGGCCATGTTGGATGCATTGACTTTGAGGGCAGTGGGCACATCAATGCACAGATGTATGCTGTTGGCTAGAGCGTTTTTGGCCTGATCGAAAGCTGCTGTAAACTCAGTGTCCCAGCTGAGTTCTTTGGTCTGGTTGGAAAGCATCTTGAAAAATGGTTGCATGATCATGGCAGCTGACAGGACGAACCGATGGTAGAAGTTGACCATCCCAAAGGACTCCTGCAAACCTTTGACCGTAGTAAGGTTGGTTAACTTACAAATGGCCTCAACCTTTGACGGAAGAGGGACCGCCCAGTGTTGATCAATACGGTGCTTAAGTAAATCAATGGCTGTTAGGCTGAACTGACATTTTGCTGGGTTGATGGCTAGGTCTAGGTAGATAAAAACAAAATCCAGACCGCACCCCACCAAGTCCATGAGTCTCTGGAAAGTCTGCGCTGTGTTTTTGAGGTCGAATTGGATGCGGAGGAACTCTAAAATGCTGAACGGAGTGATGAGGACAGTCTTGGGGACATCGCTGGGGTGCATGGGATCTGGATGTATCCCTGGACCAGGTCGATTTTTAAGAAGATCCTTTGGTCTGTGTAAATTGGCCATGAAGTCCTGGACGTGAGGAAACCGGGTACCAATCGGCTGTCGTGGCATCATTGTGGTGGTCCCCGCAAGGTCTCCGCAGAAGACTTCGGCACCACGTGTAGAGGAACGGCCCATGGGTTGTCTGAGCGCTAAGCAATTCCCATTTCTTCCATCTTCCTGAATTCTTGCTTGGTGAGCTGCAGCTTGTCAGTAGGAAGCCTGTGCGCCCAGACGTGTAGTGGCAGTCCCTGCATGGAAATGTGGTGTTGAACGTCCTGTTTCGGGACCGCAGTGGAGAACTATGGTGTTATAATGGCCAGGATTTTGGCAAATTCATTGCCCAATAAGGTTACCGAGTTGAGATGGGGACTGAGAACTTGGCTTCTCGAAGTGTGAAGGTCTGGTAGGTCCTGGAATTAACGAGATGGCTCCCATTCAGGACCACCAGGACGCAGTGGGTTGAAAGGAAGTCTGCACCCAGTAGGGACTGAGACATGTCAGCCAAAGTGAAGGTCCAGGTAAAATGGCAGGAGCTGAACTCGAGTGGGATGGTCTGCACCCTATATGTGTGTATGCTGCTATGATTGGTGGCAGTGAGGGACAGTCTCGACTTCCCAGCGCAGGAATCTCGGTTCAAGGGGGACAAGACACTGACCTCTGCCTTTATGAGGAAACACTGCCAAAATTGGCAGTCCCATAGATAAAGGAGGCTGTCTCGGTTGCCGACCATCAAAGCCTTGAGCAACTGCCGGCCCCAGCATTTCCTGGATAGGAGCAAGGTGGACGGCAGCAGTGGGCTCTAGAACCCCATTTCTGATAGTAGAAACATTACCATTCCGTGTTTGAGACTCTACCTGCTGCGGCTGTTGCCAGACCCCTCAGTGGAATGGGAGAGAGATGAGTCACTTGGCGTGATGCAGCAACTAGGTCATTGGTATTGCTTGATGTGTCACAGGACATCCACACGGTCTGCTAACCTGTGTGGGTCGTTGAAGTCATCATCCGCAAGGAGTAGGCAGATGTCTTCTGGCATCTGTTCGAGGAATATCTGCTCAAACAATAAGCAGGGCCTGTGGATATCCACGAACTCCAACATATTATTCATAAGGGTGGACGGTGTGCTGTCACCCAAGCCGTCCGCGGAGGGAAAGTGCGGATAAGGAGCTCCTTAATTGCCTTATACCTGTTGGCAGCTGATGGCTGATGAAAGAAGTCGATGATTCGTTAGGCAGTCTCCTGGTTGAGTGAACTGGCCATGTAGTAATATCTTGTGGAGTCTACGGTGATCTGTCTGAAACTGGGCCTCAGCATGTTCGAACCAGACTAGCGGCTGTGAGGTCCAAAAGATCGGCAGCTTCAATGAGACTGCATTCTGTCTGCTCGTGTCATTCATCGTGGGGTCAAAATTGTCATTTTGGACCATCAGGGTCACCACTGTGGTCAGTGTGCTGTGCAGTGAATGAAAGAAAAACCACACTGAAGCTGTGAGTGAGCTGAACCAACCAACTGACTTTATTGGAACTCTCTGCGAGCTTATCAGCACCACTCCCATGATCCTTTGTGCCTCCCTGGATCCATTGTGACATCAGCCCAGTGTAAGTCTGTACCTCCTACCTCCTTGACCCACTTTGTTTGCGGATCAGTGTAGCCCACTACAACCTATTCTTTGGTGACCCTTTTGCTCTTAATAGACCAGTATTGGGCAGCACAGTTTGCGTAGCAATTAGCACAATGGTATTACAGTACCAGCAACCTGGATTTAAATTTTGCGCTGTCCATAAGGAGTTTGTATGTTCTCCCAGTGTCTGTGTGGGTTTCCTCTGGGTGCTACTGTTTCGTCCCATCTTTCAAAACGTTGCAGGGATTGTAGGCTAATTGGTGTATTTGGAGAGCTTGGGCTCATGGGGTGGAAGTGCCTGTTACTGCACTGTATTTCTTTATTTTTAAAATTCTCCCTTGCACTTTCTGCCAAAACCTCTTTTAGCCTATAATATGTTCCTACATTTCTTGTACTCCTCAAGGAATCCCCTCAAAATTGTCTGACTATATCTGATATATGCCACTTTTTCCTTTCTGATCTGTGCATTTATATCTCTTCTTATCCAGAGTTCCTTTCCTGCCCTTTACCCCACTGGGAACATTTTGTCCTGGACCTTTCTTAAATGCTTCCCATTTGGCAGTCATGCTTTTACTCTTAACTATTCCTAACTTGTGTCTAATCATGTTGAAATTGTCTTGCCCCATTTTAGGATTCTAACAAGGACCAATTATCCTTTTCCATAACACTCTTAAAACTAATGGAATTGTGGTCACTGGTCCCAAAGTTTTCCTCTACTAATACCTAAGTTACCTGACCAGTTTCATTTCCCAGTACAAGATCCTTTCTTTGCAAGGTTATCAGATATTGCTCCTTCCCTTGCAAGATTATCCAACTGGAGAAAGTTCTCTTGGACACACTAAATAAAATTCACCGCATCCAGTGTCTTAACACTTTGGCATTTCCAGTCAGAGTCAGGGAAGTTAAAATCACCTACAATAACACCCCTAATATTTTTACAAACATCAGCAATACTCTAGCTCCAGGGCACTTGTGGCCTATGGTGTACACTCATCAAGGTGACTACTCCTTTTTTGTTCCTGATTTCCACCTGCACTGCCTCACACAGAATAATTCTCTGACAATATCTTATCTAAAGACTAGTTTCTTTGACTAATATTGCAACCCACCTTTCCCACACACAACTCTGAAACAGCTTGTTGTGTACATATCCATGCCCTAAGTTTGTCCACACTCTGTCAAGTTCCTTGCGTTAAAATAAACACAAGAAAGTTTACCTCTCTTAGCTCGATGCTTGACCTCCACCATCGTATTCTATTTAAAGGCATCTCCTGTGCCTTCCTTGCTCTCCTTAATCTTTTTAATTGTGCTCTCTCCATCTTGAATCCCATCCTGCTGCCAGGCTACTTGAGAGCCTCATAGGTGAATCAACCAAATCTCCCTGGCAGGATATTGGTCCCCCTTTGGTTCAAGTTTACCCCTTCTCTTGTATAGGTCACCTCAGCTCTAGAAGAGATTCCAATTGTTTATAAACCCTCTCCCCTGCACTAACTGCTCGTGCTCTGTCCTCTTAATCTTACTCTTATTGGCACATGGTAGGAATCCAGAGATTACTACCTTGGGTGTCCTACTTTTCTTTCTTTTTAAAATATTTTTATTGGCGTTTACATTATAAGAAATTAAACAGTACAGTTATATATTGTGCAATAAGATTCAAGAAAAAAAATTATTACAAAAAACTTTTCATGATTTAAAAAAAAATCCAGAGCACAATCATATTAATAAAATTTAACCACACACCAAAAAAAACCCAAAAGAAAAATTTAAAAAAAAATCAAAACCCCCTCCATTAAGGTTGAAAGTTAATACTTAGGAATCAAGAGACAACAACTTGGAAATGGACAGCACAGCACCAAAGTTTCAAAATAACCCTAATTCTTAAGATTATGATAATAATCCATGAATGGCCCCATGTCTTTTGGAAGTTAATATTTTGAATCTTTGATGGCATATCTAATTATTTCTAAACTTAAACAAGTGATAATATTTAAGCTGTGTGTGTGTTTGTGTGTGTGTGTGGTATTGTGTTTCCATTTAATCAAAAATTGTGCGCCTGGCTATCAATGAAGTAAAAGATAAAATTTGATTTTGAGTTGAGTCAGTAAAACATCTTGAAATGATCCGAATAGAGCAATTAAAGGGTAAAATTCCAATTTGAACTTGAGAATCACCGATAATGTTTTAAAAATAGCTTTCCAAAATGTTTCTAAGCTAGTCCAAGTCCAGAACATGTGAACTAAAGAAGCATCACCAATTTTACATTTGTCACACAGAGGATTTATATCAGAATTTTAAATTTTTTAAAACTTTAGACATATGTACTCTGTGGACCATTTTAAATTACAACAAACAGTGTCATGCACAAAAGGAGGTAGTATTAATCAAATTGCAAAGAGAGTCCCACACCTCATCTGAGAATGAAAGATTCAAATCCTGCTCCCAGTCATTCGAGGCTATTCTTAAATCAAACAAATTATTATAAACAAGAGCTATTAAGCGTTTATGAGAAACTTGTGAATCAAAAAAGATGTTTGCCTCAGGGATTGTTGGAAAATCAGGGATCTGAGTCTAATTTATAAGTATCTAAAAAAAAATGTGTATTAGGTAAATTAAATTTTACTGTCAATTGTTCAAAAGAAGTGAAATTATGAGGAATAAAAAGGTCATTTAAGGTGGTATCTTGCAAAGAAAGTTGAAAGAAGTGATTAGATATAATAGAGCGAGCAAGAGAGAAACTCTGAAATCCAAAAAAAACTTTCTAAATTGTGCCCATAGTCTCAAACTATATTTAATTATCGGATAATCAGTTAGTTTATATAAAGAAGAGGATAAAAAGGACCCTAAAATTGCCAACATGGAAATAGTCCTAGTAAAATTCCCTTCCATCACTACCCATAAATGATGGTCAACTTAGTTATCAAAATATGGCGAAAGAATCAAATTGCAAATATTGATCTGCCAATAATAAAGTCTAAAATTAGGAAATGCCAATCTTCCATTCCTTTTAGCTATTTGAAGATGAACTTTATTTTAGCGGGGATGTTTTCCTTGCCATATGTAGGAAGATATGAGCGAATCAAGTGAATCGAGAAAGGATTTGGGGATGATAATTGGTATAGATTGGAAAAGATACAAAAATTTACGTAAAATGTTCATTCTAATGGAATTGATATGATCAATCATAGAAATAGATAAAGGTGACCATCTTGAAAACAATAATTTAACATAAAAAGATGTTTATAATTCCTAGTAATTATAATACCAAGATAGGTGAATTGATCCTTCACAATCTTAAAAGGAAAATTAGAATATTTTGGTATAGAATTATTTAAAGGTAAAAGTTCACTTTTATGCAGATTCAACATACCCAGAAAACTGACTATTATGAAATAGCAAATCTAATATGCTTGGTAAAGAAACACCTGGATTAGATACAAAAAGCACAAGGTCATCTGCATATAAGAAAACCAGGTGTTCAATGCCTTTCCTATGAATGTCTGTAAAATCTCTACATTCACTAAGAGCAATGGCTAGATGTTCTAATAACAAATCAAAAAGTAATGGACTGTCTTTACGAGTACTCCGTTGAAGATTAAAAGGTTTTGATTGCTGTAAATTAGTAACAATTAAGGCAACAGGACATAAATGTAATAATTTAATCCATTTAATAAAACATGGCCCAAAATTAAATTTTTCCAAGGTTGCAAATAGATAACCCAACTCCAACTGATCGTAAGCTTTATCTGCATCTAAAGAAAGAGCACATTCAGGGACAGGAGTGGGAGATAAATATAAAATATTCAATAAGAAATAAGAATAATGTTTTTTTTTAAAAAAACAGTTCGATCTTCAGAAATGATTGATGTTAAAATATTCTTCAGTCAATGGGCCAATACTTTGGACAAAATAATTCATATTGACATTAAGTAAAGAGATAGGCCTATAAGAAGCACATTCAAGTGGATCCTTCCTCCTTTTCAGGATTAGAGAAACACAAGCTTCATCAAAAGATGATGGAAGATTCCCTTGTTTAAATGAGCCATTAATCACAGAACTTAATTGGGGTACAAGCAATTTAGAAAAGGATTTCTCTTTTTTTTTAAACTTTATTTAAGATTTTATAACATGAATAACATATAGGATTACATTAAAAAAAATTAAGAATAAAATAATAAAATTACAATACAGTATCAGTAATCTAAATAAACTATACCCTCCCCAATAATTATTACACATTAATAACCCAACTCAAATTAGTCCAACCCCCACTTCCCCCCCAAAAATAAAGAGTGAAGAATTAATAATAGAAAAGGATTTCTAAAATTCCACAGGGTTCCCATCAGGTCCTGGAGATTTACTAGATTGTAAAGAAGAAATTGCAAAGGGTATTTCCGAGAGAGAGAGAGAGAGAGAGAGGGAGGGAGAGAGAGAGAGAGAGAGAGAGAGAGAGAGAGAGAGAGAGAGCGAGAGAGAGAGCGAGGGAGAGAGAGGTGTCTCCAAATTTGTATGTTAAATCAGAGAAAGCGTAGGAAAAGTTAAGGCAGTCTAAAAAGTCCACCATTGAACTATTAACATTATTGGATTCAAAAGTATATGATCTGGAATAGAATTCTTTAAAGGTATCATTTATTTTAGAATGAACAATGGGATCCGTACCATCTTCCATCTGAATTTTATTAATTTGTCTCTTAGCAGTCATTCCTTGCAATTGATTTACTAAAAACTTATTGGATTTTCACCATGGATGTAGAACTGAGTTTTCCTCCTCAAAAGTTGTGTTCCATGGGATAAATAGAAACAAGATCAAATGTAGTTTTAAGTTCCTCTTTATTTAAATCAAGGTTTTTAACTTGTGTATACTGTAAATCAATTTGTTTAATCTGATTGATTAAATCTAGTCTTTCCTTATTAGTTCTCTTTATTTTAGTTGTATAAGAAATGATTTTCCCTCTAAGATGTGCTTTCATGGTGTCCCAGACAATCAGGTTAGAAACTGTTGGAGAAGAATTTGTATTAGAGAAAAACTTAATTTGCTCTTCCATAAAATTAAAAAAATCATTATCCAAGAGTAAGGTAGAATTAAAACACCAATGCCTCTTTGTAAATGGAAAGTCCTGACTGTGGCCTTCCAATGAGGAAGTCAAGGATCCAGTTACAGAGTGGGGTACAGAGGCCTAGAATTTGTAGCTTCTTGACCAACACTGAGTGACTAATGGTATTGAAGGCTGAGCTTAGTCTATGAAGAGCAGCTGTATGTATGAATTGCAATTTTCGAAGTGATCCAGAGCTGAGTGGAGAGCCAGCAATATTGTATCTGCTGTGGAGCGATTATGACGATAGGTAAATTGCAGTGGATCCAGAACTTTATTTAGATACAAGTTAATTCTGGCCATGACCAGCCTCTTGAAGTATTTCATCATACTAGAGGCAAGTGCCTCTAGTCATTGAATCTGGTGGGAACCTTTGATTACCACAATGAGAGGTTGAAAATGTCTGTGAACTCTCCGGCTAGTTGGTTGGCACAGATTTTCAGTACCCTGCCGGGTAAGCCATCAGAGCCTGATGCCTAGTGAGGGTTTGCCCTCTTGAATGATGTTTTGACATTGCCCTCGGAGACAGATATCATAGTTGTTTCAGGGTTTCTAATAGGCATTGTTTGGTGATTCTTTTTAAAGCAGGCATAGAAGCTGTTCAGCTCACTTGGTAGTGAAGCATTGCACCCATCTATAGTCTTCCCCTTTGCTTTGTAGGCTATAATGGCCTGCACTCTCACCCGTAGCTGGTGTGTATCTGTCTCTGTTAGTAGGATTCATTTAGGGATTAATTTCTAAAATGTGTTGCATTTCTATGATTAATATTAAGAGTGCTTGGAAAGGTGACTTGTAAACTATTTTTTCCAAGGATATATGGACCAAGTGTTTAAAATTGGCCCATTCCTCTTCCATTTGTGCACATCATTCACTTTTTCAATTCAAGAAAGTAAAAAAGATAAATTAGCTGAGATTTTTCCGACTATCAACCCTTTATGTTTCAGATGTTGTGATGGGGTTGCTTCCTTATTTCATATGTTTTGGTCCTAATCAGCATTAGCATTGGAAGGAAAAATTTAATGCTTTTCCTGTATTTTCTCGGTTACTATTCAACCTCATCCCATTGCAGCTTTATTTGATGTGGCATCTGTTTATCATTAGTTGCGATGTTTATTTTTATTTTTAGGACACATTGTAATGACTTTGTATCGGTACAGAAAATCTTTGTATTTTACACACACACACACACACACACACACACACACACACACACACACACACACACACACACACACACACACACACACACACAGACACAATGTATATAAATAAAAAATCAATAAACAAAATTCTTGTGACCTCTTTCCAAACTGATCTGGAGGCAAGCTGGATATAGCAAAGTAGGCTTAAATCCTTTCTTGTATAGCTTAATCGTGATTTCTGTGTATTCTTTCTGCATGTCCCTAATTTCAGGGCAAAAATGTTCAATGAGTCAAATTTGTTGACCCTGGAGGTTCAAATTTCTTTTCTGATGAGCTTCACGAATAACATGATTCTTCTTCGGGTAATAATGAAATTGGAGAATTACCGAACGTGAATGATGCCTGGAAACTAGAGACCTATGTGGCCTGTCAAGCTTGGACTTAGTATCAAAAAAAAATCTCTTCCAAACACCTCCATGTGTAGATTTGAAAATAAGTCAGTCAACTAACCATTTCCCTATCTTCTTTTATGCCCAAGATCCGTAAGTTCTGTCACCTGCTTCTGCTCTCCAAATCAACCACCCCTGAGGCTAATTTGGAGTTGCTTGTACACATTTTGGCACATCAAGTTTCTAAAATATCTTTATGTTCATTAACAGACTCAAACCATTCTCAACAGTTTCCACACGCTTGTCAACTGCTGAAATCATTTGTAGAACCTTTTCAAGAGTCAATTTAATTTTTTGTTTACTTTTTTTTACTGCTGCAGTTACATCTTGTGTTGTATCCTGTGAGTGTATGAAACTCAGACTATAGTCAGAGGGCTATCTCTTCTTCCATTTTGCCTTCTTTACCATTTTTATTGTTTAAACACCTCCAGTCACCACCATTTCAAAATGCAATACAGCTCTAATACTAAATATTGAAGGGGCAATGTTTAAGACATTTTGGTTAGAATGAAAGGTGTTTGAATGAGAAATGTTTCAGGGAGAAGAGCCTAACTACTGCTACCTAAGCAGTACCTCCTACTTTGTCTTAACTCCCTATATCCATTTTGCAGAACCTCATCCCACTCCAGACCTACATCACTGGTACCAACATATACCATGGCTCCTGGCTTCTTGCCCTTTTTAACCCTTTGGATTCCATGCCCCTGTTTACAGCGACTACCAACAAGAGCCTATATTTATTTTCTGGGACTGGTTTTGTACCCAATCACCAGCTGGTTCATACTGTAATTTACCCATGGGCCCAATCCAGAGTATATATTATGAAAGGTTAAAAATGGCCAGAGTCTAAAGGGTTAAGAGTACTGTTGGCTCGAACTGAGATGTCCCTGACCTGGGAGGCAACAGACCATCCATGGCTCACTCTTGTCTAGTCTCCTGTCGGTCCCTCTGACTTTAGAGTTCACATAACTATTGCTTTCCTTTTCTCTCCCATTCCCTTCAGAGCCTCAGAGTCAGACTCTGTGTCAGAAATGTGGTTGGTGTGACTTCCTTCTGTGAGGGTTTCCTCCTCAACAATATCGAAAACAGTACAAGTTATTGAGGGGAATGGATACAGGGGATTCCTGCACTCAGGCAACACCCTCTACCTTTCTGGATGGTCACCCAGTGACTCCCTGCCTGAACTTTCGGTGAGACCACTTCACTATAGCTCTTTTTTTCAATCTTTTTATTGTTTCAGATTAATAAACATAAGAATGATGTAGAAAGATCGGGATTGCATTAACATTGATTGACATACACAAACACAGACATTGAGCAATATATGTAAACTGAGCCTTCCAAACTCTTAAAGGCCAAACATGAAGATGAATCAAATTTTATTACAAAACTATCCCCCTAACTAAGAAACAAAACAAAAAAGAAAACAAAAGCTGGGCTACCATGTTTCAGTGGTTAAACAATTATTTTGTGGTTAATTCTGCTCCACAAAATAAAATTGAAAAGGATCAACTTACATCATATGAAAATGTTGAATAAATGGCCTCCATGTTTCTTCAAATTTACCTGAAAGGTCAATAGTACCACTTCTAATTTTTTCTAAATTTATAGTTTGGGAAAACCATTGAAATGTAGTAGATGGTTTAGGGCCTTTCCATTTGAGTAGAATGGATCTCCTGGCTATTAAAATAATAAATTCAATCACACAACAAGCTGAAGCTTATAAGTGGCCAGAGTCAGAAACTGGTAGTCCACCAAGTGCAGTAATAGGATGAGGTTATAGGTCAATGACCAAGCTGCTGATATAATATCAAAAATATTTTTCCAATATTTTTTTCAGGGAAAGACAGGACCAAAACATATGTGTCAGAGAAGCTATCTCAGAATGACATCTGCCAGGGTTTATATGGGAATAAAAATGAGCAAGCTTGTCCTTGAACTCATGGGCCTTATGAACCACCTTAAACTGTATCAAAGAGTGACAAGCATACATTGAAGAAGTGTTAACTAATTTGAGAATTTTATCCCTTGTCCCTATATGTGAAGATATCTTAAGTTCTTTTTCCGATTCATTCTTAATTTTGTTAGAAATCATTGGATGTGTTTTCTGGATCAAATCATAAAATGTTGATATTAAACTCTTCTGAAAAGGGTTTAAATATGAAATTTTATTGTTAACCAATCTGATATGGTATCAGAAAAGTAGACAAAATAACATTTTTATAAAGTTCCTAATCTGTAGATATATGAAAAAAATCTAGGCAAATGATATTTATTAGACAACTGCTCAAAAGACATGGGACAGTTATCTATAAATAAATAATGAAAACATAGTATTCCCTTCATATTCCATAAAAGAAAAGCCTGATCAATTCTAGATGGTTGGAAGAAAAAAATTAGATAGAATAGAACTTGACAAGCTAAATTTGATCAATCCAAAAAAATTTATGAAATTGAAACCATATTCCTATTGAATGTTTAATTATTGGATTCGTCATTTGTTTATTCAATTTAGTGAGTGCAAAGGGGAATGAAGCCCCTCAAATGGAAGCCATTGAGAACCCCTGCACAAATCGGTATTCAAAACTTGTGCATCGTGGACATTGAATTTCATTCAAATCTTGTGTTCACTTTAGCTCTTATCTACAGTGTCTTCTGCATCCCAAATGATCCGCTTTATATCCAGCAGCAACTTCAGCTCCTTGATCTGATTAGTTAGGAGAGGCAGGTAACACTGGAAGTTTCCTTGATTTCCCACCTCCAAAAGGAGGAGCACTGGACAACCCTCTCATTTGCACTGACTGTAACCCTGATGCCTCTACTCACTGAAGCTTCTCAAGCCAAGTTTCAATGTTCCACTTTTACACTGAGAGCTGCACTTAATCTTGCCTTTTTTTAAAATTGGTAGCTGCTAGTTAGCTAAGCAACAAGAATTACCTTTTAAAGATGGCACGGTTGGCATAGCCATTAGCACAACGCCTTTACAGCGCCAGCGAGCAGGACCGTGGTTCGAATCCGGCACTGTCTATAAAGAGTTTGTAAGTTCTCTCTATGTCTGCATAGGTTTTCCCTGGGGGCTCCGGTTTCCTCCCACCATTCAAAATGTACCGGAGGTGTAGGTTAATTGGGTGTAAAAAACTGGGCAATATGGACACCTGGGCCGAAATGACCTGTATGTCTAAATTTAAAAAAATCTCTTTAAGCTGCTCCTTCTCTCTCTGACCCCTGGGAACTGAATTTCCTTTTTTCTTGTTCTGAAAGACGCAAATTATGAAATCAAACTGTACAAGTTCATGCTGAAGTACAGCAAATGAGTCCAAAGATAGGGAATAGTTTTATTCATTTCAACTCTATGGTTTGGAATTTATTCAGTTTATTTGCTAAGGGTTTTATTTTCTGATGATTTATAGTCAACTTGTGATTCCATTTTGATATTGCAGAAAGATAACCTGTATCCAGATGTTCAAGCAGTCATTGAATTCAGAAACTTGCTATTAAAATGAAAATGAGGGAAGAATTGTGACTTGCATATCTGTTGCCTTCTCTGTGCAGCATACAAAATTGGTGAATGATGTGGCAAGCAGTCGATTTAAAATTGCCATTTACTTATGAACTTCCAGTGTTTTGCTGACTTCCTATTTCAAATCTGACGTTAATGACAACAATAATGAAAACTAGATGGTTGTCCTCTAATATACTGCCACTTCAATTTGCATTTTCTGTGGTTTTGATTTAAATTGAAACAAATGATCCATATTATTTGTAAATAATACATCTAGGCTCTGGTGCTTGAAAATACAAAACCAACAGCATTTTGGAAAGCAGTTGTAAGTTTTCCTGATGTATATATTCTTTTCCACTTTTGTTGGGCAGTTATATTGTAAAATTCAAGTTATCTTTAATCACTGCTTAGAGTTTAAGACGCACTCGATCATCAGCACTTCTTGAATGTAAATTGGAAATACAGTACAACTCTGACTATCTGAAAAATTTTTTATTTAAAAAAAAAATTCAGATAAATGAGGTTATCTGGAACAAATCAGAAATCCTCAGTAATCCAAAAAATTTTTGGAGCTGAACTGACCTCACAGGTTGAAAAATAATTTACCTGATATGAAATTAGAAGGACGATTGTCCTAGTTTCAGGTAACTCCCTCCCTTCTCCCTTTCCATTTCTTCTTTACCTTCCGCAATTGACTTTTCTCTTCAACTCTCCCTCTCAAACTGCATGCCGTTGTCTCCCAGCTGCAAGCAGTCATCAAGGAGAGCAGCCTCGTGGGCAGGAGCGGGACCTCTGGCTCAGTGGCGTTCCCTCCCTCCTCTCCCTCACCCCTTTCCTCACAGCGGAGCTCCCTGACGCGGATCCTGAACCCTCCCCTTGGCCTATTACTGCACACGCACACCGGACTGCCCGGTGAGCACGAGTGGTAGGCCTAGAAGGAGAGGATTCAGAATCAAGACTCTGGCATCGGGGTTGGGAGCTCCTATGACTGGGGAGACAGAAGCCTCCCGACTCGCCATTGTGGCCCAGGAAGCCTTTCTGGGGATCAGCGGTGGCATTGGGTCTTTGTTGGGGATTGGTGGCGTTTGGGAGGTCTTGGTGATCAGCTGCTGTCAGCATTCTTTTGGTGAGAATTAAGCATTATTTTAAAGCTTTAAAAGCCTTCCCTTGTTGCTGATTGTTGTTTAAACTTCGATACAAGTGATTTGCTGTTGCTACTGGGTTGTTTTTTTGTAAATGACCAGTTCTCTGAAAAAACTTTTTTATCCAACATAGGCCCGGTCCTGATCTTTCGGATGATAGGAGTTGTACTGTAATTAATTGTGGACAGTACTTGAAGATACACTAGAATTTCAGATCTGATTTACAGACTTTTCAGTCTTGCTTACCCATGCTGGCCGTTATCTACCCAAGTTAGTCCCATTTGTTTGCATTGCTTATGTCATCAGCGGCTGGCACTGCTCCTGATGAAGGTCAGTACATGACCACAATAGTATCAAATAACAATGGGTTGCAATCCAGAAAAGAAATTGAAAGTCCTGTGACTGCAGGAGATGCTCCACTTGCACCCATTCCTCCTCCCTCAGCACCATTTGGGGCCCAGAAAAGTCCTTCCAAGTGAAGCAGCATTTTACTTGTGAATCTGCTTTTTGTGGTCTTCTCTACATTGGAGAGACTGGACACAGATTAGAAGATTGCTTTGTTGAGCACCTTGACTCTGTCTTACGCAATAGCGTGGATCTCCCATTTGCCACCCATTACAAATCTCCATCCCATTCCCTTGATATGTCTGTCCTTGGACTTGTACTGCCTGAGTGAGATCACCCATAAACTGGAGGAACAACACCTCAACTTCTGACTAGGCACCCTCCAACCAGATGGCATTAATATTGACTTCTGTCTTTCATTTAAACCCCCATCCCCTTCTACCTTTGTCATCTCTCCATCCCCTGTCTCCTTTCACACAGACTTGATCAATTCTACCTCATCCCTTATCACATTAAATGAACACTTTTTGTTGGTCTGGATTCTTCCCCATTTTTTTGAATTTTGACACTTTCTGATACATCCTGCTTTGCTTTTTCATTTCCCTTGAAGAAGGGCTCAGGCCCGAAAAATCAGAAAAATATCTTTGTCTCCTATAGATGCTGAAAAGACCAGTTGAGTTCCTCCAGCATTTTGTTGTTTTTTACTATAATCACAGCATCTGCAGCCTATCGTGTTTCACTTCTTGACTTCTTTATTGGAAGACTACAGTCAGTATGAATTGAAACGATGTCCCCTCCTCATTGACAATCAGCACAGGTGCACCTCAAGGATGTGTGCTTAGCTCACTGCTCTTCTTGCACTTCTCCCATGACTTTGCGGCTAGGCACAATTCAAATACCACTTACAAATTTGTCGATGTCACCAGAATCACAGACACCAATGAGGAAGCGTTCAGGCGTGAGATAGATCAGCTAGTTGAATGGTGTCACAACAACAATCTTGCATTTAACCTTAGCAAAACTAAGAAATTGATTGTGGACTTCAGAATGGGGAAATCAGGTTAACATAAACCAATCTTCATTGAGGGGTCAACAATGGAAGGGGTTAAGAACTCCAAATTCCTGGGTGTCAGCATCTCTAAATATCTATCCTGGGGCCTCCAAGTATATGCAATCATGAAAAAGGCTTGCCTGGCAGCAGTAGTTTTGGAGGAGATATGGTATGCCACCAAAGACTCTTGCAAATTTCTACAGGTGTACTGTGGAGAGCATTTTGACTGGTTGCTTCACTGTCTGGTACTTTGGTTCCAATGCACAAGACAGGAAAAGTCTACAGAGAATTGTGAGCTCAACTAGTGCCATCATGGGCAACAGTCTACTCCATTGAGTACAACTACAAGAAGTGGTCTCAAGTAAGCACCCTCTATAAGGTCCCTCACCACTCTTTTTTTAAAAAATATTTTATTTTAGCTTTCACAGACTCACAAAATCCAATAAACAAAGCCATTCATGTACATATGCATACCCAAAGTCCATATTTGTCCCAACCCACCACAGCAAATACATTCCAAAAACGTATCTCAATCCCACTCATCATGGGCACATGACCCTTATCAAGACTTATAGGTCCCTCACCACTCTTCTCATGTCTATCATTAGGAAGGAAGTACAGGAGCCTGAAGTTGAATACCCAACAGTACAAAAATAGCTTCTTCCCCTCTGCCATCAAATTTCTAAATGGACAATGAACCAAAGAACATATCCTCACTTTCTTTTCTTTGGTACTAATTTATTTTAAAAAAAATAATTCATTGTATTATTTGTACCCAAAATGCTGCCACAAAACAAATTTAATGACGTTCATGAAAATAAATTCCGAATCAAGAAGTTGATCAATTTCTTCTTCACAGACCACAGGTATCTTAAAATATATGATGTTAGGGAACATAAAATGTGATGGTTCCCCATTATGTGTCCATTAACCACATCAGAAAAGGGGAATGTTGGTAAATTCAGATTTAAGTGAACTTTTAATGTAATAAATCGCCACAGCATATCAATGCTGGTGAATTTAAGTTTTTACAAATTTGATTCCTAATTTTTTTCAACCTGTCACCTGATCCCTTGATGGAGGCTGCGACAAGTGATAAAGAAATTAAGGGATTTGAGATAGGTAATAAAGAGCATAAAATTAGTTTGTTTGTGGATGATGTTGTAGTATATTTAACAAGACCAGAAATATCATTGAATCAAATTGAATGAGATTAATAGAATATGGATTAATATCGGGTTATAAAGTTAATGTTGATAAAAGTGAGGCGATGTCTATGGTTAATATGGATTATTCACAATGTAAGAGACTGACAACATTTAAGTGGCAAAATGAAGCAATTAAATATTTGGAAATAAAAATTGATAGAAATATAAATAATTTATTTAAGTTAAATTATTCACCATTATTAAAAAAGATAGATGATCTGAGAAGATGGAAAGATTTACCAATAGCGTTAATAGGATAGATGAATTGTATTAAGATGAATATTTTTCCAAGAATACAATATTTATTTCAATCATTACCCATTCATGTGCCAGAAATATTTTTTCAGAGTTTGAATAAAATTATACGAGAATTTATTTGGAAAGATAAAATGTCAAGAATTGGTCTTGAAAAATTAACATGGAAATCTGATCAGGGAGGACTAAGATCACCAAATTAAAAAAATTATTATAAAGCAGCTCAATTAAGATTTTTGTCTTCCTGTTATCAAATGGGTGAGAAGATTGAAATGAATAAAATTAGAGAAAGCACCCCAGAACAAATTTTGTATAAATGGAACAGTGAATTGTTTAAAGGAAAACGGAAATAACAAATTTAAAACATATATTGAAAATATGGAATGGGATTCATATGGAGAGAGGGATTAAAAATGATCAATTATCTAAAATGTTGTTAAAACAAAATCAACTTATTCCTTCACTTTGAATAATTCTTTATTGGATAATTGGTATTGTTAAGGGATGCAGAGAATAAAAGATTTTTTCTTAAGATCTTTTTTCATAATTTTTGATCAATTAAAAGATAAATATAATATACATAATAATACGATGTTTGCGTATTATCAATTCATATTTGAAAAAGAGAGTGGGCGCAGATTTGAGACTCCCTAAACAAAGCCAATTTGAAGATATAATAGCAGATACATTTGTTGTTTAGAAATTTATTACCATTATGTATATAAAATTTCAAGAGATTGCAAAGAAAAAAGATTTATATAAATCAAAAATGGAATGGGAGAAAGATTTAAATATACAAATTCAGGAGAAGATTTGGTCAAAATTATGTTATGAAAGTGTTACGAATACAGTAAATGTTAGATATCAAATGGTTCAATATAATTTTCTTCATCAATTGTATTATACTCCACATAAGTTAAATGGACTTAATCTTTATTATTCAAATAAGTGTTTTCAATGTGTGAAAGAAATAGGGACTTTTTTGCATTCAGTGTGGTCTTGTGAAAAAGTGTAAAGGTTTTGGGATGAACTGAGCTTATTATTAGGGCAAATTATGAAGATAAAGATACCAAAGGATCCAAGAATATTTTTACTTGGAGATATTTATGAAAAGGATATAAAATTGAAATTGGGCAAATATCAATAAAAAAATTTAAGTATTGCAATAGCAACTGCAAAGAAATGTATAGCAATATCATGGAAAGATGATAGAGAAGTGTTATTAAGTAGATGGTATAATGAGATGCAAAATTGTATACTTTGGAAAAAATTACATATAGTTTAAGGAATCGAGTTGAAAATTTTTATAGTATTTAGAAGCCATATATGGATTTTAAAGATAGTTTTCTGTCCACCTCTTCTATCTTATCCACTCTTTTTAATTAGTCATTTTTAATAACAATTAATGATTGTATATGCTAATGTTATTGTATATTAAATAGTAGGTATTTCTTTCTTTTCTCTCCTTTTCTTACTTTTGGGTGGGAGGGGAGATGGGGAGAAAAATATAAAAGTTTGTTTTTGTATCATTGACTATGGATATTTTATTAATTTTTTTTCCTTTAATGATGCAAAAAATTTAGTAAAATTTGGAAAAAAAAGCTACTGCAGCACTGCCCTCCCCCCTCTCTCTCTATCTCTCTCTCTCTTCTCTCTCTTCTCCCTCTCTGTCTCTCTCTCTCTTCTCTCTCTCTCTTCTCTCTCTCTTTCTCTCTCTCTTTCTCTCTCTCTTTCTCTCTCTCTTTTTCTCTCTCTCTCTTTCTCTCTCTTCTCTCTCTTCTCCCTCTCTTTCTCTCTCTCTCTTCTCTCTCTCTCTCTCTCTTTCTCTCTCTCTCTCTCTTTCTCTCTCTCTCTCTCTTCTCTCTCTCTCTCTCTCTTTTTTTCTCTCTCTCTCTCTCTCTCTCAGAAGAATCCTGTTTACTTTCCTTCTCTCTGGTTGTAAAAACCAGAGTCCCTCCCACTTTTGAAGTCTCTTCCAAAGCAGTTCCATTGTCTTTTGCAAAGCCACTGGTGCCTGAATGTCTGGCTTCAGCAAAGCTCCTGCATTTTAAATGAGATGTGGTGTAAGTATCTGTTTGTGAAGTGACCTACACTAAACCCCCACAATCAATCTCTTTTAAAAACCTTTTTATGTATAATATAATATAACCCGTAACACACCAAAATCCTTTTTTTTTAAAAAAAATCTTCAGTAGCACACTCAATGCAGGAGGAACCTAATGGATGAGGCATCCTCCACAGAAGGCAATAGATAATGTCTCCAGCTGAAACCTTTCTTTAAGAGTAGCAAGAATCAGACAAAGGCTCAAATAAAAGGGTAGAGGAGGAGCACAGATGATTTGTAAAGGGGAAGAAATGGGGAGGAAGAATAAGAAACTAAGAGGTGGATGGAGGACGAGGCAGCCTCCAAGCTTTGTCGCCATTTCTCCCTCCTTTCCCCATCTGTATTCACACACCACCAGCCACTCTGTGCTCACTACCTTTTAAATTGAGCCTCTTCCCACTTGTTTCTATTCTTGACAAAGCATTTCACCCTGAAATGTTGACTGTTGTCTTCCATGGATGCTGCTTGTCTTGCTTAGTTCCTCCAACATTTTGTGCGTTACTCCAGTTTTCCAGCATCTGTAATCTCTGTCATTTACCTTAAAATCTGTCCTTATGTTTTCAACTCCTCTTCATTGGAGAAACCAATTGAAGTTTGGGTAATCACATCGCAGGACACCTGATTTCAGTCAGTAGAAAGGATCTTCATTTCCTGTGGCCTTCACTTTAATTCTGTTTGCACTGTGACCCATCTGTCTGTGGCCTCCTGCACATTTACAAAGGGGGGCCAATGGAAATTAGGGGAACAATGTTTCAGTCGACATGGCGCACTGCAGCCTTTTGGATTTGATATAATGTTTTCCAACTTTAAGTTCCTCAGTTTCTCTGTTTGTCCCTAAATGGACCTTTTCTGCTGTATCTGCGATAGTGTCCCATAATCCTGCAATGATCAACATGTAAGACTGACAAAGAAATGTAATCACCCTATAATTGCTTCCATTAACATTGGATCTCTTCTTGCCCTACTTCAGATATTCTCTTAATCTAATCCATTCTTTCTCCAACCTTACCCACAACTGAAAATTGTTTTTCACTCTTCAACTTGAAAGGTTCGCTCATTTTCACTTAACACAGTTGTTGCCTGTCCTGAGTGTTTCCAGCTTTTATTTTTATTGCATATTTCCAATGTTTCCAGGGTTTTATCATATTTACTTGCGTGTTTAATATTTAGATTTATGAGCTACAATTGTTAAAGCAGTTACCTTTAGGCAGTCAAGGAGGGCCAAATTGGAGTCCTTCTGTTACTTTAGTAGAAGAAGAGATGGTCTTGATTTACACCTATACTTCAGAACAAGATTTTAGAATAATTCCTATAGTTCTAGCAATTCATTTTATATTCCATATATTAAAAGAAAACCTCTGTAATAGAGCGACTAGAATTGCACAAGGTACTTTAACTGTGGCCTGACCAAAGTTTATGTAGCTGCAACATGTATTTCTTTCAATAGCACTTATGTTTGCCTCTTTTTTAAATTTCTGTTTGAGATTTGGAAGTGAATTAAAATTGTGGTATTGATAAAGATGTAATTTCTTTTGATTCAATTCACTCAAAGGATTGGTGTGCGTTTGTTGTTTATTAATATGTCCCAACTTGTAATGGTGCCACTTGAAAATTGCCATGTTCCATGAAAAAGGTTATAAACTGAATCCAAACCAAACATTTTGTATGTATTTGAAATTTCTTTGCAATGATTGTTGCTTTCAAGCCTGGTGTCAAGGGAGACAATAACACGTCAGTTGAAGCCACAAGTGGCACTTTAATTTCTTTGATATTTCTCTATTTGAAGGAGGCATTACCAATAAAAGCTGCTTATTTGTTGGAGTACTCACAATCTTTGGTTCTTGACATCTTGATAGTGATACCAATGGCATATTCTTGGTGCTTTGTGGAATGTACCTATTATAAAAACTTGAGCAATAATATCTCATCCTATTTCCAAATCTGAGCAGTATATATTACTTGAAAACATGCCAGATTTTTGAACTTTGTGGTCATGACATTCAGCATCAAATGTTACCACAATTATAGTAAACAGTAATGCAAGTCAGTACAAGCTGGTTAAAAAACACTTTTGAATTTCATATGACCTTCAAGGTTAAATTCAATGTGGTCATGACATTCCGCATCAAATGTTACCTGTACTGACCCTCCTTGGATATCTTAGAGTGCTCCATATTGATTTGCATGGAGAATAGATAAATAAACAGACATCCATGCACAAATACATACTCGATATCATGCTATCTTTTGTCTTGGAAAAGAGTCCAGATCCAAAATATTGACTGATCATTTCTATCCATTCATGTTGTTTGACCTGCTGAGCTCCTGTAGCAATTCTTTGATTGCTCAAGTTTCCAGTTTCTGCAGTCTTTCTCCAGCAGTTCAAGGTATATAATTAAATAGAAATAGTTTTAACTTGTAATTAGTTAGTTTGATAAGTATCTTAGATTAAAACAATAAAATTTAACTTAATAAGTACTAATCTTTTTATTTCATAGATACATGAAAAAGAAGAATTGAAGAAAACTCCAATGAAGCAAACCAAAGTCAAAGAAGCAAAGAAAGTCTTGAAGAAAAAAATTAAAGTGAACACAAAAATCACTTTTGATGAAAAAGGAGAGGTGAGTTTCAGTTAACCGTACAAATAAATCATAAAAAAAATAGAAACAAAATGTCATTATTTGTCTCTTTGTGCTGGGCTTGCTCAGAAGAATGAATGTGGAAAAGGCTGGACCATATTTTTACGCTTATAATGTGTGTGTTATATGTGTTGTTAATAAACCAGATTAATCACTGCATGAATATGCATGTGTGCGGTGCACAAGAATTTTTTTCACATGTTGAATAAAAAAGTGAACTTAATTCTACATTAAATTGATTTTTTTTTAAATTGTTTAAATTTAAAATAACCATCTAACGTCTTAAATAATAAATTAAAAAGCTGGACAAACATGTTAAGGTAAAAAAAAACAAACAGCAACTGAAAATACACCAAATTAACCTACAAACCGATGTACATCTTGGTGGGTTGGAGGAAACCAGAGCACATAAGGAGAATGTACAAACTCCTGACAAACGGTAACAATTACTGAACAGACATTAAAGGTTACCACACATCTACCTGTGTTAGTCTTGTTCATCATCATGCGTAACCTCTTCAAATCCTTCAAAGTCGGATTGTTCACCCTCTTCATTAAAATACGTTAGGACTGCCTGCAAGCGTTCTTCTTTAACTGTGGTCAATACTGATACATCACTGCTCTCGTCATCAGTGGTGGAATCACCATCAGCATTAAAAACTATGCCAGCTTTTCTGAATCCACTGTGGATAGTTTCTGTTCTGGCAACCCATTTGCAAACTTCAGTACACCTTGCTCTTTCAACCGTCTGGCTGGGGTGAATTCGTGAGTATCGTTCAGCATCCATTACTCCCATTTTGATCTGATGAATGTCTTGAATGGATAATTACTGAAAATATCAAGTGGCTGCAGTTTACATGTCAACTCACCCAGAATTGCAGTCAGTGTGGGTTCCAACAAAATTTATAGTTTTTTTGTGTTGAATTCTCTTTGTGAGCTGCCATTGAATCAAATATGAGTAACAATTTCTTTGGAAAAAAAAACTCCCTGGTCTAGGCCTGCAACACCTTTCCACCCACAGTTTCATAATGTTGGAGTCCATCCAACCTTTCTGGTTACAGTGAACGATCACAGTATTAGGCAGTTTTTCTCACTGCAATATTACTCTTTTAAATATGATTGGCTTCAATTTAGCGCCAGTTGCAGTGCAGCCAAGGACTACAATAAAGCATGACCTTTCATATCCGGTTGTGGTTATGGACACAGATTTTGTTCCAGAAGCAGCCACAATTCTTGCAATGGGGATGTCAAAGGCCATTGGGATTTCATCCATGTTATAATGTGTTTGCACATAATATGAGTGAAAATACGGTAGATGCGGCAAAGTTGTTTCCCATGGTAGGGAAGTCCAGGACATGAGGACACAACTTTAGGATAGAAAGGTGGCCAGTTTAAACAGATGAGCAGGAATTTCTTTAGCCAAAGAGTTGTGATCCTCTGGAATTTGCTGCCATGGGCGGCTTTGGAGGCTAGGTCACTAGGTCATTGGGTATATTTAAGGTAGAGTTTGATATCTATCTGAATAATCATGGATTCATTCAAAAGTTATGGGTAGAAGGCTGAGGAGTGGGGGTGAGTGGGAGAATGGATCAGCTCATGATAGCATGGACTTGATGGGCCAAATGACTGACTTCTGCTCCTATGGTCTAATTATATTTAGTAAAATCATGGCTGATACTTTTGAATCTCTTTCCTGCTTTCATCCTATATCCTTTTATTCCTTAAATATCCAAATGTCTTTGAATTTCTGCCTTGAATATACTTGGTAACTGAGTCTCCACAAGTTCTTAAATAGTGAATTTCAAAGGATCACCAGTCACAGAGTGACAATATTTCATATTATTTCCATTCTAAATAGTTGATACCTTATTTTAAGATTGTGTCTTCTGGTCATAGGTATGCCAGGGACATCAATCCTCTACTCTTTTGGATGATTCAATTCTGAAGTTTCAGGCCATTTTTGATCAAGGTTTAAGTTATTAGACTATAATAATACCCAATTTAAAATTCAATATGACATGGAACCATTGTTTTGATTTTTTTGGGGAATTTCTTGAATAACGCTTTGCTGCTTAAATGTTTTTAAAAGTCCTTGTTTGTTTAGCAGTGGCCTAAAATCTGAACAAAATGTCTGTGGTTTTGTTTGGACTTTGAATTTGAACAATTAAAGCTGAATTTAAGATGTTGGTTTTGCACTTTTTGAAGAAAGGTAAAGGTATTGTGCATATGACTTTGTGTTTTGGATGCTGTTAGAACAAGTTGTTTTTTATAGTGGTTTAGAAAAATTATCAAATATCTGTCAGCATCACTCTACAATTCGTACCACCAACAGTTCATCATTTTTACTATCTAGGTAGTTCAACAGTGGCCACCCCAGCAAAAAATCAAAATGAACAATGATGAAGATGTTGACACAGGTGGACTAAATGTGGAGAATGCCAAAGAGAGGCTACGTGAAGAGGATAAATATGATAAAGAGGAATACCGAAAAAAAGTAAAAGAAAAACATAGGGTAAGTGGAATTCTAAATAGCAAGAAATTGAAAATTCTGCAGTGTAAACATGGAGGGTAGAGTGAACAAGGGTGAGCTTTATATCACTTCTCTCACACGAGGGTTCATCATGCTATCTGCTAGAGCGCCATGAGAATGAAACATCATTACCTGCACAGTTTCTGTTGCCTTTCCCATTTCTATAAGCCAGACCTTTTCTTTGCCTGTCATTAACTTGTCATTCAGGTTTTATTACATTCCAATCATTTTGTCTTTAGCTCTTGTGTCCTGTAAAGTAAGGAATATGGCTTCTTAATCACCTCTGAACAGATGGAAAATTAAAGGATAAGTACCTTGAATGATGTTGACCATCTTAATCTCTGTATAACACTTGGAAATTTTAACAATTGAAAAATAATATTTTTGAAATTTTCTTTCTTGGATTATCTCATTTTGTTTTGGAAAAGAAAGCACAGCGTTGCGTTGAGATGAGAGCTAGTCGAACTAACAGCCTTGTACTAACGCTCGTAATCTCCCCCACCATTTGAAAATAAACACTGAGTCATCATTACAAAATGCAATTTATTTACAATTCCTTCAAAATGAATCGTGTGCATTTAATTTGAAAATAGATAATGAATAATAGTGAAAATAAATTTATTTACCTACTATCCAAATATGGCTAATTACAAGGATTTATTTTGTGATTGTTTAGAACTTTAATAGATCATGTAAAGGGAATTCTCAGGTATGAGAACATTTGTGTTTATTTTTTATTTTTACAAGATGATAGAAAAGTGAATCAGAATATAGACATTACCCAGATTGAGCAATATATTGTAGTGGAGCTGAGAGTCATTGATGTAAGGAGGAAGTCTTCTGGTGACCACTGACGAAGTTCGATGACTAGGTTGGATGTAAATCATGGGCATGAATATGAGCAAAACTTTGCTCTGACATTTTCCTAGCAAATTTATCAGAATTGGCTCAGTTATTGAATGCTATCATAGGCTTAAGTTTAAAACTAGAAAAGGAAAGTAATATAGTACAGCCTGGAAAAACTAAACAGATCAGGTAACATCTATGGAAAGAAACAAAGTTTCAGATTGATAACCTTTCAGAAGGGTTCAAAGGTTTTGCTGTAAAACTGAAATTCAGCATAGCACAAAATTCTTGTCTTTTCCAGCATCATCAAATCTGAAGAACTAATGCGACCCATCAATCCATTGTAGCATTCCCTAGAGAACTGGTGATCAGTGAAGAAGGTTATCTTGGTGTTGTATTTGGATAAATCAAACCATGTCAGGAATGGCAATGCCCTAAAGAGTGTTATGGAGCAGAGAGACATAGCGGGACATAGCTCTTTAAAGATGGCAGCACAAGTAGACAGAGGAGTGAAGAGAGCATTTAGGTCACTTACCTTCATTAGTTGGGGCATTGAATAAAAATTTGGGACATCGTTTTGATGTTATACAGGATGTTGGTGAGGTCACTGTAGGAATATTGTGTGTAGTTGGCTGTTTAGTTTTCATCAGGCTATAAAGTTGGAAAGAGTACAGTCAGAGCAAACTCACTCACACTGAGCAGACTTTGACGTAAAGAGGCTTCATTTTGTGATATCACAGAGTCGAGCAGGCTGAAACCAGATATCTGGAGTCTCTAGGGAGCTCTTAGATCCCCTTCCTTTATTCAGAGATACAAACAAGCTGTTGTACAGAGTATTATCACAAAAATTCAGAAAGGGAGGTAGTCACTACTGTCAGTATTAATCCCATTTATACGTAACCATAAATTCCAGACTGGCAACTATGACCCCAGTCTGGCCTTGGGATGTAGTTGCTATTTTTAGTTCCATTTTTCTTTATTCTTCCTTTTGCTTTTTGGCTAATTTAATTACTGAAGTGCCAAATTTGCCCCCCAAGTACAAAATAGGTTTGCACAGTTGATGCAAGGATCAGGGAAGTTGAGTTATTTTGAGAGACTGGATAAATTAGATATGTTTTCCTTGGAGTGTGTGAGGTTGAGAAGGGGACTTATTAGATCATGAGGGCCATAGATATGGTGAACAGTCTGTTTCCTGGAGGGTAAGAATCTAAGACAAAAGTGGGATTGTGGGAATATCTCCTCCACAATTTGCATCAATACCTGAACACACAAAACTGTGCACTTATCACTCTGCTCTACTCACTTTACACCTATGACTGTGTGGCTCAGTACAACAACACCATCTACAAATGTACTGATGATGCCATGGTAGTGGGTTGTATACGTATGAGCGATAAGTGAGCATAAGGTGGAAGATTGAAAACTTGGCTGAAAGGTATACTAACAACAATCCCTCACTCAATGTCACCAAAATCAAGGAGCTGATTATAGATTTTAGGAAGGGAAAGCTAGAGGTATACTATCCAGTGATCATTGAGGAATCAGATATGAAGAGGTTAGGCAAATTTAAGTCACTATCTCAGAAGACCTTTCCAAATCCAACATACTAATGTCATTGAAAAGAAAGCACATCAACGGCTCTACTTCCTCAGGAGTTTGCACAAGGTCTTTATGACATTGGAAACTTTGGCAAATTTCTATAGAAGATGTGCTGACTGGTTGCTTGGCCTGGTATTGAGATACCAATACCTCTGAGCAGAATGCCCTTCAAAAGCCAGTAGATGCAACCCAGTTTGGCACAGACAAAACTCCCCACCATTGAGAAAATCTACATGGAATGCTGCCGTCGGTAACAGCAATCATCAAGGATCCATACCATCCAGGACGTTCCCTGTTCTTGTCACTGCCGATATATAGATGCCACAAGACTTGTCTGACCAGGTTCAGAAACAGTTGCTACCCATCACCATCACTCTTGAATGACAAATTCAATCAGGGACTCATTTAAAGAGTCTTATTTGGCACATTACTGATTACTGAATATTTATTTCTGTATTGCCCAGTCAATCTGTTTACATTTCTTTCTTTCAGTTAGCATTTATTTAATTTGCATGCTTATCTTTTTTCTTGAATACAGTTTTTTACACTACCGATAAGTAGAAATTATTCCGGGACAACGGGGTTGTCTGACAATAAATTTGAACTTTAAATTTGACTTGGAAGGGACAAGAAAGAACAGTTTTCCAATTAGAGAGAATACCATAGGCACAAAAAATGAGCTGACAACCAAAAGTGGTGGAGGCAAGTACCACTTGCTTCCTTTAAGAAATTCTTGGATATTATTATAAGAGGGTCTTGGAGGTGTATGGGCTAATGCAGACAATTGGGACTAAAGCGGGAAAACTGGGCTTGTGAGCCTGTTTCCATGGTCTAAGCCTAATCTTTGTGGCTTGGAGTTATATCCATTGACATCATTCATTTATGGCTCTATGCAACATTTTACTTTGATAATGATATATAAAGGGGGTATAGAGGTACTCCCCGACTCATGGCTTACTCAATTTACATTTGGCACATACAGCCAAGTTTTAAAAAATATAAAATTTACGTGGTTTTTATTGACTTTGACAAACTATGACAGGGATACAGGACTTGTAAGAGCCAAAATATGTGTACTTATCTTGTTAATCAGCATTCTGGGGTCCCTAGGCTGGGCACGGTCTTCTTGATTACAGTACGCATGCGTGAATCGCCGGTTGGTGACTCCAATATTGCGAACCCACTGTGCATGTGTCAATCGGCAACTGACGCTTTCGCAAAGGAATCAAGGTGGCCATGCCCAGCCTGTGGACCACGGAATGCCAACTAACAAGGTAAGTACGCATATTTTGACTCTTACATGCCCTCTATCCCTGTTATAGTTTGTCAAATACAAAAGAAACTACAATGAAAAAAAGATTTGAATAAAAAGCTTGCTTTAAGACTTTGGAACTCCACGCGCACGGGCAAAATTCTAACGTGTCTATTCTGAGAAACAACTGATCCTTCAGTCCTAATTACGGTCTTAAGTTGGGGACTCCCTGTAAAAGGGTTATGGTGTTAATGCTGGAATGTTATGCTGAGTTGAAGGATCAGCCAATACAATGAATGGAAATGCAGGCACAAGGGGGTTACCTTAATGTTCCTTATTGATGCCATTGCATAAATTTGTAAGTGGGCATCTTTTTGAAAAGTGAGTGCAAAATGAAAGTTACAAATGTATTCCTGTCACTGAGCTTAATCAAGATATAAAGCCATAATGGTTCACATTTAAAATTAGAAAAAGAGGCATATCTCACAAAAACTCTGATAATGCACTAGTTTAAAGCTGGATTTTTTTTCATATTTGACCTGTTTCTCAAAAGAATGGGGTGGAATAAATTGTGACAATGTAATAGATTTTGTGTTTTCATCAGTACCTTGGATCTGACCGGTTACAGAAAGTTATTCCTTAAGAGTCTGCATTGTCTTCAGGTTTCAGAATAACTTCATTGAGACTTTAGCCCAGTAAACAAAATAAATATCTACCAAACTTTAAATTAAATTAAATTTAATTTAATTCAAATTGACAACAACTGCTATATTTAAATGTTCGAAGGATAACTGGGAAAATTGCTTGAACAAGGTGGTTGACAGTGAAAGCAGCAATTAAATGTGTCCTGTTTTGAAGTGTGAGACATGGAATTGATTCCATTTCAGCTATGGAATAGAAAGGTCAATGTTTGATTACTATTGCTGTATCACATAGAGTACACAAATCACACAGGACAGGTGACCTAGGGAATTGCATGTTTTATTCTGCTTCATTATTTTTTTTGTCACCCTATTGAATCTCCGTTTTGGTTGCCTCTTATAATTTTTTTTCCAAATTTGATACATAGTCCAAGGCAGTCAGAGCAGGATACCCCTGTATTTTGGATGCAATAGAATGGGGAGATGAAAGGGGGAGGAGTGGCATTGCTTCTCAGCTGCGTTCAGGCAGGACAGACCAAAGGGCTCATCTACTAAGGCTATATGGGTGTAGCTGAGGAATGGGAAGGGTATAATTGTACCAGCACTATGGCGGTACTACAACTCCCAGAAAGCATTGAACTGGCCTCGTGATGTCAGTGAGTGATGACGTCAGTGCACGTCGAATGCGTGATTCTGGCTTTTAAAAGGTTGTGCGGATGATAAAAGTAAATCCGTTTGATTCACTCTAAAAATGCCTTGTGTGGTTATTCCGTTATTGTCCACTGCGATTCCAGTGGCCTCATTTGGTGACCCCGGCGAGTCCAAAAACATATTTTTGGACAAACATGGTGTCTGCAGCCGTTGCTGTGAAGCTTCCACCTTTCTGGACAGTTGAGCTTGAACAGTGGTTCCAACAGGCTGAAGCACAATTTCACCTTCGCAACGTCAAATTGCACACCACTCGTTATTACCATCTTGTCAGTGTCCTGGTCCAGGCTGTCACTAAGAGGGTCGGCAACTTCCTTCGGGATCCACCACATTACCAGCAAATATGATGCTTTTAAAGCACTTTTATTACACGTACATGGTATATCCTGTAGGGAAAGGGCAACTAATCTACTACAGCTCAGTGAATTGGGAGACTGTGCCCCTTCAGAACTAATGGATGAACTGCTATTCCTGGCAGCTGGCAAAAGGCCCAATACTATTCAAGCAGCTCTTTTTAGAACGAATGCCAGATTATGATAAGAGGGTCTTGGAGGTGTATGGGCTAATGCAAACATCCATTGGCTGGCTAAAAAGGACATCGAGGAAAGATAAGATAATGACCCATGTCACACTCTAGTGTGACATTTTAGTGGCCAGTGGGACTAAGGAGGAATATTTGGAACATCTTTGTACACTTTTTATTCGTCTTCATCAATCTGGATAAATGCGTTTTTGAGCAAGCAATGATTGATTTCTTGGGGCATAGGATTACTCAGGAAGTCGTGACTCCGCTGCCATCCAAAGTTCAGGCCATTACCAAGTACTTGAAACCTGCTATGGCTAAAAGCCTGCAGGAATTCTTGGGGATGGTAAATTTTTACCATCGCTTTCTTCCAGGAGCAGCTCATATCATGAAGTCTCTTTTTGATTTACTGTTTGGAAATGCCAGAACCATCCATTGGACTGAAGAGGGAAACAATGCCTTCTTGAAGATGAAAGATATGCTGTCTCATCCCACTATGCTCAGCTACCCAGTTTTAAATGCAGACACCACCCTTTCTACAGACACTTCCAGTATGGCCGTAGGAGATACACTTCATCAATATGTCAATGGACAATGGAAACTTAGCATTCTTCAGCCGCTGTCTTTGTGAAGCAGAGAAGAAATACAGTGCTTTTGATAAGGAGCTTTTGGCCATTTACATGTGTATTCGACACTTCCATTTTTTTTGGAGGGCAGAGAATTTACTATGTACACTGACCACTAGCCCTTAACATTTGCATTTTCCAAGGTCACATTGCCCTGATCAGCATGACAACAACAGCAATTATTATTCATTTCAGAATTCTCCACAAAAATACTACATATTTCTGGAAAAGATCATGTAGAGCTGATGCACTGTCCTGTTCTGCTCCACTCAAGGTTTTGTGCAGTCAAGATATTGACTACACAGCTTTGGCCATGGCCCAAGAACAGGGCCACGAGACAAATGATTATCGGACTGCAATCACGAACCTGCAGTTGAAAGATGTCCAGTTTGGAGTTCATGGTAAATTACTCCTTTGTGATATAACGGGACACCCATGCTCAGTAGTTCCAGCATCATGGAAACGTTGAGTATTCGACACTACATGGTCTCTCACATCCATTGATTGACCGTTCATATGGTTTTGGACAGGTTCGTGTGACACGGTCTTTGAAAAAAACATTACATAAATGGCAAGGTCCTGCATTGCCTGCCAGAAAGCAAAAGTTCAGAGGCATATTAAGGAATCACTGGAGTCCTTCCCAGCAGTAGCGCAGCTTTTTGCTCATGTCCATGTTGACATTGTTGATCTACTTCCTGTCTCAAGAGGATACTGTTGTCTTGTTACAGTAATAGAAAGGTTTACACAATGGCCCGAGGCCATGCTTATAGTCGATGCTACTGCAGACACTTGTGCATGGGCATTTACCAGTACATGTTACTTTGGATAGAGGTAATTTACTTCCTCGCTGTGGTTGGCCTTGTCTCACTTGCTCGGTACAACAATACATCATACAAATGCCTTTCATCCCCAGGCCAATGGAATGGTGGAAAGATTTAATTGACATCTCGTCAGCCTTGATAGCTCGGTTAGAGGGCCCAAATGGGCTGATGAGCTGCCCTGGGTATTACTGGGCATTAGAACAACTCCAAAGGAGGACCTCCAAGCTTCATCTACGGAACCTGTTTATGGCACACCGTTGGTGGTCTCAGGGGAGTTTGTCCCCTACCATTCTAACTCCAGCGACGATCCTAAGAAACTGTTGAGCAGGCTAAGGGAGACCGTAGGAAAATTGACTCCTATACCACCATTGTGGCACTGAGAACGCTCTTGTACCTGAAGACCTGAAAAACTGTGAATATGTCTTCGTCTGTAGGGGAACACTTGGTCAACCTTTACAGATGGCTTACAAAGGACCTTATAAGTTACTCAGACAAACTAGGTCAACCTGTATTTTGGACATTGGAGGGAAGCCACAGTCTTTCACTATTGACAGGCTTAAACCAGCTCATGCGGACAAGTCTTCCCCACTGCAGCAGCCAACAGTCTTTGCAGAGGTCGATCATCTAAAAGACAGGCAAACCTTTTTGCCAGTTTGGGAGGGGGGGGTGGCGTATAGCAGCGCTATGGCGGCACCACAACTCCGAGAAGGCATTGAACTGGCCTTGTGATGTCAGCGAATGTCGAGCGCCTGATTGTGGCTTTTAAAAGATTGTGTAGGTGAAGAGTAAATCTGTTTGTTTCACTCTAGAAACTCCTTGCGTGGTTATTTCATCTTGTCCACTGTGATTCCAGTGGCCACTTAATCACATTCATGGGGTTATATTACAGACCACCCAATAGTCAATGAGAATTGGAGGAGAAAATCTGTAGAGATAGCAGACAGCTGCAGGAAGCACAAGGTAATGAAAGTAGGAGATTTGAACTTCTACATATAGACAGGAAAGTTTTTGAAATCAATGTATAGAGGAACCATCTGGAGAGAATGCAAAACTAGATCTCCTATTAGGAAATGAGACGGGACAGGGTGACAGAGGTATGTGTAGGGGAACATTTTTGGTGCAGTGATTATAATGCCATTAGTTTCAAGTTAATTGTGGAGAAGGATAGGTCTGGACCTCAGGTTGGAAGTCTAAATTGTAGAAAGGCCAATTTTGAAGAAATGAGAAAGGATCTAGAATATGTGGATTGGGATGTTGTTTCCGGGCAAGGATGTGTGAGGTAAGTGGAGGGCCTTCAAAGGTAAAATTTTGAGAGTACAGAGTTTGTTTGTTCCTGTTAGGATTAAAGGCAAAGTTAACAAGCATAGGGATATTGGGGATCTAGTTTGGAAGAAAAGAGAGGTGTATAGCAGGTGTAGGCAACTCCGAGCAAATGAGGTAATTGAAGAGTTTAAAAATTCCAAAAAAAACCTTCAAGAAAGAAATTATGAAGACTAAAAGAAGACACAAGGTTGCTTTGGCAGAAAATGTGAGGGAAAATCCTACAGGTTTCTACAGGTATAGTAAGGTCCCCTCAAAGATCAGAATGTATGTATGGAGCCAAAAGAGATGGGAGAGATCTTAAATGTTGTTTTCATAAGTATTCACACAGAAAACTGGCATGGAGTCGAAGGAAATAAGGAAAACAAGCAGTGAGGTCATGAAACCGATACAGGTTAAAGAGGAAGAGGTGCTTGATGCCTTAAAGCAAATAAGGATGGATAAATCCCCAGAGACTGACAAGATATTCCCTTGGACCTTAAGGGAGGCAGGTGTAAAAATTGTTGGGGCTCTGTCAGAAATATTTAAAATCTCCTTAGCCATGGGTGTGGTGCTGGAGGTGGATTGGAGGGTAGCTCACGTTATTCCATTGTATAAAAATAGCTCCAAAAGTAAGCCTGGAAATTATTGGCTGGTGAGCCCGACGTCAGAAGTAGGTAAATTATTGGAAGGTGTTCTAAGAGATTGTATATTCAATTATTTGGATTGCCAGAAACTGATTAAGGATAGTCAACATGTGCGTGGTAGGTTGTGTTTCATCAATCATTTAGAGATTTTCGAGGAGGTTACCAAGAAAGTTGACTAAAGAAAGGCTGTGGATGTTATCTACCTGACTTTAGTAAGGCCTCTGATAAGGTTCCACAAGGGAGGTTATTCAGAAAGGTTGAGGTGCTCAGTATTCATGGTGAAGTAGTGAACCGTATTCAATATTGGCTGGACAGAAGAAGCTAGAGAGTAGTGGTGGATGATTGCTTTTTAGACTGGAGGCCTATGACTAGTAGTGTACATCAGAGATTGGTTCGGGACCATTGTTGTTTGTCATCTATATCAATAATGTGGATCTGAATAACGTGGTAAATTGGATCGGCAAGTTTGCAGATGACACTAAGATTGAAGGTGTTATGGACAACGAAGAAGGTTTTCCATGCTTGCAGAGGGATCTGGACCATCTAGAAAAATGGGAGATGGAATTTAACACAGACGAGTGTGTGGTGTTGCATTTTGGAAAGACAACCCAAGAAAGGACATACATGGAGAATGGTAGGGGACTGAGGAGTGCGTTAGAACAAAGGGAAGTGGGAATACAATACAGAATTCCCTGAAAGTGCCGTCACAGGTGAATTGGTTGGTAAAGAAAGCTTTTGGCTTATTGGCCTTCATAAATCAGTATTATGTATTGGAGCTGGGATGTTATGGAAAAGTTGTATAAGACATTGGTGAGGTCAAACTTGGAGTATTGTGTGCAGGTTTGGTCACTTAACTGCAGGAAAGATATCAATATGATTGAAAGAGTGCAGAAAAGATTTACTGGTATGTAGCCTGGACTTCAGAAACAGAAATAGGCTAGCACTTTTTTCCCCGGAGCATAGAAGCATGAGGAATTTAAAATTTTGAGGGGGATAGAAAGAGTAAATATAAATAGGCTTTTTCCGCTGAGGGTACATGAGTTACAAACCAGAGAACATGGGTTAAGGTTGAAAGGGGAAAAGTTTAAGGAAACATAAGGGGGAACTTCACACAGAGAGTGGTGGGAGTGTGTAATTAGCTACCAGCTGAAATGGTGAGTGCAGGCTCAATTTTAACATCTAAGAAGAATTTGGACAAAAACATGTAAGAGAGCAGTATGGAGGGCTATGGACTGGGTGCAGGTCAGTGGGACTAGGCATAAAAATGGTTTGTCACAGACTAGAAGGACTGAAGGGGCCTGTTTCTGTGCTGCATTGTTCTACGGATGCTGTTGAGGGGGTGACCTAATATGTTAGGCTACCCCAGTCAGGTTTCTGACATGGCGTATGGAGTAAGGGTAATAGAAAAGAAGTTCTGTGGATGGGTGGTATGTTGCCTTTTAGGTGCCAGATTCAGTGATGTGTCTGATTGAGTCCACGGCATTTTCAAGTAGGTGATTGAGCAGCCTGGTGTCGAGTCCTTGCAAGGACCAATGTTGTGAATAGGAAGGGTGATGAGGTCCTGCAAAGTGAGTTGAGGGTGTTGGGTGCTAAATTACAGCAAAGGACCTCAAGAGGTATGATCTCAGGAATACTACCCATGCCATGTGCTTCTCAGCCCAGAAATAGGAGGATAATGCAGCATGCTATGTGGCTAATGAATTGTGCAGGAGGGAGGGGTTCAGATTTTTGGATCATTGGGTTCTTTCCAGGGAAGGTGGGACCTGTACCAGCAGGGCAGTTTATATCTGAGCTGGATTGGGACCAATATCTTTGAAGGAAATTTGCTAGTGCTGCTCGAAAGGGAGCCAGAACAGATGGTGGGGGTAAAAAATGTTAAGCCTGTAAATGTAAAGACAGAAATAGAAAGATTGATCATGGATGGAATAATGTTCTGAGTTGGGTCTGTTTCAATGCAGGTAGAATTGTAGGGTGGAGGGATGAGGTTATAACATGGATCAGCACATGGACGTGTTCCAGAGTACTGTTGTTTTAGATGTAATAAGGAGGAAGGGTGATGTTTCTAGTCAGGGAAAATGCTGCTAAAACTGGACAGATTAGAGATTATTGTAAGCCATGAGTTTGAAATATTTCAATTTTCATTTTACTGTATTTTTCATTTAGTCTATAGTTGTTTGCTTACTTAAAGCATTTTAAATAAGGGGCCAATTAGGGCGATGACACTACAGTCGTCAGCAGAATCATAAAGAGCAATGATGAAGCGTACAGGAGGGAGATACATCAGCTAGTTGAGTGGTATCACCACAACAACCTTACATTCAACGTTAGAAATCAGGAGAACACAAACCAGTCCTCATCAAGGGGTCAGCAGTGGAGAGGTTCAATAAGTTCAAATTCCTGGGTGTCAACATCTCCATGGATCTGTCCTGGGGCCTCCATGTCGATGCAATAATGAAGAAGGCTTGCCAGCGGCTCTACTTCAGAGGAGTTTGAGGAGATTTCGTATGTCACCAAAGATGCTCAAAAATGTCTACATTCTGTCTAGTTGACATCACTGTCTCGTATGGAGATGCCATTGCACAGGACAGGAAAAAAACTTCAGAGTTGTTAACTTAGCCAGTGACATCGTGAACATCAGTTTTCACTTCATTGAGGATATCTACAAGAGGTGGTGCCTTAAGAAAACAGCCTCTATCCTCAATGACCCTCACCACCAGGCCATGCTCTCTTCATACTGCTACCTACGGGAAAGAATTACAGGAGCTGAAGACGAGCACCCAGCAGCACAAGGACAGCTTCTTCCCTTCTGCCATCAGATTTCTGAATGGACAATGAACCACAGTCACTATCTCACTTTCTCCTATTTTCTTGCACTATTTATTTATTTTGAAATGTAATTAATTTCAATATTTGCACTGTAATGCTGCAGTGAACCAACAAATTTTGTGACATGTTCATGACAATAAATTAAAATTCTGATTCTAATGGAGAAATTAGCTTCTTCAAAGTGAAACATCTGATAAGGGCTATAATTTGTTCTAAATGATGTGCTGGGAGAAGTTTAAAGAGTTCCTATAAGTTCAAGGGATAAGTATTCCATTTAAAATAACAATTCCCTTAGCGCTTTTGGCAACATGAGCTGAAAACCAGGCAATCTATTATAAACAGTGTCAAGTGGTTAACCAAACTCAACAAAGGGTATAAATAGTCTGACAAATTGACTAACAAACCTTCGAATACCGCACATGGTATGCATTTTTTTACAAACCAGGTATCCTCCCCATGCGTTATATGTGTGTGTAGCTATACAAGAATATTTTTACATGTTGAAAGTATGCACAATTTATAGCGGGTGTGGGAAAGTTGAACCAGCAACATAGCGAGCGTAGGAATGTAATAGCGGCATTGAAAGAACACACACAATTTATAGCGGGTGAGGGAAAGTCGAACCGGCAACATAGCGAGTGTGGGAATGTAATAGCGGCATTGTAAGAACACACACAATTTATAGTGGGCGTGGGAAATAGTTTATAGCGGGCGTGGGAAATTTTGATCTTGGGAATATCCTCTTAGCCTGAGTGCCATGGTATTCTGAGAAACAGGATATTCTGGCTAGGGCACAGCTCCTTATCAATAGGCTCTTTCAGGTGGACCCTCCGCCTTGAGGGTGGCGGCAGGAGCGGATCTTAACCTGTAGACTCACCTTTCAAGTGGCAGGCCTAAAAGGCTGCTTGCAGCGTTGCCTGGTCCACCTGAAAGGACCTATTCATATCCAGAGGCGTCTTGTGGTGCCTCCGGATCTGATGGAGGAAGGGCGACTAGTGCTGCGTAGGGGATTATGGATAGGGAAGACCGCCATTGCTATGCCGTATTTTGAGCCGCAGAGAGTGGCCCCGGTGAAGGAGTGGCCAGCTGGGCTGTGACAACCTGCACCGGCCATCCCCCACCAGCCGTCCCTGCCCCGAAGTTCCCCCGCCAGCTGCCCCTCCCCAGTAGGGTAGGGTCTGTCAGGTAGCGGGCCGGGGGGGGGCGGCTGTCAGGTAGCGGGGAGTTGTGTAGCCGGCTGATAGCACATTCAGGTGCCTCGGCGGAGCTCAGCACTCCACCGATTATCCCTCCCCGAGGAGGGTTGGTGTCAGCGCCTCAGAGGTGCTTTTGGAGCATTCAGGTGAGTATGTCTTTAGCCGCATGGGGGAGAATATGCGGCTTTACAATGGGGTGTTCAGGCCACCTGTAAGGGCCTAATATTAATTGCCCAGACCTGCCCCCTGAGCAAGGAGATTAACATATCAAGTGCCTCTGATCTGAGACAATAGTAGGTTGATTCAGCCCCATGGCATCAGTTTAATCATTTTTAGGGTTTAAAGAAGGGCTTTTTAAATCATAACAGAATTAAAATCCTGCTTAATTCTGAAGCCTGTCTTTGATTTATTTAATTAATTCCTCTCCAAAACTTATTAATGTGTTGCAGGAGATCATCTATATAATGCACGATTGACACCTCTGGGGGAAGTTGATTGGCTGTTAATTGTGTGAGGTTAACTATGACAGAAAGTGGAATGTGCTCTGTCTCTTGTCCCAAGTAAATGTGAATTTCTTTTGTAAGTTGGAATGTAGAATACGACACCTGTGCAGTATATGCGTGTGCATTCTATGAAAATATTTTTACTCAATTTATGATTTCCTGCACATTATATATGTGTGCACCTTACACGAGTGAAATACAGTAATGGTAAAGCTGTTACATGATACTCCTAATTTTCTTCTAAATAAGTAATATGGTATCTTGGAAAGAATAATTGCTGAAGTTGTGAATAAAGGGAGAAGAAGCAATTGGTCACGTATTAGATAACATAAATCAAACCAAATTAGAGGATTAAAAAAAAAATTCAATGAAAATATTATCTTTGAAATTCAAATCTTATTTATTTGGCCATCTCCATTTTAAGAGAAAACATTTGGGGTAAGTTCCATTTCAAGATTCACATTTGGGTTGGATGCTCATGGCTTACTACATTAATAACACCGCAGCTTGCATTTATATAAGAAGTGAAATGCGACTGCCTGCAGATAATGTGATTGTAGTCAAAACAGAGAGACGCTAGAGCAACACAGCCAGTTCTTGCAGCATCCATAAGAGGTAAAGATATATTACCAACATTTCAGGCCTGAAATATCGGGTAATATGTCTTTATCTACTCTGCTACTGCAAGACTGGCTGAGTTCTTCCAGCATCTCTGTGTTTTGCTTGAATTTACAGAACACCTGTAAACATAGCAAAAAAAAAAAATCAGCCTAACAGAGTCAGAAGGTGGATCATTTATGAAGTGGTGTTTTCATTTTGCTCCTTGTGCAAAGAGATGGTTTTGATGTGTGGTCTCAAAGTTCTCACTACCAAGATTCTCTGCTTTGTCAACAAACATATTTTTCAAGGAGGATTGACCATATCCCTGAATCTTTTCCTCTGACTGTGATAGAAGTCTGAACGAATTGTTTAATCTGGGAGTTTAGTACAAGGATTGTGAATGATGTGGCCTGCACAATGTTACTGATTGAGTATAATGTGGACTTCAATGCATTAGTTGCATTCCTTCCAGTGACTTTGATGGATATTGTAAAGACAAAAGTGGTGAGGCCTGCTCTAACTGTCAGGTGCAGAAAGCAAGTCTGTTATTGCCACTGTTCAATTGTTGATTGAGTTTTGAGCAAAATTTTGGGTCTTGATCTTCATATACCAAAGATTATTCTGGCACATTGAAGATCTTTTTTTTCCACTGATGTCAGCTTTTCCCAAGAGCTACCTCCTGATAGATAGAAAAGTAATGTATGTTTTCCATGGTCTAGCCATGAACCTGGGTCCAGTGCTCTCTTTGTGGTGTTTGCTTACTTCCCCTGTGACCATGTTAGTTTCCTCCCTCATTGCATGAGTAAATTGCTTCAAGTGTGCAGGTGAAGAACTAAATGTAAAGGTAGTCGATAGGAACATGGAATAAAATAAAGTTGGGCTTGGGTTGGAGCAAATGAGTGCTCTAATCCTAAACTCATAAAGTATGACTTTTTGACAAACATAAGTTCGGAGCAGTAATAGAACACACAGCTTCTCTTGTCTGTTCTGCATTTATGAAGATGCTCCACATTTATGCTTACCTCAATAATCTTTATTGTATCCATATATCTGCCTTCAAATTCTCCTCTTCTGTTTTCATTTGAGTTCAAATTGACTGTGAACTTCGATACACCAGCTTCATGCATACTGAGACTGGAAGAGCAGATCAGGAGGTTGGATGGCCTGTGATTCACATCCTGATTCCCACAATGCTTCTATCACCTGCAAGAGCCGATAGAGTATATTCCAGTTGTCTGGATGAGTGGACCTCCAAAAAATTTAACATCATCCAGATTAAGGCAGGCTGCTTAATTAGCAATTGAGTCCTCCAATCTCAACTGCACTTGCACTTGAAACTTTTCAATTATCAGTGGCTGAAGTAACCACCATCTAGAAAGCACATCGCAGCAACTCACCAATGCTGCCCTGATGGTACTTCTCAAATCTTGATCTCTGCCACGATCGGGGCAGCAGGCACATTGAAATACATTGAAATTCCCCCTCAGTTGCACAATTTTAAGACATAGAAATAGATTTACTAATGATAAAGGAACATTCAAATAAATATTGGAACCCCATACACTGCAGCAGCAGGGGAGTGCCTCTCCCACATGGTTTTGCAGAAGGTGCCCTGCAGGAATGGGCAATAAGTGGTATCCATGTGCTGCTCATATGACCTGAAGATGAATAAAAAAATAGATCACAGAGTTCCGAATGTCTACCTCTCATTTCTACCCTAATCTTGTAACAATGAATGTTTATTGATATCAAGTAAATTAAATAAGTTTGCATGGATTGAAAAGCTAAAAACAGGCAAATGGACTTTTGGCTTCTTATTCCTGAATATTTATTTATCTGTCATTTTATATTTTTCCTTTTTTCTGCCTTTTTTATGGTACTTTTAATTGATGCTATGTATCTGTGTGGCTGCAGCAAGTAAGGAATTTGGTGCCCCTGAACATTATACTTATGTCTTCTTTCTTTGGCTTGGCTTCGCGGACGAAGATTTATGGAGGGGGTAAATGTCCACGTCAGCTGCAGGCTCGTTTGTGGCTGACAAGTCCGATGCGGGACAGGCAGACACGGTTGCAGCGGTTGCAGGGGAAAATTGGTTGGTTGGGGTTGGGTGTTGGATTTTTCCTCCTTTGCCTTTTGTCAGTGAGGTGGGCTCTGCGGTCTTCTTCAAAGGAGGTTGCTGCCCGACAAACTGTGAAGCGCCAAGATGCACGGTTTGAGGCGATATCAGCCCACTGGCGGTGGTCAATGTGGCAGGCACCAAGAGATTTCTTTAGGCAGTCCTTGTACCTTTTCTTTGGTGCACCTCTGTCACGGTGGCCAGTGGAGAGCTCGCCATATAACACAATCTTGGGAAGGCGATGGTCCTCCATTCTGGAGACGTGACCCACCCAGCGCAGCTGGATCTTCAGCAGCGTGGACTCGATGCTGTCAACCTCTGCCATCTCGAGTACTTCGACGTTAGGGATGAAAGCGCTCCAATGAATGTTGAGGATGGAGCGGAGACAACGCTGGTGAAAGCGTTCTAGGAGCCGTAGGAGATGCCGGTAGAGGACCCATGATTCGGAGCTGAACAGGAGTGTGGGTATGACAACGGCTCTGTATACGCTTATCTTTGTGAGGTTTTTCAGTTGGTTGTTTTTCCAGACTCTTTTGTGTAGTCTTCCAAAGGCGCTATTTGCCTTGGCGAGTCTGTTGTCTATCTCATTGTCCATCCTTGCATCTGATGAAATTATGTATATGACAATAAACTCTCATACTCATGCTGTAATATTCCACTTCCACATATTGTTACTATTTGATTAATAGATTTACTAATAGATGCCAATTTTTCCTTGTGTATTTGGTGGGGTTATGTTTAATTTGGTCTACCACTCCCTTTCATTGCCGAGTTAACTTTCTTGCAAAATTCTCAAATTTCATTGTTAGAGAAAATAAACCAAAACCAGTGTCTTTTCCAAGGCCGAGTGCTCATTATTGAGTACCAAGTTGCACTCAGTCCACCACATTGGACAGGTCACATGATTTGAGTTTGTGACACGTGACTCCAAAAGTGAGTTCTCAAATGGGAAGTTTAAAATATTCCAGAATGTACTGAAACCATTTTTTGAAGAAGTACAACGTACCTGCCCCCCCCCCATGATTTCTGCAAGTCTCTCTTTTCAATATATGCTCATAATTAATAAATAGCTGTAAGCAACCCATGAAAGACAAAAAATATATATAAACAAAAACTGTTCTAATAATCTAACACTTCCCTTGTGAAGTTGTGATTTAATATACATGTTCCATTAATGCATGAAAAAAATTACAACCAAACCGTAAATTCTGAAAATAATGAAGGAAAGGACCCCATGAATTTAGAAAATTAAGGTTAATTACATTAGTAAAGCATCTAATTTTTTTCCCCAGAGTCAGGCATGTCAAGTTTCTGCAAATCTTTGCCCCATGTACATTCAAAATGGAGTGTGAGCATTTGGAGTGGGATTGAGAACTCAAGTTAATTAATTGGGCACACACAGAAACCCCATCTTGGTACGGAAGTAATGGACCACCTCACAAATTACCTTCTTCACTTGCCCTTTCAGGCATCATCTGTCCCATCTGTGAAAGAGTTTGTGGTTCATGAATTTCCTCTTTAGTTACCCCCAAGCCACAGAAGCAGAGAGGAGAAGGAGTCCTGCAAATGCATGACTTCTAATACCTTTGAAGCTTTGTTACCTCTGCTTGAAGAAGTGCTTTTTAAGCTTCTCATCTCACTTTTAGAGCCAACTATTTATTTTGAGATTGTCACCCATACCAGAGGAACCATCATTCCTCCGTCTTTCCTGTCAAGTCCTCTAAGAAATTTGGAATTATATCTTATTCTTCTCAACACGAGAGTTCAGGCTCATTCTGCCAAATCTTTTCTGTTAGAATAATTTCTGGAATGAGGTATTTTCTCTATCTATCACGTTTGTCACAAATCATCCTCTCTTTGGAAAGAAGGCCGGAGAAAGGAGATAATTTCTTTGCTGTCTCTAAGGTAAAGTATTACATATTTAATTTTATTTTGGTCCTTGTCACTATCCCATGTTCAAATTCAAGTTACTTCAAAACATCAGCGGGATAGATAAGTGAACCAGTTAAGTTTACTCAATATTAAAATTTTATGCAGATGCATTTATTTTCCCATTTTCATGGTGCAATAATTCTGTGTTACAGCTGTGAACTCGTAATAATTATTGTTACAATTTGCATTTCCATGTGTAAAAGTTTTTTAAAAATCCCTTGAAGTACCTGGGCCTGTCTGGAAGAATATTTATCATCATCATCAAAAATCAAGGAAAATTATTCCTCCTGTGATGGGCCCATCAGCAATAGAAATTCTTTAAACATAAAAACAGGATCAAACTTTAACTTATTACTATTAACTTAACTCTCTTCTAATTCTAAGCACACATGTATGTAATGTGTGTATAATTTCAGAGAGGTTCTTTGATTCACAGTCCAATCTCACTTCTCCATGTTCACCAGTATCAGGCAATTCTTATACTGTGCATAGAATTTAATATTTATGAATCTTCACCAGGCTTTGGTGCTTGAAAGATAAATGGTTACTGCTCAGGAAGGTTCTTGTTGGTTTTCAGAGAGACATTTTTTTTGTTCGTTGATTCCTTCCGATCAGCTATTTCAGTGTCTTGCTGAAGAAACTTGCCCAATCAAGATTTTCCAGATGATAACCTCTTTCTTTCAGGTCACCACAGAGTTTCTTTTCTGTTTTCCTTATCTCAGGTGAAACATTACACAACCAGCCATCTCCTCTTGTATGGACCACAAGGGATTTGAACAGGCTGAACTCAGAACTCACAACCAGTCTTCAAAATGGGGGTTCAAACGAGCTTCCAAAAGCCATTGCAGAAAACCACCACACTCTCTCTCTCTCTCTCTCTCTCTGAGAAAAACCTTTTTGACTCTCTCTGCTTGCAAAACCACATGAACTTCCTAAAAACAACAAACTCCCTTTACTCAGAGAGTGGTAGCTGTGTGGAATGATCTTCCGGGAGAAATAGTGGCGGCGGAGTCAATTGTATTATTTAAGAAAAGGTTGGACAGGTATATGGATGAGAAGAAGATGGAGGGTTATGGGCATTGTGCAGGGAGGTGGGACTAGAAAGAGGTGGGACTAGAAAGGGGTGTTTGGTTCGGTGCGGACTAGAAGGGCCTAATGGCCTGTTTCCGTGCTGTAATTGTTATGTTATGTTATGTTAGACAGATTGCAGCACCGGACCCAATCTTCTGAGTCCGTTCATCCATTGCTTTCCAAAACAATAATCCATTACTCCACAGCATGTCCAATTAACACTTACTTGTGAAGTCCTTCAGCAAAGCAGTTTCCATCGTCTTTACAAAGGCACTGGGAGCCTGGACTGTCTGGCTTGAGCTGAGCTCTAGCATTTTAAATGAGATATGTGCTGTGAAGTTTGTGTTTGTTTGTGACCTACGCTACGAAAACCCCACAATTTATCTTTCAAAAATATATCTATATATAACAATCTGTCACACTCCTGATAATACCACAAACAAGGAGACATTAAGCATTCTACAAGCAAAGAAAAAACTGAGGAAAGAAGAATCAATAATAGTTATGCAAATATATTTTCAAAATACTTACCAGATCTTCTTTTAAAATAATCTGAAGGAACATTAATCGTTTTTCCTTGAGCTTTATACTAATGTATAGTGTGGCTTGAATAATTTCTTCTAAAAAATTTGAGTCAGTTTCATCTTGAAATCGCATTTATTAAATTTGACCCAGATATATGATTTTTTTCTTTTCCTGAAAATTACATTTTAATGCATAATCCCAGTAAGAATTGGCTCAGAAAACCATGTTTCATTTTGTTTGGAGTTTAGTCAATGAAAAGAATTTTTCTCATCCTAGTTTGGCTAGATTGCCACAGGCGCACATTGCACCATTCAAACCTCAAGGGAAATTTTCACAATCTCAAATAGCAAAAAAGAATGAAGCGGTGCATGACACCTAATGAAATAAAGAAACTGAAATTACTTTTTTCTGAAAACTAAATTAAACTTTAGGAATAGCTATTTTGTGATTCTTGAACTTCAACCTGAAGAATTCATCTTTTTCTTTTGTTTTTAGGTAATGAGACTGAAGAGGAGAGAAGCAAAAAGGACCTCAAGAAGAAGGGGTGTAAGTGTTTAACTTTCATATTTATTATGAATCTTCCCTTGTGTATCCAGCAAACAGAATGGCCCAGAATTTGGTAAGTTTCTGCAGTTCCATTCATTTCCTTTCTTTCAGAAAGGATTAATTATTTCCTGCATTTAGGGTTAATATATTTCCCCTCCTTAACTAAGTCCGAGTTTCAGTGGTGACGGATAATAATTGCTCCGTAATTCTGAGTGTTTTCCCATTTTTGACTTGTTTCATGTGTGCTGATGCTCTAAGTGACGCCTTGTTTTTTTGCTGTTCCATGCTGGATGACCCAGGGCATTTTGGGCCAGCAGGGTTGACTTTCAGAATCCAGACATTGCAAGTGTGGAGAGGAATGGTGCTGGTGGAGCATTATCAGATTTAATAAAATCCAGGCCAGTAAAACCAACATTTTAATAATTGCTTGCTCGATACAAGTTCATTTTATTATCCATTTAAATTTAGAAATTTTGGTGGTCATAGAACCTTGTGTAAGGTGTGGCAAGGTTCTGTTATTCAAAATAATTATAAAATGTATAGATCATCATCATTTAAGATTTTAAGTGGATCATGCAGGAATTGTTGGCAAAGAAAATTTACGTTGGTTCAAGCTTATCCCCTTAAAGTGTATTGTTGAGCAGAAGAACATACTAGGATGCTGGAGGAACTCAGCTGGTCACACAGCGTCTGTAGGAGGTAAAAATGTGTTACCGACGTTTCGGGCCCGGTCCCTTCAAGGTATTAACAAAAATCAGGCAAGCATCTAGATTAAAGACTAAGGGGGAAGAATAGGAGGGGGAAAAGTCCAGACCTAACAGCCAAAAGGTGTTAATTGAATATGATAAGAGGAAAATGGGAATTGATTTTGGCTCTGTGAGAGGAAAGGGAAGAGAGAAAGAGAGCGAGACAAAAGGAGACAGGGAGGAAGATGACGTTGGAATATTTTATGGAAACAGGAGGTCTTCAACAGGGGAATTGGATGGGGATTTGAAATGAGTGGGCACTTGCAGATCGAGTTGAGGTGTTCAAAGAAGCAATCTCCCAGTCTGTACCCAGCCTCTCTAATGTAGAGGAGACCAGGACTAGGAGCAGAAGCAGCCTGTACAACCCATGGGTGATCAACCACCAAACCACAATTTTGTAATGTTATTGTCATGTTCTTTAATTCCCTTGATACCCAGAGATCTATTAATTACTGTTTTGAATGAAAATGTAGCTTCCACATCCTTCCAAAGACTCATCACCCTCAGAAGAATATTTTTCTCAGCTGAGATCTGAATTGGCTTTCCCCTTATTCTGAAACTGTTCCTTGACAACTCAGCCAGTAGAAGCATCCTCGACATAACATTTGCCCTTCTTATCATTTGCTTCTCTTGCACATTGGTTTTCAATGGTTTGTAAACAAACAGCACCCAGATTTTTTTGAATCGCTATCCAATCCCATTATTTAAATACATATTGTTGTGCGTTTATCATATTTTTCTACGTTATGATGAATTTGTCTCCGCCAACTCACTTAGCCACGATTCACGTGGTGGAGCAGACTTGATGGGCCAAATGCTCTATTTCCACTCCGCTCTCTTACAATCTTATAACTGATGAATATTTAGCTAATTTGATCAACAAAATTAAAAAGTGCTACTTCTGGAATTTACATCGACAATGATTTTCAAGACGCCAAGATCTAGGACAGAAAACACTGATTAATGCAAAAATTTCGATGCTTCATTGATATATATGTTTTGGGCTTGCCCCAGTTTAGAAAATTTTTGGAAAAATTATTTTCAAACTTTATCAGTCATTTGTAGGGTCAAATTGGAACCGTGCCCCTTAAATGCTTTATTTGATTTTTCTCAAGAAGAGGAAAAACAATTGACTCCATCTCAAGCAAATTTCAGCTTTTACCTCGTTGATTTCTAGACAGGTAATCGTGATGAAATGGAAAGACAGAACTTCACCTACTCATATTCAATGTTTACAGAATGTCTTTCCTAAGTTTAAACAAAAAAATCAGATACAATGTTAAAGATGTAAAGGTAAATTTTTAACAAGACATGGGGCCCATTCATGGAGTATTACCTTAATTTAAAGAATTAGGATGTTTGGATGCTCCTGAGTAGCGGTTGTCTGGTTTCCTATGTATATTAAATATGCAAATTAAACTTGTTCAGAGGGAGGGGTTTGATTAATGGGGGGTTCTTTTTTTTGTCTTTTTTTTTCTTTTGAGATATTTTGATTAAATGGGTTTGATTGAGAAGGGTACACACAATTTATATTATTTGAGAAATACAAATTATCTGTCTATATTTCAACTCATGTATTGGAATGATATGTGTGTATGTTTTTTTTAAAATTAAACTCAATACAGGATCACAATCCTTTATCCGGAACCCTTGGGGGACAATATGCTCCGAATTTCAGATTTTTATGGATTTCGGAAAGCCCATCCAAATTGTGCTGCTGTATCCACCCCCTTCCAGTCGCCCTGCTGGCTAGCCCAACACCCGCTTGCCTGCCCGACTTGCGCTTTCGGTCTCTCAGCTGCCTGATTCGCGCTCCCAGTCTCCCCCTCTCACCCACCTGACTCGCATTGCCGGTCTCTTGGCCGCCCGACTCGCGCTGCTGATCTTTCATCCTCGTCCGCCCTCGCCGGACTCGCGCTGCCAGTCTCCCCCCCGCTGGTCTCTCGCTGCCGGTCTCTCGCCCATCCAACTCACGCTGCCACCTCTCTCCCCACTTGTTGGATTTTAGATATCCGGATAAAGGATCATCGTGTACCTGTGAGGTATTTTAAAAAGGAAAAACAATCTGGTGGAGGAACTCAGTTGGTTGAGCAGCATCTGTGGGGAGAAAGGAATTATCCCCCTTTCAAGTCTGAATGAGTGATTTCAAACCAAAAGATCAATAATTCCTCGACCCATTGAGATCCTCCAGCAGATTGCATTTTGCTCAATCTTCACTTTATTTGATAACTATTTCAGATAAATATATATTTACTCCAACTCTCAGTTTAGAGATCTCACAGATGTATGCAAGTTACGTGGCTTTCAAAGTAAACAAACTTTTTCCTTTTCTAGCGGAGTTGAGTTTAAATTAAATATGACGGGCAATTAAAGTCTGAACATCTGCAGTGCCAAAGCAAAATAGTTTTAAATTGATTATTGTAATTCTAACTCTTCATTCATTATTATTGATCCAGGGAATATATTATGGATCAATTTATTACAGCCTTTCTGAAAAAAATGATATGTTAGAGAAAATGCAAGTTGCATTGGAAAGCAAACAAACATTTATTATTCTGCAGTTGAGGAACTGGATCAATTGTGACATAAATAGTAAACTGCATAAAACACTGACAACAGTGACAATGACAGGATTTACTGCAGCTTCTCCACAGCCCTCGTAATCATTTGAACTACTTCCCTCCCAAAATTCCCATTTTAATTCAAAGAAAGTGAACAGTCCTGGTGAGGTCACTGGCAAATGGCTGTATTTAATTGTTTTTGTGAAGCCAGTGGTGAGATGCCCTGAATGTCTGCAGTGCCTGTGGTGAAGGTACTTCCACACTGTCATTGGATAAATAGTCTGAAGATTTTGACCCAATGACTGAAAATAAACAGCACTTTATTTTAAAGTTGAGTCAAGTTTGACTTGGAGGGGAATTAAATATGTAAGAATTCCCTGTGTCTGCTATCCTTGACGATTCAGATAAAAGTGATGGTGGATTTTGGGAGGTGCTTTGGGAAGAAGCCCTGGCATGTTCCTACTGGGTATTTTCTAGATCACACATGTCAAACTCTGGCCCGCGATATAATTATATTTGGCCCGCAAGATCATATTAAATATATATTAGAGTTGGCCCGCTGGCTGCTGCGCCAATATAGCGCATGCACACTGAAGGTGAAAATGAAGACGCCGGAGGTGTGGAGGGATCTCAGAGTCACGAATCCCGGGGCTCGGAGCGCCGCACTCAGCCCGCCCGGCTCCCGGACACACAGACGCGGCTGGAGTTGGGGACCATCCTCGCTGGGTCTGCGCTTCAGCGGCGACGCCAGACCGAACGTCTCGTTGGCGATGCCTTCCCCCTCGCTCCGAGCGCGGCGGAACTGCCTCCCGCTCCTTTTGTTGGAGACGAGCCCGGCACCGTGAGATCACAGTTTAATCTCTCTCCAACCATGGGAGGGGGGTGGGAGCAACGCGCTCTTCTCAGCCAATTCCTCCACCGCCCTGGACGCCGGCGTTTCAACGGGGGGTTCAGGTGCCTTCGTCAGGCGACCGACCTGTTGGTCCAAGACCAGGGGAGAGCGTACAAACTCCACACAGACAGCACCTGAACTCGGGTGAACGTGGAGTTGCGACCCCACATTCCACATCAGGACTGTGTGTAAGATTGGGAGCAGTGAGACGGAAGCTTATTTTGTTCCTGTGATTTAAGCCTCTCTTGGGGTGGGGGGGGGGGTCCTTCTCTGACCACTTGCCTAACAATTACCACAATACAACAGTTCTCAACCTTTTTCTTTCCACTCGCGTCCCTGTGCCATTGGTGCTCTGTGATTAGTAAGGGATTGCTTAAGGTGGTCTGTGGGTGGAAAGAAAAAGTTTGAAGACCACTGCTTTAATCATCCCTCATTGACTCGTCATGTGCATGGTTTCAGAACTCCAAAGGAAATGGGCCAATGACAATGACAATGAAAGAGTTTATCCAAAACTATTATTAAACATTTATTTTAATAAGAAAAAGTTTAACATTACATATGTTGAAAGAAGAGAAAACATGCAGATGATGTTGAAAATTTTCAATAAATATTTAGTTCGGCCCTCGACTTAGTCCAAGTTTTTAATTTTGGCCCTCCGTGAATTTGAGTTTGACACCCCTGTTCTAGATTGTCCTTGGCATCTCTAGTGAATTTTGAAGTAACTTAAAGCTTGTGGTTGTGGTGTTTTGAGCTGGATAGTTCAGAGTTTCTTGAGTGCTGTTGAAATATTGTCACCCAGGCAGGTGGAGACCATATTGTTAGGTTGTTGACTGCTGTCTTGTAGGTGGGACAATGCTTTTAAAGTGCTGGGAAGTGAGATGCATGTAACAGAATGGTATGACTGTTCAATGATTGTGTTGCTGTTACTCTTGACAGCTTTTGTCCAAGTATTTCAGTTTCCAGTTATCATCCTCATCATTATCAGAAAATTGCAAAATAAATTAAATATTGTACAGTGACTGACAGAATCCCCATATCTGAATTCTGATGGAGGGAAAGTTATTGAAGACTAATTTATGCCAGGTGCACTGCCTCTGTGCAGCATTTCCTCGGCAATACAGATTTTTCCCTTGATCTTAGTACTGTACTGTGGAGTGAAACATAAAAGTCTGTAGACGCTGCGATTGTAGTAAAAGCGCAGAAATGCTGAAGAAATCAACAGGTCTCATAGCATTCTTTGGAGATATGGATGTATAACTGATATTTCAGGCCTGATCCCTTCTTCAAGGTATGAGTAAAAGCAGGCAGGCACCTGAATTAAAAGATTGTGGTGAAGAAAAGAAAGGGCAGTGGGAGAAGCACAGGCCAATAGACAAAGGGATTTAATTGGTATGGATAGGAGGAATCCATGCGACTCAAGATGCCAACAGAGACAAGTAGCCAAGAAGAAGTCGTCACTGTAGAAATGAGTCTGGGTGAGGATGTGGTCGTAGAGCTTGAGAGCAGCAGGGAGTGCCAATGGGGACCAGTGAGAGGGAATCAAAGAAGAGGAGAACTTCTTCATGGTAGGCATCCCTCAAAGAGATTTCGCAGCGGAGCAACAGACTTTTTTCCACAGCTTCTTGTCCTTCCTGGCTATGTGTCATCTTGTGCCACGCGAACTTGAATGGAATACATTTGCTCTTCTCCAATCTTCCAGTACCCTCCTTGTGACCAGAAATGATTCAAAAATCATAGCTATAGGCCCAGATAACTCTTACCTCACTTCCCAGAGCAGCCTGGGATATATCGAGTCTGACATACACATTTTAAAAAACGATCCAACATTTCTGCTTCCTTAATCTCCACTTTGCCCAGCAACGGTAACAGGAAATTCTTATAGTGTGCACAGAATCTAATATTTAGGAATCTTCACTAGGTTTTGGTGCTTCAAAGGTAAGTGTTTACAGCTCAGGAAGGTTCTTGTCAGTTTTCAGAGAGAGATTTGTTGCTCTTTTGTGTGTTGTCAATTCAGATGCCTGCCTTTTTTTTACTCATATTTTGAAGAAGGGCTCAGGACCATAATGTTAGTTTTATATCTTTACCTCGTTATAGCTGCTGTGAGACCTGCTGAGTTCCTCCAACCTTTCTGTCTTTTTACTCTTCAGCACTGAATTCACCCAAAAGTTACTTTTCAATCACTCTCGCCTAATCTCAGAAATGCTGCTCTTTTCCAAATTTGACTCAAAATTGCAGTGAAGTTCTAGTGGAATACAAGATGATCATCATTAAGTAAGTTATTGCATGAGTAGGTGGTGCTCTGTTGATACTACCTTCCACCACTTTGACAAATAGAATACTGATGTTGCAGTAATTGATTAAATTGGATTTGTTGGAATCCAAAATATTTATCAGTACCGGCAATTACTTGACAAAGTGAAATTGTTTATCTAAGTTGATGCTGTTTAGAGTATGTTGTAAACTAGAATCTTCCTTGGAAAATTAGAAAAGTTCTTTGGATCACAGTCCAATCTCACTGGTTGCAGGCAATTCTTGTACTGTGCTCAGAAGTTAACATTAACAAAGTTCACCTGTCTTTGGTGCTTAACAGGCAAATGGTTACCTCTCAGGAGGGTTCTTGCTGGTTTTCAGAGAGAGGTTCCTTTTCCAGGACATCTGCAACTGATTCCTTCTCAATCAGTCTTGCTGATGAAACTTGCCCCCTTCAGGGTTTTCCAGATGATTCTCTTTCTTTCAGGTCACCTTTCACACCGCCAGTCTTCTCCTTTGACTAGGCAGCCTTCCAAAGTTTCCCAGCTTGTCCCTCTGGAACTGATTTCTGTGACTCCTTCTCTCTCTTTTTCACACCCTTCCTGAGAGCCAAACTCTTCTGTCTCTGTCTGCAAAGATCACATGCTCTCTCAGGCCAGCTGTATTCTGCAACTTTGTTGCTCTTTCTGCAAAAAGCACTCTTTAAAGTCCTGCAAATATTTTGTGTTTTAAAATGTGTGTGTGCAAGCTGCTCTAGTAATTCCTGCCAAACCACCTCAAAATACTCTGTCACAGTGTCCATTATGTAGCAAAGCAGAACTGACATTTCGGGCTTGACCCCTTCATCAAAGTATGAGAAAATGAGTGTGTGTCAGAATAAAAGAATGGGAGGGGGAAGAGGGGAGTGGCAGGGCAAGAGATGATTGATGGAGAAGGGAGGGAGAGGACAGCAGCAATGAGGAGGAGGGGGGTGGAAAGGCAGGAAATGGGGAGGGGGAAGAAAAGGCAAGCAGGTTGAATGAAAAGCAGTGAAGTCAATGTTCATGCCATCTGGCTGAAGCATGCCCAGATGGAAAATAAAGTGTTGTTCCTCCAATCTGTGGGTGACCAGGGTAGGGCAGTACATAAGGCCATGAATCCTACCCAAGAAATTCTCTCCCACTCCACACTGGCCGTTAGAGTCTTCAGTGAAATTTAGATAGGTTAACTGAGTGGGCAAGGGTCTGGCAGATGGAGTACAATGTTGGTAAATAAGAGGTTATCCACTTGGGAAGGCAAGTTGGAAGATTATTATTTAAATGTCAAGCAATTTCAGCATGCTGCTGTGCAGTAGAACTTCCGAGTGCTTGCGCATGAATTACAAAATGTTGGTTTGCAGGTGCAGCAGGCTATCAAGAAAGCAAATGGAATGTTGGCCTTCATTGCTTGAGGGATTAAATTTAGGAACAGGGAGGTTATGCTGCAACTCTACAAAGTACTGGTGAGACCACATCTGGAGTACTGAGTGCAGTACATCCTTATTTGAGAAGGACTTGTACTGGCTTTGGCGATGGTCCAGAGGACTAGGTTCACCAGATAGATTCCAGAGATTAGTGAGTTAGCCTATGAGGCGGCTGATGCTGTACTTGCTAGAATTTAGAAGAATGAAAGGATCTTATAGAAACATAGAAAATGAAAGGCATAGGTAAGAGAGGTAGGAAAGTTGTTTCCATTGGTGGGTGGGTGGGGGGGTGCGAATAGAACTGTAGGATATATCGTCAGGATTCAGGGGAGTAGATTTAGGACATTGATGAGGAGGAATTGCTTTTCCCAAAGGGTGGTAAATCTCTGGAATTCGCTGCCCATTGAAGCAGTGGAGGCTACTTCAGTAAATATATTTAACATAAGCTTGGATAGAGGAATTAAGGAATATGGGGAAAAGGCAGGTTGGTGGAGACGAGCCTATCATCAGATCAGCCGTTGAAGGCTATGCAGGCTTGATGGACCGAAGAGCCTATTCTTGCTCCTGTTTTTAGGTTCTCCTCAAAAATTCATCGTTAATGAACTGGACTGAGTTGTATTTTTGGGATAGTTTCATAAAACATAATTGAGAAATTATATCTGTTGGAGCTTTACTGTGTTGCTTCTTACAAGCAAACCTGCCACTTTGGCCCTAAGATCAGATATTTCTTGTCTCATTGCATTTGTTCACTAGCATTTGATTATGTGAATAATTGAAAATCTCCCCAGGTGAGATTTACCAGAATATACATGACCCATTTCTCAGCTCCAAGTGTATTTCATGGTCTCAGCATCTTTGTTTTTAAAAAATCATTAAAATCCATTTGTGAATAACTGAATAAATTGTTAAAAGTAAAAAAAAAGTTGAGGTATCATTTTTAAAGAAAAACTTTCTAAAATATAGATGGTCTGACATTGGAAATTAGATTAAAGATAGAAAGCTGTACAGGAGAGGCTTGAGTAAAAATGAATATAAATTAGCCATCATCTGAACATTTAACTTGAGTTAATATTTTATTACTGTGTACTGTTCTGATCATAAATGTTGTAAATATTGCAAAGTTGTATTTACCAGATTCAAAGACAGTTTCTAAACAAATCTGACATTGGTAATGTTTCCTTTGCTCTGTTATAACTCTCTGTAACTCTATACTCTGTTTTTACAGCTGTACTCAGTATGAGTTAACTAGGTGGACTGCTCATAAAATAAATTTTCTCACCATACCTTGGTTCATATCATTAGTCTTAATTTATTTGCTAACTTTGGGAAATATTCTTGTATTGTGGAAAAATTATACCATTTTCTTACTCTCATATCAAAATTGAATGGATTTTCTGATTGTACTATCACATTTAAAATAAATTTTATAAAAGTATACCATTTATCCAACATTGATGTAGTGATTAAATAAACTAACTTTCTCTGTAAACTAAAGCTCACTTTTTACACTGATGTGAAAGGATTTACAAGGAGTGGATTTGGACAATTTGTTTTATGGACAGGATGTAGTAGAGAAGTGGAGGTCTTTTAAAGGTGATATTTTGAGGGTACAAAATTTCTATGTTCCTGTTAGGTTAAAAAGCAGGGTCAAAACTTTTCAAGGGATATTGGAAACTTGGTTCGAGAAAAACAATAAATATAAGAAACAAGGAATAAAGGAAATGCGTGGAGATTACCTTGAATGTAAAAAGAATCTTAAGAAAGAAATAAGAAAAAGTTAAAGAAGGTATGAGGTGGCTAGACCAAATGGTGAAAATAAATCCAAAAGGTTTCTCTGAATATGTTATTAGCAAAAGGAGATTGAGGGATAAAAGGGGTCCATTAGAGAATCAGAGTGGACAACTGTGTGTGGAGCCCGAGATGGGGGAGATTTTGAACAAGTTCTTTTCTTCAGTATTCACTAAGGAGAAGGATGTTGAGTTGTGTGGGGTTAAGGAAGCAAAGAGGGTAATTATGGAAACTGTAGTGATTAAGAAAGAGGAAGTACTGGAGATTTTGAAGTATATAAATGTGGAATAATGTCCAGGTCCTGACGGGATTTTCTCTAGGACTTTGAGAGACGTTAGTGAGGAAATAGCAGTGGCTCTGACAGTGATTTTTCAAATGTCATTAGAAACGGGTATAGTGCCGGAGGACTGGTATATTGCACATGTGGTTCCATTGTTTAAAAAGGGTTCGAGGAGCAAGCCTAGCAGTTATTGGCCTGTATGTTTGATGTCTGTGGTAGGTAAATTGATGGAAAGTATTCTTAGAGATAATATAAGTATCTGGAGAGACAGGGTCTGATCAGGAATACTCAACACGGGTTTTCTGCGTGGAAGGTCATGTTTGACCAATCTTGTTGAATTTTTTGAAGAGGTGACTAGGAATGTTGATGAAGGGAAAGCAGTGGATGTTGTCTATATGGACTTCAATAAGACCTTCAATAAGGTTCTGCATGGAAGATTAGTTCGGAAGTTCAAGCGCTAGGTATTAACTTTGAGATAGTCAAATGGATTCAACAGTGGCTGGAAGAGAGATGCCAAAGAGTCGTAGTGGATAACTGTTTGTCAGGCTGGAGGCCGGAAACAAGTGGTGTGCCTCAGGGTTCTGATTTGGGTCCCTTGCTGTTTGTCATTTACATTAATGATCGGGTGGTAAATAGGATTAGTAAATATATGGATGATACTAAAATAGGTGGAATTGTGGATAATGAAGATAGTTTTCAAAGATTGCCGAGGGATTTGGACTGCTTAGAAGAGTGGGCTGAAAGATGGCAGATGGAATTTAATGCTGATGTGTGAAGTGCTTCATTTTGGAAGGAATAATCAAAATAGGACATATGTAGTAAATGGGAGGGCAATGAGGAATGCAGTGCAGTAGAAAGATCTAGGAATAACAGTGCATCATTCCCTGAAGGTAGACTTTCATGTGAATAGGCTGGTGAAGAAGGTTTTTAGTATGCTGTCCTTTATAAATCAAAACATAGAATACAGGAGATGGGAAGTGATGTCGAGACTGTTGAAGGCATTGGTGAGGCCAAATTTGGAATTCTGTGTGCAGTTCTGGTCACCGAATTATAGGAAGGATATCAACAAGACAGAGAGAGTGCAGAGAAGATTTCTGAAAATGTTACCTGGGTTTCAGAAGATTACAAAGAAAGATTGACCAGATTAGCTCTTTATTCCTTGGAGTGTAGAAGGTTGAGGGGGGATTTGATAGAGGTATTTAAGATTATGAGAGGGTTAGATAGAGTTGATGTGGATACAATTTTTCCCTTGAGGGTAAAGAGATTATGAATTAAGGAGCAAAAGTTTAGAACTATCATGAGGGGGAACTACTTCACTCAGAGAGTGGTGCCTGTATGGAATGAGCTTCTGGGAGAAGTAGTGAGTAGTGGCGGCAGGGTCCTTTTTTATCATTTAAGGAAAAGTTGGTATATGGATGGGGGGGCGGGGAATGGAGGGTTATGGGCAAGCTGCAGGTAGGTGGGACCGGAGGAGAGTACTTGGTTCAGGGCAGACAAGATGGCCTGTTTCCCTGCTGTAATTGTTATATGATGTAAAAAGTGCTGTAATTTCTACCAAAATGTACACAAATAACCTTTAATAAGATATGTAATGTGTAATTTATCACATGTGAATTATTTGATTACAAATATAAAACTGTGGAGCATTGGGGCAAATAAAGGAAAAAATGTCTTTGTCCCTAACATCATGGAGGGCACTGTACATCTGGTTACCCTAACAGTAGCTTTTCTATAACACGACCCTCTTCTAGGCAGCTAATTATTCAAGCTAGTTTACAGAAAGACTTAGAAACCAAGTGTAATAAAACGGAAATAAAATAAAGATGGCCACTATTTAATTTCTTCCAGACTGGTTTAATCCCATGTGAACAGAAAGTGCTGCCATTCTGGCAAGTTGTAGAATGCAGACAGTCCTGCTTATGGATTCATGACAAAACTAATGATTGTCCACATGTGATTCTTTATATGGAGTTTATTTGAATATTTGTACACTAGCAATTTTTCTTTACTCAGTCTTAATTTGAACAAATGCTACCTGGCATCCCCATGTAGTTTCAGTATTTTGATTTTCTGATTAAGGTCATATAAATTTCTAATATCAACATATCTCTTCCTGCATTTATCAAATAACACCTCTTTGATAAGAGTCCATCTGCCAAGCACTTCACCACACATTTTCCAGCTGGTGAATGAAGTTCGGTTACAGTTTTGACTTAGGAATTTTGTACCATAATTCATTATATGAAATGAACTATGTTTTGTGGAACATCTTTGCTCTGTCTGTTCCAATAATTGGGACCTCCCACTGGCCATCCATTTTAATTCTATAATCCATTCCCATACTACATGCCTATTCATGGGCTCATGCACTGCCAAACTAAGGCAACCTACTAATGAAAGGAACAAGACTCAATATTCCATCTGGGCACTCTGCAAATAGACAGCATTAAAATCGACTTCTCTGGTTTCCATTAAGCCCCTCTCCCAAATCTTTTTCTTTCCCTATTCCTCTGTCTCCTTTCCTCTGTTTCCCAACTCCCTTCCCTTTCCTCTCCATTCAGAGAACTATCCTCTCCCCTTATCAACTCAGCATTTTTCTATTCTACACTCTCCCCCCATGACCTTTTGACCTGTACTCCAGCCTCTTTCTCCCTCCTTCCCCCATCTTTTTATTCAGGCACCTGCCTACTTTTTGCTCATACCTTGAATTGATCAAAGGCTCAGGCCTGAAACATTGCTTACGCTATTGTTCCTATAGATTCTGCGTGACCTGTTCCATTTCTCCAGCACTTTTGTGTATTCCATGACAGTCATGGCATCTGCAAACTTTCCTCTTTAACTCTGTCATTACTTTCCTCTTTGACATCTCTCTCACCTACTATTCTTAAGGAAATACAGGTGGTCACACTTGATAATCATTTAATTTTTCAGCAATTAAAGATTGAGGTGTGGAAATGAAAATAAATTAACACTTGAGACTGGGAGGTTTTCTGGTTCAGGAGTGTTGATGCTTTATGTTGACAATTCTCATTTGTACTATGGTTAAGCTTCTGTCCAGAAATAAGCTTTTAAGATTTTTAATGAGAGATGCAACATTGCACTGAGAATGATAAAGGAAAGTATTGGGGCAATGACACAATTTGCTTGACAACAGTCCTCACTGTGGGCCAGTTGCATGAAATAGAAATACGTTGGAGGAATTTTTTTATTTTGAAGCATCCTTCATGACTTATGATTATGTCCCTTGTGATTTAAGAGGACAAAGGAAAAGCCATGTCTAATGGGAAGATAATCTCCATTGTACCAATTGATGGACAGAATCTACATCGCAATTCAGGAAGTAGATTCTAAAGGCTGAGTCCAACAATACATGTATGACAAAAGAAGTGGAGAAAATGTAAGAAATTAAGAAATCTAGCAACATACTGACAACTGTGAAATTAACTGATTGTTCAGCACAATTAAGGCTTCTTTTGGCCCAATAGCCATTGAGAGACAAGAATGGAAGTGAACATATCAATGAGGGTAAGTCAGTGGCTGCTAGAAGAAACCCTTTTTGATGGACTCCTTTGCATGACAATAAATTCTAATTCTGATTTTGATATACTGTAATATGGTGTTCGCACAACGTCCACGTCGCATGACGCCCAATTTCACTGAGCATATTGTGGACGTGAAGTGGTGCATACCTGTACATTGATTTATGAAGGCCAATATGCAAAAGCTCTCTTTACAACCCTATCTACCTGTAACACCACTCTCACAGAATTATGTATCTGTATTCCCACATCTCTCTGATGCACCGGACTATTCAGTGCCCTACAATTTACTATGAGGATTCATTTCTTGGTTTGTCCTTCCAAAATGCAACACCTCACACTTCTCTGAATTAAATTCCATCTGTCATTTTTCATCCCATTTTTCCAGCTGGTCCAGATCCCTCTGCAAGTTTTGAAAACCTTCTTTACTGTCCATAACACCTCAAATCTTAGTATCATCTGCAAACTTGCTGATTATTTCACCACATTATCATCCAAATCATTGATATAGATGACAAATAACAATGGTTCTAGCACTGATCCCTGAGGCACACCACTGCAATGCATCCACCACCACTATCTGGCTTCTCCCATCCTGCCATTGCCAAATATAGATCACAACTTCACCATGAATACTGAGCATCTGAACCTTTCTGACAAACCTCCCATGTGGGACCTTGGTCCATGTAGACAACATCCATAGCTTTACCTTTTTTAAATTTCCTGCTAACCTCCTCGAAAAGCTCTACAAGATTGGTTAAATATGACCTACCATGCACAAAGCTATGCTGACTATCCCTAATCAGTGCTTGGCTATCCAAATACTTGTATATCCAATTTCTTGGAATACCTTCCAATAATTTACGTGCTACTGATGTCAGGCTCACTGGCCAATAATTTCCAGGATTACTTTTGGAGCTCTTTTTAAATGATATAACAACATGAGCTACCCTCCAATCCTCCAGCACCACACCTGTAGCTAAGGGCATTTTAAATATTTCTGCCCCTGCAATTTTTACACTAGCCTCCCTCAAGCTCCAAGGGAATATCTTGTCAAGCCCTGGAGATTTATCCACCCTTATTTGGTTTAAGACAGCAAACACTTCCTCCTCTTAATCTGTGGAGGTTCCAAGACCTCACTGCTTGTTTTCCTTACATCCCTAGACTCTGCTAGTTTTGTGATACTGATACAAAAAAAGATCTCCCTCCTATCTTTTTTGGCTCTATACATAAATGACCACTCTGATCTTCGAGGGAACCAATTTTGTTCCTTACTGTCCATTTGCTCAGGTTTTTTCCTCACATTGTCTTCCAAAGCAACCTCATGTCTTTCTGGAAATTTTTCTTGCATTTTTTTATACTCCTCAAGTACCTCCAAACTAGATCCACAATATCCCTCGAAAACCAAGGTTCCCTATACCTGCTAACTTTGCCTTTAATCCTGACAGGAACATACAAATTCTGTACTCTCAAAATTTCACCTTTGTAGGTCTTCCACTTAGCACACACATTCTTGCCAGAAAGCAACTTATCCCAATCCACACATTCTAGATCCTTTCTCATTTCCTCAAAATTGGCCTTTCTCCAATTTAGAATCTCAACCCGAGGCCCAGATCTATCCTTCTCCATAATTAACTTGAAATTAATGGCATTTAAGCAACATTCTGGTAAATGTTCTCAGTAGAACAATGGGAGACCCTAGTGATCTTCTAGGCCATTTTGATGATCCTCTGTATTGACATCCACTCTGATGCTTTTATCACCTTCTCCAGGTCGCTCTCAATTGTGCTCATGTTGAAGATGGTGTTAGCCTTTCCTTCTGCTGCCACCTTAGGAAGTGTAGGCCTGCTGCATCTTCCTGACTAATGAGGAAGTGCTGTGGATCCAGGATAGATCACCCTTTATATGCACACCAAGGAACTTCATGTTCTCCACTCTATCAATGATGGAACCATTGATGTGCAGTAGAGAATGGTTGAACTTCATCCTGCAGACCACAATCGTCACCTTTGTCTTATCACATTGTTCTCCCACCATTTTATGAGCTGCTCAGCTTCTCTGTAAGCCGATTCATCATTGTTTCTGTTTAGGCGATCTGAAATTATGAACAGCTGAAGTGAATGGAATGCCATGGGGTAGAAGTAGTTTCTTTTCCAGGGAATAAACTGAACTGGCATTGAAATTATTTTAGTGCTGATGGAAGACATTTTGTTTATTTTTCCCACCATTTGATGAAATACTTCAAATAAAAAAAATGCTCCCATTAGATTTTGTTTTCCCTTAAATCACACAGATGGCAAGTTTTGTAAGAGAAGAGTACACTTATGGAGCTGAATTTCTTTATTCATTAAAAAAGAATAGCACTTTATCATCATGTCTCATAAATTAAGCAAAGGAACTATGAGTTAGAATAATGCTGGTTGGCAATTCTTAAAGGAATTACAAGTGTTCAGCTTTTTGCACTGTATTAAATCCCAGACAATGCAGACCTGCTGTAAGTAAGGGTTGAGTGACAGATGCTGCTGTCACTAAGTGCCTCATGAGTCTAGCAGCAGATCTCCTTATTTCCCTCATGTCAGAAATGTTTAAAAGCTTTTAAATTCCCTGACCACTCTGCCATAAAACAAAGCTATATGCTCAGCTTTGACCTGTCAAAACTTGTCAGGATTCTTTGGCAGTGGATCTGTATGTCACAGTAAACTCTGTTTTAATCCTTGTATTTAATACAGCACATGAAATAAATATAGTTGGTTTTATTTACTGCTGTATCTTGAGATGGTGGTGAGATCAAGGAAGGGGTACTTAGATTTTCTAAGATGTTGGATGTCTTAAGAAACATTAAAGTGGATGCGTCAGGGCTAGATGGGATCTATACTGAGGGAGGCAGGGGAGGGAGATCTTTGTATCCTATTCAGTCACAAGTGAGGTGCCAACATTTTTCCTTTGTTTAAGTAGTAAAACTGGAATAATCCAGAAAATTATAGGCCAGAGAGCCTTTTGTCGGTAGTTGGGAAATTAGTGGAGAAGATTCTTAAGGGCAGTATTTATTCACAATTGGAAAAGCATGCTCTTACTGCAGATAGTCAATTTTGCTTTATGTGGGGTAAGTCCTGTCTCATAAATTTGATTGAGATTTTTGAGGAGAAAATAAATATAATTAATGAGGATAGGCGGTAGGTGTTGTCTACATGGACTTTAGTCCTTGCTCTACTCTACTCTTTCTACTACCCCTGCTCTAATCACTATACACCTACAATTGTGTGGGTTGGTGCGACACTAATACCATCTACAGATTTGCTGACAATCCACAGTAGTTGGTTGATAAAGAAAGGCGATGAGACAGCATACAGGAGGGAGATTGAAAACTTGGTCAAGTGGTGCACCAACAAACTTTCACTAAATATCACCAAAACCAAGGAGCTGATTGTTGACTTCAGGAAGGGAAAACCAGAGGTGTACAATCCAGTAATCATTGGGGGATCAGAGATGGAGAGGGTGAGCAAATTTAAGAGCTTAGGAGTCACTACCACCGAGGATCTTTCCTGGTCCCAACGCACAAATGGCAGCATGAGGAAAGCACATCAGCACTTCTTCATGGGTTTGGTATGACACCAGAAACACTGGCAAATTTCTCCAGATGTGTGGTTATAAGTGAGCTGACTGGCTGCATCAAGGTCTGGTATGGGAACACTAATATCCCTGAGCATAAAGCCCTATAAAAGATAATAGTCACAGCCCAGGACATCACAGGGAAAACCCTCCCCACTATACAGAACATCTTCAGGGAATGCTGTCATCGGAGAGCAGAATCAATCATCGAGGATCAACACCACCCAGCACATGCTCTGTTCTTGCTGCTGCCATCAGGAAAGAAGTATCGGCGTTGCAAGACTCACACCTCCGGGTTCAAGAATAGTTGCTACCCCTCCACCATCAGACTCCATAACAACAAACTCAGGGACTCATTTAAGGATGCTTACCGTGCACTTTATTGATTTAAAAAAAATGCTCTCTGTATTGCAGTTTGTTTACATTCCTCATCTGTTTACAGTTCTTTATTTGTTTTCATGTGTCCGTTGTGTAGAGTTTTTGTTTGTACTACCAATTAGTGATAATTCTGCTTCGCCCACAGGAAAAAGAATCTCAGGGTTATATATAATATCATGTATGTACTCTAGCAATAAATCTGAAATCTAAAGCATTCAACAAATAGATGAGATAGAAGCAAAGAGGAGGGACTTTAATTAGGTGACATAGCTTCAACGGAGTAGACTGAGGATGAAGTTGTGGAGAAACGGCTTCTCACCAAGAGTAGTGAATGTGTGGAATCTCTGCCCAAGGAAACCGTACAGCTCCCTCATCGAATGTATTGAAGACACACAGATTTTTGAAGAATTGGGAATTAAGGGTTATGGGGAAAGGCAGGTAAGTGAAGCGGAGTCTGTAACCAGATCATCCATGATCTTGTTGAATGGCACAGCAGGTTCAATGGGCCAGGTAGCTGACTCCTACTCCAACTACCTATGTTCGTACAACAACGAGATTTGTGACAGAAAGACTCCCTTGTTAGTGCTTATCAGGAAAAAAAAAATTATAAGACAACAAATTGATAAAAAGCAAGGCCAGTTTGTGGAAATGTAGATTGTTCCTTTCATTGTTAAGTTTTAAATTTAAAATTTAAATGCATTCTCACAACACATTTTGGGAACATTCTGTGAATTTATTTGACACATTATTGCATGCTGCTTATTTGACATCATTGGAACATTTTAAATATTTAATATCCTGATAGAATTTGATTCTGGCAAATGTGAATTTGGCATTTTGGGTGGATTAATAAGACTAGGTTATACACAATGAATGGTAGGATATTATTATTGAGGAACAGAGGGAGCTTAGTGTAGAAGTTGAAGGATCTCTGAAAGCAATGGCACAATTAGTTAAGGTAATGAAGAAGGTATAAGGCAAACTGTCTTCAATAGCTGGGTCATAGAATTTGAGAGCAAAGTGGTTATGTTACTACTCTACATTGGTTTGGCCACCAATGGAGTCCACATTGTAGGATGGATGTTCGTTCACAGGAAGGGGCGCAGAGGAGGTTGACAATAGTGTTGTCTGAGATAACAGTATATGGTATGGAAACAGGCCATCTCGGCCCTTCAAGTCCACGCCGGTTCACCCAAACAACTCCACTAGATCCTCCTATTCTCCCATCTATTCTCCACCCATCACCCTCCAATCCCCTCTTATCCATGTATATATCCAGCCTCTTCTTAAATGAAAGAATTGACTCTGCCTCAACTATTTCCTCTGGAAGATTATTCCATTCAGCCACCACTCTCTGAGTGAAGAAGCATCCTCTTATGTGTATCAGTTAAATTATGAAGAGAGACAGCATTAGGTCCAAAGAGAGATCATATCAATTGGCCAAAAAAAGTACCGCAACCGAAGACTGGGAGCAGTTCAAGATGCACCAGAGGAGGACAAAGGGATTAATCAAGAGAGCAAAAATAAATGACGAAAGTAAGCTTGCGGCAAATATAAAAATCGACCGCAAAAGCTTTTATAAATATATCAAGAGGAAAAGATTGGTGAAATCCAGAGTAGGTCCTTTGTAGTCGGAATCAGGGGAATATATAATGGGGAATAAGGAAATGGCAGACCAATTAAATTCTTACTTTAGTTCTGTTTTTATAAGAGAGGATACAAATAACCTCCCAAGGATGTTGGGAAACATAGAGACTAATGCAAGGGAGGAACTGAAAGAAATCAGTATCTCTAAGGACATGGTCTGGGGGAAATTGATGGGATTGAAGGCAGATAAATCCCAAGGGCCTGATAATCTACATCCTAGGGTACTTAAGGAAGTGGCCATTCAGATAGCAGATGCTTTAAGAATTATTTTCCAGAACTCGATAGACTCAGGATCAGTACCCATGGATTGGAGGGTAGCTAATGTTACCCCACTATTTAAAAAGGGGGTAAAGAAAAAGCGGGAAATTATAGGCCGATGAGCCTTGCATCAGTAGTGGGCAAAATGATGGAATCCATAATTAAGGATGTAATAGCGGAGCATATGACTAGCAGAGAAGGGATCGGACAGAGTCAACATGGATTTACAAAAGGTAAATCGTGCTTGACAAATCTATTGGAATTCTTTGAGATGGTGTCAGGTAAAATAAATGGGGAAGAGCCAGTGGATGTGGTGTACCTGGACTTCCAAAAGGCCTTCGATAAGGTCCCGCATAAACGACTGGCTTCCAAAATCAAGGCTCATGGGATTGGGGGTAAAGTATTGATGTGGATTGAGAACTGGCTGGCAGGTAGAAAACAGAGAGTTGGGATAAATGGCTTGTTTTCTGAGTGGCAGGTGGTGAGCAGTGGGGTGCCATAGGGATCTGTACTGGGACCCCAGCTGTTCACAATTTACATTAATGATCTGGATGAGGGGATTGGATGTAATATCTCCAAATTTGCAGATGACACTAAGCTAGGAGGGGTTGTGTGTACGGAAGAAAGGGTCAGGAAGCTCCAGTGTGATTGGATAAATTGAGGGACTGGGCAGATACATGGCAAATGCACTACAATGTGGATAAATGTAAGGTTATCCACATTGGTAATACAAATCGGAGGGCAGATTACTATTTGAATGGCAATAGATTAAGAGATGGGGAAGTGCAGAGAGACCTAGAGGTACTTGTACACCAGTCTCTGAAGGCGAGCATGCAGGTACAGCAGGCGGTTAAAAAGGCAAATGGTATGTTGGCCTTTATATCAAGAGGGCTTGAGTATAGGAACAAGGATACCTTACTGCAGCTGTACAGGGCCTTGGTGAGACCCCACCTGGAGTATTGTGTGCAGTTTTGGTCACCTTATCTAAGGAAGGATGTTCTTGCAATGGAGGGAGTGCAGAGGCGATTCACCAGGCTGATACCTGGAATGGCAGGAATGACTTATGAGGAAAGATTGCGCAAATTGGGATTGTACTCGCTGGAGTTTAGAAGATTGAGAGGGGATCTCATAGAGACCTATAAAATTCTGGCAGGACTGGACAGAATGGATGCAGATGGGATGTTTCCAATGATGGGAAAATCCAGAACCCGGGGCCATGGTTTGAGGATAATAGGCAAACCATTTAGGACCGAGATGAGGAGGAATTTCTTAACCAGAGGGTGGTGAATCTGTGGAATTCATTGCCACAGAGGGCAGTAGAGGCAGGTTCATTAAATATATTTAAGAGGGAATTAGATATATTTCTTCAGTATAAGGGTATTAAAGGTTACGGAGAGAAGGCGGGGACGGGGTACTGAACTTTAAGATCAGCCATGATCTCGTTGAATGGCGGAGCAGGCTCGAAGGGTCGAATGACCTACTCCTGCTCCTATCTTCTATGTTTCTATGTAATAAAAGAAAAATAGAGGTCACACAAAATAGAGGGCAGAAGGACCAGTACGATGCTGTAACTTCTATAAGATGCTACGGTGAGGATCAACAGATAGAATGTAAAATGGTTGATCCAAAACATTCCATTTAAAGTAAAAATCATACATCGGCACATTTTTCCCTTTTGAAATGTAAACTATCACAGCTGTGTCTTGCTGCCAAGAGTGCACTTTCAGTTGATAGATGTGTAATGAACTGAGATATTAACAGTTTTTGTTGTTGCTATAGTCACAAAGCACTTTTTTCACTGCTTGAGATTTTGAAAGACAGATTAGTATTAACAGCTTTGATGTTTTTTATATCTGTTTTGAAAATTATTATTAAGTATCAGATTATTAAAAAATAGTTTGGATGAGAAGAGTAGATTATAATTGTAAGATGAACTACAATTTATATTTCATTGACTTGTGTGAAAAAAAATCTCAGATTTAATGATTACTGAAGTTTGGTCTTGAGCATTTACTATGTATGTATGTATGTATGCCTATGTGTTGAGTTTGTATAACAGCAAGCATCTTAACAGTTAATAAGAAGCTGTAAAATTTGCCAATTTACCAAAAAGTAAAGCATGATAGAAACCTATACTTTTCAGCCATATTTTATTTAATTATGACTCTCTTCATTCTGTTATTTTGTTTGATGTCGGCTTGTCACTGCAAAGTTTGTCAGTTCATGATTAGTTAAAAATTGTTTTTTTAAGTAAAATTGCAGTGATTGAAAATCTGAAACGAGAGGGGAACCACTTTCCCGATGGCATGATCATACAATGGCGACCCCTTACATTAAGCAATAACCAGGCTGCCTCAAATACTGGCCCATTATAATAAAAATGGAAATTGCCAGAAATGGCCAGCTGTTTACATTTACTCATGTCAGCTCTTCTATCCAAAAGCAAGCAATGAAAATCAAGTGAAGAATCATTTGTTTCTGTGATTTATGGTGGAATTCCTCTCAGAATTGGGAGTAGTATTTTAGAAAATAATATTGAAGCAAGTTCAGAGCTTGGAAAATATTCTGTCAGTGACTTAAATCATCATATTGCAAATGTTTCAGGGAATTCAAAAGCAGAATACTGGTACCACTGGAAATGTTCAGAAGACATCAATGCATAGCAAAGCAACAAGCATTTCAGGCTGATGATTGTTTAGAACTGGAAGTGTGAAGGCAGTGAATTGGAAAGGGAGCCAAACAGAATATCTATGTTAAGGTGAATGGTTAAAAAAGATGCCATTGGAAGGTAACACAAGTAAAGAAATTAAATATGTGACAGCAAGAGGTGTAAATGTGAATTCCAAAAACATTATCAACAACACTTGGCCATAAAAAAAAAATGAGAGCAGTGTTGTGATCAGAAATGTTTTATCTCCTTGAAAATCAAAAGAAAATTACAGATGCTGAAAATATGAATTAAAAAAGTAAATGTTGAAAATGCTCAGCAGGTCAGGCATCAGGTGTAGAAAGAAAGACAAAAGTTGATGTGTCAAGTTCCTCTTGTCCTCACCTACTACCCTTCAGCAGACTGGGAAAGTAAGAAAACAAGTGAAAAGTTGTGGAGGGGTCAGGGAAGTAATAATAAAGGAAGTCTTGCCAAACAAACCTGCTGGAATTCTTTGAGGAACTAACAGGAAAGACAGATAAAGGAGAGTCAATGGATGTCATTTATTTAGATTTCCAGAAAGCCTTCAACAAGGTGCTGCACATGAGGCTGGTAAACAAAATAAGTACTCATGGTATTACAGGAAATATATCAGCAGGGAGAAAAGATTGGCTGACTGGCAGAAGGCAAAGAGTGGGGGTAAAAGTGGATCCTACAATGTGACCCCACCACCAGAAACATCAACTCAACTCTTACCTGCATCTCCTCTATAGATGACACTTTTCTTATTCTAATATATCCTAATTTCAAAATATCACCTTCCAAAGCATGACCTGCGATATCCCAAATTTAGGTCTCTTTAATCTATCAAATCAAACTCTGTGGCTGTTACTCTATATAATTTTAATTCCTTGATAGAACGGATAAACATTCTGCATAGTTTTGCATTAAGACTTTCATAATGATGAATATCAGCATTTACTGTATAATGATACAAAGATATGTCGAGATACAGGCTTAAAGAGATACAAAATGGTATTTAAAGAGGTACAAAAAGTTTAAAAAGAAACATAATTCAAAGAAAAATTTCTCATGCTTATGATTCCTTCACATCTTGTAGAATGAGAAAGCGGTTAGCCTCTGTGGATATTGCAACATAATACATCATAGTCACTATGGTAGCAGTATAAACAACAGTTCTCTTAAAGAGACAGGCACAAAAGAGTTAAAAACTTTATTTCCTGCACATCGGTCCTGCGCCCCCCCCCCCCCCCCCCCACCCAGCCCCTGGATGCAACAGGGACAGAATTCCTCTTGTCCTCACCTACTGCCCTTCTAGCTGCCACATCCAACATATTATCTTCTGCAACCTTAGGCAACTCAAACATGATCCCACCACCAGATCTCTTCCCTCCACCCCCCCCCCCCCCCCGCGTCTCTGGTTTCCACAGGGAGTGCTCCCTCCAGGACTCCCTTGTCCACTCAACCCTCCCCACCGATCTCTCCCTTGGTACCTACCTCAGAGTCTGCAAGAAATGCTACACAGGCCTATACTTCCTCCCTCATCATCATTCAGGAACCATTGGGGTCTCAAAACAGTTCTTCTAGGTGAAGCAACATCAAGTGATCTCTAAGGATCATCCTACATCCGGTCCTCTCTTTCTGGCCCCCTCTACATTGGAGAGCACGGATGTAGACCGGGAGATTGTTTCATTGAGCACCTTCGTTTGGTCTGTTGTAGTAACCGGGAATTCCCAGTGGCCAACCATTTTAATTCCACGCACCATTCCTACTCATGGCCTCATGCACTGCCAAACCAAGGCTACCCACAAATTGAAGGAATAACCCTTGATATTCTGTCTGGGTACTCTCAAACCATCAACTTCTTCATTTTCCATGAAACCCTGCCCAGAGTCTCTCTCTTTCCCTATCCCTCTGTCTTCCTTTCCTCCAGCTCCCCACTCCTTCCCTCTCTCTCCATTCAAAGAGCTATGCTTCATCACTTCTCAACTTTTTTTCTTGAATACACTCTCATCCATATCCATCTATGACCTCTTACTTGTTAGCCTGTGCTCCTCACTTTGCCCCTCCCTCCCTCCCTCCACCATCTCCCCCCAATCTTTTTATTCAGGCACCTAATCCTTTATTCCAATCACCAATCAGAGGTGCGGAGAGACTTGGGAATCCCTATGCAAGACTCCCTGAAGGTTAACTTTGCATGCCAGTGGTAAGGAAGGTAAATGCAATGTTAGCATTCATTTTGAGAAGGATAGAATATAAAAACAGGGATGTAATGTTGAGGCTTTATTAAGCATTAGTCAGACTGCACTTGAAGTATTCCTTATCCTAAGGAAGAATGTGTTGGCATTGAAGAGGGTCCAGAGGAAGTTCATGAGAATGATCTTTGGAATTAAAGGGTTATCATATGAGAAGCGTTTGATGGGTCTGAGACTGTATTCACTGGAGTTTAGAAGAATGAGGGGGATCCAATTGAACCCTTAAAAGAAATGGCAGCCTAGCCGAAGCTGTTGTAATGGGAACACTACCACTGATGCGGACTGGGGAGAGTGGAAAGACAGCACTGTTTCGAAGGTTTCAACTGCCTGGTTCTAATGCTGGCAGCTCTGTACAGGTTTTAAACAGCCTGTTAAAGGAGCCAATGGTGTTTGTAAGTAAAATCCTGCAACTGCAAGATCTGTGCCTAAGATGGTGGTGCCTATGCTCACAGTGGCCACAAGGGTTGCAGTTCCAGGGTAGCAGTGGACTGGCACAGGTTACCAGAAACAGAGAGATCACCCCCTGTTGAGGATAAGCAGAGAAGACCATACAGGGAAGGTGACTACGCTGGCAGATCAACGAGGGGCTCAGCAGTTGAGGTGGCTGTGGGCAACTTACGGTCGGGGGACCCAATTGGATTGTGGGCTGCTGGATACTGTCTCATGGGAATCAGGTATTGGAGCCAAGATGTGAGAGAATGCAGAGGACGAGAAAGACTCCCAAAGGGCCTCAAGATTATGTCAGAGGTTTGAATCTGGAGCTTGGGTTGCCAATGACTTGAACAAGAGACTGTGCGGCTGCAGAGGTTCTGGGAGCACTGGAGGCAAATCCACGGACAGAGGGACTCTGAAAGGACCCTCTTTTGCTCCTTTTTCTCTTGTAAAGGGAACTGAGCAATACTAATGGTGATGTGGTCTGCCTTATGGCAATTAAAAGTTGAACTATATACATCATGTATACATTTTTAAAAGCAACTTTGAATACTGAAAGACCTGGATAGAGTGGATGTGCAGAGGATGTTTCCTGTGGTGAAGGCGTCTGGCACCCAAGGGCACAGCCTCAAAAAATAAAAACATCCCTTTAGGACAGAGACAAGGAAGTGAATCTTTAGAATTTGTTGTCATGGATAGTTATGGAGGCCAAGTCATTGGGAATATTTAAGACAGATAGATTTGTTCTTGATGAGAAGGGAATAAAGGGTTACAGGGGTGGCTGGAGAATGAGGTTGAAAAGGATAATAAATCAGCCATGATGGAATGGCAGGGCAGACTCGATGGACTGAATGTTCTAATTCTTCTCCTTTGTCTTGTGTCGTGAATTTTCTCTGCAGTGAGGCCAGAGTTAAAAATGTTCACAGACCAGTTTAAAACATTAATGGGGAGATTAGAGAAAAAAAAAGGAAACAAAGAGACGTACTACAGCAGTGATACGGAGGGAAGAACTGTGGCTGAAACCAAAAGGACAATGCTGGAAATGGCTCCATAACTCGTCCATGGAGACTTTTCACATGAATTCCCATTGACCAAGCGTATTAGAGCTCTTTATTGGCACTCAAAATAAATACCTTGATATCTGAATTCTTGCCTCACCCCTTGAAATCATCTCCTTTTATCACTGTTTAGATGAGTGTTGTAATTAATTTTGAAGGAACCCAAATTGAACATCAAAGAATAAGTTCCATTAGAAAAAATAACATATAGTTTAAGAAATAATATTGAAAGATTCGAACAAGTATGGGAGCCTTACATTAAATACAATAGCGAAAACCTACCGGGAACAAACATTACCTAAGTTGATGGAAGGAGAAGAGAACAAAAGAATGGACTCAGTAGAATTTCTGGTGTATTTTTGTTGAATGACAACATTGTCTGTCTGGCTTAATGCAACCTAGATTGTATACCTAAAATGGATGAGAGGGGGGGGGGTGGGGGGGTGGCTTGGGAGGAGGGAGGGGGGGGGAGAAAAAGTCACTGTATATGTGTGAAAAAGAAAAAGTGTATATCATGGCGAACGTGATTTATGGTGTGAAAAATAAAAAATTAAATAAAAAAAAAGAATAAGTTACAAGTGAATAAGTGGAACAACTACAGTAAGCATTAGATTGCTGGGTTGGTAATTAACCAAAGGATATGTTCTTTCACAATTTCAGACATAATTGACCAGTCTCTATATTGTTGTATGTTTGCACTCAAACTGCTTAGTCAGCAGTCTCTAGTCTGAACCACGGTTTCAACATAGTAGCCAAAATTTTGTTAGTCTGTATTTTTAAAAATATTACACAGAAAAAAATCTATAGAATATTTATGATATATTAAAACTAGACATACAGGTTACCCGTGGCATGTTAGTCTCAAAGCGCTTGATTTTCTTTTGCATTATAGAACATTGTGGGCCCTTCGGCATGAGGTTATGCCAACCTATATAAAATTACTTCACATCAATCTAATCCTTTCCAACCACACAGCCTATAACCCTCTATTTTAATTCATCCACGTTCCTATCTAAAAGTCTTTAAATGTCCTTATTGTACCAGCCTCTACCAGCATACCCAGCATTTTGGGCACCTAACATTTTTCTGAGTAAAAAAAAACTTTACTTCTGTTGACTCCCCTCAACTTTCCTCCACTCACCTTAAATGGATGACCCGTGGTAACAGCCATTGATGCCATTGGGAAAAGGTTCTGGCTGTCCGTCCTATCTACGCCTCTCATAATCTTGTATACCTCCATTAAATTTCCTCTCATCCACTGTCACCCAAAAGATAAAAGTCCTATCTTGGTTTATCTTTCTTCATAAGGCATGTTCTCCAATCCAGGCAACAATCTGGTAAATCTCCTCTGCACCCTCCCTAAGGCTTTTATAGTAAAATCCTCATTATCTGGCACCTATGGAGGTCGAGGATGTTGGATATGCAAATTTTTCACTTTACTGAAACTCACTCTTAAAAGCCTAACTAATATACCTGCATTAAGAATACACCGTTTAAAAGACAAAAGACAGTGCAAAATGTAAAAAAAAATTAAAAGTATTGCATTTTTTTTATTATTTAAAGTTCATTTTAATCAACTAATTCCCATAACACTGAATTTAAATTTGAACATTGGTTGCTAGCATTGTAACAGTGTTGTGCTGGCCGCGATGCTAGCCATGCCATTTTCATAATTAACCCCTACCCTCAAGTTTACAGATAAAGCCTTATTAATATATCTAATACTAAATAAAAATAAAGACACTCACTAGGTTTGACCTCAGAGCAACCCAACTCACCTCCAGGCAGGTGTCCCAGTTAGACCCTTGGCGCACCTTCCTTGTGCTGACAACCTAACTTGACTCAGCTCCATGCAAATGCCCCAGTCAAGCCCTCGGTGCAATCTGACTCATCTCTAGGCAAGCATCCTGGTCAGGCCCTCGGCCAACCCAACTCGCCTTCAGGCAAATGTCCTTGTCAGGCTGTTGGTGTACCTTCCCCACGCTGACAATCCAACTTACTTCCAGGCAACTTTCCTGTTCAAGCCTCCAGTGCACATTTCTTGCATTAACAACCCAACTCACCTCCATGCAAGTGTCCTGCTCAGGCTCTCAGTGTACTTTTCTCGCGCTGACAACCCAGCTCACCTCCACGCAAATTTGCGACAGTGAAAAAAATGTGTGCGCATTGAGGGCCATTTCCCATTCAGTGGGGAAAACTGGTGCATGTCCAATTAAGTCTCAATGCTTCCGCACAGGGTTCATCCACCCAGTTTTATTCTTTTTATTTATTTCCCTGTTTTTTTTCCCCAGTTGTTTTAGTTTCTGGTTCATTGAATTCTGGATGATGGGGATTTTTCTGTACATCCTTCCTATAATGATGCAACCACGTGAACACAATACTTTGTGATCTAACCAGAGTTTTATAGAGCTCTAACATTACCTTGTGTCTCTTGAACTCAATCCCTTGACCAATCAAGGCCAACACACCTTACACCTTCTTAACCACCCTTTAAACTTGCACAGCAAAGTTGAGGGTTCTATGTACTTGGACCACAAGATCCCTCTGTTCCTCCACAATGCTAAGAATCCTGCCATTAACCATGTGCTCCGCATTAAAATTTGACCTTCCAAACTGCATCAGTACACTTTTCCAGATTAAACTCCATCTGCTACTTCTCTGCCCAATTCCGCATCCCATCTGTATCCCATTGTAAATTCATGTCAACCTTCTACACTATCCACAACACCTTGAGTTGTAATCATTTTGATGTGGACTGTGGGAAATTCATGATCATACAATATGCAGGAACCTTTTATTCAGAACGGCTATCTTTGTTTATACACGTAGGCCTCCAGGCTTCTGAAGTAGCATTTGATTTGTCAATGCATCCAAACAATTTGTCCACTTAATTACTCAATACTTTTAATGAATATGGAGCTGCCAGGTTAACTGTTTTGCAAAACAACTATCAATCTCACAAAAATGCATCCTTCAATGAGTATTAAATAAATGTCAGGTTTTTACTTTTATTCAAAAATATCATTTTGAATACAGGGATCAAGCGGAAGATCAAGCTGCAATTGCTGTTATTTCACATTGCTAGGGGTTGTATACAGATGTGATTGACTAAGATTCTCTGGTTCATGCCAGTCAATATTATGCATGAACCTTATTATAAAATTCTCTAGATCATGATTAAAATACTTAATGGTTCCTTGTATATCCATTTCATATTTATGGCAGATATTTTTATTAGCTTCATAACAATTTTTTGTGAGCTATGAAATTTCTTCCTGTGATGAGGCTTAAAAATATAATCATTTTCATTTGTCTCTGTTATGCAGCAAAGATAAAGTGGAGCTTAAGAGTTGAATGCAGGTGGTGCTTTACTAATGTGAGCTGACTGGCCATGACATCTCTCACCTAAAATCAGATTTATTGTCAGAATACAACCCTGAGATTCTTTTAACTGCAGGCAAGGCAAAATGGCCACACTTAGTGGCAGTGCAGGAAAAAAAACACATGTAAGCAAATAAAGAAATGTACATAAACTGACTGCAATTCAGAGAGGAAAATCAATAAAGTGCAAAAGTGCATTGATTTCACAATTTTAATGCATATAATTGAGAGTAAAAAAGTATCTGTTATTCTGCAAAAGATCTGTATCCCACTCATTTTCTCTCCTGACATTATCCTACTCACTTTCTCTCCTGACATTATTTTCCTTCTATTCTGGCCCAGAGGAACACAAAACCCAGCAGCAATAGAAATTCACCAAGACAAATGGTTATTTAAACAAAAGTTTCTTTTAATTTTCTTTAAACATAAAAACAGGATCAAACTCTAACTTATTACTATTAACTTAACCCCCTTCTAAATCTAAGCGTATAAGTTCAGAAAAAATCTTTGATTCACAGTCCAATCTCACTTCTCACTCCAAGTTCACCGGTATCAGGCAATTCTTATACTGTGCCCAGAATTTAACATTTATGAACCGTCACCAGGCTTTGGTGCTTGAAAGATAAATGGTTATCGTTCAGGAAGGTTCTTGTTGGTTTTCAGAGAGAGATTTGTTGCTCATTGGACACACACACAAACTGATTCCTTCTGATCAGCCACTTCAGTGTCTTGCTGAAGAAACCCTGAAGAATCAGGGTTTTTCAGATGATAACCTCTTTCTTTCAGGTCACCACAGAGTTCCTTTTCTGATATCCTTATCTCAGGCGAAACATTATACAGCCAGCCATCTCCGCTTGTATGGGCCACAAGGGCTTTGAACAGGCTGAACTCAGAATTCAGAACCCATCTTCAAAAAGGGTTTTCAAACAAGCTGCCAGCTTGCCATGCTGCAGAAGCAAGTTTTCTTTTTTTCTCTCTCTCTTTTAGAGAAAAACCTATTTTGTCTCCTCTCTCTCTCTGCTTGCAAAACCACATGACCTTCTTAGAACAGCAAACTGCATTCAGACAGATTGCTTTCCAAAACAATAATCCATTACTACACCATGTCCAATTAACACCTACTTGTGAAGTCCTTCAGCAAAGCAATTTCCATTGTCTTTATAAAGGCACTGGGAGCCTGGACTATCTTGCATTTTAAATGAGATCTGTGTTGTAAAGTGTTTGTGTTTGTTTGTGACCCACACTAAAAAAACTCCCCACAATTTATCTCCTTTAAAACATATCTATATACAATATAAAATATAACACCATCCATCACACTTTAGAAAGGAAAGGTTAAGCTAAGTTCATTCATGAGTGCACCATAGAAACACATACTCAAGCTGCATTGTAGGAGAGTCATTAATTTGTTGCCCACCAGTTCCCAGAAAAAGAGATGTAGAAATATAAGAAGATCAAAGGTATAACTTTTGTTCTGGAAAAATTGGAAATTGAATCCCTTTTTTAGATACTGTCACAGAAATAGAATAATAGTATTATGCAGAATTTATTTTATATATAACTCCCTTTTTTTAAAAAAAATGTTCAAAGGTTCTCCAAGAACTATCATTCATGACCAATTGATCGTCCCAGGGGTGTTCTTCTGATTCTGATAAAAGCAGTTAAATTCATTTTTTCATACTTGACTAATCTGCGATGTCATGTAGCTCTTGGTGCATAAAGAGAATCAGTAAAGCGAGAGGCCTTGGAGCAGATAACTTAGTTACTCAGCTGCCGATGTCTCAGTACCTTTACCTATGATGCTGTTGTGTCTTTTGATACTGACAGTGGCAAATGAATTGGGTCAACAATATTTCTTCAAATATGCTTGATTTAAATTGCACAAATAGGGATTAAAGAAGAAATGATTTCACCTATTCAGTATGTAAACTATTGCTATAGTTTGTGAAATTCTGAATTCTACCATGGCAGTTTAATTCATAGAACCACGATAGATAAATAAAAAAAGTGTTTATTTCCATGACATGCAATTGCCACAAACTATGGGGAGGGTGGCACAGTTAGTGTAGCGGTTAGTGCAACGCTGCTACAGTGCTAGTGACCCAAGTTCGAATCCGGTGCTGTTTGTAAGGAGTTTGAACATTCTCCCCATGTCTGCATGGTTTTCCTCTGGGTGCTCTGGTTTATTCCCACTGTTCAAAACACACCAGAGGTCAATCGAGTGTAATTGGGGGGCAAGGGCTCACAGGCCGAAAGCGCCTGTTACCGTGCTGTATGCCTAAATTTTATTAAAAATGTATGTATGGAAGGCAACTACAACCCTACTGTAAAATAAATCTCGTGAATTATTTTAAACGGGGCTGAAACCTGCTGAGATGATCTATTTTAGCTCCACCATGAGCACCAATCTATGTTCTCTGTGGGATTCTCCTTGAAACAGAATTATAAATCATATGATCTCTTGAATCTCCTGTTAAATGGTTTCACTCTGCATTCTGTTTCAGGCAACAATTTCCAAGCACATTTGTGAGTCTTAAGAATCATGAGTGAAGGAGTTTCAAATGAAAGCTATTCTGCATTTTAAAATATTCTGAAAATGCATATTCAATATAGCTACTCCTATTTTGTCATATTTTATAACTGAACATTTAGATATTCTGAATAATTCAAAATCAGTCATTCAAACAAGGTTATTAAAATATTTCACTTTACAGTATATTCACAACATGATCATGATAAGTTTAAGAATATGTAATTGAATTAAGCCATGTACCAAGGAAACCAAATTTAAGAAATGTATTGCATTGAATAAAATGTTTTTTCAAGTCTTGAGTCTGGGTGCGAGATTGAAATTCTGGTACTGATGCAGGTAGTAGAATAATTTTTTAATAGTTACTACCATAAACATGTGAATCTAAACCTGTTTTTATCTATATGTGAAACTACTAGTCACCTGCAGAGCTGGAGTCACCTCTTAGAGAATCTCTAAAGGGATTACGTATTCACCTGCAGAAAATGCTGGAAAAGTGCAGTGAATCTTTGTGTATCTGAAAAGAAGGAGCAGTGTTACATTTGAATTTTTCCTTTCATCAAAAGTGGGGTCGGTCGACAGTATTCACTTTGGCGCACATTTTTACCCTGTCTTTTGTTCATATTTAAAATCAGCCAGGCAACACCAGTTGATATTAGGTTGACACTTAATGAGGTCAGTGCACAGAAAAAATTTCATTCCATCTTCCCTTAATTCTTTAACTTTTGACATTTCTCAAATTTTGATTTATTTGAATAATTTATTTCAGAAATAGAAGATGTTATATTTTCTGTTGATCCTATCCTCAAAAAGCAAATGCTTTAAATTCATCTATTTTTGAATTGACTGATGTGTGGAAAACCTAGTTACGTATATTGGAAACAATGATAATGCGGATGTTCCTGAAGTGTTATAATGTTGAATGAAAGCATAAAAATATCAAGATTCAATTTATTGTCATTGTAATAAAACAGTGTCATATTACATAAAATTGCCCTTCCTTCCTGTAAAGAAGACAGATTTGCCATTGGCAGAATTGCCTAAAGCACCTCTTACAGTCAGAGACAGAGAACCAAAAGAAAATCCGTCTCTCCCCCAAAGTCACCAAGGGTCCATAGATTCACCTCCAGCGCTTCTGCAGCCATTCAGAATTCAGTTTAAACCTTTGGCAACCCGAGGTCCAGGTTCGAACCTCCAACGCAGTCAGAAATCCTTCAGCGCCCCCCTCTCATCCTGGTTCCAATACCTGGTACTCCTTCAGCCAGTTTTGAGACACTCTTCAGCAGTCCACAGCCCAGGGTGAGTGTCCCAGCAGTAGTCTCCAGCAGCCCATAGCCTCCGTGGGTTCCTTGCCTCAAGTCACCAGCAGCCCACCGCATGCATTGGTCTTTCAGCTGCAGAGCCCCCTCACAGGTCTGCTGCCGTGGTCACCGTCCCGTAAGTTGTCTCCTCTGCTTCTCCTTCTAAGACCGGGTGGGGGTGGTCTCCCCATTTTCTGGTGCCCTGCTCCAGTCCTCTGGAGTCTGCAACCCCTCGTAGCTGCTGTTGATCAGAGATGCTGCCATCTTGGGCACAGATCCCGCGGTCATGGGATTTTAAATAAAACTGCTGCCGGCTCCTTTAATGGGCTGTTCAAAGCCTATGCAGGGCTAACAGCATTTGACTGGGCAGTTGGACCCCGCGGGAGTGCTCTATCTCTCCTCCTTGGTCCCTGTGGGTCTGCGGCAGTGCTGCCATTTTCTGAGATATCAGAAGTGGTATACTTTGATTAAATATAATGTTACTTGGAAACAGATAAAATAGTAACAATTAAGATAGACATCTGAGTATGAAGTGGGCGGAGGGATAGCCATCAAGTGTAAGCACCAGCAGAGTTTTAGTTTGATTTGGGCATCAACATATGGGCCAAAGGGGCCTAAACCTGTGTTGTTACTGTTCTGTGCACTTGTATTTCTTTCAGTTGTTCCTCCTTCTTGCTGATCATCCTGAATGTGCATTCTCTCTACATTCCTTTCTTGGAATGGTATTTTGAAGGTGACCCAGCTTTTAATTTTACCACCGCCAGTGGGCTGATCTCGCCTCAAACCGTGCATCTTGGCGCCTCACAGTTTGGCGGGCAGCAACCTCCTTTGAAACCGCAGAGCCCACCTCACTGACAAAAGGCAAAGGAGGAAAAACCCAACACCCAACCCCGACTAACCAATTTTCCCCTGCAACCGCTGCAACCGTGTCTGCCTGTCCCGCATCGGACTTGTCAGCCACAAACGAGCCTGCAGCTGACGTGGACTTTTACCCCCTCCATAAATCTTCGTCCGCGAAGCCAAGCCAAAGAAAAGAAAGAAAAGAAAGATAGAGTTAACTTAGTATGTTTTTTATTGCAATACTCACTTTTACATTTACTAACCTTTATTGTCTGTCTTTGAGAACATAGGGGTGAGCTGCCACCATGACTCCCTGCAGTCCATATGGGTAAAGCACCTCCATCAGTTTTATTGGGTAGGATATTTTCAAACATAAACAGGATGCAGCTTGCAGGGGAGCCTACAGTCTGTCTCAAGAAACATTCTTATAGAGTTTTACAGCGCACAAACCTGCCCTTCAGCCACCTTTGTCCATGATAACCAGGTAGCCCAGCTAAACTGATTCTATTTGCTGCACTTGCCATGCACCAGCTGCCCTTATTCTTGTGGATGGGAGAGCTGAGGGTTGGAGATGCTGCTTCATTAGCTTCTGTTTGCAATTGCAGGACAGTTTGTAGATTATACACTCTGGTCCTACTTCAGGGAAAGAATGTGTAGTGTAGTTGATGGGGTGCTAGTCAAGAGGATTGTGTTATCCTAGATATTGTTGAGAGGTGTTGGAGCTGAGTTATTCCACAAAAATACCTAGCCTTTGACCTGGTGTTGTCGGCAGAGTATTTATGTGGCTGAATTGGTGCACAAAAACAACCCCCAGGGTATCGATGAGGGGAAACTTGTTGCGGTAACTCCATTGAATATCACAGATGGCTCAACTCTCTGACACTCCTGCTTGACCTAATGAGATATTCCCATATTCTGTGGTCTTGTTCCAGCATCTGTAGTCTTTTTTGTCTTCAATTTTGACGATGAAGTGCTTTATATTCAAGTTCTGGGTTGGCTGAAACTCATGGCATAATGCCAAAGTGAATCCTCAGGTGTCATTATTTTATGGTGGTCCCAGTCATGGGAAGATGTCCTCAGTTATAAGATGATGGATATTCTGTACCTGTTCAGAGGCAGGGGATTACCCAAAATGTGTAATTATGCAACTTTAATCTTCAAGTGCATTACTTGTTCAAAACTGTGTGCCGTACAATGCTGCAGATATATTGCATAAATACAATCTTCAGAACAGCAACATGGGTTCCAAATTTACTGTTCCCATTTTGATGTATAAAATTACACAAATTCAGAAAATCTTAGAAGTGTTTGTTGCCAGATTACACCCATTTCAATAATATAATCAGTTCTGATTCAAAACTAACTCCTTCAAACAACTGGAGATTCCAGATCTATGCTGTATCATATATGGAGTTTAAATTTATAATTTCTACAATAAGATTACAGTTGTGCTTTTGTTTTACTGCAGGGAAGAAAAATCATATACCTGAGTCACTAAATCACTGCCTGCCTTTAGCCCTTTTTACACTAGCATCCCACAAAATTAGCCATTCAGAGTCCAAGGATAGAAATGGTGTTTTTGCTTTTCACACTTGACTACTTCTAACTGGGACACTGAAGGTTTTTACATTTGCAAGAAATCATCCCCGAGATTAGGACTGTTCTACCTTCTGCTGGTGACGTCATGATGCATTGAATGATGGTGGACCTGCCCTAAATCCTGATCAATGTATCGTGATCATATATTTGAACAAAATTAATCATGCCTAATTATTACATAATTAAGCTTTATGTACAGCACAGAATGAGCCCTTCAGCCCTTGTTGTGGTTGTGCCAACCTATATAAACCTTTATGAGGGACCATGGGAAAATGCTAGTAATAAATAGCAATAGAAGACTATTTTTAAACAGGATGGGAAAGTTTGTGACGCTGTAGTGCACAATTTATATAGCGTGGGAAAGTTAGTAGCACTATCATGCATAATTTATAAGTACCATGGGGAAAAAGCGATGGTGGACCTGCCATCCCAGAATTCCATGCGGCAGAGATAGGGCTGTATGCACGGCTGCATCCACAGAGCATTCATGGAGGGGTTTCTCATTCTGGGAAGTCAGGTCCCCCATTGCTTTTTCCCACGGTCTTTATAAATTCAGCCCTATAGAGCTACCAACTTTCCCATTCTGTTTAAAAATTATTCGCTATTGCTATTTATTTCCTCTCTCTTCTCTCTCTCTCAGCCAGCCAGCCTCTCACACAGTCTCTCTCTCACATGGGTTCTCTCTCTCTCACATGGGTTCTCTCTCTCTCTCTCTCTCTCTCTCTCTCTCTCTCTCTCTCTCTCTCTCTCACAATCACAATTTCTCTCACACGGTCATGGTCTCTCTGTCAGCGTCAGGGGTTGAGGCCATCAATCCTGGGTGTGAGATATCTGATGCCGGCATTGAGCTGATTTTGCTTTCACACTAGGCACTTTAAAGGCCAATTGGCTGTTAATTCCTGGGATCACTTGCAAGTGTGAAAGGAGCTTATGTTACCTTAAAGAGACAGATTATTTTGAACAAGTGATAATTTTAGATTTCAGTCTTGAAAGCTCTTGTCTCACATCTCATATCTGTAATCTTCAGATTGTATAAATTAAGTTCCCATTTGCATAATTACTATTAAAATTTTTAAATATGATCCATAAATTAATAGAATTTTTATATTTCAGGATTGTATCTCAAGGGCAAAGTATTTTATTCTTCATTTTCATTATTCAGCTCATAAGAATATTAATGTAGATTCTGACACGGTAAGAGGTGCCATGAAATGTGGCACTTTTGTGAACAGGAATAAATGTATTCTTTAGTTGCAGTTATTAGTTGGTGTTATTAATAGAATGTGTATGAAAAGATAGGCTTCATTTCCCTCTGTTCACTCGTAACTAAAATTAGGGAAAGTGAATATTTGATAAAGGAAAACACTATTTGATAGTGCAACTTGTGCAGAGAAAATCAACCACAGCAAGGAGGCAGAGAAGAGTCAGCATGCATAGTTTTTAAACTCTACATGTTGCTGTGAGAAGTAAAATTGAGTGCAGAGCTGAACTGAAAAATAACTTTTTTCTTCTATGAAGATCATATAAATTGTAATATACCAAAGTGTGTTGATTTTCCTTGTTATTTTAGCAATCCGAAGAGGAAGCTTCTGCTTACCTTGAACAGAGTGATGGGGGAGAAAGTTTTGATCCATCTGAGCTTCCTGATCCTGACAAATACAGAGATTCTGAAGAGAATGAAGATAGTGTTTCAGAATCTGAAGAAAATTACAGGTTAGTTCACTTCTCTGCTTCAAAGTTTTTGTTTTTACTTCATAATGAAAGCTGTTTTGTCCTTGCTTAGAAGTCACTAAGGCTCCTATGAATGTGTTCCCTGAGAACTACTCGTCACCAATATCTTTAAAAGTAACAAGACTTTAATAATTCCCTTTTTTCAGGATATTTGGGAATCTATACAGCCAATTTAAACCAAGGATAAAAAAAAAAGAGATCTAAGCTTGTTCAAACTGAAATTTAAAGGATTGGAGAATGGAAATTTTTATATCACATTGCTCTACTATAGCTATGCCATACCTTTCAAAACATTCAAGGATACTGTGATTTTTGAAAGGCAGTGGACATCTCCACGACTTGAGCGCTGTTGCATTTACCATGAAAGAACATATTATCTTCAGTTGATTTCTTTAAAATATCCTGTCATTTATGTGATCTGCGTTATCTTTTTTTGCCAAGGTTTCGTTCATACTGAAAAATATTGACTTAAAAATACTGCTTGTCCTCATTCTTTTCAGTGGCCCTAGTTTACAGTGTAGGAAATTATTCTGGAATGTGTGGTCACGCATCTGATGTAAATTGCAGCCTGATAATTGCAAAGAGCATTGCTTCACAGCCTTAGACTGAATTGCTGATTTAATAATTGAATGCATTTTCCTAAATGACGTAAAAGCATTTTCCGTATATCTTATTAACTGGTTGACTTTATTGATGTTAAGCTAGGGTTGTCTTATTTAGATTGATAAGCCATATTTGAACATTATTATGATAATTGTTGGGTGATGCTTGCAGGTATCACATTAGCTGAAAATAACCTGAAGACTGAAATATCATTTTTATTTAGAATCATTTTGTTATCAATTAGAACATGTGCATTTCTTTTATAGATAATCTTAGGAATTGTTTTTTTTAAAATTCATGTTATCAACAATCATTGACCAGAAACTCAGATGGACCAACTATTCATTGCCATGGTTAAAAGGGCATAATGCAAATTTTCCCCCAAACATCCTTTACTCTTACAATGAGATTTAAAAAAAAGTTTATTGCATATGTGTGAAGAATGGCCACATATTGAGTAGAAATGAAAAAGAATCAAAAGTTTTGTCCAGGAAAAAGTAAGAAAATATATTGAGTACATTTCTGGAGCTGTGTGTGGATTATGACTGATCTTGTTTCCCATCTAAACTTCAGATTCTGAATTTTAAGGAAAAGCTGTAATTAGTCAAGTTTAGTACAATCTGACAAAATAGTATTCTCCAGTTCTCGGTGCAAAACCCACAGACATGCAACCAGACATTTCACACGTAAGCAAATAAATAAATGTTATTTCGTGAATATGAGAATCGGATGGTTAGTGTGAGCAGTTCCTTTGGTCGTTCAGTATTCTCACTGGCTGTGGGGGAAAAGCTGTTCTTCAGCCTGGTGGTGCCTGCTCTTGTACTCCTGTATCTCTTTCCCAATGGGAGCAGCTGAAAGATGCTGTGTACAGGGTGGAAGGTGTCCTCAATGATTTTGCCTGCCCTGGGCGAAGTCACATGATGGAATAGTGGCCGGTAGGGTAAAACAGCCGTCTCCAGAAAAGAAGAAAAAAAGTTTAGAAAAGACAAAGTTCAATAAATACAAAATATAAGAAATAAAAGATAAAGTTGCAGAGAAGAGAAAGAAAATGGCACCTAAGAAGGAAAAAGTAAAAACAACGGGGAAAAAAAGAAGAAAAGACACCGGAAAAGAAAGGAGAAGGCCTTACCTGCACAAAGGAACAGGGAGCCATGGTGGAGAAGAGCGCCTGATCTCCAAGGTTGGTGATGGCCCCATGGAATTGCGACCCCCCCAACCGTTGGACTGCAAAAATGGCTCTCTGAGCCAAACAAAAGTGCACAACTGAGGTAAAGGAAAACACCAACGGGAGGGGGGCTCAGCCGAGGAGAGGGCAACCATGGCGCGACCAGCTGAGGGATGCCCGACACCAGGACTCTCAGCTGGAAGATGAGGAAAGCGGCAGGAGAGGGAGTGAAGTACCAGGTGAGAAAGAAAGTCGACGGGGTGAAAGGAAAGAGGAGCAGCAGCAGGAGGCTCAACAGATGAGCAGCTCAGAAGAAGAGGACCAACAGCAAGAGGCCAAGCAAGAAGAGATCCGACAAAGTGAGATAAGCTACTCATCAGAAAAATCAGAAGAGACACAGGTACAAAGAAAAGAAGAAGACACAAACATAGGTACAGACACAAAAGAAGAGAAAGAAGAAGACCAAGATCTTTACAGAGATAGAAGGTAAAACAGATGGAGAGAATATAGATAAAGCATTTTTTGAAGAACAAATGAGAGCATTAAAATAATGGTTGTCATTAGAATTTAGTGCAATTAAAAGAAAAATGAAAAGAATAGAAGATAAAATGCAAAGATTAGAACTAGTCATGGCAGAAATAGGGAAAAGAATAGAAAATGTGGAAGAACGAGAAAGGGCTGTAGAAATGGAAGTAAACGACTTAAGAGGAAAATTGGAAGAAAGTGATAAAAAAATTAAAGAGACACCAGAGTTGTTAGCTCAGAAAATTGATATGTTGGAAAATTATAGTAGACGAAACAACATAAAAATAGTGGGCCTAAAGGAAGATGAAGAAGGCACAGATATGAAGGAATTTATAAAAGAATGGATCCCGAAGGTCCTGGGAACGACAGAAATGCAAGAAGGAATGAAAATAGAAAGGGCATACAGAACACTAGCTCCGAAACCACAAACACATCATAAGCAAAGATCCATTTTAGTAAAATTTTTGAGATATACGACAAGAGAAAATATACTGGAGCAGGCAAGGAATAAAATTAGAGAAGACAATAAACCATTGGAATACAAGGGACAAATTTTTTTTTTAACCCAGACATAAGTTTTGAACTCTTAAAGAAGAGGAAGAAGTTTAATACAGCAAAATCGATCCTATGGAAAATTCATGTTAAGACATCCAGCTGTGCTTAAAATATTTATCCCCGGGGAGCGAAATAGACTGTTCTCGGATCTGGAGGAACGCTTGCAGGACAGAAGGAGAGATGAAAAGATGTAATAAGAATGAAGAACAGCAATAAAATATATATAAAGATGTAAGAGCAATGTAAATGTAAATAACTAAAGAAGGGAAGGAAGGAAGTAAAGGGAAAAAAAGGGAGAATGTTATATGTGTAAAAAATAAAGTGTTTTCTGGGGGGGGTTGGGGGGGGAGAGAATAACTGTCACTGCAAAATCAGTTGACGCGAGCAGGTTCTCAATCCAAATGCAAAGGGGAGTTGTGGTTGCCCAGCAAGGAATAAGGGGTAACTCAGAGAGGTGGGGGGGTTATATTTAGAGTTAAGGGAATATTGGATGTGGGAGTTGAGTTGTTGGAGTATTTTATGTTTTAAATGTGTTGACATACATTGAGTTTAAAAAGGGAAAACTAAGAGATGAAAAGGGGGATGGTGGTGGACATACTAGCTATAGAGGGTGTGCAGCGCAGATTTACAAGATTAGTTCCAGGGATGGCGGGGTTGACATATGCTGAAAGGCTGGAAAAACTGGACTTGTATCCGATGGAGTTTAGAAGGATGAGGGGGGACATGATTGAGGTATACAAAATTATCAGGGGGATAGACAGGGTGAAGTCGGATTACTTGTTCCCAATGATGGGGGAGACGAGGACTAGAGGCCATAGTTTAAGAATACAGGGTAGGCCCTTTAGGACGGAGATGAGAAAACATTTTTTTACCCAGAGAAGTGTGAATCTGTGGAATGCTCTGCCACAGAGGGTGGTAGAGGCAGATTCACTGATTATGTTCAAAAGAGAGTTAGATAAGACTCTAGTGGGCAAAGGAGTTAAGGGTTATGGGGATAAGGCTGGAAAGGGGTACTGATGGTAGTGATCAGCCATGATCTGTAAAATGGTGGTGCTGGCTCGACGGGCCGAAGGGCCTACTCCAGCTCCTATTGTCTATTGTCTATAACCAAGGTGGTTTGCAGTTACCAAACTTTAAAAATTATTATAGAGCAGCACAATTAAGGTATTTATCAGATTTTTACCAGACTGGACAAAGATAGAGCTAGATAAAATGGGGGAGAAGGTACCGGAACATATACTTTATAAGTGGGATGAAAAGCTGGTGCAATATAAAAGCTCACCAGTACTGCATCATTTACTCAATATATGGAAGAAGATCCACTTAGAAAGGAAAATAAATGAATTACCAAATACCAAAATTATTATTGACACAAAATCCACTTATCCCTTTTACAATAGATAACCTTTCCTTTAGAGAATGGGAGAGAAAAGGAATCAAAAGAATAGAAAATTGTTTTTTGGGAAATAATTTATTAACATATGAACAGTTGAAGTACAAATATGGAATAACTCATGGTACAATGTTTGCATATCATCAATTGAAAGCTTATTTAAAGGATAAATTGGGAAACAGACTGAGATTACCAGAAGGAAGCAGCTTTGAATATGTGATTACAGACACAATGATAATTAAAAGATTTATAACAAACATGTACATTAAGCTGCAAGATAAGGAAAATGATGAAATAAGCTATAAACCCAAACAAAAGTGGGAAAAGGATTTAAATATAAAGATAAAAAAATGAAAGATGGAAAAAGTTATGTTCTGAAACTATGAAGAATATAATAAATACAAGGTTACACATGATACAGTATAATTGGTTACACAGGTTATATATCGCGCCCCAAAAGTTTAAAAAATGGGATCCAACATTATCAGATGGATGTTTTTGCTGTAAGAAGGAAATGGGAACAACAGTACATGCAATTTATGCATGTGTGAAAGTGAAAATGTTTTGGGAAGATCTAAATCAGATTTTAAATAAAATCACAAAAAAAACATACAAAAAAAATCCAGAGATCATTCTTCTAAGTAATATAAGAAATAAGAAGGCCTCAAATTGGATAACGTGCAAAAAAGATTTATTATGATAGCCTTAGCAGTAGCAAAAAAATGTATAATGTCAACTTGGAAAATGGAAGAGAGCCTGAGAATACAGCAATGGTACATTGGAAAAAATAACATACAATTAAAAAAAAAATCACATTATTTGAACAAATTTGGGAACCATACATGGAACATAACAGAGAGAGCTTGCCTTGGACCTCCACCCCCTAAAATGATAAGAAGACAAAACAACTTGATCCAGTGTTTAAAAGTAGATGACACATCTTGCTTGTTTATTTTTCATTGTGTAATGACATTGTTTAATGGTTTTACTGTATTGTATATGTTGAATATGTATTGGTTTTGGAGGGGGGAGGGAAGGTAGGGGGGGGGGAAGAAGGGAGAAAATGCCAGTGTATATTTAATGAGAAACGTTTGTATATATATTTTGGTTGATATGGTTCACAGTGTGAAAAATAAAAAAATATTTAAAAATTTTTTGAAAAATGATTTTGCCTGCCCTATTCAGACAATGATCGTGATAGATCACATCAATGATGGGGGGGTTTGCAAAAGAGACTCCAGTGATCCTCTCTGACATTTTTATGGTCAGGCTGGTAACCATTTGAATCTCTTTCCAAGTTGGTTTCACACACTTAATTGCACCCACAATCCTATTAAATATCAGTGCAATTAAACCACACTTTCCATATTGTTGTTAAATGTATGTGGTTTTTCGTTGTGTGTGCATTTGTCATCATAGTAACTGATGAGGAATAAAGTGGAGCATTTAATAAGTAGAGGGCTGTCATTGATAATTTTCAAAAAATAATCGTCAGTGATGCAATTTAAGGCCAAAGCACCAAGATGACACATTTATTATCAATTATTTTTGTTACCGTGTATTTCGGCCCAAACATTGACCTTCATATAAGTTGGGTCCCCATTTTCAGCCTCCTTTTCATGGTTTTATCATATATCGGTGTATAAGTTGACCCCCCCCCCACCCCAACCTAATTTTCTGCAAGGAACGTGCTGGAATCTGGTGTCCGAGCCTCCTAGCAACAGCCCACTCGCCAAGTAACAAATCTGTAAATTAAGCAAACCAAGTTTTTTAAAAAAAGTTTAAAAAAAAAACCTTTCATTCTGCCTGGGAAGATGCCAAAAGGAATTGGGTCCAAGTCTTCCCCATCGGCTGCAGCCTAAGTTGGCGACAGTGACTCCATTCTCAATGTCGGGTGTGGTGCTGTCCCATTGAATAAGTCACCTCGCTGCCCCAGTGTGCTTGGTGCAGGAACCACAGCTACCTGTCTGGTCCCGAGCAGAGTGGTGACCTCAGGCTACCAGGCAGGAGCAGCCTACCAGGTCGGATCGGACACCTCGGGCCAGCAGTGGATTAACCATTAGGCTGAACCCGAGGGGCCCGGACAGTAATGGGGCCCGAGCCCCTAGGCTGAAACCTATTCAGTAAACTTGTAGAAACATAAATTTTACCCCTTGTAACTGTGCCACTTTATTAAAAGAATGTCCAATAACCCCAGGCACACGGCAGCGTCAGAGATTGAGATAGGGGTTCAAATCCCACACTGTCTGTAAGGAGTTTTACTTTCTTCCTGTGTCTGCATGAGTTTTCCTCGGGGGCTCCACCAGGATTTCTCCGATATTTATTTGTTAAACCTGCCAGATTGCAAGAGACCTCAAAACTGCACCTAAGCTGGCGACAGCAGTCACTGGTCCATCTATGTCTGGTTGCACTGAGTGTTTAAGATTTTTAGAAACACATTTGCAGTGCATTTCATTATAATAATGCCAATGTGTCTGTGAGTCCATAGGTCCGCACACAACTGGCAACTTGTGCTCACTGCTTCCTTCACCCGCAACAGCTGGGTGAAACCGTGCAAAATCCAAAAGCTACAGCTGTGCTCAGGCTCAGACCCGGACCCAGCCAGATTCCCCTATTCCTGTGGTAGCATTGTGTTCAGCCGTCACCCAGGTGGAGATGGGGTGCGGCTGCTCCCCCGTCTTTTCAGCCCAGCAGCGCCCCCGACCCCACGACCCTCTCCCACACTGCATATTTTTAAACTGTGAGACCCCATGGCATCTGTGGCAGATGCTGTGGTCTTACAGTTCAAAAACAGGCGGCACTTAATCCCTCGACTACACCGGAGCTCCCAACACCTTTCTGGTGTGCATGTGCAGTGGGCCAAGAGTTTGGTGTCAGGAACTCCAGTGTAGGTTCAGGGTAACGTTCGGACTGAGCTTCTCTGGGCAGCGGAACCTCTCCTTGCACAACGTGATGATGTAGCCACCGGGGAGCTCGTTCACATCCAGGCTGAGATCCTCCTCAAAGTTGACCAAGGTGTAGCAGCATTTCTTTTTGATGTCCTCCATGATGTGGAGCCCACTTTCGGTGAGCCAGTGGCCTGCATCATTGAGAATCTTCAGAAGGTAGTCATAGAGGTTGGCACTGCCGTAGTCAGCCTTGGCCATCACTGGTCACATGGGGCATGAACGGGCGCTGTGTGGGTGACTCCACTTCACAGCTGGTGGTGCGTCCGTAGGAGTAAAGCGAGAGGACAGACTGGTAGGCGACGTGGAAGGCGGGGGTGCTAAAAGTTTCGAAGAGGATCTCTGCCATCTTCTCCCTGCTGCTGGCTGGAATAAGGGGAGGGTTGAGGAGGATTCTGATGGCCCTGTGGAAGGTGTGAGCCAAGAGAGCTTCCACTTTGTCTCAGTCCACCATGATGCCGTACCTCAGCGGGCTGACGGGCTTCCGGCATGGCTATGTCTTCACCCACAATGTTCTCCTGGTAGTTTTCGCCTGATTTGGTGCTCATCTGCACAGGTCTGCCCTCCACCAAGGGGAGCAGTACCGAGGGCAGCCCTCTGCCCCTACCCATTATCAATATACGTTAATTCATTTTTGGGACTTACGAGGGCAAAGCAGTGTCCCTGGCCTTGCATTTACCTGTGTTCAAGTTGATCATCACTGCCCTGATCTTTTCTATCACCCTGCCTGACTTCACTTCCATGGATTTGCTGCTCTTCGACAGCTTGGAGTTGGATTTCTTGGCTTTGGAGGGCAGCAGCAGGATGCCCTCCTTCCTTCTATCCAAAGCCCTGGTAAGTCTATTTATCTTAGTTATTTAAAGTAACAAAATCACTTTATTCTATTCAACAAAGAGTGGGGCAAGGACAGGGGGCCTTACTAAAGCTCAGCCTAGTCAATCCACCTCTGCCTCAGGCTCCTCAGGAGTGGGGACCTTGCCTTACTAGGCAGGAACGGCAACCTCTGGCTTCCAGCAGGATGGTGTCCTTGGCCTACTGGGCGAGGGGGGACTTTAGCCTACTGGGCAGGGGTGACGACCTTGGCCTACTGGGCAGGAGTAGCGACCTCGGCCTACTGAGCATGAGCGGTGACCTCGGCCTACCGGGCACGAGCGGCGACCTCGGCCTACCGGGCAGGAGCAGCGAGCTTAGACTCTACAATTGTAGAATGTCTGGGTGAATTATGATGGTGCCTGGCAATGGGGAGGTGCCAGGGAGTAGCAGCACCGGTGGTTGGGTGGCGCTTCGGGTCATCTTATATGCTGAATCTACGTCGACCATTTTCTTTTTTAGTTGAATTTAAGATCTCAAAAGTATATCTAGCGTATAAATCGATCCCTTATTTTTGAGTGATTTTTGAGGGTTTCAAGACTTGACTTGTATGCCGAAATATACGTTAATTCATTTTTGGGACTTACATGGGCATTTTTTGTCTTCATGAACTGCTGCTGTCTTTCTGAAAAAGGTACTCCCACAACATTGTTGGAAAGTGAATATTTAAACTGAGTGATATAATGAAGGAACAGGGATGTATTTCCAAGTCAGGATGGTTGGATCCTGCAGGTAATAGTGTTCCCATTTACCTTTACCTGGGTGTAGAGTGAAACTTATATAAAAGTCTGCAGACACTGTGATTGTAGTAAAAACACACAGAAATGTTGGAGGAACTCTGTCGGTCTCACAGCGTCCACAGGCTCAGGCGCAAAACGTTGGTAATATATCTTTATCTATTATGGACACTGTGAGACTGGCTGAGTTCCTCCACCATTTCTGTGTATTTTTACTAGGTGGTCGAGGTTTCCGGTTTTGGAATGCACCTGCTGTGTGCCAGTGGTGTAGAGAATGATCCTTTACTGTGTGGATGAAATGATAGTCTGTTGTTGAAGAAGTTTGTGAGAGATGTTTGCCCTGTACATTTTTTTTTATATTTGCTTAAGCTGTGGAAGGAGGCCAATCAACCCATTGAGTCAATACTGCTTATAGGCAATCACATTTTTCTGCATAATTCTCCACTTAAAAGGTAAAAGTTCCATTATTGTCATGTAATATTACATTTAGAATGTAACATATATGAAATTCTTTAACTTTGTCTACCCTAAGGAAGGCAGAAAGTTGCCACTTTGTCCAACGCCCCTCACAGAAATGAGGCACCAACATTCCTATCAACTCACTCCAGATTCTACAGCTCACTTCCACATTAAAGGTAATTTAGAGTAGCTAATTAAACACTCACCCCACTTGACTTTGGGATGTGGAAGAGGGCTAGACTACCTGGAGTAAATCCATATAGTCGGAGACACCATAGTTCAGGGTGAAGTTCTACAAGCTCTGCCACTATACTGCCCTCATTCAGGCAAATCGAGAATATTCAATCATACTCCTGATTTATGCCTTGTAAATTATGAAAAGGCCTTTGGGTATCAGGAGGAAGTCATAAAATGTCCAGATGATCTGCCCTCGCAACTATGTGGTTATTCCATTTGACTTCTGCTGAATGGTGACACATCCACGATATTGATGGCAGAGGACTCAGTGATGGTAAAACCTAAGCACTATTTCTTAAATTCTACAATTTAGGCACCCTAAAGCTGCAAAACTGACCAATTATTTTCTTAATCTGGGATATATTCATTCATTGTATCTCATTTATTACAATGCTAATGTCCACTACATAAGGTATTAATATTTCCTATTATCATAGGACAACAATTTCTCTAACAGGAAGTTTGTAGATACTGCAGAACCAGAGCAATATACCAAAATGCTGGAGGAACTCAGCAGATCATGCAGCCCTGGCCTTCCTTGCCTGAAACATATACCTTCCTTCCTCCATTTCCCCACTTTTTTCCCTCCTTCCTCCTTCTCAGCCCCTACCCATTATCACCTTGTAGCTCCTCCCCCCCGCCCACCGCCATTCACCCATCACCTGTAAGCCAATGTTTCTCCCGTCCCACCTTCTTATTCAGATGTTTGCTGACCTGTTGAAGGGCTCAGGGAGTGGAGGATCTGTTGGTTTCTTTATTGACTATTGCTGTCTCTAAACATAAGTCATCATGGTTTCCATGATGAGAAATCTTGCTGGACAAACCTATTGGAATTCTTTGAAGAGTTAACAGGGAGGACAGAGAAAAGAGAGTCAGGGGATGTAGTTTTCTTCAATTTTCAGAAGGCCTTTGACAAGGTACCATACATGAGGCCTTTGACAAGGTACCATTCATGAGGCTGCTATGCAAGATGAGTGCCCATGGTATTATAGGAAAGATATTAGCATGGATGGAAGATTGGCTGACTGGCAGAAGCCAGAGAGTGGGGATAATAGGGGTCTTTACTAGTTGGCTGCCAGTGACCTGGAAGAGGTTTGCAGATGCTGGGACGGCTTCTTTTCAGGTTATATGTCAATTCTTTTCAGGTTATATGTCAATGATTAATGGCTCTTGTTGTCAAGTTTCCGGATGAAACAAAGATAGGAGATGGGGCCGGTAGTGTTGAGAAAACACTGAGTCTAGGTCAGTGGTTTTCAAACTGCCCCCCTAAACTCACATTTTACCATCAGCAATCCCTATGCCATAAGTGCTCTGTGATTAGTAAGGATGTGAGTGGAAAGAAAATGGTTTGAAAACCATTGTTTTAATCATATCTCATTGACTCGTTATGTGCATGGTTTCATAACTCCAAAGGAAATGGGCCAATGACAATTTTTTTCAAGCAAAATATTTCAGTAACAATTGGGTCTAGAGCAGTGGTTCAAACTCGAAGGCATAATTGTCAACAGCAATATCAAGGCCATTGGAAGTAATAAGCCTTGCTTAAGGATTCCTTCTGTGTGTTTATTGCAAGTTACAACACAGTTTGGAGAAATTGTCGCTTGTCCTGTGAGGACTGTTTTGGTTTTGGAATTATTGTTGTGCAATCTTGGTCCCTAAGTACCACGGTTGGCTGGATGGATAAGGATAAAATGGCATCCGCCATTGACGCTGCTGTCTCTGAGGAGCGAGGTATCAAGGAGATGAAGGTCTAGGAACTTGGAGAAGAATTACAACATCGGGTCTTAGATACAAATGGAAATAAAACTGCCTCTTCAAACAAGACTGAAGGAGGCAAGGAAAGCAGAGACGGGTTTGGCTACTGGGAAGACAAACCCCACAGAATCACTGCAAAAAACATCAATAGAATCTAAGATCAGCCACATGAAAATGGTGGAAGAAGTGACACAAGATGTTGAAGTGGAGGATGGTCAGGAAAACTGGAGACAAAGTCAGATATTAAGACAACATCTGACATACAGGATGAAATACAACCATGTGACTGCGTGTCAAATACTGGAAGCCGGAGAAGCAAAAGAAATTCTAGAGCAAGCTCCAGAGTTTGAAGTACTGCATCTGCAAAGAAGCAGAACAAGAATTGCTTCAAAATAAATTGGCCTTAGACAAGCTAAAGAGGCAAAAGGAGCAACAAGAGAAAGAAGAGGAACAGAAACAGGAGCAGCTGTGGGTGAAAAAGGAACTGCAGGAGGAGCAGCTATGGATGGAGGAGGTACAACTAAAGATACAAAAGGATAGTCTGGCATTAGAAATAAAAATTGCTGTTAATAAGACCAAGTCGAGGGAACGAGAAAGCTCAGAGGTATCTGGTGTTCAAAATAAATTATCGAAAGCATTTAACATTATGGAGTCATGTTTTGAGGAAGGACAACAGAAAAAGAAAATATTTAATACCAAGGCAGAGCCAATGCCACGTTTGCGAGATGTGTAAGTACCTGAATGAATTAGGTTAAAGCGTGGTGGTGCCAAACCTCAAATCTCAATGATAACCACAGTTGACAGAGATGTGAGCAAATACCATCTTTCGATGCAAAATACATGATCTTAGATTCTATTGATGTTTTTTTGCAGTGATTCTGTGGGGTTTGTCTTCCCAGTAGCCAAATCCGGCTCTGCTTTCCTTTCCTCCTTCACTCTTGTTTGAAGAGGTAACAGGGATCTGGGTGAACAAAGTAATGTGCGCCCAGGCATGAGAAAGCAAGATGAAATGGCTGCATCATTAATCCAGTTACAGTCTCTCTCTTCTCTGCCTAAGAGAGAGATTCAAGAATTAATGGTGTCCTACTTCAGTTTCCGGCATTCATGAGAAACTTTGAATGCAGTGTTGAAAGTAGAACCAAAACTCGGAGGATTGACTATATTATTTGGAACAGTTGTGGACAACCACAAGAACTTGTAAGGATTTCCTATCATATGCCCCCGAACAAAGGATTCGAAAAGACTTAATCTTTACTAAAAAAGCTACAGCTTATATACAGAAGGCTCTTTCATGGTTGTCAATAAAACTGGATGACAAGCAAGTTCTACAAGCTTACGCCCTCTTTCTAAGAGGATGTTGCAATGTCATGGCGGAGATTGGCCATCTACAAGAGCTTGATGTGCCTGCTAATATGCTAATCATAAAATTTAAATAAATTTCCCTACCTGATGAGAGAACTGTGGAGAAGTTCATTTGTTGAATACTAGAAAAAATATGATAAACGGCTACTTTTATGGATTTGGTGGAGTTCATTGAAGAGCAAGTGGACGTTGTCACAGATCCAATGTATGGAAATAACAAAGGCACTCAGACTGTCAGCAAAGAGAGGTCCAAATCATACCCTCAACCAAAATTTTAAAAACTACATTTACCACCTCTGTGGCAGTTGTGGATAAAGAAATTAAGGAAAAGGAAAGTTTGCCCGCTGTGAAGAAATGTTTGCTCTGTAAAGATAAGCATGCATTGTAAAAGTGTGCACAGTTGGAAAAGAAGACACGTAATGAGAAAATCACTTTTCTGAAGGAAAATGGAGTATATTTTAGCTATTTGTGTAAAGGACAAATCAGCAAAAACTGCAAAAGGTGACTCACCTGCGCCATATGCAGTCAGAAACATCCTAAAATGCTACATGCAGGAAAAGAAGAATGTGTAAGAGAAGTAGATGAAAACAATGCTGAATCCTCAGAATTGACAATGGTCTTACTTGGGCCGGTGAGAACAATGCAAACTTTTAGTAGTGTTGATTGTTTCAGCTATACCAAAATCTCAGGAACCACTGGATGTGATGAGGAGTGTGGGAGGTGGGCCTTACACTGTCAAAATTATGCTTGGTTGGATGAATAATGGACTATTAGGAGGAAGAAATGAGGTTCAGGATCAGTTGGCTTTGTTATGAGTCCAGAGGACCCCAAAACCCAGCACCAATAGAAATTCACCAAGACAAATGGTTACTTAAACAAAAGTTGCTTTTAATTTTCTTTAAACATAACAATAGTAACTTAACCCCCTTCTAATTCTAAGCCCGTGTGTATGTAATGTGTACATGTCCAGAAAAGTTCTTTGATTCATCGTCCAATCTCACTTCTCACTCCTCCAAGTTCACCGATATTGTAAACTTGATGAGCTCTGTTGAACTTGAGGAACAGCAGTTCAGGAATGACTTTCCTGAGTGCCTCAGGGACGACCAAAAACATTCAAAGGAAGACCGGCAGTTCTTGGAATCAGTGTCAAAATCTGCCAAGCTAATTAATGATTATTATCGGTATCAGGCAATTCTTATACTGTGCACAGAATGTAACATTTATGAACTTTCACCAGGCTCTTGTGCTTAAAGGTAAATGGTTACCGCTCAGGAAGGTTCTCGTTGGTTTCAGAGAGAGATTTGTTGCTTATTGGACACACACAAACTGATTTCCCACGATCAGTACTTCAGTGTCTTGCCAAAAAAATTTGCCCCTTCATGTGTATTCCAACTGATAACCTCTTATTCCAGGTCACCAGAGTTCTTCTTGTTTCTCTTATTTCAGGAGAAACATTCGAGCCAGCCATTTCCTTTTGTAAGGACTGCATGGGTTTTTCAACAGGCTGAACTCAGAACTCACAATCCGTCTTCAAAATGGGGATTCAACAGTTTGCCAGCTTGTCATGTTCCAGTCCTAGCTGCTGTTGCTGAACTCTCTCCCAAAGAGAAATCCTGTTTGTTTTTTTTCCCCCCTCTCTCTCTCTCTCTCTCTCTCTCTCTCTCTCTCTCTCTCTCTCTCTCTCTCCTCTGCTTGTAAAAACCAGAACCTCTTGCAGGGCTAACCCAATCCTTGAAAGATCTTTATCAGCACTTTGAGCCTGGACTGTTTATTTGCATCTATTTTAAAAAAAATCCTTCCAAAACAGTCCTATTGTCTTTTACAAAGCCACTAGTGTCTGCATGACTGGCTTCAGCCAAGCTCTTGCATTTTAAATGAGATGTGAAGTGTTACTCTGTTTGTGGTGACCTACACTAAACACCCCCCACAATCTATCTCTTTAAAAAAAACATTTATATATAATATAAAATATAATATAACCTGTAACAGCTATAAGTGTCAACAAGATATTGTAAACTTGATGAGCTCTGTTGAACTTGAGGAACAGCAGTTCAGGAATGACTTTCCTGAGTGCCTCAGGGACGACCAAAAACATTCAAAGGAAGACCAGCAGTTCTTGGAATCAGTGTCAAAATCTGCCAAGCTAATTAATGATCATTATTGCATTGGATTACCTTTAAAATAAATGCCTGATTATGAAGCATCAAACAAAGTACTCTGAATTTAAAGAGAAGATTCAAGAAAAATTCTTCCTTTCATTCAGACTAGACCGACTGTGTGCCTGACATAATATTTTAAGGTTATGCAGAGAAAATATCAGATGATATCTTGGAACGTACTGATGGCAAAAAATGGTAATTACCATGCCATGGGGTTTTGCATCTACAAAAGAAAAAAACTTTGAGTGGTGTTTGATTATGGAGCAACCTTTTGAGGAGTTTCACTAAATTCTCAACTCTTACAGGGTCCTGATTTGACCAGTACATTGATAGGAGTCTTAATTAGATTCTGTAAAGAACATGTTGTCATCTCTGCAGACATTGAAGCAATGTTCCACTAAGTGAAAGTACCAAAAGAAGACCATGACTTGTTACACTTCCTTTGGTGGCCTGATGGAGACTACAGTCAGAACACAGTGGAATACCGAATGACAGGGCATTTATTTGGAGTGACTTCATTGCCAAGTTGAGTGAATTTTGCCCTTAGGAAGTGTGCTGAGGACAGTAGAAAACAGTTTAACTCTTAATCTATAAGATCATCAGAAATAATTTCTATGAGGATGACTGTCTTACTTCTGTAGCTACAGAATAAGTAAGAGATCTTTATCATGAGTTGCAAATGGATAAGTAACAGTTGTTATGTGTTGGCTGTCATACCTGAAGCAGTCAGGGCAAAAGAAATGGAAAAATATGGACTTAGACCAATACAACCTTCCTGTGGAGAGGGTGTTAGGTATACAATGGTGTGTTCAGTGTGACGTTTTTACGTTCAAAATTATTTTGAAGGACTGACCTCTCACAAGAAGGGGGATTCTATCAACAGTCAATTTGATATCATTTAGGAATATTTGGCTCTAGTTGTCCTGACTGCAAGATTTGTGTAGGAAAAGGATAGGTTGGGATGATGAGATACCAGACTCCATTGCACAGGAATGGATGTGTTGGATTCAGGATCTATATAAAATGGAAGCCTTCAAGGTTGACAGGTACTTCAAATCCACAAATTTTTGAACTGTGACATCACCTCAGGTGCATCATTTTTCTTTCTATTTTAATCTTTTTATTGGTTTTTAAATAAAAAAAATATCAGTAACATAGATGCATATGATATAAAGTTCTGATAGAGCTAAATGAAAATTACAGATAGTAAAAAAATGGTAAACAAGATACATAATTTTTAAAAAAGGAAAAAGAAAATAAAACCTATAACCAATCTAATTTATAACCCCAACCTATTATGAATGATTACTAACAAAGCCAGGCATCAACTACTAATTTCATTACTAATTGTTCAAGAAATAGAGAAAAGGAGAAAAACATTTAAAAATAGCAAAAATAATTGATCTATATATTTTGAAAATAATTGAAAAAAGAACCCCAGAGAGAAAAAAATTATATTAATTTTAGTTTTTCTCTGGAGAGGATGCCATCAAATCCAATAACCATTGTGTATGCGTGGGAGAGACATCTTTCTACCACAGCAAAATGAGCCTTCTAGCAATCAGGGAAACAAAAGCAACTACATGGGATTGAGATAAAGTCAAAATTAAGTCCATTGGTCTAATCATTCCAAAATAGCAATAAAATGGCTCTGAGACCGGTTTGCATCAATAAATAAAGATAATGTACCAAATACCTCTTTCCAGTAGTTATAAAGGGAGGGACGTAGCCAAAACATATGATATAAAGTACCTTCCTGAGTTGTACTTTTATCACATTTAAAGGATATATTGGACTACTTTAAATTGTAATAAGGGATGTCTAGCACAGAGAGAGAGGATGAATGTACATTTTTCAAACTAGAGTCCCATGTATCTTCAGCAAACAGTTGTTGAAAGTCAAGTTCCCAAACCTTCTTAATGTTAGATAAAGAATTATTGCTAAATCTTAAAAGATTTAAAGGGTTGAAAAATATTCAGAAAGAAAGAATATTCTTTCTGATTAGTTCTAAAATTATATACTTCCCAGGTAAGATTAAAATCTAAATCTCGGGGGAAGCCTCAATCGTAAGGAATGGTAAGGAATTTAAGAAGCTCCTAATCTGTAAATAGCAAAAAAAATATTGATTAGGTAATTTAAATTTGGCAGATAAATGCTTAAAAGAGGTAAAGTTTTGGTCTATATGCAAGTCCAAGAAAGATTTAATACCTAACCTAGACAATAGAGTATATCCAATATCTTGAACTGAAGATTAAAAAAATTAAAGGGAATTGCATAAAATTGGACTAATTAATAAAAATCTATAACTAAAGTGCTTTCTAAATTTGGAATCAAATAAACGAAGTATATCGAACTATCAAATCATCATTTAATTTGGAGAGCGAAAAAGACAAATGTGTTCCAAGTACTGAGATAAGAGAATGTTTTTTAATGGATTTAATCCATCTTGAGGCACCTGAATATTCATTACAATGCATCCAAATAATGATGTATCTATCTAAGTCTCAGATTAAGTAATACCAAGTCCCCATTTCTTTTAGTATTTTGAAGGAAGATTTGTTTCAAACAGGGATGCTTATTTTTCCATACAAAAGAGAAAATAATGGAGTCTAATGAATTAAAAAAAGATGTAGGAGCAAATTCTGGGACATCTTAAAAACATACAAAAACTTAGGCAGGATAGATATCTTAATAATATTAACCCTCCCTATTAACGTCATCAAAAGATAAGAAAATTTTCCTTAAACATATTTATCGAAGTAGTAACATCTAAATAATTAAATTGATTTTTAAAAATTTTAAAAAGGATTGAAGAATGAAAAGAGCAGGAAGAATCCAAAGGGACAATTTGTGTGTGTGTGTGTGTGTGTGTGTGTGTGTGTGTGTGTGTGTGTGTGTGTGTGTGTGTGTGTGTGTGTGTGTGTGGTGTGTGTGTTGTTTTATGTCCAAGTTAAAATATGTGACCTAGGTTGAATTACTCCAATACAAAACAAATCTCCATCTTAGTTACAATCTTAGCATCAAAATCTGAAAGAGAAATTGGTCTATCATAAGTAATTTTTCTTTTAAGAATAAGAGAAATAGAAGCTTCATAAAAGGTTTGTGGCCATTTTCCACTATTTAAAGATTTAGTTGAAAAAAACTGAATCCAAATAAGGTGTAAATAAATAAGAAAAGGATTTAGAAAAATCGTCTGGGAAACCATTTGGTCCAGGACTTTGACCGTTCTGCAAAAAGTTTATAGCCACCTCTATCTCCTGCTGTGAGATAGGCTGCTTCAATATAAGTTTATTATCTAAGGGATTGTCAGTTTGTCTAAAAAAAAATCATAATGAAGTTCGATATTGAGCAAGATCAGAACTATATAATTTAGAATAAAAATGAAAAAATATCATTTATTTCAGCATGATCGGTAGAGATTTTACTGTCAGCTGTGTAGATTTTATCAATAAGTTGTTTAGAAATCTGGCTTTTAATTTAGATTTAGATATTAATAACTGTGCTTGTATCATATCTAGTTTTAAATTCAACCCTCTTTCTAAAAAGCTCAGGTTTTGGTAGTGTAGTGTACTGTTGGTCAATAAATTTTAATTTAGCAGCCAAATCATCTATCTCAGTGTTTACCTTCCTTCTAAGATTAGCTGTATAGGAAATAATTTGACCGCTAATAAAAGCAACCCAGTCTATTAAGGAATATTGGCAACAGTTGTCCTGACTGCCAAGAAGTTCCTGCAAGATTTGTGCAGGAAAAAGATTGGTTGGGATGATGAGATACCAGTGTAGCGAGGCGCTACTGCAGCGCAAGAGAAAATTGACACAAGTAAAGTCAAGTCCTGCTTCTATAGACCCAGCTTCCCGCCACTGGGCCTAGTATTCCCGTTGCTGCGGGTGGATGTGACGTCACCGGCAAGCTGGCCTTTGATTGTTCATGGTTCCCGCTATGCTGGCTCCTGGCTAGTGAAGGCCATTAGTGTGTGTGGGCTTTCCGCACTCGCTGCGTTAGTCCGCCATTTTGAGTGCCTGTTCGCTTTGCCAGGTAAAGGGTCGCTACTCCAGACTCCATTGTACAGGAATGGATGTGTTGGATTCAGGATCTTTATAAGCTGTAAGAGTTCAAGATTGACAGATGCTTCAAACCAACAAATTTTGGAATTGTGACATCTGCTCAATTGCATAATTTTGCCGATACATGTAAAGACGGTTATGGAACTGTTAATTACCTGTTAATGCATGATAACCAGGATTAGGAACATTGTGGATTTGCAATGGAAAAGGCCAGAGTGGCTCCATTAAAACAGCCACTATCCCTTGAATGGAGTTGATGGCAGCTATCATGGTGAGCAGAATAGACACAACGTTGAAAAGAGAGTTGCAGATGGAACTAACAAACAGACTCCATATTTTGGACTAATAGCATCTCTGTGCTCAAATACATCAACAATAAAACCACAATGTGGCTAACAGAATCACTGAAATTGATAAAATCTCACATCCGATATAGTGGAGATATGTTAACACAGTTAAAAACCCTGCCAATATGGCTTCCAGAGGTTTGAAAGTTCAGTCTTTCCTGAAGAAAGAAATATGGGTGCCCAGGCCTCAGTTTCTTCTACAGATTCTGAAAGAGTGGCCTCAAAATCCAATTCATTTGAAGAATTCCTACGAGAGGACCCCAAGATCAAGAGTAAGACTGCAAATGCTGCTGAGATAATGTCTGAACAAGTGGATTCAGTTACCCACTTAATCCATTGCTTCTCATCCTGGTATCATTTGAAAAAGGTAGAAGCATGGATGCTCAGACTTAAAAGGTTGCCTCTCAATCATAGCAGAAAGGATAAAAACAAGCAAATTTATGCTTAGTTTCAATCGGATAACATCCAACAAAGAGATCTATCACAAAAGGAGACAAGAAATCTTGAAACTCTAGAAAACAGAGGTCTCATAATTGAGGAACTGGTGGATGCTGAGGAAATTATCTGTGCAAGAGCAAAGGCTCGTTTCTTACCTGTTGTAGCTGTGGGCGTCAGCGGTGAGCCGAAATCCATATGTAGTCCCCTTCCCATTGGAGCATGCGTGAAGGTCGGCACTGCTTACAGCGGCCATGAGCAGTTGGCTCGGCCCCAGTGGCAGCAGTTTCAGCTGGGGCTGGCATGTGTGTCAGTCCGTATGTGCCATGGAGCGTGGTGATGCATGGGCATTCGGCTTGGCCCCAGCAGCAAGCGGTTGGAGCTGGGGCCAGTGCATCCACCAAAGGAGCATGCATGGGTGGTTTTGCATGTGTTAAATATAGGTTTCCCAGCCCACGTCATCACTTGGTGATCCAAGGAGGGTGAGTTAGGCAGCGATAATTTCTGTTGATTGTTAAGTTGCACTACATGCTACATTACTTGGACTGCTATATTAGAATGTTATAGGGATGTATAATGGAATGATACATGTTATGATTAATCGGTGTTTTACAGATTTTTGCTTTTGTGTTTATTTAATAAAGAATATTTTAGAAAATTAATTTGTGCTTCGTTACCGATTTATTCAAGAAACGCGTCACAGACAAATGCCTAACTTAGCCTCCAAGTGACTACATTTTATTGATAGAAATCACTACAATCTGCTTTTGTTAGAGGAAGAGGTTTGCAGATGAAATTTCAAGTCTGAGAAAGAGAATGAATATTAAAAGGGCAAGCCACATTCATAAACTCAACCCCATTCTGGAGAATGATATATTAAGAGATGCTGGGTGAATTAGCAGTGCAGCAATGCCAGAAGAGAATAAACATCCTGTCATACTGGCCAAGTATCTTTACATCTCTGATTTGATTCTTCGGGATATTCATGAAAAGGTGGCCCATTGTAGTCATAACCATGTGTTATCCAATCTACGCCAAAAATATTGGATTCCTGGTGCCACTGGGTCAATCTTAAAAATTTTGTCAAAATGTGTTGTTGGTCGGCATATAAATACGCCTCCTGGAAAACAGCAGATGGCAGATTTACCCCTGGATAGAGTCTCTCCTGATGAACCTCCATTCACATATGTTGGACTTGATTATTTTGGACCCTTTGGAGTAAAGTGTGGGAGGAGTGGCCTCAAAATGCTAAGGCATTATTTTCACACGTTTAGCCATGAGGGCATTTCACATTGAATTGGCATCACTTGATTCCTTCATGAATGCTCTTCAACGTTTTATTGCCAAGCGTGGTCAGGTAAACTAATTATGACCTGACAATGGTACTCACTTGTGGGGGTTCAACACAAGTTGAAGAAAGCGCTTATGGACTGGAATCAAGGTCAGCTTCATGATGACCTACTCCAGAAAGGAATCAGTTGGATCTTCCATCCCTCTGCTGTTTCGCACCATGGAAGTGTATAGGAAAGATTGATTAGATCAGTGTGAAAAGTTCTTAATTCCATCCTAGATGGACGGAATCTTAACAAGGAGGGTCTTCACACAGTTTTTTGTGAAGTTGAAGCCATCCTCAACAGTCGTCCAATCACTAAGTCTTCTACAGATCCAAATGATCTAGAAGCACTTACCCCAAATTATCTTCTGCGCCTTAAAACTAAGCCTTTGATGCAACCAGGGCTGTTTCAAAAGGAAGATATATATGCTCACCGCAGGTGGAAGCAGATGCAATTTATATTGGATTTGTTCTGGAAAAGATGGGTGAAAGAATATCTTCCACTGTTGCAGGAGCAACAGAAATTGTCTAAGATCAGGCGCAATTTCATGCCGTGATCATCGAGGACAATTTAGCACCTTGACATTCATGGTTGATGGGGAAGATTGTTGAAATCATTCATGACAAAAGGGGATTTGTACAGGGCGGAACTCCCATTGGCCTTAAAGGGGCGCGCGCAAGATTTAAATAAACAGTTCTACTGGCAACCCCACCAAGTTCAGTGGTGTGCTTTCTCTGTTGTAGCAGCCGCTATTATCAATACAATATAATCTCTTTGATTAAAATTCAGGGTACCTTGAATGAAATGATATGATTTAAGTGTAATGTATCTTTTTGAAATTTAACATGTATCCATATGAATTCTGTATTTTTGGATGTGAAATTTCAATAAAAATATTGAAAAGAAAAAATATAATAATTAGGGGCCAATATTGTAAGGGTTAAAATGTATTTCATGCTCGTAAGTAGTCTGTTTGTAGCTTCTGGAGGAAGTTCTGACAGATTCTATTGACCGTCTAACAATGTTTTAACGGCTTGTAACAATGTTTAACAACTTATAATAATGTTAACAATGTTTAATATTGTTTAAACTTGACTTTAGTATGAATTTGTTTGAACGAGTTGTAGACAACAACAACATTCTCTTATCCACCAAGTGACTATACAGGATTCCTCGTGCAAAATTCCCTAAAGGTTAACTTGTATGTATAGCCAGTGGTAAGAAAGACAAATATAATGCTAGCATTCATTTCAAGAGGAATAGAATATAAAATAGTGATGTAATGTTGACGTGTTAGAGGGCATTAGTCAGTTCAGACAGAGTATTGTGAGCAGCTTTGGCCTTCTTACCTATGGGTGATATATTTAATGGAGCAGTTAGTGCAATGCCTTTACAGAGCCAGCAATCGGGACTGGGTTTCGGTTTAAATCCTATGCTGTCTGTAAGGAGTTTGTACATTCTCCCTGTATCTCCATGGATTTTCTCCGGGGGGTTCAGTTTACTCCCACCCTTCAAAAACGTACGGGGGTTGTAGGTCAATTATATATAATTTGGGCGACACGGACTCATAGGGCCAAATTGGCCTGTTTCAGTGCTGTTTGTCTGATTTAATTTAAAATTTAATTTAGAAGGATGTGCTGATATTGGAGACAGTCCAGATGATGTTCACTAGAATGATCCATGGAATGAAAGGGTTATCATCTGAGGAGTGTTTAATGTCTCTGGGACTTTAGAAGAATGAGAGGGGATCTCATTGAAACCTATCAAATATTGAAAGGACAAATAGAGTGGCAAGGATGTTTCTTTTCATGGGGGAGTCTGAGACCAGAGAGCCTAGCCTCAGAAAACAAAAATATCCCTTTAGAACAGAGATGATGAGAAATTTCTTTACCTAGAGGATGGTGATCTTGTTTTAATTTAAATTTAGACATACAGCAGATTAACAGGCCATTTCAGCCCATGAGCCTGTACCGCCCAATTTACACCAAACTAATCTACACCCCCAGTATGTTTCGAATGATGGGAGGAAACTGCAGACCCTCAGGAAAACCCATGCAGGCACAGGTGTACAAACTCCTTACAGACAGCACGGGAATCGAACCCCGGTCCTGATCACTGGGTCTGTAAAGTCGATGCACTAAGCATTATGCCAACAGAACTGTGGAATTAATTGCTGCAGACAGCTGTAGAGGCCAAGTCATTGAAGATATTTAAGACATAGGTAGATAAGTTCTTGATTAGGAAGTGAATTGAGAGTTACAGGAAGAAGAATGGGGTTGAAAAAGATAGTAATTCATCCATGATGGAATAGTAAGGTGGACTCAATGGGCCGAATGGCCAAATTCTGCTCCAATGTCTAATGATCTTTCCATGGATGCTGTGTGACTTGCTGAGTTCCTCCTGCACCTTTGTGTAATATTTCAGTTTCTCCTATTCTGCTTGAGCGATAATTTGGAAATTGTATTAGTGATTGGAAGAAAACCAAGCATTTTTTCTAATCCACTACAGTTGAGGCTGAAAGAAAATGCAAGTTATAAAATACGCCCTTTGCAAATCTTATTTTATTAATATCATAGATATTATATGATGATTCACAGATAATGTGATCCACAGTTTGTAACAACATTGCCTTGGAGGGCTGCTCTACCCTGACGTGTGGCTGCTTCCTTATTTTTCCGCTGGCATTTCTCCAGTGTTGTGCAAATGTTTAAATCTACTTGAGTTGTTTGTTCTCTGCAATCTATTTAGAATGTCTTCTGTTTTTGTTTGAAGTCATTATCGTGCTAACTACACATTTCAAAATGAGATGTTCAGCAATCTGATATAAATTTAAGAACATTGTTTGAAACAGTTTTCAAACTACTTATAGACATTGATTTTGGCTACCTCAGTACTGGTTCAGGAGAATTATAGAAAGTAGCAGGTACTTATTTATAGTTTTTTTATATCACAGGGGGCATAAAATGAATGCTCATACTTTATTTCCCAAGATAGACAATTTTCAAACTAGAAAGCAAAAAGTTAAGTTGAGAGTGGAGAGATTTAAGAGGGACCTGAGGGGCAATTTTTCACTTCCAGAGTAGTCCATATCTGGAGCGAGCTGCTGGAAGAAACTATAGCAGTGGCTACGATTACAGTGTTCAGAAGGTATTTAGATGTATGGATAGGAAGGGCTTGGGTGGTATTGAGTCAATGCAGGCAAACAAGACTGGCCCAGAATGCCAACTGGATCAGCTTGAGAACTAGTTGAGCTAAAGGCCCTGTTCCATATTCTATGACTTTTCTAGATGTACAAATATTTTTTGAACATTTGCTGAGATGAGTGGTGTAAATTAATTAATAAGTACATGAGGGAGAAAGGAAATAAAGGACATATTAATATGGTAAGATGGATCTAAATTAATAATCCGGGGCATAAACTTTGACACGTACTTCCTGAGCTGAATGACCTGTTCCTCCGCTATGAAGACAAATATAATACTTTGAATATCTATTTTCCACTGTGAATTATTTCATTAGTTTCCAATGAATAATGAAAATGCATTAAATTTGTGTTTTGGTCAGTGCTTTTGAGCAATAACTTGAGTGGGATTAAATGATTTACAAGAAATACTTCATGGTCAATCTGCTGAAGGTAAGAATTAATTAACGGTGTAATTAGGTTTCTTTACAGGTGTGGCAATTACTGAGTCCTAGTATTGGTTATTGTCTGGTGTCACTTAGATTACCTTTCAGTATACTGAAATTTAACTTTCATATTTAATCATTTGTAACATTGTAATCTTGGCAATTTATTGCCATACATAAAGTTTGTTATTGATTTTTATATTGCTATATCTTCTATGCAGCAAATCAACAGAAGGAAAATTCAAAAGGAAGAGAAATAGCAGCAGCAGTAGCCATGACGAATGTGAGGAGATGACAAGAGCTCAGGAAAAAAGAATGAAGCCTGAAATTGATTCTGATGAGCACAGGCCACTGGACACTGGCCTCTCCTTGGCAGAAGATGAAGAGCTAGTACTTCATCTGTTGAAAAGCACAAACTAATTGCAATCCCTGGCAATTTTCTGGGTCAGTCCTTTTACTGTGCTAGCCACGTTCATGTAGTTACAATCAAACCAGAACAGGTAGGCTTGCTTGCCTGACAGTGATGAATGCTTACTGTGGGTTTCTGCAGATGTCTGCCAAAATGCTGTCTACTCTACAGCAATAGCTAAAAATCTTTTACTCCACAGGTCTTCAGTTTATCAGAAAGCTTTAATTATTATAACATCAGATTTATGTAATTGTCATTTTCTTTTGTACTTTATTTCTAATTAGCCAATTGGTGTTTTCCTATAACAAAGATCATTTGAGACAATTAAGCCAGCAAAGAGCATAGACTGAATATGATTGAAGCTTCTGATCAGTTTTAATCAAGTAAAGATACATGTCGATATTGATATTATCTTGAAGCTGGAAATTGATAAATACTGAACAAGAGCAAATAAAACACGTGCATATTAAATTTCACAAGTTGATCATTTAGATTATTTGTAATGAGAATATTTAAGAAATGTTTTTAATACAATTAAATGCTGTGTACTCCATTATTTAGCCTTCTCCATTCACAATAGAACCCTGATGAATCTGCCTCTAAAACCTGATATGTTTTATTCCATTTGTTCTTTTTTCTTTAATAAAGTTTACCCTTTGATTCTTTGAGTTAACATTTAGCAATGTGAGCTTGAGTTTCCCATGCACTTCTATGAATCCGAGGAACCATTGATATGTTTGAATGATACTGGCACTTTGAGGATTTTGAAACAGTATCAACAATGTGCAGAATGTAAGAAGAAAGAAATGTGAAAGCAAAATCTAGGAAAGACATAAGTGTTGTATGAGGATTTTAGGAAGCTTTTGAAAACAGGATTCACAAGGTAGTCATATGTTTGCTTGAGATTATGTAAGGAATCAGGTTGAGGTACTCGAAAGTTAGCTACTGATAGAGAGAGAGAGAATAGCTTTAGAATAGTAGTAATCATGTCCCGATTTCCATGGCTGAAACTGGGTAGAGGGTTTGTGAAAAGTATAGGAAGAATTAGATGGTTCCTGAGGATGAGGGTTCTGTAAAACTCCGAGAAGGGGAGAAGGCAGTTTGGAAAGTTAAGTGTCTTGCATCATTGACGACAAAGCTACATAGAATCAGAAAATTAAAGTCATTTTTAAATGTCAGCCCAGGTATAAGATTTTTCAACTGGACCCATGTGTCCCTTATGCCCTTTGCTTTCTGTGTTTATCTCTTTTACATTAGTGATTTGAGGTAAAATGTTCACCTTTTCAAAACTTTCAAGTGGAAAAAAGCCATTGAATTTGTATAGACACTGGAATGTGGAGCAAAAAAAGTACTGCTGGAGGAACTAAGCAAGTTGGGGCAGCATCTGTGGAGAGAAAAGAAATGTTCAGTTGATGTTTTGGGGTGAGACCTTCGTCTGCTCTGTAGGATAAGAGGGGAGATAGCTCTATGAAGAGGTGGCAGAAGGAAAGGCATGAAGCGATTCAGGGGAGGAAAAGCAATGGGCAGATGGAGCCATTGTGGGGCTAAGGGGGGGAGGGGTGGAGAATAGGAGAACCAGTGGGAGGGAAAAGTGGAGATGGTGACTAGGGGATGATGAGTGGAGTTCACAAAGGGAATCTGGTATGTAATGAATGTGGAATGAAGCCAAATAAAAGAGGGACGATGGGCGGATAGGAGTGGGGGGGGGGGGGAATGGACCAGTGGGAAGAATGAGCAGGTGAAGGATAGAAGGAATAGGTAGGGAAAGGGGAAGAAATTGGATAACTGGGATGTGGAGTGGGTGTTAGAAAGAAGGGCATGTGATAGGACCTGGGTAGATCAGGAGAGAAAAGAGGAAGGGGAGAGTGAGTTACCTAAACTTGGAGAATTCAGTGTTCATGCCATTGGATTGTAGAGATTCCAAGTGGAATATGAGCTATTACCCATGTACCTATGCATACTATTCAGAGATTAATCTGAATCTTATCATTTCTGAACAAAGGCAATTTGCTCAAATTAAATAATTTGATTTTTTTTTAATTGTTTGTAGTAGTTATTTTTTTTTTTACCAAGTACCTGTTCAGCTGCAAGCGCAAGAATTTTTGTGCACATGAACATTGTACAATTTACACAACAATAAACGAATTATCATTGTCAAGGGTACTCCTACATTCCTTGTGTTCCTTGAGGGATTCACATGATCCCAGCTCACTATATCTGACATGTGGCTATTTTTTTCCCCTGAGTAGAGGTTCGATATACCTCATTGATCAGGGTTCACTAATCATGCCAGGTTTACCCTTCAGTTTTAAAGGAACATGTTGTGCATCAACTCTCCCCATCTCACTTTAAAAAAGTGTTCCTTTACCATGCACACAGCCTCTCCCAATTAACCTTTGCAAGTTCCTGTATCATGCCCTCAAAATTAGCCTTATCTCAATTTATCGCATTAAATTGCGTACCCAGTCCCCTCTTTTCCATAACTATTTAAAAAATGATAGAATTATGGTACCTAATCCCAAGAGCTCCCCCACTATTTCAGTCATTTGCCCACCCCCTTTTCCCAATGGGTGGTCCAGTGTTGCTTCCTCTCTAATCAGACTATTTGCATGTTGCTTGAAGAAACTTCTCTGGACACACTTTACAAATTCTGCCCCATCCAAGCCCTTAGCTCTATGGCAGTTCCAGTCAATATTAGCAAAGTTAAAATCAGCTACTATTACAACAAATTATTCTTGAAGTTATTTACAATCTCCCTTCATATTTGATCCTCTAATTCCTGCTGACTATTGAGCAGCATTTAGTGCAATCTCTGAAGTTATCACCTTTTTCTTGTTCCTAAGTTCGAATCCACGCTGTTGAAGATCCAACTGCGCTGGGTAGGTCACGTCTCCAGAATGGAGGACCATCGCCTCCCCAAGATCGTGTTATATGGCGAGCTCTCCACTGGCCATCGTGTCAGAGGTGCACCAAAGAAGAGGTACAAGGACTGCCTAAAGAAATTTCTTGGTGCCTGCCACATTGACCACTGCCAGTGGGCTGATATCGCCTCAAACCGTGCATCTTGGCGCCTCACAGTTCGGCGGGCAGCAACCTCCTTTGAAGAAGACCGCAGAGCCCACCTCACTGACAAAAGACAAAGGAGGAAAAACCCAACACCCAACCCCAACCCACCAATTTTCCCCTGCAACCGCTGCAACTGTGTCTGCCTGTCCCGCATCGGACTTGTCAGCCACAAACGAGCCTGCAGCTGACGTGGACATTTACCCCTCCATAAATCTTCGTCCGCGAAGCCAAGCCAAAGAAGAAGTTCCACCCATGTAAGGCTCCAGGAATATCCTCTCTTCGACTGATGTTCGTCCTCATCAGAAAATACACTTTCCTTCCTCTTACCTGCATCTCTATCTTACCTGTGGCATCTGTATCCTAGAACATTGAGCTGCCAGTTCTGTTCATCCCTCAGCCATGTTCTGTTGTCACTTCTATGAGACTATCCATTCTTTGGGTTGACCTGCCTTACCAGTCAGACATTTTGGATTAAAATAAATGCTATTTAGTCAATTCAGTTTTCATTCTGCTTTTGCCTCCTGAACTTATTTGCTCTAACTTCTATATTAGCCTCAGCTTTCTCATCTGCCACACTACTGCTTTGGGTTCCACCCCAGTATCAGGCTTCCACATGCTGTGAAGTGTGGAAAGGGCATCCCTTGCATTAAAGTCTGGACTGGTCATTCACTCCAACAGAACTTCCCCCAGCCATCTTGGACCTCACCATGCCGCTGGATCCGGGAGGGGATGTCAAGAGGGTGGGTCTGGACCTGTGCAATCCCCTACTCACCTAAAATCCATTCTTTCTGAGAAGTGGGGTATAAACCCCACAAACTGACTGAAAGGAACCATCATCATCTTATGGGATGGATAACCAGAAGAAGAAGAAGGTTAATTTAAACAAAACTAAATTTAGAAGCTCCCTGTGGCAATATCTTTCCCCCCCCCCTTCCATTTCAGATGCAACTTGCCACTCATTTACGTTACCTCTTTCCGACATGAGATATCATAGGTCCATGCGTCTGAATCCCTCCTTCCTGCGCCACATTTCCTGCCAATCTTTTATTTTCCATATCTTTCAATCTCTAGCCTCATTTGCACATGTAATCGAGAGGTTACAATCCTTGAGGTTCTGATTGGTTTTAACTCAGCAGTACTTTGTTTTTTTTCTTCATTTATCACCCTCCCCCATGAGAATGTTTTGTTACCACTCAGTCATCTTGACCTAAATATGGGTGGCAAAATTCTATTATAATTGTTTTTTGTTCTTAATAAATGTGTATTTTTTAAGGTGGGTGCTAATTTATTCTGTTCCCAATACCAATGTACGGTTAAGTGATTTATACTTTCTAATTCGGTCACTCCTGCATACTTTCCTTCAGAGTTGCACCTAGATCCAAATTGTGTAGGTGCTGTGCATATTTTTTTTCCTTTTACCATCTTCTTAGTAGTCAAAACTATTTAATCTTAACTGAATTCTCTTATTAAAAATGCAATCTTGATCTATCTATCATTGCACCATAGAAGTGAATATTGGAAACAAGCTTACCCTGCTTGTTGTCAGATCAGTAGAACACAAGTCAAGCGCCACCTTGGACCTGCAAAGAAGTCTAGCCAGCATGTATCTTGCTGTTCAGCGACACAAGGAAGAATCCCAAGTCCTACTTGCAGTACAGAGTAGAGGCATGGTTGTGTTATTCCAAGAGGAATAGTGCGATCTATTCATCTGTCAATTTTGAAAGCGACTTTTAAAAAATATTTTATTTAAAATTTTAAGAACAAAAACCACCACAGTACATTCAATTAATAAAAGATTATACATATAAAAGAATATATGTGGTATATCCACCCACCTTCCCCACCACCCACCTCCCCCGCCCAACACCCAAAAGAAAGAGGTTGTCAATGAATATATAAATTCTAATTAGCTGCCATAGAGCCAAGCACCACTCAGGATGAGTCATTAGGAGTTTAAATTTTGAAACCTACTAGTTGTAAATATGGGCTCCATATTTTTTTTTTAAAATTATATTTATCACGTAAATTACAAGTTATTTTCTCGAGAGGAATACAAGATCTCATTTCAATATGCCATCTTTGCAACCCTAAATCTATATCAGACTTCCAAGTAATAGCTACACATTTTATCGCAACAGCTAAAGCCGATCGTAAAAATTCAATTTGATACATTGTTAACCTTAATTTAATCTATACATTTTAATATTTACTAATAAAAATAACATTGGCTCGAATAGAAGTTTAACCTTTAATACTTTCTCCAAAAATAATTTAATTCAGGCAGTCCAACAATTGTCACATTATTCCTATGACTGATTCTCCAATACATCAATTTTCTATAAAAGATCTTTCCTTTGAACTTCCCATGCTGAAAAGGAACCTTCTATTTTATTAACTGTATCTTTACATTGTTCTATATCAAGATGACAGTCCTGAAAGTCTTCTTCAATTTTTTGAACTTTAATTTTATCCACAGCTTTTGCATATTTTGCCATATCATTTTTAATAGTAGTCATTTCATCTCTAATAGGTTCAAATTGTGAATTAAATTAAATTGACTTGAAGGATCAACAGAATATGGAACAATTTGAGAGGTTTCGATTTTATCTTGTTGAATAGTCTGTTGAAGTTGAGGCCTATATCCAAACTGTACCAGTTCCCCTCCCTCAAATTCTTGTGAAGACTCTTCTTCTGTTCTTATTTCTTCTTCTTCCTCCTCTGTAGATGTAGTGACAGGTTTTACTTGCTTAGGGGCCTTTTGTTTTGCCCTGGTCGACAAGGGCTCTACAGGCTTCATAGTCTGATACAGCACAGCACAGCACAGCCATTTCTGTAGTATCGTCACTTCAGGAACTCTCTTCCTCACCCCAGCACCATCTTCGTCAGCTCCCCGGAGAAGCAGTGCTGGAGTAATATGAACCTTAACCAACGTCTGATGAGTCATCCGTTGTGGGAGAGGGATCAAGACGGCAGGCTCAGTCACGAAAGAAGGCCCCGTTTCTTCAATCATTCCAACCTCTTTAGTACTCCTTTGTTTTCACAACTTGAAATTTAGATTTCTTCATAGCCATTGTCAGTAAGGGTTACAGTAATTTAAAAAAAAATTGTATTCGGGTTTTAATTCTGCCAGGAGAGGCATTTTTCCACGTCTCAAACCTACGCCATAATGCCGCTGCTGAGGCACTTCAGCCTGGTATCTGTTGCACTCCATTACACCCTGGAGTTCTACAGGGACTGAGACTCCCTCATGCTCTTCACCTCCATTTCATCTCAGAAGTTGTGTGTGATTTGGTAAGGTGATTCTGGTGTTCCAAAAGGTTTCATTCAATTAGTCTACGCTTCAATCTGTTTCTCAAACCTCTGTTAATCCTCTGGCTGCAAGCCTGCAACATTACAACATTTTCACTGTCCATCTCAAATCCACAATGAAATGACCTGCTGGTCATTCCTGGCATTTGATTACATGCACTGAATTTGTACCTCCTCATCTGCACCATGGTGTGGATAAGTTACCTAAGGGTGTCCAATTCACTTTCAAGAACAGTTTGGCTTTTTTTGCACTCCCAGATCACTGTGGTTTAATTTATGAAATTCTCACTTGTAATTTCTACAGTGTCATTGATTTGAAGAATATGATGAGCATGTTGTCAACAGGTAAATGCTAAATGCTTTTTTTATGTTCTGTCTTATTTAATGTACTCATTGTAACCTATTTTTGCTATTTCTGTGTCTTGCTTTGAGCTTTTTCACAGGCTATTTATTGGTTCATTATCAAGGGATTGCCCTTTTTTCTCTGCTGGACATTGTTTAAGATAGAAACACACTAGACTCACTCTCATTACTGATCCTCATAACGTAATTCCAACCTTATCACTGGCATAGCGCCATCAATTCTAGTACTGATTCTGTGGAGTATTACATCACTCACATGTTCAGGCACAGGGACTAACAATCATAACAGGATACTTGCACTTTATTATTCACATATTATTGGAGTTCAGAGGAAATTTATTCACAAACCAATAAAACTGAAAGGGGGTGAAAACCCCAGATCAATAGGTATGGGTCACCAATATCTCTGGGCAGATAAGTAGGTCTGAACTCCTTCACACTCTTGGAAGTCTGGGAGGAAATAACTGAAGCAGGAGGTTATGGAAACAAGTTCCATTGAAAATGTGTGTAATATCGGAGGACTGGTGCAACTTAGTTACGATGCAACTAAGTATTTTAAATCACTGTTGATGCCATGGTGATATTTGAAGCTCTCTCTCTGGATTGATGGTGTGGGTCTGTGGATGGCTTGTTCAATGATTTAACCCATTGTACCCAATAGACAGCACCTAATCGCCTGAATACATCTGAGATTGTCTGATCTTGGAAGCTAAGCAGGCTCAGTACAGGTCAATACTTGGAGGGGAGACTGCCCAGGAACACCAGGTGCTGTAGGTTTCCATGAGGGGCGCTGGACCAAGTGGCGATTCTTTGCCTTACAGGAGACAAAAGATAAAGAATTTCATGTATATTACATATGTGACAATAATGAGCCCTTTTTACCTTTTATCATACAAATCTATGAACACATTTCTATCCTCGAGAAATAACTGATGAATTTTAACATTGTTCACAAGAGTACACAAACTCACAGATTTTTGTTTCCTGTTAAGATAAATAGAAGTATCATTCATGACATGGAAAGCAATAAAGTGAATGGGGTAAGAAGAATATAGGTAAATGATTATTGAAGGCAGTGGATTATTTAAGATAATAAAAATGCTAACAAGATGTATCTATTTTAGCTATGTAGAGATAAAAAGCAGTAATATTAATTTAAATATCTATCTCATAAAACTGTGTACAATTTTGATCTTCAAACTATTAGAAGGATTTAGAAGCATGAGGGAAAATGTCAAGAAAATACAAGGATGCTACTGAAAATGAAAGTGTAAAGAAAATACAAAGATGCTACTGAAAATGAAAGATTGCAACTACCTAATAAGATTATGTAGGTTGGAAAATCGTTAAACGTGGGAAGACACTATGTAGACCAAATGCAGATCTTTAAAATTCTATATGCAATATTTATTGTAGATGCCTAGTAAAAATGCAGTGCTGGAGAAACACAGTGATGGAGAAACTCAGCAGGTCAAACAGTGTGCTTTATATAGCAAAGATATAAACATTTCAGGTTTGAGCTCTTCATCAAGGGTGGACAAAATGTTGTATCTTTATCTTCAGTACTTTCTTTTACTCCAATCACAGAGTCTGCAGACTTTCATGTTTTCCCTCTCTAGATGCATAGATCGTTTCTACAATGGATGATCAATGTAAGTTAAAATAAAACTAATAAAGAAAGGAATTTTCTTTATTCAGAGTGTAGCTAGAATTTAAAACTTAATTTTACAGGGAACATTTGAAAGTAAGTGTCGAATGCTTTCAAAATGAAACAAGATGAGGCTGTAGTACCCTAGATCACTACAGCACAGAAATTGGCCTGTTCCGCCCATATAGTCCATGCCAGAATATTCCACCAGACTGTAGCCCTCCGTATCCCTCCCACCTGTGTACTTGGAATATCAAAATCAAACCCACATCCACCACCTCTATTTCCATACTCTCACCACCCTCTGATTCAAGAAGCTCCCCATAGTGTTCCCTATAAACATTTCACCTTTCACCCTTAATCCATATTCTCGAGTTCTTGACTAACCTAACCTCAGTGAACAAAGCCTGTTTGCATTAACACTATCTAAACCCCTCAAAATTTTGTATACCTCTATCAAATCTCCCCTCTCTCCCTTCATTCCAGGGAATAAATTCCTAATCTGTTCAATCTTTCCCTATAACTTAACACTTCAAGTCCCGACATCATCTTTGTAAATTGTCTCTGCGTGCTATCAATCATTTTTAGACATACTGCACGGTAATGGGCCCTTTTAGCTCATGAGCCCAATTGACCTACAATCCCCAGTACGTTTTTGAACAGTGGGAAGAAACCGGAGATCCTGGAGGAAACCTAAGCAGGCGCAAGGAAAACATACAAGCTCCTTACAGATAGCATGGGATTCAAACCCTGGTCCTGATCGCTGGTGCTGTAACAATCTTGCGCTAACTTCTACTCTAACTGTGCCACCCCAAATTGTTGATATCTTTCCTGTAGTTAAATGACCAAAGTTGAACACAATGCTCCACATTTGGCCTCACCTATGTCTTGTACAGCTTCAACATAGCGTCCAAACTCCTGTGCTCAGTACTTTGATTTATGAAGCCCAATGTTCCAAAAGCTTTCTTTATGACCCTATCTACCTGTGATGCCATTTTCAATAAATTGTGTTATCTGTATTCCCAGACCCCTCTGTTCTGCCACATTCCACAGTTCCCTACCATTTATCATGCAAGTTCTATTCTGGTTCGACTTCCCAAACGCCACACCTCACACTTGTCTGCATTAAATTCCATCTTCTGTTTCTCTGCCCATTTTTACAGCTTGTCCAGATCCTGCTGCAAACTTTGAAAGCTTTCCTCGCTGTTTCACTACAGCCCAATCTTAGTGTCATCTGCAAATTTGCTCATCCAATCTACCACGTTATCATCCAAATCATTAATATAGATGACAATGGACCCAGCACTGATCCCTGAGGCATACCATCTGTCACAGACCTCTAGTCAGAGAGGCAATCTCCACTACCATTCTCTTGGAAAGCCAATATATAATCCAATTTATTACCACATCCTGGGTGCCAAGTGACTGAACCTTCTTGACTAACCTCCCATATTGGACCCTATCAAAGGCTTTACTGAAGTCCTTGTAGACAATCTTCACTGCTTATTCAACAACTTTCGTGGTACACTCCTCAAAAAGCTATAAGATTGGCTATTCAGTATATGACCTACCACATGCAAAACCATGTTGACTATCTCTTATCAGTTTCTGTCTATCAGAGTACTTGTATATCTGGTCTCCTTCGAAAATCTGCCCACTACTGATATCAAGCTCACTGGGTTGCAATTTCCCAGATTATTCTCAAGCCTTTTTTCAACAACTGAACATTAGATCCTCCAATCCTCTGGCGCATCATTTGTATGAAAGGACATTTTTAATACCACTGGCAGCAAACCTACAATTTCTGCATGAACCTCCTTCTGGGTCCCAGGGAATATTTTGTCAGGCCCTGGGGATTTATCCACCCTATTTGCTTCAAGATGGCAAGCACCTCATCTTCTGCCCAATCCACAAATATGCTGGAGAAACTCAACAGGTCTCAGGCCCAAAACATTGGGTACTCTTCCTATGGATAATGCGAGACCTCCTGAGTTTCCCCAGCACATTTGTGTATTACATTTGACTCCAGCATCTGCGGATTTACTTGTTTAACTACAACCTCCTCTGTAATCTGTTTGGGTCCATGATCTCACTGCTGTTTAGCCGCACAACTATAGACCTGGCATCAGTCTCCCAAATAAAGCCAGGTGCAAAAAAAATTTAAGATCTACAAAAACTCTTTTTACATGGAAGAATATCCTGATCTTCAAGAGAACTAATATTGTCCCTCGCTCTCCTTTTACTCAATATATCCATTGAAGCCCTTGGGAATTTCCTTCACATTTTCTACCAGAACAACCTCATGCCTTCTTTTAGCCCTCCTGGTTTCCTTAAGTGTTTTCTTGCATTTCTTATACTCCTCAAGTACCTTATTTGTTCCATGATGCCCATATCTGCTATGCACCTCCTTCTTAACCAGAGCCTCAATATCTCTCAAAAATTAATGTTCTTTAGACCATTTAGCCTTGTCTTTAATTCACCTTTGATTAATTTCACTGTCTAGTGTGTACACTTTATATTCAATATAGTTCTATGAAACCATAAATCTGAGATGGTTTGGATTCCGACTGGGCAGAACTTTTTCTCTAATTTGCTTGGCTGCCATCCATTTGGAACTTCTGTATGCAGGAGAGAGCTCTGCACATCCAAATGTATAAATGGCAGTAGACTTTTAAAGTTTAACTCTTTAGAAATAGAGAAGAGTTTCTGCTGGCTTAACATTTCAGTTTAGCCCAAGCAGGTTGAAGCATGTTTGATATGAGCTAGAATTATACTGGAATCTTATGTCACACATAAATAGTTCTAAGTTTCTAACTTCAAAATGACTTCATTTAGTGACATGCCAAGTCCTAGATGTTGATTTATGTTGCTATTGCAGCAACTTTGCTGCAAAACTTTCACCCTGGAAATAAGTTATTATTTTTAAAGCTACATTTCAAATTTAAACACAATTCTTGGACAAGATCATATAAAAACTTGCAAAATGTGGATTCAGGATTGTCAGAAAGTAACATTATTTCCAGAATAATAGGTAGTGACAGCTGAAGTTCTGTAGTCATTCATTAAATGCTTTGATTTGGTCAGGAGGAGCGGCTTCATTGGGGAAGGGCGAAATGTTGGTAAGATGGGCTGATCTTTCTGATCTGTACTGCCTTATGATCAGTTCTGGAATTATCCTTAAATTGCCTCAGAGGGAGTGATTTCTGTTACATTGGACTAAATCAGCCATTCTCATGGGGGGTTATACTTCCACACCCCCCCCCCCCACGCCTGCCGAGAGCCATAAGCACATTTAAGTGGGACCACAAAACTGAAATCCTTCATAAAGGTGGGCCAAGATGTAAATGGGGGCATGAAAATTGAATGGATTAAACATTTTTGGGGAAGGACTTTGCTGCTAGGCTTTGCTGTATAGTTGCCAAGTAACGTGAGACTTTTCAAACTTGGAGGCAGATTAGTATATTAATTTTTCACGCTTCTCTAGGTCAATGTTTTCAGAGCGTTCCTTGCTTCAACATGATTGTGTTTGACTGACATGGAACTAGCTTTGGATAAGAATTGCCTTCCATGTAGTTTTCCTCTTTTGTTCTATTGCCTTCAATTCAAGAAAATAAGCGTGCAGGCTGAAAAGTTTTGCTCCATAGTTCTCGTGTCTACAAGTGTCCTCATTTTCCTTCAAGTTTTTGGGATGGGTAATGAATAGATGTCTCCTTCTGCTGGCTTTAATCAAAGAACGTGTGTATTGTTTATTATTTTCCATAAATGTAAGTTGACATTTGAGCTAACCCTGCTAAAAAGTGCTTTTGTTTTGTAACAGTTAATTTTTGTTATTTTCAGAAATATTTTCACCTATGAGTTCCTCAGCAAAAAAGAAGTGTCGGCAGTATTCAATGGAATTCACCATATGGTTTCATTACATCTCTGCAAAACCCTTCTCTGTCCATGTGTTTAATTTGTTTGAATACATTTTCAAACGAAAGCATGAGGCCAGGCAAAGTGAAGCAGCATTTAAAGACTACATAAAGAGAGGAAAGATAATCCCTTGCATTATTTCAAAACCCTTAGAGATAATTTCAAGAGAAGGTCAACGCTCAAACAGATGATTACACAAACGTCACAGAAAGTAGAAATGGGTTTTCTGCACAATAAGTGAATCAATTGCTAAAAATGGAAACGCTTTGAATGTCGCTGAGTCACTTATTTGCCTTCAGTGTCCATGAACCTAAATGCCAAAGAAACTATTAAAGCGATTCCTTTGAGTAATTCCACTGATTCTAGAATTAATGTGATGGCAAGGAACATTGAAAAGCAATTAGTCATTTAATTACAATCCCAGAAATTCTCTTTACAATCAGACGAATCCACTCTGGAAGAGAATGATGCTCTTCTCATGGTTTATGCCAGATTCTGGAATAGAAATGAACTGATGGAAGAGATGTTGTTTTGCTGGAAGGATTAAAATAGATACTGAAGGGACTGACTATTTTTGAAGAAGTTCAGAATTACATAAACCAGAACAATATTCCATTTGAGAACGTAATTGCCTGTGCAACTCATGGTACCACTTCAAATGTTGGACAATACAGAGGGTTCATCACACCCCTAAAAAATGTTATACCTTCAGTCTTTATTGTTCATTGTGTCATTCATAGGGAGGGACTCAGTGGCTAAAAACTTAGGTGGACGTTTAAATGCTTCACTCTCTATTGTCTTAGACTGTAAACTTTATAAAATAACAGCCCTTTCAAGAGTGTCTATTCCACCAACAATGTAAAGAAAATGATAAACCATTTTCACATGCTCCTGCTGAATACAGAGGTGAAGTGGACATCCAAAGGAAATTTGATGTTTTATTGAACTCTAGTACACGACTGTTTCTTTCTCATAACGAGCATGGAGGAAAACGTGGAGATATTTTATCTGTCAGATACCTTCGACACACTCAGTTTGACAAGACCTTACAAGGTAACCTCATTAATAGTAAGGAAGCTATTGTTTCTTTTCTTAAATAGCTCAGTCTATTGAAGCAATATTAGACGTTGGGAATTTTTACCATTTCCAAATCTGAACACAAATGCAGAAGCACGGAAGAACGATGATGTTACTGTTTACGTGAAACGCCTAAAGCAAATACACACAGATCTGCAAAAATTTAATGAACTGTTAAACCTCAATATCCCGTATTGGATATTAGATTAGTTTGAAGGACAACCCACTGATGTTGACGCAGAGATTTAAACGAGATTGTTTGAGCTTCAAAGTGATATAAATTGCATGCTGTAAGTTCAATCAATATAAAAAAGATTTTTGGGTTAAGAGTGATCTGCTGAATAAATTTACAAAACTTTGGGAAAAGGCTGAAATATCTTTCATTGCCTTTCCTTCAACATACTTAGTGGAATGTGGATTCAGCAAGGTAGTTTCCTTGACAAAGTTCAGCCAGACTTGATATCACAGCAAGAGGTGACCTTCGATTATTGTTATCCAATATGGAACCTGACATGAAAAAACTTGCATGGAACATCAAGCCCAAGGATCTCACTAAAATTTTTATTTTACAAGAATTATTTTTAAAAATTCTTTTTATTATGTTTTCACATCCTTAAGTTTATGCTTAAGGCTCCCTAATGATTCATTATGTACCAGCCATTGCCACGTATGAATTTTTTAAAAAATTTGCAATATGTATGTTCATGTTTTCCTCTTTCTTACACGTTCAATAAGAACGATTTCCTATTTGTCTGTTTGATCTGGAATCACCAGCCACAGTTGTTACGCCCAGATAAAAGTCTTTATTTTCTTTTCACATCACATAATATGTTTTTTTTTAATGTTTTTTTGTTTAGTTGGTAGGAGAAAAGTACAGAAGAAGAGGGAACAAAAGAAACTGATGAAGGTAGGGCAGTACATTTGTATATGGATTTTGGTAAGCCATTTAACAAGGTCCCCATGGGAAGACTCATTCAGAAACTCGTGAAGCAGGGAGGATATTTATAAATTGTGTTAAAGCTTTATATTATAGTCCTAAGGCTAAAATTGTTACAAATGGGCAAGCTTTGACTCCATTTTGATATATATATATTTATATATATAATTTTTTCTATTTTTATATATATATATATATATATATATGTATATATATCATGAGGCATGGTATCCATGGAACCTTGGCAGTGTGGATTCAGAATTGGATTGCCGGCAGAAAGTAGTAGTGAACGAGAAGTATTCTGCCTGGAGGTCAGTGACTAGTGGAGTTCTGCAGGGATCTGTTCTTGGACCCCTGCTCTTTGCGATTTTTATATGACTTAGATGAAGAAGTGATGAGTCAGTAAGTTTGTGGATGATACAAAGATTGGATGTGTTGTAGATAGCGTTGAAGGTTGTCATAGATTATAACAGGATAGAGTTGGGTGGAAAAATGGGAGATGGAGTTCAATTTGGATAGATGTGAGGTAATGCATTTTGGAAGGTGAAACTTGAAGGCAGAGTACATGGTTAATGGTAGGATACTTAACAATGTGGAAGAACAGAGGTGCCATAACCAACAAAAAAAAGGTTGAGAATTTCTGGTCTAAATTAACAAAGGTGGTTCACTGATTTTTCCATCAAATACCCATCAGCTTCCTCAGTAAGAAAAGATGTACTTTCATTGGACATCATATCTACTGCAATTAGCTTTGACCTTTCTTTAAATACTTTTCCCACTATTCTATTTACATAGACAAAGCCATTTTAAAATGTTCCACTCTCATTTTGGCACATGAATTCTTTAAATTTTACAACTCCCGGTACATTTTTGAATGGTGGGAGGCAACCGGAGCACACAGAGGAAACCCACACACACGCAGGGAGAATCTACAAACTCCTTTCAGACAGCGTGGGATTGTTCAACCTTTGTCTTTCTCCAAGGCCTTCATTGCAATATGTTTATTTCACCATTGCACTAGATACTTTTTTTTAAACACTTTGTCCTTCAGTTTGAAACTACATTTATTATGATTGTACAATTGCATAATCTAATTTGAAAAATAAATTATTTAAATCTCTAAATTTTATCCTGTTTCATCACATTTATTTAGGCATTCTATTTCACAATCTTAATTACCAGCAAGTCCTATTGATGTAAATATTGTAAGAGTAAGCCGAATCTAGCTCTTGTATTCAATTAACATATTAAACAGAGGTTAGTATCCAATTTAGCAACATAGTATCTGATAAGTGTCAGATTGGTTCAGCAGGAACACTCATGCCTCTGAGCTAGAAGGCAAATCTCACCAAGTAATTAAGCATTCCAATCTAAAGTGATTGCAGTATAAAATGCTTACATTTCAAAATTAACTCCTCGGTCATGGTGCTTAAATTCATTCTCGGCATATAAATAGAGAATAAATGCAAGTTAATTCATTTTCTTTTAACCACTTCCTTTAAATCAAAAGCCTCTCTTGTTATGCCATTGGGAAACATCAATCATACCAAAAAGCGAACATAATACAACAATTAATTGTTTAGCAAACTCAGATCAGTGTATTAGTTGCTGGTTCGTGCTCAATTATATACTTTGTACTTCTCTCTCCACGACTGTTTCATCTGTAGTTCTCAATGTTATGACAGAGCTACCTCTTGAGTCAGAAAGTTAAGTATTTGTCTCTTCTCTGTATCATTCATAATAGATTAAGGGAGTTCTTCCTGTGGCTCCATCTTTATTCAGAGAAAAATAAACAGCAATGCAGGCACCTGAACTCAGATGTCCAGCAGTGAAGCCATGTCCTTAAAAACCAATTGTGAATGAAGTGTGCGCAGCAGGCTCAGTAACTCACTGACCTGCGTAAGTTCTTCAGAGATGTAAAAGATATCCATGGTCTAAGTACACAAGGCCCCACTTCAGTGAGAGCCACAAACATGGGTGAATCCATCTGGAACAGAGAGGCACTTATAATTACATTTCAAAGGCTCCCTCAACCACTGCTCTTTCCTTAGGCACAGAAACTCCAAATCACTGCCTCCTTCTCCTTTCTCATCCCATCACCGAATCCATTTCATACAACGCCCTGATCCTACCCAACTACACCCTATACCCACATTCCAGGCCCCCAACTCTCATCCCATGTCCAGGCCACATTCCCCAACTCCCAGCTCAGGTCAATGATGTGGTCTCAGTGTAACATTTTTCTTTAATAATCCATTTTGGGATGTTTTTCCTCATTAAAGCCTTTTGTAAGTTCAAGAATGAAAAGGAGGGAAAAATCTCCAGAGGCTTGAAATCAATGAAAGGCTAATGAACTGAAATATTCACCATGCTTTGTCTTTCCACAGATGCTGCCTGACCTTCTGAGCATTTCAAGCATTTTCTGCTTTTATAGTTAGTGCAGATTGTTTTTGCAGAATAAATGCTGACAGTTGGGGTCACCTTGCCCAGTTTTAAAAGGTACATTAGAGATTGGAGTGGTGTTCATGTGTCTCACACAACCATAATTGTTTGACACATTTGAACTAGATTTCCAAGTGTGAACGTAAGCCAACCATTATGTCTTATTTCATCCTCTTTCTCAGGTGCTGACTAGACACTAGATTGAAATTTCCAATTGCATTTCAATTGGGATTATTTAAAACCTGACAGATTTACATTACCTCTCCACATTAATCTAGCTCACTTTGGCATCCTGTCTTGAATGTTAGACACTAGATTTTAAGGATTACAATTGCAGAAGACAAGTAATTTTGATAACAAAAAAAGATGGAAAAGGATTGTGATTTATGTTCAGCACAGAATGCGGCTGTTCAGCATGTCCTGCCTGTTGCATCTCTTTGAAAGAGCAACCATCTCTGGAATTACTTTAATTCTTGACATTTTCCCTTTAATTCGCCTGTAGATTCTGATTCCACAACCTTTCAGAGAGATTATAATACTGTGGTGAAGTATTCTACACTGAGCTACTATAGACATCAGGGTACACGTTGTCGAGTTGGTGTATACGCTGTGAAGTCTGGTGCAAGACTGACACCTCCAGGCTTGCATGCTGGGCTTACATACATCATTGCTTCTGTCACATGGACAAGAAAAAAACCTGTGTTGGATGAAGGTCAATTTCCTGTGTTTCCCACAGCGTGTCCACCATTTTGGGAGCTGGTTTACTTGCTGGTAAGTGGGTCAACACAACTCCTTGTCTCCCATTGCTAATTGTTTTAAATTAATGGATACTAAGCCACTTGCTAGTTACATAGGTTTCTCAGGGTTTATTTAAACTCTTTCCTTATTCCTCTATTATGTCCCTCTCTTCCCATCCAGGAGTGTATTCTTCAATGTTTCTGCAAAACTCTCAAGGTCACCTGGTAAAACTGCTCAAAGATTTATTGTCAGAATGCATATATGACATCACATACAATCCTGAGATTTTTTTCCTGCATTTGAGGCAGAATTACCACCTATTGGTAGTGCAAGAACTGTACACAAGAATATAGGTATACATGTAAACAAATAAAGAAAAGTAAACAAACTGTAAAATACAGGGAGGAAAAAAAATCAGTAAAGTGCAAAAGTAAGAGTCCTTAAATAAGTCTCTGATTGAGTTTGTTGTTGAGTAGCAGCTGTTCCTGAACTTGATGGTGAAAGTCTTGCGGAATTTGTACCACTTTCCTGATGGTAATGGCGAGAACAAAGCGGATGCTGGGTGGCGTGGATCCTTGATGATTACTGCTGGTCTCCTACAGCAGCGTTCCCTGTAAATGTTCTTGATAGTGGGGAGGGTTTTGCCTGTCTTGGGCTTGTTCACTGGCTTTTGTAGGGCTTTCCACTTGGAGGTATTGGTGCCCCCATACCAGACTGTGATGCAGCTTCTTTGCACTCTCTAAGCTTGCCATCCTCTCTAATTATACACAAATATATTCAGAAATGTACAAAATACTTCAGCTGTCCTAAATAACAATTTGTTAAAGGTCAACATGGCTTCATTAATTATTAGTATCCTTTAGTGCCAAGCATCCCATACGATTTCCTGATGCCATTAACTTGCTCAGCCATCATGGTAACATGCAACTTCTCAGGCTAGTACTATTAGAATATATGCTGCTTCTCTGTTTTGTTTTTCCTAAAGTGCATCACTTCACGCTTACCTATGTTAAATGACATCTGCCACATATCTGCTCATTTAATCAGTCTATGTGCTCCTGAACTCTGCCACTATCATACTCATTATTTAATATGGTATTGTAGTGACGCTATGGCGCCACTACAACTCCCAGAAGGCATTGAACTGGTTATGTGGCATCAGTGGGAGATGACGTCAGCATGTGTCGGGAGCGTGATTTGGGCTTTAAAAGGTTGTGCAGGTTTTGAAGAGTAAATCCATTAGATTCACTCTAAAGACGCCTTGAGTGGTTATTTCATCGTGTCCACTGCGATTCCAGTGGCTACAATTGGTGACCCTGTGCTAAAGGTTCAATCACTAACGCAAACAACGCTGGTGATAAAGGACAACCTTGGCGAGTTGATCGAGTTAACTTAACTACCAGGTTTTTAATCTGAAATGATAATTTGTGGCCTTTAAATATCCCATTTAATGTAATGACTTTTACAGGGCTTCGGCTTTGACACTTGGAAACCTCCACTTAACACCTTCCAGCTTGATATGCTGGAGAAAAGTTCAATGTGTGTCATTTTGGGCGAGCTTTTACTGTTTCTGCTGCTGCCCCATATCCTACATCATCTTCCCCCACCCCCTTTTCTAATAATTCATTTTGTTTTCTCATTACTTTATTATTCATTAAGTGCTTTTGTTTTATTTTCCTTATCCCTCTTCTGTCGTTGTTTATCATGCCAGTCGCACTCTGACTGTAATACTTCCACGTTTTTTGTTGTCCATTTTGAGTGCTAACTGCTATGCCTCTTCTACTTGCATTAACCCTCCGATTCTTATTCCTTTCCTCATCCCACTTTTTGTGAGCCTCCTCCTTCCATTCTTAGAGGCACCTTTTTGCCACAGTAGTTGTTCAGCATTGCCAATTGTATTCCATGTCCCTCCTGCTGGCCATGTTTCATTTCCTTAGTTTCTTAGTTAATACCGCTGACAGGATATGGTATTGCTTACCATGGTTAGGATTGTTATGACATATTGTTTGCCCTGGGTACTCATCCCAGCTTTTATCAATAGCCTGACCCATTTCCCAGCCTTAGTTCCAAGTTATACCAGATGGAATTTCCTTGTGGCAAGGTATACTGTACTGACTAAATGATCTGCCAACTGACCCTTTCACAGCAGGAAAATTTAGCACAAGTTACCGAAGAATCCTGATTCCGAGTAGTCAAGTATCGTAATTGAATGGGGTGAAACACCGTTTTCAAATAGGTTAAATAGACCAAGTTAGTTACGCAACCAGCTGCCCAAAATGATACTCAAGGGCCAGAAAGTAACCTTCCACTACCAGGCTCTGAGATATTTATGTGGGCCAACCTTCCCCAGCAAGTTATCTTTTTCATATGCATACTGACAATTGCAGTTGGCAGGACAGGATTAGAGACTATCCCTGTAGTTAAACCTGTAGTCAATGGTCAGGTGTTGTAATTTAGGAACCTCTCATGTTCAACTAGTTCAAACAGGTTAAATAGACTGGTTGATGCTACAACCAGTTGTTCAAAAACAATTCCAGAGTCTGGGTGATAACCTTGGACATATACTCGCAACTGGCAAAACAATTTGCTCACAATTTGCAATCACCATTCTTAACTTACCACTGTGTCCTGGGCTATGTGTGTGGTTCTTTTTCTCTTGGCAGGGAACCAGATCAACCTTGTATGGGGAACCAGATCAACCTTGTATAGGGAACCAGATCAACCTTGTAGGAAGGACCAGATCAACCTTGTATAGGGAACCAGATCAACCTTGTATAGGGAACCAGATCAACCTTGTAGGAGGGACCAGATCAACCTTGTATAGGGAACCAGATCAACCTTGTAAGAGGACCACAATATTACCCTGGGTCAGTGAAAGAGTTAATGCACTGCTGCTCCGTCTGATGTCCCAGTGTCCTTGTGGCTGCTTACAACATACCTGGTGATCTTCCCAGTGAGAGTTTGCTGACTACACCAATATTAAAGTCGAGCTCCTGTCAAGATACAAAAAGTACAAGCAGGCTATACAGTACAATTCAAACAGACTTTATTTGAATAACGCTAGCGGGAATGACCAGTCTGTAATGTTGGGTAGATAAGGTCACCTCACTAAAAGATTTTTGTTTCATTCAAAGAATCCAGTTAAGGGTACAATATTTAAGGACCATTCTCACATACAAATTAGAGATTATTTCTTTTGAAAGTACTGTTACAATTAACATTAGTATTTGCACATTTCTAAAGACAGGAAAATGGTCAACATCAATGGGCTTTTTACATGTACATATTATAATTAAGATATGAATTTGTCGCATATACAATGGAGGAGTCTGGAAGCTGCTGGTAGTATATAGTGCTCTGTTTGCCTTTGTCTCAGTTATTCATTAACACTTGCAAATGCCAGCCTGTTTGACACCTGTCCTACCTGTTGGAGTCAGTCGACAAGGCATTTAGCATCTTTTGGTTAAAGGTATTATTAGTCTAGAGCCTGGGGTGGTGGGGGAGGGGGTGCTGTGATTATCTTGAATTGTTTTTAGGGCAGAAGAGATCATTGATTCTAATTTCCTGTCTGGTATGTCACTTGGCTTAATATTTGTCACTTCCTTCCAGTCTTTTCTTTGGGAGCCTGCGACTTTATTTCTGTAACAGAGGAAAATCTGTGCTGGTTTTCTCATAATTGATATTTCTAGGTAGGCTATAAACACAACCTTCTACAGATGGCCACTCTTTGCACTTCCAAGTAAAATTCACTTGATCCTTAAAAAGGTCTCCAGCAGTTTCCCCACAACTGATATCAGGTTATTAGCTTGATTTATTCCACTCCCCTATTTGAATGAGCGTGTAACATTTGCAAGCCCCCAATCTTCTTCAACCACTTGTATCTCCAAGAAGGATTGTAAAATTGTCACATTTTCTTCTCTCTTTTATTCCTAGTTTCCATCAAAAGACTAATGTACTCATTTGGATTGTACATCTTGTTAACTTAAACCAGTGCCAGTCTATATGTCAGTAACACTTTTTTTATTCTATTGGATTGTTTTCTCCCTTTATCTTAATGGATATTGGTGTTTAACATTATATAGGGATAATAGAAAAGAGATTGCACATGATTATTTCCAGTAGTTCAGAGGGCTGGAATGGGGGTTGATGAATGAGATATTGAGTGTAGAGTCAGAAGCATGTCACTTCAGAAAAAAATGAATCAACAAATTCAGGGGGAAAATGGATGCAAGAATGGAGTGTGAAAATATAATTTGAATTTTTTTAATGATGGAAGGTTGTTGAAACCTCAGTTTTCATAATTCTTTTTATAAATATTTTATTTATCATTTTAATATATTTTATATTCAATTATACTAAATGTATAACATCAAGAAACCCCTCCCCTCTATAGCCTCTTTCAGGTGGCCAGAACATCCCGATTTAAGCCGCATATTCTACCTGAATGCGGCTGTCGGGAGGCCATCTGAAAGATAAATCATCATAAAAAATTTTATAAAATTCAACCGAAAATCCATCATCACCAGGCGATTTACCGTTCAGCATTTCCAGCATAGCCATTTTAATTTTCAAATCAGTAAATGGTTCTTCTAACTCCTGTATATCTGCATCCTCTAATATCGGTAAATTCAACTGTGATTAAAAAAAGATCAATCGATCCAGTTTCTTGTTTTCCTTCAGATGTATATAATTTTTTATAAAATTCATCATTAATCTCACGAGGTTTATAAGTAATAAGAGAATTCCGTCTAACAGCATTAATAGTCCTCGAAATCTGTTCTTTCTTTAATTGCCATGCCAATACCTTATGTGCTTTCTCTCCCCATTCATGATACCGTTGTTTAGTCCTGTTAATCACACATTCAAATTTATAAGATTGCAAAGTATTATATTCCAATTTCAACCTAGATAATTCTATTTTCTGATCTTCTGTATCATCTTTCTGAAATTCCTTTTCTAACTCATCAATCTGTTTCTCTAATTCAAGACTCTGATTTAATCGATTCTTTTTGTCCTCTCAAATAGGCTTTCATAGCATCCCATAATACAAACTTACTTTAAACAGAATTAGAATTTTCTTTAAAAAAAATTAATTTGTTTTTTCAAAAAATCAATAAATTCCATATTTTTTAACAACATTGTATTAAACCTCCAACGATAAGCCATTTGAATTTTCCCAGAAGTTGCATATGTAAAATGTAACAAGGAGTGATCTGAAATCACCCTACTTTTATATTCTGCTTGTTGTATTTTCTCTTGTAAGTGTGCCAATACTAAAAAGAAATCAATCCTTGAAAACAATTCATGTCTAGATGAATAAAAGGAAAAATCTTTCTCTGTTGGATTAAGATGTCTCCAAATATCAACTAAATTAAGATCTTTCATCAACGCTTGAACCTGAATTGCCATCTTGGATTTCTTAACTTTTTTTTTTCCGGAGATTTATCTAATAAAGGTTCCAAAACACAATTAAAATCACCACCAACCAGAATATTATCAGTAGCCTGACCCAAACATAAAAATGCATCTGAAATAAATATTTCATCATCTGTATTTGGGGCATAAATATTAAGTAAAGTCCATAATTCACTAAAAATCTTACAATTCAATTTAAGAATACATCCTGCCTTTTCCTCCATTGATTGCAATTCAAAAGATAAATTTTTATAAATGAAGAAGAATATACATGCCCAACCCAGTCCCTTTTAAATTTCATGCTTTCCTTCACATTCAGATGTGTTTCTTGTAAAAAAGCAATATCAATTTTCATTTTCTTAATATACTCCAAGACTCGCTTACGCTTAATCTGACTATTTAATCCTCGAACATTAAAAGTAGCAAACCTCAACTTTGACATACCTACTATTATTACTAAATATCAATAATATCTTTTTATAAAAAATCAAATCAACGTATATAGGCCCTCCAATAGAAAAAAAATCACAAATTAAAAACTAACTAAAATAAAAAAAAATAAAGAAAAAAAAATCCCCCCCCAAAAAAATACCAAAAGGTAGTAATCCCCTAAACAAAAATTGGGTGTGGGTCACCCACCAGTGGCTGATGACTAGTAAAGAACTTAGAGCAAATCTCTCCCTCCCCAGCCAAACAATCAATAACATCAAAATATCATAATAACACAAAAAAATAGAATAAGAAAATTCTTCTTTTCATCCAAAAGATTCCAATCTCAGAGATCCCATTTCAGAAGAAGGTAAACTCTTTCCATTCCCATTTTTCCCATTTCTGCCATTTCTTCCGTTTCCAGAACAACCAGATTTTTCTTTAGGAGATAATGGTGGACTACGTCTTTGTCCAGTTCATTTTGCCTATAAGGTGTCTTCGATGACAATCCTCTTTTCAGCCCAGAGCCTCCACAGGTCTCATACCATAGTTTAACCAAGTGTTTTAAAATGGGGTCATCTGTTCTGCTGGCTATAATTCTGGAATTCCATTTATACATGAAATCATTATATACACTTTCCCTTTCAGAGAGTACAATCCAATTTGTACCAGGTGGGGTGGGGGGGGGGTATCATCCCTCTCAAAAAAAATGAAGAAGTGAATCTCATTTGGACCACCAAATAATACTTTTTGAAACTAGACAACCAGATACCTCCTAACCTGTAATCCCATGTTAACTTTTCCATGGATATTCTCGGTACCTTACAGTTCTAAATAAAGTGCCCAACATGCTTCTTAAGGGTTTTTAAAACAAAATTGAGGAAGTGGAATTGGCAAGGACTGGAAAAGGTTCTGCAATCTTGGCAATATATTCATCTTTACACAGTTGACCCTACCAATGAGAGTGATGGGTAAGTTCATCCACCTACTCAAATCTTCTTCAATTTTACTAAATCACAGGAGGTAATTTTGTTTGTATAAATTATGGAGATTATCATCCACTATTCCAAGGTATCTATCAGTTTTCAGATTTCAAGGGTTTGTGTGGAAATTTATATTTTTTTGTTTAAAATGCATGGTTAAAATATGTTCTTTTAAAATTAGTATATAGAAATGTCCAAGTCTTACAGCACAGAAAACAGGCCCAGTTTGTCCATGCTGAACTACACAATCTCCTGCTACCCCCACTTCCCTGCATTAGGCTAATACCCCTCCATGATTGAAGAGTCTATTTCTGCTCCTATGTCTTATGGTCAACTCCCTCCAATCCATATAGCCAACCAAGTGATTCTTAAAGAAAGCTAAAGTACCTGCCTCCACCACTGTGTCAGGCAGCTCATTCCATATGCTCACCACTCCTAAATTCTACCCCCTTACCTTATAATTTTGCCCTCTCTTAAAATCTTCTACTCCAGTAAACAGTCATAATTCACCTTATCTATGCTCATCATGATTTTTTCGACCTCAAAAAGATCCCTCTAGATCCTCCGCATTCTAAGGAAAACAAGACACATTTTCCAGTCTCATAATAACTCAACTTCCCTATTTCTGGCAACAACTTTGTAATCCTCTTTTGTACCCTTTCCAACTATGCAATTTGACAACTCAAATATCTCAGCAGGGCACCTGAAAATTCCTCTCTAGTTTTCCATGGTGTCCTTGGATATATCTGATCAGGCCCTGGAGATTTCTCTACCTTCATACGCATTAGCATCTTCATCACCTCCTTAGCTGTAATACTGACTGTCCGCAAGATGCTATCATTGCTCGTCCAAAGTTCCCCCATCTTCCTGCCTTACTCTACAGTGAAAACACAAAAGAAATACCAAGGATGGAGTTGACTGCATTGATTCATATAAGGTAGAACAGTACAGCATAGTACAGGCCCTTCAGTCCATGATGTGATATATCTAACAAAAAAAATGAGACCCTCCCTATCTCATAAACCTCCACTTTTCTTTCATCCATGTTCCTGTCATGTTCCTGGGGTTTCACCCCAGCAATGCATTCCAGGCACCTACAACTCTCGGTGTAAAAAAAAAAACTTACCCCTGATGTCTCCCCTAAATATTCCTCCCTTCACTTTGGACAGATGTCCTCTAGTGTTTTTCCTACCCTGGGAAAAAAGTGCTGGCTGTCTTACCTTACCTATGCCTCTCATTATCTTGTAGACTTCTATTAAGTCACCTCCCATCCTTCTTCACTCCAAAGAGAAAAGCCCTGGCTCTGCTAACCTTACCTCATAAACAAAGAAAATAGGTGCCATTTGGCCCTTCAAGCCTACACCACCATTTATTTTGATCATGGCTGATCATCTACTCAGTACCCAGTAACTGCCTTCTCCCCATACCCTCGATCCCGTTAACCACAAGGGTGAAATCAAACTCCCTCTTAAAGATAGATAAGGAACCGGCTTCATCTACTTTTTGTGGCAAAGTATTCCACAGATTCACCACTCTCAAAGAGATTTTTTTTTCTCATCTCAGTCCTAAAAGACTACCCCCTTACTCCCAGTTCTGGTTTTCCCCAAAATTGCGAACAATCTTCTTGCATCTAGCCTGCCCAATCCCTTAAGAACTTTATATGTTTTTATAAGATTCCCCTCCTCAATCTTCTAAATTCTAATGAGTATAAGCCTAATCGATCCAGCCTTTCTTCATATGTAAATCCTGGCATCCCTGGGAACATCCTGATAAATTATTCTGCAGCCTTACTATAGCTTCCACATCCTTCCAGTAATAAGGTGTCCAGAACTGAATTCAATATTTTCATTGTGGTCTCACGAGAGATTTTTTGAGCTGCAACATTATCTCACCACTCCTGAACTCAATTTCCCAATCTGTTGATTTTTTTTGTATACCAGAAGGATGTTCTTAATTATAACTGGTACATGAGATTAAATGACCAACAACAAATCATTTCCCCTATCATAACAACCTGCATGGCAACCTTGAGAGATCTATGGATTTGGACCCCAAAGTCCCTTTGTTCTTCCACACTATTAAGTATCCTACCATTAACCATGTACTTTGCCTTCAAGTTTGACCTCACACTAATCAGGTTTGAACTCCATCAGCCACTTTTCCACTCAACTCTGCATTCTGTCTATATCCTGTTGTAAAGTACACAACCTTCAACACTATCCATAGCACCTCTAACTTTTGTATCATCTGCAAACTTACTGAGCCATCCCTCAACATCTTTGTCGAGGCCCTTTATAAAAGTTACAAAAAGCAGGAATCCCAGAACAGATCCCTGTGGAACTGACTTCCAGGCAGAATTCTTTCTGTTCACTACGACTCTCTGCTTTCTATAAAAAAGCCAATTCTGAATCCATTCAGCCAAGATTTCATGGATGCCAGGCCTCATGATTTTATCAATGATCCTACCATGAGGGACCTTGTCAGATGCCTTACTAAAATCCATATACAACACATCTCCTTCCCCACCTTCAACAATTTATTTTGCGGCTACCTCAAAAAACTCACATGACTTTCCTGTCGCAAAGCCATGCTAATTATCCCTGCGAAGACTGTACTTCTCCAAATGCTCATAAATCCTGTCCTTAAGAATCCTCCCCAGTAGTTTGCACACCACAGACATTAGACTCACCAGTCTAGAATTACCAGGGTTCTGTCTATCAACTTTTTTAAAACAAGGGGTCTACAATTGTCATTCTTCAATCCTTTGGCACATCCACTGAGGCCAAAGAGGATTCAGAGATCATCACTACTGCCCCAGCTATCTCTTCTCAACTTTGTCGCATTGATGTTGCCAATTGTCCTCCAGTGGGTCAGAACATGGTTAATAACACCCTTAAAACATAAAGTACAAGAATATTATGTTTTCCTGCCAGTTACATTTTTCCGAGTCAAGTAAACTATGGTAATGACTCTCAAAAAATAACAAGCGAAAAACTCAAGGGACTTTTATCATGATGAATATTTCCTGTCAGTTGAGATGTCAAAGCATACAAAAACCCCACTGGTCTTCAATTCCCAGGATTCTCCCTATTAGTTTTTTTTTAAAACAAGGGGGCCCACATTTCCCACTCTCCAAGCGTCCAGCACCTCCCCTGCAACCAAGTAGGATACAAAGATCATTGCTAATGCTTCAGCAATCTTTCCTCCCTTCTTATCACAAGTTGGGATATATCTCGTCCAGTCCTGGGGACTTATCAATCCTGATGTTTTTATGAAGCTCAAGCATTTCCTCTTTCTTAGCCTCAACATGGTTCAGCACATACGCTTGTTGTATTCTGACCTCACCCTGACCAAGGTCCTTTTCTCTGGTTAATACTGAAGAAAAGTATTAATTTCAGGCCTCCCAACCTCCTCTGCCTCGAGTGACATGTTGCCTCCTTTTTTCTTAAGTGGCCCTATCTTCACTCTCATCATCCTTCTGTTCTTCGAGTATGCATAGATCCCTAAACATCCTCCACATTACTCTTCTGTGCTTTCTTTCAAGAACATCTGTTCTCAATTTACTCTCCTTAATTCCTGCTTCATCCCCCATCGTAATGATCCCTTCCTCAATTAAACAATTTACCATTTTGTCTGCTTTTATCCTTGTCCATAACTATGTTAAAGCTCAGGGAGTTGTGTTCACTGTCACTGAAATGGTCCCCCACTAAGAGATCTGTTACCTGACCAGGTTCATTACCCAGTACTAGATCCAGTATGGCCTCTCCTCAAGTTGGCTGGTCCACATATTGTGTCACGAATCCTTCTTGGACACTATTGACAAACTCTACTCCATTTGCTGTAGGGAAGTGCCAGTCAACATTTGGGAAGAACAAAATGGCTGTTATTTCTGCATAGTTCCAAAATCTGTCTACTTATCTGTTCCTCAGTGTCCTGATGGCTATTTGAGGCCTATAGACTATTCCCAACACAGTGATTCCAGTTTCTGACTTCCACCCACATCGACTCAGTGGACATTTCCCTGTACAGTGTCCTCCCTTCCTGCAGCTGTGATACTATCCCTCCCCACCTTCCCCCATCTTTTACCTCCAATTATATCCCTTTTAAAACATCTAAACTCCAGTACATGCATCAGCCAATCCTGTTCTTATGTCAACCATGTCTCTGTAATGCCCACAACATTGTAATTCCATGTACTGATCCATGCTCTAAGTTCATCTCCTTTATTCCCAATACTTCTTCCATTAAAATAGACATTTTGAATCCTCCAACTAACTACATTTATGCTTCCTCCTTTGTCTGACCTTCCTCACAAATCCACAACACATTGCATCATCCTTTCCCCCTTCTACTCCATTCTCTGCCCTCACATTCTGGTTCGCATCTCCCTGCCAAACTAGTTTAAACTCTTCACTGACAGCCCATGCAGGCCGCTCCACAGTTTGGGGACTGATAGGGCTGCGGGGAGAGAGTGGGGCAGTGGGATCAGTGTGGGGACGTCCCAAACGGGACATCCCCGCGCTGATAGCCCGTGCCGGCTGTCCCAGCTCTGAAAGCCAGCCATCCCAAACCTGACAGCCCGAAGGGACTTTGAGGCGCCTTCCGTGAAGCTGTCCCTTTCAGATGGCCAGCGCTGCGCTTTCAGCGCTGCCACCTGAACGACCATTCCACAAGTCTGAATCCGCTTCTGCAGGCGCATTCTTGGTAGAGAATGCACCTGAAGAAGCCGAATTGTGCTCCTATAAAAGGGGGCCTGTGGCCCCATCAGCCTCCATATGAAGTGTAGGCGCTACTGCACTTTCCTGACTAGCAAGGAGGGTTTATGAATCCAAGATAGGTCATCCTTTATAGGCATGCCTAGAAACTTTGTGCTCCCCACTCTCTCCACGATGGAACTGTTGATGCGTAGTGGAGAATGGTCAACCTTTGTCCTCCTGAAGTCCACCATCATCTCCTTTATCCTGTCCATGTTGAGACTCTGGTTGTTGTGCACTATTTTATGAGCCTTTCAACCCCCTTTCTGTCATGCAACATCATTGTTGCTGATGAGGCCAACTATTGTTGAAACATCTGCAAATTCTGTTAGAGAACTGAATCTGGCAATGTAGCTATGAGTCAGCAGCGTGAACAATAGCAGCTGAGCACACAGTCCGGAGGTGCATCAGTGCTCAGTGTGATGGGGCTTGACGTTTTTCTGCCAACCCAGACAAACTGGCCTTTCCATTAAAATGTTGCAGAGAGGATTGTTAAGTCCTGGCAAATACAGATTATCCATCAGCCTCTGAAATATGATCACGTTGAATGCTGAGCTGAAGTCACCACAGCCTTGCCTACGAGGCATTATTCTCTATGTAGGTCAGAATGGAGTGGAGGGTCAAGGTTATTGTATCGGCTGTGGACTGTTCAGATGGTAGGCAATCTGGAACTGGTCCAATGACCTGGAAGGCACACTTTGTTGCATTCTGTGCATTTTAATAGCTCCCATCTCAGTCAGATCTCTGCCTAGCAGTAATGATTTTATTTTGTATCCAAAAAAGACCTCAGGTTATTACTCAAATAATAAAAGCGAGGCATTTAAACATTGTTTAACAATATCACTGCATTTCCAGAGTTTAGAGGACTTCCTGCATGCTGGACTGATTGTTTTTGTAGCATCTCCTGCAGTGCTGGAATGGATTTTTTGATCCTTTGAAAGACAGACTATGGGCAAAATGCAATGGCTCACATGGAGTTTGTAACTTATTTTTGAATACTCTGATTTTCTAAACTTTGAACATAACCAACAGCTTCATGAGCCTAATTTGTAGAGATTTTTATGAAGGATTATAACTCTTAGAAGCAAAATCAATCTCAAAAGGAAAACTAGTACTTTTATATGGAGACATAAGAGACAGAAATGGGGTGGGGGAGAAAAAACATGGTCTACTTAGGAAGTCCACAAACCAATGACTGAATTTTCTGATTTAAAAGTAATGCTGGCCACCTGTGTTCATCTCTCTCTTCTGATCCACCAAGGTTCTCTTCTCTTCCTGCTTTTCTCTAAGCACCCAGCCTGCCCCTTCTCCCAGTTTCATTCCTTTCCCCACCTGATTCCATCTGTACATCACCCACACAATTAATCAACTGGGTCTCTATCCCCTCCCCAAAATAGCTCCATCTCCCCATCACCCACTTATTACCTTCTCTAGCAGCATCTCTAGCCTCTTCGTGCCTCCAATTATTACCTTCCAACCTCTGCACTTCCACGCTCCCATCCTCCCACTTGGCTCCATCTGCAAGAAGCAGCTTCTTCTCCACCAAGTCCATTGTCCGGTTCACACAGAGGTGCCAAAGAGATTCTCTAGACTGGAACAAGAGATGAGGGACCTTGGTGGACAAAATGCTGAGGCTATTCTCCTTGAAGCAGGAAGTTTGAGATTTCACAATCATAATTTTTTAATGTATAATGAATTAGGAGAATTCATTTCCAGAGGCAAAAAGGCCATCATCACATAAATAAAATGACATTAAATATTTTGAGATGGTCAAAGACCAGCAGCAATAGAAATTCACAAAGACAATGGAATCTTAAAACAATAATTTATTATATAACATCTTACTTAAATCTAAACTTAACCTCAACTATGCACAAATGCATGTGTGTGTTTGGGGGGGGGGGGGCAGGGGGAAGGAATTACCTAAACTATTATAGTTTTGGCACAATACTGAAAGATCAATTCAAAGTTCAATCTTACAAATCTTGTATTGAAACTCAGAACCTTTAAACTGATGTTCAGAAGTAATTATGAAGTAAGAGGGACACTAGGCCCTTTCATGCCAGGCCTCCATCTGTCGGCCAGCTATAAATGTGGAGGGGAAACATAAACTTACCTTTCATGGAGCAGCTGTAGAAGGTTGCTCCTGCATCGCATTTATGTTGAGCAGTACCTCATACCACCCTATGGAGGCGAGATGACTGGTGTTGAGGCGCCACACATCATAAACACCGCTCTTTGTTTCCAAGAACGCCCCCACCGAACGCCCTTGACCTGTCAGCTCCTGCCGGCCGCCCCCACCCTGAGGGGATCATGGAGGGAGAGGGGCGAGTGAGTGGGAGGGAGAGGGGAGATGGGTCGTTGGCTGATGGCATCATCATAACATCATCAGCCCATTCCTAACCAGCCACTTGCAGCAGCATTACATTCATATGAAGCGGCAGAGCGCAGCGCTTCACCGATTATCCTTCCCTGAGAGGGATTGCAGTCAGTGCCTTGGAGCAGGCCATGACGCATTCATAGAGGTAAGTCTCCCAACACAAGGGCAGAGAATCTCTGCCTTTTTCACTGCATGAAAGGGCCTACTGAGTCTTCAGACTTCTCAAAACTTACAAATTCTTGTTGAGTTGCTTTCGGCTGTTTCTCCTTGTCAGAGGAGAGCAACGGTCTACTGTGACCACTGTAAAAGTCAATTTTGATTGACTCATGTCTGGATAAAGAAAACAGGATCTGACTTGTATTTGGATCATGACCATTCTAATGGCTATTTTGTTTAACCCTTGCCAGAGTTTGATGAAGCATCATGGAAGTCACAAGTTTCAAAACCCCAATACAAGGAAGGGGTGGGGTGGGGGGGGGGGGTTGTGACAAATCCTTCATATGAAGGAACTCGACAAAAATTTGTGAGTTTTGAAAAGTCCGATAACTGTGTCTCACCTACTTTATAATAACTTCTGAACATCAGTTTAAAGGTTCTGAGTTTCAGCACGATTTCCAAGACTGAACTTTGAAATTATTTTTCAGAATTGTGCCTAAGCTGTAATGGTTTGGGCAAAACACACACACACACACACACACACACACACGCACACGCACACGCACACACACACATGAGTTGAGCATCATTGGAGTTGGGGTTAAGTTTAGATTTAAGTAAGATGTCATATTATTAACAGTCATTCATAAAAAATATTGTTTTAAGATGCCATTGTCCTGGTGAGATTCTATTGCTGTTGGTCTATGATGTAACAACATGGAATGCTATAATTAACTTAAAATGAGCAAAAATGAGGGAAGCTATCTGAGTGCATTCAGTGTGGACCTAATATGTTGACTGAGGATGCTGAAACCTCCTCCCTGGTTTGGAATCTTCCCACCACTCCCAACTCCATGCACGAACACAATTCCTATCTATCTATCAAGTCAATGGCATTCAGTGTCCATGCTGGAGTTATTTGGCTTGCTCTATCACAGAGAAAGGTGTCTGGACAGCATAATGTTGCAGTTATCAGGCTATGACCTTACGGAGCCAGTGAGCTGACATTTGGTGACATTTGGTGCTGTTCACATGGAATTTGCATGTACAAGAGTCCCTGGGTTAAAAACGTCTGATTTACGAACAACTGTTCTCACAAACCGACCAAAATAGAATGCCGTCAACTTCCGATTTGAGCATGGTCATCTGACCACAGAGGCAGGAGGGAGGTCACAAGCAATTTATCCATGTCAATCAAGGTCAGATCTACCCATAGGTAAAGATACCTTCCAATGGTCCTTCTCCTTACCCAAGGACAAATTGGCCTTCTTGGGCTGGCTGCATGACAGAAACCCAGTGCATGGGCTTGTTCATTCTTTTTTCCCCTTGAGACCATCCCTGAACTCCACTCCAGGTGTGAGCCATGGGTGATGTTAGAAAACCAATTGTGAGGAGTCCACTCCAGGTTGTGAGCTATGAGTAACACTGGAGAACCAATTGTGAGGCGTGAGCTGGTAAAGGGTGGGGCTACACAATTTCTAGCTTGTTGGGTGAAGGGTGGCAGGTACTGTTTATTTTATCTCTTGCTGTACTATTGGGAGCTGTGATCATTAGTAACTAAATTGTATCCAATGTGCATGATTTGTACATTACTGGTTTGTGTGTGTGCGTGTGTGTAGGCGTGTGCATGTCTCCTATTGCGTATTCCCCCTGTGTGTAAATAAAGTTTACACTAGCAGGGTTGTCACGCTTTGAACCCTTCGAAATTTTTACCTCATCATATCAGGAAAGACTCAATGGGCTAAAGGGTCTTTTCCCATGCTTTATCTCTCTAGAGGCCCATAAAGACAGGCAATAAGGAGATGCACAAAAGTAATCAGTTGATGTTCTCATGGTTTATGTCAGTGTCTGGATATGCAAGGGACTCAGGCCAAGGAAGTACCTACCTGCAGTGTCTAAACATGGGGTCTTCATTTGTTCATATTGTTCGATTATTTGAGTAGTTCTGTCCCTACTTTTTCAGCCCTGCTGTTTCTGTTAGCTTAGTTTCTATCGTAAGGGTTCAAGGGCATTCATCTTTCAACACTAGCATTGCTTTAGTGTACCTGTACAGCTCATCTAAATCTTTGCACAAGTACTTACCTCGGAAACAGACTTTGAACTGCATTATGAGAACTGCTGCTGAAATCGAGGTCTCAAGTGCGTTTAAGGTGACATATTACATATTGTTTGGCCACTAACCACAAAGATTTCACAATATTTTATGAAATTGGCAATTTGTTGAACCTTTTACTTCAATTACAAATAGGGTATTGATTGGCTTGGTAAAGCACTAGTATCAAACACGATCTGATTTTGCAAAATGCTATTGATTTTGTGAAGACTGATTGGCAATGGGACAGAGCCAATCACAGATTGGGACCTCATTAGAAGAAAATCAATCTCAGAGGACCTGGTCACTTTGTAGCTGTATAAAGATAAAGAATGGTGAATACAATAATAAATTTATTGTAACAGTAATTAAATAAATGTTACATATTAGGTTACATACAAGATCGTGTTATATGGCGAGCTCTCCACTGGCCACCGTGACAGAGGTGCACCAAAGAAAAGGTACAAGGACTGCCTAAAGAAATCTCTTGGTGCCTGCCACATTGACCACCGCCAGTGAGCTGATAACGCCTCAAACCGTGCATCTTGGCGCCTCACAGTTTGGCGGGCAGCAACCTCCTTTGAAGAAGACCGCAGAGCCCACCTCACTGACAAAAGGCAAAGGAGGAAAAACCCAACACCCAACCCCAACCAACCAATTTTCCCCTGCAACCGCTGCAACCGTGTCTGCCTGTCCCGCATCGGACTTGTCAGCCACAAACGAGCCTGCAGCTGACGTGGACTTTTTACCCCCTCCATAAATCTTCGTCCACGAAGCCAAGCCAAAGAAGACATATTAGGTGCTGTACTGTTTGAAAATTAAACAGAAGTTACTTGAATAAATTCTTATTATTTTCTTTCTGCTATAATTCGTATAATAGGCTAACCTAGCCTTAGAACATTACAGTTCCCTTCAGCCCTTCTAGTCTGTCTTGAAGTATTATTCTGGCCTCATCCCACTGACCTGTACCCAATCCATTGCCCTCCATACACCTCTCATCCATGTACCTGGCCAAATTTATTGTTAAAATTGAGCCTGTATTCACTACTTCAGCTAGCAGCTCATTCCACACTCCTAATATTACTCATTATTACTAATATTCCCCCTAATATTACTTCTAAACTTTTACCCTTTCACCCTTATCCCATGTCCTCTGGTCTATTTCTCACATAACCTTAATGGAAAAAGTCTGCTTGCATTTACTCCATCACTTTATATACCCCCATCAAATTTCCCTCATTCTTCTATACTCCAGCAATAAAGTCCTAACCTGCTTAACCTTTCCCTGTAACTCAGTTCCTGAAGTCTTAGCAACATCCTAGTAAATATTTTCCCACTCTTTCAATCTTATCTATATCTTTCCTGTAGTTAGGTGACCAAAACAGCACAAAATACTTCAAATATGGCCTCTTATACAACTTTATTATAACATCCCAACTCCTATACTCAATACTTTGACTTATGAAGGCTATTATGCGAAAAGCTCTTTCTACCACCCTATCCACCTGTGATACCACTTTCAGGCAATTATATATCTGTATTCCCAGAATCCTTCTGTGGCACCTATACCTCTTTCCTGATGGTAGCAGTGAGAAAAGAGCGTGTGCTGAGTGGTGTGGATCCTTGATGACAACATTTTCTGTCGATGTTCTTGATGGTGGGGAGGGCTTTACTCATAATGTCTTGGGCTGTGTCCACTACCGTTTACAGAACTTTACACTCAGGGGCATTGGTATCCCCATACCAGACTATGATGCAGCTGGTCACACATTTTCCATCTCTCATCTAAAGAAGGCTGTCTGTAAGGAGTTTGTTCATTCTACCCGTGTCTGCATGGGGTTTCCCCAGGGACTCTGATTTCCTCCCACATTTTGAAATGTACCGGTGGCGTTAAAGTCAGCCTGCACTGTTAGAAAACAAACAGCAGAAGACATAGCAGAACCAAGAGAACGAACGGCAGCTTCTTTATTTTTAATCCCTTTTAATGGTAGTGGGAGTGAGGGGATTCAAGAAAGAGTTCAATGACTCATTCTCTACACAGAGCCCCACACACTCAAAGCATCGAAGTGTTCATCATATATTTATACACAATTTTGGCAGGGTTCTGCATGAAACCATTACAAGTTTCACATACCATTTTTTTTTGTTTACCAATACATGTTACCCTGTAATGTCTACAAAGTCAGAGTGTCTTGAACCCAAGGTTTATTCTTTCACATTCCCTCCTTTTATAATTTCATGATAACTAATATGAGTATTAGAATATGGTTTATTTTCCCCGTATTAAAGAAAAAAAACAAATAAAGCAAAATTAGTCTATATTATGATCTGTCATGATTATCACTTATAATGTTAGCTTTAAAGACATGAATGAATCAAATAAAAGAATCTCCCCATCATTATTATTCCAACATCATTTTCTACTGATTCTATACTAGTCTCATCTTTTTAGTTATCTTCTGTAATTTTTTTTTAAAAACTTCCCAATCCTTTATCTTCCCATTAACGTTTGCTCCCCTGGATGCCCTGGCCTCTGCCTTCATGTTGACTCTGATTTCCCTTCACAAAATTCCACATTCACAAAATTTTTTCCACTTGAAAGTTTCCTCTTTTTAAAAATCCTGCACCTCCCCCATTCCTTGCAAAAACTCCATACATTTCTGTTCTGCCATCTTCCCTACTAGTGCTTCCTTCCCATCTGCTTTGGCCAGTTCTTCTCTCATGCCATTGTAATTCCCTTTACTGAAATACTGATACATCTGACAAATCTCAAATTGAACTTGTAATAACTGCCCTCAAATAGTTCCTTTGCTCTAAGCCCACCAATCCAGCACAGCCGATCCCCTGGTGGGCTCATCACCAAGCTACTCTAAAAAGCCATCTTGTAGGCCTTCTACAAATTCCCTCTCTCTTGAGTCCACTCCCAACCTGGTTTTCCCAATCTACTTGAATGTTAAAATCCCCATGACTACCATAACATTACGCTTTGGATGCCTGTGGTTATTTGTTGTCCACATCCTGGCTACTATATGGAGATCTATACATGACAGCCAACAGTTTTTCTTTACCCTTGCCATTTCATAACTTAACCCACAAAGATTCTATTTCTTCTGATCCTGTCACCTCTTTCCAATGAATTATCGTTGTTCTTTACCAATAGCCATGCTGCGTCCTCTTTTACCTGCCTATCCTTTTGATACCCTATGTATCCTTGAACATTCAGGTCCAATGACATCCATTCTTTAGCCACTTCTCTGTGATGGCCACAATATAATTCCTGCCATAGCTGTGGTGCACTGTCAGTCAGAAGCAAACACATAAAACCAAAAGATTGTACAACAGGCTTTATTTGATGTAAACTTCCACAGAGCTAGCTGTGAGATTGAGCTGCTGTAAACACTGAGAGTGTCTTCGAAGGGCAGTGCAGGCTTATATCCCGGAGGGTGATTGACACCCGACCAGATGGGGCTTAGTCTGTTCAGGTCCGCTGATTGACAGCTGGCCAGGTGTTGTCTTGTCCCCATGCTCTTCTGCAGGTACAGTGGATGCCCCCTGCAGTAGGCCAGTGGTGTACCACCACACAAGGTTCCTGCTCCTGCCTGCTAGGCCGAGTTTTATTTCTGTTAGGAGCATGATGGGGTATTAATAACATTTTTAAACTTTCAATTTAATGTCCAGTGGCTTTGAAGCCACTGCATGAATTGGGTTTTATATTGAATTGATAATTGACCTGTGACCTGTGTCTCTCAATTTAATTCTACAAAGTGCCAGGGAAGCAGATCTCATCTTTGTTTCAGACACATTGCATAATGTTTATAAAAGAGGAGATTTATTCCATTATGATTGAAGCACTTTAGAGGGCAGGTTTCAAATTCCTGCTGATGATACATTCTGCACGAATTGTATTTTAACCCCTTCTTCCTCGCACCCTGCGCAGTATCATGACACAAAGTGCTTGAGGAGCCTGGAAGGCAGGAAGCAAACTTTTTCAAGTTTTTTTTCCAACATGAGCAACAATTCTCCATCAAAACTGAGTCTAAAATCTCCTTTAGCTACTCTTTCTTCATCGTAACTCATAAGAGATGGGACCGGTGGCTGTGGCAGGGGTTGTGGTTGCTGGGGAACATATGGGGGTGGGCTTGCCCACAAAGAATCTTTTGATTCCTCATCCTCATCATTCTGTAAGAATAGCATCGCCATGCCTGACATCGGGCCCCTGAGGTCTTCTTTTATCACCTTCTGTTTGTTAACCATCTGCTCTCATTATTTCTCCTGATTGTCATCCCATTTACACTCAGCCTGCAGGACTTCCCAGTCTTTGGGTCCTTTGTACATAACGCTATCGATCTAAGAGTTACGTTTTTCCCTCCAGCTTTGTTCTTATGATTTTTGCCATACTTTCTGTCCCTGTTCCTTCCATTCTTGTACACACTTTCTTTATTTCTTTCCTACATTGTTCTGCTTTTTTTTTATATCCCATACAGACTATATTTAACCTGACTGGCCACACCTCATTATCCAGTCGATTTGATAATACTGCCAACAGCTGTCAAAATTCTTTACCATGTTTCGGATACAAATAGCACATTTCTTGTACCAGGGAACCCCATCAATCTACCTTAAATATTCATGTATAATGCGTTTCGTGTAAAATGCAACACCCCCCATTTTTGAGGGGAAAAATTTTACCCCCGCGTATAATACGACCCCCCTCCCCTCGCCTGCCCGAGTCGTGCTGCCGTCTCTCCGCCCACCCGAGTCGCGCTGCTGTCTCTCTGCCCGCCCACCCAAGACGCGCTACCATCTCTCCCCCCGCCCCCCCCCCCAAGTCGGTCTGCCATCAATGTAGGCAGCTGCTGATAATCTTACTTAGAACTGGCAGAAAATTTTAAAAAAATTTTACTCCCGTGTATAATGCGACCTCCCCCCCTACTTTGAGCTTGAATTTCGGTACAAAATTTTTCGCATTATGCTCGAATATTTACAGTAATCAATAATCTTCTGCCTGACTTACAAATTAATCTTTTATCCGGGCTTCTCCGGCCAACCAGTCGAATTAAAATTTAACCTCAGGCAATCCTATATCTGTTTATCCATATGACCTTATAACCACTGCAGACACACATAACTTTATATTCCACAGACCATTACGCTTTGTCTTCTTGTCTATCCTGGTTCTTTTCTGGATCTCGGCAGGGAACCAGATCAACCTTGGTTGAAGGACCACAGTGTTCTCGTAAACCGGAATGGGAGGCAGATACAATAGATCTGAAGGCACATCTTTAACCTCCCTCTGGCATCCCAAAGAATTGTGTTATTATTTATCTTTAGTTATAAAATATATATATTCAGTAAAGTTATTTTTGTGGGTTTGGACACAGGGATACACAGACATACAGTTACAAACACAGAAAGATGTCATTTTCACAGTTGCAAAGTCTGGGGATAAGCAACCCCAATAAAAATGGAAACGTTTGTTCATTGAAATATCTTGGCCAATGGGGTTGCTCAAGGAGGACATATAATTAAACAAAAGGCTCTTTGCTTGTTTATCTATGCTGTTAGAATAGAGACACAGATGGCATCTGTTTAAACAAAAACAGACTTTTGCTTGTGGTTAGCAAACTCATTGGAGGAATAGGTTTGTAAATGCTGTTGGAAGAGAGATAAAATTATATGCTTTTAGAATTGAGATGTGAAGTAACTTTGGAAGAAACTTCAAAGACAGTAATGATGTCATGTCACATGATTAAAGTCATTTCAGAGAAGACATTACTGTACTGAAAAGAGAGACATTTTGAAACCAGAAGAAGAGACCTTACCATCCTATAGGTAACACAGAATTGTAGAAGGGGCTTTACCATCCTGTAAGTCATACAGGATTGAAAAACAGTAGCCTCTAGGTTTTATATTATATTCTCCAATATCATGGGAAATACACAAAATAAGAGGCTTTTTAAAGAGAATGACTACTTCTGACTGTCTCTTTACGAGAGAGAGAGAGAGAGAGAGAGAGAGAGAGAGAGAGAGAGAGAGAGCAGCCTTGTCATGTCCATATCTGCATGGCATTTTGTGTAACCCGTATTCTCTCGCATGGATATAGGTTAATTGGGTGTAAATTGGGTGGCATGGACTCATGGGCTGAAATAGCCTGTTATCATGATGTGTATCTAAATTTTTTAAATATAAATAAAAAATGACATCGGGTTTCCGATGTCATAGCAAACTTCCAGAAGCTCCTGAGGAAGTAGTGGTGCTAATGTGTTTTCTTCATGATGCCATATGTGTGTTGGGTCCAGGAAAGATCCTCTGAGATAGTGACTCCAAAGAACTTAAATTTGCTCACCCTCTCCATCACTGATCTCCACCACATCCAATGATCATTGGATCTTACACCTCTGCTTTTCCCTTCCTGAAGTCAACAATCAGCTTCTTTGCTTTGGTTACATTGAGTGCAAGGTTGTTGTTGGTGCACTATTCAATCTCCCTCCTATATACTGACTCATTGCCCTTTTTTTATACTACCCACAACCATTGTATCATCAACAAATTTGTAGATGGTATCATTGTCGTACTGAGCCATGCAGTCATAGGTATATAGCAAGTAGTACAGGGGGCTCAGAACGTAGCCCTGTGGTGCTCCCGTACTGCTGGAGATTGTGGAGGAGATGTTCTTACCAATCCTCACTGATTGTGGTCTGGAGATGAGAAAATCCAGGATCCAATTACACAGTGGGGTGTTGAGTCCCAGGTCTTGGAGTTTGCTGATCACTTTGAGGGGATGATGGTGTTAATTTCCGACTAAGTTGATAAAGAAAATCCTTATGTATTCATCATTGCTAATCAGATGTTCCAGCATTTTGTGTACAGCCAATGAGATGGCATCCACCGTAGACCTGTTGCTACCATAGGCGAGTTGGAAAGGATCCATGTGGCTGCTCAAACAGGAGCTCATATGCTTCAAAACACTTCATTATTATTGATGTGAGTGCCACTGGTTGATATTCATTTAGGCAGATCACCCCACTCTTCTTTGGCACCAGTATGATTGACGCCTGTTTGAAACAGGTGGGTACCACGCCATATCTCACTGGAATGAGATAGTGAAGATATCCATAAATACATTGGCAAGTTGTTCAGCACATATTTGCTCCTGCTTCTGTGTAGCTTTCTCTCTCTGTGACTTGATTGGTTTATTGCTCATGCACTGAGACCTGCAAAACGGTTTTTGTTTGAAACACTTCTCTCCAACCTGGTTTCTCACTCTGCAACTTGATTGGTCGACTGGTAACATGTGAAGCACTCCTTGTTTTAAACACTTCTCCCCGGCCTGGGTGTAGTTTTCTCTCTCTACGATTTGAGTGGACCACTGCTAGACCTGTGCACACATTCTAAGTTAGGTGGAGTAATTCCCATCCATCCCTGTTAACAGCTTCAGCTGCCCAAAGATTTTATATAAAAATAACAAAATATTTGCTGCCTAATTTCTCAATCATTAAAACAGTAGTGTGCTGGTAATGTCATCAGTGAGATGGCAGGTTACCTGTCAAAAGATGCCTTGAGCTGTCCATTAAGAAATAGAAAATAAATTTAACTTTTGTTTTTTAAAAAGTACCATTTATTTGGTTTAACACGAATCCACGGACAACTGAATAATAATTTGAGGATTGTGCATTTATAAGAGGAAAATTATGATAATCAAATCTGTTCTTCCCACTTTGCTGTGTGAAATCTGGTCACAACATTATAACTGTCACTTCAAAATACACCACTGAGTGTAAAGCATGTTAAGGTGTCCTGCAGTCATGAGAGGCACATTATTTACTGTGTATGAATATATCAGTTTTAACTCTTCCTGTCACTTTAAAAAAAATGTATTGGCTTGAGACAAGGCATGAGAATATGGATGTCACAAATGTAAAGTATATTTCAGACATGTGTTGATGTATATCCAAATTATGGTTGAGAAATTACATATTTCTGTATAAATACTTCACTGCTGTGAATTTGGAAAAATATCAATTGCGCAAGAATTTCCATGGTAATTTAATGAACTAACAAATTTTCATATTGACTCATTATCACACTCCAGAATTGAGCATATTAACAAGTTGTCCATTCTTGATGATTGTATTTTAGTTTAACCCAAATCTCTGTCTCCTTTGTGATTTAACTTGAGGTTTAACTGTTGGGATAATAGTCACCAAGAAACTCTGTTATAATATTAAAGCTGTGGAATCTGTGGTTTATTTAAAGGGGATGATTAATGTGAAACTCTATTGCTCTTGTCTATTTGCAAACAATATGTATTATGTGATTTGAGCCCTTAGTATGTGAAAATTTGGGCATAAGAGAGGGTACACATACCTTCAACTATCCTAAATGTGAAACAAAATACAAAATTATACATTTACAAACATCAGTTTGACATTACTTGATGTCTTAATGTGATTCATATGTGGTGGAAGAGAATTATTTAACATTTATCTTAAGTGGTGTGAATAACCAGAACAGGAAACCTGGCAGTTTCAAGGCAGATTTACATGCAAAATTATCTAATTTTATTGAAGAAAAAATGTGAAAGTTATAATTACAGAGTAGCTGAATACTTCAATTAATAAAATATTATGGATTTTATTGTTTATATTTGTGCTTTTAGTTGCAAGACAAATTTAAAACAAATTTGTTATGAACTGAATTGTCAAGGATGCCTGACATTGCTTTAAGGAACATTTTAATATTTTGAAGTCAGATCAGAATACCTTGGTTAAAAGTTGATTTCTCATGTTTGGTAATTTCTGAATTTCAATTGTTTGTTCTACAATTTGTACTGCACATAGGGACATATTGTGCAAGACCCAATGGCAGGCACTGTGTTGAAAGAAAAAACATATCTGTGCCAACTTCGGAGTGCTTTCAGTGTGTTAGTTTTCATCTGGACCAGTTGCCAGCAGTAGTGGGGTGACTGTTGTTTCTGAATTATAATTGGATTCATTCAGAAGCTAGTCACCTATTGTTTTGTTCCCACTTACAAGATGTAGAAGTGAGATACAGGGAGAGGATTGGAGAGAGTGGGTTCCCAACCCCAACTAAAATGAAGGATGTCTGCAAAACACTTGGAAATCTAGTCTATTGGTGCATCAAAGAATGAACCATCAATCTCTCCTATGACGGATTTCCCAACAACTCTGTGGGGGAGCTTAAATGGGCTGCCTTGCTTTCTTGGTTGAAACTTATTTCCTTTATTATAATTATGGTCCATTGATAAATGAGGGTAAATGTGCATTAAATTCTTGGGAACATTGTTGCTGTCTGTCCAGCATCACATTCTGTGCTCATTCCAAGTTGTTTTATGTAATATGCATGCTGGAGTTATACCTTACAATTGCTCTGCACTTTAGTTTGATCATTTAAAAAATGGACAAAAGAACTAAAAATCTATGCTGTGAATATGAAATTCTGGATCTTAATTTCCAAGGTTTGTCCCTGAATATCTCCTCAAACTCAACAAACATTTACATTTGGTGGCTAGAGACTATCTTTGAATGTGGCGATCATTATCAGCGTACAGAGGGACAGATTTTAATGTATTAATTTTTTTAGATCAAGTCATTTCTGGCAAGGCCAGCATTTATTACCCATTCTCCATTACCCTTGAGAAATGGTGGTGAGCTACCTTCTTTTGCTTCTTCGATGCATCTGGAGAAGGCCCTCCCGTCATGCCGCAGTTTTCCAGGATTTAGCTCCAATGACCATGAACAGGAAGACAAGAAAATAGAAACAGGAGAATATCACCTGATGCCTCAATCCTGCCAACCATTCGATACAATATGCCTGAGGCCTCAGCTCCTCTTCTGCGCTAGTTCCATGCAGTCCTTCATTCCTTGTGCTCTCAAAAATGAACCAGCCTCCAACGATCTGGCTTCCATAACCACCTGGAGTTCCAGAGGCTTATCCAAGCATGTCTGTTTTAAAGGATTTTCCCACTCCCATCAATGAGAACGTGACTGGGGGTAAATTATTGAACATACATTAGCAAGAAATAATTATGTCCTACTCTTTGTGAACTGGACATGGATGGGCACTTTTCCAAATTATTGGCTAATTGATAGGGTTGTGATTGTTCTGGACTGGTTTGACGATATGGTTCCAAACACTTTGTCCATAAGTTTTCAGCAACATTGCTGCACGTTGTCTGTTTTTTTTTGCTGTCCCAAATGCTTTCAGCCATTTCTTGTTAACCCTTGAGTGTACTAATTTGGCTGGAGACTGGTTTCTGCCATGGTGTGGATCTTAGGAGGAAGCCGAGATTTATCATTCACTCGGCTCTTCACTGACCCTCATTGTGACTGATTAAGCCTCGCTTTTGGCATTCACATGAACACAAGAGTGTGCTTGAGGCCTTAGCTGCCTCTAGCTGTTCAGCAGCCCATCATTATTCACAACTGCTACTGTAGAGCTTTCATATGATCAGTGAGCTGGAGGATCACTCAGCTATATCTCCTGCATACTGACTTTGATATTCAGGGCATAAGTGGCACTGGCTGTTGCTCCCAGCATCCCCTTCTCCACTCATTGAGCCAAAGTTGATCCTCTTGTTTGATGATATTGAGAGTGATGGATATGTCAGGCTACAAGATTGCACATTGCTGGTGTGCATTGCTCTTGCTCTTGGACCACAGCTCATGGATCCCAGTTTTAAGCTTGCAGAACTGTTTTAAAGCCATTTAATTATGATGTCCCCCAATGCAATGGTGAATGCCTAGGGTGAGAAGATGGAACTATGTATCCATAACGACTTAGTGATAGTGATTTCTACCAGCGTATTTACCACATTTTTGAGGACTTGTCAAGTCAGGTTCTTCCTCCCCTGATTTGCACAATATCTGCCAGGGGCCCTATTTGTCAGCTTTGTCTTTAAGGACTAGACCGGATAAGTCAGTGATGGTGTAGCCAAGTCACTCTTAATGATGGTCATTGAAATCCTCCATGCTGTACATGCTGTGTCTTTGCTACTGTCAATCTTTCTCTCATGTGTTGTTCAACTTGGAGGGCATGTTGGCTCAACTTGCAGAGTCGCTGCTCACAACTCCTACAACCTGGGTTCCATCCTGACGCCTGGAGCTATCTCTCGGGAGTTTCCTCCGTCCAGCATCCCAAAGATGTACTGATTAGTAGGTTGTAGACTGCCTCTAGTGCATAGCTAAGTATTATAATTCTGGGGAGAGTTAAGGGAGAGTGGGAAGAATTAATGATAATTGTAGGATTAGTGTAAATGGGTGCTTGATGGTTGGCACAGACTCAGTGGGCTAAAGGGTCTGTTCCATGTGGTATGGACTCCATGAGCTGAGGGAGAATCAGGATGAGGTTTCCTTGACAGTGTTTAACCTGATACCATGAGATTTCAAGGTCAGGAGTCAATGTTGCAGAGTTCCTCCGGCCTTGTGTTTTTGCACTACCCAGGTGGAACCGTCGTTGGCAGGATGTACCAGGGTTTGCGATGAAGAAATCTGGCACATAGTTGTAAGATGTGATTCTGTGAATATGAATATGCTAGGCTGGAGCATGACTAGTCTGTGTGATAGTTCTTCCAAATTAATGCTCAGTGGGTCAGACTACATCTGTGGGATGAGAAATAAAGTTAATGTTTCTCTTGCCATATATGCATTCTGAGCTGCAGAGCTCTTCCTGCATTTTATGCTTTTACTTAAGATTTTCAGCATGTTCAGTTTTTAAAAATCTTTCTCTCCCAATGTGTTCCCTCGATATATGAGAGGCAATTTTGCTGGATTTTGCTCTATCTGAATTTCGCTGCTTTAATGCAGTAGTTTGATGGAATGAGCAGCTTGCTGGGCTGTGTCAGAGGGCAGCTGAAAGCTAACCATGTTAGTAGGATTGCAGTCGCATAGGTCAGTCTGGCAGAGGATGACACATCTTCTCTAAAGCACGTCAGTCAAGTGAATGAATTTTCAGCACAACCCAGTAATTTTGTGGTCTTCATTATTAATCTATATCTTTGGTGTAAAACAATGATTTCACCTTCATTTATGAACCTTGATAACAACTGAGAAAATGCTAACCTGCTCTGTGTTTTCTTAGATCAGAATGATAGAATCGGACTTGTTGGTTCAGGAACCTTGCAGGATGAATTGTTTCAGACTGTTTGCCTGCTTAATTTGGTCCCCATATCCAAAGAGAATTTTCTCTTTTTGACTGCATTGAAAGAATTCTTTAAATTGACTATTGTCTCAAATTCAAGCTGATGATGTAATTTTTGTGAATATGCCACTCTTTAATTTCTACTTCCCTCTGCTCTCTATTTTGCTCAATCCCAGATGTTTGGCAGTACAGTACAGAAACAGGCCTGTTATTATAGTCAGGATAATGTGAACTATTTTGTAATCACCCTTCTCACTGTAGTAACTGTAATGCATCACTGTGGGGCGTATGTATATGTATATGCGTGTGTGGGAGTGAACAGTTTCCAAAGTTGGTGGAAGGCATCAGTAAGTAAAATCTCTTCTGAATCTTGCATCTCTAAGTTATTTAAGAAGCCTCCCAAGTTACGCAGACTTAACATGGTGGCAGCGGTATAAGAGAACAAGAATAAAGTCATACAATTGATTGTAAGCCACAGAGGTGGAGAAAAATGATCCAGAACTGATATTTGCAAAGATTGCTTCTCACCTTGAACCCAGGTCTAATCATAGAATTAAATGCTATGAATTTCAAGGCTTAATGCAAGAGACTGATTAAACTGTTGATAACTTCCTCACTAGACTAAAAATTGTTGCTGCAAAATGCAGATTTAAGGATATAAAGGAAAGATTAGTTTATCAACTAATATGGGGAAGTGCCCACCCCGAAGTGCACAAGTCTCTCGTAGCTTGAAGCTGCCCAAAGCAATAGACAGAGCCAGAGCCAGAGCCTTTGAAGCCACGAGGATGCAAATGAAATCCCTATCTATACAGACCCACCCACAGCAAAGAGAAGGAAGGGTTGATGCTAGAAAGAACACAATCAGAAAAGTGCAACCCCCCCCCCCCCCAACCCTGCAGGACGTGTGGCAGGCAACACTCCTTCAATGACTGAAACAAATGCCCCACACATGGTTCTGGATGTAGAGCCTGTGGTAAAGCAAACCACTGGGGGAAGATGTGCAAGTCTGGTATGAAGAAAACAGTAATTCTAGTGAAGGAACAAGGCAAGAAGATCTACCATATAAAAGGAAACAACAGTGAGGACTCCAGCACCCATATATTGGATATAGAATCCATGCACCTTCATGAGATGTCCGGTGAGATGAAAGAAGGAAGCGAGTACACACAAGGATCTAAATACAGAGAACAATCCAGAACAAGCCTATGGTATTTAAACTAAAGGTGAAGCTGGATACTGGATCACAAAGCAATGTCCTTCCACTCAGACTCTAGCACCAAATGTTCCCAGACAACATAACAAAAGGGGATCCAAATGACGGTGCATTGGAAACAGCAAATGTCACATTAACAGCTTATGGTGGACCCATGATCAAGCAGCTAGGGAGAGCTAAGATCAATGGGCATCCGCTGTACATTCTACATGGTAGATGCAGATGGACTAGCAATCCTAGGTCTGGATAGCTGCCAGGAGTTGCAGATGATCTCTCTCAATTATGAGATCCAGATGAAGAAGATATCCAAAAGCATCAACAGAATAAAAAGAGAAAATGATTTCCATAGAAGTACCCGTTTGGCCATGTCACACAGTGGGAGCGGACTTGTTGACCGAGAATCAAGAATGGTATTTAATAGTAGGCTGTTACTACTCTAAGTTTCTATTCGTCAAAAGGATGAAAGACCTGAGAGCGTCAACTATCACCTCAGAAATAAGAGCACTCCTTGCTGAACAAGGAATACCTGAGCAAATAATGGAACACAGTTCACGTCACAAGAATTTAGTAAGTTGGCTGCAGAGTATGGGTTTGTTTTCACTTCATCATCCCCATACTACCCCAAAGGTCGTGGGTTCATTGAAAGATGAGTACAAACTGTGAAACGCACACTAGTAAAGTGTCACAAAATGAAAGAAGACCCATACTTGGCTCTTCTATCATTATGAACAACACCTTTAAGGGCTGACATAAAGTCCCCGGAAAAACTTCTAAATGACAGGAGATATAAAACAACTCTGCCAAGTAAAACACACCCTCCAGAAGACCAGGAGGAAACCAAAGGAAGACTGCCTGACACACAAGAAGAAGGACACCAACATTATAAGAAACATGGCCAAACATTGCCAGAACTCTTCAGAGGGCAGTATGTGCATATTCAAGAGCTGACGTTAAAAACATGGACCCCAGCAAAGGCCATCAGAGAAGCTGAGACACCAAGATCATACATTGTCAAGACAGACTCTGGCAATCAGCTGAGGAGGAACAGAATTCACATCTGGCCGACACAAGATGTGATGAAGCAGAAAGCTTTAATACCAGCAAAGCCGGCAACCCCAATATTAAGTGAAGTATCAAGTGAAGAGACCACAACCACTAATACTAAAACATCAACACAGCAGTTGTCAAGTGAAGCACAACAAGCTACATTACCTACACGTGTACCAGCAACACAGAGCCCAATGGTCACAGCCAAATCCACAAGATGGCAAAGCAACATACTGCCACCAGTGCAACATCGATAAGAACTATTTAAAAATAGTTGTGTAAATAAATTAGTGTGCAAATTCAGTCACTTAAGTTGCACTGGAAAGAAAATGATAAAGAACACTAAATTTTTCTTTATCTTGAGAAGGAGGGATGTTATATAGTCAGGATAATGTGAATGTAATGCGCGTCGAAAGAACCAAAGACTTGTTGATCCAAACCAAGGCTTTTATTAACTAAAAGACTGGAGCATATCACAAGTAGGTCGACCAGTCCAGAATGACCTGGTCTGGCTAGGAACAATCCTTTAAGACCTGCCAGTAGGTGTGGCTACACTCTCAGCCAATCACAGTCATCCTACACTACCATCTATACATATGTACATGTACACATTGGTGATAGAATCTGTACTAACACAGTGAACTATTTTGTAACCGTGTAAGAATACACCCTTCTCACTGTAGTAACTGTAGTGCACCACTGTGGGGTGTATGTATATGTATATGTGTGTGTGTGTGAACAGTTTCCAGAGATGGTGGAGGGCATCAGTAAGTAAAATCTCTTCTATTATTTCAATCTTGCATCTCTACGTTATTTAAGAAGCCTCCCAATTAACACAGAGACATAACAAGGCCCTTCAGCCCACGCATTTTCCAAACATAATGTCCAAATCAAATAAAACTCTGCTGCTTGCACTTGATAAATATCCTTCCGTCCCTTCATATTCAGGTGTCTATTTAGAAGCCTCTTCAATGTTGCTACAGTATCTGCTTCCACCACTATTCCTGGTCCAACCACTATTTGTGTAAAATATTTTCCCCGCACTTTCTTAAATTTCTTTCCCTCATCTTAAAGGCATATCCTCTAGTATGTGACTTTTTTTCCCTGGGGAAAATATTCTGACTGTCCAAGCTATCTGTGGTGATACACCACTAGTCTACTGCAGGGGACCATCACTGTACCTGCAGGAAGACCACCAGAGGACAGACTACACCTGGCCGGCTGTCAATCAGCCGACCTGAATAGACCCCTAGGGGCTAACTCCATCTGGCCAGCTGTCAATCACCTGACCGAGATGTAGTCCTGAGCCAGCCTTTCCTGAGTAGTCACTCGGGAGCCACCATCACAGCCACTACTGTAGCAGTGACTTTTAGCCAAATAAAGCCTGTTGTACAGTCTTCAAGTTTGTGTCTGCTCACTGCTGCAGTGCATCACTCCATCAATGCCACTCTAGTAGATTTTATACTTCTTTATCAGCTGTCCCTTCAGCCTCCTTTGCTCCAGGTATTATCCTGGGAATCGTCTCCTGTACCCTCCTTCAAATCCTTCCTGCAAGTTTAGATTGTAAGTTTAACAATCTTCAAAAGAGTACTCAGTGGATAGATTGAAGATAAAGAAGAAAAATCGGTCTTTCCCTCTTAAAAAATCACTTAATGTGATAGATCACAGAAAAATAGTTGTAGCACTATCGATCAACCACATTAGACTGAGTGTTGTGATTAATAGGCTTTAATCACCTTAAGACATCAATACATCTCATATGTTACTGGCCTGGTTCCAAGGCAGGTACTGAGGGAGGAGTTTGGGTGTAACAGCCTTTATTAGCATTTCTGGGAGGGAGCAGTCACAGGTGCAGGGCATGAGGGGGGGAAGGGGTGGTGCAGCTCATATAATACATGCATACATAGCTATACAGTGTTGCACCACATTCACCCTTCTTTTGAAACAAAGTCCGGCGGGGTGATGTAAGTCAACGTTCATTACAGGTTCAGCCTGTCCCATGGTCTCACTGTTGTTGTGACCGTTGTAAAGTTTGCTGTGGTTCAGCTGCTGGTTTCTGGGCGGTGTCTTGAGCGACAGGCTGTGCCTCCAGTGGCTCAGCCTGGGGTTGGGATGCTGTGCTGGGTGCAATTAGTGGGGCCGGCAGGCTGGGGTTACCATGCAGGGATGTTGATTGGTTGGTTGAAGGGCCCCCTGCATGCACCAGGTCTCAATTAGAAGTGCTGAACATGCACTTCTTTTGGTTGTAAGTTAGGTTGAGGCTTTTGGTCATCTGGAGAAATTTTTGTAGGTTAGTGTCATGATGCTACTGGTCATGGCTGCAAACGGTCACATTGTCCAGGTAGGGAAACATGGCCTTTAGCCTGTAGTCATCCACTATCTGGTCCTTCTCCCTCTGGAAAACAGAAACCCCATTGGTGACCCCAAAGGCGACCCGGAGGAAGTGGTAGAAGTGGCCGTCCTCCTCGAAGGCAGTGTACAGGGAACGCAGATCCTCCGGGCAGATCGGGAGTTGGTGGTAGGCTGACTTGAGGTCAATGGTTGAGAAGACCCAGAAATTGGCGATCTCATTCACCATGTCAGTGATGCAGGGGAGGGGGTAGGCATCCAGCTAGGTAAAACGGTTTATGGTCTGGCTGTAGTTGATGACCATGTGGTATTTCTCTCTGCTCTTAACGACCACCACCTGTGCCCTCCAAGAGCTGGTGCTGGGTTCCAAGATCCTTTCTGCCAGAAGCCATTTGGCTTCTGCTTTGATGAAGACTCTGTGCATGGGCTATATCACCTGCTCTTGGTGGCGACAGCTTGCACTTGGGGGTAAGGTTTCTGAACAGGATGATGGGACCTGGAGGATAAACAGACCACAGGTTGTGTTTGGAGGGGGAATCGGGTGGTTTCCCGAATTGTGGACCATGGTGGGGGGTGGGGATGGGGGGATGAGTGAGGGGTGTCAAACTGCATTTGGACACTCTTTAGCTGGTACTGGATGTCCAGTTCCAGTATGACTGGTGCGCAGAGCTGTGGCATGATGAGGAGCTTAAAGTTTTATACTCATGCCCCGCACAGTCAATGACATGGTGCAGCTGTTGTGGATCTTAGTCGAGTGGCCAGGGAGACTTTACACTTTTCTGGAGTCACTGTGAGGGAGTAGCACTGTACTGTGCCCGGGTGAATGAAGCTCTCCCTGCTCCCAATATCAAATAGTCAGTTTGTGACGTGACCATTTATCTCTATGTTCATCATGGCCCTGGCCAGTTGATGTGGGCTCTCCTGAACCAGAGTAATTGGTCGCTATCTGAATTGCTGCTTGAGAGCTGGTTCGGGAGCACCCTGCAAGATGGCTGCCCCTATGCCGCACATGCAATGCTGCTCCTCATCACCGGAGATGGTTTTCTGCCACCATGGTCCCGCAAAGCTGTTTCCCTTGGCCAGAAGTGGCACAGTTCAAGATTGTGGCTGCTGCCTGGCACACACAGCGCTGCTGGAAGGGGGTTGGGACTTACATACCTTCCCATAGTGTCCCTTCTTCCTGCAGGTGGAACATGTAGCGTTTTGGGCCTGGCAGCTCTTTTGGGGATGTTTTGCATGGCGGCAGAAGTAACACTTTGGATGCTTCATGGTGGCAGCAGTGCCCTGGGACCCCACATCCCAAGAAGGCGCCGCTCATGCTCCCCTCGAGGCGACTGCGTTTCCCAAGGAGGAGACCTCTGCTGTCTTGAGCGCTTTAGCCAGGTCGACTACTTTTTGCAGGCTTCAATCGCCCTTTTCCAGACTTGATCAGACTTGAATCCAGCCACACATGCATCACGTATCAGTTCTTCTAAGTGGACAGCAGCAGAGACATCTTTGCAGCCATAGGCTCACCACATCTCCCACAGGACTTGCATGTATTCATCTACCGACTCCACAGGTGCTTGTCTATGACTGCCCAGAAGGCATAGATAACATTTGTCGGGGTCCGACACTGTTTCTGCAGGAGCTACATTGCGGCCGAGGAAGTATTGCAGTCTCTTATCATCTGAAAAATGCAGTGGCCAACCTGAGCGAAGAGTAGGTCTTGTTTGTCTTCCTCACTCTGCAGGTCGTTGCATCTCATGGAAGCGTTGAGGCATTGATCAAATTTGACTGAGGCCTCTGGATCTTTAGGGTCAGTGTCCAGTTTATCCACCCATTTTGCCTTGTCCATGGCCAAAGATTAAGGAGATTAAATTGTAGCGTTATCGATCAACCACATTAGACTGAGAGTTGTGATTAATAGGCTTTAATCACCTTAAGACATTTCACAGGTTGCTGGCCTGGTTCTAAGGCAGGTACTGAGAGAGGAGTTTGGGTGTAATAGCCTTTATTGGGATTTCCGGGAGGGAGGAATCACAGGGCCAGGGGGTGGGCCAGCTCATGCATACATAGCTATACAGTGGTTGCACCACAATAGTAGGTTGGAATGCTATTCATTATCCTGCTAGCTACAATACAAGTCCTTCCTAACTTCCCACTGCCACTTCTACGATCCAACATCTAACCAATGAAGTGCTTGTTAAAAGTCAAACCTTCCGAACCCAAATGTTTGGAGCTTGATGTCGTGTCCTTCATTGCTACCAGGATGGATCAGTGTTCTTCAGCTGAGACTTGTAGCTTTCACAGGGGAAGGATTTGTGTGAAAGTAGTTAGAAAGTGTGAGGTACCTCAGTTGATTACATCTCTCCACAGCAACACAATTGGTGTCGTAAATTCAGGAAAGCGATGAGGAAATCTTTGTCTATATTGGCTGTTTCAATACTTATGCTGAGAGGTGGCAACATGATTTACAAAGGAGTTGACAGCATATACTGTGCTTGTTGCCACCTTAAAAAGTACTCACTGTTAGCTTTCACCTCTGTTTGGCATGAACTTCACTTGATTTATGGCCTAACTATTGGAATTAGTTTAAATTACAGTGCAAGCTGCTGCCAAAACAACAGACTGTTTATCTTGGATCTGACATGAGGAGATTTGGTTGTTTTATTTGCTGATGTAAAAATACTCCCCAAGCATCTTAATGTTAAAATCTATTATTTTGCTTAAAGCCATTCTGTTACTACTAATTATTAGGCAAATGACAACCTTTATTTATGTTTCACATTATAATGATACTTGATTTGAATCTTATTTTAAAGACTTAAGTTAAATGTATTCATTTATAGAATATAGGCTTCACTGACAAACCCAGTTTTAATTACTTGTTCCTAATTGTCCTTGAGAAGTTTGTGGTGAGCTGTCTTCTTGAACCAATGGTGGATAAGCTTTGGGAAGCTGTGGGTGAGCTACTGGCCACTTGATACAGAGCTTGTCCTTGTTGCTGTAGTATTTATGTGGTTGGCAAGTCTGAACTTCTGGTCAATTGTAAACTCTGATATGTTGATGGTAATAGTGGAGTATTCAGAGACAACAATGTTTTGAATGTCTCTTGTTGTTTTCACTTGTATATCACATACTTGTCCATGAATACTGCCTTGGTCTTGCTCATGTGCTAAATGGGCTGTTTAATTTTATGAGGAATTGCAAAAGAAATGGAACTGAACATTGTGCAATGATTAAAAATATATTCTCATGTCTGACTTTATGATGGAAGGAAGGTCTTTGTTGAAGCATCTGATGATAGTTGGGCTAGGATGCTCCCTTGAGAAATTCCTCTGACAATGTCCTGCAGCTGAAATTAATCACAATCATCTTTCTTTGTGTGAGGAATAACCAACACCTTTGTTTGGGTGTTGGACTGTCCTCCTTAGAAGTCAAAGTCTTCAGTTTTACCTGGGCCCCTCAATGGCATTTTCAGTCAAATGTTGCTGTGCTCTTGAGGACAGCCACTGCCACCTCATTACAGAATTCGGTTCTTTGGTCCAGATTTAGATCATGGCTGCGATTGGTCCTGGAAAAACCGAAACCAGGCATTGGTGAGTGGATTGAAATGCAATCGCAGAAGCCAAAAAACTGAAATAAAACAGAACGTACTGGGACAAGTCAGCAGGTCAGGCTGTATCTGCAAGGAGACAAAGAAGACCTGACATTTAAGTTAGTGTCCCCTCATTAGAATTGGAAAAGCAAGAAAATTTGCAAAGAGGGGAAGGGTGAAGAGAACAGAACGAATGTAAGGTGGGCACCACAGTTGTCCAGGTGACTCAATGTACATGGTGCTTTCTGGTTAAGAGATGAATGTGGGCAATTTAGAGGAACAATCCAAAAGACATGCAGGGACCGAAAGTGCAAAGCACAGCTTGAAATCTGAAACCAAGGAATGCTGGCAATACCCAGCAGATCAGGCAGCAACGTGGCTACAGGAGAAACAGAATAATACAATAAAACATGAAAGAGGAACAAGAGAAGGGCAGTCAGCCCCTTGACCTGCTCCAACATTCGATAAGATCATAGCTGGTCTTATTGTCTGTTACTCGGAGTTATCTGGGGTGAATTGACTGTCTGGAGACTGCACTAAAAGATGATGGACCTCAGGAGGAAATCTCTTCCTCCTGACTTTGATATTCACATGCTGGAGCCTGTCAGTTAATGATAGAGATGTTCTTGGAGTTTCCCACTCCTAATTTATCCTTCACAGCATATTTACAACGTTAAAATTAAACACCTTAAAATCTTTTTTTTTGTTTATAATGGGGCAATGCTATTATTCCAAATATCTTGTTTGCTCCTTTTGTATATGTTTATGGAGGGGAATAGGCATCACTGAAAAGGCTGGTATTTATTTCTGATCTCTAATTGTCCTCAAAAGAGCCGGCGTGTCACCTTTTAGAGCCACTGCAGTTCTTGTGAAGATCCTTATTAAGCAGAATTCCAGAATTTTGATCTAGTGCTGATGAAGGATAATGTATGATTTGAAGCCGAGCAGGGCCAGGCTACCCACTTTCTGATGAGTTGAAAATTAAACTGAATGCTATAAAAACATAAATGAACATTCTCACCCTCTGATGTAATAATGAAGAAAAGGTTATTAATGAAGCAATGGATGATGCCGGGGCCCAGAACGCTAGCCTGAGCTTGAGATGAAGTGAAAACATAATCCTAGAGAAACTCAGCAGGTCAAACAGTGTACCTTATATAGTTTCGGGCTTGCGCCCTATAAGGTATACCATTTGACCTGCTGAGTTTCTCCAGCATTGTGTTTTTCCTTCAATCACAGTGTCTGCAGACTTTCATGGATTACTTCTTGGATTGAGATGAATTGTCTCCAGCAACCATGACCAACTTCCTTTATGTTAGGTACAACATATGCCAGTGGTGGGATTCCTTTAGATTCCCAATGAGTTCAATTCCTTTTTTAATTCTTTTTAAATATTTTTATTGATTTTCACAAATAAATATGTACATACAAAACATTTATGGAGTACATAGTATTAATAACAAATGACACATTAGAAACTCATCAAGCTATGAAGCATATATAAATAGTCATAATTCAAAATTACATCAAGAAGAAAAAATAAATTTTTCGCATACAGCGTGATTTTAAGCCCTATCCCCTAAAACAAGGTGTATGACTAAAGAAAATATGTACTTCGTTCATAGAATAAAACAGCAAATATACAATTTTAAAAATAACATTAGGTCTAGAGGTTATGAAAGTAATTCAAGAATGGTCCCCATTAGCATTTGAAACTTTATATTTGAGTTATTAATTGAATTATGTATCTTTTCTAAATTTAAGCAGGACATAATGTCCCTCAGCCATTGAGAATGAGTGGGGAGGGCCGTATCCCTCTATCTAAACAAAATTGCATGTCTAGCCAGGAGAGATGCAAAAGACAGAATACAACATTTAATTGGAGTTAGAAGAATATCATTTTCTCCACTTGTACCAAAAAGAGCAGCCAGAGGATTAGGCTCTAAATTTAGAACTAGAGTTTGAAATACGTTCCTCCAGTATTTTTCAGGGCTAGGACACATCCAAAACATATGAATTAAAAAAGCCTCTTCTCTCTTAAATTTATCACAGTAAGGATTTATGTCTGAGTAGATACAAGATAATTTAACTTTAGACATATGAGCCTTATGTACAACTTTAAATTGTAATAAAATATGGGCACATAAGGATGTACTATTAATCGGGTTAAAAATTAGATCCCAAACTTCATCTGTAAATGTAAGGTTTAAATCCTGTTCTCAGGTATTTTAAATTTTAACTAGAGGGGCGTGTCTCAAGTCCACCAACTTATCATAAATAATGGATATTAAACCTGTGCGAGAGTAATAAATAACACATCAACATCATCAGGTGCCTGAGGAAAATCTGGTATCTGAGATTTAAGAAAATGTCTGATTTGGAAATATCTGAAAAAATGAAATGAGTTCAATTCCTGATACCACAATTGATTAGTTGCACCAAGCAATTTTGTGCCAAGTCTATGTTGAAGCCTGGACCAAGTGGGCAAACTAAGTATTGGTGAAAAGGTCTAATGACATTGATGAGCATAGTTGCATCACTTTATAAAAGAATGTGCTACAAACAATTATAGAATTGCAAGATAGAGACGGTTGGTCCCACTGAGGCTTTAATCCTATTTTTGAAGAGTAAACACAATCAATCTTAATCACATCCTCTCCCCATATCCCAGCAAGTTTATCCTTCTCACATTGATAATAGTTTCATTTTGCAGATCAATGCTGGATCTGAATCCTGCTTTTCTCAGTGAATGCTTTCTGTTTTCAGGTACTGGCTTTGTCAAAATATTCATCAAAATGCTTCTATCAAATATCTTATATCTGTTATTGTCTCTTAGTCATTAGGCAGCTCCTCCTCATTTAATCTAAACTGAGGCTGATACATTAGGAACATTAAAAAAAAGTCTCTTAGATAGGGATAAATATATATAAAATAAAAATTGGGTTTTATGGACCGAGGGAGGGAAGGGTTAGATTGGCCAGGGTGTAGATATGTGAACTTTTCATGTCTTTAAGCATTTTTCCCTTTCCTCTATCATGGAAAGGTTGATTAAGTTCCTCCCCTGAAGAGCAATAATGAGCCGACTGGAGTTTTATTGTAGTTTGGGTATTTTTCTGGTATGGAGACACCAATGCCCCTGAGCATAAAACCCTCCAAAATATAGTAAACACAGGCCAGGACATCACTGGCAAAACCCTCCTCATTATTGAGTACATTTACTGCCGTTAGAGGCAAACAACAATCATCAAAGACCCACACCACCTAGCACACACTGCTATTCTCGCTGGTGCCATCAGGGAAGAGGTATAGGTGCTACAGGACTCACACTACCAGGCTCAGGAACAGCTGCTCCCTCTCCACCATCAGAATCCTCAACAACAAAGTCAATCATGGATTCATTTAAGGACTCTTACTTGTGCACTTTATTGATTTTCTTTGTTCTCTCTGAATTGCACAGTCAGTTTGTTTACATTCATTATCTGTTTACAGTTTTTTATTTGTTTACATGTGTACAGTTTATTTTTTGCACTATCAGTTAGTGGTAATTCTGCCATGCTCACAGGAAAAAGAATCTCAGGGTTGTATGTGACATCATGTATGTTCTCTGACAATGAATCTGAAATCATGTTGTCATCATTATACCCGATGATTATATTAATGAAAAAAATAGATTATTAGCAGTTGAAATTCTAAAACTCTCATGGTGGAATTGGAATTTGGGATAGTTAGCTGAAGCCTTGGGATTAGACATCATAAATTACTTAAGTCACTGTGTTACCATAATTTGTTTCTGTTCTGCGAACACTAATATTGCTACTTTTTTTTGTCCCCTCAGCCATGGTTTTCCTTCAGCTGAAGTTCACTGGGTTCTCAACTGTGCTGGTTCCATTTCTACTTCTTTCCTCTCTCTTTCCACCCCATCAACCTCCACGCCCTCTGTAATTTTATCACCTTCAACTTAATGCTAACATTGGACAGATCCACCTCTCCTTTCAGCATTCCGAATGGTCTGTCATCTCTCTGATCCTTGTCTTCCCTTCTCACTGTATCTTTCCTGGCAATGCCTACCCTTTTACCTCTTTTACCACCATCTAAGATTAAGCAACCAAAACAGATTGGCTAATTCCTTGACAGAATGTCTCCATTCAGTCATTAAGGATGACCTCAGGCTTCCAGTTGCCTGTAACCTTAATTTTCCATCCACCTCCTCCCTGACTTCTTTGTCTTGGCCCCCTCATATTGTATCAATAAAGCACAAAATAAATTCAAAGAACAACATTGAGCTCTCATCACTGGAATTCAAGATTGACCTTCATCATTGGAATTTCAGATTACTAGCCCTACCTGTTTGTATTGATTCTTCTCAGTTCTATTGAGAAGCTATTGACCCTCAATGTTGATCCACTTACCGTCTCTACAAATGCTACCTTGCCCACTGATTCTACTTGTATTTCAGATTTTAGCAATGACAGTTATTCCTTCTTATTGTCCCATTGTTTCAGTGGTCATCTGCTATTTATATCTCATCCAGACAGCTCACCTGTGGTTAGAGAACCATCACCACACTCTCTCAGTCAGCGCCACCATTGGTTATGTCATACAGCTTTCTCCTGGTCTCCACACTAGCTTGAAAATTCCCACAGATCTTCGCACGCCTACCTCTTTCCTGCAACTTGAGTGTTTGATATCTAAGCGTTCTTACTTCTGATGAAAGGTCATTGACGTGAAATGTTAACAATGTTTCATTCCCTGTAAATGCTGCCTGACTTGCTGTGCCTTTCCAGCATTCCCTGCTTTTATTTCAGATTTCCAGCATCTACACTTTGTAGATTTAATTCCACCTCATAATATCTGTTACTACCTTTCTCAGTTTATATTGTGACAAGAGCCTCAAACCATGTAAAAATATGAACAAGTAATATTTTGGCATTTGTAAATTGTATGATTATACTCTGCTTGAAAATAAGCAGGAACAAGTGCAAGAATAACAAATCTGACAAAAACTGTTTGAGAATAGATTGATTGATAAGGTAGTGGATTAGCTATGTCCTGCTTTTCTGTGGATAGGTCATAACTGGGCAATTTTCTACATCATTACCTTGTTGCACATTTCAGTGATGGCAGTATTCAGCAATGCTTTTCAAATTCTTTTGGCCAAGAGCCCAATTTAGTGTGTGGTGATCATAAATTTAAGTCAGTATACAATACTGACACCAGCATGAATCTTTTAAGAGGACGTGGACTTACTTAGAGTCAGTGTCATAGAGAATGGATCAGGCCCTGTGGTCCAACTTGTTCATGCCAATCAAGTGTGCATTCTGGGCATCCCATTTGCCTGTCCATTTATCTGCCCAAATGCCTTTTGAATGTTATAATTCTATTCGCTTTTATAGCTTCCTCTGGTAACTTGTTCCAGATTATACTACCCTCTGAGTGAAAAAATTGCCCATCAGGTCCCTCGTAAATCTCTTCCCTTTTATTTAAACCAGCGGTCTCTAGTTTTAGAATCTTTAAACAGTGATCATTCACTTTATCCATGCCCCTCATTATTTTATTCATGTTTCAGGATATTGCCGTCAACGGTGATGCCAGCACTTACTGTTCATCCCTAATTGACCTTGAGGTTCACTATATGGATCCACTGTAATCTCCCAGTGAAGTATTCCAATGGTATCTTTGGGTGGGGAGTTACAGGAAAATGATCACTTGTGATGAATAAAAGAATGGCAATGTATTTCCATACCAGGAAGATGAAGGACATGTAGAGTAACCCTTAGGGAGTTACATTCCCATGCATTTTCTGCACTTGTCATGCTTGGTTCAAGTTTGAGGGTGCATTCTGACTAACCTAGGCAAGTAACACCAGCAGACACTGTGTGCAGATAGAGGAGAGAATAAATGTTAAATGCACTGGATAAGGGAAAAGCAATTACAAGGGATATTTTGTTCTGGGTGATGATGTTGAATTTCTTGAGTCATTGGGTTGCACTCATCCAGGAAAGAGGAGAATATTCCATTCAGTGCTGACCTGTGACTTGTAAATGGCAGGGAGGCTTTAAGACATGAGGAAGTTAGTTTCTTGCTGCATGATCACTGTATTTAGCTCATTCAGCTAAGTTTCTGATCAGTGGTGTCTCCCCAGAAGGTTGATAGTTGGCAACTGAGTAATGATAACATTATTGACCATTCATCAGAAGTAGCTGGACTCTTGCTGAAGACATTTGTGGCATGACTGTGACCTGCTATTTTTCACCCCATGCCAATTTTAAGCACACAGAGCCACCTACTTGTCTAAGACTCATGCCTCATCTTCCAATATATGCCACATGATGCTCAGCTTTCGTATGCACTCTCATGGTATGGATTCCAATGTGTAGGTGAATGACAAATCACTCTGGGATTTTGACTACCCAGTCTGTGTGAAAATCAGCAAAAGAGATGGAGACTCGGAGCGAATGGGAATTTGGTGGTGAATGGTGCATTCAATTTCCAATCAGCTACAATTTCTTCTGTTGGAGGTATAAATTCACAGGAATTGGTATCTGTCAAAGAACATTACAGATTTTTTTTTACTTGCGTAAAATCCTGAAATGAGTCAATTGGAGTATCTAATTTATTCTCTAAATTCCACAGATTTGTGGAGATTGTTCATGGCCTGCTCAAGGTCAATACTTCTCAGTCCAGAATTATTCAAAGCCATCGGTGCAAAGGCAATTGCTGTGTTCACTGAAGAAAGTAGCCTCTCATCAGCTGAGATACAGCCACCAGGGGGAGCTCTGTGCAGACCACTCATGTGGTGCAGGGGCTTGAGAAGAATGGGCTCCACAGGGAACATACAACAGTGGTTTTTATTTGGTTTGGGCCGATTTTTAAATTTGGTTTGACACTTTGATTTTGTATTGGTGCTTTTTTTTAAGTTGGTGATTGAACAGATTATGTGATCATCAGCTCTGGCCTTGCCTGCTGACCACCCTCCTGGATCAAAAGTAAATCATGAAAATCTCTAGACACCGTGGTTGAAGTAGAAACACAAAAAGCTGGAGAAACTCAGCAGGCCAAGCAGTTTCCTTTATGTTGCAAAGGTAAAAATACATTACTGACGTTTTGGGCTTGAGCCCTTCATCAAGGAATTAGAGAACGTCACCTGCTGTCTGAACAAAAAGATGGGGGGAAAGGGGTGGTGGCAAAGGCAGGAGATAATAGGTGGGGAAGTAGTGGGCTCAGTAGTGATCAGGGAGAGGTGGGTAGAGGCGGTTTAGAGCAACAGAGGTTACAGATGGGGAGCAGAGAGAGAAAATCCCACAGAACTCCTTTCGGAGAGCAAAAACAAACTTCTTCAGGGTAGGCATCCCTTGAATAGCTTTCAGAGTTGTGCAGTAGTCACAAAAATCAATAGACATCGTGGTTGAAGTAAAAACACTGAGAGCAGCAGGGGAGCAGTGAGAGAGAATCCCGCTGAACTCCCTTGGAGAGCATAGGTAAATTTTTTTCAGAGTTTCTCTACCCACCCAGTCATTCCTCCAATCCTTGATCACTGTTGTCCCCTCCCTCCCTTCCTCATTTATCATCTCCTGCCTTTGCCACCCCCTTTCCCCCCCATCTTTTTGCTCGAACGCCTGCCAACGATGTCTCATACCTTGATGTAGGGCTCAAGCCTAAAACCTTGGATATGTATTTTTACCTTTGCTGCAGAAAGGACACTGTTTGACCTGCTGAGTTTCTCCAGCTTTTTGTGTGTTTACTACCCTCCTGGATTAAATCATTGCAGATTTTCCATTCCCATGGCCCCAGTCTTGTTTTCCTTCTTCTCTACCATCTTGCTCCAATCCTTGCAAACCTCTTTCCCTCAAACTAGTCTTTCTTGCAGGCAACAGTAACCCCTGATTGCTGTTGCCATATCCACTCTGCCCACTTGCTTGACTATCTGGCCCCAGTCCCTGCCTTGCAGCCCACCATTTGCACCCAGATCCTGGCCCATTTGGGCAAAAATGAGGAACTATCAATGAAAAAGTCTAGAAATTCTATTTGTGAATATAATAACTGTCTAAAGCAATTATGAAGACTTTTCATTTTGATATACAGTTAATCAATGAAACATGTGGAATAAATATTAAAATATGGATATTAAAATAATTTTGTATGCCTTGATTAACCTGGAGCTGGAAATGACAAAAGGCCTTCTGACCTGATTCTAAAGGGTAATTTTAAATTATACAGAAACTTGTGAATGGTATTATTGGATCACATAATTCTCAATCTAGTGCATTTACTATCCAAGCTAATTGATTGCTGCACCATGGTCCAATTGTACGAGACATGGTGGCATGGTGGGTCCCATCCTACTAGACATGGCTGTTCTGAGGGTCCAATCCAATCAGAGATGGGTGCTGTTCAGGCTAAATCTTACCAGAAATGGCTACTGTATACTGTTGGTCCAATCCTACCAGAAGTCTTAAATCCATGGCTGTCCTGCAAAGCAAGCCATGTGGCAACTAGGCAGTGATCCTGAGACCCTGACCCCCAGATCACTAGATGGCTCTTTAAGGCCTTTGAAATGTTTTTACATATCCTTGAGTGTCAGGCATAATAAACCACTATTTCGCACAATAAACTGCAATTTAAACAAGAATGATTTGAAATAAAATTATTATAGAATATTTAAAAAATGTTTATCTAAAAATCTTCAACTCCTGGGAGTTAATTAAAGCATCAAATTCCACACTTGGAATATTCTGTGCCATTTTCATCAAACAGTTGTAGGGAGGATATTATAACATTAAAAAAAGGTTCAGAAGAGATTTACAAAGTTGTTGCCAGGATTAGAGAAGTTGGGTTATCACAAGAGACTGTAAAAATTTAGGCCTGTTCTCCTTAGAGTGCAGGAGGTTGTGGGGTGATCTTATTGAGGTCTGTAAAATCATGAGGGTCATGGATAAGGTAAAGAGAAAAAGGAGAATCTAAGACAAGAGGACATAACTTTCCAGTGAGAGGGACTGGACTCTCAAGTAAGAAGGACATGAGGAGAAAGTCCTTCTTTCAGAGGGTGATAGGCATATGGAACAAGTTGCCAGATAAAGTGGTGGAGGAAGGTACATTAGTTTCCTTTAAGAAACATTTGGATAACTGCATGGATGCGAGGAAATTGGAGGGGTATGGGCCTAAAGCAGGAGGGCATGTTGTTTGGTATGGACAAGCTAGGTCTGTGGGCCTGTTTATGCACTGTAGGACTCTATGACTGTACGACTCTATTTAAGCTTTGTGCCCAGTAGCAGCCCATCAGTTACTGGGGACAGAACACAAACTACTTCATTAATATTCCTCTCTCTCTTTCTCTCTCTTGCTCTTTCTCATATATATGTTACCTTTCCCCATATTCTTCTTCTGCTGCTTATTTAGTTTCCTAAACATGGACATAATTACAGCAATAGATATTCAGCCATGTCCAGGATATAAGGTTGTGATATGTTAAATAATTCTATTTGGCTATTCTTCTGCCTACTTGGCTTCTCCATGATCTTTTTCTACTCTCATCCTTCCTTCCTTTGTAATTGTTGTCTTCTAGGATTTCTGAATGTGTTTTGCAGTTTTGGTTCATTGTGGTTCTCACCATGACTTTACTGACTGTCACTTCCTTCCTTCGTTATTACCTATTCCCAATCATTCCCATTCAGAAGGCTGCAGAAGGTAGCGAACATAGCCAGGCCTATCATAATCTTTGACCTATCCATTACATAAATCTATGTGAGCCAACATCATAAAGGACTCCCATCACCCTGATCACGACCTCTTCTCACAGCTGCCTTTGGGCAGAAGGTGCAGAAGCCTGAAGACCAGAACCTTTAGGTTCAAGAACAGATTCTTTCCAACAGCCATCGGACTCTTGAACCTCCACTTGTAACACTAAATCATAAATTGTTCCAATGCCATAAAAGGGCAGTTCATAGAAACCATTTCTCCATTTGGTCTATGCAATGCTGGCCTTTAACTTGATCTTAAAAACCCTCTTTTATGTCCTTGCACAAACTTGCCATTTGTTCTGAGATAAAAAATCTGAGGTTTTAGCTTGTGATGACTTTGAGGATTGTATTTGTTTTCACTGAAGAGGTGAGGACAATGGAGAACTTGATACTCCTCCTTAAAGGGGGTTATGATAATATTTAAATTGGATTGGCTCAGTGAAGAGCAATTGATATTTTTGAATACATGATTTTACAACAAAATCAGATCACTATCTGGGTAGGATATTATAGAAGGTATGGAGAAGATGAAATACTCCACTGAGGTCAATTGTTTCTTTGATATTTGAATTGAACATCAGGTTTGGGGACAATTCAAGCAAGATTGAATAATTGCAGTTCATAGACAGATTGCAGTTTTATCCATGGGAATAAGAATGTTTTTTCAACAGATTTAATATCTTGGTTAGAATCCTTAACTACTTGCATAGACTGCATAGATTGTGAATGAATTGAGCGCAACATTTTGTTTATAGAGCATAAGATTATAGGACAATAGATATAGAAACATAAATAAACTATTTGGCCCAATGAGTCTGCTTCACCATTCCATCATAAGCTGAGCCATTCTCCCAATCAGACCTATATAATTTTGATTCCCTGACTATTCAGAAATAGATTTTATCAATCTCTGCCTTAAATACACACAAAGACCTGGGCTTAACAGTCAGCCATGGTAGGAAATTGCAGCCATGGCAGAAGAAATTCCTCTACATCCATTTAAAATGAGCGCCCTTCAATCGTGAAGTTGTGCCCTGTTGGCCTTGGCTCCATAACCATGGGAAACAATTTTGCCACATCTACTCTGATCAAGCTTTTCAACATTCAAAGTACTTCTATGAGTTCCCCTCTCTATTTTTTATGAACTTCAAGGAGTACAGTCCAAGAGCTGCCCCATGCAGTGGCCCATCCTTTCTTAAATAAGGAGTCCAAAACTGTATCCCGTACTCCAAGTGAGGTCTCACCAGTGCCTTATAAAGCTTCAACATCACATCCCTGCTCTTATATCCTATTCCTTTAGATATGAATGCTGACATTGCATTTTCCTTCTTCACCACCAATTCAACCTGGAGGTTAACCTTTTAGGTATCCTGCACAGGGAATCCATCCCTTTGCACCTCTGAAATGTGAATTTTCTCCCCATCCAAGTAATAGTCTGCCCTTTTATTCCTTCTACAAAAGTGCATGACTGTACACTTTCCAACATTGTTTTTCATTGACTACTTCTTTCTCTATTCTAATCTATCTCAGACTCTCTGCAGCCTGCCCATCCATCTATCTTTGTATCACCTTCAAACTTAGACAGAAAGCCAGTTACTCCACAATCCAAAATCATTAACATTCAATATAAAAAGAAGTGGCCCCAACACCAATTCCTGTGGAATGCCACAGGTAACTGGTAGCCAACCAGATTAGGATCCTTTTATTCCAACTCTGTATTTCCTGCTGATCAGCTAAGACCCTGCCCATGCTGGTATCATTCCTGGGCATTCTCATCTCATTAAGAAGCCTCATCTATGGCACCTTGTCAAAGGCATTTTACAACATCCATTGCATCAGCTTCGTCTAGCCTGCTTGTAGTTTCCTCAAAAAATTGCAGTAGGTTTTGTCAGGCAAGATTTTCCCTTCAGAAAACCATGCTGAGCTTGGCCTATCTTGTCATGCTCCTCCAGGTATTTTGTAACCTCATCCTTGAAAATCAACTCTTAACAACTTCCCAACCATCGATGTTAGGCCTACAGATCTATCATTTCCTTCCTCCTGCCTCCCTCCCTTTTTAAAAAGCAGGGTGACCTTTGCACTTTTATAGTCCTCTGGAACTATGCCAGAATCAATTGATTCTTGGAAGATCATTACTAATGCCTCCACAAACTCTTGGCTACCTCTTTAAGAACCCAAGGGTGCATTCCATCTGATCTGAAAGACAAATCTATCCTTAGACCTTTCAGCTTCCCATGTACCTTCTCTCTGGTGATCGTAACTGCACTCACCTCTTTCCTGACACCCTTGAATGTCTGGTATTCCATGGTGAAGACTGATGCAAAATGCTCATTCAGTTCCTCTGCCATCTCCTTGTCTCTCATTACAATTTCTCCAGCACCATGTTCTATTGGTTCCATATTTATTTTTGCCTCCTTTTTATAATTAATATATTAAAAAAACCTTTTAGTATCTACTTTGATATTATTTGTTGGCCTCCTTTCAAAGTTCATCTTTTCCTTTCTAATAACTTTTTTAGTTGTCTTCTGCATACTTTTAAAAGTTTCCCAGAGCTCTATCTGCCCACTAACTTTTGCTTCCTTGTATGCCCTTTCTTTTGTATTTACTTTGGCTTTGACTTCATTTGTCAGCCCCTCCTGCTCTATAAAACGGAAAGTCCTGCAAAAGGTAGTGGATGCACCCGAGAACATCACAGGCAAAACCCTCCCCACCATTGAGAACATTTGAAAAGAACGCTGCTGTCAGAGGGCAGCAGCAATCATCAAGGATCCACACCACCCAGCACACACTCTGTTCTTACTGATACCATCAGGAAAGAGGTCTAGGTGCTACAAGATTCGCACCACCAGGTTTCGGAACAGCTGCTACCTCTTTACCTTAGACTCCTCAACCACAAACTCAGTCAAGGATTCATTTAAGGACACTTTCTTCTGCACTTTATTGAATTTTTTCTTTCTCTTTTTGTATTACACAGTCAGTTAATTTACATTTCTTTATTTGTTTACATGTGTACGTTGATTTGCACTAGCAATAAGTGGTAATTCTGCCTCGCCTGCAGGAAAAAAAAATCAGGGTTGTTTGTGATGTCATGAAGGTACTGACAATAAATCTGAAATAAAATCTGCTGTCCTCCTTGCTAATTGCCTTTCCAATTAACTTTTGATAGTTCCTCTCTCATACCTCTGTAGTCCCCTTTATTCCAATAGTATCCTGACACCTCTGATTTTTACTTTCTCCCTCTCAAACTGCAGGGCAAATTCTAAATATTGTGATATTTGACTCCAGCCACTGGAGCTCCCGATTACCCGACAGTGGACTTTCACCTATGCCCCAGCTGCCTGCACACTGGAGCTTCAGACTCTTACCTAGATCTTTGGCTCTCACCTAGGTCCTGCCCATCTGAGCTCCAGATCCTCCAACAGTATTCCCTTACTTTCTCTTATCAACTCTGGTTCATTACACAATACCCAATCCAGAATTGCCATTCTAAGAAGCTATCCTGAAAGCACTTGATAAATTCCTTTTCTTAGGATCTAGTACCAACCTGGTTTTCCCAATCAACCTGCATCTTCCCAAATCTCCCCACAATGATTGCAATATTGCTCTATATGCGTGCTTTCTCTGTCTCCCTCTGTAGTTTTCATGCCACATCCTGGCTACTGTTTAGAGGCCTATATGCAACTTCCATCAAGGTCATTTTTTCCCTCACAGTTTCTTACTTCTACCCACAGGGATTCTATAATCTTCTGATCATCTATCTCCTCTCTCCAAAGATTGCATTCCATTTTTAGCCAGCAGGACCACCCCACTCCCTCTGCCTGCCTTTCTGTCCTTCCAATACACTGTGTATCCTGTGGATTCCGTATATGCGTGTATAATAATCAAATTTCGTGGACTAATTTTTCTGGGTAAAATTTAGGGAGTCGACAATTACACAAGTACTACTTTTGACTGTGGTAAGTACCTGCATTATTTGAGGCGTTGGGAGGTTGGATGGGTGGGCGCATGGCCGGGACCAGGTGGTAAGTCCGAGTTCAGGGTGTTGGGAGCTCGATGGGCGAGCAGCCAAGACTGAGGTGAGAGTCCATGGTTTTGGTATCGAGAGCTTTGGTGGGCAGGCCATCAGGGCCTAGGCAAGAGAAAGGGTGTCTGGAGTTCGGATGGACAGGTGGCAGGGCCTTGATGAAAGTCTGTGGTTGGGGCATCTGGAGCTCAGATAAGCAGGTGGCTGGGGTCTAGGTGAGAATCCACAGTCAGGGTGTTGGGAGCTCCAGTGTGCGGTTGGGCAGGGCTTAGGTGAGAGTCCATGGTTAGGGCATCGGGAGCTCCAGTGGCCGGGGTCAACTTTTGCATGCAATATGTGGAAAATACCAGATTTTAGGGCCAAAAATAGAGGGTCAACTTTTACATGATAGCGACTATTACATGTGTATTTTGATCCTAGCTGTGGTCATCTTTCAGCCATGACTCAGTGATGGCCACCATGTCATACTTGGCAACTTCCAGCTTAGCTACAAAATGTTTGTTTCCAAAGTCCCACAAGTTAAATGCTTAATCTAATACCTGCATTTTTGCCATATTGATTGCCTATCTTTCCTCAAAATCTCGTACCTTCTGCCCTATTCACTGGTTCCCACCCCCCTGCCAACCTAGTTTAAACTCTCCCCAACAGCTCTAGCAAATCTGCCTGCAATGGTATTAGTCCCCCTCCTGTTCAGGTGCAACCTGTCCTTTTTGTACAAGCAATACCTTCCCCAGAAGTGATCCCAAAAATCCATGAATCTAAACCTCTGTCCCCTGCACCAAATCTTCAGCCATGCATTCATCTGTCATAACTTCCTATTCCTGTCCTCATTGGCATGTGGCACTGGCCGTAATCCATATTTACCACCTGTAATGTCCTACTTTTTAGCTTTCTTTCTAGCTCCTTATATTCCCCCTCCTTGACTTCATCCTTTTCCCATCTATGTCATTGGTACCAAGTGAACCACAACATCTGGCTGCTCACCCTCCCACTTTAGAATTCTGTGGACTTGATCTGAGACATCCATGAGTCTGGCACCTGGGAGGCAACATACAGAACCTCATACCTAGTTCCCTAACTATCAAGTCCCCAATCACTATAGCTCTCCTATTCTCCCTCTTCCCTTCATTTTGATTGTTTTGAATTTATTCAGACGTGTTACCTCAAGAAATAAGCTTGCTAATTATTAAGAGTGAAATTCTGCAGTTGCTGGAAATCTGAAAAAAAAATCAGAGGATACTGGAAATGAACAGAAAGCATCTGTTGAGAGAGACATTTATTTTACATATCTGACTTTCTTTAGATGGAAAAGTATTATCCTGCAGTGTACATTATCAACTACCTCTCCAACTGTGCACTGCAGAGCAGAAGTATAGAATGTACATGAAGTCAGATATTGATGTCCCAGGCTGCCCATTCTCCCCCATAAGTCTATGAGTCTACTATGGTTGCTACCCAGTTGAACTCGTACATTTCCTGTCTGGTTCCTTTGCTTTATGCCAGCCTTGCCTACTGAACAAGACAATAGAACAGGAGAACACACCTGTGCTGACCATGATGCCAATTTGAACTCATCCCATTCACATTATCTACTTCTTCCATTGTCTGCTAATTCATGCTTCTGCCTAAGGGCTTGGAAGTGTTGTTGTCCGATCTACTTCCATCAATCCTGGGGCAGTGTGTTCCATGCTCTGGAGAACAATAATTTGCCTCACAAATCTCATTTCAAACAATAGAACATGACAGGACAGAAACAGGCTCCTTCAGCCCTTCCAGTCTGTGCTGAACCATTTTTGTCTAGTCCATGAACCTGTTCAAATTCTTCATAAATGTTAAAATTGAGCCTGCATTCACCACTACAGCATATGGCTTTTTTCACACCCCCACCACTCACTGAGTGGAAAAAATTCCTCCTCAGTTTCCCCCTAAACTTTTCCCCTTTTACCCTTAACCCATATCCTCTCATTTGTATCTCATATATCCTCAGTTGAAAAAGACAATCTACATTAACTCTGTCTATCCACATTATAATTTTAAATACCTCTATCAAATCTTCCCTCATTCTTCTATGCACTTGGGAATAAAGTTCTAACCTGTTTATCTTTTCCCTGTAACCCAGTTCCTGAAGTTCAGGCAACATCCTAGTAAATCTTCTCTACATTCTTTCTATTTATTAATTTCTTTCCTGTAATCAGGTGTCCAAAACAGCACACAATACTCCAAATTTGGCCTCACCAATGTCTCGTACAACTTTACCATAACATCTCAACTTCTATACACAATACTTTGATTTATGAAGGCCATTATGTCAATAGTTCTCTTTACAACCCTATCCTCCTATGAAGCTACTTTCATCTGTATCGGTTCTATGACCTCACTGCTGGATTTCCTTCCCATGATTCTGTGCCTTTTTCCTGAGTGAAAACTAATGAAAAAAGAAATATTTAAAATCTCCCCATCTCTTTTGGCTCCATACAAACCCAACCACTCTGATCTTCAAGGGGACTAATTTGTCCTTTACTATCCTTTTGCTCTCAATATACCTGTAGAAACCTTTAGGATTGTCCTTCACATTGTCTGCCAAAGCAACCTCGTGTCTTCTTTTCGCCTTCCTGATTTCTTTCTTGAGATTTTTCTTGAATTTTTCATACACCTCATTTGCTCAATGTTGCCTATAGCTGCTATAAAACTTTCTTCTTCTGAACCAGATCCCCACGATCCTTCGAAAACCAATGTTCCCTCTGTCTCCTAATCTTGCCTTTTATCTTAATGGGAACAAACAAACTCTGTACTCTCAAAATTTCATCTTTAAACTCCTTTTCCCTGTGCTTTGAATCGATACCCTCTGGTATTATATATTCAAACCCTGGGGGAAAACAGCAATTATATTCATTGACTGGGCCGATTATTAATATTATCATATTTCCACCTGTGTGAACTATTGAGTCTGTGAGTTCACAGATCAATCCTGTTCCACCATTAGTTTTGTCTGCTATCTTTTTTACCTACATTCCCCTTAAGTCTATTACACACCTAGATCAGGGACAATTTACTGTGGTCAATTAACCTGGCAAATCACACCTTCTTTGGCATAGGGCGGGAAGCCCATGTGGTCACAGGGAGAACATGCAAACTCTATGCCCACTGCCCGTGATAGCAGAATTGAATCCCTCTGGAGCTGTGAGGCAATGGGCTTACTCGCTGCTCTCTGGGGTTGGTTTATTAAATCACTTTAAAATAATATCACTTTTTCAATTAATTTAAATATTAACCATTGAAAAATAAATTTATTATTTTTCATTTTTAAACATTTTATAATGTCGTTCTTAATTTTCAAATTAATTTAAAGCTGTTTTCTCCATGCCCAAATATCAGTTTTGTAATAAGTAGTCAAAGAATTAGTGGAGGAACTCAACAAGTCAGACAGCATCCATGGGTAGAAATGGTCAGGTAACATGCTATTCGACTCTGCCTTCAAATTTGACAAACACATTAATGCCATGGTGAGGGCCTGCTTTTTCCAGCTCCACTCCATTGTTAAAATAAAACCATCTCACTCAAGGACCTCGCAAGGTTTATTCACATCCTTATCTTCTCACATCTGGACTACACTAATTCTCTATGTACTGGGATTAGCCATTCCTCCATAACCCGCCTCCAATCTGTTCAGAATGCCGCGGGTATGGTCCTGACAGGTGCCAAGAAGAGGGACCATGTCTCCCAAATTCTAGTCTCCCTCCAGTGGCTGCTGGTGTGGCTCAGAATCGACTTCAAGTTGCTGCTATTTACATATAAGGCCCTCAACAACCTTGGCCCCCCCCCCCCATATCTCTGATCTGCTTACACCCTACCCAGGCAGCTCAAGTCAGCTACTGCAGGACCCTTGGCTGTTCCACACACTAAGCGCACACAACGGGGAGACCGGGCCTTCGTAGTGGCGGCCTCCAAACTGTGGAACAGCATTCCCCTGACCATTAAATTAGCCCCCTCCCTCAATTGCTTTAAATCCAGGTTAAAAACGTACCTTCTGTCATTAGCGTTTAACGTCTGAAACCCTTTGTGTGTTCCTAACCTCCGATAGTGTCGCATTATTCACTGCAATTGTGGTCTATTTATAACATCTTAGTCTGTTACTCTGTAAATAGTTGTACTAATTTTAATTCATTGCCTTGCTTTGTACGGCACTTTGGTCAATGCAAGTTTAAAAAATGTGCTATATAAATAAAGAATTTGAACTTGCACAAATTTGAATTCTCCAGATGCCAGGTAAGAATTTAGTTGTGTTACCAGATCAACAAGCCTCTGGATCCTTCTCCAATCTAGTGCCCAAAGGAATAAGAAACCCACCATCCAAAGTAAATTTTCAATGTTATTGCAAGAATGGGCATGCTCTAACCTTTTTTTGGGAACTGTTGGTGACCACCAGTCCTGGAAATATAATTGTTTCATGCTCATATATGTGGAAGAATGTGGTGCTTGTTTGTCAGGGAAGATTGTGAGGGAGCAGGCCTTTTTGTATGGCTTTTCTAAGGTGATATCTGGTTTCACTTTTTCAACTGCTTTCACAGATTTTCATTTGGCTTGAAGTTCATGTACATAGAATCTTGTGTAGAGTATAAACTCTGTGACAGTTGGCTATGGTGGCCAGTTCTGGGACTGCATGTTCTGTGTAATGATCCAAAATCAATCATATTAACTCGAGTTTACTTAATTCTTAAACAGCCTTGCAAAGTTTCTGAACTCTGTCTGGGACATTCAGGGATGGAATCTAGGAACCACACTACCCAAAACCCAGTCTCTATCTGGACTTAACTGTGCAACCCAAGGATGTGGGGAGGATTAGGATGAAGGGTTCTCTAAATCCTACTCAGATATATACAGTAAAAACTTTTGGTATCTACAATTCAAGCAAACAGCAGCCTCAAGCAACTGGCAAAAAAAAATCAAGGAAAATAAATTATAAAAAATAAAATAAATAAGAATAAAATAATAGGTAAAAAATAGATGTTTGAAATGTAAAAGTAAATGTTCTCTGAAGAAATATGTAAATATTTGGTGAAGATGGGAGCAAATATTCAGCGATGAATGCCTTGGTCTGGCTTTGCTCTCAGCAGCTGTTTGAATAAAATTATGTTTGAATAAAATGGAATCACCCAGGATGAAAGGTTGGTTGATACCACTCTCTGTTGAGGACACTCTGTTAAAGTGTCTCCTTATCCCTGCTTAGGAAGAGTCACCCAGGTCAGAGGCTTTCTCTGTAAACTTGGGGGAAGAGAGGTTAATTACCTATAACGTTATTGTTCGTCTTTTGGGCAGCTCCCTGGAGGGGGAGGAACCTGCAGATGCAGCAACAGTTAAATGTTTTCAAAGAATGTGACTGAAAATAAAGTAAAATGTTTTAAGGTTTATATATTTGTGTAAATAAAGTTTGTTCAGTGTAAGTACAGTCTAGTACTTTTGTCTTTTGTCTTTTAAACTGTTTATCCTGAAGACAGTTTGCCTTATACCTTCTTCATTACCTTAACTAATTGTGCCATTGCTTTCAGAGATCCTTCAACTTCTACACTAAGCTCTGTTCCTCAATAATAATATCCTACCATTCATTGTTTATATATTCGTGTAAATAAAGTTTGTTCAGTGTAAGTACAGTCTAGTACTTTTGTCTTTTGTCTTTTAAACTGTTTATCCTTAATGCAGGTGCAATAATTAAGCATTGTAAGAGTAAGTCTCAAGCAACCGCAAAATTCACTTATCTGGCATTTACTAATCCCCATAGGTGCCGGATACCAGGGGTTTACGTAGAGCCATGTGGGAAATATCAGAAGGCTGTATTTGCTTTTACTGGCTAACATCATGTTTTGCAACTTTATCAAATTGCTGCCTTATTTTTAAACACATTTCCACTCTTGATTTGTCCTTCAACAGGTCCTCTGGTTTGATAATAATGACAGAATAACTGGAATGACAGACCTTGAGATTAGATTTGCTGGAATACAGTTCTGCTTGATACGCTCTTATTTACAATGATGCAAAGTAAAGTTTATTTGGTATTAAAGTGAAATTTTATCTCCACAAGGACAATGTGCTGATCACCACCTTCAGACTGGATGCTTAAAAAAATGGTAGATTGATGGAGATGAGGTCAAGGAAGGTTATTCCTCATGATGGACCTGACCTGGCAATTCTATCCTTCAGGATTTTGCCAGCCCAGTTAATAAAGCTACTACTGAGCACACATAGTGATGGCCATTGATGACCTCCGTGTGTGATGTATTGTTGCCTTTTTAGGTTTGTGCTTCTTCCCAAGTATTCTTTAATGCGGGGGCATTGATTCAGTGATAAAGAGAGTGAAGTAAGTGATGCCCAGACAGAGGTTTTCTTGCCCATATGTAGACCTTGCCTCAGAATTCAATGACAAGGTTGAGGATTTGCAAGGCCACTTTCTTCCAAATGAATGGCAACACAGCACCACTCTGATGGGTGTGGCCTGCTAGTGAGGTAGAACATACTCTGGCAGAGAAAGGAACTTATACTTCGTCTATGCTTTAGCTCAAGCTCCGATCTTCAAAAGATCAAGAACATGTTAGGGAGTTACAGTTTCTGCTGTGGTTCATTATTAAGCTCAAGTTTTGCATATTCTTTTGTGTTCCTGTCTGACAAAATAACTACTCTAATGTGTTTGGAAATTATCTGGTATTGATTTACTCCTAATTTAAGATACAATTGATTTGCAGCACATGTGAAGTTAATAAAGCATTGAATTGCAGGTGGTTCAAAAGCACTTCTTTCCTCCAGGTGAGATAGCTTAAAATTGGAACTATACAAGGATGCTGATTGTATTCTGGGGAGATTTCCAGTATCCGTGGGAATACTAGGGCTTGCACTTGCATTCTTGAGGGTGTGCAAACTGGAGGGTATAGCTCACAATATGGAAGTTCCCAGAACACTTGCACTGAAATATTCTCAGGAATGCAAACTTCAGTCAAATATATAGTTCCAGTTTTAGGCTAACTCACCAGGAGGAACAGGGTGCTTTAATTCACTTGCAGTTATTGACTTCTGTGGTTATAAGTGGCTTAAAGTAGGAGTTCAATAAAACTAGCCATTTAATTATATCTAAAATTAAGAGTTTCTAATTGTTTTATTAACAAACTGACCAATAAAGAATGTTTTACTTGTACGCATTGATTAGGCATGAACATTGATCTTAACGCAAATTGGGAAGAATGAGTATGTTGCCAAGCAGCATAGACTATAAATGGAAGGATTCCCCTAATTAAATTGAATGGGACAGCACTCTAGTCCATCCAGAAATGAGGCTGTAAGTTTAGGGGCAAGTCTCCACAAAGATTCCTCAAGGTCACTGGTGGACTTCTGGAAAGATTCAAAGATCATTACTGATCTAATCAAATCTCCTATACTTGAACATGGCATAGAAGTATAGAGGCAGGCCCTTGTTCTATTCATGAGAGATATTGAGACCAAAAAGTAAATGAATTCAATCTCACAGAAGACTAACAACTGGAATTAATTTTTAAAAATCTTGATGCTGAAGATCAGGTCCTTGTAGAAATCTGAAGGGCTCTTTGATATTCTTTATGGAAGTAGGAAGAGGAAACAAATTCTAGCCTTGCTGGTGATGTATTCCCAGAATCTACAGTGAGTTTAGGCTGAGGATGGGTGAAGGGGGGAATTAAAGGTCAGGCAGAGATGTGGAGAGGTTGGAAGGCTTTTGGAATTTGTTGGAATTTAAGGTATCCAATGCATGTTTAGAATTAGCAAGATTAGAATCATTAAGTTAAACTACTGTAAGGCATCAGGTTAAATGTCTAGCTCCCAGGTAGTTACTGCTTCTTCAGCGTCTTGCAATGCAAAGTAATTTTTTTTAGCAATCATTTCCATCTGAGATCACCCCAACTGCAAAATTGAACTGAACCCTTCTACTTGTGATCCCCATGAATGTACCACATGTTTTCCAGCATACCTCTTGATGTCAGTGGTCCTGCGTGGCAGATTCCAGTCCATCTATGTGTTGGTGCTCAAACCTCTGACAATCAGCATTATGCAATGGTTAACATGAAAATTAGGATCACAGCACCTATCTTCTCGTTTTAACTGTCATTTAGGTACCCCTTTGCTGACATCAGTGAACAGCACAAGGCTACTCCAGAGTGATGGTGGATGAGTCAATTTTCTCCCTAACCATACACTGAATACTTAAACATACAAGAAGAGCTTGCTGCCAAGCTAATTGCTCAATGGTCCTTTGAAGACACTCTGGTGACAACATTCCATCATAGAAACTTTAGGAAATACAAGGCAAGTCTCACTAGGATGACTGGAACCTTGGTGTGGGAGGTATGGACAACACCCATCTGTGAATCTCTCTGAGTGCAATGTATTCACATGCCTATATTGTGTAAGGCTGTAATAACTGGGACATGTGCCACTCAAATTATGGTCTTGTGTAGTTCTATAGTTTTGTGTGTGTATGTGTGTGTATGTCGCAATGACAATGTGTGACGTAGTTGTGGCAACTCAATTTTCCAGGCTACTGGATCATTCCAACCACCTGCTGCTGATCTCTGTCATTTTTTTTTTCATTTTGCAGGAGACACACAGGAGATTGCTGATGCTGGAATCTGAAGCCAAACAAAATCTGCTGGAGGAATTTTGTGGATCTAGTAGCATCAGTGAGAGAAAACCCCTTTATCAAGACTTTCTCAGTTGCTTACTGACTACAGCATTGCAGATGTGGCTCCAGCTCAGATCTCAATACTTTGATTTCAACAGGACGATGTGGCATCCTGGGCATTGGGACTTCCTAGCATTGCATGTGCCCCCCACCCCCCACCCCCACCATGACTGATAATGAATGATTGAACTCCTTCTCCAATGACATACAACAACTCTGGTGCTTCCTGATAAATGGCAGCTGGTTTAGAACAGCTTGATCTCCACATCAATTGCAGTTCTCTCCAAGGTGCTTCACTTTAACAGAGTTTCTACTTTGGCCAGCTGTTTAACATAAATTGTGGATCTTCACCATTGGAGTCAATACATCTTGGAGGAATGGACATCACTGTATATTGATCAGCATGGCAAATTCTGATTGAAGATGGATTGGGGATCTAAGGTTTTAAGCCAATGAAGTCAATATTCATTCATTGATGAGAAACCCTTCATGAGATCCAAGTGAGTTCATACATCATTGATGAGATTTCAAGGAACACACCAGGGAAAGATAGATGAAACATTGTCTCTTTTCACAATAATTAGCTAATCATTGTAATGTCACATTATCCTTCCAACTTATACTTTCTCATTTTCCTGTTGTTTTTAATCCTGAACATGAAAGGAGAGTTTCTCTGGAGTCAGCAATGTCCTGTAAATGCTTCAACTCTTCAAGACAGATCATATTCCTCAGCTTCTTGTGGAAAACATCCCTCCTCTTACCCCTGGTATTCGCAAGACCATTCCAAGCAGAGAAACAGAATCAACCTAATGTTGGAGATGACATTCATTCATTGCTGGGATCATATGGTATCTGTCCAAGTACACCAGTCATTTGGTGCATTAGGGCAAACCTTCATTCCTACTTGTTGGCAGTGGTAGGGGGATCAGCAATGCCACAGACAGCAGACCAGTTTCATTCTTCTCTGCACATTGAAGGGTGTGATGGGCCCTCAATGAGAATACATAAAAAATATCTGGCTCAAAGGTGGAGGGGGATGCACTTTCCTCCTGAACTGGATTCCCCAAGGCCCTGACTGGAGGTGGTGAAAATGAGCTCCGTGGCTTGCAGGGCACCTGAGGCAATGGACTCTCGGTTCTGATGGGTGCCAGGTCCTTGATAGAGACTGTCCTCTCTGCCATCCGGGTACATATACGTGGGATTGGCATGGAGCAATTTCACCCTTTCTACCAGGGGCTTGGTCTTGCTTCTCCTCACATGCTTCCTGAGAAGGACTGGACCAGACTGGAGCCAGATTGGGAGAGTAGTTCCCAATGTTGACCTTCTTTTGAAAGTGAATAGGAGCAGCGTTGATTGTGGTACATAGTAGCGACCAGATGGAATGGAGCGCCATAGGGAGGACTTCCTGCCAGCTTGAGTCTGGAAGGCCTTTTGACTTCAGGACCAGTTTGACAGCCTTCCAGACCATGGTGTTATCGAGGTTGGGGAAGGTACCCTTCAACCCATTCTTGTCCACCATTCTGTCTTTCTGCTTCTGGAAGATAGAAACCCTATTATTAATTCCAAAAGGGTCCCTCTGGAATTGATAGAGATGACTGTTAGCCTCAAATGCTGTATATGGACAGTCCTCAGAACGGATTGGAAGCTGGTGATAGGCAACTTTCAAGTCAATGGTCGAATAGATCCGATACTGCGCAATATCATTTACCGTGTCCAAAATTTGAGGAGAGGGTATGCGTCCAGGAGTGTGTACTGATTAATAGTTTGGCTATAGTCATTTACTAGCCTGGTCTTGTTTTCCCCTTTTACCAGTACCACTTGCGCTCTCCATGGGCTGGTGCTAGGTTCGATGATACCTTCGTCAAACAGATGTTGTGTCTCAGACTTTATAAAATCTCAGTCTGCTGTGCTGTACCTCCTGCTCTTGGTAGCAATGGGTTTGAGGACAGATTTGGGAAGGGGGGGAGGTGGAGGGTCCAGGTGAAAGGCTGCATGTGGGTTGTGATTTTAGGGGCCCTCCGTTCTGAACTGTTACAGGGGGGAGGGGACTAGAATACTCCAAGGTTATGCTTTTAAGGTGACACAGGAAGTCCAGACTCAACAACACCAGAGCACACAATTCATCAAGTATATACAAGTGAAATTTATAGAATTCCCCCCCCCCCCTTCAAACCACAGATTTATTATACAATGGTGTTGAACATGTGTAGAATGCAAATGAGATGTGAAAAATATGTAGCAATTGGAAGGATACATCTTTAGGCTGTATTTTTGCACAGTCTGTGAGTCTATGAAGCTTTCAGTGGAGCCCATGTCATTTAGGCATTTACCTTCACAGTCACTATGGAATTGCTGAGCTGGTGAGGTCTGTCCTGATCTAGGACCATCGAGGCTAGGACCCCAAAGACTCCATGCTCCTCACTCGAATGCCCCCCACCGTCCTGGGTTGCCCTGCATGGGTAAGATGGTGTTGACCTTGTGGCGCAGCAAGATGGACACCCTAACTAAAGGTAGGGTCTCACCATAATCTTCAGAAGGGTTCTGAGTTTAGGCAGGAAACCAGGGTTATAAGTGAGCAGATGGGGATGGAGCCGGGAGTTGGGGCCAGCCATCAGCAGACACACTACCAATGAATCCCAGTTCACTGCACTCTTATAGTTGATGAAAGAAAAATCAAGTAAAACATAAATTACAATTGTGACATTTGTCTATTATGTTAAATCTCCTGATAAGTTTCTTTAGTGGCTGTAGGTGGTCTAAGGTTTCCCTTCTCTGTCTCCAGGCTATTATTCCCTTTTCCATATAGCTGATATACGTGATGATCCTGGAGAAGCTCTTGTACCAGATGAGTTGGCTCCACACCCTAGCAGGGGAAGCTGGGATGGCTCGTCTGTAGGTAAGACTGTGCTACCAGTTGAATTGCCTCCCTTGTGACACCAAACATTTGTTCATGGGTCTGGTTGGATCAGGGTGAGACTGTCTCTGTGCCACTTGAACCAATGAACACTGTGTGATGGAATTGTTGCTGGGCCCTTGTATAGGACCTCACTTGATTTCCAGAGTGGCAATCATCGTCTCCTCTTTCTTTACAGTCTCCTGCATGAGAATGAGGAGCATGGAAGTTCCATCATCATTGCTTATAGCCTCTGATCAGGCAGGCTTGACCACGCATCCACCATTAAGCATACGCATCAGACTTGGCAGAAAGTATCCTGATCATGGCCTTCAGCTGACACAATGGGCAGCACTGATCCTACCCCTGCTAGCCTGTACCCTACCTCTAGAGTTCACCCACAAGATTCCTGACACATTGTACCAGCCCACAGTTTGTCTCTCTTGTCTCTCTATGGCATGTTCCCCTCTAATTACCCTCTCCTGTTTATCATCCCCTCTGCCTCACTGCTCTGTATTTTGGTGTTCTGGGAACAGAAATATGGGTTCCTCTTTACCCTAGTATCAAAGACAAAACTAAAGATAATTGCACTTGCAAGCTGTGCACAAAAAAAAATCTGTGGAGATTCAGTCAGAGAGTCAGAAATGAAATCTATTGTTAATCAATACATAATATTGACAAGCCATCCCAGCTTCCCCTGCTAGGGTGCAGAGAGATACACTAATCCTGGTGAAACACTTTTAATAAGCACATCTGGCAGATGGTCCTCATGTGGGGCAGTCTGTGCCTCTGTGGCCCCTCCACACAGAAGGAAGAAGACCTGGTGTGGCCCTTATACCTAATACAATAATATTGTGTACACTAAACATAGGTTCAATCCATTCTCCTGGAAAAAAAATCATAAACTTTTTTTATTTGAAATTTTGTAATATTCAATTGAAATCCAATGTAACGACTGGCTATGATTTTGTAATATTTCACAAGTAATTTAGTGCATGGATATTATGAGCAGATTCTTTATTTTGTCACATTCACCTTTCCTTTCCCTCTGTTCTGGAAAGACTTGGCCTCTTGTAGGAGTTCAGGTCCTCAGCACTTGTTACATTCTGGTATCTCACACCAATTATCCTTATTCATAGATAAACTTTATTAATTCTGAGAAACTCTTTCACAGCAAAACACAGTTGATTACAATATCTGTTGGAGATCTGTAAAAAATGCTGTAAATATCAGAAGGTGAGGCAGAATTTGTGGAGATTTTTGATGGTTATCTGGGACTCTTGTTTCTATAGGACTTTGCCTCACTTTGGATCATCCTTTTTTCTTTCTCTCCTCTGTACCCACCCACATCTTTGCTTAAACCACCATCAACTGTCTTCATTTAATTTCATTAGTCTTTATTTAAAGGATGATTGTAGAAGAGGATTGGGTCAATCAAATCATTTCAGCATTGCAATCACGATTACTACTGTAATTAGCGAACCCAGCAGAGACCAGACACTGTTCTGTAATGCTTAATTACTCACTGAAATGTTCACTTGCCTTGAGAAATGTGATGCATTCCTACTGAAGGTAAGATTTCCTGCCTATTGTCCAGAAATTGGCACTTGATTCTCTCAGGATATTTTTTTTAACCATTTTCTGAGATCAAACTTAATTTTTTCAAGTTGTGCATGACCTCTTTTCAATTCAGAGACATCCCACAGGATCTACTTGGAAGTGCTAAAGCATCTCATTATTATTGATCATTTCTTCACGCTTCTCAACCCTCCTCAGCCGTCTTTACAGCAGAGAGCAGGAGTTGAAATGAACACTGATTGTATTGCTTTCAAGGTGACTCCCAAGGTTGAAGCATTTCTGTTCTCAGTGACTATTTTTATTCTTTTTGAGATTTGGATTCACTTGTTGATGTTGATGCAGTCATGAAGCCAGCTCGCCAGCGGTTACGCTTTGTGAGGTGTTTGAGGAGATTCAGTGTGTCATCGAAGACTTCTACTGGTGTACCATGGAGAGCATCTGAATGGTTGCATCATTGTCTGGTACGGAGGTCCCAACACTCTGGACAAGAAAAAAAAACTCCAGAGGATTGTTACCTCAGCCTTCAACATCACATCATCATTCCATTTGAGGACATTTACGAAAAGTGGTGTCTTAAGAAAGCAGCCTCTACCCTCCACTACCACCCAGGCCATTCCCTCTTCACTCTGTTACCATTGGGAAAAAGGTACAGGAACTTGAAGATGAGCACTCAGCAGCGCAAAGGCAGCTTCTTCCCCACTGCCAGTAAATACCTGAATGAACAGTGAACCACAGACATTAACTCACATAGTCTTGATTCTTTTTCATGCACTGTTTTTATTTATTCTCTCTCTTACATTCTTTTCCAGTACCCTTCTAACTTATTCTCTCACATTTTCCTATTAACTGCCATTTGTTTCTTTCTGCAATTAAACAATATCAGAATCAATTGTCATGAACAAGTTATGAAATTCAGTGTTTTGTGGCAGCATCATATTAGAACCATCTTACAACATTACTATAAAAATAATACAAAAATACTAGTGCATGAAAAGTAAGGCACCGTCTTTGGTTTATTGATTATTCAGGAATCTGATGGCAGCAGGGAAGAAGCTGTCCTTGTGCCATTGAGTGCATGTCTTTAGGCTCCTATACCTTTTTCCTGATGGTAGCAGAATGAAGAGGGCATGGTCTGGGTGGTGGGGGTCTTTGAGGATAGAGGTTGCTTTTTTAAGACACCACCCTCATGTAGGTGTCTTCAATGGAGTTAAGTCACAGGCAGAGTTAACAACCCTATATAGTTTATTTTCGTCCTGAGAGTACCAGGCAGTGATGTAACCAGCCAGAATGTTCTCCGTGGTACACCTGTAGAAGTTTTTGAGAGATTTCGGTGACAATCTCCTCAGACACCTCACAAAGTATAGCCGTTGGCGAGCCTTCTTTATGATTGCTTCAACATGGAGGCTCCAGGACAGATCCTCAGAGATGGACACCCAGGTATTTGAAGTTCTTGACTTCAAGTTATCTCCATAACTGAGCCCTGGATGAAGACTGGGTTGTTTTACCTTGACTTCCTTCTGAAGTCCACAATCATCTCTTTGGTTTTACTAATGTTGAGTGCAAGGTTTAAAATAGAGTATACTTAATGTATCGTTATGGGCCCAGAGGACCCCAAAACCCAGCAGCAATAGATACCAAGACAATGGTTACTTAAACAAAAGTCATTTTTAATTTTTTTTAAACATAAAAACAGGATCACACTTTAACTTACTTCTATTAACTTAACCCCCTTTTAACTCTAAGCTCACATGTATGTAATGTGTATAAGTTCAGAAATTTAAGTCCAATCTCACTTCTCATTCCTTCAAGTTCATCAGTAACAGGCAATTCTTATACTGTGCACAGAATTTAACGTTTATGAATTTTTACCACACTCTGGTGCTTAAATGGTTACTGCTCAGGAAGGTTCTTGTCAGTTTCAGCGAGAGATTCATTGCTTGTTGGACACACATGAACTGATTTACTTCCATCAGTCACCAGTGTCTTGCCGAAGAAACTTGCCCCATCAGGGTTTTCCAAATGATAACCTCTTCTTCAGCAGGTCACCACAGAGTTCCTTTTGTTTCCCTTATTTCAGGTGAAACATTCTAGCCAGCCATTTCCTCTTGTATGGACCACAAGGGTTTTCAACAGGCTGAACTCAGAACTCACAATCCATCTTCAAAATGGGGTTTCAACAAGCTGCCAGCTTGTCATGACTGCAGAAACCAGTCCTCTCTCCCTCTTTCCCTCTCTCCCTCAGAGAAAGCTTATTTTGTCTCTACTTTCTCTCTGCTTGCGAGACCACATGATCTTCTCAGAACAGCAAACTGCAACCAGACAAAATGCTGCACCAGACCCAATCTTCTGAGCCCGTTCATCTGTTGCATTCAAAACAATAATCCATTACTCCACAGCATGTCCAATTAAACCTACTTGTGAAGTCTCTTGAGCTTGGGTTCTTCTATTTGCACTTCCTTTTGAAAACATTTAGCAAAGCAGTTTTTATTGTCTTTACAAAGGCACTGGGCCTGGACTGTCTGGTTTGAGGAAAGCTCTTGCATTTTAAATGAGATCTGTTTTATGAAGTGTTTGTTTGTGACCTACACTACCCCCACAATCTATCTCCTTTAAAAACATATCTATACATAATATAAAATATAATATAATCCGTCATATAATATAATTTGTCTTTAGAATATAGAAAGAAACTAGAGCATCCAAAGGAAATCCACATAGTCATGGAGATAACATAGAAGCTGAACCGGCAGCATGAAGGGTTAAGATGAAGCCTTGGTGCCTCAAGCTGTGAGACAGCAGCACAAGTTGCTTCTCCAACAAGGAACTGAAGAAGCTTATTATGCTTCATGTGCTGAGGTTGGACATTTTTTCCCAATGCAATGCTGATTCCCTCTTTCTGTAAATTTGTATTTTATCATCAACCATATGTTTAATTAAGCAGATTTCGGCATGAATCATTATAAGTTCTAATTCATAATTCATAATATTGAAGGATCATCTCAGAGAAAACATCAATTGCACATTAATGAGAACCATGTTAGTTGGACTGTGGAGTATGTCATCTTCAGGATAATATTAAAGAGTTGATTAATTGGATAGAAATGTACAAAACCACAAAGATATTTTAAAAAATATAGAATCTGGAAATCCAAAATAAAACCAGAAAATGCTAGAGGGCCCCAGCATGATGCATCCTCCATGGTTCTGCATAGACAGTTCTGTTCAGCAATAGGGCTCATTGGAACAATACAGGAAGTAACAGAACAGATAGGTCAGAATGAGAGTGGGACAGGGAGTGAATGTGACAGGTGACAGGAAGCTCAGAGTCACTTTTGTGAACTGAATGGAGGTTCTGTAAAGAAGTCATCCAATCTGGGTTTGGTTTCTCCAATATAGAGGAGATCACATTGCTGATTGTCATACATCATGTTTACTGCATTACCATTTGTAATGAAGCAAAACAGATGGTTCCAAGGGAGCAACACACTAAATGCTGGAAGAATTCATCAGATCAGGCAGCATCCATGGAAGGTATTCAAAGTTTCAGGTTGAAACCCTTCAGCAGGACTCGGAAAAAAAAAGGGAGAAGCCAGAGTAAAAGGGTGCAGAAGGGGGAGAAGAATAAGTTGGCAGGTGATGGGTGAATATAGGTGGGGGGAGGAAGCATAAAAAATATGGAGCCAGGTTATCGGAAATTGGAGAAGCTGACGTTGATGTATCTGGTTGGAGACTGTTAAGGTGAAATCTCAGATGTGGTTCCTCCAGCATTTTGTACGTTGGCTCCAGTTTTACAGCATTTGCAGATGTTCTTGTTTGCTGTGGTTTGAAGGGAATTGCTGCTTCTCCTGGAAGGCCTGCAATGGTCTCTGGAAGCGATGAATAGAAAGAGCAGCTGCTGTGTCTCCTTCTCAGATCTGTGTGGAAAGTCTTGTCATCAGAAAAGATTTGATGATGAATGGAATGGAATCCTTACAGGAAACAGAATGGGCAGAAGTATCGATGAGCTTCTGGATGAATCTGTGGACTTGTACTGGATATTGGTCACTAGCCTTGATGCTCCATCAGTTATCACAAAAGACTAAAGTTGTGAAAATGATAAGCTTTTATTAACTATAGACTGGGACAGCTATAAACCTCATCGACTGATCAAGGTAGGGTGGAAAGGGGAGCATGCAAAGGTCTCGGAGGCGTGTCCAGTCGGCAGCAGCAAATTATAGTATAACAGCAGTTTACCACAAACCTATCCCTGAGTCTGAGAAATCCAGGAAGAGAAGAGTCACTTGAAATGATGATGGTGATGAGTTTATTGTTATCCACATTTTGCAATGTGCATATCCAACAAAATAGTATGTAAAGACTATTTTAATGAGAGAATAAGTGTGGTGAATCTATATATATTTATAGTCATTCAGATAGGCATTTTGCATGGGGCAGCAAGTGAACCGTGAGCATTTGTGTACATATATACTTGAAATGTAAGAGTCAAATGCAGAATAAATCCATATTATTCTTCTCCCAACAAATTTTCCCAATATAGAATATTAGGCAGTGATAATAAGATCATTATGCTGGAAAGAAGGCTCAGCATCAATAATAAATTGGTTCAATCTAAACCACAAGTACTTCCCTTATTAATTTACTTCTATGTAAATACAGTCTAATTGATCAGATTTACTCACCAAGCCCTATTACTCAACCTTCACGAACACTAAAAGAAATATTGGCACAAATTTCACATCATCTCTCCTTTCAATTCTATTCCTCTAGAAATAAAATCATGCCTGGTTTGAATCTTTTTATAGCCTTATTTAGTCAACAGGTTGATACCTTTTTGCAATCTGTTGTGGCTCTCTCCAATAGTGACCAGTTTTGTCTTGCCAACAAATTTACATTTTTTGGTTCTAAAGTCTGAATCCTTAATATGAATTGTCAGCAAGAGCAGACCCAACACTCATCCCTGAGTTTCCACCCACTGCCTTATGGAGTAGCTTTCTCTTGTCCATTCTGCTTGTCTTCAGTTTTTCAGCCAGTCAACTAGCTGAAATGATTCTCTGAATTGACATGGCCTGACTTCATTTATTAGTTTTATTACATGATCTTGAAGGACTCGAGAAAGCATTGATAAATTTTATTGACTGCATTACTCTTGTTGAATATCTGTCATACTTCCAAAGGATTCAATGAGATCGACAGTCAATTAATTGAGTTTCTATTTGTTTTCCTCTTTCATCCTTCAGAATGGATTTCAATTCCTTTTCAAGCCATTAGTATAATGTTGATTTTTTTTTTAGGATGCCCTGTGTGTGTTTTATTTGCCTTCTTAAATATGGGTTTGAGAGAGACAGAGACATCGTGTGTGTGTGTGCGTGTGTGCGTGTGTGCGTGTGTGCGTGTGTGCGTGTGTGTGTGTGTGTGTGTGTGTGTGTGTGTGTGTGTGTGTGTGTGTGTGTGTGTGTGTGTGTGTGTGATGCTGCTTTAGGAGTTCCACCAACCACTTAAACAGATTCACCATAGGGCATACAACAGTTGGATGCTGGCTGGATTAACTTGCAACAGTTGCTTTCGGATACATGTGAATACAATCTATCTGTACTGTGGATTTTACCCCTATCACTTTTAACCTCTTTTATCACCTGCTCGCCTGTTTTCCTCCCCCCTCCCTCTCTTCCCCGCCCCACCCTTTTATTCAGGTGTCTGCCTGGTTCTTTCTATTCCTGATCAAGGGTTTTTTGGCCCAAAACATCAACTCTCTATTGCTTTCCATGGATGATGCCTGGCCCATTGAGTTCCTCCAGCATTTTGTCCATTGCTCCAATTTTCCAACACCTGAAGACTTCTTGTTGCCACCCCCCCCCCACCCACTATTTTACATTTAATTTCTTACATTTAATATTTACAATTTCTCTTTTTAATTCTAACTGGAGTTATTTAATTTCTTGTTCCAGGTTTCCATGATCTTCTTTATGGCAAGTAATGAAACTAATCTGCCTGGACTTGCTAGTGACCTGGTGGCCCACAGCTGGTCCAGGTGTACAGGGATGATCCTGGCGGCACTCTGCATCTGCCAGTTAGGGGGGATTACTAAGCTTCAGATAATGTGTACAGTGACCACCTGGAACATGCCCTTGAAGTTTGCCTTCTGTCAATCTGTAACATTTTAAAATCTCAGAGTTCAGAGGAATATGATCATTAAAATGTTTTAATGTTATAAAAAAGAGATGAACAATGAAATGCAATCATTAAAACATTATAATTAGAAATATTAAATGGAAGTAAAATAGTTTAAAAAGTTATTTTCCTGTGCTTAAATTCACATTGAAATCAGTGGGTCTATTATCTGGTGCTGGAATAGGATTGGAGAGGAGATTCCCAAGTGAAACTCCCGGGAATCCCTCCCTTGGCACTCCAATGGAGCTTGGTCATACCTTCATATAGGTCCAAAGTTTAACAGTAGAAACCTGACATTTTGCTTGGAATCATTGATTCTAGCCAGGAAGATTTCTGCCATTTTGCCTTGAGTATTTGTGATTTTATCTTATTCATCTCCAATTGGGGTTTTGAAATAGTACATTTTCAATTGTTATTCACTGGTAATCTAAGCTCCTGAGGGAGTGGCTTGAGGTAATGTGTTTGGAAAATATCAAGTTTGGTGGGTTCACAGTGAGACAAGTCTGAACACAAGTGTTACAATCAAAGGTAACTTTATTGAACACCAGGGAAACAAACAGGGGAAGATGTCAAATGATACTTAATTTCTTTTCTTTGGCTTGGCTTCACGGACGAAGATTTATGGAGGGGGTAAAATGTCCACGTCAGCTGCAGGCTCGAATGTGGCTGACAAGTCCGATGCGGGACAGGCAGACACGGTTGCAGCGGCTGCAGGGGAAAATTGGTTGGTTGGGGTTGGGTGTTGGGTTTTTCCTCCTTTGTCTTTTGTCAGTGAGGTGGGCTCTGCGGTCTTCTTCAAAGGAGGTTGCTGCCTGCCGAACTGTGAGGCGCCAAGATGCACGGTTTGAGGCGATATCATCCAACTGGCGGTGGTCAATGTGGCAGGCACCAAGAAATTTCTTTAGGCAGTCCATGTACCTCTTCTTTGGTGCACCTCTGTCACGGTGGCCAGTGGAGAGCTCGCCATATAACACGATCTTGGGGAGGCGATGGTCCTCCATTCTGGAGATGTGACCCACCCAGCACAGCTGGATCTTCAGCAGCGTGGACTCGATGCTGTCGGCTTCTGCCATCTCGAGTACTTCGATGTTAGGGATGAAGGCGCTCCAAAACGGAGGTCTTCCATCAGCCAGCTCCCCACCATGACTATCAGCCCCCCCACATCTCCATCGGGCACACAAAACTCAAAATGGTCAACCAGTTTACCTATCTCAGCTGCACCATTTCATCAGATGCAAGGATCGACAACGAGATAGACAACAGACTCGCCAAGGCAAATAGCGCCTTTGGAAGACTACACAAAAGAGTCTGGAAAAACAACCAACTGAAAAACCTCACAAAGATAAGCGTATACAGAGCCGTTGTCATACCCACACTCTTGTTCGGCTCCGAATCATGGGTCCTCTACCGGCATCACCTACGGCTCCTAGAACCCTTCCACCAGCGTTGTCTCCGCTCCATCATCTTGACGTCCTGTTTTGCGGAAACTGCCAAAATGTTTGGCCTGGAAGTCAGCCTGAAGATACTTAATTACTCTACCACTAAACAACTATATAGACATTCACATCGGACCCAAGTTGGACTCTGATACCAGTGGCCACCTATCTTAATCATGCTTCCTCACATGTACACATTTCACAGACAGGGACTTTCAAATACACTCCAGATTCCCTGTACCAACGAGGGTGCAGTTCTCTGCAAGCACTGATCTACTGCAATACGACAGCTCAACTTAAGTGTAGTGCACACCTTACCAATGGATCCTCCAGCAATGCCTTCGGTAGCAACCTGGTATGGAGCAATATCCAGGATTTGGACCAAGAGGCAGAAAGAAAGAAATATAGTGTGGATTGATATTTTATACTGTTCTGAGCTGGCCAAAGATGACACTGAGTCATTTAAACAAGCCAGTAATAAGGTGTGCACGAATGGGTGGTCAGAGAGCAACCTTGATTGGCAGATGATGTGAATTTCAAATAAGTTTCAGACAGGGAAGTCACATGACCACCACAATCCACAATGTTCCAGACAGGGAGGCCTGGTGTTCCTCCACAATCCACATATTAACAGGTGACAGCCCTTGACTTATACTCCTGCCAATCTTTCAGGTGGTGGCCTACCCAGATCACCATCAAGTACGAGTTCTGTGTAATCTCCCAGGATCCTCTGTGGCCACTCCTACCAGGAATCAGCAGCTGTCCATCAGCAACATGTAGTCGGAGGAATATGAAACAGACTTACAGAGAATAAGTAAGGATGATTCTGTTTGTGCACTTTGTGGCACAAAATCATTTTAAAGTATGGTTTAGAGTATTTATTTTGTTTTCAATTTTTCATACTTTTTTTTTATCTACCTGAATCTGAAAGGATCATTTCAGAAAGAAGGTCCAGCAGGGTGATTAGGCTTGGTTTGGCTCTTTACTTTTGGACTAGAATTAGACCATCACTCCCAGTTTGAGCAAAAGGTTGTGGCCTCCCCTTAAATCTTCCTCCTCGTCTTCCCCTTCCTCTTTCTGAAAGGAGAGCAGGTGAAATCATCATCATGTTGGAGAGGTTGTGCAGAACCCTGATGATATGATCCAGCTGGAAAGATATCCCTTATATTTCTTCTGTTTTAAGTTTCTGTCTTAAAGATCCATCTTAAAGATTTTGATGGCTCTGTTCCTGTCGCGATTTTCCTATTTTTTTGTATCTATTTATCTGTTCCAAGTGAATGGTCTCAGCATGTGTTAACTGCTGCGTTGGAGACTGAAGAGCTCAGTGTGGAGCTTGAAGTGCTCAAGAGCTCTGCCCCTGGGGTTACAATGTCCCTCTGGACTTTCTTAGGGTTGTCTGCCATGTTGCCATTGACATCACAGTGCCAATTGTTAGTCTGCTTGTCCTGGTTCTCAGCCGTTATGCTGAGGCTCTGCAGCACAGGTACTTTGATGCTTGGGGCTTCCCTATGGCTTGCTGTGCTTTGTTGATGCTCCACTGAAGCCAAGCATCTCACAGCTATTTATCAATTCTAATTTAATAATTTGGGTGATATTTTTTATGGATCATCAATTATCCCTAAAGTGTAGCTCATGAATGTTCATTTTTCAACCAGTTGCTCACTCCACACCTTCTGATCAACCATTTGCTTATCACTTTAAACCAGGCAGCTGTGTGCAAATAGATGTGGGTCAACCTCATCTCTTTGAATAGGGGGCCTAATTTTTGCTCATTCCCCTGCAGTAGAAATTGATTGGTTAGTTCTTTGGTCTCTTGTCTTCTTTTTGAATATTTTATTTTTGATTTTCAAAGACTCATAAATCCAATTAAAACATTTTTTTCAATAGTAGTGCACACCATGGAGTCTATTTTAATCTTCTATCCTTTTCTCCTTTCTCCCTCACCCTAATATAATACAAAAATAGGTTATATAAACTAAATAAATACAAGGAACAAAATATCATTAAAGCCAAAAACCCTTAAGAGCCCAAAAGAAATCTAAAATAAAAGAAGAAGGAACAAATGCAAGAGCATTTCATTACTGGCATGGTGGTTGTATTCACTTTAACGAAAAGGGATCTAATTACATCTGCGCACCAATGTGCTGCAGGAAAGGCTGCCACACAAATGTGCCACAGGTAAGGCTGCCACACAAATGTGCCATATTTCTTCCTCAAATTTTTCTCCAGGGGAATACAACTCTTGAATTTCCGTATTCCATCATGTAATATTTAGTTGGGAGTTGAACTTCCACGTAACCTCTATACACTTCCTGGCTTCCGACAAGGCGATTTTCACAAACTGAATTTGGTACCTGGACAGTTTAAAACTCATGTCCACAATGTTTCCCAGAAGGTACAACTCTGGATCCAGTGGAAAATCCACCTTTGTAATTTCCTTTCAGAATGTTTCCCAGATCCTCCCAGAAGGATGTCAACTTTGTACACAGCCAGGTTGAATGTATAAAGGTTCCAGTCTCTACACCACACTTAAAGCACATTTCTGAGATTTCTGGTTTAGTTTTATGTAATTTTTGTGGTGTGAGGTACAGTTGATGCAGGAAATTATATTGCCTCAACCTGTACCTGACATTAATAACTGCTGTCATGCTGTCCACACACAGATCTGATCAACGCCGCACGCGGATTGTTGTGTTCAAGTCTGACTCCCACCTTTACCTCGACTTGTGTAAGCCTGGCTTTGCGCTTTGGTCACTTGTCTTGAGTGCAAATGACATTGTTATATTTGCATATTCTAGTTCAAATTCAAATGTATTGTCATACATACCAAGTGCAGTGATAGAGGTTGTTTGTAAGCAGACCAGTAGCCATCTTATACAAGATGTAAAACTGCAGGGTTGCAGACAGATGAGTTGGTGTTTTGAGGTTTGTTCAGAAATCTGACAATGGCGAAAATCTGGTAGCGAGAGATCTCATACTTTCTGATGGGATGGGGGTTAAAGTGTCTTTTAATATGTTAGCTGCTTTTCCAAGACAGCAGGAGTTATAAATGGAGTTCTTGAAGTCCCAGAACACACAGTGATGCACCCTGACAGGAGGCTTTCAACTGTGCGTCTGTAGAATCATGCTCTGGCAACACTCGAAAATTTCTTGGAATTCTGAGGAAATAGAGGTGCTGATGCAATTTCTTGGTCATTGCATTAATGTGGGTGGACCAGAACAAGTCACTGGAGATGTTTACGCATAAAAACTGAAAGTTGTTTACTATCTTCACATTTAGAACTGTTGATGGAGACTGAGGAGTGAGCTCCACCCTGCCTTTGAAGGTCTATAAACACCTGCTTGATCTTACTGACATTGAGGGAGAAATTGGTGTCCTACATGTTTCTTCATAGTACAAAACTAGGAGGGGATGTAAATTGAGAGGAAGATTTAAGTAAACTTCTGTATTCTCCTGACTTTAGAACGATGAGAGGTAATCTCATTGAAACTTATAAGGTTCAAATAGGAAGGGTATTTCACCCAGCTCATGAATCCATAACCAGGGGACACAGATTCAAAGAGACAAGCCTTTTTGAATTGAGTAAAGGAGAAGTTTTTTCATTCAGAAGGACATGGAGGTTCGATCATCAATTTCAGGAAGTATTGTGTGATTGTGCAGGAAAATAGAGTTGAGATAGAAAGTTAGTCATGATCTTGAATGGATCTTCATGGGTCAGATGTGCTGCTCCAGCTCTGAATTTCTTGTGTTCTTAGATTCTTATGAGAAGGGTTTGAATTTAGATGCAAATAGTAATTGTTGATTACAATGGATGCTGCTCATATTTGTTAACCATCAGGAGTATCTTTCCAATTGCATAAAATTTAACATTTTTTGCAGAACTAAAACATATAATTTTAGTGCATTTTAATTTCACAAGAATGAGTTATTCTGTTTGCCTTAAAATAATTTATGACTGAGGTTCTTAATAGACCAGACATACAAATGTCAGCCTCACTTAATGATGTACTTGTTTACATTTATGTCAGAACATTTGTAGGGCAAGTAACTCCAGCAAACTAATTTATCATGGTTGTGGATTGAACTGCCAGCTGTACAAGAGTCCAAGCCAAGGATTTAATAATTAATGACTGACTGGAACTCCTTTTCTGTTACACTTTGCCTTTACTTGAGTTAAGAGATGGCTCACATTACAACTTCTGGTACTCTTTCTCCCTAAGTTACAAGTTTAACACATGGCCATACGTCTTTCTGATTTCCAGTCTATATATTCTAGTGCCTGAAAGGTCACCCTCCCTTTAAGTCTAATCTCTGTAAAATGTTACCAGCTGCCTTCCCAAAAAAACAGGTAACTTTAAAAAAACATTTTCTTTCATTCACCGCTTATTTCTGAAGTTTATTACAGAGCTCCTTAATTCCTGATGACTTACTGGGATGTCATGTTTGGTCAATTTCAGAGTAGAACAGCATAAAACTACCATCACGGAACAGACTTTTGGCATTTTTACAAGAACTTTGGAATTATTCCAAATTCTTTTCAGCATAATTACCTCTGGTATGTCCCAATGTGGAGGCTTACACAGGGGCACTTTTAGGGCATTTGTACACAGCCTTCCTGTGTTGCAGAATTTGTCAGAGAAGGAATGTTGCATTTCTTAGGGCCTATTACTTATGGAGAGTCTGAGGTCAATTTACACTGTAAAAATGTGTAGGGATACGAGTGAAAAAATTACAGGATGGAACCTGCATAAAAAACTCTGTCCCGACATTTTTACACTGCCACCAGAGCAGAAATTTTTCGCTGTTTAGTGGCTGTGTAAAAGTGCCTATTGGTATGCCATGATTAAATCCATGTTCACTGAAGGTTTGGCTACATATCTCCAGTGACACCAAATCATAAGGTCTTGAATGATCAATGCAGCTATTAATTATAATCATTTTTCTCTATTACCCCATTTAATTTCTTATAATTTAAAGTATATTTCCTTTTCCTGTCTATCCTATAAATTATTTGTTATTTTCCTTCATTGAAACTGCCTTCCATCTGTGCAGGATTATGGCCAATTTTGTCCTCCAGCAAGGGTGTTTTTTTAAGTTACAGTTCTACTCCACAAATATTTAAGTTCAATTTATTGAGCACATGCATCAGTAGTTTGTCTGATAGCCTCCAGTAATTATCATGAAATTAGAAACAACTCTAGCAAAATTATTCTATTCCTCCAAACCTTCCATCAGTCTGAAGTCATGGCAACAGAATGTGGACACATTGAAGTCTCTAACTGCATTGTGGCTCTATGAAAGCCTCCTTTTATTCCCGTCTTTCTCTTTATGCCCCTCTGCCATCTGGCTATATTCTGCTTAATTCCACATCGGAATGAAGTCATGGTGGATAAAAACCTGCTACTCAGACTCACTGACCTGCACTTATCTGGTGAGATGCAGAGAGGCAAACCAGGTGACTATTTGCAACTGGAGGCAATTAGTCATCAGACAATGTCCTTCTGAAATTCCACCTCAGAAACAGGATGCATAGTCTGAGCTCTTTTTAAAATGCTTCTGTTGTAACATATAACCATATAACCACTTACAGCACAGAACAGGCCAGTTCGGCCCTACTAGTCCATGCCATAACAAATCCCCACCCTCCTAGTCCCACTGACCAGCACCCGGTCCATACCCCTCCAGTCCTCTCCTATCCATGTAACTATCTAGTCTTTCCTTAAATGTAACCAATGATCCCGCCTCGACCACGCCTGTCGGAAGCTCATTCCACATCCCCACCACCCTTTGCGTAAAGAAATCTCCCCTCATGTTCCCCTTATAATTTTCCCCTTTCAATCTTAAACCATGCCCTCTAGTTGAATCTCCCCCACTCTTAATTGAAAAAGCCTATCCACGTTTACTCTGTCCCTTTTAAAATCTTAAACACCTCTATCAAGTCCCCTCTCAGTCTTCTACACTCCAGAGAAAAAAGCCCCAGTCTGCACAACCTTTCCCTGTAACTCAAACCTTGAAATCCTGTCAACATTCTTGTGAACCTTTTCTGCACTCTCTCTATTTTGTTTATATCTTTCCTATAATTTGGTGACCAAAACTGTGACACAGTACTCCAAATTTGGCCAGACCAATGCCTTGTACAATTTCATCATAACCTCCCTACTCTTGAATTCAATACTCCGATTTATGAAGGCCAACATTCCAAATGCCTTCTTCACCACACCATCTACCTGAGTATCAGCCTTGAGGGTACTATTTACCACAACTCCTAAATCCCTTTGTTGCTCTGCACATCTCAATAGCCTACCATTTAAGCATATGACCTATTTAGATTTGCCTTTCCAAAATGTAACACCTCACACTTATCTGTATTAAATTCCATCAGCCATTTCTCAGCCCACACCTCCAGCCTTCCTAAATCACCTTTTAAACTACGGTAATCTTCTTCACTGTCCACAACACCACCAATCTTTGTATCATCCGCAAACTTGCTTATCCAATTCTCTACCCCTACTTCCAGATCGTTAATATATATATAACAAACAATAGTGGACCCAGGACCGATCCCTGAGGAACTCCACTAGTCACTGGCCTCCAATTGGACAAACAATTTTCTACCACTACTCTCTGACACCTCCCATCCAACCATTGCTGAATCCATTTCACTACCTCCTCATTTATTCTTAATACCTCTACCTTTTTTCCTAACCTCTTGTGGGGAACTTTGTCAAAAGCTTTACTAAAGTCTAAATAGACAACATCCACAGCTTTCCCTTCATCAACCTTTTTTGTAACCCCCTCGAAAAACTCAATCAGGTTTGTCAAGCATGATCTACCCCTGACAAAACCATGCTGATTACTCCCTAGCAATCCCTGTACCTCCAAATAATTGTAAATACCATCCCTCAGAACACTTTCCATCAACTTGCCCACCACAGACGTCAGACTCACGGGCCTATAATTCCCAGGTTTACATTTAGACCCTTTCTTAAACAGCGGAACCACATGCGCCACCCTCCAATCCTTTGGCACTACCCCCGTGGCCAGTGACATCCTAAATATCTCTGTTAATGGCGCCATTATCTGTCCACTAGCCTCCCTGAGTGTCCTTGGGAATATTTTGTCCGGTCCTGGAGATTTATCCACCTTTATCTTTTTCAACACAGCCATCACTACCTCCTCGGTTATCCTTATATGCTTCATTACCTCCCCATATTTTTTAAATGATTTAAAAATGATTTTAATAATTAAAAATATAATGTTATTTGAAAATGCATTAATTTACTAGTGATCTAAATTTTAAAAATGAATTAAAAACATTTTTTAAAAATTGTAAACAGCTACTCGACAATAAATCGATGTCAAAGCAGTCGAAACCTTTCAGGTAGGCTATTCAAGTAAATATGTTCCACAAATAAATGGGGGAGAACTGTTCCACCTAAAACCTTCAGAGGCATGATGTACAGAGGGTAAGGCAAAGTAAAAGAAAAATTTGTACCAAGAGCTCACTGATGTGAAGGTGTGAAATGAAAAGGCAAATTAGGAAATCAAAGAGATGAAGTGAAGAAAGTACTGTTAAGTGGACTGAAAGAAAATCTGACCTTGACTTATAAATGATGTGGAAGCAAAAGATGTGTGCAGAATATTCAGTGAGTGTCTTTACTTGATGCTAAATATATCAATGAGGAGAGAGTATGTGAAATGCTGGATGAATAAGCATTATAAGTGAGGATGTGTAAAACCATTGAATAGCTTTGAAAGTAGGTAAATAATTGGACCCAAATAAAATTGATCTCAGGGTATTAGAAGAAGCAAAGGAGGAAATTGCAGAAGCCTATCATTATCCAAGCTTCCATGGCTGTAAGAATGATGCCAGAGGATTAGAGAAATGTTAACGTTGTTTTCTAAAAAATGGTAGTCATATTATTGTAGTCTGTTCTGAGGAACCCCATGAATCTTGAAAGAAAATGGAACAAATTAATCAAGGACAATGGTGAGGATTTATTGAGGACGTGTCTGACTGACCTGACTGCATTTAAAAAAAATTAATTTATCGATATAGCTCATGAAACCACACCACCCAAATATATCCATGTGACTGTTTTACAGAAGGTCGCCTGAACTCACCACCAGGAAACAGCTCGGAAGTCACCTCACCTCGCCAATCAAAGTTAGATCTACCCACAGGTGAGGCTGTCACACATCTGATTCTCACAGGTCATATGGGCACACCTGAGATGCACCCCATTCCACCCAGCTGGCTGCAGTATAAAGTTCACTGCATGGACCAACTCAATCTCTCTTTTCCTCTTGAGACAATCCTTGACCTCCACTCCAGCTAACGAGCCATGGCCGATGATGGAAGGCCAATTGTGAGGGGTCCATTCCAGATTGTGAGCCATGGATGACGCTTGAGAACCAATTGTATGGCGTATACCAGAAAAGGGTGGGGACTATTGTGGCATACATCTGGGAGAGGCTGTTGTGTCTCATCCATGGTAAATTGTAACTTGAGTTCATTTGCTAATCGGTGTACTGTGCCTGCTTGTGTAGAGGGAGTGGCAGGTATTGTTTGTTTAACCCTTGCTTCACAATTGAGAGTTGAAATTATCAGTGATTTATCTGGAGGCATGATTAGCAATGATGAACCCGCATCCTATGTGTATGATTTGTGTGTTATCCCTTTGTATGTTTGTGTAAGAGTAGTAATCGTGTTTCCTGTTGCAAATTTCTTCATGTGTAAATAAAGGCCATAGTTTACTCCTAACACATGTCCAGAGCTTGTGACTTTTCCACCCTTTTTTTGAATATTTATTTTTCATTTTTTATAAATATACATAGTAAAATCTTCAGTATCACAATATACAAAAACAAAGAAAAACCTCTCCCCACTTCCTACAAAATATAAAACCACACACCATCAGAGCTCACATTTATACTATCCATAAAAAAAATCTATAAAAGATCAAAATGTGGAAGTCTCATCTGTAACATATTGTAACAGCATCTGTTATTATCATTATTATAGTTGGGCCCCTAAATGGTCCAAATATGGCTGCCATAACTTGACAAATGTACCATACTTGTTTTTTAAATTGTATGTGATTTTCTCCATAGATATACAACTATTCATCTCTGCAGTCCGTTGTACTATGAGTAAGGGAGAGTTGGACTTCCAAGTAATTGCAATACACTTCTTAGCCACTGCTCAAGCTACTTTGACAAAAGAAATTTGGAATTTAGTTAACTAATTACTTATTTAAATAAAATGACCCAAAAGATAAAACTCCAGGTTGTCTATGAAGGCCACCCCTGTTATCCTTGTTAATGTTTCAGCAATATCCTGCCAAAATGGCCTCACCTTCACACACAACCACGAAGCATGTAAGAACATTCCAGTTTCAATTCCACATATAAAACACATCTCCTATATTTCAGATTTTGACCTATGTAGCTTCTGTGGCGTAAGATATAATTGGAGTAGGAAGTTATCCTGAACCAATCCATATCTTGCATTTATAATTGATGTCATACTGTCCCAGCACCAACCAGACCAACATGTGTCTGATATGACAACACCTAAATCCAACTCCCATCTCTCTCTCGACCTCTGCAGATCTGGTTTTGCACTTTCACTCTGGAGAGCAAAATACATTTTTGCTATAAATTTAGGTGCATTTCCTAGCCAAATCGTTTGTTCCATTTCATTAATTTCAGGTTTGACCAATGATGGCCCCCATGTTTCTCTCAAGAATGACCTTAGCTGGAAGAAAGTTCCATTAGCTACTGCATATTTCTGTTTTAGTTGATCAAAAGACATAAGAACTCTCTCTGCATAGCATTCTTCCACATACCTTATTCCTTTGTTACACCAGGAGTTTAGTATTCTATTACCTAGATTCATAGGCAACAACACATTCTTACATAATGGCACTCTTAACGATATCCCTGCTTTTTTCCCAATACACTCATTAAATTATTGCCATACTCTAATCATATGTATTCATATAGGATTAACTGTCTTTTTTGTTATTGACTTAACAGCATTTAGAACTAAAATATTTTGCTGCTCCCTCTCTCATTGAGTACAGTCCCATTTAAATCCAAGGGGTGGGGAGTAGGTTGCCTTCTTCAAAGAAGAATGAAAGAACTCTAGCTTGTGCAGCCAAATAGTACTTTTTGAAATCTGGTAGCCTAAGTTCCCTTAATCTTATAGTCCCATATTAACTTTTCCAACAAAATCCCTGGCACCTTATTATTCCAAAGGAACTGCCTAATACAATTATTTAATAATTTAAAGAAAAATTTCAGCAAAAAATAGGCAGCAATTTGAAAAGATATTGTAATCTTGGCATCACTTTCACTTTGACACAGTTAACCTTTCCAATCAAAGTAATTGGTAATCTTTCCATTTCTGCAAATCCTTCTCTATCTTTCCCAACAGGAGAGTATAATTTAATTTGTACAGATTTTGTAGGTTATTATCAATCATGATTCCTAAATATTTAATTCCATCTATCTTCCATTTAAATCAACTTTTCTCTTTGATAATTTTCATAATCAAATTTCGTCAAGAGCACTATTTCACTTTTATCCATATTAACTTTGTAACCTGAGATCCTTCCATATTTTTCTAAAGTTTTTTGAAATTTCTCCAAGGAGATCAGATAGGTATATAATTGCACATTATCAGCAAATAGGTTGATTTTATGTTCTTCTTGTCTAACTATGAAGCCTTTTATGTTCGGATCTCTCCATATAATTTTCACCAGTGGTTCAATTGCAAAGATAAAAGGCGCTGGAGGCAGGAGCCACTCCTGCCTACTCCATCTACTCAAAGGGAAAACTGCTGACATCTGACCATTAGTTATAATTTTAGCTTGTGGTTTATGTTATAGAGTTTTTATCCAATTTATAGATATTCTACCTATACCAAATTTCTGCAATGTTTTAAATAAAAAGGTCATGCTAATTGATCAAATGCCTTTTTCGCATCCAAAGAGACTGTTAAAGTGGAATTCAATTTGTATTTAGTCATATGTATTATATTAAATAGCTTGCCTAGACTATTTGCAGAGTGGCTTCCTTTAACAAATCCCACCTGATCTAAATGTATAGTTTAAGAAAATATTGCTCCAGCCTGTTGGCTAAAGCCTTCGCCAATATCTTATAATCAGCATTCAGAAGTGAGATGGGCCTATATGATGAAGTTTTTAATGGGCACTTACTCTTCTTCAGCAATACTGTAATAATAGCTGTTGAAAAAGAGTCCAAGAGTGTCTGAGTCTCCACTGCCCTGTCCAGTACATCCATCATAGGAAGCATCAACAAATCCTTAAATTTTCTGTGGAATTTGGGCAGGAACCCATCTTCCCCCAGAGACTTATTGGCTTCCAAAGTGCTCAGAGCCTTCTCAATTTCCTCTCTTGTGTAAGGGATATCTAGCTCCATCTGATCTCTGGCCTCCAATTTTGAAAGTTCAAAGTTGCAAAGAACTCGTCCATCTCATCATCATCACCTAATAATTATACAGCTTTGTATAATATTGTTTAAAATGATCATTGATCTCTTTTTGATTGTGAGTTAGCATGTCTACATCTGTTTTAATTGCATTTATCATCCTTAACGACTCCTCCACCTTCACTTGCCAGGACAAAACCTTATGTACTCATTCTCCTAGTTCATATTTTTGTTTAGTTTTTAAAGTTATAGTTTTTTCTATTCTGTACATTTGCAATGTATTGTATCTCAATTTTTATTTTCCAAGAGTCTATATTTTTCTTGTAAATCCATCCTTTGATATTCTTTCTCCAATTCTGTTATTTCCTTCTTCTAACCATCCACTTCCGCAGTATATTCTCTTCAAAGATTTTTTTTGTATACAAAATAATTTGCCCTCGCAGATAAGCCTTAAGCATATCCCATATATCAAAAAACTGTTATCGGTGGAACTATCCAACTCTGTGGGTTTTGAAAGCCTGCTTTGGGGGCAGCCTGGCGGTAATGGTTTATATCCAACTCTGTGGGTTTTGAAAGCCTGCTTTGGGGGCAGCCTGATGGTAATGGTTCCCAACTAAATTCACCCCACACTATAACAAAAAATCACATCCAGCGAACCTCAGTGAGGTAGGTATTTCAAGGGCTAATATTTTCCTGCATATGGTTTGGCCATTACCAAGGTCCCGACTCTCTGAGTGGTTCCCCAAATGGTGAGCAGGGCCGAGGAATGTTTGCAGAGATGGTACAACCAGCATTGGTACAACCAATCAGTGGGAGTGCGAGCAGGAACAGTATCCAGGAATAGCAGTGTCCACAGCTGATGGTCCAGTGAAGGTGGTGCTCCCTGTAGGCAATGGATATGCAGCTGCTGAGCCTACCCCAGCCCCCTCCCACCCCATGAGATGGTATGGCTGTTGCCATCTAGGATATGTAGCACCATACTTACACCACCTTGATGACTTGGGAGGGGCATCCAGGTGAATGACCACAGCGATGGAGATGCTGGCCAATGAGACGGCTGTGGCACTTCGGCGTTCAGAGGGATCAACTATCTACTCACAGCCAAGGGTGGTACTTGTGCTGTTCTCTGTAAAGAGTGCTGCACTTAAAATCTGGACAAATCAGGGAATATTACTTACTTGGCCTTTTGGGACAGTGGAAAGTTGGTGGGTCAATAGTGCTTTGTTTTGCTATGTATGTAATTTAATAAAATGGCCACAGGGATTATATTAGCCTGTAAACAGATTGATGGAGTGTTGTGACTTCCAAGGGGTGGAATGTTATATGGAATGTCACCTCACCTCTCTGGTGGGAAAGAGGTCAGAAGTTACCTCACCTGCCAATCAAGGTTAGATACATCCACAGGTGAGGCTGCCACACAATTGGTTCTCATAGGTTACATGGGCACACATGAGCTGCACCCCACCCCCCCCCCCTTCGTGCCAGCTGCAGTATAAAGCCCACCACGTAGACCAACTCGATCTCTCTTTCCCCTTGAGACGATCCCTAAGCTCCACTCCAGGATGCGAGCTGTGGGTGATGCTGGAGAACCAATTATACATTGTTTGCCAATAAAGGGTGGAGGTCATTGTGGCCAAACCCCCGGAGAAACTGTCATGTCTCACCCATTGTAAATTGTAACTGGACTTGTGTTCCTTAGCTAATGGTGTGCGTTCCTGCTTGTTGTAGAGGGGTTGGCGAGTATTGTTTGTTCAACCCTCCTTCACAATTGGGAGTTGGGATTATCAATGATTTACTGGAAGGTGCAATTATCAGTGATTAATGAGCGCCCGATGTGTAAGATTTGTGCATTATTGCTTTGTAATTGTGTGTAAGTATATCCCCTGTTGTGAATTGTCCTGTGTGTAAGTAAAGGTAATAGTTCACTACTAGCATGTCCAGAACTTGTGCTATTTGAACCCTTCGAACTTGTCCTCACCATCACAGTGACTCCCAGCCCTGAATGTCATTGAGGAGGTAATAATGAGAGCAGTGTCTACATTTGGAATTTAGCAAGGACTTTTGAGAAAGCTGTTGATAAAAGTAAAAGCCTGTGAAGTGTAAGGATGAGAGACATAATAGCTCCAAAATAGGCTCAGTGTCAGTTCAAGTAATGTCCTGCTGAAGCATCACTCTGGGATTATCTCAGAAGATCAGATCTCTGGATTCCATTTGGTTTCAAATGTAGTCTCTTGTTATTTGTAATATAGGCTTGTGATTTAGACTTGACTGAAAGAGAGATAATAAATACATTTGCAGGGGGGTGAAGACACTTTGGATGTGGTTGATAGGAAGGAGGAACAATTTAGGCTGCAGTAGGATGTCAACAGATTGTGAATTGGATGAAATTGAAGGAGTGATATGGTGACCTCGGAGAACCGGGTTCAACCCTGAGCTCTAATCCTGTCTTTGAGGAGTTTGCATTTTCTTCTTGTGACCACAAGAGTTTCCTTCAAATACTCTCCTCCCATATCTCTGAAAATTTCTTGTGGTACAGGCTGGCTAGAGTTGATGGAATGTTGGGAGAATAGATTACAGGGAAAATTAGTTGGGGGGGGGCTGCAATTTCCCCCTTGTGCCAATGCAGAGTTAATGGACTAAAGTGTGCCGTAAGAATATTTGGAAAAATCCTCACCTCCTAAAAGGGAATAAGATAGGTTGTTAATGTGGATAAATGTGAAATGCTTTCTGTGATAAGCCAAGGCACAGAATATACAATATGAGTAGGGAAATAACACTAGGGCCACAGTTAGCTGGATATTAACTAGGCCACAGCTTATGAATTCTGTACAGTTCTGGTCACCACATTAAGATCTGATTGTACTGGAGAGGATGGAGAGAAGAAGGATGAGAAAGATATTGCAATGACTATGATATTGTAGCTATGAGGAATGACAGAGATGGTTGAACTGATCCTTTGAATCAGAGGAAGCTGAAATGTAGGAACTAATGAGGGGCCTGGATGAAGAAAATAGGAAGGACCTATATCCTTTTTCAGAGAGGATCAAGATCCAGGGGGAAGAGATTTAAAATAATTGGTAAAATTATTAGAAGATTTTTCATCATCCAGAGTCTGATAAGGTCTTGAAGTAGAGGCAGAAGTCCACAAGCAATACCTGACATGGATTTGAAGTGATGTGACCTGCAAGATTATGGAACGAGTGATGGAAAGTGTGATTCTGCTGTGTACCCTTTTTCTTGACAGATAGCCCGAATGGTCTCCAACATTGTAAATTCTACTACTCTGATCCTATCCAATATTTCAGCCTAAATATAATATTGCCCTCTTTTATGAAGACATTTGCAGCATATTTATTAAGAACTTTTTCATATCTTCCATCTAATTCATAGGTTAGCTTTTTGGGCCCAAATGTATCCTGCCCTTTTCTTAATTATCCCTTTGTTCTTTATACATTTTTGCTTCCTTTATTTTTTATCATCCTCTCGCTTTTCTTTCTTAATTTTCCTTTTGATTTCACTCTTATACATCATTAGACTTTTTTGTGATTAATGAGATGCTGGAGGAACTCAGGCAGCATCCATTGGCAGAAATAATCCTTCAACATTTTGGATCAGGCCCCTTTATTTAGTCTAAAGAAGGAAGGGATGCTATCAAGTATATCATGGAGGAAAGAAACTGAGAAGGGGTAAGTGGTATTGGACAGGAGGTGTGAGAGATGGAGGGACAATTAGAGGGAGTGTTACAAACTAAATCAACAACAATGGAAATTCATCAAGACAATGGTATCTTCAAAACAATAATTTTTATTAATAACTATTAATAACATAACACTTCTTACTTAACCCTAAACTTAACTTTAATTTATTCCCACTCTGCACAAATGTGTGTGTGTGTGTGTGTGTGTGTGTGTGTGTGTGTGTGTGTGTGTGTGTGTGTATGTGTGTGTGGCATAACCAAAACCATTATAGTTCAGGCATAATTCTGAAGAGATGATTTTAAAGTTCAGTCAGTTTTGTTTCTTCATATGAATGATTTTCCTCTCTTGCATGGAGACTTCAGAACTTTTTTCTTCCACAATGATTTCACAAACCCAGACAAAGGTTGAATGAAGTAACCATTTAAAAATGGTTATGTTTCAGATGCAAGATTAATTTTGCTTTCTTAATCAAAAATGACCATGTCAACGGACAAAACGAGACTGTCTCTTTTAAAGAGACAGTCAGATATGGCTATTTTCTTCAAAACCACTTTTTTTTGGTGTTCCTCCTTTTCATAAGGAGAACAGAAGCAGCCTTTTGTTACTGCATGTCAATCCTGTGTGACTTAGAAGATGGTCAAGCACGTTCTTCAATCCTATGCAACCTATAGGATGGCTAGGTGTCTTCTGGCTTCAGTTTGAAATTAGTTCCTCAATATTAAAAAAATGCTTTCTTTCTTGAATTGTCTTAATGACATGACATGACATCATTCCTGTCTTTTGAAGTTTATCTCTTCCAAAAGTTTTACGAGCCAAGTCCTCAATAAGTTTGCTGACCACAAGCAAAAGCCCATTTTTGTTTGAACTGATGCCAATCGAATCTCCTTTCTAACAACATAGGTAAACAAGCAAGGAGCCTTTTGTTTGATTAGATGTTCTCCTTGAGCAACCCCATTGTCCTAGATATTGAAATGAACAAATACTTCTATTTTTCTCTCTCTGAGTCTAATTGTGTGTCTCTGTGTCCAAACCCACAAAAATAACTTTACAAGAAATATATATTTTATAACTAAAAAATTAATAATAGCACAATTCCATCACAGGGAGAAACCACTGTGGGGGGTTAGAAAGAAAGAAAAGCAAGAACAGGTGTAGGTAAATAAAAGATAGAAACTGTAGAATTAGGCAGAGGTAGGGATTACATGAAATTAGAAAAATCAATTTTCATGCTATTGGATTTAAAGTTGTCCAGAAAGAACATGATATGCTGTTCCTCAGATTTACATTTGGCCACACCCTGCCAATGATGGGGCTATGGACAGACACATCTGTATGGGAATGATGCCAGTATTAAACTAGGAGTTTAAGCCTAGTCTCACAGACAGAGCATAGTTCAGCAAAGTGGTTGTCCAGTCTGTGCCTTGGCTCATTGATGTAGAGGAGGCCATATGAGTACATTGAATGCAATAGATCAGGTTGGAGGATGTGCATGTTGGCACGGTTAGCGTAGAAGTTACCACAATACTATTACAGTGCCAGCGACCTAGGTTCAAATCCACCACTGTATGCAAGGAGTTTGTATGTTCTCCCTGTGTGGGTTTTACCAGGTGCTCTGGTTTCCTCCCATCCTCCAAAGCATTTGGAATTGATAAATAAATTGGTTGCAATAGGGTGGGCATGGATTTCATGGGCCAGAAGGGTTGGGCCCTTCGTGGGCCAGAATATTTTAAAATGTAAAGGTCTGCATCACCTAGAGGGTTTGTTTGTGGTTCTACACGGAGGTGAGAGGGAAATGTATCAAGTTCTTGGTGTCTTACATAAGCTTCCCATTCTTTAATCCAACACTTTGTGCATCTTTTCATCCAGGGTCTTTTTTGAGTTTGCAGTTCCACCCTTGACCCTTGACTTTGTTGAAACATTTATCCCACATCTGTGTATTCCAATTCTGAATTTCTGCCATCGCTGTTAGTCTGATCTGCCTTCATGTTTTCAGTTCACTTTTACTGACGCATGTCTCTGCTTTGTAAAATGAGCCTTTCCAACTTTGAAACTACTCCTGTTTTTATCTTATTTTTCTTAACTATGCCAAGACCAGTTGAAATAAGCTTGCTCTCCAATACATAACATCTTCCACATTTATTCTTACACATAAGTCCCCAAGTCTCTCTTTCTTGTTTGACTTGAGACATATTGTCCAAAAATGTTCTGAAACTGTTAGGGATTGAGAATGTGATGTGTCTTTTACGTTGATTAAAATTCCTCAGGTTCCCATTTCATTTTCTTCAGCCCATTTGGAATATGATCAACTGTTTTCTGGTTTTTTTTTCAACCACCTCATTTGTTGACCTTCTAATATATCATTAGTTCTCATATCTGTGATGTGTCTTTGGCCAATATAATCAATCCTGTATCTTTATGTCCTCTTCTCTCTTATCTGTAAAATCTGTATCCATGAACATTAAAGTTTCTATAGTCATTTTTCAGTAATGTAATACTGTATATAATACTTTTATATTTCTATCAGTGGCCTTATTCACGGTGATTGCATTTATGTGTACATTATTAGCACAAACAGCTTCCTTCTTTTGTCAATTTTCTAAGCGTTGTTATTCCTGTATTTCAAACTCTCACTAATTTCCTGCCATCTGCTTCCTGCACTGCTTTACCTGGATCGAGCTGCTCATCTGCTAGCAAGCAGGTGTCATCCCTCCCCAAATGGGCCAATTTGGTTGAAGTGAAATCCATTTGGCCTGACCTTCCCCAGGGATCCCTAAAACTATCTCACGTGCGCGCACGCTCTCACACTCACACTCACATTCACACTCACACTCACACTACACTCACACACTACACTCACACTCACACTACACTCACACACACTACACTCACACACACTACACTCACACACACTACACTCACACTCACACTACATTCACACTCACTCACACTACACTCACACTCATACTACACTCACACTCACACTCATGCTACACTCACACCCACACCCACACTCACACTACACACACTCACACTACATTCACACTCACACTCACACTACACTCACACCCGCACTACACTCACACTACACTCACACCAACACTACACTCTCACTCACACTACATTCACACTCACTCACACTACACTCACACTCACACTCACACTACATTCACACTCACTCACACTACACTCACACTCATACTACACTCACACTCACACTCATGCTACACTCACACCCACACCCACACTCACACTACACACACTCACACTACATTCACACTCACACTCACACTACACTCACACCTGCACTACACTCACTCACACTCACACTACACTCACTCACACTCACACTACACTCACTCACACTCACACTTACACTCACACTCACACTTACACTCACACTCACACACTCACTCTCCACACATTCATCTTCATGAAAAGTTTGGGTCCTGATTAATCCGCATTTTTTTCCAAATGTTTGCTCGAAATAGAATTAATCACAGGCAGAACTTACAAATGTTCAGCTCATTTGTAAACTTCAATGGGTTTTTGAAAATGTATGCTATTGGCATAATGGAGCCGCAATGAGACAAGACTCACGGGTCTTTGTTGGGTTGCTCATGTCTCTGTATTAATACGGGGATTTTCAATTATCTGCCGTTAGACCACCTACAAAATGTTTCTTTCCAAAAAATTGAGGGAATTTTGGTCAAGGTCTGCCATTTCATCCTTCAGCACCATTGAACACAAACTCTGAATTTCAATGGTTGTATCCTTTATACATTGTTTATAAATTGGTAATATTTCTCTTCAAATAATAACCCTCATTTACTGATCTGTAGCTATCTTTTATAGAATCCTAAAATACGCGCTCCACATAAAAACCAAGGCAAAGTGTTCCCCCCAACCTACAAGCTTCCCTCCTCCATGACTTGGCAGACCATATGTGTATGATAATGATCTTCCTGCCACTGATACAATAGTTTTGAATTGAATTGTGTTTTTTTTAATCAGATGTTCATTCAAATCCCTATCCTCCCTTTTGTAGTTTTTCTATATTTAATATTTTATGGTTTTTATTTTTATTATTTTTCCAGTAAATAGTGGGGCACTGATAAATTACCATATATTTCAGCATATAAGTCAAGTCGTGACACCCTAAAAAATTTCTCAAAGGTGGGGGGTCAACTTGTACATTCGAAATACTTTTGAGATCTTAAATTCACCAAAAAGAACCAGATTGACAACAATTCAGTGTATAAGTCAATGCTGGAAGCACTTCCCCACCGCTGGTGCCGCTGCTCCCCAGCACCTCCCCACTACTGGGTGGCACCATAACTGCTCCTACCTGGGACCCTGAGGTCGTGGTCGCCATTCCTGCCTGGTAGGCTGAGGTTCCTGTTCCTGCCAGGAACATTATGCTGGTGCTCCAGCTCCCTGGCCATTGCCAAGGTGGTTTTTTTACTTACTTAATTTACAGCTTTGTTAATTGTGATTGGTGTGTTTTTTTTAAAAAAAAGGGTTGTTTCTGGGAGGTCCAGACAGCCTGAGAAATGGGGGTCGACTTATATACCGGAAAAAATATAAAACCATTAAAATGAGGCTAAAAAAGAGGGGTTGACCTATCTGCTGGATGACTTGTATAAATATAAATATACTTGTATAAATATACTTGTATAAAATATATGGTATGTGCTATTCTCCCAACAGTTAAATTGGGATTGACTCCAGCACTGACCTGTTCTACACAGAGCTGCTTGAATCTCTTGACACTGGGTGCATCAAGTTCATGCAGCTAAATGATTGCCAATGGCACAACCACCAGGATGTGAGTTCACAGGGCATCCAACTCACCTTCAGTTCAAGATCTAAATTAATCTTCCTTTAAAGGACAGATGCAAAAACGTAACACATGCTTCATGTGATGAATTTTTAAATATAAAAATTAGACCTACAACACAGTAACAGGCCATTCTGGCCCACAAGCCCTTGCTACCCAAAAACACCAATATGTTTTTGAAGGGTGGGAAGAAACTAGAGCACCCAGAAGAACCCTTGCAGATACAGAGAGAACATACAAACTCGTTATAGGCAGCACTGGATTCGAATCCGTGCTGCTGGCACTGTAATAGCATTACACTAAATGATCCTGACTTTTGAAAATCTCAATCATCCAAGTCCACGATCTGCCTAAAAAATGTGGAATTATGTTTGGTACGCTTAAATAATTGAGGAATGTCATTTGAAGGACCTTTTCTGGAAATGGTTAGGTTCAGTCTTCTACAAATATGTGAGTTGTGATTCTGCAGAAAGGATTTTCAGTTATTAATGATGTGTCAGACAACCATCTGTAGCTAGACAAGGTGAAAATGTTCACTGCAACAATACCATTGCACTATGCTCAACAACGAAGTTCCCTTGGCACCTTCCCCAGCACAATAAAATGTTACTACACTTGTACTAGTTTGAACCATTTTTGTTTTCGCATCATCTCTTTGCAGGAAGCCTGAACAGAAAACATTTAAAAAAGATGCCCTTTGACCAAAACATGACAACTATTTTGTTGTTGTTGCTGCTGGACCACCACTGTAAACGCATCATTCTGCCTCCTTCATGGACTCTTGACACTACGTTTGCTTTTATTTTATGGCAAACTTACACTGCTGCAATTGTACCTTCCCTTTTAAGATTTGCAGCCATCTTTAAATCTGCTATATCATCTGTTTCTGTGACTTGCATGCAGCCAACATCTGCATAATCAATACAAAAACTGCTGAATGATTATTTAGCTGCAGTAATATTCATTCAATTAGAGATACATGGGGATATTAGCTTTGCTGACCCATTTCTGGTGCATCACCACAGTACCCTTATTGAAGAAGTACCATCCATTTCCTAAAATTATGCAAATGCTCACATTTAGTAGCTGAAATCAGACACAATTTATGTATCTATACTGCATTGTCCTTTCATGGATGGGTATGCACTTTGTCTGAACTTTCATCAACCATTAACTACATTACATTTTACAACGGGCAATCCATTAATAATTACAGTATGCTCCTTTTAGGACTGGTTGCATCTCCACCATTTTAACTTATCACATTGAGACTGGCATTAAGAGCTCTTACAGTGAATTTTAAAAATTTCTCTACTCTTAGCACGGCCATACATGATACTTTAGTCAATGATTCCTAGGATTATACACAAATACTTTATTTTTCCATTTTGTTTATCTTAAAATAATGAGTGTCTCAGTACAACATAAATTGACCCTGCCTGGCCTTTTAACATTCAAGCTATTGAGAGGATTTCATCATCTAGTTTCAGCTGGTGTGGGAATTTGCTGATGATGAAGAGTTTATTGTCATACACATTGTACAATGTACATCTGTGCCAAAATTATTACTTGCTACAGTTGTACAGGTAGTGGCAAAGAAGAACTATAATAGTAAGCTAACTGAAATAAATTAAAAGGGTGACAGATAATGTTGTGTTTGAATTGTATTTGATGTTTGCAATGGATGGGATGTCAGAGCCAAACTTATACCTCTCATTTTGTTCATTTTAGATTGGTCACAGTGTTTTAGCTACCGAAAGAAAATAGACACACACACCGAGAGCAGTTCAGTTTATACAAATGTTTATTACTAATTCAAAAGCTGATTTCACACTACAATATGCAAGCCCTTCCCAACTATACTTATCAACGCTTGGACTGGTCCCAACTGCCGAAGCGAGGCAACTTGTAGTAGGTTGTCAGGGCGCTGGTAGCAGCTTCTCCACCTCCCCCGACCGGGACGTTGCTCGGACTCTGGCTGTTCTTCCTTCTTGACAAGGGGTGTTCCCACCCCTCGGAGAGTCTAAACTTCAGCAGCAGGACCACAGACTTTTATACCCCAAAAACAATTAATCATGCACCCACTCCCTCTAACATTTGTCAGTCAAAATCAAAGCTGAGCATACTATTCTACAATTTAGAAGATTAATTATTATGGAGCAGGATGCTATGATATCCTGGTTTATCTCGTAGATACAAGGACTCATTAAAACTTCTTGAGCAAGACAGGTTGTGACCAATACGTCAATTTCAGAGTGTCGTATTTGACAACTGCTTTCCCTGGGCCTCACGGTGGAATTCCATTTCAAAGTGTATCTTCAGATAAGTCCCCATGGCTGAGTTTAATTACATCTGCTAGTTCTGAAAGTAAGGTGACCTGCGTGTGGACCCAGTGTCGTCAGTTCCACATAAGCAAAAAGCATCTGAGTACATGGTTTTAATCCTCCATTACATTCCACCCCTTGGTCACAATCTGTCATTTGCGAGGCCTAACCAGTATTTGAGTACAGAGGGAGCGAAAAAAGAGAAATCAAAACAACAATTACAAAGATAAGCAATGACGCGAGCAACCAACGGAGGATATTGTGGCCCACTCCCCCAAATGTAGCAGTTAGCCATGAGAAAGGATTCCAACCAAGGCTCAAATTATCCTTGTTGGCCACAATACCCAGATACTGGAGCTCACGAACAGATTTTGAAACATGCTGAACAATAACATATTTATATAAGCTGCACTTGAGGCTGGTGACCGAGGACTTCCTTGGTGTAATGCATCGGACCGTGTTTCCCACTGGGAACTCCCTTGGAACGTCCTCGACATTACAAATCCAATTGCTGGCATCAAAGCAGCTGTTAAGCCAGATCACCAGGAGTGTAAAATGGAGAACCTGGAACAAATAAGCCTGACACATGTCACTCACGATACCATAAGCGTTCAGTGTTTAAACAGACTAAATCATCCTGTCCCTCAATTGCTACCCACCGAGTGTTACCCTGGGCAGGTGTCACTATTACCCCTTTTACAGGAGGGCCACTACCTGGTGGTGCCACCCATACTTTTTGTCCAACATTCTCTAGTTCGGGGATGGGGGGCATTGACTGTTATTCCTCTGGAATAGGCTGTAATTCAGGAGCGTGAAGAAGTCGGTGGAAAGGTGTACCTCCTTTTAAAGGGCGATGATTCAAATTGTCGACTGCCTGCTGCAGCACATGGCACCATCCCTTCTGGGTCCCCAGTGATGTTAACAAATGAATTTGTTCCTTCAGTAAGCCGTTCATTTGTTCAACTAACCCGGCAGCCTGCGGGTAATAAGGAATATGGTGGACCCATAAAATACCGTTGTCATTTGCCCAATCACAGATTGCTTTCCCGGAGAAGTGCGAGCCATTATCAGAGTGAATCTCCTCTGGAACATCATAACGATAAATCAAATGGTTTTGTCCTTGGATAGTGCTAGCTTGGTCAGCCGTCTTGGTGGGAAAAGTAAAAACCAGGCCCGAAAAGGTGTCAACCATTACTAGGACGTAATATTTACCCATGCAGTCTAGCATGGGGCCTATGTAATCAATTTGCCAGACCGCAGCTGAGTGAGCACCCCGTTTTATTCGGCCATGCGGACCAGGTGGAACGGTATGGAACTTCACAAGCTGACATTCTGGGCATGTACATATGACCATGCGGACATCATCCTGATGGATGGATAAAGCATGTGTACGGGACCACATAGCTGATCCCTTCTCCCCCAAATGACCACTCTGTTCATGTGCCCATCGAGCCAGGGGGACGGTATCAGCACAGCTGATAGTGGCAAGCTGATCTGCTACTGCATTATGTTGAGCCATGTTAGTCGCCATATTGGTATGGGCATCAACGTGATAAACGGTTATCTCACGATGGTGGGAAGCATCCCACAACAGCTGCCACAACTCTTTGCCCCATACTGGGCGGTCATGTATCATCCAGTTGTTCTTTTGCAAATCAGGCATCCATACCACAAGTCCATTAGCCAAAGCCCAGGAATCAGTAAACAGGCGAAGAGGGTGATCATGGGGATCTAGTGGTAAAGTGACTGCCTTCAACTCAGCATACTGACTGGAGCCACCATCCCCCTCCTCCGATAACTGAGTTCCTGACCTAGGATGGTAAGCCACCTGTTCGTGTATGCGGCCCACCCCTTCAGGCCCTCTGGTCGCACGACTCTGAATATACCACTTCCATTTAACAATAGAAGACTGCTGAGCCCGCCGGATCTTTAGATTAGCATCATTAGCCAGGACCCAATTCATTATAGGAAGTGCAGGTCGCAATTGAACATCTGCATCACCTGTCATTCTTTCAGTCTCTAGCAGGGCCCAGTAACAGGCTAGTAACTGTTGTTCAAAAACAGAATAACGAGTGGCAGCCTCAGGCATGGTACGTGACCAGAATCCTAGTGGGACTCGGCGACCCTCTTGTTTCTGCCAGAGGCTCCAGGAGGCCACATCATCAATATAATGGTGAATTGAGAGGGAAGGCGATACTGGAAGGTGGGTGAAGGTATACTGGCGCCCCTTCCAGGTAAAGGCGAACTGATCCTGTGAGTCCTCAGCTATAAGAATACTGAAGAAGGCCTTAGCGAGATCAATGACAGCATACCATGTTCCTGAGTTCCCAGTAGCAATGTTTTCAATAAGAGTGACAATGTCCGGAACTGCTGAAGCAAGTGGTGGGGCATGTTTGTTCAAAAAACGATAATCAACTGTCATTCTCCAGGAGCCGTCCAGCTTCTGGACCGGCCAAACAGGGCTATTGAAGGGCGACGTTGCAGGCCTCACTACCCCTTCTTCTTTCAAAGCATCAATGGTGGCGGTAATCTCCTCCTGCCCTCCAGGGAGGCGATATTGCGGAATGCATACAGGTTTTGAGGGGGGTGGCACCACCACGGGATCCCACTTGGCCTGACCCACCACTAATCTTTTTGTAATAGTCCGAATTCCGAATGCAAACCCCCCTTGGCTAGTATTAAGGGCTGTACCGGCCAACATATTAATACCCAGAATACACTCGTCAGTGGCAGCTACCAACGCATGTAACCATATGGGGGAAGGGCCATCACCCACCGTGGCACGGACTTTTATTTCCTTTGCCAGGGTGATTGCCCCTCCCATTCCTTCTATTCGAAATGTGGGTCCGTTCCAGAGGTCGGGGTTACCAGGAATCACCGAGTGCTCTGCACCGGTGTCAACCAAAGCCAAGTATTGGCGATCATTACCCCCACCCCAGTGAATTGTTAATGGTATGTAGGGCCGCGGATCCCCGTGTGTGCGCCGTGTCTCGATGGAATAGACACGGGAATCCTGCCCACACCTTCAGGCTTCAGAAGGGTTCGGGGGTTTCCAGGACCACATGCTATTGTTATCCTTAAGAGCCTGTTTAACCCATTGTTGTACCTCATCACGGGTAACTGGGGCAGGAGAAGCTGACTCGATAGAAGCAGCAGTGGGAGCAGAAGGCACAGCTGGGCCGGGAGGACCCAGCATCTGGGGATGATGTTCCCCTGCCTTCCTCTTATAAAGGGCATACAAGACTGCAGTAGGTTTCCCATCAATATCACTTTTAGGTACGCCTAACTTTAACAAAGTTAGAAAAAGCTCTTTTCTGGTCAGTCCATTATTAACAGCAGCCCCTCTCCTTTCATCCTGTCTGTCTGCTTTAACCTGGGTTGTACGTGAGTGGATTTTACCTCCCAACTCCAGTTCCTGGAGTCCAGATAGGGCGTGCACCGCCTCAGATACGAGGTGCCCAATTAGCGGACTAGTTACAGACAGGACCAGTCCCCGTATAGTAGGTTGGGCTGAACGAACCAATCGGGTATGCATTCCAGCTGTGAATAATTCTTCATCAGGGCTCCCCCCATGCATCCACAGCCTCAGGCGCCCCGCATACAAAGCAGAGGCCACGGCCTGTTGGCGAATCACTGCTATACCCTCCTCTGGTGTGCCCCAATGGTTCTGCAAATGCAGATCCCAATCTACTGGTGACAGATACACCCGTAACAGGGCTTCTCCTAGAGTAGCAAGTAAATAGTCTACATCTCTCCTTCTGCCACGTAATTCAGCAGTGACTCGAATATCAGTAGTTAATGATCCTAACCCCAACAATTCCTCAGGGGTCAGATATATGCTACCTCCCCCTTGCTCCCAAACCCGCAGAAGCCAGGCCGCCAAAGTTTCTCCTGTCTTTTGCCTAAAACGATCTCCAATGGCGGCCAGCTCTTTTATAGTAAAGTCACGTATTGTTGTTGACTGCTCCCGACCCCTGTTACCACTCTGGCACATGGGAGGCTGCTGAGACCATCCCGTTGAGGGGGGAGCCCACCTAGCATAAGCAGGGGTTTGGGAGCCTTCCCCTGGGTCCGCTTGGGAGATCGGAGCACCGGTCCCTTCAGTTTCTACACTTACATCATCCCCCCTCTCGCCTTCATCTGCTTGGACAGTCCGCTGCCTTACGGGGCGGGCTTGAACAGCGGAGGGAGAGGGGAGTATGCCAGGCACATGCCGGGGGGTATCTGCATTATTACCATTATCATCATACCAGATATTCCCGTCCCAATCATCAATTACATCAGGATCATTGCCATTCCTTATCATGGCACGAATACGGTGTGGATCAGGTTCTACCCCTTGCTTTTCCTTATTCGCACAGAGCTGTTGCCGGAGTTTAATATTACGGCAAATTGTTTGAACATGCTTATCCTCCCATTCTTTGGCTCGATCCTGACTGGTGCTAACAATTTCGCTCATCATCGAGCAGCGCTGTCGCAGAGTCTCTACTTCCTCCTCTAGTTGTTTTCTCTTATGTTCAGACTTTACCTGCTGCTGAACTAATTCAACTTCACGCTGAACGGAGTGGCGTAAGGCTGTGGCCAGCAGCCAAAAACCGTCTGTCAGCGTCCCCCGTTTTTTTGGAAATTTACTTTCTCGGAGGAGAGTGGCAACCCGCTCTCCCAGAGGCACACTTAAGGGTTCTAACCTTTCATCCCAACTGATGGGTGGTCCCAACAAAGACAGGGTATTAGCCAGCATGCCAAACCCATCATCTTTGGAAGTCCATCCCGGAATCAAAAACTGCTCAGGGCTCACCTCTTTCTTTCGGCGAAACATCTTGAGACCAACCCTGCTCGCAGCGCCAATTGTCTTGGGTAAACTTATACCTCTCATTTTGTTCATTTTAGATTGGTCACAGTGTTTTAGCTACCGAAAGAAAATAGACACACACACCGAGAGCAGTTCAGTTTATACAAATGTTTATTACTAATTCAAAAGCTGATTTCACACTACAATATGCAAGCCCTTCCCAACTATACTTATCAACGCTTGGACTGGTCCCAACTGCCGAAGCGAGGCAACTTGTAGTAGGTTGTCAGGGCGCTGGTAGCAGCTTCTCCACCTCCCCCGACCGGGACGTTGCTCGGACTCTGGCTGTTCTTCCTTCTTGACAAGGGGTGTTCCCACCCCTCGGAGAGTCTAAACTTCAGCAGCAGGACCACAGACTTTTATACCCCAAAAACAATTAATCATGCACCCACTCCCTCTAACATTTGTCAGTCAAAATCAAAGCTGAGCATACTATTCTACAATTTAGAAGATTAATTATTATGGAGCAGGATGCTATGATATCCTGGTTTATCTCGTAGATACAAGGACTCATTAAAACTTCTTGAGCAAGACAGGTTGTGACCAATACGTCAATTTCAGAGTGTCGTATTTGACAACTGCTTTCCCTGGGCCTCACGGTGGAATTCCATTTCAAAGTGTATCTTCAGATAAGTCCCCATGGCTGAGTTTAATTACATCTGCTAGTTCTGAAAGTAAGGTGACCTGCGTGTGGACCCAGTGTCGTCAGTTCCACATAAGCAAAAAGCATCTGAGTACATGGTTTTAATCCTCCATTACAGATGTCAGAGCCAATTATGGGCCTGGCTATGGTTAGTACCTTCTACAGCTGGATCGAGGAAAGGCCTTCTAAAATATGGGCTCCCAGGAACTTGAAGTTTTTGACTCACTCCACCTTGTTCCCATCAATGTGGGCAGGTGTGTGGTCCCACCACCTTTCCTTCCTAAAATCAACAATAAACTCCTTGTCTTGGTGACGTTGAGAACCAAGCACCACACAACCAGATTCGCAATCTCCATTCTGTGTTCTGACTCATAATTTCCACTTATTCAGCCAATAACGGTGATGTCATCAGTGAATTTATAGATTGTGTTGGAGCTGAACTTGGCTAAATAGTCATGGGTGTACAGGGAATAGAGTGGGGGACTAAGCACGCAGTATCAGGGCGCCTAGTCAATAAGGAGGAGGTGATGTTGCTGATCCTCACTGATTGGGGTCTGCCGATAGGTATCCTGTTGCAGAAGGACAAACAGAGAACCAGGTCCTTTAGCTTGGCCATGAGTTTTGCTGGTCTGATAGTACTGAACATTGAGTTGTAGTCAATGAACAACAGCCTGACATCCATGTTTCTGTGTTCTAGGTGATCTAACACAGAGAATAGAGTTGGAATCTGCTCTGGACCTGTTGGGATGATAGGTGAACTGAAGTGATCCTTCCCAAGAAAAAGTTGATTTACATCATTACTAACCTCTCAAAGCATTTCATCTGGGTAGGCATCAGTGCACTAAGTCAATGGTCTACTTCAACTTGCTCTTCTTGGACACAAGAATAATGGAAATCCTTTTGAAGCAGGTGGGACCTCTGATTACTGTAGTGAGAGGTTGAAAATATCCTCAAAATCTCCAGCTAGTTGGTTCATGTTGATGTTAAGGACACAGCCAGATGCACCATATAGGCCGAGGATTCACTCTCCTGAAGGTCAATTTAATCTCAGCCTCCGAGTCTGGGAGCTGAGAGCCACGAAAGGCTCTGAGTGCTTGTTAGAGTTCTTGATGGTTTTCTCTTTGGAAGAGAGAATGGAAATAATTGAGCTCATCTGGAAGAGTTGTACTTCAATCGAAGATACAGCTTTGTTTCGCCATATAGCCCTGCTACAACTTTCTGGTGTCTGTCTGAGACTCCAGTTTGGTCTGGAATTGTCTCTTTGCATTGGTGATTTTAGAGATAAGGTCAGACTAATCATGACATGTTAAAAGTTCATGTTGAGGGTAAGAAGGGCTCCAAGAGGGCCTCAGGAGATGAAGGTTTCCAGATCGTATTGGAGGTTTGGACCTGGAGCTTGCATTGATGATGGTTTGAACTGTAGTCTGTGTGGCTGCAGATGAATACACTGACACTCGTTGTCTCTGAATGGACTCTCTTTTGATTCTCTTTCTCTTATTGTTAGGGGCATCAGGGAATGTTCATGGCAACTCTTTGTTTGCCTTAAGGAAGACAAAAGTTCAAGTATATCATGTATATTACATCCTTATGTATTATTACTTGAAAAGAAAAGGAGCCTTGCAATTAAAGTGAAGGACTGTGGGAATTCAGATTTAGAATTTTTTGTTCCTTAGCAAGCTTAGTGAACAAACATAGACACTGTAATTTTGGATTTAACCATAGATTGGTCAACTTTTAACTGTATATTGCCACTTAATTTCAACTTGGTACACATCTGATAGCACTGTAGATAAAGAAGCATTTTTCCTCCTTTCACACTCTGTAAAGTATGTGGAGAATTTTTATTTTTAAAGCAGCAGGTGTCAAATTCTGCATCTGTTTCTGTAATTATACTTAGGGTTGGGCCTATATTTTAGAATCATAACATTATTCATATTTTTGATGGGTGTTTTATTCTTTAAAGTAGTCAGCTTTTATTTTTCTGAACACCAACACAATCATTCCCCTGCACCAACTGAAATTGCATTAATTCTGGACAATGTGATTTCTTTCACTTGTTTACTTCTGAGTATTTCCATTCCTTGATCCTTGTTGTAAATAATTATGGGTCCAAAACCCAACTTTGAAGACATTATATATTCCAGAAATGATGCTTTGGGCACCAAGATATGACATTTTAGCCCTACCTCTAGAAATTGTTTACCTGCAGTCTTTTAAGATGCAAAAGTACTGAAACGACTATAGCAGTATTAATCTTCATTTCAGGAGACTGTTCATTTGCCATGTTCTGTGAATGATTGTTTCAGATTGCTTTCTACCACAAGTCTACAAAAAAATCTATCTTTAAAATGCTCCATTTTAAGTTTTCCATCATCTCTTTGCAGGAAACCCGAACAGCAGACATTTAAAAAGTATGTCTGTCACTTCGCATTTTGCATGCACCCTTGGTTTTCTGGTCCCTGAGATTAACTCAAATTGTTTTTTTCTTAAACAGTACTTTGTTAATCTTAATCCCTGTACTTTACTCTCTTTAGATTCACACTGTAATCATGAAAAGATGGATTGACAGAATACATTCTTAATCAGACAAATATATATTCTTCAAATTACTTGCTTTGAGCCATTGATTAATTTGAAATACATTCTTGTTGATATTTTGAATTTGGAAGATCTGCTGGAATGTAAATCAAGGAAGTGGCCTTCAATCATGTCTATCCTGCATGGTCTTGCTTAGGAGCAGTTAACATTTTCATTCACTTGGCAAACCTTCAAAGCCAGCCAAAATTGATTCACCTTGCAATGCTGAACGAATTAAATATCCTAAGAAATTGATATATATATTCAACAAAGACATATGTCTTGGGTAAATTATATGTTTCTTATTATTATGACCAGATTTTAACAATCTTGTTGTTGGTTAGATTGAAAAGATTCATATTGTGCTCTGTGTAACCAATTATCATCAAAATGGATCTAATGTTGATGCTATTTTATTGTGATAAATCCCACGTTTAATGCTGACACAGGAGTATTTGTGCCTATCAGCTGCAACAAAACAAAAAATTATATTCAGAATAATCTGACAAAGTTCAATATTTATGGACGTAGCGCAAATTTAGTGTGTTGGGGAATCAAAAAACACTTGCCTTGGTTTTTTTTGTTTACTTGCATTTCAGTTTTTAACTTTTAAGGATCGGTCGGTGCAAGTATCAGATGGGAGGTAATATTTCGAACCATGCAATTTCCTCAATGTTATCACCTTCTTCATTATTTGCAACTCTGGCATTAAATCTCCACAAGTACAGCAGCTACGTGCAATAAGAGCAATAATAGGCTCGATCTGATTCAAAAAGGATGAAGATAATTGATGTGAAATGGTTTGGCGGGTGGAGGTGGGAAATGTTCTTCCAACAACTTAAGTTTACAGCGGTCCTTTAAAGTTCAGAATAAACCCCAAAGTGCTTCATGAATGATGTGGGAGAAATAAATATTGAGCCAGATAAAGGAATGGGAGGATCGATCAATAAGATTTGTTAGGGAGGAAAGAAAATAATGAAGAAAAGGGCAGCACGGTTAACATTATGCTAAGTGCAACACTGTTACAGCGCTAGCATCCCAGGTTTGAGTCTGGTGCCATCTGTGAGGAGTTTGTACATTCTCCCTGCTTCTATGTGGGTTTCGACCAGGTGCTATGGTTTCCTCCCCACTGTTCAAAACATACAGGGTTGTAGGTTAATTGGGGTATTTGGGCGTCATGGGCTCATGGCTCGAGAGGGTCCATTACTCTGCTGTATGTGTGTCTAAATTTAAATTTAAAAGGATTGAAGAATCCCCTTTCTCATTAATTGAAGAAAATAGAAGCTACAGAAAGCAATGATGGATTGAAAAGTGAGGAAAGATGGTGACATTTGGGGGTGGAAGCCAGAAAATACATGTGAACATGCAGATTATAATTTCTTCTTATAATCTTGGTGTAATTTGAACTAGCAATCTGGGGTTTCTTCATCTGATCAATTTGGAAGTGAGTGGACATCATTCTGAAGAGGAATGGCGGATTGGTTCTTCACTGGTGAGAGTGAATATTTACTTGAAGATATTCAGTCTCAATTTTTAAGTTGTTAAATTTATCAGTTTCACTCTTGCAATCACTCGCAAGCACAAAAGGTTTATCACTTTCTTTTATAGCACTGAACATCTAAAATTAAATGTGAAGTGAGGATAAGATTGTGTCCAAAAAATTCTGCTTATTCCCAAGGTAGCATAACCAGATATTAAAGCAACAGCTCACCATGGCATGTTCTGATTTTTATTTATAGATATAAACTGAAAATCAAAAGAGCAGCTTTCTCATCTCAAAGGCCTTCCATTTTAATTCATCAATATTGATGATATCATTGTGAATGGATAGCACAATGAAATCTATATATGCAGATGTGTGAAAATGGAATAAAACTCTTAGCATGTATACTTAAGTAAATTGGGTATTTACCAATGTTTTTAACTCAAAGAGGTGATTTCTGGGAGGATGGAGCACCTCCAGAGATTTGCATCATCACCCCACCCCTCAAACCTTAATCAAAGGTTCCTCCAATGTCTGTCAGTCACCACTGTGTTAAAATTTATAATTAGTATAAATCTAAATGTTCAAGAGGAAAATCATGTTAAGATAAAATGAGGTGACTCCTATATACAAGGTAGATGGATTTTCACACAGATAGGGGAATTTTAGTTTACATAATGACAAGTTTTAAAGCAATGGAAATGCCAACTTGTTTTTATGTTATTCCAGTTAATTCAATTTGCTGTTGGACTATAATTACATCATATACATTTTTACATTGAAATGTAGAGATACAGCACGGTAGCAGGCCCTTCCGGCTCATAAGCCAGTGCTGCCCAAATACCCCCAATTACCATGTTCCCAAATACCCAATTTCCTTAAATATACGTGTTAAGAATTGTATTCCATTTTCAGGGTGGGAGGAGACCTATGCAGACACAGAGAGAATGCGCCAACTCCTGTCAGACAGTGCCTGATTTGAACCCCGAGTCGCTGACGCTGTAATAGTGTTGAGCTAATGGCTTTGCCAACTGTGCTGCCTGATAGAAAATGATCAATTTTTAGTTGCTAATTTCAATGAGAAAGAATCAGTTAAAGATATTTGCATGATCATATCAGCACTTTTAAATGAAAAATACTTGGAGAGTGGTTAAAGTTACAGAGATTTTATCATCCTGATGGAAAAAAAAACAGGGAAAAAGATTGACGATAAATAGGATAAATAAGAAGGCAGCGGATGTTGGATCCTAATGCAGAAGACAAATTGCTGGAGAAACTCAGCTGCTTATGCAGAAAGTAAAAGGTAACTGGTGTTTCGGGCCTGAGCCTTTCTTCAGGAGTGTTGAATATCAGGCAGGTTGCTGATTAAAAATGTAAGGGAGAGGGAGAGGGAGAGGAAGGAGGAGGAGAAGGGGAGGAGCACAGGCTAATAGGTGGATACAGGTCTGAGGGTGGTGAGGCTGTCTCCCTCCCTCCAGCTTCCTACTTTCTTTTCCCATCTTTCTTGGTCCTCTCACTTCTCAGCTTCTTTCACTTTTTCACACTCACAGCTGTATCCATCTGTAAGCCCTTGTTCCTGCCCCTTCCCCCTCCCCAACCTTCTTATTCAGGCACCTGAAGAATGGTCAAGGCCTGAAATGCCAACTACCTTTTGCTTTCTATGGATGCTGCATGACTTTTGTGTCCTGTGATACACAAGGTTAGATTACACAGGACAGCAATTTTTTCAAAAGGTTTGCTTCCTGAAAATAAATTGAGGATTAAGATAAACAACCTCAAGCTGAACACAAAGATACTTTCAGATTTGCTGTATCACTTAGGAAGTTAAATTAACTTTTATTGAATTTAATCGCATAACGTACAGTACAACTCTGATTATCCGAAATGGTTGGGACCAGACTTATGTTGTTGGATAAACATTTTTTTTGGAGAACTGGTCATTTTTTAAAAATAGCCCAGTAGCAACACCAAATCATTTGTAACAGTGTTTAAACAGCAACAAACAAAAAAGGAAGGCTTTTTAAGCATTAAAATAATGTTTAATTCTCACCAAAAAAACCTCTGGCCATTGCCAGGTACCAATAACTCCTCCCCACTGAGGTCCCTGCTGTTGCCAGGAGCCCAAGGTTCCCACTGCCGCCGGGAGCCTGAGGTCTGCACTCCTGCCAGGAGCCCGAAGTCTGCGCTCCTGCCAGGAGCCCAAGGTCCCCATTGTCACCGGGTGCCTGAGGTCTGCTCTCCTGCCAGGAGCCTGAGATCCCTGATGTCACCAGGGCCTGAGGTCCCCGCTGCTGTCAGGAGCCTGAGGTCTGTGCTCCTGCCGGGACCCCGAGGTCCCTGGTATCACTGGGATCCTAAGGTCCCTGGTGTCACTGGCAGCTTGAGGTCCCCAGTCAGTTCGGCTTCAAAAAACATTCAGAAAAATGAGGATTTCTGATCTTTTTCGGATATCCCATTTATCCGAAATGTAAAAATAAATTTTATAAATAAGGACTTCAGAGAACCTGATTACAGATAATTGGAGTTGTACTGCATCTCTGAGCCAGGCTCTCAGGTTGACTACACATGTTGCACAACAAATATGAAGAGCCCACGGTCACCAATTTTATAATGGAAGTAGAGCTCATCGGCTTTCTTAATAAGTGCAGTCATGCTGAGCCTTAGGTGTATATTCGCCACAAATATAACACAATGTATCACAGATGTTGTGACATTGACGAGACATTTCTGCTGTACTGAATCTTCCTGAAGACAATAAATGCTATTGTTAAGTACACTCACTATGCTATTGCTTGAAGAACATGTGGATCAACATGCATTCAATCTATATCAATGTAATGCATAACATTTGTACATGTGAGCTGCTTTTATAGCCTGTCTGCATCTATCCTGACTATACCCAGGTCTAAGACAACATTTGCAAAGCACCTGCACTGAGTTCATGCGCAGGCATGCTTGCACTGACCACAACAGCTTGCTTTATAGGTAATATTCGAGTCAACTTAAGGTATGACAAGAAATCAGAAAAATATGTTATATCTAAAAAGTGATATGTGATAGGAAAATTTTAAGGTGAACTTCGTGATCAGCAGGCAAATATTCATAAAATATACCCAAAAGTTGGGCTCCTGGCAGGAAGCAAAATTTTTGCTGTCCAGGTCTGAGTAGAGATGCAACACCAACCAATATCAGGAGACTATTACAATGAGCAATGATAATTCCAATTAATTTACAGCAGAAGAGGATTCATTTGATTTTTTAAATACATTTCTCCTTATAACAAGCCTTATCTGAGTTAACGCTCATCTTAAAAATCCTAAATGGGTATCCAAGTATTTCACCACTTAAGGTGTTTAGCCAGTACACTACTATTGATTTTTAAAAGTAATTAAGGTTTTTATAGATTTAGAAATAGAATCCATCAGTCATATATTAAGTCCCCCTGTAATTTTAATTTTAAATTCATTGAGGTAGAAATTAAATGCTGTCAACCTTCCAAACTTTAAACTTTGTAGTTCGGCAGACTAAACAACCTGCCACCAACCAGCAGAAACGAAAGAGGTGATTATTTCAGGTGTAGTTAGGAGCAAGGAAAATGGGAGCATCAGAAGATCACACAGCTCCTCAAATCTGTCCTGCCATTCAATTTGATCATAGTTCTTTGCTTTTGGCCTCAGTTTCGCTTTGTGAATCACAGTTTGGAGTGCGCAGATGGCTATGAACTCTCACATTTCGTTTTGACCATTAAATAATATGTTCATATATCATTTATTAACATCTTTCTCTCTACCAGTCACAGAACAGCTGTTTGTTCTGAACATTTGGTCATTAAGCTGAGCAGTCCTCATGACCTATAGTTACAGGTAAAAATTTAGAATCGGAGCTCTGGCTCATCTAAGGTCTCCCCAGACACACACTACTTTCTGTCTGTTGGGGTTCTCCTGAGTATGCTTCCTTGATGCTCTAATTCAGGGGTGTCAAACTCAAATTCACGGAGGGCCAAAATTAAAAACTTGGACTAAGTCGAGGGCCGAACTAAATATTTATTGAACATTTTCAACAACATCTGCATGTTTTCTCTTCTTTCAACATATGTAATGTTAAACTTTTTCTTATTAAAATAAATGTTTAATAATAGTTTTGGATTAACTCTTTCCAGAAGCATTAACAAATGAGAAATAAAATATTCAATAAATAATATTTCTCTATAGAGGATTTGTCAAATGTTGCTAGTGTGCTGTCGAATAGTAAAATCTGAGGGCTATTGAGAATGTGGGAGAATAACATGATTCCTGAAACAATCAAATGGGTGACTGATTGTGGGCATGAACTCTAGCAGGGTTATTTGCCATGCCCTTTTTCCATTGGTACAGATATCCTTTGATTTACACTCTTTTCAAGTTTTATGCCTAACGAGCTTGTATCCAGGTGCAGGACCATTTTTAACCTGGAATATATTTATCACTGTGACATGAAACTATTGGAAGATCATTTTATCCTGAGATTAAAGTTCATAATACTTACTCAGGCCTGTGTGCGGGAGGGCGGGGTTTGCGGGCGATCAGGTTGGACAACAACAGTGCGGGGGCATCGGCTCTCGCTGCAGGGCGGCATCTCGGCGGATCAACGGCCCCGTCACCGTGAGTCGCGGATCGGCCTGCGGCAGGGAGGGGGAGTGGGCAACGGTCCTGGCGAGGTCAGGCCCGAGGCCTCCGGTTCCGGGCGCTGGGAAGCGGCCTTGGCTTCCCCTGACACCGGCCAGGCCCCAAAACCAGAGTCCATGGTGAGACCCTGCAACGTAAACAGAGGAGGTGGGGGCGATTAGCAGGCTGACGCCAATGCATTCTGGGATTTGTTGTATTACTGTGCATGTGCTATACTGGCGCGACAGCCAGCGGGCCACCTCTAATACATTTTTGAAATGATCTTGCGGGCCAAATATAATTATATCGCGGGCCAAATTTGGCCCGTGGACCAGAGTTTGACATGTGTGCTCTAATTCTTTACAAGGAACAAGTGTGGCTGCTCAAATTCTGGTGCCTCTCTCTCTCTCTCTCACCACACCAGGGCCTGATTTTATTCCTATCTACCAAGTTTTAACCCAAAATCCAGTTGGTTGCCTCACAGTGTATTATTTTGTGCAGATTAATCTGCTTATGCAGATTAAATTCCATCTTCCTGTTTTGTCGGTTTCTATCACATATCTGCCTCTGTCTCCCAATTCCACCCTGCCCTTGCCCACTCAGCTCTATTTGCCCATCATTCTCATCCCTTCTCAGTCCGCCTTATGATCATCACTATCACCAATATATGTTTCATCATTAACATATAGTCAAGTCAAGTTTATTGTCATCTGATTGTACCAGTCCAACCCAACGAAACAGCGTTCTCTCATTCTCAGTGCAAAACACAACCAGACAGAACACACATACAGGCAAACAATACATATGCAAGACAAGTATTTCATCTATACAAATAAATAAATTAGTAAATATTGTTTTGTGCATATGAGAATCTTGGATGGTTAATGTGAGTAGTTCCTTTGGTCGTTCCAGCATTTTCACTGCCCGTGGGAAGAAGCTGTTTCTCAGCCTGGTGGTGGTAGCTCTGATGCTCCTGTATCTCTTTCCTGATGGGAACAGCTGAAAGATACTGTGTGCTTGGTGGAAGGGGTCCTCAATGATTTTGCACGCCCTCTTCAGACAACGATCTCAGTAGATCATTTTGATTGGTGGGGGGGGGGGGGGGAGGAGGAGACTCCAGTGATCCTCTCTGCTGCTCTTATGCTCTTGAGTGTCCATGATAGGTTCTAAGTTTGGTGCTCTCCATTCTCTCAAACAGAATTGTTGATGTATAATGGAGGGTGGTCGTTTCTGGTCCTCCAGAAGTCCATGATCATCTCCTTTGTCTTTTCCATGTTGAGACTCAGGTTTTTACTTTTGTACCATTTCACGAGATTTTCCACCTCTTTCCTGCAGTGTGACTTATTGTTGTTGATGACGTAAACTACTTTTGTCTCATCTGCAAACTTGATGACACTGTTGAAGCTGGAGTTGTGGGTCAGTAGCATGAAAAGGAGCAACAGCTCTGAGGTGCGCCTATCCATGATGGTGCTTGACATTCTGCTACTGACCCGGACAGACTGTGGTCTTTCCATTAGGAAGTCCAGGATCTAGTTACAAGGAGGGGTGTTGAGTCCCAGCAAGGACAGCTTCTCCACCATCCTCAGGGATGGATTGTATTAAACGCCGAGCTGAAGTCAATGAACAGCATATGAGACATCATTCTCCAGGTGGGCCAGGACAGAGTGAAGCAGCAAGGCTATAGCATCGTCTGTGGAATGGTTTCTTCTTTAGGTGAATTGAAATGGGTCCTGCATCTCTGGGAGGTGTTTTTTTTAAGCTTTCTTTTAACTTTATTGAAGTTCAAATTCATTGTCATCTGATTGTACATCTACAACCCAATGAAACACCGTACAGGACACCCTACACACAAACCACATGTATACGTAGTGATACAAAATAAATGTAAAAATAGTTTTCAGGTTTCTAGGATTGTTCAATAGTGTCACTGACAGCAGGAAGAAGCTGTTTGGAATCCTGGTTTTTAATGCTCCTGTAATTTTTCTTTGAAAGTGGTATCTCAAAGATCCTGTGGGCTGGATTGTAAGGGTCCTCAATGATACCCTGAATCCTTTTTATGTACCGCTTCTGGGAGGTGTGTTTGATGCTATCTTTAACCTGGCGCTTAAAGCATTTCATAATGATAGAGGTTTGTGTCACAGGGCGGTAGTCATTGAGGCCTATTATTGTCATCTTCTCGAGTACCAGGATAATGGTAGCTATCTTGAATCCTGTGGGAACAATAGATTGCTGCAGTGAAGTGTGAAAGATGTCTGTGAAGACCTCTTGTCAATTGGTCTGCACAGTCCTTCAGTATCCGACCAGATATGTGGTCTGGTCCCACTGCCTTGTGTGGGTTCTCCTCAACTTGGCCACAGCTATGCAGGGAGCCCTACTCATCAGGAGAACATGGAGCTTTCTTTGGTGTCACCCTGTTCTTCTCATCAAACTGTGCACAAAAGATGTTCAGTCTGTCTGGAAGGGAGGTGTCATTGTCCTTAACTCACAAGGTTGTCTTGTGATCCGTTATAGTCTTGATCCCTTACCACATGTGGCTCGTGCTGCCAGTGTTGGAAGCTGTCCGTGGATCTCCTGTACATGCCCCTGCTTTGCCTTCAGGATTGCCATTCTGCACCCTGTCCTGAAGGCAGCATCACAAACTCTGATGTGGGCCTGGACCTCTGCATTCTTCCATGGCTTCTGGTTAGCCCTGTAGTGAGGCATTTGATCTCGGTGTCATCCTCAATGCATTTGCTGATGTAGCCAGTCACTGAGCTTGTGTACTCTTCGATGTACAGTAAAATCCCCTTCATCAATCCCCTTGGTACAAAACTGGTCACAGATCTCCAATCACAAAAGCAACCCTTGTGATCGTGCTCTATCTCCTCCCATCAGTTTTGAATTCAATTTGTCAACTTTCTTGGATCCCATGGGGTCCCACCTTTATGACCAGACTAAATTTATTCAATACATTGCAATATTACTGGAATCTTGTTTCAAAGAACAGGTTATCTCAAGGTTGATTCAGTGTTAATCTTGTCATTTACAGATGTGAATTCTGTGCCATAAAGAGGGAAGACTTCTATTTCATTATTCAGCAGGAGGTACATTTATACTGTATACTAATATAATTTTTTTCTTTTATTGATAGAATTAAGTCTGGTTGCTATGATGATAATTGGAAGAGGAGGACCATCTCACAACCCAAGTGAGTAAATATCTGAGATTTTGAACACAGACTATCCTTATCTGAAGGAAGATTTTATTACCATTGCATCAAAGGGACCACAGATGTATTTAGGGATCTGAGAGCATATTATTAACTTTTTGAGAATGCTGGATAATCCTTTACTGCTAATGTGTTGGAGTAATTACAGCTTTTTTGATTCGGTATCAGTGCAATGAATTTAATTGAGTAATATTAAGAATTGTTTCAGCTCCAACTTGTGCAATGATAACAGCAGGAAAAGGATAATATGGATTATGGCTAATTACATGCAATAAAATGCACTGTGTTATCCGACAACAAATTCTAAATTGGAACACTGAAAATGACACAAAGTGATTTCACATGGAAAATGAAAAAAAGAGGGTTATCAAGTGCTGATCGGCACAATTAAGGAGGAGTGTCAGCACATGTTTTAAACAAAACTTTAAGCAATTTAGAAGCCAAAGGGCAAAGAGGTTTGTATAGGGACATCATTTGCCAGTCATTTTATAACTGTGTGCATTTGCAGGGCTAAAAACAGGTACAGAGTTTGGATGGAAAAGCCAACCAACCTTCTGAAGAAACATAACTATGAGCCAGTGTGAGGTTCACATTGATAATACAATGAGTGGTTGAGGTATTTAAGCCAAAGTGAAGATTTTAAACACATTGGGTCAGGCTGTACTGGCACTGACCCTGCCTCACATTTGTCTCTGTGACTGCACAGATCCTAATGTCATGGGATCCACTAAACTGGAGCCAAACAGGATGTGAGCTGACAACTAGGCCTCGGAGACACTTTAGATGGTTGGAGTGCACTTTAGTGATTTTAATGTATTTTAAAATAATTTTAAAGGGTATTCCCCTTGGTTTAGAATCAATTAAGTTCTGCAAAAACTTGAATATAAAATAAATGAAGAAAAATAAGCCATGATGTTAATTACTTTAATGAAGGTTGGTGAATCCACTGGGTGAATCAGGTAGATCTTTTATGGCTAGCATAAGACCAAGGGACCCCTTCCATTTAATATGATTCAAAACTAGCAGCAGAACTTGCAAAGAATCCAATGTGGAGCCAAAGGTGAGATGTGCCCACACATGGCCTCTCTCATGTTCCTAGCTTCCAAATTGCAAAGAGCAGGCATGGAAATTAAAAAAAAGTGCTGGTCCTCCGAGGGCAGATAAGTGGTAATCCTTCACAGAATCTTCACCCACACTCAATAATCTAGCCTAATGGATGAGAGAAGAATGAAGCAGTAAACACAATGATGGGTATGAAGTGGAAATGTCTTTTTGTTCAGTCATGGTGTGGCATACCAGACCAGCTGCTGTAGAAATTCCTAAAGACAATAGTATCTTCAAAACAATAATTTTTATTAATAACTTAATAATCTAACACTTCTTACTTAACTCTAAATTTAACTCTAACCTATTCCCACTATGCACAAATGTGTGTGTGTGTGCACAATCAGGTGTGTGTGTGTGTGTGCATGGGGGGCAAATCCAAACCCATTACAGTCCAGGCATAATTCTGAAGAGATGATTTTAAAGTTCAGTTTCAGAAAATGCTTGTGTTGAAACTCAGAGTCTCTAAAACTGTTGTTCAAAAGTTTTCAAACTCACAAATACCTTGTAGGTTTTTTTTCAGAGAATTGTTTCTTCATACAAATGATTTTCTCTCTTGCTTGGAGGTTTCAGAACTTATGTTTTCTTCCATGATGATTTCACAAACCCTGGCAAGGGTTACATGAAGTGGCCATGTGAAGATTGTGACAGAGTATATTGAGTATATAGATATGTTTTTGGGAGATAAATTGGGGGAAAGGTTTGTTAGAGTAGGTCACATATATTATTTGAAATACTGGAGCTCTGCTAATGCTAGACATATCAAGGCCTCAACAGCTTTTCCAAGAGCTTTGAAGAGTGCTCAAGAGACTTCACTAATGAATTGTTTACCAAAGGCAACTGATGAAAGAGAATGCTGGAGCCACTGCTGCCTGGAAGGAGAACTTGCTGTTGTAAGAGGATCATGTGGTTTTGTAAGCAGAGATAGTCAAACAGGCTTTCTGTGTGTGTGTGTGTGTGTGTGTGTGTGTGTGTGTGTGTGTGTGTGTGTGTGTGTGTGTGTGTGTGTGTGTGAGAGAGAGAGACACACACACACACACACACACACACACACACACACACACACATACACAGAGATCACTTGTACAGTGTTTCAGCCAGCAAGAGCAGCTGGGACTGGAACAGGACAAGCTGGCAAGAAGCCCCAGTTTGGAAGATGGCCTAGTCAAAGCCCTTGTGGTTCATGCGAGAGAAGAGGACTGGCTGTCTAACATTTCACTTGGAATAAGAGAAACAAAAAGGTACTCTGTGGTGACCTGAAAGAAAGAGGTTATCATCTGGAGAACCCTAAAGGGTCAAGTTTCATTAGCAAGACACTGAAGTGGCTGGTGGAAGTACATCAGTTGTTGATGTCCTGGAATAACAAATCTCTCTCTCTGAAAACTGACAAGAAGCTTGCTGAACCGTAACCATTTACCTTTTGAGCACCAAGACCTGATGAACTTTATAAAGGTTACTGTGCACAGTATAAGAACTGCCTGCAACCAGTGAACTTGGAGGAATAAGAACTGAGATTGGACTGTGAACCAAAGAACTTTTCTGAACTACACATACATTACATACACTCGCGCTTAGAATTAGAAGGGGGTAAAGTTAGATTAAGTAAGTTAGTGATAAGTAAAGTTTGATTCTATTTTCACGTTTAAAGATCATTAAAATCAACTTTTGTTTAAGTAACCATTTGTCTCGGTGAATATTGCTGCTGGGATTTGGGGTCCTCTAGGCTCATAACAAGATGGCCATGGTAAAACTGTCCTCTTTCAAAAAGACAGCTGAAGTGGCTTTTCTTTACCACTGATTTTGTGTATCTCTCATGATAAAGAGAATACAACAGGAACAGTACCTCTCTGACTGGAGGCTACTGGATCTCCGACCTCAGATGTTTCTTGGTGCAATGTTAAAGTGTCTTTTCTTGAGTGTCAAAATCACATGACATGACCTCATTGCTGACTTTGAAGTTTCTTCAAACCACTTCAGGCCTCTGGCCTGTCTGCAGAAGGTCATTGAAGCAAGGACTTGGTTGTTTGAACAGATGCCATCTCTATTATCTTAGTTTCAATGAAGAATCACTTCAATTTTTATGGCTGTTTATACAGCTTCAGCCAACAATGGTTTAGCAGACATTTTGACTTTCAAAATGGTTTCTGTGTGTGTCCCCATCCACCCACAAAGCCTTTTCTGAGAAATACATGTAATTTTCTTAAAGATTAATGATAACACAATTCTGTCAAACCAGAAGTTCAACATTTGACACACATAAATGTTATACCAGGAAATTAGATGGCTGGTGTGGTGGATCAACATGGTTCTTTCTAATTTCACCTTTCATTGGTTTGCCCTTACTTTTATCTACTCTATAGAAGTAGAACTTCATGCAGAACCATAACTGAACCTTCTTTAAGGAGCCCTCCTGTACACATTCTACAACCATCAGCCCACATTTAATCACTTGATCCTCTGTGGCCCCAGGACAGACTGCACATTCCAGTTCTCCTGACAATTCAGAATTTTTTTGGTTGCTTTATTTTCTGAGAAGAAAGACAACCCTATGGCCAACCTGACAAATGCTATTTTGCATAACTAAAGAATCTTAGTCCTTGTGGTCCAGTTCAACTTATACTCAACATTCATCATACTTGTCAAAAGTATCCTTTTCTCACACATATTTCCAACGTGACTAGCACATTCTTAAGAATAGTTTCATATTGCAGACCAAAAGTATAAAATTAATTTCCTCACTATTTATTCCTCTTCACAGCCTCTTATTCGAATGTAATTAGATTTTATAAATCATTGTGGCCTGCATAATCTTTGAGTTGAGTTTTAAATCTAGATCAAAAGTATTATGGAGACTGCTTATTTGGCACAATCACACATCTACCCTCCTCAGCCCTACATCATTCCCACTGCTGCTAAACTGTTCACTTGGTAACAATTATTTTGATTTATGTAATGCTGTCCTTGGCAATTTCTCTTCTTCCTCTCCCACAAAGCAGTTCATATTGGTGGACAAATAATCCAGAGGACTGAACCTTGAGCTCAAACCTTGAGTTTTTCAAGTTACCACATTCCCTATTATTCTCTAATATCCTTCAGGAATAAATCTGTCACCCTGGCCTTCCCCTGTGGCCACAGGAGGTGCCACACTTGCACCCTCATCTCCTCCTTTATCACAGTCCGGGGCCCCAAACAGACCTTTCAAGTGAAGCAACACCTCACTTGTGTATCTGCAGGATTGATTTACTGCATCGATTGATCCCTTTGTGGCCTTCTCTACTTAAGGAGAGACTGGGTGCAGGCTGGGAGATAACTTCGCTGAGCACCTTTGATCTGTCTGCATCAGTGAGAGGGGGGGGGATCTCCCAGTGGCCAACCATTTCAAATCAGCATCCCGCTCCTATACTCACATGTCTATCCCACCAAGACCACCTGTAAATTGGAGGGACAACACCTGATTTTTCTGTCTGGCCACTCTCCAGCCGAATGGCATTAATGTGACTTTTCCAATTTCTGTGAACATGCTCTTCTTTTACCCTCCCTTAACTTCCTCTTGTCGGCTGTCTACTCCCTTCCATTTCTATTCATATTGCCATCCCGCCTCCCTTTGCTGCTGTGCCCTCCCTCCCTTCTCCACCTATTACCTCCTGCCTTTGAGACTGTCCTCCTCCCCCTTACCCTTTTATTCAGACACCTGCCAACATTCTTCCATTTCTTGATGAAGGGCTCAAAAGGTTGGTTATATATCTTTACCTCCTATGGATGCTGCAGGACCTGCTGAGTTTCTCCAGCACTTTTTTGTATTTACTGCAATCAGAGTCTGCATACTTTCTTGTTCCGCTCTTACAATTGCTCATTTCATTATAATCTTAACGGAGATGTGAGAGTGAGCCACTTCTTCCATGCAATCAAAATAACTAATTGGGTAGAAAATGATTTTTACCATAAGTCCAACTATTGTCTAGCTGTTTGACTCTTGTATAATTTGATGCTGGATTCAGCTCACTGCAGTTTTTTCTGCTATTATTGTTGCTGAAATTTAATGTTGGCAGCAGCTGGTGGCCTTGATACATTCATAAAATGAGTATAGAAGGGAAAATACCATGGGTTCTGTGCACAAGGTTATACTCTTTAATGAAGTAGACTGCAGCAAGTTTTAAAAAATTCCTTCCCTTTTCAAATTGTGCAGATATAGGTTAGTAATGTACCAAAAGTTAGTAATTCTCACAAAACATTCATCTGGTATGTTCTTTTTTAAAGTTTCTTTTCTGATCTGATCTTTTCCTTAAGGTTGTTTAATGAATGATAATGTTTGCAAGTATTTAATGAAAGAAAGTGATTGAAGCCTCCACTTAAACTGACTCTGATGCATTTTTATCTTGCAAGTTTCATTGCTGTTTCTATTCAAGTATTGCCAAGGATCTGAAGGGAAGAAAATATAATTAGACACAAGGACCTACATTTTCTTACTTTTAAGCCTATAGATTTAGCCAGCTGGAGGATAGAAATAGAACCATGAGGAAAATCTTCCATTAATTTTCTCCCAGGGGCACAATATGTGCAGCCTGCAGTGACCACTGAAATACTGGCAGCTCTGAAATTGAGATTTATACAGAAGTTAGCATTTCAACCTTTCTGCTTGGTTCCTGCTTTTAAACTCTCACAGGATGATGAGCTTCCACTGGTGAGATTAGTACAGGGATACCTTGTATAACAGCATGGGTTTTGAAGTAACGTGGTTTATAATTTTAATATAGTAATAACCAAAAATGATTACATTTTTTTAATATTGCATTACCAGCAGTGGGGCCTTCATTCAATTTCATTATTGCTTAACTTGTTTTAGTATCGCTCTGAGTAGGAAGGCCATGGCTGCTCTGTAATATTTTAATTGTGTTGGATAAAAGTGCACCCTTACAAACAATATGAGTGGAAAAAGGAAATGCGATAAAGGTGATACATGTAATAAACATAACATTCAAAAAGAAACTGAAAATTATTAAGCAACATGAAGATGGTGCATCATTTGCGAAAATAGCATGAGACAAAGGCATGTTCAAACTCTAATCAAGAATAAAGATAAAATTAAAGGACATGGAATGGTAGCAGCATCTTGTGTTTCTAAAGGGATTGTTAGACATAGAAGTTCTCCAATGGAAAATATAGAATGTCTTTTAGTGATCTGGTTTGAAGATTGCAACCAGAAAAGAATTTCATTGTCAAATGACAATTCAAGCTAAAGCAACAAGCCTCTATTGGACATTAAAAGACAACAATGAAAACGAAAATGAAGGGGAAACTTTCTCAGCAAGTTGTGGTTGGTTTTACAACTTCAAAAAAATGCATGGGGCTCCATTAAGTTCAAATTACTGGCGAATCTGCGAGTGCCGATAATGATTCATCTGCAAGCTTTCCGACTGAACCAAAACAAGTGATTGACCAAGGAGGCTACAAAGATGAGAAAATTTTTAATGTTGATGAAGCTGGATTATTTTGGAAAAAGATGCCATGACAAACTTTTTTTTTAGCTGAAAAAGGAAAATTTTCAACCAGGCTATAAAGTTTTGGAAGACCGATTGATACTTTAATTTGGTGGAAATGAAGTGCCAATGAAAGAATTCACCTTAGATGAATTATCAATGTTTAATGGAAAAATCAACAATACTTGTGATGACCTTATGGATATAGAACCAAATTGAGAGAAACATTAGAGTTTGGCAAAAATTGCAAAATACTATTTGATGTTATAAAGATATTCATGATGAAAAATTACTAATGAAGTGCAAACTACATTAGACAGATATTTTCTTAAATAACCAATGTTCACTTATTGCCAATAAAGATCTTTGTCATTTTTCAGTTTTACATATCCCTTTTAAATATGTTATGCACATATTTGCATAAAAGTTCTAGGTAAAAGAATAAATAAATTATAGGATTGGAATGTATTACATTAAAGTACATTGTAATAATGCTTTGAACAGTGCTGTTTTCCATTACACAGAACATTTTGGAATGTATTAACCATGTTATACAAGGTATCCCTGTATTTATGGCCTATCCATAATTGCATTTGAGAAAGTGATGCTGAGAACATTACTGAAATGCAGTGGTTTATAGTAGGTATTGGGTCATTAATCCAATGCATCTAAACAGCTCATCAATGAATGTAACTACATTGCCACCAATCACCACTGCTTCTTGTCCAGGGGTCCTTTTCTACTTTATGATGTAGTTCTCTCACAATGGCATTTCCCTTGGAAAAGTCCCACTTCATCCACCTTGAGAAGAAGAAAGTAGAGGAACCTGAAGAACAGCTAAACAGAGAGGCCTAATTGGTCAGGTATTATGTCCAGTATAACATGAATATCTTCAGATACTGCACTTGGTTAACATACAGGTTTGAGGTCTCTTGTATGTGTATATTAACCAAGTGGGTTCAAATTTCAATTTATCCATTCAGAGATGGCCGAGATAGTCAAGCTCCCATGGTGATTCAGTACTGTAACTGTGTTATCTTCTTGTGGATCTGGAGTCCAACTTTATCAGGAGTCATGATTCATGTTCTTGCCTGTAGACTTCATGACTCAAAATGAGAGGAATGACTGACAGGCTTTTGGGGATAAAGAGGCCAGTTGTCTGAGTAATCATTGCATTTGTTGCATGTTTCTTGATATTGTATAAAAAAAGATCGAGTCCAATGATTGGCACCATAATGAAGGAAGAGGCCTCATAAGCTGAGACATTTGTTGGCATGAGCTTTAGGGAGTGCAGTTACAAGCAAGTTAGTAATGATGAGAGGGTGAGACCATGTATATTAAATATCATGAATCTTTGCTGTCCCTTGTGATGATGGTACTCACAAATTTCTCTTAAGTGAAGATTTTTTGTAGCTACAGCTGCTTTCTTATTACGGCGACTCAAATGAATAGATTGATAGCATAACTGCCTTGTTTCAATAATTGTGTCCCACACAAAACAAATGCAGGATGATCTACAATCACGTTGAAGTATTAACAGGAATATTTTGCAACTACATAATTGAATATTCTCGACTTTAACACTTCATTATCCACAGTTACCTCAAATGTATTTCCATCATGGAATAAAAAATAACTTTCAGACTATCTCTAAATGCTTATGGATCAGTTCTTTGTTGCTCAAAGACCCCAAGCATCTGTAAAATTTATACAGACCTTCAAGTTATCTGCAATCATCTGAATTCCAGAGGATTCAACTCCCTGATGAATTGCACGATATATTATTTTTTCCATGGAGCGAGCAAGAAAACGGACAACTGATAAATGATCTTTGATTCAAAGTCACCACAAATGAAGAATGCACTTCTCTAGAAGTGCTATAACACTTCCTCTGTTGTCAAGGGATTTGTGATAAAACATGATACGCAGCTCTTACTGCTTTTAATGTTTTTTGTTAACTGTTTTTGCCATGATTTAATGTTTGAGAATTGATAATCTTGTACATTTATGTTTTATATTGTCTATTATCATTTTATATGACATAGTCTTTGTAGTTTGTAAAAGCTTGCAGATGTTCTAAGGATTACTTTGTGCAATTGTTGAGCTTCAGTACAAGAATAAATAATTTCATTGACATGACGTTACATCAGCAATAGGAAAGCTGACGTGGGCCAGGTGCAGACTGTGAGAGTGGATCGAATTTTCAACGCAAGAAAATGAGGTCAGTAGCATAATTCTGGTTTAATCTTAAATAACAGTCAAGAAGCAAAGTCATTGAATTGTAATGAGCCACATTGGTTTCCCATTGGGGGGCAACATTGGACAAGTTACTGGACAGCAATGAAAGAGTCAAAAAGTCTGCAGAAGGACACAAGCTTATTGGGTCAAAGTCCTGTAGGCAAGGAGCAGTGCATCAATCAGAAATGAGAGTTGACGTGGATTAATCCATAGGGTATTCCCAAGTAATGCCTCAGTGTGAATGATCTACTATGGCTAGGTTAAGATAAGAAAGAGACGAAACAAGTAAGAGCACACCACTTACATGACTACACAAGAAAAGGAACAAGAAGAAGAGATATCTATCAATCTGTCTAAAGTTTGGGAGAGATCAAAGAGGTCAACGAGAAAATCAAGGCGGGCCTTCTCTGGAAGCTATATTGCTTTTTGTGATTGCGCCAGTGCAAACTGGTACTGGGCAGGTTGGTCTGTAACTTTGAAGCAGAGATAATAAATAAATACCAAAATGTCACGAGCAAGTGATTGGAATGAGTTATATGAGCGAGAAAGTTCTGAAAATATTGTTGCTCTTGCTGAACTTGGGAGTAGAGGATGTGGCCCCATGGAAGGTACAGCTTATCCAAATGAATAAATGTGTCCTGCAAATAGGAAGCATTTTACACCACAAATGGTGGAGGCCTTGATGGTGATTCCTTAGGTAGGGCATTGATCAAATAGATTATTGTTTTGATTTGAAGGTGTTGTTACAGGTCACCAATTCAGACAAGTTGTGAATATTCCATCAGATTTGAGAAATGTGGATAATCAAGGACCCTTAATGTCAGAAGGGGGTATCATTATTGCCACTGTTGATCTGTTGTACATACTCTCCATCTGAGGTGGGGTGACAAAAGGCAAAGGAGGAAAAACCCAACACCCAACCCCAACCAACCAATTTTCCCTTGCAACCGCTGCAATCGTGTCTGCCTGTCCCGCATCGGACTGGTCAGCCACAAACGAGCCTGCAGCTGACGTGGACTTTTTACCCCCTCCATAAATCTTCGTCCGCGAAGCCAAGCCAAAGAAGAAGACTCTCCATCTGCTCTTCTAGCCTTGATGTTGAAAAAGTTGGCTAGTTAAATTATGATGAACTTATGGAGAATAATGACACATATATAGAGTTGTTCATGTTGTCTCAGTCAGTTGGGACTTTGATGTGCAGGGCAGCTGCTTTAGCCCTCATCTGATTTTTCTGACATGTTCATGCAGTGATCAAGATGAGAAATAGGAATACTGGCAAATGGATATCTAAGCCCCAGGTTTTCAAATATTTTCTGACGCAACAAGACTGAAGAAATTTGGCTCCTAACTACATCCATCACATTTACTGCAAGCCAATGATCTGATTTACCCTCTTGGGCAAGCCAAAGGTCGAGTGCTGCCAACAGCACTCAAAAAACCAAACTTGCATTTGCTTAGATTGATGGTTTGAAGTGGTTGTATGTTGACTTTGATAAATGATGCCAAGATTCGATTCATGCAATCACTCTCTTCACATTAAGTGGATGGATTTAAATCTCTCGTTTAAAGTTTGCTGTTCTGCTGTTGAATGTTGAATTTCAACTGTTTACATCTACACTGACTGACGTAGTTGGATTTCTCTCTAGATTGTTGACATTTATGGAAATACTCAATTTGGGAAAGTATGTCCTAGTCATTCTGCAAGTTGCATTGAAGAAAATTGGGAAAGTGCCAATTTCTGTTTGTACTCATATTTACTTAAGGATTGGGCAAAGAGAATGAATTCATGGAGCTACATCTTCAGGCCTATATCTACACCAGACAGTAGTACACTTATTTAAGAGCAGTACACAGTCTGCTCTTACATGAATTGTGTACTTTGGTCACTTCAATTCAGCTCTGGTGCTCAAATTGCATTGCTTGGTTTAGGCTGATTTAAAGAAAGCTTGATAATTTAAGGTCATTCTAATTATTTGGATAACCAAGCCATTAAGCACTCATGCAATAAGATTCTCCTGGGAATACCCTCCAAACTAAATTGGTCTGTTACTCATAATAGGCCTCCAGTGAATACCTTTCTAACTATTCCATGAAAGTGACACATCAACTGAAAGAGCACAATGGATCTTGAGGGCTCGATGTTAATCCCTCAACATATCTCAGCAGGAGATGGAGGTTTGGGGTGGGGGGTGGTAGGAAGTGGGTGTACGCATGTTCTCTTCCAAACACTTGAGAGCGGTTTTAGATAGGTGAAAGGTAACCATGCACAAAAATGTGCATTAATTAGTAGCATTCATAAGTCTGCAGTAAATTTAGATGACACTGAGGCTCATACCATTAATTAGATTTCTTGGGAGCGCACAGTGGGATTGCTGCTGCCACAGGTTCGTTCTGTAACCCACAGCCAGGGTACCAGACCAAATCCCAGGGAAAGTTCCTCTCCTCCTCTTCCTTCTCGTGCTCCCAAAACTGACCAGGTGAATTGAACTGAATTGTTTAACCAGCTGCCATTCTCAACCCTATTTTTGGCTTAGGACTCTCCTCAAAGTTAATGGGTCCCCTTCCCTGTGAAGCAGTCCAGTTTTGGTTTATTCTGTTCCTCTCCCCTGGCGACTACATAAAAAGCATCAAAAATATTTATGTTACATGAGGTCAAACGAAAACCAGGCTTTTACTTATTTGTGCTGTGGGCCCAAGGAAGTTATAGGGCTCCCATTGAGAATGGCAAGCTACAGCAAGAAAGCTTTGTTCTGTGTGCTACCCAGGCATGTTCACCTATACTTAACTACAGAAGATTGTGCAAGAATAAAACAAGAATGTAAACAAAATTGTGTTAGTCAGACAAAATGCTAATTATAGAGACAAGTACAGTTAAACAGTGTAGGGGTATCATTTTTTTTAACCAATGAGAGGTCCATTTAAGAGTCTAATAAGAGCAGAAAAGAAACTGTCATTGAATCTGGAGGATCATGTTTTCAAGCAAATGTATCTTCCGCATGACTGAAAGAGAAGAACAGAGTGTGACCAGGGTGGGATGAGTCCTACAATATATTGGCAATTTTTCCATGCTAGCAAGAGATAAAGATGGAATTGGTGGAGTTGGCATTGGCTTGTGAGAAGGCAGAGTGGGGTTCAAAACTCTCCGCAGCTTCTTGCAGTTTTGGGCAGAGCAGTTCCTGTACAGGAACTGTGGTGCATATCAGAAAACAAAAACAGACTGTTGTCTAAATAAAAAGTCAGGGATAAGAAAATAAATTATTCAAATGTCAGCCTGATTATTTTCTTACTCCTGATGAAGGGCCCAGGCCTGAAATGTTGGTTACCTTTGACTTCCCATGGATGCTGTATGGCCTGTTGAGTTTCCCAGGCACGTGTATTTCATAAGACCACTAGAATTCTGGTTCTGCTGTTTGATGCAGGTTTCTGATGGTCAGTGTTGGTGTCAGATCAGCTTTGTTCAAGGATTGACAGGGCCACAGGCTGCAATGAATTGTTTCAATAACCTGTATTCAATTGTGTCCACCAGCTCTGACCTTATGGAGCTTTCCCGATTGGGTGAGTAGTCTGTTAGATTAATAGGCTACTGTAAATTATCTTTTGCCTAGGTAGCTGATGTGAAATTCATGAATTGTTAATAGGCATGCATGAGAGTAGAGATTTCTGGGAAATCAGGTTATATAGTGAGCTGTTATAGAAAGATAAAGAGGATCTGTGTCTTGTAAACCAGGGGTCATGAGTTCTTTCCTTGCTGGGACCTCATTTCTGTGAGGGGCACTGGACAAAGTGGCAGCTCTCTGTCTTCCTTATGGTAGACAAAGTATTTCAGGTATGTTACATTCTAAATGTAGCATTACATGACAATAATATAACCTTTAAATATGGAAAATATAGACATCACAATCAACCTATTTTGAATACTTCCAACATGTATTAGCATCAGGTATCCTACCTCCCTTCTCAATAACATGTGATTTAGATGATGAAATCCTCTAAGTAATATTGTGCAAAATTTTAGCAAAATTAACACCCAAATTAACAAAATGCACCATCTCAATTACAGGTTTTCATGAACTTTTCTTCATTAAGCTACCTAGTGTCAATGTCAACAAGACAATAGCAAATCAGAAGAGAAATTTAAAATCTACCTTTAAATATGTAATTTCTATATGTCATTCTTGAATCTGAAGGGATCAAGTCACAGAGTGAATCTCTTTATTGACGACAGTTCGGCATTTAACACAACATCCCCTCAAAACGAATTAGTAAACTCCAAGAACTAGGAGTTAACAACCCACTGTGTAATTGGATCCGGGATTTTTTCACCTCCAGACCACAATCAGTGAAGATTGGTTAGAACATCTCCTCCACAATCTCCATCAGTACCGGAGCACCAGAGCTGTGTTCTTAGCTCCCTGCTCTATTCACTTTACACCTATGACTGTGTGGTTCGATGCAACAATAACTTCATCTATAAATTTGCCGATGAAACCACGGTAGAGGGTTGTATAAAAGAAGGAGATGAGTCAGCACACAGGAGGGAGATTGAAAACTTGGATGAATGATGCACCAACAACAATGTCATCAGTGTCACCAAAACTAAGGAGCTGATTGTTGACTCCAGGAAAGGAAAGCCAGAGGTGTACAATCCAGTGATCATTGGGGAATCAGAGGTGGAGAGGGTGAGAAAATTTAAGTTTATGGGAATCACTTTCTCAGAGGATCTTTCCTGGACCCAACACACAAATGGTATCGTAAAGAAAGCATGTCAATGCCTCTATTTCCTCAGGAGTTTATGGAGATTTGGTATGACACCAGGAACCTTGGGAAATTTCTAAAGAGGTGTGGTGGAAAGTCTGTTGGCCAGCTGCATCATGGTATGGTATAAGGACACCAATACTCCTGAGCATAAAGCCCTCCAAAAAATACTGGACATAACCCAGGACATTACAGGCAAAACCTTCCCCACTAATGAGTACATCCACGGGGAACACTGCTGTCGGAGAACACCAGCTATCATCAAAGACCAACACCAGTTATCATCAAAGACCCACACCACCCAGCACATGCTATGTTCTCACTGCTGCTGGCTGTCAGGAAAGAGGTGTAGGTGCTATAAGACTTGCACCACCAGGTTCAGGAACAGCTGCTACCCCTCCATCATCAGACTCCTCAACGACAAACTCAATCAGATACTCATTTAAGGACTCTTGTGCACTTTATTGATTTTCTTTTCTTTTTAAATTTTCTCTGTATTGCACAGTCAGTTTGTTTACATTCATTATCTGTTTACAGTTCTTTATTTGTTTACACGTATATGCTGTGTACAGATTTTTGGATTGCACTACCAATTAGTGGTAATTCTGCCACACCGACAGGAGAAAAGAATCTCAGGGTTGTATGTGATGTCAAGTATGTACTCTGACAAGAAATCTGAAATCCAGGTGGATGTAATGTGATGTAGAGGAGGAAGGAGGCAGCTTCCCAAAACTCCCATGAAATTATTAAAAAAAAGGAAAAATAAAATATTCTACAAGAACCTATGTAGGAAGAAAAGGAAGAACTTACTTTTAAGGTAAAGATGTTGAATAAAAATCAGCAAATTCCAGTGATCTTGATCTCCCAGCAGGAAGAGGAATTTTTTAACGGAGGAGGGCCTACCTACAAGAAAAAGCGGGGAGTTGTAGCCTGTCCTGCCCCCCACGCAGATAGCCCGACGACTGGAGGAATGGTGGAGCGTCTTTGGCGTTGGGGCCAAGAGATGCTCTGGAAGCAGAAAGCAGGAGACTGAGCATGCACACTGTTGTGCACATGCGTGATATGCAGGATCACCGACAGCAGCAAGAAGAAGGAACTCTCTTCCAAAATGGTGATTTAGAAGGCAATCAAGAAATAGGAAAGGAAGATGAACTGGTAAATGCTATATAAGAGACTAAGGCTAAGAAAGTTATAGTACGTTAAAGAAAAATATACTAATGAAGATATAATTAAAGCACTTTTAAATAAAAATTAAAATGCAAATAAAAAATTGGATCATATTTTAAAGGTTATGACCAGATTAGGGGTAGAAATTGGGACTTTAAATGAAAGAGTGAATGAAGTGGAAGAAAAGGTTGATGAAACAACGGAAAGAGTGGTCAATGTGGAAAAAGAATTAAATGAATGGGCAAAGAAAAAGAAAAAAAGATGGGAAAAGATGGATTCTTTAGAAAATGTTAGTCGATGTAATAATGTTAAAAAAAGTGGGACTCAAAGAGGGAGAGGAGGGGAAACCCCCATTCGCTTCTTTCAAGAGTGGGTACCTAAAATTCTGGGAACACAAAATGTCAGAACCGATCTAGAAATTGACAAGGTATACAGATCTCCCTTCTCCTGTCCAGAACTGCATAAAAAAAACCACGCTCTATACTAACTAGATACACAAAATTCAAAGATCGCGAAGGAATATTAAAAGCAGCAGCAAAGGTGGCCAAGGAAAGAGAAGGAGATCCTCTCGAAATTGAAGGTGAAAAATATTTTTCTATCCAGACATTAGCACAGACAGGAATTTAATCCACTGAAAAGCACCCTTCAGAATCTGTGTGGCTCCAACCAGCTACTTTGAAAGTTATGATGCCAAATGGGCAAAATAGATGTATTACTGACATTGAAGTTGCAAAGAACCTTGTGAATAAGTTACCAACTCTGAAGAATATTTGAAGAGAATGAGATAACTTTATTGATCTTTTCATTTTAAAACATGGATAATGATAATTTATCTTCCTATTTATTTGTAATTGTTTGATATTAATCATTTGGAAAAAGAGTAATTTTTTTGCAATTGTTTCACCTGGGAATTGGAGGTGGTGGGGGTGGGGAGGTGTCCTCGCCTCTAGAATCTCTACATATGTGTTTAATGAGGGGGCTGGTGTTTAGTATATTTTATACTAAGGATGAGTGTAACCATTTAATAATGATATTTTTCTGTTTCTTTTTCTTTTTTCATACTTTTATCTTGGGAGGTGTCAATCATACTGAGTCCTATCTTGAAGTAAGGGAAATAGGTCTGTAAAGTGAGTGTGGTATGGGGGGAACAGAAAGATAGATTTTAAAACTTATAAAACTTTTTCTCTTAATGGAAATTATATATTTACTCAGACATTTAATTATAAAATTTTAAGGAATCTAAGTAATATGATATGTAATATTGTAAAATTGAATATAATGATTAATATGAGATGGAATAATGTAAAATTGAGTATAAGATGATAAGAGATAGAATGTAATCTGACAACATAATGTTGTAATTTTAACTGTCTTTTATATTCACGAAATTCATACTGACACCGACAAGACCTGGTAAAGTCAAGAAATACAGATTCCTCCAGTTTGGATGATAGTTTTAAGACATTTCTTTTTTTTCTTTCTGCCTTCTTTTTTGATTTCTTTTTGGGTATTTCTTATGTTACTTTTCTTCTTTTTCTATTTGAGGGTTTGATTAGATTTGGCTTTTAAAAGCCAACATTTAAGAGTGGGTTGTGTGCGAGTGCAGCGAAAAGACTGGAGACAACCGGCTGTGAGCTCGTTTAGCACAACTGATTTTCCTTGAAGTTAATGCTACAGCCTTTAAGGCCAACCCAAGCCCATCCCTCGTACGTAATTGCGTACGCATACTTCTGGTGTGTACTGGAAGAGAAGGACCAGCGACACCATCTTTGCCGCGGCTGCCCCGTTGACCGCGTGTGACCTGCGGGGCTGGTTCGCTGCTGCAATTATGTGTGCTGCCTCACAACCCACCCCCCCTCCCAGAACCAGCACCAGTGGTCTCATGTGGATGAGGTCTGCTGCTTCGATGGCCGACCTCTATGTATTGGTGGCGAGACCGTTACTGGCTCTGATCAAGTGTGCTGGTTTGAGGCGGTCCAGTGTGAAAAATTCCTCTCTGCCCCCAATGTTGAGAGTGAAAGTAGATGCATTTTACTAGAAAACCTTGTAGGGTCCCTTATAGGGATGCTGGAGGGGTGGCCTGTGCCCGCCCCTGCGAACAAACACATAGTCGCACGAGTTTAAGCCCACGGGGTAATTGAAAGGTGGGTGATAGCGTCGCGATGGTGGTGGGGGTGCAAGTGATCCCAATTTGTCTCTCAGTCTTTTCAGTACAATGGCAACGTCAGAGGCCTGACCTGGCAGTGAAGGGAGGAATTGGGACTGCAAGGGGCTTGCCAAAGACTAACTCTGCTGAGGAGGTCTTGAGGTCATCCTTCAGTGCTGTGCGGATACCGAGGAGGACCCATAGCAGTTCATCTACCCAATTTGGCCTCTACAGCTTTGCTATCAGTGCTGACTTAAGGTGGCGATGAAAACGTTCGACTAGTCCATTGGACTGGGTATGGTAGGCAATAGTGTGGTGTAGCTGGGTGCCCAGGAGTTTGGAGAGTTCATACCAAAGAGCAGAAGTAAATTGGGCTCCAATTTATGCTGGGACTCCAAAACAGGAGACCAAGGTGGAGAGGAAAGCTCTGGCACAAGTGTCAGGGGTAGTGTCTGGGATGGGGATGGCCTCCGGCCACTGGGTGAACCTGTCCACGATAGTGGACAGGAAGTGCGACCCTCGGGAGGCTGGCAAGGGGCCTACTATGTCAAGGTGGACATGCTGGAAACTGGGAGTCGGTGCGTCAAACTGTTGGAGGCAGGGTTTGGTGCGCCACTGGACGTTTGCAGTTTGGCAGCACATGCAGGTTTTCGTCCATTCACTAACCTGCTTGTGCAGCCTGTGTCAAATGAAATAGGATGATATCATCCATGCCATTATTCAGATGGAGGGATGGGAAAGGCCGTGTAGCGTGTCAAAATCTGTTCATCTCCATTGGGTGGAGGCAATTGGTCAGGGTTGTCCAGTGGAGACGTTGCAGAGCAAGGTCATGCCATTGGTGTCCAGTGGGAGTTCTTGGAGCTGCAGACTCATGGTCACTGTCCTGAAACTATGGGTCTCAGGATTGTATAGCTGGGCTCGAGCCAGGTCGAAGTAGCTGATGCCGTGTGATAGGGCATGAACAGCCAGCCTGGAGAGTGCATCGGTGACAACGTTCTCTTTACCTGAGAGGTGCCGGATGGAGGTAGCGAATTCCAAGATGTAAGATAAGTGCCACTGCTGGAAGGCAGACCATGGGTTGGAGGATTTTGAGAATGCAGACATCAATGGCTTGTGGTTCGTGTAGACTGTGAAAGGCCACCTCTCCAAGAAATAGCGGAAATGGCAGATGGCAAGGTAGAGGGCTAGCAGCTCTCTGTCGAATGCGCTGTACTTCAGTTCAGGCACTCACAGGTGACGGCTGAAAAAGGCGAAGGGCTTCCAGGTGTTGTTCATGAACTGCTTCAGAGCACCACCCACCACTGTGTTGGATGCGTCAACAGTGAGGGCTGTGGGCATGTCCGTGCATAGGTGGACGAGCATCGTTGTGGCAGCCAGGGCCTCCTTAGTATTTTGGGAAGCAGCCTGTGCCTTATCGGTCCAGTCAAGTTCTTTCTTGGAGTTTGACATGAACATGAAGAGTGGGCACATGATGCTGGAAGCTGCAGGGATGAACCTGTTGTAAAAATTCACCATACCCATGAATTCTTACAGACCCTTCAGTGTCGTCGGTCTAGCGAACTGTTGGATGGCCTTCATCTTGTCGGGTAAAGGAGTGGTGCCTTCTTTGGTAATTCTGTGGCCCAAGAAGTCACTTTCCTCAAGGCTAAACTGGCACTTCACCGGGTTGATGGTGAGGCCGTATTCAGCTAATCAGTTGAAAAGCTAGCAAAGGTGTGAGATGTGCTCCTCAAGAGTCTTGCTCATGATACACACTATCAATGACTCTTAAGACTGAGTGAGGAACAACAGGCTTTAATACAGATTAGATTTCAGCTGGCCCAACTCCATGTGCTCGAATGAATGGAAGGGGGCAGGGAGGTTGACCTTTATGGCCAGGTCACAGGAGGAGGGGTCAAGTCATCAGTGGGCAGACCAGCCACATGTACAGAGCAGCAACAGTATATACATATCATCATATTCACCCCCCTCTTTAAAAAAAATCCAGTCCTAGAGGGTCAAGTGGCTTCCTCTGCCTCTGTGACCTGTGTAGCTCCACCGGGGGTGTACTGGTCGACTCCATTGGTGGGTGGATATCTTGAGGCAGGCGGGGGGGTGGGAAGGCTGTTGCTGTAGGGGGTGGGGTCTGGTTGTTTGTGGGGGCGGTCATGGCGGTCAGCTCAGCAGGGTGAGGGTCTCGGGCATGTGGTGTGGGTGCCCGGGGGGTAACGATAGTCAATACCCTGTAGGGGCTGATGTGTGTGTATGTGGTGGTCAGGGCTGGGCGTGGGTGGGTGTCTCCGGCACGCACCAGGTTCCAAACAGGGGCTGTGTCCTCATGGCCATTGGGGTACTGGACGTAAGCCGTCCCGGAACTTACGTCATGCTGACATAAGCACATACGCGGTCTTCCGGTCTGCACCAGAAGGACTCGCGATGCCACCTTTACTGCAGCTGCCCCGCTGACTGCATATAACAAGCAGGGCCGTTTCGCCGCTGCAATTATGTAGGTCACCACAATATGTCAATATACTGTACATGAACTTGGAATGTGATTGCTTGTATGACTTGAAAAATTCAAAATAAATTTGCAAAAAAATTCTGAAATCTGAATCATCCACACCACACTGCTGAGTCACGAAAAACTCTGGCTAATAAAATCATGTCATAATCGTGACCAGCAGACTTCACTGCTCAGAGTTAAATCAGTCAATGTTTTAAAAATAAATAATGTTATTGTAACCAACTCCTTGAATTATTTTTCTAAATAAAACTATCTTGCCAAGTTTAAATGGCAGGCATTTCCAGAAATATGATAAAAATGGATTTTGAGAGACAGCTCTCTCAAGGCAGGGAGAGCCTTTGAGCAGTGCAGTGATGAAAGCTTTTTGTCTTGTGTGTTGTGCACTGTGTTGTAAAAGTACACCTTGTACATCTGGTGCTTTCAGACAAAGCGGGGAATTTTATCAAATTTCAGTGTAAAGAAGAGCCTGGAAGGACTAATACATCGAATAACCAGTTCCTACTGCCATGGCATGTTGTCATGAATGCTTCGATTGATAGAGAGGTGACAATCACACTGGCTTGTAACAGTAGAGTAGAAAATGCTGTAAATATCTAGCAGGCCAGGCAGCACCACTGGAGAGAGAAAATGTGTTTTTTTTCTGATGACATTAGAAGTGCTCTGGATAGGAGAGAGAAGAGATTGAATAAGGGAGAAAGAAAAAGAGTACAGGGTAACAATCTGAGACAATGGTTTACTCATGGATCACATGAAGGAGGTAGAAGCAGGCTGTGAGATGACATGACAATGTGGTTGTAATGGGATGGACTTCAGAGGAAGTGGGTCATTGACAGTTTGGGGAAAGAATGAGCTGCAGTTTATAATGGGGCCAGGGTGCAGAGTGAGTTATGTGGAGATATCAGGGAGCTGGCATTCAGCCTGCACAGGGTAGGGGTCAGTGTGCTGAATTACCACAGTTCCACCCTTGCCTGCAGTTTTAGTGACATTTGTTGGGTTGGTTTACAGTACACAAAATGCTGCAACTTTGGGGTGGGAGGTGGGAGAGGGTGGTGGGTTAGTGTTCGCAAGTGGGGTGGAAGAAGGAGCCCCACAAACCGTGGAGCTGGATCCTTATTGAACTGGGAATGTATGAGAGTAAAGCCGGGGTCTTTGCATGTTCAGAGTTGGAGAGGAGAATGTGTGAAAGGAGAGTGGAAGCACCAGTATCATTCTCTCGCCCGGGATATCAAAATAAGGAAATCATGTTTGCTCCCCTCCACAGACCCATTCTACAAAAGACTTGAAAGACCAAAAGAATTATGTCACAACTTACCTTAATGGAAGTAAAATCTTATTAATTGACTATTTCTGAAAGCTGCTTACAGTCACAGAGCTATACAACGCAGTGACTAGTCCGACAGCCAACTCGTCCAAGCTGACCAGGTTGCCTGTGTAAAGTTATTCACATTGGCCCTTATTCCTCTAACCCTTCTCTATCCATGTGCCTGTCTCAAAATCTTATAAATGTGGTAGTTATACCTGCCTCTCTAGCTTCCTGTGGCAGCTCTTTCCATATACTGTACTGTAAAATCCCCATTAACTGGAATTCAACAACTGGCAGCATCAAGAAAATGGAAAATAAATAGATGAAAAATATGAAAGTTTAAAATTGGGGCCTTCTTGTGTTCAGTTCACCAATCCATCCAGCACCCAATCTCAAGCCACCAGTAAACTTACTTAATCGGCATTAGTGCTGGATACCAGGGGTTTTACTATATATATTCCACCCTCTGAGTGAAAAAGTTGTCCTTCAGGTACCTTTTAAATCTTTCCCCTTTCAGCTCAAAAATGGCCTCTATTCACAACTCCTTTATTGCCGTGTGCAGTAGAAGTGCACTTTGAACTCCGCACAGACCTGGCAAGACCTGATCATTTTCCTGACGTCTTCCAGAGAGTAGGGCAGATTGCGCACCTTAACAAAATGAGCCATGTGAGTAATCCCTGGATGGCAGAGCTCATTATGCAGAGACCACAGTTGGCCGGTGTGTGCAGAGGCACAGCTTCCTCTGGATAAGGCATCTGGAGGGTCATTAAGGGCTCCTGACCAATTGGCAATGTCATAATTGTAGGTGGACAGTTCGATCCTCCACCTAGCAATCTTGTCATTCTTGATTTTGCCCCTCTTGACATTATTAAACATGAATGCAACCAAGCGCTGTTCAGTGAGGAGTATAAATCTTCTACCAGTCAGGTAGTGTCTCCAGTGCCTCACAACTTCTACAATGGCTTGAGCCTCCTTTTCCACCGATGGATTCCAGAGCTCATGGCCTTGTAATGCCCGTGAAAAAAATGCAATCAGCCTGCCCGCCTGGTTGATGGTAGCAGCCTGGGCTACACCCAAAGTGTTGCTTTCCATCTGGAAAGGTACATTCTCATCCACCGCATGCATGGCAGCTTTCACAATGTGGTTCTGGAGGTCATTAAAAGCCGTTTGAGCTTCAGCCGAGAGGGGGAAATTAGTGGATTTTAAGAGAGGGTGAACCTCATTAGCATATTGAGGGATCCACTGGGGCGGATTCCATAGACCAATTTGGCTGAAAAAGCTTGCAGGTCTTCTTTAGGTGCTGTGTGGATCCTGAGTAGGATCCAGGGAAGCTCATTCACCCAATTTGGGCCTTTCAGTCTGGCCATCAGAGCTTATTTCAGGTGCCTATGGAAGCGCTTCACTAGGCCATTTGACTGTTGGTGGTAGACTGTGGTGTGGTGCAGATGGGTCCCCAATGACCTGGCTGCGGTGGCCCACAGGCTCAATGTGAACTGGGATCCTCTGTCCAATGTGATGTGGGCTGGGATCCTGAAGCATGCTACCCAAGTTGCAACTAGGGCTCTGGCACAGAATTCAGTGGTAGTGTCTGTGAGGGGAACTGTCTCTGGCCATCTGGTGAAACAGTCCACCATGATGAAAGGTACCATATTCCCCATGATAATGGCAGTGGCCCTATAACATCAATGTGAATGTGATCAAATCTGCGGGTTGTGGGTTGGAACTGCTGCGGGGGGGGGGGGTGGGGGGGTGGGGGGCTTTGGTGTGTCTCTTGACCTTTGCTGTTTGACATTGTTTGCATTTTCTCGCCCAATAGCTACCCTGTTTTTTGAGGCCATGCCACATGAACTAACTAGATACCATGTGCACTGTGGTTCAAATTGAGAGGGGCACTAGGCCATGCAATGAGTCGAATACATGCCGTTTCCAGGCTGCCAGGATAATGGGCAGGGATGGCCGGTGGTCATGTCACAAAGGAGAGTCTGTTCACCTGGACACAAGGGTATGTCCTGCAGCTGCAGTCCTGAGACTGCCATCCTGTAGTTGTGTGTCTCCTCATTGCACCTCTGCTAGTTCTGAGTAGTTGATCCCCTGTGCCAATGTTTTGATGGTTGGCCTGGATAGAACATCTGCCCAAGACGTTGTCTTTACCGGAGATGTGCTGGATCGCTGTCGTAAACTCCGATATGTATGAAAGGTGCTGCTGCTGTCAGGCCGATCGGGGTCTGATTCCTTGGTGAATGCAAAGGTTAGAGGCTTGTGGTCGACAAAGGCAGTAAACAGTCAGCCTTCCAGAAAGTATCTAAAATACCGGATTGCCAGGCAGCTCTCTATCAAAAACACTGTTTTTCGACTCAGTGGTCTTAAATGCCTACTGAAGAAAGCCTGGGGCTTCCAGTATCCGTCCACAAGTTGTTTCAGTACCCTACCAACTGCAGTGTTCGATGTATCCACTGTGAGGACTGTTGGAACATCGGTCCTGGGGTGTACTAGCACGGCAGCATTTGCCAGGGCCTACTTTGTTTGGACGAAAGCTGCTTCACCCTCTGGGTTCCAGTGATGGCCTTCTTTTTACCTGACGTCAGGGTGAACAGTGGTCACATAATGCTGGCTGCTGATGGGAGGAAACGGTGGTAGAAGTTTGCCAAGCCCACAAATCCTACAGATCTTTGACTGCGGGGGGCCTGATGAACTTCTGGATGGCTTCTACTTTGTTCGGCAAGGACGTCGCACCATCCTTTGAAATCCTCTGGCCCAGGAAATCAATGGGCTTCCGCTCAAACTGGGTTAATGGTCAGTCTGAACTTTCTCAGTTGTGTGTACAGTTGGCAGAGGTAAGTGCTCCTTACGATTCCTGCTGGTGATCAGAATGTCATCAGGAATATGAATAGGAAATCCAAATCCCAGCCCACTGCATCCATAAGGCGCTGAAAAATCTGTGCAGCATTTTTATTAGTCCGAAAGGCATGTGTAGAAACTTGAAAAGGCCAAAAGGGCGATCAAAGCAATTTTATGGAAGTCTTCTGGCTGCACAGGGATTTGATGGTAGCCACATATCATGTCAACCTTTGAAAAGATGCGGGTTCCATGTAGGTTGGCTGTTAAGTCTTGGATGTGCGGTAGGGGTTAGCGGTCCAGTGTGGTGGCTTCGTTCAGCCATCTGTCGTCTCCACTTGGCCGCCAACCTCCAGCTGTCTTTTGCATGATATGTAACAGCAAGGCCCAGGAGCAGTCTGACCTGCGGACAATCGCAAGCTCTTCCATGCACCTGAACTCTTCTTTGGCCAGATGGAGCTTGTCTGGGGGTAGTCTTCTGGCCCTTGCACGCAGGTGTACCCCTTGAGTGATGATGTGGTGCCACATTCCATGCTTCAGCATAGTTGAGCTGAACTGCAATTTGAGCACTGATGGGAATTTGGCCAGGACCCTGCTGTACTCGTCGTTGGACAATGCAACTGACAGGTGCAGGAGAGATGGTCTGGCTTTCCTGAAAGGGAATGTTTGGAAAGGTTTGGCATGGACCAGCCTCCTGCCCTTCAGATCTACCAGCAAACTGAGGGCCCTTAGGAAATCTGGCCCCAGGAGCAGTTTTTCCACCACAGTCACGGTGAAGTCCCATGTAAACGTGTTGTTGCCAAGTTGTAGTTGGGCCTTGCATTGGTTGTAGGTCTGTATGGAGCTGTTGTTTGCGGCTCTCAAGGTGGGTCCACACTGCCTGTTGCTTGTATCTAGTACGGTGGGCAGGATGACGTTGATTTCTGCGCCCATGTCCATGAGCAAATGATGTATGGACATTTTGTCCCACATGTGCAGCAGGCTGTCTGGGTGGCCAGTCACCAAAGCCATCAGCGGTAGTTGGCCTGAATTGCGCAGGGTGGTTGGCAGTGGCGAACTTCTGTTCCCCATCTCTTGTGACAGAAACACCATTGGTCCTCTGCGTCCTTCATCTTCTGACAGGGTTGCTGACGCTCCTGTGTCCCATTGGGCTTGGCTTGCTGAAGGGTCCGTATTCTGGTTAACTGGCTGACGGCAGCTTTGTTCTACCTCTTGGTTCTCTAGAGGATGTCTGCTCTGGCTGCTACCTTCCGGGGGTCGCTGAAGTCTGCGTCTGCCAACATCAGCTGGATGTCATTGGGCAGTTGTTTGAGAAATGCCTGTTCGAACATGAGGCAGGGCTTGAGTCCCTCTGCCAGCACTAGCATTTTGTCCATTGGAGCTGACAGGGTCCTGTCTCCCAGGTACATCAGCCTGTCTGCTCTTTTGTGCCTAGAGAATCCAAAGGTGCTGAGGAGTAGCAATTTCAGCGCTGCATATTGTCCTTCCTCTGGTGGGGCATGGATGAAGTCATCTACCTGGGCAGTGGTTTCCTGATCCAAGGAGCTCACCACATGGAAATACTTTGTGGAGTCTGATGTTATTTGCCTGATCTGGAACTCTGCCTCCACTCAGCTGAACTAAGTGAAAGATCGCAGTGTCCAGAAGATAGGTAATTTTAATGCAATGGTGTTCACTGCTGCTGCATCCATAATGCTGGATCCAAAATAGACTGTTGGGATCACCAATGTAGCATTCGCACTAACAGAGCGAATAACGAGACCAGCAGTCGACAGGTTCGCTCCAAAGCTCGCTGATTTATTAATTGGTTCGCTGAGGATTTTTAAAGACGCAACCTTTTCCCACCGTTGGGAACTGAAAGTTGTGTCGCTGTCTGGCAGCTATTCAGATTTCCTTTGGGGAATGGGGAAGATGCCCGGGTTGCTCCAACCGCGCGCACATAACAATTGGAGTCGGTTCACCTGTACGCCAACCTCATTGGTTGTCACACCTGGTATTTTCACTGATCCGTCAATAACAACTGCAAACACATAACTATCAGGCTGGCTGGCTGGCGGTGGCCAGTGACTGCAGTCAACAATTGCTCATGTGACATGTTTCAATGAAACATGTATCATGTGCATTCATTGGCTACAAATTCAAATAAGTTCATTACTTGTTACAAATACTTGCTGCCTTCAGGTGATTCCCTTCAATGTAATTGTGGAGTTATTTAACGTTTTAGTTTTAATGAGGTAAAATTCAAGTACTACAAATAAAATTATTGAAAATTCCAAATTGCACAGCTCTAAACTGCTGAATTTTACAATTTGTTTTAAAAAAAATCTTAATACAGGACAGTTAAGGCATCCTGATAAAGCCAATACAGGACTGAAGTGCCAGTTGATGAAGTAGACTAAGACGATGTGGTCAAACAATAATCATGGCTTTTATTAGCAGAAACTCATGGTACAATAATGAAAGACAATAGGTGCATATATAGTTATACCCAAGGGGAGTGTCCTTAACAGTAGAGATAATGCACAGCCAATGTTAGTACAGCAAGGCTCGCCAGAGGGGAGACAGGCAGCTTGGCAGACTTTCACCACAGTCTCCCCCCGGCAGAAGAAGGGTTAAAATCAAAAGGACAGCTGCTAGGAAAGACTGAAACAAGCGATACATGGATACCATGTTTGGCCTTGAGATACTCTAACAGCCAAAATACGCCAGTATCTAGTAAGCAATCGAAATATAATGAGATGTTTTATGAATATGTCAGCCTATCAGGTTGTTTACGAATTCTGGTGCTTCGTCTCAAAACAGGTGGCTCCTTGGCAACCTTGGGAACTGGTACAGGTCCTGGGTCAGTACTGTGGGAAGGACTGACTTCTGGACCTGCTCCAGAATCGCCAGCATGAGGCAGTGGAGCCTCAGCATGGCCATCTGAAAGCTGACTAGGGGTCACAGGTTGGGGGGGGGGGGGAATGAGTCCAACCTCTCAGACTCACTCTGAGTAGGGGTGCGAGGAAGGGGCGAACCAGGCAAGGCCAGATCTCTTAGGGGTACAGTGTCAGTACTCCCGTCTGGGAATTTAACATGAGCGTAGTTGGGGTTAGTATGCAGTAGCTGAACTGGTTGGACTAGGGGGTCAGTTTTACACGCCCGAACGTGGCTCTTCAGCAGCACGGTTCCAGGCTCAGGTAAACTGGCTGGCCAGTCCATCACAGTTCCTGATTTCCTAGGAAAGGCAAACATACGTTCATGAGGTGTTTGATTTGTTGCAATACACAATAAAGACCAAATAGAATGTAATGCCTCAGGCAGCATCTCCTGCCACCAGGTAACAGGGTAACCCTGTGTTTTATAGCAAGATTAACATTCTTCCAGACTGTAGCATTAGCCCTTTCAACCTGCCCATTGCCCTGCGGGTTGTAGCTCGTGGTACAGCTAGTGGCAATCCCCTTCCATAGCAGGGCTCACCGCAGTTCAGCGCTCATGAATGCTGAGCCTCTATCGGTATGAATGTAATTGGGAAAACCAAAAATGCTGAAAATTCTGTCAAGTGACTTAGTGACAGACGCTGACAAGACATCAGGGCAAGGTATCGCAAAGGGAAACCTGGAATATTCGTCAATTACAGTAAGGAAATATACATTTTTGTTGTTGGAAGGTAACAGCCCTTTAAAATCTAAGCTAATCCTCTCAAAAGGTCGGGTTGCCTTGATGAGAGTGGCATCTGGAGCTTTGAAGTATTATGGTTTGCATTCTGCACAAACAGGACAGCTTTTAGTCAGTTTCCTGACTTCTTCCAGAGAGTAAGGAAGGTTGTTAGCCCTTATGTAGTGGAAGAATCTCGTGACTCCTGGGTGGCACAGTCTGCTATGGATCTTTTTAGCCCCTCCAGCTGAGCACCAGCAGCAGATCGTGACAATGCGTCAAAGGGATCATTTAACCTGCCCGGTCTGTACTGGATCTCATAATTATAAGTTGAGAGTTCTATTCGCCAGCATGCCATCTTATCATTCTTGATTTAACTTTTGTGTTTATTATTGAACCTGTAGGCTACAGATTTCTGATCAGTGACAAGAGTAAATTTTCTGCTGGCTAGAAAGTGTCTCCAGTAGCGAACAGCTTCAATAATAGTCTGGGCTTCTTTTTCAATGGCAGGATGTTTAAGTTCAGGTCCGCATAACGTGCGGGAGAAGAATGCCACAGGTCTGCCCTTTTGATTAAGGGTTCCTGCCAAGGCACAATCTGAGGCATCAGTTTCCACTTGGAATGGGACATCCTCGTCAATGGACGAGAGTGCAGCTTTGGCAATATCGGCTTTAATTCCCTTGAAAGTCATCAAGGCCATTGGAGAAAGAGGAAAAGGTTTAGTGGCGTAGTCCCGAACCCATTTGCAGTAGTAGGAAAAGAATCCCATAAACCTTTTAAGGGCTTTTGCTGAGTTTAAGGATGGTAACTTCTTAAGGGGGGCCATTCTTTCCAGGTTGGGGAAAATTTCGCTCTTGTGGATGTGAGAGATGGGAAAATTGATCTAAAATTATGAACATGGAAGAAACTAAAGTTCATCAGTAAAATGACTGAAACCAGTTCAAACAGGATAAGTTTGGGGCTTAGGATGCAGGAAAGCAGAGTCAGCACGATTAACATAAGAATCTTCTATCCTTTGTGACAAGACCATAGGACTAAGATAAGGAATGGTAAGGTACAATAGAATGTAGGAAGTTGAGGTAGTCTGGATCAGATAAGGGTCTCCTAGCCCTGGACAGAAGTACCAAGTCATACATTTCTAATTAGCTAACCATACACAGATTTATACATATGAAATTAGCCAACCCTAGATAGAATGAGTCAACTCTGCATATTAAGAGACTGTAGCCCAGAGAATCAGGAAGGTGTGAATAAGGACAATGACATGATGGGGCACCCACAGGATACCCCCTGGTCCTCCAAGTGTACTGAAACTGCACGTAGGCAGGAAGAATTACCTATGCCAAACCCATCCAGGGGGCAGAAGAATGTAAGGGGGAGGGCATTCTGATACTGAAATTGACTGTATAAAAGTTGGGTGAGCCCCAGTATGTGTGTGTATTCCCAGGGTAAGGGGAAGCACCCAACTTTGCATTGTTGTAGTAATAAATGTTCTTTGTTCTCAATTTTTGTCTCGAGCAATTTCTTTAAAGGTACTTTAATTCCTAACAAATGGGGGCTCGTCCGGGATCACACTCCCTCCACTGACAGAGTACCCCGACGACGAGAGTAGGTGCACCCCGGCTGATTCAGCTGGACTCACGGGCGACGGGTGGCTGGTCAGTGGAAGAAGCGAGTGATATCCGAGAAGAGGCATTGAGAACAAACGGCGGAAGGACGCGCGCTAGAGCAGTACTGCCAGAACTCGGTAAGAGTATTTTACTTGTTCCTAAGTATGGGACTAGCGGGCAGTAGAGATGAGAGTCCTGACACAGGACGTGACCACCAGATAGCTACGTACAGCCCGCTTGGGATGATGTTATCTGAGTGGGGCACAGGAAAGACCCGCGGTAAAGACAAACTGACGACGGTCAGGTATTGTTGTAATGAATGGGTGGGATACCCGGTTAAAGGGAGCTCCGTGTACTGGCCAAAATTCGGATCCGAGGATGAATGGATGTGTGAAGCTTTGAACTTATGGCTCTATCAAAACCAGCCAGACAATGTTGAGAGCAGGGAATATGCAGCCTGCTGGCTCAAGGGATCCATTGAACAGCTGGTTTTGAATGAGAAAGAATCCAGGGATAAGAGAGAGGAGGAACCTCTTGTCCCTGAATCACAGGGTTGGGATGTGTTACATTCCCTCCCTCCACCCTATGTTCCTCCTATGCCAGCTCCTATCTTTCCTTCCCCTCCTATGACCTACCCTTCTGCACCTTCCCCACCTCCCCCACCACTAGAGAAGAGAGAAGAGAGCAGGAGTGGTATGATAACTTGCTCACAAAGCACTCGATTACCACCTCTGTTGGCAGGAGAGAGAGGTAACTTTAATTCAGAACAGCGTGAGACTCTTCAGGAAGAAAGGGCAGAACCCTTTGATTCATTTCCCAGGGAGCAGGAACCCAGACCTAATAAGCCAGAAACCAATTGGATGAGACCACTGCGGGAAGTTCCCATGGGAGAGGGTCTCGGTTTCGTAAATGTGCCCCTGACCAGTACTGAAGTGTGTAACTTTAAGAAAGAACTGACCTCCCTGATAGAAGATCCCCAGGGATGTGCCGAACAGTTAGACCAATTTTTTGGACCAAATATATATACAATATGGGGGTCTCGACATAGAATCCCCAGCAGGGGAACAATTGGTACTAACAGGTTTTGTTACCAACTCAGCCCCAGACATTAAGAGAAAATTACAAAAGACAGAAAATTGGCATGAGCAGGGAATAACCCAGCTTCTACAGATCACACAAAAAGCATTTGTCCAGACATCTGAGGATAAGCAGAAAGCAAAGGCTAACATTTTGATGCAAGCAGTTAAAGTAATAGTAGATGAGTAACATGGAAAAGGCAGGGACTGTGTGCCAGCTCCTGAATGTTGGGAGAAGTGCAGGGAGTGGGAGAGTAGAGACCAGAGATAATTTCATAAATCACGACTTCCCACTTCAGTCACTGACCAATATTGATTAAAATTCATGCTAAAAATTAAATGTCATAAATGATCGTTTTTCAATACTGTAGAATTAGCGAATTTAACTACCAGTTAATTCCAATTTATGAAATAAATTGTATTTAAATGTGATTTTGCACAGGGAGTACCTGAGAGTTGAGTGATGTTATAACATTTGCAGGGAGAAATGTTTGCGCAAATAGGGTGAGTTCTATACATCTTAACTTTAAGTGTATGTGAGATAAAGAAAGGATCTGATGTGTAAAGTGGCTGGATCAGCCAGTTGAAGGGGGAGTGTGCATGTCCCTTTAAGTGCACTGTGGCACTTGAAATTGAGGCTTCAGGCTCTTGTCTTGCAGTTAGAGGTATGGAGCCCTATCAACACATTTAATACATTTCTTCTACACATTCAGCAGTCAAGGTCCGTGAGTTTAAAGATCACCCACCTCTGGAGAATAAAGATACCTCTGGGGATTCCTATGGGGATTCCTATAAGTTTAATCATTCATTTCTCTGGTGCATTTTCCTCTGGAGTGAAATTAATGCCTCAGCACAATTTCTCTGTATTGCCGCTGTTATTTAATTCATGATAACTTTCCCCCATTCATCAGGTTTATATTTAAATCCGGTAGTGCGGAAGTTACATTGTAAATAATCACGGAGGTAAACCCTGCGCAACTGGATTCAGCTTAATGGAGAAATAAACCTGCGAACTGGTCTATGGTGCTGTGTGAGTACTGCAATAGGTGGAATATGATTTAAATTGGTGGCATAGTTCAGAACAATTGGGTGCCCATTGTGTTTATTCAGTTCTTATTGTATTTTATTGCAGTTTTCAATGAGCTTTACATTTATTGTGTTTTATTCAGTTCTTATTGTATTTTATTGCAGTTTTCAATGAGCTTTACATTTATTGTGTTTTATTCAGTTCTTATTGTATTTTATTGCAGTTTTCAATGAGCTTTACATTTATTGTGCTTTATTCAGTTCTTATTGTATTTTAATGCTGTTTTTAATGAGCTTTACATGTATTGTTCATTGTTGTTTACTAATTTCTTTGGAATATTGTTCGTTAATGTTTTAAGCCCCCCTGGAATAGGGGCAGCAGAGGTTACAATTCAGCTCCTTTAGAATGTAGACAGGGCATAGATTTAATGTATAATCATAATGGGATATAAGGGATCCCAATACGGACCAGGGGAATTAAACAGCTTTAGTGGAGTACATCTAATTTGTATCATAGCCTACACAGGTATTAAAGACAGGAGTTTTGAAGCGATAGCACAAAGGACATGGTGGGACAAAGACAGACAGAATGGTAGTCAGCATTGTACATGTAACAGAGAGAGAGAGAGTTTATACATATGCTAATGTACACAGACAGGCTGCAACTCACAAGTTCAATGATATATATGCTAATGTTAGCAGACAAGCTGCAACACACAGTTAAATCACAAGAAACAATCCCCCCCCAGCTTGGTCTCTTTTCATCACCCCATGAAAGGGAGCACCAGTTTCCAACAACGTGAGCTGCTTGACACTTTAATATCAGGCTCCAAACAGCCTTCGGAGATCGGTGGCCCTAGGGTTCGGGGCTGAAGAGGACATCAGATACTAGCCACAATCAAACGGAACCGCCTGACTACTGCTACTCGTTCGCTGCTGAAGGCAGCGCTTCTCATAGACTGCGACTCGTTCGCTGCTGAAGGCAGCGCTTCTCATAGACTGCGACTCGTTCGCTGCTGAAGGCAGCGCTTCTCATAGACTGCTACTTGTTCGCTGCTGAAGGCAGCGCCTCTCACAGACTTCGTCGGGACAACACTTACAAAGGTCGTGTGCTTCAAAGACACTGCTTCAATATTTCAACGTATGGGATGGACTAGACTCTTTACTGAGAACTGGAGCCTGATACTCCAAACCCTAATAAGCAGCTGGACTCACTCCCCTGACCTTCATGGTGCTCCCCTACCTAAAGACTTTACACAGACATTACAATTCGGTTATTGACCAGCTGGGTAAAACTACACCTTACACTTGAAAGATCAATGTTACTGATCTAAAAGAAAAGTGAGGAGGGGGGGGGGGGGGGGGGATCAGTCACACTGACACTAGTAACCAAAGATCAGTAACACTGATCATGGTGAAAGATCAGTATTACTGATCTAAAAGAAAAGTGAGGATTGTGAGAGATGGGAAAATTGATCTAAAATTATGAACATGGAAGAAACTAAAGTTCATCAGTAAAATGACTGAAACCAGTTCAAACAGGATAAGTTTGGGGCTTAGGATGCAGGAAAGCAGAGTCAGCACGATTAACATAAGAATCTTCTATCCTTTGTGACAAGACCATAGGACTAAGATAAGGAATGGTAAGGTACAATAGAATGTAGGAAGTTGAGGTAGTCTGGATCAGATAAGGGTCTCCTAGCCCTGGACAGAAGTACCAAGTCATACATTTCTAATTAGCTAACCATACACAGATTTATACATATGAAATTAGCCAACCCTAGATAGAATGAGTCAACTCTGCATATTAAGAGACTGTAGCCCAGAGAATCAGGAAGGTGTGAATAAGGACAATGACATGATGGGGCACCCACAGGATACCCCCTGGTCCTCCAAGTGTACTGAAACTGCACGTAGGCAGGAAGAATTACCTATGCCAAACCCATCCAGGGGGCAGAAGAATGTAAGGGGGAGGGCATTCTGATACTGAAATTGACTGTATAAAAGTTGGGTGAGCCCCAGTATGTGTGTGTATTCCCAGGGTAAGGGGAAGCACCCAACTTTGCATTGTTGTAGTAATAAATGTTCTTTGTTCTCAATTTTTGTCTCGAGCAATTTCTTTAAAGGTACTTTAATTCCTAACATGGACAATGTAGCCCATAATGGGTAGCTCTGTCGTGTTGAACACACATTTTCCCTCGTTAAATTAAGGTTGAGTTCTTTAGCTGTTGCTAAAAATTTCTTTAAGTTGTTTTCGTGTTCAGCCTGTGTTTTCCCACAGATTGTGACATTATCCAGATAGGGAAACGTACCCTGTAACTCATATGTCCTAACAATCTTATCCATTTCCCTCTGAAACAGACACAGCATTAGTGACTCCAAAAGGTACCCTTTTAAACTGGTATAACTCCCCCATCAGCCTCAAAGCCTGTATAGGGTTGTTCCTTTCTTTTAATGGGGATTTGGTGGTAAGCTGCTTTGAGGTAGATAGTGGAGTACACTTTGTATTGCGCTATCTGATTAATCATTTCATTGATGCGTGGCAGGGGGTAGGCATGCAGGTTAGTGTAATGGTTGATTGTCTGGCAGTAGTCAATAGCCAGTTGTTTCTTATTGTGATTTTTCACAACTACCACCTGGGCTCGCCACAGACTCTTACTGGGTTCAGTTACTCCCTCTTTAAGCAATGTCTTCTCAGCTTTGATAAACTCACGATCCTCTTTGCTGTAAGAACGGCACTTAGTGGCAATCGGCCGACATTCGGGGGATAAATCACTGAAAAGGGAAGGAGCTTTGATCTTTAATGTGGACAGACTGCAGTAACTAGCGCAGGGGATGGTAAGTGTGGGTAGTGGCCCACCGAAATTTAACACTACACTGTTCACCTGAGATTGAATATCTAACCCCAGTACCACCATGGCACAGAGTTCTGGCATAATAAAGAGCCACACACCAGCCAGGCAATGTCCCTGCAATTTTAAAGTAACTTTACACTTGTCCCATACCATTTTTGTAAGTTCACTACAAGCCATCGATATATTTCGGTTCGCTGGATATCTCTGCAAATTTAAGGCTCTGGCAACTCTCTTGTGGATGTAGCTGTCAGCACTCCCTGTCTATTAGACAATTAAGAGTCTCACCATTCACCTCCCCCTTCATAGTCGACCGTTCCAGTCTGTAGCATCCCCCAAGCTTTACAGTCAATTGAGCTATCACAGGGGATCTCACCTCGCCGTCACTTGAAGTCAATTCAGCCTGCTCGTCTGAAGATTCCTCCTTTTCACTGTTGTCTTCCATTCCTGCAACTCCAGGACGCATTTTCTTGGTGCTTCTCTTCTTCTTCTTATCAGTGGGAGTACTTTTCATCTTTCAGCTTTAGCAAAGTGACCAAGTTTCCCACAATAGCTGCAGGTAGCAAATTGAGCCAGGTAATTCTGTCTGGGCTGCCAGCTCTTATCACAGAAGTAGCATTTTTCAGGAGTTTGTCTTTTTCTTTCCTTCGGGGTTCCAGCACTCCTGGATGTTTCCTTTTTGGTTTCTAGCATTTCACTGGACTGCATGGCACTTCTCAGTGTTTTTGCTAGAGTGACTGCCCGGTCATAGGTTAAGGGCTCCGTCTCCAGCAGCCTCTGTGGGGTGGTTTCTAGCATTTCACTGGACCGCATGGCACTTCTCAGTGTTTTGGCTAGGGTGACTGCCCAGTCATAGGTTAAGGGCTCCGTCTCCAGCAACGTCTGTCGGATGTAACTGGAGTCAATCCCGTTGAATAAAGCATCCACCTTCAAGGCATTGCAGTGCTGTTGCACATTGACTGCCCTGACATCACATTCACTTGCCAGTGAGTCGAGAGCCAGTGCATAGGCAGCATCACTTTTCCTGTGTTTCTGGCGTCTAGTCAGCAACTGGTGTCGAGCAAGCACCACATTGAGTGGCACTGCATAGTAAGCAGTTAGACGTTCCCTGACTATAGCCAGAGTGGAAGCTCCTTGTGTTACGGCGATAAGGATCTCACTTAGCAGAGCGTTCAGGTGGCCCCACTGTATCGCCTCATCGACCACGTTGTTTCGAGCCATGTAGTAATCAAAACAAGCAATCCAGTGGTTGAAAACTTCTCTGGACCTCGGGGCAGACTGGTCGATTATCAGCGTTCTGGCTTGAGTGCTGGATCCATTTCTGCTAATAAAATTGAAGTGCCAGTTGATGAAGTAGACAAAGACGATGTGGTCAAACAATAATCATGGCTTTTATTAGCAGAAACTCATGGTACAATAATGAAAGACAATAGGTGCATATATAGTTATACCCAAGGGGAGTGTCCTTAACAGTAGAGATAATGCACAGCCAATGTTAGTACAGCAAGGCTCACCAGAGGGGAGACAGGCTGCCTGGCAGACATTCTCCACACTACCACTATCAGAGAGGTGTGTCCTTAACAGTACAGATAATGCACAGCCAATGTTAGTACAGCAAGGTTTGCCAGAAGGGAGATAGGCAGCTTGGCAGACATTCACAACAAGGACACAGGACAAAATCATTAAATACAGGACACCTGGCAACCCTAGTATCCAAGGAGTGATCTACTACATCTAGTGCTCCCTTTGTGGCCTTCTCTGCATTGGAGAGACTGGGTGCAGACTGGGAGATCACTTGGCTGAGCACCTTCTCTCTGTCTGCAACAGTGACAGGGATCTCCCAGTGGCCAACCATTTCAATTCTGCATTCCACTCCCATAATCACAAAAGTCCACGGTCTTGTGTACTATCCCACCAAGACTACCCATAAATTGGAGGAACAACATTTGATTTTCCATGTGGGAACTCTCCAGCTGGATGGCATTAACATTGACCACCAGTTTTTGCTAACCTAGTCTCCTTTCTCCCTCCCTTCCCTTCCCCTGTCTTCTTTCCTTCAGCTTTGCACCCCCTTCTCTCTCTTTTCACCAAGCCATCCCTCCTCCCCCTACTTGTTGCTGTGCCCTCCCTCCCTTCTCCACCTATTACCTCCTGGCTTTGGGACATGCTTCTCCCACCACCCCTCCCCCGATACCTTTTTGTTCGGACATCTGCTGACATTTTTCCATACACTGTTTGACCTGCTCAGTTTCTCCAGCATTGTGTTTTTACTTTTAACCCGATACTTGGTTCCCACTCTTCAGCAACCTGTGTCCTGGTGTGAGGTCTTCAGGCGTAGGTTAAGGGCTCCTTCTCCAGCAGCCTCTGTAGGATGGTTTCTAGCATTTCACTGGACCGCATGTTTGACTTAATTTTTGAACTTACAAAAACTGTACGGGACAAGTGTAAAGTTACTTTAAATTTTCAGGGACATTGCCTGGCTGGTGTGTGGCTCTTTATTATGCCGGAGCTCTGTGCCCGGTGGTACTGGGGTTAGATATTCAATCTCAAATGAACAGTGTAGTGTTAAATTTCGGTGGGCCACTACCCACACTTACCATCCCCTGCGCTAGTTACTGCGGTCTATCCATATTAAAGATCCACTGCTGTGGCATCCTACTGGCAGCACTCTCTCTGAGGCTTCTCCTTCTTGGTGGGGGGAGGGGTATTCTCCTGCTCTGGAGTCCTGCACTGGTCTTGATTTGCCCTCCTGTCCTGCTCACATCTTGAATCTTTTTTGCATCCTTTCCATTTAATAACATCCTTCCTGTAGCAAGGTGACCAGAACTGCAGGCAATGCTCTATATGTGGCCTTACCTATATCTTGTACAGCTGTAATATGACATCCTATCTCCTGTGTTCAATGCCTTGACTGGTAAAGGCAAGCGTGCCAACACCTTCTTCACTATCCTTTTCAACCATATCACAACCAAACCTTTCCTGGCTTAGTTTGCTGGGTATTAACATAGTAGAGGATCCCCTAAAGGCTTCTATTAAATGCCCAAACAAGTAGGAGATGAAATTCTTGCTGACTTTCTAAACCATTTGGGTATGAAAATTTGCCATCAAAGTATCATGTTATGGAATTTTGGAGCCAGAATTCTCTAACTTTATTGTCTGTAATAAAGCAACTGTGGAAAGCAAGGTGAAATGCCAAGGTTCAGAGCAGAACATTCCATCTCAACTGAAAATTAAGTCAAACACACATCAAGAAAATCAATCTATCCACAGCACTAAAGTACATTAATCAAATGAAGTGTCATTCAGGCAGATTACTTCTTGTGTCAGTTCCACAGCTTCATTGATCTCATTATTACGACAAATCACATGTGAATCTTTAGTAAAGCGCCAAGCAATTTTTAGAAATATTGTTGTTTGTTCTTTGAATGAAAGTTCCAACCATTACCTCTCACATGCTCTGACAGAATATTTTTAATCATCAATTACTATGCTTTATGTGGCCAATACTCTTGGGTTGAAGAAGCTTTCTCGGAATTATTTATGTAAACAAATCTGTTTATTTGAAGATGTGGGTCTGTAAGGAAATAGTATTATACACTCAAGTTGAAATCAATGGAAAGAATAATGAGAGTATTTCACAGGCATCACATGAGGATCAAGCCGACTCGGCAACTTCAAAATCTATGGGAGTTAAGATAAAATATAATCACTCTTTTCATTGTGTCATGGATTCCTCCTTCAGAGAAGGCTCTTCCTTAAAATCCCAAACATTCTTATGACCAGTAAAGGATTACATTTGCTGAATGAGCAGGTTTTTAATGGATTAAATCAATTTAGACATACAGCACGGTTACAGGCCATTTCACCCCACAAGTCTGTGCTGCCCAATTTATACTCCATTAACCTACATCTCCAGTTCATTTTGAATGATGTGAGGAAACCAGAGGCCCCAGAGAAAACCCACGCAGACATGGGCAGAACATACAAACTCCTTACAGAAAGCCCAGGACTTGAACCCAAGCCTGGATCTGGTCATTGGCGCTGTAAAGGCATTGTGTTAACCGCTACACCACCCCTGTGGAATTCCCATGTTTCATAAAGTAGCTGACTCGCATAATCCAGAGGTGTCTGAAGCACCAGACTCCTGGAAAGTGAGGTTTTCTTGGCCAACCTAACAGGTGGTGATATCACTGCTGTGTGCTGCTTAGTGCACAACCCATCAAGCCAGAATCAGCTGCCAGGGCTGGAGGAAGAGCAGCAAGGGATCCCAGAGCCTATCGTTAATGAGGTGGAGCCTTCAGGGCCACAGGTGTAAGAGATGTGGGAGGAGGAGAAGGCCTGCCCGGAAAATATCTACACCCTCATCTTCCATTTACAAGGAGGAGACAAGGGTTTGATTCAAGGGAGTTGATTTTCATAAGGAGTCTGCAGATAAAGTTCCTGAGTGAAAACCAAATTGCCCTCCCAGACTGCAGACCTCAGCAGTATCATGGTATATCAATCAATTGTAAGGCCAGATTATGCATACATTCCTCTCACATTTTACTGTGCAGACCACCTGTTCTGAATAAGAATGAATGAAACCCATTTTCAATTACTTTAATGTACATCCTGATGAGAGGCACCTTGCTGAAAGAACGCAGACCTCAGCATAAAAATATTTTCGATTTCCATGTTGCAGGTAAACAGTTGTGCACAAATCATCTTGTGAGATAATGGCATTTCTTTCAGAGTTGCTCCATTGTGTGGGGATGTGGATATCTGGAGTGTCCTATCATGCTTTTGCATTGGATCTGGGGGGTATCGTTATTCTTCCCCCCCCCCCCCCCCCCCCCCCCCCCCACAAACACAGGGCTGTCAGTCTGTCTCTCATCTTGTTCCACAAGGCTTACTTGCCCCTTTGAATGAGCTGTGAGCTGCTTATTGTCCTTTGCACCTCTTGCTTCTCCAGGCAGCCAGAATATGTGTTGTTGCTGTGTGTGGCTGCCAGGCAGAGGATGCCATCAAGGTTTGTGTTCCTTTCAGAAAAAAGTTAAAGACTGGAAATATTTACCCCAGGCTGTTGCAGGAGATAAAGGAAAAGATTGCCAAGAGAGATTTTTAAAATTTAAAATTTTTAAATCTCTTGTGTCTAGCTAGCAGTGAGGTACAAGATAACTGGAAGATAGTGCCCTTTTGTAGCCTAGTAAATTTGGGCCTGTGAGCCTGATATCAGTGGCAGGAAAGATACTGGAATAATTTGTGAACAAGATTAATGATCAGAGTCAATTAACATAGCTTTGTCAAGGGCAGATCCTGACTGACTAATTTGATTAAATTATTTGAAGAGATAACAAAGGGTATCAATGAGAACAAGGCAATAGATATGATTTATATGAACTTCAGTAGTCTCCCACATGGGAGGCTCATTCAAAAAGCTGTGGCCCCATGGAATCTCGGGCAAATTGCCAAACTGAATCCAAAACTGGGTTGGCAATAGGAGACAGAGGGTGACAGTAGAGAATTGTTTTTGTGATGGATTCCTGTGATTAGTGGTGTCCTATTAAGATTGGTGCTGGGACTCTTGTTCTTTGTAATACAGTGTATAACTTGGACATAGATGTGGGAGGCATGATAAGTAATTTTACAGATGACACAAAGATTTTCTGAATTGCTGATAGATTAAGCTGCAGAAAGATTGACAGATGAAGTACAACCCAGAGAAATACGAGGTTAAGCAGGACACAAACCATGAATGGTAAGGTAGGTGTGAGGGAGCTTCGTAAAATAGAGGGACCTTGGACTATGTCCATAGATCATTGAAGGGATATGGGGTGCTCTTCAGAGGGTCATTGAATACAAAGACTCCAACTTTATTAAACCTTGGTCAGACCTCATCTGAGTACTACATGCAGGACTGGTGAACATGCTATAGGAAGGATGCAATAGTGCTGAAGGAGATTCAACAGGATGTTGGCTGGGGTGTGATGATGTAATGGGGGGAGTGTATTATACAGACTGCTTCTCATGTATGGAGTTGCTTGCTATTGGCTATGGCTGTAGAGATGCTCCACCCTACTGGTATAACAGATGGAGATGCTTTCCCACTGGCCAGTATAGTGGTGGCTGAGAGTCTGTTAATAAAAGCCCTGTATTAATACAACACTTGTCTGGCACATGTCTATGGCATATCAATTTTATCCCGCCACATATCTTAGACATGGTAAACCAGATTGCTGAATACAAAATATAGTCCCTATTTGATTTGAAATCACCCTACCATCAGGTGCCCATTCACAGGGATGAAAGGCAGCTTACTGCTTTTGATGCAGATGGCAGACGATTTCAATTTAAAAGGGTCCCTTTTGGAGTTACCAATGGTGTTTCGGTTTTCCAAAGAGAAATAGATAAGCTAGTAGACGCTCACAACTTGCAAGCCACCTACCCTTATCTGGACAATGCCACTATATGTGTCAAGGAATTAAATTATCATGATCGATCGTAACTTAGAGTTCCTCTTCCAGGTGGCCAAGGATCTGGACTTGACCCTTAACAATGACAAGTGTGTATACCACACTAAATGCCTGGCTACACTAGGCTACATTGTGAGTAGACCCAGAGAGAATGAGACCACTCATGGATCTACCCCCAACTGCAAAGCAAATGTCCCTCAAGCGCTGCCTGGGTTTTTTCTCCTATTACGCTCATTGGGTGCCCAATTATGCAGATAAAGCACGGCCACTTTCTAAAGCTACTAGTTTTCCCCTGTCTGAAAAAGCCCTCTGTGCTTTTGAACAAATCAAGGCCAAGGCTACAATGTCAGCTATTGATGAGGTTTTACCTTTCCAAGTGGAATTTGATGTGTCAGATTGGGCCTTAGCAGCTACACTAAATCAAGCTGGTAGACCTGTGGTCTTTTTCTTTTAGACATTACACGGGCCAGAGGTCAGGCAATCCTCTATTGAAAAGGAAGCTCGAGCCATTGTAGAATCCATTCACTATTAGAGACACTTTTTAGCCAGAAGGAAATTCACTTTACTGACTGATCAAAAATCTTTTGCCTACATGTTCAACACTAAATTGAAGAGCAAGATTAAAAATGATAAGATCACGTGTTGGCGAATTGAGCTTTCTACTTATGATTACGATATTCTCTATTGCCCAGGGAAATTCAATGACCCTCCCGACGTGCTTTCTCGCATGATCTCGCATGATCTATCCATATCTGGACCATTTGAAAGGGCTTCATGATGAGTTATGTTACCCGAGGGTCACTAGATTTTATCACTATGTTAAGCCCCTCAATTTGCCATCCTCACTAGAAAACATAAAAAAATTGACTAGCGAGTGTCCAGTCTGTGTGGAGTGTAAACCACCCTATTACAAACCTTCCACTTCTACACTGATTAAGGCATCTAGACCCTTCGAACACCTCAGTGTGGATTTTAAAGGATCTCTACCCAAAACAATAAGAATGTCTTCTTCCTTAACATCATTGATGAATTCTCTCATTTCCCCTTCGCTATACCGTGTGCTGACGTTTCTGCGAGTACTGTTGTTAAATGTCTTGATATGATTTTTAGTATTTTCAGTTATCCTAACTTCATTCATAGTGATAGAGAGTCAGCTTTCATGAGTTCTGAACTTAGGCAATGCCTTCTTGATAGGGGAATCGCTACTAGTCGTACCTCAAGCAATAACCCACAGGGTAATGGTCGGTGGAGCGTGATGATGGTACAATCTGGACTGAAGTCGAAAGGTTTCCCCACCAGCCACTGCCAAGATGTGCTGCCAGGGGCATTACACTCTATTCACACACTGCTTTGTACAGCTACCAATGAAATTCCTCACTAACTTGTTTTTACTGTCCTAGAAAATAGAAGATTGGATCAACCTTACCAATTTGGCTATCTGAGCCCAGAGAAGTCTTATTAAGAAAACATATTAGACCCAGCAAATCTGACCCGCTTGTAGAACGTGCTCAGCTGCTTCATGCTAACCCACAGTATGCTCATGTTGCTTTTCTTGATGGGAGAGAGGACACCGTTTCCCTTAGAGACCTGGCTTCACCTGGTCTGGGGTCTGTCAACCCTTCCACTATTCTGACACCCTCACTGCCCTCCCCACCACGAGAAAATCAGTTACTTGATCCATTGCCCAAGGAACAATACTCTCCACGTGAGAATGTTGCCTCCCACTCTCCGCTCCCTTCCACGGCTGGTGCGAAAAGTCCTTCATTAGGAGATAAAACTCCGCTCCCACCAGTGCCTTTGCGCAGATCTGCTTGTATTTCTAAACCTCCCCAGAGACTGTGTTATGATCATTTCCAGTCGTAGACATAATTACCAATGCTACTTACTGTAATCTTTGTAGCCTGTTTTCTGGTCTGTGTTCCAATTAATTCTGGTTTTGTATTATCCTGCTGTCACCCTTTACCTCTGAAATTTTTAACCTGTTTGGTTTTCCAGCTTTTGCTTTGGTCAATATAATATTTTATTAAAATTGGTCAATTTTTTTTGGGGGGGGGGGTTTGAATGTGATGATGTAATGCGGGGAGTATTATACTGACTGCTTCTCATGTATGGAGTTGCTTGCTATTGGCTATGGCTGTAGAGATGCTCTACCCTACTGGTGTAACAGATGGGGATGCTTTCCCACTGGCCAGTTTAGAGGCTGTTAATAAAAGCCCTGTATTAGTATAACCCTTGTCTGGCCAATGTCTATGGTATATCATGGGGTGGAGCTGTTCTGATATGAGGAGAGAGGATATTAAGGATATTAACAGCGTGGACTGCAAGAAACTTTTCCACAGATCTAAAACAAGATAAAACTAAAAGACAAAGATTCAGGGCAGTGGTTCCCAAATGTTATTGGTTTGCCACCCCCTTGGCCTCCGGGCCACATCCTGAGAACTCTGCCATACAACAGTGCTGTGGGGGGGTGTTATTGTCAGCACTGAGCAGGGTGGGGGGGCTTAGTGTATGCATTGAGCAGGGTGGGGGGGGGTCAGTGATGGCACTGAGCGGGGTGGGGGAGTTAGTGGCGGTGTTGAGGGGGGTTAATGGTGGCACTGAGATGGGGTTGGGGCGGTGCTAAGAGGAGGTTAGTGATGGCACTGAGGGGGGATCAGTGGCGATGCTGAGGGGGGTGGTTGTTGCGCTAGGGGGGTAGTGAAGCCAGTGCAACATGGTGGCCACCGAGACCAGCTCTTGCGAGAATGTCTTGATGCCATTTATTTTGCTCACTGCTGCTACCCCGAGTCTGGCCAGAAAATTACTGCATTGGCTTCTTCATTAAACTGTGCAGCAGATTGAATAATAAAGACTGAAGGTTCAGAATACCCCTTTTTCTCTCGCCACCCCCTTGCATCTTTCCACTGCCCACAAGGGGATCTGAAGGGGCCTTCTTCATCCAGAGGGTAGTAAATACCTGGAATGCACTGCCAGAAAAAATGATAAAGTTGGATCATTGACTGCATTTAAGAAGTGTCCAGAGGAGTATTTGATTTGCGTAGGCTTAGAAGGCAATAGACTAAGTACCGGGTGATGGGATTGGTACAGAGGGTGATCACAGGTCCACGGGTGATTTTGTCTGAAATGCATGTTTCCATGCTGCACGATTCTAGGAGTCTGGATCCTGTTAGGAATAATGCTGGTCCTGTTGCAATGAGTATTTCTAAATATAAACCATTCCCATACTATTTCAACATGGAGTTTTTGCACATTTTTCAAATGTTACAGGACATCTGTTTGGGCATTGGCACTAAACAGAGCCCTGTTCTGGCATACCAAGAGCATGTAATCCAGTCAACATTGACATGCTGCATTGCTCAGGGAATGATGGTTTCAGAAGAATTTTTACATTTTACTTTAATTTGATGGGTGGGGAGGGGGGGTCCAAGAGCCATCATTTGGATGATCTGTATCCCTATGTTTCCTTTGAATGTAAAAGATCCCATGGCTTAATTTGAAAAACCAAGTGTTCAGTCGGCTGGCCTACTTTTAACTCTCCACCACTGAAGGCAATTAATCGAGACTAACTGCATCTTTATTTCATACATTGGCTGCTGTGTTTCTGTACATTGCAGTAGTGTTTGCTTTCTAAAATAGTTCAAACATACTTCATGATGTAACATTTGGAATGTCCCTGGGACTTGAAAGGTGGAGGACTGGGTTGGACTGACTTCCATCCAAGTGGCTCAATTGTTCACACATCCCTTTCCTGGGCATGGAAGATGGAGCAAGCTGACGCCCTGCATCTGTGAAGGTGGAGCGGGCTGCATGAGACATCGTTCCTTGAGAAATGTTGATTGGATTACATGCTCTTAGTTTGCTAGTGCCAATGTCCTGATATAACATGGAGACCTCAACCCTGGATTGCCTGACAGTCTTTGACACTTTGTTGCTCTCAACGCCTGTGGACTATTTTTGGTTTGAGACATTTCAAAATAGTTCAAATGCATTAAGCATTTAAACCCCTAAAAATGATCAGATTTGGAAAATAATTTAGAGATAAGGTTAATTTAAAACAACGTGAAATGTTAAAAATAATTAAAATATAAATTAAAATTGTTTGAACAGTTGCCTACACACTTTTTCCATGAGGTCATTCAGGGCGAAAGGCTTCTCTTTTCAACACACTAGTCCTCAACCAGCAAGATCCAATGACAAAATGTTCAAATGCTTCATGGTCAAGGAGTTAGAGACATTAAACACAGAAACCAGACCCTTTGGCACATTGAGTTCATGCCAGCCATTAACCGTTTATTTTCATTAATCCCATTTGTTTATTCTTTCTCATAGTGTTAAGAACTCCCCCTAGATGCCACCACTCACCTACACACTAGGAGTAATTTACAGTGGACAATTAGTCAACTAACTCACATGACGTTGGAATGTGTGAAGTAACTGGAGTATCTGAAAGAATATTTTATGGGCATAGGGAGAACCTACAAGGTCTACACTGGGGCTGGAAGTACCTGATTCTTGTGTTTTCTATTTTCCATGTTTAGCCAAGGAAGTGAATGATGGTTAACTATTCAACTTCTGGCTGTTCATTTGTCAATCTGTCTTGCTCACATTCAAAGTAAAATCCTGCAACTAACCAGCTATAACAGTCACATAAAGTACAAAGTGCAGATTTGTCATCAGAGTACATACTTACATACAACCCTGAAATTCTTTTAAATGTCCCTATTGTACCAGCCTCCACCACCACCACTGGAAATGCATTCCAGGCACCCATTACTCTCTGTGTTGTATGTGTTAATATTAATATTAAGGTTAATGTTAAGCTATATTTCATATAAAAATGTCTTAGTAAAGTAAGTTATAGAGTTAAATGTATTTCTAGGTGAAGGAATTGTGGGCTGGTATAGGGTTACACACACCCTTGCAATACATTCAGAAGTGAGGTCATCTTTCAGAGTTGTGACGTCTACAACCCAGAATTATGAAGGTCACATGATTTCCAAGAATTGAGATTATCTCATTGATGATGTACTGTCACATGATTTTGAGAAATATATTGGCAAATTCAGACATTTTGAATCAGTTCAGAAGTCAAGACCCTGTGGGACACACACAGGAGTTGGATCCTTATGAAAGACAGGGTTGAATGACAGTACCCAGAATAGGTGCTGTTATAAGTGGATTTCAAAAGGGAGACTACTTTCCGACTGCTCTTTTGAAAATAAAGAGTTTAGCCTTATCGTGGAAGAAAACTGAAGACATGGCACAGAAAATGTGAAAATTGACATCCTGGAAAGATAGGGCTGCTCTTTTAAGAAAAGTGAAGCAGCCTCATTTATGTCTAGAAGATGGTCACTCCAGTTTGAAGAATATCTCTCTGAAAGCCAGCTCATCAAGAGACTCGTGAGTTGAAAGAGATCTGAAAATATAATGTTTAAAAGTGCTTCATAATTACTTCTGAACTGTGATTTAAAAGGGTCTTGGAGTCAACAAGATATCTGAAACTGGACTTCAAAATTGACTTTTTCAGAATCAAGTTTTAACTGTAATGGTTTTGGATGTTAATACACACACATTTACATTTGTGCATAGTGGGGTTAAATTTAGAGTTAAGTTTAGAGATTATTTTGTAAAATAATAATTATTTTGAATTTACCATTGGTGAATTTTCCATTGCTGCTCCTTTGTTAGTACTAATAAGGGTTTATTAGTTCGTAACAGTGTAAAAAAAACTTGCCCGACATTTCCCCTAAATTCTTCCCCTCAGTGGATTGGTGTCACCTAATGCGGTAACTCATGGTGCCACCCCTCTCCCACCCCCATGGACTTCCTCCTGTATCCTATATCAGACCATACACAATCCTTGGTAATGGTCTTTATTCTAATGTTACGCATAAATTGTAATTCCCATATATCACTGAATGTAATGGCAATAGTAGTGTGATAAACAACTAGCAAAATTAAAATTACACCTTTAAATTACAATATCAAATGCACATTCTAAATTTATTTAGATTTACATAGTTTCATGTGGTTAAAGTGAAAAATTGATAAGAACACAAAAGAATTCAAAATAAAAACGCTTAAGAACTGCATCAAAATTATATTGATTTTAACATGTTATGTCACAGACCACCTGCAATAGAAATTCAACAATAGACTGCTATTGTTTTTCTTTTAAAACAATATATTTATTAATAACCATTAATAACAGCTATCTTAACCCCAACTATGCTCAAACTATACTTAAGTGTGTGTGTGTGTGTGTGTGTGTGTGTGTGTGTGTGTGTGTATGTGTTTGTGTGTGTGTGGAATACCCAAATCATTACAGATTAGGCAAAATTTTGGAAAGTTCAGTCTTAGAAATCATGTCTTGACTGCCAAAATCTCACGGATCCTTGTTGAGTTGCTTCCAGAGAAATCTTTCATACGATGGGGTCACAACTCCCCTTTTCCTTGCATAGGGGAAATGAAATGTGTGACTTCCACGATGCTTCCAAAACCTAAGCACAGGTCAGACAAAATGACCATCACAATGCTCACAATCCAATGAAGCAATTCTCCTGCTTCCTTTACCCAGATATGGGTCAATGAAAATGACCATTACAATGGTCACAGTGGTTCAATAATTCCCATGACAAGGACTATCAGTAGAATTATCCATTTCACACAGAGTCATTCCACCTCTGTGTTTATCATATGGCTGTCTGAATGAACTGAATCCTGTTTCTTTAAGTGTCCCAATCACATGACTTTTGCTCACCATCTGTTTTTCCTGAGTAAACAACCATTGTTCCTTTTTTCTTCAAGAGTATCAACTTTTGTTTATAGGCAATACTTGCTGGTGCCATTCCATCTCACCACAACCTGTGAATGGTTGCAGCTTGCACTAATCCTTGAAATGTAAGCTTGTAATAAACGTTAAACTTTATTGTTACACGAGATCTGTCTTTTCCTTTAATTACTACTTTATTCTCAAAAAGGTTATTGATATAGGTTCACAAATACCAATTACCACAATATTGTAGCTAAACATCAGAAAATTCAACATAATCAGTGACTATTAAAACACCAGCAGCAATGAAAACAACAGCGAGTGCTTGTAGCACGTGCAGATGAAACCATGTGATTTGAAGCATCATTGTAATTGGGTAATAAATGTCAGCTCTGACCAGAATGCATTAGAAGGTTCAAAAAGTAACTTAGCATAGAGTTTTAGCCTTGTAGAAATATTGATACATGTAAACTGGGCTTACAAATAATGTTTTTGTTGTTAATAACAAACTACAGGGATTTAAAAAAAATCTTTCTGCTGAAGCACTGCACAAAAAATTTATAGACAGTCATTTTGGTGTCAGCCCCCTCCGATGGTGTCACCCAGTGTGGTCCACACTCCCCACACCCCCAGGGATGCCAGTGCCTCCCCCACCTCCCCCCCCCTCACTTTGTACAAAGGTACTTTGGTGCTTGCTAGTTTCACCCCAGGAAAAAGGTGCTGGCTGTCTACCCTACCTATGCCTTTTATTATCATGTAGTCCTCAATAAAGTCACCTCTCATCCTTCTCCACTCCAATAAGAAAAGCCCTGTCTCTGTCAACCTTGTCTCATAAGACATGTTCTCCAAGCCAAGCAACATTCTGGTAAAACTCCTCTGCACCCTCTCCATAGTTTACACATCCTTCCAGTAATGATGTGATCAGAACTTAGCATAATATTCCAAATGTAGTCTCACTCAAGTTTTATAGAGCTACACAGCCACACTCTTGATGTCCTGCTTTTTAGCTTCCTTTCTAACTCCCTAATACACTCTTCATGACCTCATCTTTATTCCCTATCTATGTCATTGGTACAAATATGGATCACAACATCTGGCTGCTCACCCTCTTGCTTGAGATTGCTGTGGACTTGACCTGAGATGTTCCTGACCCTGGCACCAGGAAGGCAACATATCATCTGGAAGTCTTGATTGTGCGCATAGAATCTCTTATCTGATCCCCTAATTATTGAATCCCCAATCTCTATAGGTCTCCACTTCTCCCCCTTTCCCTTCTGATCCAAAGGGCCAGCCTCTGTGCCAGAAGCCTGACCACTAAGACTTGTCCCTGATGAATTGTTTCTCCCCCACCACCACAACAATATCCAAAACAGTACACTCACTGTTGAGGGGAATGGCCACAGGGGTGTCCTGTACTGACTGCCTATTCCCCTTCCCTCAATCGCTCTGATTCAGAAATAATCACAGGCCTCCCGTCTGAACAACAGCACCTCACTGGCACCTCATTCTAAAAAGCCAATTTTGTATCCATTTGGAAACTTAGTCTGGATCTCACATCATCTCATCTTTTGGAATAGCCTGCTGCATAGGACCTTGTGAAAGGCCTTGCTAAAGTCTTTGAAGACAATGCCCATTCCTGTTGGTTTGTACTGTCCTGCAGTGAATGACAGAAACATTGATTTGTCAACTCTTTTCACGGATAATGCCTGGTTTGATTTCAAGCATTTTACAAAATTTTATTTTCATTTTTCCATGCCAACTTTATGCATTACTTGAATTGATTTTTGCTAAATGTGTTATTTGCTTTTGTTTGTAAAGAGGCATTGAATTGGCTGTATTCGTGTGGCACGTTAAATATTCCACCAATCCTACTGTGTGAAAGCTCAAGATACATGGTGTGTTCAGTGGAAATCTCATCATTGGAGATTTTGTAGATTTCATTTTACAAGGCAACTTCATCTATGGTCTTGAGAGCTGATTTTGCAACAGTTATAGTTCAATTAAAAACTAGAAATTTTGGCTTTAAATATTTCACACACTGCCAGTATTGGGCAATATTCCAAGATTTAATGGCATTTTTAATTTAATGATGACATTGTCTCCACAAGTGTAAATAGCACACATTGCTGAATAATTCATAAGCAGGTGACATTGATGTTTATGTAAAAATGGATCCCCACAAGCAGATGGCAAACATCTTTATTTGCAAACACTGAAATCTTAAATTGTTATATTTTCAAAATTCTTTAAAATAATATTTTTCATGAGCAATTGTAGAATATATCTAGGGAAATGTTATATAATTTGAGATATGAGCTTTGAATATTACCCCACTGTGTAATTGCATTCTGGATTTCCTCACACTCAGGATTGGTAAGAAGTTCTCCTCTGCAATCTCCATCATAACAAAGCACTACAGGGCTGTGTTCTTAGCCCCCTGCTCTACTCACTTTACACCTACTGTATTGCTGTGTGGCTCGGTATGGGAATACCATCGACAAATTTGCTGACAATACAATGGTAGTGGGTTGTAGAAAAGGGGGTGATGAGTCAGTAAGCAGGAGGAAGATTTAAAACTTGGATGAATGGTGTACTAACAACCTAATACTCGATGTCACCAAAACCAAGGAGCTAATTGTGGACTTCAGGAGGGAAAAACTAGAGGTATGTGATCTAGTGATCACTGAGGATTAGAGGTGGAGAGGGTAAGTAAATTTAAATTCATCGAAGTCACTATTTTGGAGGAACTTTTCTGGACCCAACACATGAATGTCATCATGAAGAAACCATATCAGTGCCTTTTCTTACTCAAGAGTTTGTGGAGGTTGAGTATGACATCAAAAACCTTGGTAAACTTCTAAAGATGTGTAGTGGAAAGTGTGCTGATTGGCTGTTACGGGGGCATCAAAAGCTCTGGCCTGTTGCTATGGTAGGCGAATTGGAATATATCCGTGTTGCTACTCAGGCAGGAGCTGATGTGCTTCAACACCAGCCTTTCAAAACATTTCATTGCTGTTGATGCGAGTGTCACTGGTTGATAGTCATTTAGGCAGGTTACTGCACTCTTCTTGGGCACTGGTATGATTGAGACCTATTTGAAACAGGTGGGTGCCACCCCCTGCCAGGGTGAGATGTTGAAGATATCTGTTAATACAATGGGAAGTTTTGGTCAGCAGAGGTTTTTAATACTCAGCCAGGTACTCAGTCCAGACTGGATGCTTTCTTCAGATTCACTCTCCTGAAGGCAGCCCACATGATATCCATTGGTACGGGCAGGAGGGGATCATCGGGAGATATGAGGATGTGCAGTGGTGGTTTCTTCCTTGTTCTTGTGGTCGAATCGGGTATAGAAGGCATCTGGGAGTGAAGCTTTTCTGTCTCCTGCACCAGATTTGTTTGTAGCAGTTTATGTCATTTACACACTGCCATAGCTGTTGGGTATACTACATTGTTTCCATTCCATCCGGAAACTGCACTTGTCCTGGGAGATAGCTTCCATAGTTTGTACCTGCTCCTTCTGCAGTGATCTGTACCTCCCAACTTAAATGCCTGTGATTGGGCTCTCAGCAAGTTCTGGATTTGATAAAATGGTATGTGGGTGATGCCCGGGTGGCAGAGGGACTCATGCTGGTTGTCGTGGAATGACGCGCAGGTCCGGGAGAGGGCGTCGGGTGAGTCATTAAACTTTCCCAGATGATACTGGATGTCATAGCTGTACTTTGCCAGCTCGACTCTCCAGCGCAAGATCTTATCGTTCTTGATCTTGCCCCTCTGGGTGGTGTTGAACATGAACGCCACTGCATGCTAATCAGTGAGGAGGGTGAATCTCCTGTCGGCCAGGTAGTGGCGCCAATGGTGGACTGCATCCACAATCGCCTGGGTCTCCTTTTCAATGGCAGAATATGCATCTTGGCATCTACGATATCCTGCCTGATGCACGTGAAGGCTGCCTGTGCCTTGGGTGGGAGAGGAAAAGTGGTGGCCTGGGCCAGTGGGTGGACCTTGTCCAAGAAGCGGTGGAAAACAGGCCAAGGCACCTACAGAGGGCTTTGAGTGTGGGGGGAAGGGGAAGCTCCATTAATGGGCGCATTGTTCCTGATCTGGGCCGATGACAGCATCTGCCACAATGTACCCCAGGATGGCGAGGTAGGTGGTGCTGAACACGCACTTTCTTTATTGTAAGTGAGGTTCAGTTCCTTAGCCATTGGAGACATTTCTCCAGGTTTGCATCGTGGTCCAGCTGGGTGTGGCCACAGATGGTGACTTTATCTAGGTACAGGAAAGTCGCCTTTAGCTTGTGCCGGTCTACCATGCGATCCATCTCCTGCTGGAAGATGGATCCCGTTCGTGATCCTAAATTGAACTTGGCGAAACTGGTAGAAGCACCCATCCGCCTCGAAGGTGGTGGGGAGTTGGTGATAGGCTGACTTCAGGTAAATCGTGGAGAAGACCTGGCATTGGAAGTCTAAGCCCAGGAGGACCAGGGCGCAGAGTTTGGCCATGACCAGGAGACTGAACCCGGTGTATGTCTCCCCGCACCCCCACAGTCAGATTGGCTGAGCAGCGCCCGAGGGTTTTAATAGTTCGGTCCTGGATGGTGAAGGCACTGGAGAAGGTGGTGGGGTGGATTTTGAGTTTTAGGGAGTGGGCCACACTTGGGTGAATAAAGCTCTCGGTGCTGCCACTGTCGATTAGGAACTTTGTTACCTGTGCACTGATTTTGACGTCCATTATGGAATGCCTGATGCCATGAGGGATGTCCCTGGTCAGAGTGGTGGCTGCTGGGAGCATTTTAGGACCATCTTGGGGTCCGAGTCGTCGCTCCTTGATGGCAGAGGTGAGTAGCTGCCAGCGGCGTCCTCTGCAGAAGTCGTGAGAGATGAGTGTTGGTCGGTGGTGCTCTCCGTAGGCGTGGAGTGCGGCGGGTGATGATTGGCGGCGTCTGGAGGTGTGGGATGCATTGGTAGGACGGCCAGGTCAATGCCCATGTTGACCACATCATCATCGTCGTCGGTGCTGTGGTCATTGTAGGCCTGGGAGGGGCCAAGTGGGTGTGGTGGCTGCGCTTGTCTGGGCCAAGATGGAGGTACCGCGTGGGGGTGCGTGGTGGCAGCATGGCTGGCCTTCTTTCCCGGCTGCACTGGTTGCGCTGGGGGAAGTGACATCACACCATCAGCCGTCGGTGCTCTCGACATCATCGCAGGCGGCGGAAGTGACATCACCCCCCGTGGATCAGAAATGACGTAATTGCAGTCCGCAGATGTGGCATCTAGTGGGGTGGCACTGGCGAGGGCTGGTCCGGGCATATGGCATGCAAGTGGCGATCATTGCCAGTGAGGCTGGAAGTAGGGCCACCGAGGTTGGGGGGACCGGAAGTCGCTGTGGGGGTAATGCCATCGCACATAGCCGGGACCGGGAAGGAGGGGGGCTAGTCATAGAGGGCTGCTGAGCTGCCGGCAGGCTTTGAAAGGCATACTTTACCAAATAGCCTTTCTTGCCACATCTTGAACAGTACTGGTTTCTGGCCGGGCAGTTTTGGCACGATCGTCAATCTGACCCACACCGGGACCCACAGTACTTACAGGGGTGCAGCACGCCTGCAGCAGCGATGCTCTCATTCACCATCTGGTTTTGGGCCACAGCTGCTGTCTGTGCTGACCAAGCGGAAACCTGGGGAAGCCTGGAGTTGAAGGCTTCAGTGTGCCCCCAGGGTTCGGATTACCTCCACTGTTTTAGCCAGGGAGTAGATATTATCTTCCAGCAGCTTCTATCTGATGGCTCTCGCGCATAGATCCCGGATGTAGGCGTCCCTGATCAACCTTTTGACCTCCATTTCATTCACCCCAGGTTTTGCCAGACACAGTTGGGCTAACTCACGTAGGGCTCCCAGGTAGGACTCGGCTGTCACTCCAGGCAGCTGGGCATGAATACTCAGAAGGTACCTTGTGAAGACCATGCTTGTGGGAGGTTTATACATGGTTTCTAGGGTGTTCATCACTTCTGAGTACTTGGTGCAGTCTTTGAGGGCCTGGAAGGTTCAGGGACCCAACTTCGAGCGGAGTAAGACGAGCCTTTTTCTGTCAGAGTCAAGGATGTCGTTAGCAAGTGCCTCGATGATTGCTTCGATCATGTGCCTCCAGATTTCGAAGTGTGCTTGTGCTTCCGGATGGCGTGGTCGACTTTGAGGCTTCCGGCATTCAGGAACTTCTCCATGGCAGCTTCAAATTCTATGTTGAATAAATTGTGTTGCACTATCAATCAGAAAGCAGACACACAAACATAAAGTCTGTTCTACAGGCTTTATTCAACATAAACTTCCATAGAGCTGGCTGTGAGAATTCAGTGCTGGCTCTGAGACTGACCTCGAGGGGCCGGATCTAGTTTATAGCCCAGAGGGTGATTGACAGCCGGCCAGGTGTTGCCTTGTCCTCCAGTGCTCTTCTGTAGATACACAGGTTTCCCCCTGCTGTAGGCTAGTGGTATGTCTGAAATAAGATAGGAGCCTGTGGTATTACAGGAAAGGTACTAGCATGGATGTAAAAATGGCTGACTGGGGGAAAGCTAACAGTGGGAATAAAGGGAGTCTTTTCTGGTTGTCTGTCAGTGTCTGGGTGTTCCACAGGGGTTGGTGTTAGTCCACAAACTTCACATAAATGATTTGGAGGACAGAATTGATGGCTTTGTGGTCAAGTTTGTGAATGATAAAAAGGTAGGTGGAGGGGCATGTAGGGTTGAGGAAACATGGAGTCTGCAGAGGAACTTAGATGGGAAGAATGGGGAATGAAGTGGCAGATAGAATGCAGTGTTGCGAAATGTATAGTTCTGAACTTCAGTGGAATATGGGAAAGAAATTCAAAAAGTGGAGACCCAGATAGACTTGGAAGTCTAAGTGAAGGATTCTTCAAAGGTTAACATGTAGGTTAATTCAGTTGTAAGGGAGGAAAATGCAATGTTAGCATTCATTTCAAGAAGATAGAATACAACAGCAAGAATATAGGGCTGAGGCTTTATAAGATATTGGTCAGATCACATTTGGAGCATTGTGAGTAGTTTTATGTCCCATTTTTAAGGAAGAATGTACTGATGTCGGAGAGGGTCCAGAGGTGGTTTATGAGAATGATCCTGGGAATAAGATGCTTAATGTTTGATGGCTCTGGACCTGCACTCTCTGGAGCTTAGAAGGATGTGGTGGAAATATCTTTAAAACCTACCCAGTTGTTGAAAGCAATACACAAATATGCTGGAGAATCCCAGCAGGTCATGCAGCATCCATAGGAAATAAAAGGTGACCAACGTTTTGGGCCCGAGGCCTTTGTCACCCAGGGCTGAAATGTTGGTTATCCTTTACTTCCTATGGATGTTACATGACCTGCTGTATTGCATTTGACCACAGCATCTGTAAACTTCCTCATTTAGCTCCAAATATTGAAAGGCCTGAATAGAGTAGACATGGAGAAGATGATTCCATTAATGGAAGAATGTGAACCAGAGGGCACAGCCTTAGAATAAAAGGATGTCCTTTGGAACAGAGTTGAGAGGAAATTTCTTCAGCCAGCTGGGGGTGGGGTGGGGGGGGGGGGGGCTGCCGAACCTGTAGAATTTGTTGCCACAGATAGCAGTGAAAGCCACTTCATTGGAGATTGATATGTTCTTGAATAGTAAGGGTGTCATATATTACAGGGGAATGGGGTTGAAAAGAAAAAAAATATCAGCCATGATAGAATGGTGGAGCAGACTCGATGGGCCAAATGGTCTAAATCTGCTTCTAACTTTGGTCTGATTGGCAGAATAGAAATGCAGCCCATTGCATATTTTTTTTCATTCATGGGTTAGGAATGTTGCTCTCATTGTGGATATTTATTAGCAGTGATGTCGGGTCCTCTTGAATGACTGTCTTCCATATGGTGAAGATACTCAGCCTCACTGAGTGGTTTGCAGGATGATTTGCAGAGATATTACAACTGTGCACACAACTAATCCACAGCTTATTTCAAGCAACACACAATATAAGTGCTGGAGAAATTCAATGGGACAGGTGGTGTCCATGGAAAGAGACAGACAATCAACATTTCAGGCCCCCAAATCCTTTCTCAGGAAAGAAAAGTTTTGAATGAAGGTCGCCTTCATCTCAGGGGGCTGCAATACAGACAAAACAATTTTGTGCAGTTGCATAAAGATCTGGCTGTATTCCACACATTGCATCTCAGGAAAGATATACTGCCCTTGGAAGTGGTTGCAATTAATGTGCACTAGAGTAATGGAATGCTTTAATGGGTCACATCATAAGGCAAATTGCATATACCATATTCCCTTGATAATGAAAGACTGATTGTTGATCTCATCAAGATGTTTAAGATGATTCATGGATTGATTAATGTGTCTATATGGTATATTGTCTGACAAGAACTGTTTAAGGTAGGCTATTTGGGGTAATGCCAGAAAACAATCCTTCATTCAAAGTGCAGAGGAAATCTATAATGCTCTCTGTCAACGAGCTGTAATGACTAGACCATTGAAAAATTCTGAACCCAGTAGATTGATTTATGTTAGGTGAGGTTATTAATGGAAATGGAACAAAGTAAATGGACTAATCAAGATGCAATTAAATGGGGAAACGGACAAAAGACTGAATGACCTTTAACCAAAAAAACCAAAATGCTGGAAATGATTAGTAGATCAGGCAGCATCTGTGGGAAGAGAAACAAGGGTAATGTTTCACAGTTGTGACCTTCTTCAGAACTGAGAAAGGAAGAAAGTTTTCAGCAGGTGGGAAAATGGGTGGGCAGAATAAAAGGAATGCTTTTGATAGGGTGAGGCCATATAAAGAAATGTAGGGAGGAGCAGTAGCAACATCTACAGCTTAAGAGTTGGTGAGCCATTTTAATACTTAACAGTCCAAAATGTCACCATCAAAGTAAAGGATAGGGTAAAGTATTTTAGCTGGCCTACTGTTTAAACAAGTTCAATTCAAACAAATTTCCAGCAAGCCATTCATGTATGATGATTTCAGAAACTATTTTCTATTTGAATGCAATTAAAGGCTACTTTACCTTATGTGCCAAGTTGTAAACTGAAAGCTGGATTGTTGGGTCAGAGATTAGGTGTTTATTCCGAATGATGGTCCCTCCAAATTGCTGCACTGAAACTGCCACACAAGGGCTTGGCATGTATCTCAGACAGTAAGTGGTAAGCTGGGAGAGTCATTGTGTAGGGAGGTCTTGTTATGTGGTTAACCTCTCTATTTGTGGCTTTGTAGCAATAAATGTTTGAAGGGAACAATATTGCCCAGCTCAGATAACCATTGAATTGATGTAGATTTCAAAGCTCCAAAGTAAACAAACATTGCTGAATTTAGCTCAGCGTCCATGCATTCAACTCAAATGCTGGCAGCCCCTCTGTCTGCCTACACAATGATATTTTAGAAAATCAGCATCATTCATTTGATTAGAACTTTTAATTATTTGTAGCATTTTGTGTATTTATAAGTTTCAGAACTCAATTAAGTGTGATGCATAGAGTGAGCCTCAAATAACTCATCAAAATAACACGGATTCTTGCCAGATTCAGGACTTTACATTAACTAGATCACAATAATATACATAATTAAAAGTCTTGAATTTAGCAAGTATGCATTACAATTCGATGTGTCACACACTTAAAATATGTTCAGCAAAGAGGTTCGTAGTGTGTACAACCGAAATATAAGCCTATTTAAAATAAATGGATTGCAGTATCTGGTAAAATACTGAAGAGAGGGATTATAGTGTTAATAATTTCTTCACTGGTATTCTATGACATAATTTCAAGACCAAACAGCTTGAAAATGAATTGATGAGTATAATCTGTCAAAAAATGGTGTATGCTACTTACTGAATGACTGGTTTATGAGCATGGTTAACTTTCAATATTAAATGTATTAGTAGAATCTTATGAAAATTATATTTATTTACCAATTTTTAGTTGAATGCATTAAGTGCTAAAATAATTTCAAAGCCACTACTAGTTTTACTGTGAATTTAGAGTCATTCTTGACCAGCTTAGGAAAAAAAAATCCATTGGGAGCAGATTCTATAAAATGGCTGATAAAAAAGGAAAATGCTTTTATAATTATCAACTGTCCATGAAAGCATGAAATTATAGGATGATGTGTCCATGAAAATCATAAAGTTGTGCTTTATATTCACTAGAGCCGGATCGTCCAGGTATGAGTTAGATGTGGTTTAGTTGATTTCAACGATATCAGCTAACACTCCAGATTAGTGTGTGTGTTGGAGGTGGTGTTATTTTGAAGAGTTATTTAGCTGATGGCTTCTATGTCTTTTCAGATGGGCATAAACTATATTGTGACTCTTTTATGGAGAACAGTAAGTGGGTTATCCCTACTTTTCTGGTCAATATTTACCCTCAAACAACTTTATTACAAACAGTTAAGCCAGAGATTACCTTGCCTTCTTTGGGACTATCCTGGGAAAAATTGGTCATTGCTTACTCCATTTAACAACAGTAATTGCTTTGTAAAAAGTACTTTATTGACTATAAAGCACATTGGGACTTCTTAAGGTTTTGTGATGACCATAAGTCTGTCTTTTTATTTCAATTGCCAACAACTTCTGTCACAGAAATTGCCCTACATTGACACCTCAGCACAGTCCTTTGACATATATTTCAGCAGGAAAATAGGATGAATGATAGATTCACAGAGTTTTACAACATGGAAACAGGTCCTTTGGGCCAACTTGTTCATGGTGGACAAGCTGTGGAGCCACTTGCTTGCATTGACCCCTATCTCTTTGTACCTTTCCTATCCATGCACCTGTCTACATGTTCCTTAACTATTTTAATAGCACCCTCCTCTCTCACTTCCCTTGGCAACTTCTACTTACCTCCCACTGTTTAGAGGCTGAATCCAAGGTGTTGGTACATTACGTTGTGTGTTTTATGTGTATTATTTTTTTAGCCAGCTATCCTTATTCAGCATTATGATTAAAATCTTCTTCCTGTTAAGATAACCATCAGAATCAATATTAGTATTGAATGCATGATGAAACCATTGTAGGACCTCCCCGCAATTTCTGTCATAGCTGCTTAATGTGATAGGTGAGCACTTCATGGAGGTTGGGATGGGGAGTGGTGTGCTTATCTTCCATTTACGTGAAACTTCTATATGTTTCCAATGAATAGTTGTCAACAACATTTGGAAAGGTCCTTCTCCATTTTGAGCAGTCACCAACCAGGGGCTCCCACATCAGTGGTGATGTGACATTGTAAAGGAATCCTTGAATCTCTTTCACTGGCTCTTGCTCCTGATCTCTTGTTGAGCTGTGGTTGGAAAATCCATTTCAAGGTCTGTTGTCAGCCATGAAAGTGACATGGCCTGGATGTTGGAGCTAGCTGAGTGTAGCAGGTATTCAATGGTTTTGTGTGTGTGTGGCCTGGGAGAGGATGCTGATCTTTGTCTCTTACCTTGCCAATGAATTGCAGGGTTTTGTGCCGACAACATTAATGTTGAGGTAGTCACTATGGATAGTCCATGTCTCAGTAATGTACACGATAGCAAGGATCACTGCTGTTTGGAGCACTACAAGCTTTAAGCATGGCAAGATTTGATTTTACAAATCATCTTTTCCTTACCTGACCAATGGTTGTTCTAACCTACTGAAAGTGATGGAGAGAGGGCCATGGGAAAGTGGACAGTGCGTAGGAGCAGAATCCCAGAGCTCCTCTGAAAATTATAGAAAAGACAGGAAAAAATCAATTAAAAGAAAGTTTAAATTAAGTTTTCCAGCAGAATAAAGAAAAAAGAAAGATGGGGAAGAAAGACAAAAAGTCCACAACATAATGTGAGCCCCAATTCAACCCCAGGACGTTGGAACTGTGGGACCTCATGGCGAAGAGGTCAGCAGGGCCACTCGAGCCCACCGTGGGAGGAGATCGCGGGAGATTCTCAATCAAAAGAAAGTCGGCCAGAGTCGTCAGGCAGGCAGTGAAGAGCCTGCGAACAGCGACAATGGCTACAGGACGACACATCGATGGGAGGGGTCAGGATGAGGCAGCGGCAGCAGTGGTAGAGATGGCAGTGGAAGGAAAGGCCCGTTGTCACAACAGGTGAAGGCATTGGAGGGAGAGGAGAGACTTACTGAAGAGTGTGTAAAGGCCACGGTGGAGCTGGTCGTGAAGGCCTCAGAGGCCAGATAAAGACTGTTTTAATGGGGCTTTCAAAAGACATTGGGGAGATAAAGGGAGTAGTGGCAGATCTGACAGGGAGAGTCTCTAGTGTGGAGGATAGAATAGAGAGGGTGAGGAAACTGTGGAATACCTAGAAAGTCAGAGGGATATCTGGAAAAAGGAAAGGGAGGAAATTCTAGAGACATTAGACAGGTTTGAAAATTTTAACAGAAGAAAAAATGTTAAAATTGTAGGATTAAAGGAAGTGGTGGAAGGGGATGATTTGATCAAATTTATTAAGGATTGGATACTGGGGGTTTTGGGTGAGGACAAGATAGGGGGAGATTTTAGGATAGAATGGGCATGCAGGTCTTTTATTCCCCGAGCCAGGTCCAGGGCACCGGCCTCAGTCGGTCCTGAAGAAATTCAGGTTCCTCAAGCAGCGGCCGAGGGGGCGAGGATGGAGAGGGGGAGTCCAGCTGAGTTTAAGGCTAGCCACACCCATTCGTTCCAGACATCAGTGTGATGTTGCTGAAATGAAGAGAAAAGTTTAAAGTGAAAAGGGTTTTGTGAGGCAAGGGGGGTGGAATATAGGCTATTACACCCGACAACATTAAATGTGATATTGCTGGGGTGAGGTGGGGGGATAAAAATTTTTACACAGAGGCAAAGGAGGCAATGAGATTTGCCAAATCCCTAAAGGCCACCTGGGAGGATGGGCAATAAGCCGGGGAAGAGGGTTGCTGATTGGGGGATTATGCATGTCTATATATTACTGCATATATACTGTATTGATTATTAAGTTCTCTCTACAGTGATGATGCTATTTGGGGATGTACATATGAGAGGAGTTCGAGGATGATGCGGGAAGGGAGGGAGTAAGATGGATGCTGTGGACACAGTTTGGTAAGGGAATTGGTGTTAACCATAGGGTTAGTGGCGCTGGGAGGGGTAGTAGGGATTTAAGGGTCAGAAGGTGGAGAAAGGGTCAAATTGGGGGGGATACATTATATTGTTTTTATTTGCTGAATATGTTTTCTTTTTAATTTCCTTAAATTTACGTGTTTGTCTGATGGGACAAAAGGGGTGGAAGATAAGGGCCATGGGAAGATCGGAAAGCAGGGAAAAGGATATTAGGAAGATCCTGAGGTAATGGATGAGATATGAATATCAATGGAATTAATGTTCCGATAAATAGGAAGAGAGTCTTGGCACACCTTAAAAAGACACATGTGGATATAGTATTTTTACATGAAATTCACCTCATGAACCAAAAACTCACAAAGTTGAAGAGGGGGTGGATGGGTCAAGTAGCATCGTCGTCCTTTAGTTCTGGAGCCAGGGGAGAATGTTCCAGTGGTGGTCTGGGGGGATGGTCACCAACCCCACAGTGAGATTTGTGATGATGCATTGTCAAATATACTCAGAATCCAGGACCCTGTTGAATGTATACGCCCTGAACTATGATGATGAAAAGTTTATACAGGATATATTTTTGAAAGTATCTGAGTGGCGGGGGAGGGGGGGAAGACAGTTGATTGGAGGGGATTTCAATTTTTGTCTAAATCTGGTCACGAGGGCTAGCACAGCCAAGTCCACATCCTGACCTTCATGAAGGAACTGAATCTTATAGAGGTCTGGAGGAGGCTGAATCCAAAAGTGAGGGATGACCTTTTTATCTGCAGCAACACCACTCCTACACTTGGATCGATTTATTTCTTTGCATCAGCCCAACTAGAAGGTAGGATAGTGGAAGCTGAATACAGGGCGCAGCTGCTGTTGGGCCATTCGCCTTTAATGGTATTGATCTTAATGCCGTATAAACAGGCCCCAGTGTATAAATGGCACCTGAACACAATGTTGTTGGGAAAACAGAATTCTGTAGCTTTGTGAGAGCCCAGATAGATTTGTTATGTGAGGCGGACTGCCCCTTATTGAGGATAACTTCCTAATATGGGACACATTGAAGGCTAAATTAAGGGGCCAGATAATTGGGTACACCAAGAATGTCAAAAAAGAGTATATGAGAAAGGTTAATGATCTGGAATTGGAGAGAGGACAAATGGAAAAGGACAATCAGAGGTTGTGCACGGAAGGTAAGTTTAGAAACTTGGTGAATAAGATGCTTGGGTACAATATGCTGCAAACATATAGGATGGAAAAATTGATTCTAAGATCCATTTAAATCCAGCAGTACTGTGAGCTGGAAGAGAAGGCCCATAAAGTGTTGTCCTGGCAGATGAGGGCAAAGGAGGCTTTCAGAACAATCAGTGCAATTCAGACAGGGGAAGGCAAGATCTCATACATGCCAAAAGAAATAAATTATGTATTTAAAGAATTCTATGAAGAACTTTATAAATTGGAGTCAGGGGGAGACTCCACCAAAACAGATGTGTTCTTGCGCCCATTGGACTTGCCAAATTTAGGATACGAGGAGCAAGAGGGGCTGAGTTCCCTGTTTACTAAGGATGAAATGGAATAGGCACTGGGCTCTTTGCAGGTGGGTGAGTCCCCGGGGGAGGGTGGCTTCACCGTCAAATTTTATAAGGAGTTCTAGGATCTCTTGTTGCCCATTCTTATGAAGGTGGTGGATCAGGCAGCAGAGACGTATGTTCTCCCAGAATCTTTCTCAACAGCGATCATTACTGTAATACCAAAAAAAGACAGGGGTCCCCTGAAACCTGCCTTGTATAGGCCTATCTCGTTGTTGAATGCAGATTACAAAATTATTGCAAAAGCATTGATGAACAGGCTGGCGAAACATCTGCCGAAGTTAATGAACTCAGGTCAGGTGGGTTTCGTAGAAAAGATGCAATTGATGAATAACATAGCTAGACTGCTAAGTGTTGTACGTCTAGCACAGTCAAGGGCAGACTCAGGAATGGCCACAGCTTTGGGTGCAGAGAAGGCCTTTGACAGATTGGAGTGAGATTTTCTGTTCAAGATGCTGGAGAAATTTCATCTGGGACAACATTTATTAATTAGGTCAAAGCATTTTACCATAAACCTCGAACCAAAATTATTACAAATGGGAAATATCTCCGGTGTTTTCCTTGTACAGGTCAAGTAGACAGGATTGTCTTTTGTCCCCGGCACTTTTCATACTAGGTATGGAGCCACTGGCAGAGATCCAGACATAAGGGGGTTCAAGGTGGGCCATGTGGAACACAAAAATCAGCTTTTTTGCTGATGATGTATTAGTATATTTGATGGATCCTTGGGGGTCATTGGCTGGGCTGAGGACAATACTGGAGGATTATGGGAAGGTTTTGGGGTACAGAGTAAATTTGGATAAGAGGAAGGTTATGTCCCTGACAAATGGGGATTACAATCAGTATCAATGTAACAGTGAGTTCAAGTGGCCGAAGGAAGCATAAAGTACTTTGTGGGTCAAAGTAGATAATTAGTATAAGCTTAATTATATCCCTTTGATCCAGAAGATTGAAGAAGACCTGGCCAGATGGAGGACTCTGCCCATTACATTGATGGGCAGAGTCAACTGTGTCAAAATGAAGGTAATGCCAAGGCTACCCTGTTTTTCCAGTCGTTACCCATGGCATTGCCTCGGGGTATTTTTCAAGATGTCAGGAAGTTTCTGTTTATTGTTGAGGAGTCTGATGGTGGAATGGGAAAGTGGCTAGAATCTCCATGGAAAAATTAATATGGATTATAAATTGGGGGGGTTTAAAATTACCTGACTTTAAAAAGTAGTATTGTGCATCCCAAGCAAGATTTATCACCATGCTATTTGAGGGAGAGGAGGCCCCAGCATGGACACAGATTGGGCTGCATTCATGAGATGCAGAGAGAGTGAAGAATTTATTTATAAATGGGATTTAAAACTATGCTTAAAGAAAAGGGATAACCCCATCCTAAAACATGTACTTCAGACATGGAAAAGGATAAAACAAGGCATTGGATGGAAGGTGGGAATATCCCCCAAAGCATTCTGACTCAGAATAGTTTAATACCCTTGACTCTGGGTAATAAGATCCTGGACTCCTGGTGCCAGAGGAGGATCAGGTATATCGAGGATTATAATGAAGGCTTATAATGAAGGCTTATGTCATTTGAGCAATTGAGAAACAAGCATGATTTGTCCAACAGAACATTATTTTGCTATCTGCAAATATCTTTTTTGAGGGAAAAATTGGGACCAGCAATGACCCTGCCTGAATGTAGCGATATGGAGATTCTAATTCTAAAGGGGAATGTGTGTAAATTTATTTCTAAGATGTATTTCATATTCCAAAGTGAGGGTCCAAAACTGGGCCTACAAAGGTCAAGGGAGAGATGGGAGTCAGACTTGGGTACAACAATCAATGAAGAATGGTGGCAGGACCTGTATCTGGACAGTGTGACAGGGTTGTCAAAGCCAGATACAGGATGGTGCAGTATAACTTCCTGCACCAGTTGTACCTTACACCTCAGAAACTACACAGATAAAAGTCTGATATTTCAGAAATGTCTTTCAGATGTGGTGTGGAGGTTGGAACTTTTGTCCACTCTTCCTGGTTGTGTTCAAAGGTGAGACCTTTTTTGGGAAGACATAGGGGATCGTGCAAAAGTGGATCCGGAGCTGCTCCTCTTGGGAGATATTGGAGAAATGCATTTTAGACTGATTAAATTCCAAATTTTATTTGTGAAGGTCACTTTGTCGGTAGCCAGGAAGTGTATAACAGTTTTGTGGAAGTCTGACTCCCAGCTAAATATCACACGGTGGAATATGGAAATGCAGAGTTGCATTCCCCTGGAGAAAATCACGTATGACTTATAGAAGAAACATGACACATTTGTTAGAATGTGGCAACCTTACTTACAGTACATTGGTTCTCAGATAGATTGATCCACCTGCCCCCCCCCCCCCCTTTTAAATAGGGATAAAGTTAAATTATCCCAATAAGGCCAGAGGAGTGATTACGGAAATAGGACCTGGCACAGACAACATACCTGTCCTTTTCTTTTCAGGTTCTTAGTTTTCTTTTTTCTTTTGAGTTCCTTTGTTTTCTTTTTAGTGTTTTATTTTGAAAGGCATTGCCACCATTATTTCTTTTCATTTCAGGTTTCGATAGGGGTCATGTGCCCCACAATGATTTGGATTGAGGCAAGTTTTTGGAATGTATTCCATGAGGTGGATGGGGATAAATACAGACTTTGGGTATGAATATGTACATAGATGGGTTTGTTTATTGGACGTTGTAAATCTGTGAAAACTAAAATAAAATATTCCAAAAAATATGAAAGTGATGGAGAATCTTATCATTGCAAGGTGCCTCCAGAGGCATGCAAAGCATTCCATGTTCCATGTGATAAATGTTTTGAGAGGGCAGAAGATGAAGCACTTCAGCTCCTGTCTGGCCAGTGACATGGATACATTCTAGTTCCCCTATCGTAGCAACAGGTCTATGGCAGATGCCACCTCACTGGCTCTACACAAAGCCCTGGAACACCTGGACAGCAAAGATTCATTCATCAGGATGCTCTTTATTGATTACAGTTCAACATTTAACACCATCTTCCCTTTAAAACTGATCAGCAAATTCCAAGATCTGGGAGTTAACATCCCACTGTGTAATTGGATCTTGGATTTCCTCACCTCCAGACAAAAATCAGTGAAGATTGGTAAGAATATCTCCTCCATGATCTCCACCAGTACTGGAGCCAACAAGGCTGTGTTCTTAACCCCCTGCTCTACTCATTTTACACCTATGACTGTGTGGCTCGGTACAACAATAACACCAATTGCAAAAGTGTGGACATTATCACAGTAATGAGTTGTATAAAGGAATCAACATACAGGATGGAGATTGAAAACTTGGCTGAATGGTGCACCAACAACAACCTTGTACTCAACGTCACCAAAACTAAGGAGCTGATTGTTGACTTCAAGAAGGGAAAGCCAGAGGTATACAATCCAGTGATCATTGGGGGAATCAGAGTTGGTGAGGGTAAGTAATTTTAAGTTTTTGGGAGTCTCTATCTCGGAGGATCTTTCCAGGACCCAACACACCAATGGCATTGTAAAGAAAGCATGTCAGGGCCTCAGGAGTTTGCAGAGGTTTGGTATGAGAGCAGAAATCCTGGAAATTTTTTACAGCCTTGTGGTGGAAAGTGTGCTGACCGGCTGCACCACGGTCTCGTATGGGGACACCAATACCCCTGAATGTAAAGCCCTTCAAAAGATAGGGGACACAGCCCAGGACATCACAGGCATAATCCTCCCCACTAATGAGTACATCTACAGGGAAATGTGCCATCAGGGAGCAGCAGCCATCATCAAAAGTCCACACCACACCACTCTGTTCTCGCTGCTGCCATCAGGAAAGAGGGATAGGTGCCACCAGGTGCAGGAACAGCTGCTACCCCTCCACCATCAGACTCCTCAACAATAAACTCAATCAGCAACTCACTTAAGGGCTGTTACTTTTTGTTCTCTCTGTATTGCACAGTCAGTTTGTTTACATTCATTATCAGTTTACAGTTCTTTGTTTACATGTTTACGTTGTGTACAGGTTTTTTTTGCATTACCAATTAATGGTAATTCTGCCGCACCAGCAGGAAAAAGAATCTCAGGGTAGTATGTGATGTCATGTATGTAGTCTGTCAATAAATCTGAAATCATTCATGGTCAGTGTTGCACAGTGCAGCAGCAGGTTTAACATTGTTCTCTGTAAGGCCCATTCATTTGCGTCCTTCAGAAGCAAATAAACGATGACTTGAAGCTCATCAATACAAGCTGTTGCAATATGTGAACACCTCTGTGCTCTGCAGCAATGAAAGGAACAAAGTGAAGGTCAAAGTGGCCTTGGTTTTGGCGTGCAGACAAACTAGGTTGGGAGCATGAAGCTTGGAGATTGAGCAAGCATTTTGGAAAGCTGGTGAAAAGTGCTGGGGTGGTGATGTGGACTTGGTTGTTGATGGTGATATCCAGAGGCAACTGGCCTACAAAATTTGTAAGGGTCACTCTTGGTTCTGAGAGTCACACTGAATTTTGGACTGTTCATCTGAATTCAGCATCTCCCCACTATTGCCTAATTTGTTGCCAATCTAAACAATCATGCCATGTTGATAGTGAATATTTCTCCCATGGTAGCAAAAATTCATCTCTATAGAACTACTTTGTCTCTCGGTCTTTCTCTCTCTCACTCTCCCCAACCTAAAATAAGGAATATCAGGATAACACTAAGAAAGAAATTGTGCATCAATAATATCAAAATACAAATATGTAACATTCTTCTCATGCCAAGGAACAATTGATTATTTCATTTAGCTGAACACTAAAGACAATTCTCTTGGTAGCATTTCAGAAATCAATTTTACTCCATTTAAATAACAAGCTCAAACTGTATTATCAGCATGAAGAGCCTTTGCCAGGGACCTGGGCTGCAGTCATTCGCTTTTAGAAATAACAAATAGTATCCGACCTATTACCAATTTCTGAGAAAGAGCATCTTAGACAATGGCTCCAATCTCTTGCTTATTTGCAGTCATGGGAAAAAACAAATTACTAATGGCTCAAATGGAAAGCCTATTGTGTTCAGAATTTTGTTGCTAAATTTTGTTATTGCTTATTGTATGACATTGTAATTGAAACAAGTTGCTCTAATTCCATAACACGGATCATAAAGCAAATTATAAACCCCAGCGATGCTCTAAATGTAGAAATGTTAGATCTACTCTCTTTTAGCTGATAGAATGGGATGCCACATGACCCCTAACTTCTTTAAAAGCCTCTTTTAAATGCTGCAGAGTGCCGTTAAGTACAGAGTTCCAGGAATTAGACCCAGTAATGCTGATGGACTGGTGATATGTTTCTATTTCAGAATACTGTGTGACTTGGCAGGTGAACCTGCAGGTGCTGGTGTTCTCATATACATGTGTCCTTGTCTTTCTTCACCTGGTGGATGTGTTTGTGGGCATGGGAGGTACAGCCAGAATTATCTGGATGAGTATTTTCCATTCATTTTGAAGATGGTATTTGCTGTGTGCCTGCAGCAAAGGGAATGATTATTTAGAGTAGAGTAGATTTTGTCATTTTGTAAAATAAAAGGTAAAGGTTGCATTATTGTCATGTAAAACCACATTTAGGAATTCATTAGCTTTAAGGGTGACAGAGTTGCCACTTTGCCCAGCGCCCCTCACAGAAACCTACACCATCTGTTCAAGCCCAAAACTTTGGTTATGTATCTTTATCTTTGCTATATAAAGTACACTGTTTGACATGATGAATTTCTCCAGCGTTGTGTTTTTAATAGAGTAGAGCAGAGTTGAGCAGAGCAGAGCATAATAGAATCGACTAGACAGAAATAGAATGGTATGGAATGGTGTGGAATGGAATGAAACAAAAATTGGTCCACCTCACCTCTGCTGTCCAAGCTGCCTATCTAAATTAATTACACCCTACCCACATTAGGTTGTGAATACAGTTCCAATCTAATGAGCGGCTTTGTCTTGGATAGTGTGGAATTTATTGATAGTTCCTGGAACTGGTTGATCTAAGCAAAAGGAGAGTATTCCAACACACTTGAGACTTGTGCCTTGTAGGTGGTGGAAATATCTTGGGGTCTCAGGAAATGAGTTATTTGCTGTAGCATACCCTGCTATTGGCAGTGGACTGAGTGATGGAAATGCCACAGAATATCAAGGGTAGATTGGTTAGAATCTCTTTTGTCAGCGATGGTAATCACTTGACATTCTCGTGGCATGAACATCACACGCCTCTATTGCCCTGACTGAATGCTGCCTGCATGTTGCTGTATGCAGGGTGGGCTGTTTTACTTGCTGAAGAGCTGCAAAGAGAATATAATATTACCAATGAATATTGCCTCTCCCTTTTAACCTTTATCTCCGTTTTGCAGATTCACAAAGCCAACACCTCATCATTTTTAGATGACTTCCTTGATTTTAAACTTTAAATTTAGAAATACAGCACGGTAACAGGCCCTTCTGGACTACACATCTGTGCTGCCCACAATTAACTTACAATCCCCATACATTTTGAAGGCTGGGACAAAACCGGAGTACCCGGAGGAAATCAACGTACACATGAGGAGAAAGTACAAACTCCTTACAGACAGCATCAGATTCGAACCTGGGTCGCGGCCATGTTACAATGTTATGCTAATCATGCCACAGACGCTATTTACGAGGATATCTAAGCCATTAGATTTCAAATTGTGATGGTGTACTTCTCAACTGATAATGCTCCATTGTGTGTCGTTGATGCCAAGGAAAGCATCTAGCTGAGTACTGAAAACCTCTGTTGATCAAATAGCCATTGTATTCATGGACATCTTCAACCTCACTCTGACACTCTAATGGGGTGTTGTACTCACCTGTTTCAAACAGGCCACAATCCCAAGAAGAATGTGATAACCTGCCTAAATTTCTACTGACCAATGGCACTCACATCCACAGTGATGAAGTCTTTTGAGAAGCTGGTGTTGAGGCATATCAGCTCCTGTCTGTGCGGCCACATGGATTTGTTCCAGTTTGTTACCACAGCAACAGCTCTACTGCAGATGCCATCTCACTGGCTCTACACAAAGCCCTGGAACACCTGGACAGCAAAGATGCATACATCAGGATGCTCTTTATTGACTACAGTTTGGCATTCAACACCATCATCCCCTCAAAACTAATCAGCAAACTCTAAGATTTTGGTCTCAATACTCCACTGGGTAATTGGATCCTGGATTTTCTCACCTTCAGACCACAATCAGGCCTCCACAATTTCCAATAGCACGGGAGCACCTCAGGGCTGCATCCATAGCCCCTTGCTTTACTTGCTATACACCTATGACCATGTGACTTGGTACGACAACAACACCATTTACAAATTTGCAGACAATACCACATTATTGGGCTGTATTAAAAAGGGGTGATTAGTCAGCAGACAGGAAGAAGATTTAAAATTTGGCTGAATGGTGCATTCAATATCACCAAAACCAAGGAGCTGATTGTAGACTTTAGGAAATCAGAGCTGTACAATCCAGTCATCATGAGGGGATCAGAGGTAGAGAGCATGAGCAAATTTAAATTAATGGGAGTCAATATCTCAGAGGACCATTCTGGACCCAACAAATTCATGTCATCGTGGAGAAATCATGTCAGTGCCTCTACTTCCTCAGGTGTTTGCGGAGGTTTGGTACTTTTACAGAAGTGGAAAGTGTGATGATTGACTACACTATGGCCCGATATGGGGGCACCAATACCTTTGAGTGCAAGCCCAGAACATCACAGCCTAAACTCGCCACACCATTGAGAAAATCTTCATTGAACACTGCCGTTGGAGAGCTGCAGCAATCATCAAGAATCCACACCACCCAGGACATGCTCTGTCCTTTCTGCTGCTGTCAAGAAAGAGGTATAGGTGCCGCTGGACCTGTACCACCAGGTTCAGGAACAGCTGCTATCCCTCCCCTATCAGACTCCTCAACAACAAACTCAATCAGAGACTCATTTAAGGACTCTTACTTTGCGCATTATTGATTACTGTATTGTACTGTTTTTTTCTGTATTGCACAGTTAGTTTGTTTACATTTTTTTCTTTCTTTTCAATTCTATCTTTTGTATACACATATTTTCCTTTGAGTACAGTTTACAGTTAAATCGATAAATAGAAATTCTGCCTGGTCCACCTACATGTACTCTGACAATAAATCTGAACATTGACTTTGACATGGTGATGATGAAATTAATCTTTGTGGATTGCATAAATTAGGTAATACTTTACAGGGGAGGGGGAAAAGCCAAAGTCATGATCCCTTTACTAATACTAAAGGGGATAAAAAACTGTTGAGGTCCTTCAGGAGTTGGGAAGAAATAAGGAGTAGGAAATCAAACATTTTTTTTTCATTCAGTGATGAATATAACTCATTTCCTGTGCTGCACATTTTTCTGTTATCTTCCAGAATAATATAATTAATATTCAAGAGATCGAGGAGCACAGCAAAGAGTAGGATTTGAGGCACAGTGTTGCATAACAAAATTAAATTGTTAATTGGGTGCAAGCCATTGCTTATTTCCCCTAGGATCAGAACAATTTCTCAGAAAAGCACTCAGGGTATGAAAATATTGATAACTTTCCATTACTATATTGATTTAAGATACATTATAATATGAAATTAAGTTTTGCTTTTATCCAACTCAGCTTTACCCTGCTCTGTAATATGTGCTAGATGGAGCCAAATGTAAATAGGAGAGTGTGTAGTGAAATTGGCTGTCAGCAGTAATCCAAAACCTGTGATAGGGAAATTGAAGTCCTCTCCTCCTGATCAGTTTTCTTTCTGATTGAATTCAAGTGCAATATTGGGCAGGATATGAAAAAGTCAGCTAATTTCTATTTTGCTAATGTTTTAGATCGATTTCTTATCCACCCTTGTTCTATTTGTGGGCTGAGGCATATTAATATACTTTGAAAATGGTTGTCAAGAAAATAGGGTAATGTTAATATCCTTGTTTATGTTTTTAGAACAGAAAAATGTTACTATAAGATATCATCTTTCCTTTTCAAACTACTGTATTAATGTTGGAACTAGAATCCCCCATATGTTTAAGACACAGGCTGTTTGGTTAGGGGAAGCTGTGATATGGATTTGGAGGTGGGGAGAATGGAGGATTGGTCAATGGATGAGAGCAGCTTTCAGTTTTAAGATGATGTTTAAAGCTTTGCTGCTCAACATTAGATAAAGGTACCTGGATGTAGAATGTTGCTTTTAGCCACCAACCAATTTTGGAAACAGGTCTGGAGTTGTATTAGTTTCTGATCTACAGAGGAAATGGATGATAACTGTATGGATACAGGAAAGAATGGTGGAGGAAACCAAAGCCCCTGAGGGAAAACCCACGCAGACGTGGGAAGATCACACCAACTCCTTACCGACAGTGTAGGATTCAAACCCTGGTCCCGATTGCTAGAGCTGTAACAGCGTTGCACTAACTGCTACGCCAACCCTGCTGCTCAAAAAAGATTTTCACCTTAGATATGAAAAGTATGCCCTCAGGCCTCCTTTAAATCTATAGCCAAGGAAGAAGTCATAGATGTCAAGTGTCGGGACAAGCCTTGTGAGGGGCCTCTCTGCTTTAAAAAACTCAGAAGACTGAGAACAAAGAAGAACAATTGTCAACCAAGACCATAAGATATAAGAGCAGAAGTCGGCCATTAAACCCATTGAGTCTGCCCACCATTCCATCATGAGCTGTTCCATTCTCCCAATCAGCCCCACTCCCCTGCCTTCTCCCATAACCTTTGATGTCCTGACTATTTAGATACCTAGCAATCTCTGCCTTCTTTGGGGAAAAGGCCAGGCAGTGGGGCTGAGTGGGGAAATGGATTAGCTTATGATTAAATGGTGAGGCAGACTCAGATTTCAGATTTATTATCAGAGTTTGTACATAACATCACATACAACCGTGAGATTCCTTTTACTTGCAGGCATGGCAGAATTACCACTAATTGGTAGTGAAAAAAATAAACTGTACATAGCATAAATCATATAAACAAACAAAGAACTAGAAACAGATAATGAATGAAAACAAACTGTGAAATACTGAGAGAACAAAAAGAAAATCAATAAAGTGCACAAGTAAAAGTCCTTAAATTAGTCTCTTATTAAGTTTGTCATCGAGGAGTCTGATGGTGGAGGGGTAGTGGCTGTTCCTAAACCTGCTGGTGTGAGACTTGTGGCACCTATACCTTTTTCCTGATTATCATCAGGCTTGATGGGCTGAATAGCCTATTTCTGCTCCTATGTCTTATTTACACCCAACAAACTGACCTTCACAGCTGCTGTGGCCACAAATTCCAGAGATTCACCACTCTTTGCCTAAAGAAATTTCTCCGCATATGTGTTTTAAATGGGTTGTCTTCTTACCTACCATAGGAAACAACTTTGCCACATCTACTCTATCCAGGCCTTTTAACATTTATTCTTCCGAACTCCAAGGAGTACATCCAAGAGCCATTAAAAGTTCCTCATATGCTAAACCATTCATTCAGGAATCATTGTTGTAAATCTTCTCTGAACCCTCACCAATGCTAGCATATCCTTCCTTAAATAAAGAGACCAAACCTGTACCCTGTACTCCAAATGAAGTCTCACCAGTGCCTTATAAATTCTCAGCATCACATTGATGTTGATGTGTGGGAACAAAACTGTATTTACTCAAGGCGCTGAGGTCCACCCTTGGCCATGGAATTCAATGGTTAACTTCAAACATGCTTTGAAGCCGCATGCATTAACTATCAACTGCCAACACTATGCTCCCCCACACAACCGTTCCTCCACCCTCCCCCCACCCCCCCACTTCCACCAACAACCAGCACATCCTTCATTACCATTTCAGCCCTGGGGTCTTCCGGGATACCAAGCCTGCAGTAGCTTTCTCCAAGCATTCATCTGTTCTGGTCAGTGCCAGGGAAATAGAGTGCCTACTCCTGCTTTTCGTCCACAGTTCTCCCCAAATTGTATTGGGATTTCCAAAAGAGATACAGTCAGTGATTGTCATCCCTTTAAGAAGTTAATATATGATGTTCACTTGTGTAGGTTAGTTTCAACTGTGCATCACACTCGAAACATTATTTACACTTACACTGTGCTGATGCAAAAACGATTGCTTCCTGCTTCCTGTTCATCATCTTGAAAGGATGCTGCCAAGAGAAACTGGTGTGAACCTCCGCAAGCAGCCCCATTTTAACTATTGTTTTTCATATATAATTAAAGCTCTTGGTTTGCACAGAACTTAACAGTTCTAATCAAATGAATGGTCCTAGAAATGAGTTTTTATTATCTACTCTTTTGCTGAACTCCAAAAGTAATAATGTAGTTAATATTATGGAAATGGGGGTAAAAAGTCACATGGGAAAACTTTAAATGTAAAATAGTTTTAGGGATATTGCTTTGACACTGATTTCTACTGAGAATGGTGTTGAACCACCAATAATAAGTGGATGGGTATCAATCTTTTGTATAGTTTCATCCATTGGCATTGTAATTCTCATTAAATACTAATCTGACTATGGAAGCACTTTACCAACATCAAAAAGGATGTGATTTGCTACCATGAAACTGAAGGAGTATCACACTGAGCACGCCCCCCCCCCCCACCCCAGAGCTGTGTGTTTAGTCCATTGTTGTTCACTCTGCTGACCCACGACTGTACAGCCAAACACAGCTCAAACAACATCATCAAGTTTGTTGATGACATGACAGTGGTAGGCCTTATCTGTAAGAATGAAGATGCAGCATACAGAGGCGAAGTACAGACATTAACGAACTGGTGCAGAGCAAACAACCTGTATATGAACGTTAAATAAAAGAGATGGTTATGGCCCAGGGAAATCATGGTTTCCTGACCACTGACGGCTCTACTGTTGAAGTCATCAAGAGTATCAAATAACGGGACTGTGACCGTGCGAAGGATCTAGACAGACGTGTTTTGATTGAGCTCTCCATGAAGAGTATCAAAAAGACGGTTAAAACTTTAAAGTTAAGAATTTTTTACTAAAAAATGGACAAAACGAATAAGAAACCAAGGCAGCCAAGAACAAAAAAATGAAGAAGTTTCTACTCAGCCAGGAACATTGAGTGAAAGACCAAAAGGGAGCGGCACAAAAGTAGCCTTGGGACCAGCAGATCCCGGCAGAGCTGGGGAGTTGGGACAAAAACTAAATATTATCCTGGAGAAAATGGAAAGCTTGAGCATCCGATTTGTTGGTGTTGAAAATGTAATGAGAGACATGACTGAAGGGATGACTGAAATTAGACTTATTGGAAAGAATGACCCAAGCAGAAGCAGACTTGGTAAAAATGCAAGGTAAACTAAAAGCTTTGGAGAAAGATGCAAAGCAATGGGAGTTGGACTGACAAGATGTGCTGGACAAGGTGGACTACATGGAGAATTTTAGCAGACACGAAATAATGTCTGAATTATTGGACTGAAAGAAGGAATTGAGAGAAGAGATCCAGTGAACTTCTTCAAAACATGGATCTTGCGAGTGATGGGAGAAGACAAATTCAGAGAAAAACTGCACATTGAAAGGGCTCACTGGACCCTCGAAACCAAGAGAGTTGGCGACCATGACTTGGTAAGACTTTTGAGTTACTGGGTATGGGAGACAAAAGAGTAAGACTGTGAAGAATGTTTACAGTGGGACTAAGTAAAAGTTGTACTTTTTAAAATAAAAACCCATCTTATATTTATTGTTGAAAAATACATTATATTGAAATGTTCACAGAGAGCTCAGAAAAAAGAGAAAACTTGGGAAAAGTAGTAGCAGGGTGGAGACTTTTCTAAGGAGGAGAATGACACTAAAGGGTGGGGTTCTTCTTCCTTGAGAAATTCTGTGGGCTTTTTTCGTGGGCTTTCAGAGTTTCCATCACCGCCAGGCCAGGAACATTGTATGTGTTTTTTTTAAAAGGGGAAAGATCACTGTATTATTTAAACAATCAAGAAGGTTTTATTGTTAAACAATATTTGTTTGAAAAATCAATATGGATAAAACATTAAAATGTATTATTCTTAATGTTAATGGGATAGACAGGTAGGTGAAAAGGGGGCAGGTCTTGGCACACCTAAAAAAATTAAAGGCAGATATAGTCTTTCTGCAAAAAATGTATCTTACTAAATAGGAACATACTAAATTAAAAAGAGGATGGGTGAGACAAATAATACAATCTTCATTTGGCTCAAAAGCAACAGAAGTAGAGATTCTAATTAAATAAAAATATACCAATAATAATAATAATAGAAGAGACATTGACTAACCAAGCCAGAAAATTTGTAATGAGACATAGTAAAATTTATGCAGAATCATGGACGTTTATGAACATCTGTGCACCAAATTATGATGATGAAGCCTTTATGAAAGATATATTTTTAAAAACAACAGAGGAAAGACATAATATATTGGTTGGAGAAGATTTCAATTTCTGTCTAGATCCAATACTGGATAAATCAGCCAGAACAGTGACAAGGGTAAAGGCTTCAAAAATGACACTACCATTTATGAAGGATTTAAATTTGATTGATATATGGAGGCAGCTCAACCCCATAGAAAGAGACTATACATTATACTCAAAGGTACCTGATTCACATACAAGATTGATTTGTTTTTAATGTCTTCCCAGTTAAAAAGTAGAGTTGTAAAAATGGAATATCTGGTGAGACTACATTCAGATCATTCACCATTAACTTTAACTATTATAAAAATGTAAAAACAAGAGAATATATACAGATCACCCAATAAAGGAACAGAGGAGCCCACTAGGCCCATCGAGTCTGTTCTATGACTCTACACTAAGCTGAACTATGCTCACACCTAGTTCCAATGTCCAGCCTTTCCCCCATATCCCTTGATACCCTTACTAATGAGATAATTATCCATTTCCTGTTTAAATACTCCCAGTGATCTGGTCTCCACTGCTTTGTGCAGCAGTGAGTTCCACAACCTTCTGACTAAAGAAGTTCTCCCTCCTCTCTGTTTTAATTGGCTTCTCAATGCCACACTATTGAAAGGGAAGGATTTTTGTGAATTTATGAAGAGAAAGATAGACCTATTCTGTGAAACTAATCTTTCTTCTGCTGATAATAGCTTTTTAATATGGGCTATGCTTAAAGCTTATCCAAGAGGACAAATTATTTCCTATACAAAAAAAATCTTGAGAGAATATGCTACAGAACTAGATGGTCTGGAGAAAGATATAATGAAATTGGAAAAATAATATCAGAGTACAGGGTCACAAAAAGAATATAAACTGTTAGAGGATTTTTAAAAAAATGGAAATATAACACATTACAAATGTATAGGACATAAAAATGTTAAAAAATAAAAAAAATTATGAATTAGGGGAACGGGCACATCAAAATTTATCTTGGCAGTTAAAGGCAGAGGAGTGTTTCACCTCTCCAGCAGCAACTGAGAGACACATAAACTGATGGGTTAAGTTTAACACAAAATTTATTAACAAATTAACAATAATAGAATTACCTCAATAAACTTAACACCCAAACATAAACCTTTATGGCAACTTTACATTAACAACAGATATTTATAATGTGTATGTGGAAAAACACATTACAGCCCCACCTCAAATGCCCCAAAGAAACCTCCCAAAACAAAAACCTCAAGTCAGTCACGTCAAGTTCATCAGTCAAAAAGGTACAGCTCGCAGAGTCTGATTTTCAGGCTTAGGATTCTTAGTTTAGTTGCACCTGGTCTTTTAGTTGGACATGGAGACAAATGGCCGGGATCACTGTAGATTTACAATCACTATAGATTTATGACTTTCCTGAGTTTCGAATGTGGCAACATCCACCTTTGATTTCTTCACACAGGAATTTTCACCCAGTGACCTCCTAGACACAACACAAAGTTCACGCCTCTGAAGCCCACTTTACAGTTAACAAGTGACCTTCTGTCAAACAAGTTTTCCCCTTTAAATACCCTGTCTTGAGTCATGAAGTGATTTCTGTCACACAAAGTCCTCTTCATGGAATGGGACTGGGGAAGCCCAAGTTGGACAAATATACACTCTGGGTATTAGAGTGGTGCAAACTGCTGTCAGTGCTGGCACCCGCAGCCAAAGTAACTCAGTTTCCTTTCTCCCACTGAAGCTACTGGGTGAGCACACTGACAAACAGTTATGGACGGCAGTGCTAGCACGCATGAATGAAGCAACTCAGCCTCATGTTTGCTGAAGCTGTCAGGTGAGCACATATACACAGACTGACCATCTGACTGACTGCTCTTTGACCAATTGACTAACTGACCACTTGTTCAGCATGCTGGGCTCTTCAACTGCCCCAGCTCGTTCCTTCAGCTCTCCTGAGTGGTGGAGAGAGGTTGACTACACTGGGCGTGCTTCATTTGTAGCTGTCAGTTTTCCCAGCGCTACTTCAGTGCTTCACAATAGTGCACAATCCTCCCTCTCCCACCATAGGTTTAGTCCTGTCTCTGGTCCAAAAATAAAATTGTCCAGGGTCCGTAACAGGAGTCATCTAGAATAATAAATGCAATAAAAATAGAGGCCGATATTATAGCATATAATCAAAATGAAATAAATAATACCTTTAGACAAATTTACACAAAACTATATAAAACAGAAATATTAGGAGACAAAAATGAGATGGATTAATGTTTAACAAATGTTGAACTTACAAAATTAGAAGATAAAAAACAAATTGATTTAGATGCTTGTTTCACAAGAGAAGAAATCGAGAAAGCCTTTGGTACTTTACAAGCTAAGAAACCTCTGGGGGAGGATGGGTTTCCTCCTGAGTTCTAAAACAATTTAAAGATTTATTTATACCTCTTATGATGGATGTATTGGACTGGGCAGTGGAGACCCAGACACTCCCAGAACCTTTCTCAACTGCTATAATTATAGTGTGGCCAATAAAAGGTAGAGACCCATTAAAAACTTCATCATATAGACCTATATTGCTCCTCAATGCTGATTTTAAAATATTGTAAAAAGCATTAGCTAATAGACTGGGACAATATCTACCAAAATTAATACATACAGATCAGGTGGGATTTGTCAAAGGAAGACATTCTTAAACTATTCTAAGCAGACTTTTAAAAATATTACATGTGGCAAAATCAAAGTTGAATCCAAGCATAACTATCTCTAGAGGCAGAAAAACTATTTGATCGATTAGAATGATCTTACTTATTTAAAATACTGGAAAAAATTGTTATAAATTTTAGCAGAAAATTTAGAAAATGGTTAAGAACTCTTTATTATAAACCACAAGCCAAATTTATAACTAATAATCAGATGGCAACTGTTTTTCCCTTGAGTAGATCAAGTAGACAGGGGTGTCCTCTGTCTCCGACGCTTTTTATTCTAGCTATTGAACCACTGGGGTTGTATAATGAGAGATCCAGATATTAAAGGCTTCAAAGTTGGACAGAAAGAACATTAGAGTAGTTTATTTGCTGATGATGAGCTATTAGATATGTCTGACCTGGCTGAATCTTTGATGAAATTACAAACAACAATAGAAAAATATGGAAGAGTATCAGGTTATAAAATTAAATATGGACAAGAGTAAGATAATGCCATTGAAAATTTTTGATAATGAAAGATATCGGAAAGGTAGTAGATTTAAATGGAAGATAGATGGAATCAAATATTTAGGAATAATAAGAGCTAATAACTTGCAGAACTGATATAAATTTAATTAGATTCCTCTTCTAGAAAAAATAGAGAAAGATTTACAGAAATAGGAAGTCTTGTCAATTACTCTAGTAGGAAGAGTAAACGGTATTAAAATGAAGGTGATGCGAAGATTACAGTATCTATTTCAATTGTTGCCTATTGCACCACCTAAACATTTCTTTAAATTATTGAATTATTATCTAAGGAAATTCCTATGGAATAATAATGTGCTGAGAATTTCATAGGAAAAGTTAACATGGGATTATAAATTGGGAAGATTTAGACTTCTGGACTTTAAAAAATGCTATTTATCAGCACAAGCAAGATTTTTTTATCTCCCTTTTCTGAAGAAGACAGTCCCCTTCTTGGATCTGAATGGGATTGAATTCAATAGAAGAAGAAACAATGAAGGATTTATTTATAAGTGGAATGTTAATTTAATAACAAAAAGATGGCTAACCCTATATTAATGCATATGATTAGAATATGGCAAGAAATAAATTAGTGTATTGGAAAAAAAGCAGATATATCAGTAAGAACATCATTATGTAAAAATGTGTTGCTCCCTATGAATCTGGGCAACAAAATATTGAACTCATGGTATGACAAAGGAAAACGATATGTTGATTGTTATATAGAGGGATCTCTTATGTCTTTTGAACAATTAAAAAATAAATACAGAGTAGCTAATGGGACTTCCTTTTGTTTTATCCAGATAAGGTAGTTCCTAAGAGAAAGATGGGGGCGAAGTTTGGCCACACCAGAAATTAGTGAAATGGAATAAATAATTTGGCTGGGGAATACGCCTAAATTTATAACTAAGATGAACTATGCTCTCCAAAATGAAAGTGCGAAACCAGATTACAGAGATCAAGAGAGAGATGGGAGTCGGATCTAGGTGTTACAATAATGGAAAGATGCTGGTCCAATTGGTGTGTGCATAGCATGGCATCAATCATAAAAGCAAGATATGGATTAGTGCAATATAATTTCCTACACCAGTTATATATTACACCACAGAAGTTACATAAATCAAAATCTGAAATATCGGAGATGTGTTTTAGGTGTGCGATAGAAATAGGAATGTTTTTACATGCTACGTAGTCATCTGTGAAGGTGAGACCTTTCTGGTGGGATATTACTGAAATATTCACAAGAACAAAGGAGTGGCCTTCATGGGTGACCCAGAGCTTTATCTTTTGGACAACTTCATTGAACTAAGTAATAAACTAACTAAATTCCAAATTTCATTTGTTCAAATAACCTCAGCAGTGGCTAAAAAATGTATTGCGATTACTTAGAAATCTGACTCCCCTCTATAGATAGCATGGTGGGTTGCTGAGATGAATAGTTGCATACCTATGGAAAAAAATTACATATAACTTAAAGAAAAAAATTACATTTATTAAGATTGGATCAAATAGGGGCCAATTGTTATTGTAAATATATTTTTAAAAAGGATAATAATAAATGCTGCTATTAGCACAAATGCAGGTGACTTCCCCATATAGAATTTTGGATGATCAACATGAATGTGAGCCCTGACGGTGTGTGGATTTATACTGTGAAAGGGGGGGCGGGGGGGGGTTTATTTGGTTGTTTTTTTTGTAAAGAAAAAGTTTTATGTGGGTGTGTATACACACACACACACACACACACACACACACACACACACACACACACACACACACACACACACATATGTGTGTGTGTGTATATATTTAATATTGAAGTTTTTCTATGCATATTTATGGTAAAAATCAAAAATAAAATATTTTTAAAAAGAGTATCAAATTCCTCGGTGTGCACCTGATGAAGAACCTCACCTGGTCCCTTAACACCATTTCCCTAGCCAAGAAAGCCCAGCAGCACCTCTACTTCCTGTGAAGGCTGAGCAACATTCATCTCCCACCCTCCATCCTCACTACATTCTACAGAGGATGCATTGAGAAGTCAGCAGAAAGGATCATTGAGGAACCTCTTTCTACCATAAAGGACATTTACTTCACTCGATGCAGGCAGAAAGTAATAAACATTGTTAAAGATGCCACACATCCCACATGTAAACTGTTCTCCCTTCTGCCATCTGGCAGAAAGTACCGTAGCACTTGAGCCCTTACGTAGTACAGATGTGCATGGTACGCTGTGGACTTTCAGTGTATACATCTTAATATCTCAATATTTTAATGCATTAACTGCTTTCATAACTTATATCTATGTGGTCTTGGAGAAACACTATCTCGTCCTACCGTGCGAGCATGATATGAATGATAAATAATGTTGACTTGACTTGACTTGACTAGGTAGCTTTTTTTGAGGTGGATTAACATGTAAACAGAAGTTAAATCAATGATTTTGGACTTTTTGAGAAATTGCTCTGCACCAATGTGTAATGTGTGGTATAGTTACTTTATGGTAATTATTTGTGGTGTACATATTTCTCCTAAATTTATAAATTTAGACATACAGCACAGTGGCAGGTTTGAAGGGTGGGAGGAAACCAGAGCCCTCAGGGAAAACCCACACAAACACGGGGAGAATGTACAAACTCCTTGCAGACAGCACGGGATTCAAACCCTGGTCCCGAATGCTGGTGCTGTAACAGAATTGCATCCACTGCTATGCTAACCATGGTGCCCCAAGCTAACAAGCAATAGTATCACAGCTGAGAAATGACATCTTTCCAAACCATTGTACTTGTAATCAATTATGTGGAACTGCAGTGACTGATATTAAATATGCCATTCCAGAAGATCGCACAAAAATGATGAATGTATAGTTCATCTGTTGACTAACAAAAGCGACCAGAACACTGGATGAATAATTTCTTCTTCTTCAACCATTGCCATGGAATTGTAATATTTACTTGAAGGAATATTATCACTTTTTGCTTTTTCACTAGCTACACTAGCAGGCTACATTTTTTTTCTCTCCAGTTTTGAATTCAGTTTGTCACCACACCTTAGATCCATATGCCTTATTCTTCTGGCTCAACATCTAATGTAGAGCTTTATCAAAATCCTTGTGAATCATATCTACTATGCTGTCATCCTCAACATTGTTGGTTACCTCCTCCTTTACACAAAACCATGCTGACTCCTTCTAATCAGTCCCTGTCTTTCCAAGTGAACATAACTTGTGTCCGTTAGATTTGTTTTCCAATAATTTTCCTATTTTATATGTAAGACTCACCAGTTTACAGTTTCCTGGGTTTTCCTACTGTTCTTTTTCAATAAGGGTACAATGTTAGCTACCCTATTGTCTTAAGGTACCTCACCCATGGCTAATGAATCCTCTGCTAGAGCCCCAGCAATTTCCTTCCTTGCTCCCCATAGCATCCTGAGATAGATTCTGTAGGGCCCCACTAATTTATCCATCCTAATGTATGCAGATATCTTTAAGATTTCCTCCTTCCTGACATAGACATTTCAGAAATCAACATGCCCTTCTAACTTTCTGTCCTTTATCATTCTCTCTGGAAAATACCGATGAAAAATTTAGAATCATATTCATAATACTTGGCTCCACCCATAGATTTCTCTTTTTGTTCCTGATGGGGCCCATTCTTTCTTTAGCTACATTCTTGCCTCTAATATACTTTTGAAATGTTTTGGTATTCTCCTGAATTTGGCTTGATAACATTATTTCATGTTCTCTTTGCCCACCTAATTTCTTTCTTAAGCTCTCTTTTGCATCTTCCATAAACCTCAAAGGACTCACTTGAAATGAAGTGCCTATTCCTGGTGTACTTTTTTTCTTATTTCCAATCAAATCTACTGCCTTTGCTAGTTATTTACACTTAAGAGGGCACACTGGTTCTGTCTGCTTTCTATCTTGTCTTTAAACTCCACCCACCTACCAGTTGTTATTGGATGTCATTTTACACTCTGGACGCTGTTCATAATCTACTTTTGCCAGTGTCTGCCTTACACTGCTCAACCAAATTTATGACATTAATTCAAGGACCAACCTTATCCTTTTGCATGATTATCTTGAAACTTACTGAACTTATTATTTCCAAAAGGTTCCTCCATGGAGATATCGACTAATTGCCCATGATTCTCTCAGATAAAGTCAAGCAGAGTAAGATTTCCCTGGTACGACTCTCTACATACTGCTCTCTTGAATCCATGTTATGAATTCCAGCCTAGTTAAGCCCCTTACACTAAAGTGTTCCATGTCAAGTTGAGCAAGTCAAAATCCCCCACTACTACATTCCATTGTTTTTACACACAACCATGATATGCCTATGTATCTGCTCTTCTGAATATTGGGAGCCCTAATCATATAAGGCAGTACTTATTTCTAAGTACTGCTGTTATGCTCTTCTTGATCAACAGTGCAACACTTTACTACCTGCTTCCTTTGTCACACCCTGGGGCATTGAGCTGTCAGTCCTGCACTTTCCTTTACCATGTTTCTGTGCTTACAACAATATCATTGTCCCATATAGTGATCCATCAAATCCTCCAGATCTCCTCATCCTCTAAAATTTACCCTGTTATGATTTCCGAGTTAATCATGCTTCCCTGTTATCACTACCCCACATGGTCTTCACTGACTGCTGCATCCCTTCCTCTTAACTGTCCATTCACCCACTGATCCCCCTCCACTTCCATTCTTCCATTGCCCATAATTTCCATCCCTCTCTATCCCTGCCATCAGCAAATGTATCTGCTTCTCAGTTGTGACCTTTGCTTCGCCTAATAACCAGCTAAACCTGTCAATCAGACTAGCTTTCAGAGTATTGGGGGAAAGGTCACAAATGCCTTGGCATTACAATTCTATGCTTTTCTGGGAAATGCACACTTTACAGTTATAATGCCCCTTTCTCTCTAAAACCATCTATCTAAACACTGGAGCCAGGCCATTTTCCTTATGTTAAGATGAACCCATGCACTGGATTGCATGATGTTCTAATTACCCAGAATGCTATGATTATTCGTATGATGATCCCAATAAGATCTTGTAAGGAAGTACAATTTACTTCTGCTACAATAATAAAACAATAACACTGAGGTTTACTGATATTAATTAAATTGCATTGTTTGTGCTTCCTGAAATATCACAATTTATTGGTGACAGTGTAAGTAATAAATCTAGGGTTGCATAAAGAGTGTATTATCCTAATTTGCTGTACATGTCTGTGATTCTTTTTAGGTTCAGGGTCACCTTTTCTTCACACCTTAATCAAGTGTTGTAACTTTTGCTTAATGTCTGCTAAGAGCTGGACTGATTTGACTTTGTGTAATTGTGTTTTGCCAAGATGTTTTACCACTCTTTAAATTTACTTCAAATTTGTTTTTAAATTTAAATTTAGATATACAGCAAGGTAACAGGCCATTTGGGCCCATGAGCCCATGCCACCCATCCCCAGGTATGTTTTGAAAAGTGGGAGGAAACTGGAGTATCCAGGGAAAACCCACGCAGACACAGGGAGAATATACAAATTCCTTTACAGTCAGCACGGGATTCAAACCCTGGTCCTGAATGCTGGCGCCGCCCCAAATAAAATAAAATTTATGGAAATAAAAATAGGATGTTTCAAATTCATTAGCCGCAGTTTACCACTATTTAAACAATACCAGAGTGTATTAGCCCAGGACATCAAAGACAACTTTAAATAGTTACCAAATATGAAGAATATGGATTTTATGAACAAATCTACCTGAACTCATGAACCTGACACTCCACCCACACCCTACATTCACCTTGTGGTTGTCGGAAATGCATTCTTTGCTGCCCATGGCAATCAAAATTCATATTTTTGGCAATTTACCATTCTGCTCAATCCTCTACTACCCTTCAAAGGGTGGATTTACATTTCTTCTGACTTTCTATACACTGTGACTTTGGGGAGTCACCTCACCTCATAGATATTCAGAGTGTAATTATCTTGTGATCTTTTCTTGAGTAGTCCTGTGGGAGAGAGGCTGTCAGGTTTCAACTCTGGATCTGTGGGTTTGCTGTGACTGACGAGGCCAATGTAGGACCTGTAGACACTTGCATTCGGGGACGGGTGGTGGATAATTTGAAATGTGGCTCTCCTTCTGCCCATTAGGTTGGGCTTCATTGTGAGCACAACATATGGCCTCAAATTCTTCAGTGTCATCCTGAATGTTCATTCCCCACTCTGCAAAGCCAAGGATTCATCGAGATTACATTTTATCTTTGAGATTATCCTTGAATTCTTTCTCTCTGTCCAGGTGGCTATCTCACTTGTGACAGAGCACAGAACTGGGTGTCAACATCAGGGGTCTGATTCCAACATGTGAACCAGTCTGAGAGTGACTGGAGCTTTAGTATTGGTGATGCCGACTTAGTTTTGTTATCCTTTCAGAAATTTGGAGGATATTGTGGAAGCAATGTCAGTATATCTTTTCAATGCCTTGCTGTTGGTTGTCCAAGAGTTCAACAGCACGTATGAGGACATTTATGCGGGCACAAGTGGTGCAGCAGCTACTGCCGTTCTTCGACTGCTCTATCGTCCTGAGATCCAAGCTGGTCTCACGAAGGTTTACAACTTCTCCCTCTATGGAATCTCTCTTGGTTTCCACTTTCCTCTCACATCCCAAAGATGTGTTGGAAGGTGAATTAGCTATTGTAAATTGGTGTAGGTGAACAAAGTAGAATCAGTATGTGTGAGAGAGGAGATTACAGGGAAATAAGTGGGAGAATCAGAGTTGGATGCCATGTTCATTCCCCTCATCATTCCTACATAGACATGTCTGCTCTTGGCCTCATCTATTGCCTGGGTGAGGCCAGGAACTCCTGGACAGCCTTAAATCTAATGGTATGAACATTGATTTTTCCACAGTTTCTATCTTTTCTGCTCCTGTTGTTACTTTTCCCTCAAACATCCACCTCCCCCTTCCCCATTGGTTTCCTCCCCTGCCTGTCTCTCTACCTCTCCTGCTTTCATTTGTCCAGTATCGTGTCATCTCTTGGTCTCTCCACAGCTCCTCGCCCCACCCTGACCTGACCATTTCTCTCCATGGATGTTGCCTGACCTGTTGAGTCCCTCCAGCTTCCCATTGTTTGCTTATGGGAATGGGATTGATGAGAATACTCGGCGAGCTGGCATAGATGTGATAGAAATGAGGATCACAGCTGCCTAGAAAATCATGGGTTTCATTCCAAATATGAAGTATTGATCTGCAAACATCTAATAATCAAGAAGAGCTGCCCTGTGCTCAGTGCAACTCCCAGCTCATGTTGTGACTTTGAACATTTTTGTTTTATATTCCTAACATTAAAAATCATATAAAAAGACAATTGCTTTGCCTGCTCCATGTGCATTTTCTCTGTGAGCATTTTATGTTTTCTCTTATGAGAGTTGAATAAAGGTAGAGAAGACATCTAAGCAGATAAATATCTGTAAGATTTATTCTTGAACCCTGAAAACAAATTCTGTAGAGATTATGTGCACTGCTGTCTGTAATGTTCAACTCAGACAAGAGCTGGTTCTATTGATGACACAATCGCAATCTCAAGAGAATTGCATGCAGAAACCAGGATTTTCTGATTGGACAGGTGGTGGACTGGAAGGGAGCCAATATGTTCTGATTGCTGGCCCTGTTACAGTTTCTGGGCAAAGCCTTATTTTAATAGTGTGACTGAGCTCCAAAGCACTTGAAATAACTTTGACTGGGAATTTAATCTTGAATCATTCCATTCTTTCTTCATATCAAACCTGTCTCTTTTGCTCTGTTGTTCTGTTATTTCTCTACAGTGTGATCTGAGACCTGGCACTTGGAGAGGTTGTTTCAGTATTATCTGAAGCTAATAGGATTCTTCTTAATGCAGATTAATCCTTGGAGAGAACTGTTTCAGGATTCATCTCAGGACCATGCACTTGGGCACTCGGCCTTCGACAACACATGCCACCCGTGCAGGGTTTCAGACATACACGGGATAGCATATGTTTTTCTCAGCACAGTCTTACTCTTAGAATGAGAGAACCATAGAACATTACATCACAGAAAACAGGCCTTTTGGCCCTTCTCGTCTGCACCGAACTATTATTCTGCTTAGTCCCACTGACCTTCACCCAGTAAATATCCCTCCATACATCTCCCATCATGTACCTATTTTTTTAATTGTGAAAATTGAGCCCACATTCACCACTTTAGCTTGTAGCTCATTCCACATCCCCCACCATTCTCTATGTGAAGAAGTTCCCTCTAATATTCCCCTAAACCTGTCCCTCTTAACACTTAACCCATGTCCTTTAGTTTGTCTCTCACCTAACCTCAGTGGAAAAAGCCAACTTGCATTTACTCTATCAATACTTCTCATAATTTTAAATACCTCTATCAAATCTCCCCTCATTCTTCTATGCTCCAGGGAATAAAGTCTTAACCTGTTTAACCTTTCCCTGTGACTCAAAAGATCTGGCCATATCCTATTACATCTTTTCTGCACTCTTTCTATCTTATTGCTATCTTTCCTGTACCATCTATTCTCATGTAATGGTTGTTTCTGTAGACCAATTTTTCATGTCAAATATGATGGGGTCAACTTTTACATCAGTCACCTTCAGTAAGTACCTAAATTGTTCAAGGTGTCAGGAGCTTGAATGGCTGGGACCATGTGGTAAGTCCATGTTTTGGGGATCAGGAGCTCGGATGAATAGGCAGCCAAGGCAAGGATCTGTGGTCAGGGTGTCAGGAGCTTCGATGGGTGAGTGGCTAGGCTGAGGATAGAGTCTGTAGTCGGAGCGCTGTGAGCTCCAGTGGGAAGGTGGCCGGGTTGAGGATCTGCGATCAAGCCAATGGGAGCTCAGATGGGCAGGCGGTTATGGGATCAGAAGCTCAGATGGGCAGGTGGTCAGGCATCGGGAGCATGGTTGGGTGGGCGGTCATGGAGTCGAGAACTCCAGTGGGTAGGTAGCCGTGGAAAGAATCAACAGTTTGGACATTGGGAGCGCAGATGGGTGGGCGGTCGAGGCAAGGGTTTACAGTCAGGTTGTCAGGAGCTTAGGTTGGCAGACGACTGGGGCTAAAAATAGGGGGAGGGGGTCAACCTTTACATGGGTCATACAAAAAAACATGCAATTTTTTGGCCAAAAGAGAGGGATTGACTATTTCATGGGATTGACTATTACACAAGTACATATGATAATTGGGTGGCCAAAACTGCACATAATATTCCAAATTGGGCCTCACCAAAGTTTTATACAACTTTATCATAACATCCCAACTCCAATACTCAATACTTTGATTTCTGAAGGCCAATATGCCAAAAGCTCTCTTTACAACCCTACGGGTGCTTTCTCCCCGTAAACCATTTGTCCAGTGATCAGCTTCTCCAAAATTCTATGTAATCGATCTTTGAATGGATCTGAGGGATTGCCAGAGCTCAAGTAAATTCTACCTCTTGCAGAATGCTGGAGCTTTGGACAAGGCTGTTTATTCTCTCTCAACAGAGACCTGTCACTGTAAGAGGCACTGACCTATATACACCTGACAAGGTTGCATTTCCTAACTACATACTTACCAAACTACATATCAAGCATCATATTCTGAAAGCCTGGAAGAGAACAGTATGCATCCCAACCCCAGGTCCGAACACTGGTGTGCAGGATACTGGCCATGTACGGGCGGCACAGTTAGTATAGCATTTAGCGCAACACTGTTACAGCGCCAGCGATTGGGACCGGGGTTTGAATCCCTCACTGTCTGCAAGGAGTTGTATGTTCTCCCCATGTCTGCATGGGTCTCCTCGGGAGGGTGTGTTTTCCTCCCACCATTCAAAACATACCAGGGGTTGTAGATTAATTGGATGTAAATGGGCAGCATGGGTTCGTGGACTGAAATGGCCTATTACTCCGCTGTATGTCTACATTTAAATGTAATCGTGTCTACCCTTTTTTTCCTGGTGATCTACTATTTCTAGGGGCAAAGGGTAGATGGGCCCTGGGCTGCTCCTGAGATGGGAGTGTCAAGACTCTTCACCAAAGCCTGATAAATGGGGGGAGAAAATCTGTAATTATTCTCCCAATGATAGTTGTAGACTGTAGTGTTAAACCCCTCAGTGCTGTACTGCTGGTACACAATGTGACATAAGAGTGGAAATAGGCTGCCCTGCCTTTCAATAGTATCCCTCAGAGAGTGATCTCAGCTTCTCCACATGTATGTGATGGTGCTTGAATTTTTTTTTCAGTCATGTACCAATGAACTCTTGGCTCTGTGAAACCAAACCACTGACTAGGTTGTCCAGTAAAGAAAAGGGTCAGGAACCATATTCACCCACCCTCACCTGGTTACTGAACAGTTTATAGAACTGGTTTGCTGTTTTGCAGGTCAGAAGAGAAACATTCCATTCCATTGACTCCTGCCACATCCCCACACTGCTGGGTGAGAATGTTTCTATGGCATCTGGCTAAAGTTCATCAGGATGTCTGAATCTTGTACTTTTCTTTCCGATCTCCTAACATTCACACTTTTCTGCTGATTCTTCCATTTGAAATTATTTTTCCATAATATCTCAGAAGGGATAAATAATTGGCTGTCATCTCAGTCTTTCAAACTGTTTCTTTCCAACCTGCTGCCAAAACATTAAACCACAAACTACTGCACTTCTTCTAAAAGCAACAATCCCAATTTCAGCCTTTCTTTATCTGGTCTTTGCTCAAACTTTGCCAAAGATGTATTGAAAAGAACCAAATCCTGTGATTTTTAAATAGCAGAGAGGAATAAATGGACATAAGGTGTAGTTTAACAGCAAAGCAAAAGGCCACATAGAATTGTGGATTCAAGGTTTTTTCAATTACCTCTGGTTTATTTCAAATTTCCAAAAACTCGCACAAATAAAATAGAATAAGGAGAAAAGCTGAGAAGTGATAGAGCGAAGGGGTAGATCTCTGAATGGAGAGGGAAGAAGGTGGGTAGTTGGAGGAAAAGAGACAGAGGGATAGAGAAAGGCAGACAGGGAGGGGCCCAATGGAAAATGGAAAAGTACATGTTAATACCATCTGGTTGGAGGGTATGCAGACAGGATATGATGTTTCATTCCACCAATTTGTGGGTGGCCTTAGTTTGTCAGTGCACAAGGCCATAGACAGAAATGTCAGTGCAAGAATGGGATGCGGAATTGAAATGGTTGACCACTGGGAGGTTCCTGCCACTGCAGTGCACAGAGTGAAGGCGCTCAATGAAATGATCTCCCTGTCTGCGTCCAGTCTCTCCAACCAGATTTTGAAGAAGGAGGATACCTCGGATAACCTGGAATGAGAGCATATGGGACAAAGATGGAGGAACGGAGAGAAAGGAATATAATCCTTATGGGGTCAGGGTGTGAAGGGGTGTAGTTCAGGTAACTGTGGGACTTGGTGGGTTTGTGAAAACATTGTCTGTGGAAAGTTTGTCTCCTGAGATGGAGACAGAGAAATTGAGAAAGGAGACAAAGTTAAATTTAAAATTTTTAAAATTAAATTTAAAATTTTAAATTTTAAATGTAAATTTTTTAAATTTAGGCATACAGCACAGTAACAGGCCCATGAGTCTGTGCCACCCAATTTACACCCAATTAACTTACTCCCCCAGTGGGAGGAAATAGGAGCCCCTAGCAAAATCCCATGCAGAAACGGGGAGAACATACCAACTCCTTTGAACCCCGGTCCTGATCGCTAGCACTGTAAATGTGCTACGCCAACCATGCTGCTCCAAATGTACAGAAATGGACCATGTGAATTTGGGGACAGGGTAAAAGTTAGCAGGAAAGTGATAAGATTGATGAGCTTATCATGAATTCCTGAGGCAGCACCAATGTAATCGTCAATGTACCAGAGTAAAAGTTTGAGGAGCCTTGCCTGTGTAGGCTTGTAATGTGGATTGCTCCACAAAAAGGCAGGCATAGCTGGGGCACATGGAGGTACCCATGGCTACTCCTTTGATAGAGAAATTGGGATGCATCAAAGAGATCACTAGGGTAATATGTTCAGCCTGGCGGAGGAGGGTGGTAGTGGGAGGGGGACTGGTTGTGTCTGTCACTGAGTGAGAAACAAAGGGCTTTGAGTCCTTTGGTATAGGGGATGGAGGTGTATGTAATTAGATGTCCTTTTTTGTCCTCCACCCCCATATTCTCCTATGGCCTCTTCCCTGCTGGCCTGTGCTCCTCTCCATTCCCCTTTTCCCTCCCCCCCCCCCACCTTTTTATTCAGGTACCTAACTGTTTTTTGCCCATAACTTGATGAAGAGCTTAGGCCCAAAACATTGGTCTTTGCTTCCTATTGGCATTGCGTGACATGCTGAGTTTCTTCAGAACTATGTTATAGTGTTGCAGACTTTCTTGGTTTACTCCAACTTTGAATTACCCCATCAAGCAAGGTGGTAATGATGTGGTGGAGTTGTGCATCATATTTCTGCTCCTTTATGATGATAGGCTGGATGGCTATAAAAGTAAATGAAAATTGCATTGCTCAGTACAGCATGTGATCATGTTGGCAAACTTTACCACACAACAGTCATCTGGATCCTTTTAAAGAGATCAATCAATGTAGTTTAGCACTGTTGAAAATGTGCAAGAGTTAACTGGAATGTGCTCAGAGACCCATCGTGGTGTGAACTTTCCTAAATCACACTAAGCCTGTGGGAAACTGTTCAGGCAGCATCCATGGAGAGAAATAGTCAGTAAATGTTTTAGGTGACCATTTCTCTCCATGGATGCTGCCTAACCCAATGGAGTCCCCCTAGCTTACCATTGTTTGCTCTCGGTCCTAGCATCTGAAATGCTTTGTGTTTCTCATGCTAAATCTCTGTTGGGTTTGGTTTTCTATTCTGTATATTGAGTGAGTGATTCAAGTGGTAGGTTAATTGTCCAATGGAAATTGCCGCAGGATTATATTTGTGTGATTAAAAATCTCAGGGAAGTTGATGGGAATAATAATGATGATGTTTATTGCCATTTACATTGTACAATGTATATATGCCTGAAATTCTTACTGGATGCAGCCAGTTATTTGTAAATAAAAGCCATAATAGGGCTCGTTCAGAAGAGATATATCATAATTGATGATACTACTTCGTTTCGCCTTATAGAATGTGATGGCGTGCAAGCCGTGCCACAGATGTCTGGTGTCTGTCTGAGACTCCAGCTGGGTTTGGAATTGTCTCCTTGCATTGGTGATTACCTTCCAGAGGTTGTGGATGTTTCCGATCTCCAGTCCTAAATGCCACAGACCTGGTCTTCAGGAATTCTGGAGTCTTGGATCATCAATGGTGTGTGATTTGGATATACCCAGATAGTCTTGGCAGAATGTGGGAAGAAGACAGTGGCAGTTTTAAAGGGTATTTGTCCTGAATGCTGTGGGTCAAAAGGTCTGTTTTAACATTGCATGACTCATTGCTTTTTACATCAAAATTTGTGCATAAGATGTTGAAGTGCTTGGGCTGAGTCATGCAGGCTGTGCCTAATGCTTCCAAAGAGAACCACGAGAGTCTACATGGAGTCCAAAGCTATTGACTGTCTTGCTGGCATTCTGCACCAAGAAATATTCTCTATCTCACAAGTATTCTTTTGTGACTGGCCTCAGTTATCAAAAAGGCAAAGAAAACAGATAATGTTATTTTAACTTGTTTCTTTATTGCATGTCTTGTAGTGACCCGCTAACCGGGGCGTGACCTGATGCACAAGATGGCTGACGAATGCGGTGACCAAGCAGACCATGTGGGGGCCAACAACCTTTGTCCAGGTGACAACCTGAATGGCAGGAAACAACGAGCTACAGCAGGAATGCTGACCAATCTGAGGCCGGCGCTCTTGTGACATCACCCCTGTTATCAGCAGAGGGAGAGAATATAAGCAGAGCTGCCAGTGCAATAAACCAGTCCGACTTCAATTTCTTGGGTGTGTGTCATTCTTTCCATACTTTGCAGTAGTGCACATGCTACATTGGTGACCCCAGCAGGTCCAACCAGCAGTTGGACCTAAAGATGATGGACCAAGCAGTTCTTCACATGGTTTCAATGAAGCTGCCAATGTTCTTGGCATTGCAGCCACACATGTGGTTCAAATAGGCCGAGGCCAAGTTCCACCTTCGGCAGATCACTGTCGATGACACACATTACACTCGACCAGGACATGGCAGCGAGGGTCATCGACTTCCTGCAAGAGCCTGCAGAGCAAGGCAAGTAGAATGCCCTCAAGGAGCTATTAACCCACACCTTCGGGCTCTGATAGCACAAGGGCACCGCCCAATTGTTGCATATAGATGAATTGGGGGACATGAGTGAGATGCACGCCCTTGCTGAGGGACAAAAGCCTTGCCTGCTCTTCGAGCAGATTTTCCTGGAGTAGCTGCACGAGGATATCCAACTCTTGCTCGCTGATGAGGGCTTCAGCGACGCCAGGAAAGTCACAACCAGGGCACATGTGATCTAGAGAGCAAAGAAAGAAAATGACGCCTCAATGGAGCAGATCACTAGGCCCCCGCACACAGCCAGCAACAAGGGCACAGCAAATGGAGAGGCATGTGGACCCCCCCCCCCCGACCCAACAGTACTGTAAGTATCACAAACGATGGGGTGCGGGGGCCCGTCGATGCTGCCCACCCTGCATGTTTCAGGGAAACACCACAGCCAACCGTCGTTAATGGCTGCGGCAGTTGGCAACATGACTGAAGTGCCAGTTGATGAAGTAGACAAAGACGACGTGGTCAAACAATAATCATGGCTTTTATTAGCAGAAACTCATGGTACAATAATGAAAGACAATAAATGCATATACAGTTATACCCAAGGGGAGTGTCCTTAACAGTAGAGATAATGCACAACCAATGTTAGTACAGCAAGGCTCACCAGAGGGGAGACAGGCAGCTTGGCAGACATTCACCACAGTGACAGCCTTCTCCACGTGTGGGACTCTCTGTTCGGAAGGCACTTCCTCATTGACATTGGCGTCGAAATAAGTGTCTTTCCCCCCTTGGCCAATGAAACCCAAAACGGCAAGCCGAGCACGGCACTGAGGGCAGTGAACAGCACCACTATATGAATTTTTGATTCACCTGGACCTTCTTCATTACAGCTGTGGTGCATTCACTCTTGGGAGCAGAGTTCTTGCGAGCCCATTGCCTGCTGGTGGACCTTAAAGGGCGGCAATTGGTGCACATCAGGACTTTTCAAACTGCACCCCTGAGGGAGCCAAGTTACTTTCCCCCCACCTCAACTCCGGTAGTTTGTCTGACAACATATTTACATGGATCCTAGCAGAGTTCCCTTTGACCGTGGCACCACAGTTTTCTTCCGCCAAACCGAAGCACAAGGTAAGGCACTACATTCTCACCTACAACTCCCTGTTCTACGCCAAGGCACACTGCCTTTCCACCGAGAAGCTTACCTTTGCCAAGGAGCAGTTTAAAAAAATGGAAGAGTTCATCTATTTGGACGATATTCTCATCACCAGCTGCAATCACATGGAGCGTGTGGCCCATCTAAGGCAACCGTGCACCCAAGTGCAGGAATTTGGACTAACTATAAACCCTGCTATGTGCCAGTTCGGAATGGAAACGATTGACTTCCTGGGGCATCGAATCAACAGGCTTGGAGTGAAACCACTGCCCCAAAAGATAGAGACTGTTTGGCACTTCACCAAGGCCCATTCAGTGAAGGGGCTGCAAGAATTCGCCAGTATGATTAATTTTTATCACCGATTCATACTGGCTGCGTCCCACATCATGTACCCCCTTTTTGCACTCATGGCGGAGAAAGCTAAAGACATTATCTGGGAGAATGAGGCCTTGGAAACGTTCCAGAAGGCCAAAGATGCAATGGCCAATGCCACACTTCTGGTACACCCCAGGCCAAAGGCGCCAACTGATCTCACAGTAGACACCTCCAGCATAATGGTAGGGAGTGTGCTGGAGCAATGTATCGAAAGGCAATGACAGCCCCTAGCCTTCTTTAGCAGCTACCTCCAGCCACCCAAACTCAAATACAGTGCCTTTGACCAGGAGCTATTGGCACTGTATCTGGCAGTCAGACATCAGGTATTTTTTGGAAGGTAGACAATTCAGGGTCTTCATGGACCATAAACCATTAACCTTTGTCTTCCATAAAGTGTCTGACCCATGGTCAGCCAGGCAACAGTGACATCTTTCATACATGTCTGAGTTCACCATGGATATTCATCACATCATGGGTAAGACCATAGCGATGGTCAACAGACTGTCCATCACGCGATCGAGTCCATCCAGGTCCTGTCCCAGAGAATAGACTATTCAGCCCTAGCCAAGGCATAGTAGGAAGACCCTGAGATCCTGGCATACAGAATGGTAGTTTTCTGGCTCAGGCTGGAGGATGTCGCCATCAGCCCTGGTAATCAGACACTCCTCTGTGACGATTCCACTGGAAAACCCTGCCCCCTCATGCTGGCAACATGGAGACAGCAGATTTTCGACGTAGTGCATTACCTGGCACGCCCAGCCATCAGAAATTCTGTCAAAATGGTGGCCAGTAAGTTTATCTGGCACAGCCTCCGGAAACAGGTCAGTCAGTGAGCCAAGTCCTGCATGTTCTGCTAGATGTCCAAAGTCCAGACACACATCAAAGCACCACCCCACCACACAGACTTTCAAGCTGGTGCAACATAGGTCACGACCATATTGACATTGTAGGGCTGCTACCGGTCTCCCATGAAGTGAGATATCTCCTCACCCTGATTGACCACTCCACAAGTGGTCCCGCCAGCCAACACAACCACTGAAACCTGTGCCAGGGCACTGAGCTTATGACCTTTGATTGAGGTACACAGTTCACTTTAGGACTCTGGGTGGTGTTACGAGCTCAAAGGACCCCAAAACCCAGTGGCAATAGACATTCACCAAAACAAGTAGCTTTTTAAACAAAAGTTGTTTTTAATTATCACTAAACCCAACTTGACCCCCTTCTAATTCTAAGCGCATGTGTATGTAATGTGTGCGTAAATTTAAGAAAAGTTCTTTGGTTCACAGTTCAATCTCACTTCTCATTCTTCCAAATTCTCTGGTTGCAGGCAATTCTTATACTGTGCACAGAATTTAACATTTATAAAGTTCACCAGGCTTTAGTGTTCGAAAGGTAAATGTTTACTGCTCAGGAAGGTTGTCATAGGGTTTGCAGAGAGAGATTTGTTGTTCCAGGATTTCCACAACTGAGGTACCACCATTAGTCACCTCAATGTCTTGCTGATGAATATCTCTCTCTCTTGCTCTCTCACTCTCTCTCTCTCTCTCTCTCTCTCTCTCTCTCTCTCTCTCTCTCTCTCTCTCTCTCTCTCTTGCAAAACCCCTGACCTTCTCCAGCAAACAATAGGAGTTAGTCTTCTTGGTCAAGCTGTTTTTTTTAAGGTTCTTTCTTTGGCTTGGCTTCGCGGACGAAGATTTATGGAGGGGGTAAAAGTCCACGTCAGCTGCAGGCTCGTTTGTGGCTGACAAGTCCGATGCGGGACAGGCAGACACGGTTGCAGCGGCTGCAGGGGAAAATTGGTTGGTTGGGGTCGGGTGTTGGGTTTTTCCTCCTTTGCCTTTTGTCAGTGAGGTGGGCTCTGCGGTCTTCTTCAAAGGAGGTTGCTGCCCGCCAAACTGTGAGGCGCCAAGATGCACGGTTTGAGGCGATATCAGCCCACTGGCAGTGGTCAATGTGGCAGGCACCAAGAGATTTCTTTAGGCAGTCCTTGTACCTTTTCTTTGGTGCACCTCTGTCACGGTGGCCAGTGGAGAGCTCGCCATATAACGCGATCTTGGGAAGGCGATGGTCCTCCATTCTGGAGACGTGACCCATCCAGCGCAGCTGGATCTTCAGCAGCGTGGACTCGATGATGTCGACCTCTGCCATCTCGAGTACTTCGTCGTTAGGGGTGTAAGCGCTCCAATGGATGTTGAGGATGGAGCGGAGACAACGCTGGTGGAAGCGTTCTAGGAGCCGTAGGTGGTGCCGGTAGAGGACCCATGATTCGGAGCCGAACAGGAGTGTGGGTATGACAACGGCTCTGTATACGCTTATCTTTGTGAGGTTTTTCAGTTGGTTGTTTTTCCAGACTCTTTTGTGTAGTCTTCCAAAGGCGCTATTTGCCTTGGCGAGTCTGTTGTCTATCTCATTGTCGATCCTTGCATCTGATGAAATGGTGCAGCCGAGATAGGTAAACTGGTTGACCGTTTTGAGTTTTGTGTGCCCGATGGAGATAGGTAAACTGGTTGACCGTTTTGAGTTTTGTGTGCCCGATGGAGATGTGGGGGGGGCTGGTAGTCATGGTGGGGAGCTGGCTGATGGAGGACCTCAGTTTTCTTCAGGCTGACTTCCAGGCCAAACATTTTGGCAGTTTCCGCAAAGCAGGACGTCAAGCGCTGAAGAGCTGGCTCTGAATGGGCAACTAAAGCGGCATCATCTGCAAAGAGTAGTTCACGGACAAGTTTCTCTTGTGTCTTGGTGTGAGCTTGCAGGCGCCTCAGATTGAAGAGACTGCCATCCGTGCGGTACCGGATGTAAACAGCGTCTTCATTGTTGGGGTCTTTCATTTTTTACCTTTTTTTAAGGTAAACAAAGCCTAATAGTGACCTTTGAGTGAGCTCTTTGCAGAAAGGTCAGAAATCTCATAAAAATGTTCAACACATCTTGCCTTGGACCTCCACCCCCTAAAATGATAAAATGATAAGAAGACAAAATGACTTGATCCAGTGTGTAAAAGTAGATGACACAATTTTCTTGTTTATTTTCATTGTGTGATGACATTGTTTAATGGTTTTATTGTTTTGTATATGTTGAATATTTAATGGGTTTGGAGGGGGTGGGAAGGGGGAGGGAAGGTAGGGGGGAAAAGGGGGGGAAATGCAAATGTGTATATTTAAGAGGGAAATGTTTGTATGTATTTTGATTGATATGGTTCACAGTGTGAAAATTTTAAAAATTAAAAAACATTTAAAAAAATGTTCAACACAGCTGACCTGACTCCAGTCCAAGACAATGGTCTATTCATTTCATAACATCATTTCAAATAGCACCTACTTGTGAAATGTGCATAACATTCTCCATAGTTTCTGTGAAGGCAGTGGCAGTGGGGCAGCAGGGACTTTTGGGGCAGTGGGACTGTCGGGGCAGTGGGAACTGTCAGCAGGAACCGGCGGGGCAGTGGGGACTGTCAGAGCAGTGGGAGCTGTCAGCAGGGCCTTCGGGGCAGCGAGGAGCATTGGGGCACCTACTTGTGAAATGTGTATAGCATTCTCCATAGTTTCTGTGAAGTCATTGAATATAAATTCTTCAATATTTCAAATAATATGTTTTAAAGTGTGTGTATGAATGTAACCTGCTCTAATTTTACCAATTTATCTCTCAAATATTCCATTACATTGGCGCTGGCCAATTTGCTTGGAACCCAGGTCCACCATACCACAGCGTACCACCCTTAGGCCAATGGGTTGGTGGAGTGGTTGCACAGGCACCTAAAGGTGGCCTTGATGGTTTAGCTCCAGGTGCTGAACTGGGAAGATGAGCTACCCTGGGTTCTCCTGGGGATCCACACCACGCTGAAGGAAGACTTCTACACCTCAGCAGCCGAGATGGTGTACGTTACACCATCAGTGATAATATGAGAGTTCTTGGCCACCACCAAGGACCCAGAGGACCTGGCGGCCTCATTGACTAAGCTGAAGGAATGACTGGGTACTCTAGCAGCAGGCCAAGTCCTATGTCACCAAAAATTTAGAGGCCTATGAGTATGTTTTTGTTCGGGGGGAACATCAGACACCTCTGCAACAACTGTACAAGGAGCCATTCAAAGTAATCAGACACAACAGGTTGACATGTGTGCTTGATATCAGCAGTAAGGAAGAGACTTTCACCATTGACTGCCTCAAGCCACCACATCTGGACATTAACCAGCCCTTGCGATGCTGAGATAGGCCACCGAAAGCAGTGGACAGTACTCCAATCACCAGTTCTGGGGGGAGGGGGGCATATAGCAGCCTGCTAACTAGGGTGTGACACAGTACACAAGATGGCCAACAAATTTGGCGATCGCGCAGATCCCATGGGGGCCAACGACCTTTGTCCCAGGAGACAAACTGCATGGCAGGAAACAATGAGCAATGACAGGAACACCGACCAATCCGAGGTTGGCATTCCTGTGATGTCCCTCCTGTCGCCAACAGTGGGTAGGGAATATAAGTAGAGCTGCAATAAACCAGTCTTCGATTTTCACTTTTTGGTGTGTGTCGTCCTTTCCACATTTCATGGTACCACGTATTCTACAATATACTGTATAGCAAGAGAACTTTATTACACCAGTGCTACTTTAGCAAACATAAAAACTGTTGCAAAGGAACTTCATTGCACTAATAACACTTTGTTGAATTTACAAAGCTTATGGCAAGGAAACACTAAACTTATATTTCTCGATTTAATGCCAGTGAGCCCTCGATACTGAGGATCCTTTGTTTCCCTGTCTTCCCTCTCCAGTTGACAGTAACCATGGGAAGCAAAGACATATGAGCAACGTTTTGGGCCCAAGTCCTTCATTGCTCTCTACAATCCAAGACAGAAGCTCTCTTTCCTGTGAAACCAAGGATACCAGTCCATTTAGACTTTTCAGCCCCTGGCAAAGTCTGTAGTGGTGTACTTTCCATGACATCAATTATCACTTTGTTATCTCTTATGGCCTTTGATCTGAATACACACTAACAACCCTAACTTGCCATCCCCTAAGGCACTTTCAGATAGAGCAAACACTGGTTTGTAAAGGCAGAGAGGTTCTTCCCTTAAGGCTAAAGACTTACCTCTCTGAATGTGCTGTGGCCGGCTCTGAGGCACCGATTCCAACCTTTCTTGGTGAAGGATAATTGGCAGAGCACTGTGCTCCGCTGCCTGACCTGAATGTACAGCCACTGCAAGCAGCTGGTTAGGGGCCAGCTGATGATGCCGTCAGCCCGCAATCCATCTCCCCACTCACCCCTCTCCCTCCAACTCTCCCTCCAAAGCAGTGGCGGTGGGGCAGCAGGGACGTTTGGGGCAGTGGGATTGCCGGGGTAGTGGGAGCTGTCAGCAGGGTCTTCAGGGCAGTGGGGAGCATTGGGGCAGTGGGGAATGGCAAGCAGGGGCTGGCAGGGTAGTGGGGACTGTCAGGGCAGCGGGAGCTGTCAGCAGGGGCCTTCGGGGCAGCGGGGAGCATTGGGGCAGTGGGGGCTGTCAAGGCAGCAGGGGCTAACAGGGTAGTGGGGACTGTCAGGGCAGTGGGAGCTGTCAGCAGGGGCTTTGGGGGCAGCGGGGAGCATTGGGGCAGCAGGAGTCAGCGGGGCATCAGGGACCATTAGTGGGGACCGTAAACAGGGACCAGCAGGGTAGCGGGGACTGTTGGGTCACCGGGGTCTTTCTGGCAGTGGGGAGCATCGGGGCAGAGGGAGTTGTCAGCAGGGTCCGGTGGGGCAGTGGGGAGCATCAGGGCAGTGGGGGCTGGCGGGGCAGTGGGGACCGGCGGGGCAGCGGGAGCATACTGTGCATTAAAATTCCTTGCTTAAGATTACTATTACCACATGTAAAAAGGAAGGACACATTATAGTTATTCCTGTACAGATTCCCAAATATGACATTAATTTGAAGGGAATTCTATGCCTGAAGTTATATTTTTGTCCTTTTTATAAAATTGTTAAGTGTTCTTTAAATATCTCTGAATATAATCTTTGGCATGAGGATAGTGCTGCCTGAGGTCCCACAGCACTTCTCCGGGCACCTTCTAGGAGTGGAGGATGGGAGGATTCAGTTGGATCAGCTCTCCACACCGGCAGGTGAGGACCAGAGGCAGCTTTGATCCACCTTCACTCAGCCAAATGTCCATTTTGTCTTGACTGGACCAGAGAAAAGTGTGACAACAGTTCCTGGAGGAACAAGGTGTCACTGATAGGAACCTATTTATCATTTTATGTTAGCGTATTTGTATGGACAGCAGTTTTGCAGGGTAGTTATAGAGAGCCCTGATTTGCATAATTTCAAATACAAATTCTGCCCCATGGGCATTGGAAGCAGGATACTTGACTCTCAATGATCAAGGTTGGGAAATATCGTGGGTAGGTAAGTCTGAGCTATTATTTTTGCATAACTGTCAACAGAGTATTGAGAACTGGTAGCAACTTATGACAATTGACAATTCACAGGACATCTCTTCCTCACTATAAGTTGCTAGTGGATTTGCATTTTAATAATAACATGCATCACTCAAGGACCATTACTGTTTCAGCAAAGTCTGGAATATTAATTCAAACACTTCTCCTTTTTCATTCATACCTTGAGGAAGGGCTCAGGCCTTAAACATCAATAATATATCTTTACCTCCAGCATTTGTGTTTAGACTTAATCAAAAACTCATTTAAAGACTCTTACTTTGTACTGAATATATAAATACTGACATATCAGTCACATGGTCGGGTGGTCAGTGACTAAACCGGCTCCCCCACCAGGCTTGCCTGGTGCGGAGGGTGGCTAGACACCCTGCAGGATGAAAAACAAGACCTGTCAAAGGGCGGAAGAACCCTCTTGTAAGGTCAACGGCCATCTTGCAAAAGTGCTGTGAAACATGGAAAGGGCATCCCTTGCATCAACGCTTGGTCTGGCCACTTCCCTCAGCCATCTTGGACCTCACAGGCTGCTGGATCTGGAAGGGAATGTCGTGAGGGTGGGTTTGGACCTATGCAACCCCTACTCACCTAAATCCATTGATGCACATGGTGTTCCTTTCTGAGGAGTGAGGTATCTTTATATCAAACCCCACAAACTGACTGAAAGGAACCATCATCTTTCTATGGGATGGACAGTCAGAAGAAGAAGAAGATAAATACTGAATATTTATGTATGTATTTCCAGTCAGTTTATTTACATTTCTTTCTTTGTTGGCATTCCTCTCTTTTGTATACGTATCTTTTTCTTGAGTACATCACTCTTAACAAGTAGAAATTCTGCCTGGCTCACAGGAAAAAGAATCTCAGAGTTGTGTGTGATGTCATTTATGTGCTCTGACAAGAAATCTGAACTTTGAACTGCTATCAGGTAGGTGTGAATATTTAATTCTAAATAAGAGATCAATAAAGTTTTTTTCACAATTAACCATTATAGCCATAAACTAATTGTGGTCAATAATTCAATGGTTTGTTTAAAAATGTAGAACATTCATAAATAATTTAGTAGTAACGTTCTGACAGACCAATTGAGGACTAGAAATTCTTGCATGTAGCAATCCCACATGCAAATGGAATATGTTTACAGAATAAATTTAACTCACAATAAATGATTGGTTCCATTGACTGAGGAAGCAGGCAGTGTTGGGTGGTAGATTTCTTCACTGATCTTTCTTTAGCATCTCTATAGGGACATGACTTGAAAGTTCATGCTGGCTTTCGGTACTTGGAACCAATTAAAATATTTACCTGTGCGCTGTGATTTAACCAACTACTTAACAACATTACTCATAAAAGGGGCTTAAAGTTTAATTATAATAAATTAAATTTATTTTTAATTTTAAATTAAATTTAAATTTAGACATTCAGCATAGTAACAGGCCATTTTGGCCGATGAGCCCGACCACCCAATTTAAATCCAATCAACCTACACCCCTTATACATTTCAAATGGTGGAAGGAAACCAGAGCCCCTGGGGAAAACCCACGCAGATTCAGGGAGAATTTATAAACCCCTTACAGACAGCTCGGGATTCGAACCCTGATCCTAATCACTGGTGCTGTAAAGGCATTGCGCTAACCGCTAAGCCAACTGTGCCACCCTTATGTTTTTAGTGATTTCTTGATTTACGTCGTTCCTTATTGAATTCTAGAAAATGAGAGAAAAAAACTTCCAGGAGTTATGATTTAATTCCAGAGTCAAAATGTGACGAATGTAATCTGGCATGTTGTTGTTTTTTCCATGTTGTTGTTGACAGGAATCATGTAGATACAAAATAACAATGAAATGCCAAGTGTAAGATCATAAATAGAGTGAAGATGGAACAGATGGAATTCAGAAAGAAGCTCGTCTGTCAATTTCTGAGGTCAGAGCTTTTTTGAAAGAAGCATGCTTTCTCTAAAAGCTTCTTCATGACCAGTACATGTTGCAGAGTTATTTCTTGTTTTTGATATAATGAGGATTCTATACAAGCTTTAGTGATTCCAGGAAGAAGGTGAAGAACCAGAAGCTTCTTGGGAGCTTCACAGTTTATGTCCATCAAAAATAATAGATGATTGTTTGGAAAATGTGCTGCAGATGCTCCAGTTTGTGTCAGTAAGACAAAGGAATAATAAACCCTCATGGCTTAGGCAGTAAACAAAATGCTGTATCTCACAATCATACTCACCTGGTTGACTTGGATAATGTAGTTACACTTCATATTGAAACAATGTTTTAAGTAAAGTTTTTTCTATGAAGATAAAATATTTGGGAGTATACTGCAGAATTCAACCACAAACGATAATTAAAGCCTTAAATTCTTGCACACATTCTCTCTACTTGTTTAGAATTCAGACATACTAGCATTTGAAATCATAACACTGAAGTTCAGGTTTATCTAAAAGGTGAGAATCTGTTATCTCTTAAATGTTAAAAATTGTCCAATCTCAACACACAAAAAATCCTATAGTTATGTGGTGAAACCACTATTATACATATTTGTCATATGTAAGTTACATGACCTTTCCTGGTTGACCCTGTTCTCATTGGCCAGCTCGTGACTCCTCCCCTTTCTTCCCCATAAAGGCCGTCATACCACAAGCCTGCCCCCAGTTTGAGTCTGGGTCCGTGTGAACGACCAACACAGGGATGCTGTCCATCTCTTGCAAATAAAAGCCTTCAGTTTCGGCAACTTCAGTCTTTGTGTAATAGCCAACAATTTTGCGCTCTGGCGCCATTGCTTTGAAAAGTTCCTCACAGCCTCCACAGCTATCCAGGACGACAAGGACAAGTTCCATCTGCTGTACTCATACATCGGGCGCCGAGTCTACTGGATGGTCTGTGACTGCCAGACATACGGAGCTGCAATGGAAAACCTGAAGGACCAGTATAAAGTTCAGGTGAGCGAGGTCTATGCACAGCACATACTCACGTAGGCAGCGAGCCGGGGAAACCTTCAGTTACTTCATCATGGCTCTACAGGAGCTTGCAAGGGACTGCAACTACCAGGCTGTGAGTGCAGAACAGCACACACAGCTGCTGATCAGAGACTATGTGAGGCAGAGGCTACTCAAACAGAGACAACTGAGCCAACCTCAAACCATCGAACTGGTGAACACTCTAGAGGTGGCCATCCACAATGCTGAATCATTCTCTTGCTATCACACAGCCACCTCGTGGGGAACACAGGGGCTGTCATCTTGGGAGGAGGAATTGCAAGCCCCCTCCCATCCTGAGCTGATCACTGCTGCCGTTAGCAACCACCTGACGTGCTACTTCTGTTGGTAGCTTAAGCACTTCCTACCCTGCCAGGGACACCATCCGCTCCAACTGCGGAAAGAAAGGACACTTCGCTAAAGTCTGTATGTCCAAACCAATTTCAAGTTCCAGCAGTGCTGCATGCAAGTGGGGGCAGCCATCTTCAATGCCATCACTTTCGGGGACCTGGGACAACTGCGCACATGCACCATGGAGACTGCTGTCTGTGATGATGTCACTTCTGCCTTCTTCCCTTTCTCTTCCAGCAAATGACAATGGGGCCACAAGTGCACCATCAGAGCCACCATCTTGGGTGCCATTTTATCAGACCGCCGGCAGCCGACGGAACTCCTCCTACAATGAGCTGACACTGGCATCGGTAAACCTGGATCAGGACAGACCCCATCAACTGTCCAGGTCCATGATGGACATTCAGGTAAATGGGTGCCCCACCACTTACCTATTTGACAGTGGAAGCACTAAAATCTTCAATCACCCAGACACTGCACAGCACCACTCCCTTGGGGAGAATCCCACGAGCCACAGTGCCCTCATGGTGTCCAAATCTCACTCAGCAAAGATTCCTGGCACTGACTGTCTGGGGCATGGTATAGCGTCACTTTACAAACGTCTTGTACTGCCACAGCTCTGTACACCCATCCTACTGGAATTTGACTTCCAGTGTAACATGAAGAGCGTCACTATGGAGTACAACGGGCCCCACCCTCCTCTGACAGTCTGCAATGAGCAGTTTTTAGACTGCACCCCCCCCCCCAACCATGTGGCCAACCGTCATCCCCAAACCCAATCATCACATCCACCATGCGGTCTCTCCACACTCTGGATCTCCCCTTCACCCCTTGTCACCAATCTCACCCCTAACTGTAAGCCTATTGCCACTAAAAGATGGTGATATTGTATCAGATGGTCATTGATTACTCCCAGTCCATCAATAGGTTCTCCCGGCTGGATGTATACCCCTTGCCCCATATAGCCAACATGGTGAACCAGATTACACAATACAAGGTGTTCGCCACCATAAACCTTAAGTCTGCATACCACCAGTTCCCTATTCACCCAGAAGACTACCAGTATACCGCCTTAGAGGTGGATGGCTGACTTTACCATTTCCTGAGGGTTCCTTTTGGAGTCACGAATAGAGTCTCAGTCTTTCAGAGGGAAATGGATTGAATAGTGGACAAACACGGGCTGTGGGCCACTTTTCCATTCCTCGACAATGTCACCATCTGCAGCCATGATCAGCAGGTCCATAACAGGAACCTCCAGAAATTCTTCCATTCCACAAAATGCCTCATTTTGATGTATAACACAAGGAAATGTGACTTCAGCACATGTTGCCTGGCTGCATGGAGAATGGAGTCATTCTGGCTGTTATGGAGAATGGAGTCATCAGCCCTGACCCTGACTGCATGCACCCCCTGTTGGAACTCCCCTACTGCCTTAAGGCCTTGAAAAGGTGCCTGGTGTTTTTCTCTTATTAAGCTCAATGGGTTCCCAGCTATGTGGAGAAGGCCTGACCAGGTGGAATGGGAGAATGGCACGGTCTGGAAGGACTTCTCCATCTCCCACTGGCAAGAGGTTCTCCCAGAAGCACTCCATGCTATCCGGTTGGTCCCTCCTGTGTACGGCCCGCAATGAGACACCTCATGAGAGACTGTTTACATTTCCCAGGAGATTGGCGTTGGGAACCACCTTACCTACCCAGCTGATGTTCCCCAGGTCAGTCCTACTCTGTAGACATGTAAGGACACATAAGTCTGACCCGCTGTTCGAGAGGGTCCAGCTGCTCCATGCGAACCCTCAGTACACCTATGTGGCCTTCCCGGATGGGTGTGAGGACACGGTATCTATCTGGAACCTGGCACACGCGGGACCTTCTGGACTTCCCCAACCAGCTGACAAGTACAGAGACCACTACAGACACTCAGCGGTCACAACGCCAAAGAAGACCACCAGACAGACTGAACTTATGCGGGGCAGCTAACCACATTACACAAAAGAGGGGTGAATGAGGTGAAACCGATATTGTACATATTTGTCATATGTAAATTATATGACCTTTCCTGGTTGATCCTGCTCTAACTGGCCGGCTCGTGATTCCTCCCTTTTCTTCCCCATAAAGACTGTTATGCCACAAGCCTGCCCGCAGTTCGAGTCTGGGCCAGTGTGAGTGACCAACACAGGGATGCTGTCCATCTCTTGCAAATAAAAGCCTTCAGTTTCAGCAACTTCAGTCTTTGTGCAATTGATCATGCGTCAAGTTACTGACTCAATTCCAATCTCCCATAACCATTTTTACCATCTACAAAAGTCTCTGATAGAATCATTTTCACTTGCCTGAATGCATGCATTTCTCATGACACTTAAAGAAGTTCAACTTTGCCTTGGATAAAACGGTATTCTTGTTTGGGGGAAAAAAAACAATCTTCACTCCCATGGCTTGAATTTGCAAGGTTAACAAGATCCTACATCAACTTGACCTGATTATTAAAAAACCCCTGCAAAAGGTGTAATCCACTGCCAAGGATAAGAACTGCAGTATTGATTGGATACCACCACCTGCAATTTCCCTTCCAAGAGAGACTCCATTCTGAACCAGCTTTTTCATGTCAATTTTTCATCAAAGATTAATCAAAACATTGGAATAAACAGCCTAGAAACAGTGTGGGGACAGTTTCACCACAAGGAATGCAGGTGTTCAAGAAGATAGTACCTTGGTATGTTCTCTATTAGGGAAGGAATTTGTTTGAATTTGCCTGCAATACTCATATTTCATAAAAATAAGAATGATTATTCCCGTGCTGAAAAATGTTCACACATATTTTCCAGGTGGCATTCGCAATATCCAAGATTTCCTGTTTTTATTTTAATTTTAGTTTTCCAGCATTTCAATATGAAATCATAAATCTATGCAATTTCACCTTGTTAATGGAAAAGAAATTTGAACAAAACATCAGTCTAGCAGTGCTCAAAATATTTCATCATTTACATTAATCGCACAAAATCCTTTCAGATTTTATTATGAATACCGAAAAGGTAGTTGCAGATTTGAATTCTTACTGTCTTGCTTGAAAATTTACTTGTTCAATCTTTTTCAGCAAACAGCAATCAACTTGAATACCCGTTTCATGGCTTTATGTCTTCTCACTACAAGTTCTTTAGTTACATTTACAGACTTTATCTATATTTTTGCCTAAACCTTAATTGTTTATCTCTTCACATTTCCTGTCTTTATTGGCTGGATATTCCTGTCTGTTACTTTTTTTGGGGGGAGGGGGAGTAGTATGGAAAGGTATTTCATCTTACTGTATGGAAAATTTGGAGAAAAGCATTCATTGGTCAGAGCTCCAGCTGTGGCCTACCTATTTTCCTTTCTAATGCTTGCATTAAATCTTATGTCCTTTACAAATTATTATTGGAGCATTCAGAATGGAAATTTGCTTCCAAGAAATTGATGGAAACACTCAGCAGGTCAAGAAGCACCCATGGGAAGATAAGGAGTTATAGTTCATGTCTGTTTTTGTTCCAAATTTCCAGCATCTGAATTTTTGTTTAATTGTCATATTGAGTTGCTTCATTTAATGTATTAAACTATTATACTTTTATATGTACAATGAAGTACCATTAGATTTTGTCACTGTTGTTCACCCCTCCCCCTCGCCCCCACAAGTAGGAGTGCATCTTTTCTACCCAATGTCTAATTGCTGATAGGCAGTCCTAACGTTTATAAATGGACAGAATCAGAATATTTTGCAACAGCGTCATAGTGAAAACATTCATAACCACCTTACAACATCACTATAAATTTTTTTTTAAAAGTAGTGCACAAAAAGTAAGGCAGAAAGCGGGGAAGAAACTGTCCTTGTGCTGCTGAGTCTTGGTCTTTAGGCTCCTGTACCTTTTTCCCGATGGTAGCAGAGTGAAGAGGGCATGGTCTGGGTGGTGGGGGTCTTTGAGGATAGAGGCTGCTTTTTTAAGACACCGCCTCATGTAGATGTCCTCGATGGGGTGAAATCTGGTGCCTGAGATGTTGCAGGCAGAGTTAACAACCCTCTGGTGTTTATTCTTGTCCTGACGACTGGCGCCTCCATACCAGGCAGTGATGCAACCAGCCAGAATGCTCTCCACGGTACACTGTAAGAAATTTTCAAGAGTCTTCAGAGATATACTGAATTTCCTCAGAGACCTCACAAAGTAGAGTCACTGGTGAGCCTTCTTTATGATTGCATCAACATGGAGGCAACAGGACAGATCGTCAGAGATATTGACACCCAGGAAATTGAAGTTCTTGATCCTCTCCACTACTGAGCTCTCAATGGGGACTGGATCATGTTCCCCTGACTTCCTTCTGAAGTTCATAATCACCTCCTTGCTTCTGCTAATGTTGAGTCCAAAGTTGTTGTCGTTACACCATTCAACGAGCTGATCTATCTCCTTTCTGTACACTTCCTCATTGCCAACAACTGTGGAGTCATCGGCAAACTTATAGATAGCATTGGAATTGTGCCTGGCCATACAGACATGGGGGTATAATGAGTAGAGCCCTTGAGTATTCTAGATTCTGCGATCTAATAATGCCATCCATTTTATCTTGCTAAAAAATTGTTTGAATAAAATTAGACCAACTAGTTTATTTCAATCCAAATATATGAAATAACAGAATTTCTTTTTTATTAAGAAAATACCAATGCTTTCTCAGTGTCTATAGATGTGCCGATACTCCCCAAACTAATTAGTCTTACAAAATATATATTAATACATAATTTGGTCTTGAATCACAAACTTTTTTCAGTGCTTGGGAAGTGAGACGTATCTCTTTTACTATTTCATGCTCAAAATTGATGATTGAAACACCAGAGAAATTAAGATAAAAGGCAACCTCTGACCCTCTTCCTCAGCTCTCTGTGTTAGTTAATTATGTACCTTCTTGATTGAAAATAATGCCCTTGAGCTATGACAATCTTTTTGTTAATCTCTCTCCCTCTCTCCTGCTGGGTATATTGAATGAAAACTATGGTTGTCAAGGATTTTGAGCTGTGCTTGATGGTTCCCCATTATCTTACAGTTAATACAGTAGATGATGTTAGTTGGGTGAGTCGTCATACTTAAAGACATCTTCAATATTATGTGCATTATGAACTGAAATTGTAATTAAATCAATTGTAATATAAAAAGATAAAAATAGTTATTTCAATTAATGTCAGCTATTTGAAATGTTAATTTATATAGTTTGTAAAGGAAGGGATGAAGTAAACTCTGATTTTCAACTCATCAGCAGGAAATTTGCATTGTAAGCAGATTTTAAATGAACAAGTCACTTCTCAGAGAGGTAAGAAATTAATTTCTTAGTTTTACATATTTCAAATTATTGGAATGAGTTTTGAAGTGCAAGGTTGACTGCAACACATCACATTAAAATAGAATATTCCTCAGTAAAATATTAATTAAATTCAGAAATTCAGAAAGTGATAAAAATAGAAAGTAAAATCCCTCACAGTAAAAAATATTTTGTTTTTGTATACTTGAATATCTGATTTAAAATACTGTCAACATCAATCAGGTGTGCATGTATTATTATAAAAGTTGGAAACAAAATAGGTTCTACTTATTTCTTTTAAAATATCAGTTATTTTGTTAAGGATATTCTGATACCCCGAAATATCCATGTTGTTATGTGCTGAAGGACACCAGTTGGATGAAGTTTGTTGCTACCTTCTGAGCATGCATATTATTCTTTTCGTGAAAGCCTCCTGACTTCTCTTAGCTTTGTGAAGAACATTAATGGGAAATTTAACGGACTTGTCTGCTTGTCTCTTGTCCTGACATTACATGCAGTAATTGCACATTTACAAGGTAAAAATAAATTGACAGACTGATTTAACATATCAGTTAACTCATAACACATAAGAACAGGATGTAGTATATTAGTAACCGAGTGCATCTTTAATCTTTGCAAATTTCAATAGCTTCCAAATTTTTCAATCATCTATATGACATTACACATTCCTGATGTTATTCACACTTATATTCCCATAAGATTTACTACATTTAATTTGCATATTGCATTCATTTTCAGCTCTGCTTCCTTTTAATATTTCTGTCCAGCACCATATTTTTAGTGTTCGCTTCACCGACAGTTACTGTTTATGCTAACAATATCGTCTTATGTGTGTGACTTTCCTGCATTTTCAGTCAGTTTTTTTGAACAGCATCGGAGAGCTATTCTTTTTAAATTGCATATTTGAAGGCAATCCTCTTCTTCCACATGCAGATACAAAAATGAATAGTAGGACCAGTAGACCCGATGATCCTGGTCCACCATTCAAAATGAAATCTTGTTCAATCTAATTGCAATCTCACCTTGCCATTTCCACCTACCTGAGTAACTTGTCACCCACCTTGCTTATCATGAATATATCAACCTCTCCTTTAAAAATATTCAAAAAATGCTGCACAGTGCAAGTTTTCCAAAGAATCACAGCATTTTAAGAAAAAAGATTTCACCACATCTCCGTCTTATTCTTGAATTGTGTCCACAGTTGTAGAATCCCCACAAAGTGAAACTTCCCCTTGACTTGACTTCTTTTCATGTTTCAATGAACTTCCCAAAACATTACAAAATTCATCAGAGTGTTTTCACTCAGTCTTGGTTTTCTCTTCTGAATGCTACAATGTTGGGTTAAAATTATTAATGGATAAGGGGTGTTTTGGTATCCCTGTGTGTTTAAAACCTGGGGAATCAAAATCCATCAGGTAAATATGAAAGGATGCCTTTTTAGCAATGGAGAAACATTGGATATTTCTCCAGCTTCTTTATTACCTCTCCTCCTACTCTCTATGAACCCATAATGAGAACACTTCTTGTTCCCTGGTTCTTAATCTTACTCAAATATCACCAGAATTTCTGGCTTTTAATGCCTATAGTAGCAATTAGCTTCTTCTCCACAAGTTCTGTACTTTGTCCCTTCAAACCTGCTGTCAGACCCTACCCCTGAGAATCACACCACTCTCTGTTCTTGCAAATGCAACCTCCCTTTTTTCCCTAAAGTCTTTGAATGTGTGATTACTTCTCAAATTCATGCCAGTCTTTCCTGGAACTTTTGGTTTCGATCACTACAATAAAATTTTTATTAAAATGCTAATTCTGACATAAGAAAGAGCCACCACTACCCCATGTCCCCTTATGATCCTCTCCTGACTGTATCCAAGGATGACATACAGGCTGCCTTCAGGAGAGTGAATCTGAGGAAAGTATCCAGTTTGGATGGAATTCCCAACCATATATTTAAAAACCTGTGCTGGCCAACTTATCAATGGATTCACGGATAGCTTCAGCATCTCACTCCAGCAGGACATGGAACTCATCTACTTCAAACAGGCGTCAATCGAACCGGTGCCCAAGAAGAGTGCGGCAACCTGCGTAAATTATTCGAATCAACATTAATGAAGTGTTTTGAAAGGCTGGTGTTGAAGCAGATCAGCTTTTGTCTGAGCAATGACATGGATACATTCCAATTTACCTATCGTAGCAACAGATCTATGGTGAATGCCATCTCACTGGCTCTCTCTGGACAGCAAAAAGGCATACATCAGAATGCTCTTTATTGACTACACTTCTGTATTTAACACCATAAGCCCCTCAAAATTGATTAGCAAACTCCAGGACCTGGCATTGAACATCCATATGTGTAATTGGATACTTGATTTCCTCACCTCCAGGCCACAGTCAGTGAGGATTAGTAAGAATGTATCCTCCATAATCTCCATCAAGTCAAATCAAGTCACCTCTATTTATCGTTCATACCATACATTCCACTCTAAAGATGGGACAGCATTTCTCCAGGAGCATGGAGCAGATTTACATAAATAGACGTTAACATAGAAGTTAAAATATTAAGACATAGATAATAAAAATCCATGGTACACTATCCACATACATTCTGGGAATTCAGGAACTTGATGGCTTGAGGGAGAAAAAACTGTTGTCCAGTTTGGATGTAAGGGCCCAAGTGCTATGGTACCTCCTACCAGGTGGCAGAAGGGAAAAAAGTTTAAGAGGGGTTTGTGAAGTCCTTCACAATATTTATTGCTTTCCACAAGCATTGTGCGTTGTAGATGTCCATCATGGTAGGAAAAATAACCTCCAATGATCTTTTCCACTGACTTCAATATCCTCTGCAGGGTCTTATGGTCTGAGTTGGTACAGTTTCCAAACCAGGTGGTGATGCAATTGTTCAGAATGTTCTCAATCCATCCTCTGTAGAATGTGGTGAAAATGGAATGTGGGAGATGTGCTTTTCTCAGCCTTTGTAGCAAGTAGAGGCGCTGCTGGGCTTTTTTGGCCATGGAGCTGGTGTTAAGGGATTAGGTGAGATTCTCTGCCAAGTGCACGCCAAGGAACTTGATACTCTTGACTACCTCAACAGTGAAGCCATCAATGGTCAGCGGAAAGTGATCCCTCAAGCCTCCTGAAGTTCTGAAGTCAGATACAGATTGTTGGTTCTGGACCAGTCTGTTAGCAACTGCACCTCATCTCTGTACGCATGCTTATTAATAAGCCCCACCTCAGTTATATCATCAGCAAACTTGATGATGTGGTTTGAGCTGTGTTTTGCTGCTCAGTCGTGAGTCAGCAGAGTGAACAGCAGTGGACTAAGCAGGCAGCCCTTGGGGGCCCCCATGCTCAGTGTGATGGTCTTGGAAGTGCTGTTTCTGATCTGGACTGCCTGAGGTCTCCATAACAGGAAGTCAAGAATCCAATTGCAGAGGGAGGTCTTTAGACCCAGCGGGCCCAACTTCCTTATCTGGTACTGAGGTATGAGTGTTTTGAATGCTCAACTGAAGCAAATAAATAGCTTTCAGATATACATATCCTTATTTTCCAGGTGGGTGATGGCTAGATGGAGGGCAGTGACGATGGCATCGTCTGTGGAGCAGTTGGATCCATATGTGAACTTCAGGGGATCCAGTGACAGGGGCAGCAGGAGCTTGATGTGGCCCATGACAGGCCTCTCAAAGCACTTCTGATGAGGAATGTGTGTGCAACAGGGGGGTAATCATTGAGGTAGGACACAGAGGACTTCTTCGGCATGGGAACAATGGTGGCAGCTTTGAAGCACGCTGGGACCATGGCATTGGGACCATGGTGAGAACATCTGCCAGCTGAGCTGCACAACCCCTGAGCACTCTGCTGGGAATGTTAGTCGGTCCAGCAGATTTCCGTGGGTTGGCATTGCCTAACACTCTCCTCACATCCGATGCTGTAAGACACAGCACCTATCATTTGGAAGAGAAGTGGTCTTCTTCTCCACTACATTGTTCTCACCTCAAAACGCATGTAGAAGTTGTTCAGTGCATCTGGGAGGGAGGCATCACCAGCACAGGCAGATGGTGTGGCCTTGTGGTTGGTGATATCTTGAATGCCCTTCCACATCCATCCTATGTCCTTGCTGTCCAGAAGTGGCTATGAATGCACTGGGCATTTGCATGCTTTGCTTCCTTGCTGGCCTTAGACAGCTTGGCTCTTGCAATAGCTAGGACTACCTTGTTGCCCGCTCTGCAGGCAGTATCTCGGCTCCTCAGCAGCATATGCACCTCCGTTATCATCCATGGCCTCTGATTAGAGTGAGTAATGATGGTCTTGGGCACAGTGATGTCATCAGTACACTTACTAATGCAGCTTGTCACTGATGTACTCCTCCAGATTGATGCAGTCGTCATCGCTTGCTCCTTCCTTGAACATGTGCCAGTCTTAATGTTCAAAGCAGTCTTCAAGTGCATGAATGGCTCCCTCTGGCCAGGTTTTAACCTGCTTCAGAACTGGTCTGGAGCATCTAATGAGCGGTCTGTTTGCTGGGATTACCATTACAGAGATGTGGTCTGAGGTGGGGCGGAGCTTTGCCCAATACGTGTTGGAAATGTTTGTAAACACAAGGTCCAATGTGTTTGCCCCTTTCATAGCAAAATCCACATACTGATGGAATTCAGGTAGCCCTGAATTGAGGTTTGCCTGGTTGAAATCCCCAGTGATAATCAATCTGTCAGGGTGTGCTTATAGTCCCATACAGTTTCCTGATCGTCTCCTTAGCATTAGTGGTGGAGGAGATGTACACTCCAACTATTCCTACAGTAGATAAAAAAGACTACATCCGACAGTCACAAATTCCACCAGTTTTGAGCAGTGATTGGAGACTAGTACAGAATCCTTACACCATTCTGTGTTGATATAAACACACAAGCCACAGTCACGGACTTTACCATGCAGAGCAGCATCTCTGTCAGCCTGAAATAAAGTGAGTCCACCCAGCTGAAGAGCGGCATCTGGGACTCTGTTGCTGAGCCATGATTCAGTGAAGACCGGAGCACAGCTGTCCCTGTACTCATGCTACGTAGACCTCCAAAGTTGGATGTTGTCCATCATTACCAGAGCACCACAGGGCTGCATTCTTAGCTCCCTGTTCTACTTACTTTACACCTACAACTGTGTGGCTAGGTATGACAACAACACCATCTACAAATTCGCTGATGATACCAAGGTAGTGGGTGTATAAAAAGGGATGATGAGTTAGTACACAGAAGGGAGATTGAAAACTTGGCTGAATGGTGCACAATTCCCAATTTCACCAAAATAAAGGAGCTGATTGTTGACTTCAGGAAGGGAAATCCAGAGGTGTATGATCCAATGATCATTTGTGGGGATCAGAGGTGGAGAGGCTGATCAAATTTAAGTTCTCTGGAGTCACTATCTCGGAGGGTCTTTCCTGGACCCAACATACAAATGGCATCATGAAGAAAAAGCTCATCAGTGCCTCTACTTCCTCAGGAGTTTGTGGAGGTTTGGCATGGCATTGGAAACCCAGGTAAATTCTGCAGATGAGTGGTGGAAAGTGTGCTGACTGACTGCATCATGGTCTGGTATGGGAACATCAATACCCCTGAGCATAAAGCCCTCCAAAAGGTAGTGGATACAGCCCTCCACACCATCAAGAACATCTACAGGGAACACAGCTGTCAGAGAGCCATCAAGGATCCACACCACTCAGCACACTCTATGTTCTCACTGCTGCCATCAGGAAAGGGGTACAGGTGTCACAAGACTCACATCACCAGGTTCAGGAACAGCTGCTACCCCTCCACCATCAGACTCCTCAACAATAAACTCAAGCAGGGACTCATTTTAGCACTCTTACTTTTGGACTTGATTGTGTTTTTTCTCCTCTCTGTCAGATGGTTTACAGTTCCTTATTTGTTTACAGGTGTATGTTGAGCAGTTTTTTTTTGCACTACCTATAAGTGGTGATTCTGCCTCTCCTGCAGGAAAAAGAATCTCAGGGCTGTATGTGATGCCGTGTATGTACTCTGGCAATAAATCTGAAACCTGAAGTAGCCTCTTAGGATCTTCTTGAACTGTCAAGGCCTGCAGGCATAATTAACACCATTTAACACGATCTCCTCTGTTCAGTTGGATGGGACCGTACTCACTTGGTCCATTATTATCTATCCACTTATAGCCCAAGAATCACAGTAATGTATGTGCCCTATCCTTGCTCTCTCACCTTCTTACTTCTCAGCAGGGACGTAGCCAGGTTCTAAAGCTAGGGGAAGTGAGCACATAAAAAAGGCACCATGACACATACCAGAAGGTGAGTCAGTGGTTGAATGATAGGCCACACTAATTTTTCAGCGACGTCAGACCAGGGAGGGTTTAGTAACTTTTTTAGGAAGGAATATATGGGTTGGCACAACATGGAGGGCTGAAGGGCCTATACTGTGCTGTATTGTTCTAGGTCAGAACTCCAATACATGTAAAATTTGTGATGTATAAGATGTAATGTACATTGAAAAGAAAGTATTATTCGGGTGTCAAAAACACTGAAGATTTACTGAAAGAGTTCCTTCAGCCTACACAAGGCCAGATGGGATGAAGCCCTCAGAGTCCTAAAAATTATCACCCTAAATAACGAACTAACCTTGCAAACAGCATATCTTTCTTCAGTCAAAGCATACTCCTTAATTGTCTGGAATCAACAACAATTAATGATAAGAATGGCTATGCAAGTCTATGCAAAAATGACTTAAGTTTGGTCAAAGTGGAGAAAAGACAAAAAAAAAGGGAAGAAGCTTAGGGAGGAAAATCTAAAGCTTAGGGGTTTGGCGACCAAAGAAGGCTTCAATGGCAGAGAGTTTACATTTAGAGATGCTCAAGACAGCAGAATTAGTACAGCAGAGATATCGCAGAATGTTAAAGGGATGAACAAGGTTACAGGCATCCAGAGAGCCCAGATCATGGAGGAAAATGGTGAAATTGAAGCATGAATGAATTGAGAGCTGTCAAAGGACCGTGGAACAAGAAAGATTTAAAGGTGTAACTTTAAATGTGATGAAATACTCTGGAAGGCAACAAAAGCTTTGTTTCCACTGCAAATTAGCCAGGCACGACAGAGTCAGGATTCAGTCAGCTGCAAGGAGTTACATGGTAATGATGCAGAGGTTGTGATAGGAATAAAAAGAAACAATGACTTTGGACTTTCCTAGTTGGAGGAAGCTTTGGTTTTCAAGAATTGCATATTAAACAAACAGCTCCCAAGGCGGTGATACTGAAGCAAGGCTTTCTTCCATCAGTGAGGATAGGAAAACTATGAAAATTTTGCAGATGACTTTGCAGGATAGTAGCATACTGCCAAGAAGCAGTGGCATAACTAGTGGGGGGGAGGTGGGATGCAGGGGGAGCAAAAGCTCCCCCGAACACATTTTTCAAAATTGGCACCTTCCCACCCAACCCCACCCCCCACCCCCAGTCTGACACCACCGAAAAATCAGTGCAGCCCACTATGCAACCATTGACTTACCATCTGGTATGTGTCATGGCACCTTTTTTATGTGCTCATTCCCCCTAATTTTAGAATCTGGCTAAACCCCTGCCAAGAAATAGGAAGGTAAGAGAGCAAGGATAGGGCACATCCCTGTGATTCTTGAGCTACAAGTGGATAGATAATAATGGACCCATAACCCTCTATTTTTCTTTCATCCATGTGTATGTCTAAGAGTCTCTTAAATGCCTCCAATATTTCAGCTCCACCACCATCACCCACAACTCTCAGTATAAAAAACTTATCCCTAATGTCTCCCCTAAACTTCCCTCCCTTAACTTAGTGCATATGTCCTCTGGTATTTGCTGATCCTGCCCTGGTAAACAGGATCTGGCTGTCCACCCTATCTATGCCTCTCTTAATCTTTCAAGCCTCTATTAAGTCTCCTCTCATCCTTCTATGCAAAAAGACCCAATTCTACTAACCTTGCCTTATAAGACTTGGTTCCCAATCCAGGCAACATCCTGGTAAATCTTCTCTGCCCCCTTAAGAATTAACTCTGATGTGATCAAATAAAGCGCCCAGATATTAACTGTTCTAGACCTAGATATTAACTGTGGTACATGGATCTCCCAGTAAATACTTTCTAGATCTTCTTTTGAGATGACTGAAGCAGCAAACATTTTCAGATCAAGTCAAATAGAGCAATTTGTAGAGAAAGGTACATGATTCTGTTCATCAGTTTTTCAGACTCTTCAAGATATTCTCTATGATTTTATTTCATTAATATGAATATTGATTGATATTATTCATATGGATAATATAGCCCTGCTGTTGTTTCCAAAGAAATTGGTTCAATTCAATATTTTAAACCTACCTTTTTACATACTTGGGTGTTGCAGCAAACATTTTGGATAAGATCCAAATATTAGATGCAAACTTTCATAACTTTGGGTTGCTCCAAGAAAGTGGGGTGAGACACTAGGCAGAAAGTATTATGAGATTTAATGAAAACAGCATCATGGGGTTTCTGTTTTTGCAACTGTATGAAGGCAGGACACCCAGAGATTTCTCACAATGGTTAAGTATGGAAAAATAGCAGTGATTCCTTCATGGTCACTCCACCTGTACTCAGAGCATCTGAGTAATGCACACATCCTAACCAGCCGCTTACACGAACAGATTTGAATCTCATTAAAGTACCCTCAGAAAGAAAGCACAGCTGTACCCTGCAACATTCCTAATCTAAAATCCTGTGCCTTCATTCAAAAAAAGCAGTAATGTTATTTGTTGGTTCTAGACACTAACCCATTACTACATCTCAGCAGACTTTGGATATTACATATTAATCCTTTTTTTTTAAATCACGTGTACATAGGAAACACTGAAAATGCCTAAACCGTTTTAACATTTTAAATTAATTGTATGTCTAAACCAGGCAAGCGACAAACATCTAATGCTGATTGGTTTAGAGATCAATTTGGTCTGAGAAGAGCAGATGGGACGGCTGGTTTGAGTATACAATGTTACTGGCAGATTCGATAAAGGATGCAAAGATGTAATTGTACCGCAGGAAATGGGACAGGACAAATAAAATATTCAAACGGCACCCGCGGCCAGTGGAGTTAAGGATAATATGCGAACTCTTCCTCGGGAGTGAGCATTTGCGGGCGCCACCATATCCCCACCTCCTCCACTGCCAGGGCTTAATAAGGTGTCGAAATTTGAAACGAAAAGGCAACAAATATTTGAAATGAATTGGAATGACCAAGTAACTGGATGAGCTCAGTGATATTTTTGGTTGTCTAAAACATACGTACTTCCGGTTATTGGGGCTGTGCAGTCCACATTGTTTCACCGATCTGCCCTATTAGTATTTCGTTACTTCAGCTCTTGGCTTCCGGAACAGCGGGACTCGCCACCAACCAAGGTAGGAAAAACATCTGGAGCTCCTTCGTTTTAAACTACAATCAAAGAGAAATTGAAGTCACTTTGAATAGACCTTGATGTCCAATTGTTTACTCGATAAGTCAACCTTCCTGTAGGATGGTTGGATTAGTCTGGAGTTTTATTTTTGATGCCTGCATGTCCCACTGCTCCGCAAAATTGCATTGATTGGCAGTTTTTAATCCGCCTCCTTTTGTTAATGCTGCAACTGACTTTTGCCTTCCCGTAACAAATCAGTCAAACGCTACTTTGCCAGATGTAGACTCGCAACTGTACAAAGACTGCAGTTTGGCAAAGGCTTTGTCTTTGTAACAATCGTGCGTTCCGACTTTTGAAACGGCGGAGATAAAAGTGATGAAGTGATTGCAGCCGGGCGTGAAACCGAATTGGAAATTAAGATGAGCTCAGCATTGAATTACAGACAATAATCACCCCTTCGGCATTACTATTGTAGCCCTAGCTTGGAAATGTGCTCCTTCACATGACGAGTGTGTGCTGGGAATGCTGTGTAGCATTATTTTGACAAACATCAACTCATGTTTGAAAACGAAATTGGACCTGTCAAACTGAGTAGAGTAAATCAAAGAGGACAGGCGAGGCTTCAGTGACTGGCAATGGCAGAGTGATTCCATCTATGTGAATGATCTTCTTCTCGCTCGCCTTTTTTGTTACCCCCCCCCCCCACCCCCCACAAGCGATTGCTTCATTGCACAACGGGATGGATTAGACAGACGCCCACAGACGCATTACACCACCATTGGTGAACCAGGTTTTCTGTTCGCTTTCTTTTGCATCACAAAGCCAATCGTTGAGTGACCCTTTTTTTTTGTTCCCATGCAACTTATCTTTAATGCAGTTCAATTGTGTTTCAAGACTACCTGCGGGCAGATTGTTTTACGGCGGCCTTGCGTTTGATTTTAATATCATATTTGCTGTTTCCGGATCCTAAACTTGTACACTGGAATTCTATTTCCCTCGAACAGGCTGCACCGACGAGGACAGCGGCTTACTCGTGCGACTGGTACTGTAACGCCGACCGTCAGTCTGAGGGAGCTTGACAGATCAGCAGCACTGAGAACGGCTTGTTTACTGCCCAACAAATGAGTGCCAGGGTACCCAAGAATTTGGCGCTTTCTTTATCTTGTACTGGAAACAGGAACTTTTCTCAAAGCAATGGTACCTGCGTGACCGAGGTGGGAAAGTTAATGCACTCCTTCTCGGCGACAGTGGTCCTTATTGTGCTGGTGACGTTGATCTTCGGCGTGATCGCCGTCTCTCTCTTCACCTTCCACTTTCACAAAAACAAAATGAAGAAGCGGAAAATGCAGAGGGCTCAAGAGGAGTACGAGCGCGACCACTGCAGCCCCGGAGCGGTGAAAGGATCCACAGCACGGAGCCCGGCCCATCAGCCGGCGGCGGCAGCAGGGGTCTGTCTGTCTCCCGACGTCCACAATAAAAGACAGACTCTCGACTCTAGGACCGACCCGGAGAGGGGAGGATCGGAACCGGCCCTCCACTGTACAGACGCTACAGGAAATCCCGTGTTCCGTTCCATGCTTTTGTAATGAACTGTCGCCTGACTGCAGAGAAAACTGTTGTGTAAAATACTTGAAGATAGCATAGTTTCAACAAAAAAAAACAAATAGATGGGAGGGGGTGGTGAGAGCCACAGCGCATGGCAAATCACATTAAGTCCTATTTCTGGAGATCAAGTATCTGTGTTTATGACGGAGACGCACATATATCCGAAATGTATGTCAGTTAACTCTGAATTTCCACTTAGGTGTATATTTCGTAATTTTATCGTCTATAATTAAGTCCGAGATACCCGACAACTTCCACACGGTGCATGTAACGATGGAGACCAACGGGGACATTACACCAACACTCTGGAGACTTTTACACGCAGGGGAGCCGCGGACTCCATAGCAACCGGACTGAGACGCTGTCCATTAAGTATACAGTCTTTGTCTAAATAAAGTCAGCCATCAAACTTTACAATTGCATTATTCACATTCCCAAATATTACGATGTTTGATGCTGTTTGTAAGTTTTGACTTTAAATTAGGTGTCTTTGAAGACTGATGGCATTGTCTGAGCCGCGGATCCCAGCAACAGACCAAAGGAATACTTCAGATATCATACCATCTAATCCTGTATCATCTAGGTTTATAAGTCTTGAACCTAAAGATCTAGATTTACTAATTGCGAATTGTTTTCAATTTGGCTCATTTTATGTGTGATTAATCACTGTTTTGAATCTTTGGATATATTTGTTTAATATATTGTCCATTTTAAGCGATAAAGCCCGCTTAACGACTTTTTTTGTTTTACGTGGAGGAATTAAACACACAATTCTGACATAACCAAATACGTGAGAACCATTATAGAGACTTTTTAATCATAATATATACATTGGAAGAGCCACAATTTTACTCTAAACGGTGATGAAGCCTTTGTCAGTTCATCAATAACAGTGTTTTAAGTGGCTTTCTACAAAAGTTTCAGCTGCATCCCTGAGATGCTCTTGGTGAAGAAAGTGTGTGCCCATTGGAGAAAAAAAATCGTAGCCTGTTCAACCCGCTGGCAATCTTTTCCTGAAATATTATTGTGGTATATCTTTCATTGAATGTTCATAAAACGTGAAATGACTAAGAAAGCAATAAAACGTGGCACTCTAGCGGTTTCTGTGCATTTTACGTGTGCAGTCCCATCAAATGTAACACTTCGAGTCATGTGGAAAATGTAGGAAACCAAGATCCGTGGCTATATTTTGAAAAATCCCACCACTTAGTTCTTATTTTAGGAAGAGTATCAATCGATTGAAAGGCATTTTAAACTGAAGTGTCTTTGTCGCCAAGCAAACGCAGGGGCTCAAACAAAAAAACCGCAACATTGCTGAACTTACTGATTTTTAAAATAGGCTGGACAAGGGCCAAAGGAATGTTTATAGACATTACTGTTACTGCCCCTTGTCTATTTCAAGAGAATCGACTTCTCAAAGGTAACACACTCCTTCGAATATGAATGAAGCTGTTCTCGGCCTGTGGTGCTGAACAGCAAATTCCCAAGAGAGATCCTCACAGAGCCACATATCAGCCCAACACATCAGATCAGACTTTCGGTTGCTACACTTCCTTCTCTTCCTAACAATTTACCAATTTATCGGTACAGTTGGTGTAACGGTTAGCGCGACGTTTTTACAGCCCCAGCGATCGGGACCGGACTTGGGTTCGAATCCCTGTGAGGAGTTTGTACGTCCCCCCCGCGTCTGCCATGCATTGAGTGTTTTCTGAGCAAGCCTCCTCATCATTTAGTTTTACAATGTCAAAGAGGGCGAGGACGATGTTGTTTCCTCTACTGAAGAGGCTATCCAGTTTGACTCATTTCTGCTCTTTCTCCTTCTCCTTTAACCTTCCCTTTTCATACGTGTTCCCTGCCCTGTGTGATTTTGATTCTCACCACAGTTTTGGTTTGGATTTACACCATCTAACACTACTATAGATCAAAAACATACGGGAGTGTGGGCCGAAATGTCCTGTTACCGTGCTGTATTTGTCTACGCCTCGAGTAGGTCACCGTCTGATTTACATTTTCCATTAACACAGCCATTACAACATTCTAACTCGTATTACTGTAATTTTAACAAGTTATTACTCCAGTGCCTTGGTTCTGTTTGCTACAAAAGAGTATTCAGTTATCTGTTAGTGAGGCCACCACTAGATTTGCCCGCCACCGAGCTAGATTTTTACTTGATAATTTCTGGATTTTTAATTTTTTTCCCATATTGTGATGCCTGGCTGAATTATTTCCCTCGCAATTTACTAAAGGATTGTAGTAAAAGCATTAATTTCCAAGGAAATAGAACTTCAAATGCTAGGTAGTGGTGGCGTTCTGGCTTTAAATATACCCTCGATGTCAATGTAAATAGTGACGTTATAATTGACAGTGATTATATCAGTTTATTTGATTTTTCTGAATTTCAGTCATAACTTGAACTTTAATCGTTATATAGCTTTTAATCATATGTCATTCTTACCACGCGCCAATATATTTACTCAGTAGAAAATGAAGTAACAAAAAAGGAAGATGATCTTATTTTTGTATGGCGATTTTATTTTAACTATGGTTGGCTTGTTCAGTTTGAAAATATTAAATACTAGAACAGGAAAAATTATTTCTTTTCCACATGCATTATTAGTCATTTTATTCGTATAATATCTCAAAACAAACCACAGAAATGTAACCAAACTGTAGGTATTTTTCTTGGAAGTGCCCAGCACAATGTTCACAAAGCTTCATTTGTCAGAAAATCTGAAAATATAGCATCATATATCAACCATTTTAACAAAATGAGTGAGTTCAAACGCACCAGGGTATAGGTTTGAGAATTGTTTTTCTAATGGAAATGTACAATGGAATTCATTACCATTATTAAACGGTGTTTGATATACGTGAGGAGCTTTCTCTACTGTTGAAACCCCTTAATTGAAGATGTTCTTGATATCTAAATCGTCGAATATTGCTCATTATGGGAGGTGTTTAACGGCAAGTGGCCTTATTTTCAGGCCATGCATTGAGCGTTTTCTGAGCAAGCCTCCTCATTATTTAGTTTTACAATGTCAAAGAGGGCGAGGACGATGTTGTTTCCTCTACTGAAGAGGCTATCCAGTTTGACTCATTTCTGCTCTTTCTCCTTCTCCTTTAACCTTCCCTTTTCATATGTGTTCCCTGCCCTGTGTGATATTGATTCTCACCACAGTTTGGGTATGTTTTTTTTAAAATCCCAACAATGCAACTAGTATTAACATTTGGATTTACACCATCTAACACGACTATAGATCTGAAGGTTCTAACATGTGGAATGCTCGACGGCTTTACATCCCAAGCCATGCCATGTTGACTAGACTCGCAGTATGTGCATGAGCTCACGAGCTGAAAGAAAATTGCTCACCAACTTATCTAGAATGCACCTCAAAGGATTAATTTGTGGCCACCCGATCCTCAACAAACACTCCCTGAGGTTGTCAAAGAAGCCAGTGTAGGATCAAGCACTTTGGCTCATTCTGATGAATAGCAATTCTTACAGACAAGCGCACTGACGAGTAAAGGATCCAGGGCTAAAAGTTCACCCTAAAGTCCGACAAAAGTGAGACGATCTATGTTCAAAGAAGGCAAAGGATGTGTCCGTGCCTCGTGAAGAAAGGAGAGCACTCATTTTATCGTCTTGCCTACAGTCTAGTTTTTGAAACTCTTTCCAATACGGGTTTATAGATATGGAAATGGGGTGGCGAGCAGCACTCGGAACAGTTATTATGGAGAACTCCAAAAACAGCCTTAGTGAAAGTACACGCTCTTTTTTCTTTGTACGCCCTCTCCCGATCTGATACTGGATACATACTCCGAAGCAACACAGTCATTCATGAGAAATCCTTCACAGCTGCAATTCAAGCCCCACCAAAAATCTCAAATTCCTTGTTGCACTCTATCGCTATTCTTGACATCACATTTTTGTCTACTTTCGAGATCGAACAAGAGTTACTCCACATCGCACACGGGGCTGTCCATTGGATGATCGGCGGTGTAATCTACAGTAGGCCAAGGGTGGGCCATTTGAGTTTACAGAGGGTTCATCTCAGGGGCAACATTGGCAATCAGTTCTGGTGCCCTGATACACAACTCCAGCTCGTCCACCTCACTGGCACTCTGCGAGGCTTAAAAATGGGGAGAAAAGTATGGATGAAGAAATGTATAAAAATACATGATAAGCAAGACTGCTTTTTTCAGAGTCGCAGAGAGGATTACTAACTTAATTCCCAAAAATCTGCAACACTCATAAAATTACAATTGATTTGGTTAATAAAGCTATAGAAGTTTTCCTGAGACTTGGCGTCTCGCCTTGCCGGGATGAAAGACATGGGTTGAATACATTTTTTAAATAAGCTTGAATTTCGCGTCACGTTTCCTGTCTTTTCCATCAATTACATTTATGATTCATTTCACCACTCTTGGCTAACACATTGAATGCAAACTCGCAGGTGAGGCAACTTTCCTCTCGGAGCAGCCTTGGGTGAAAAAAACATTCTCCCGGAGAAACTCGGCGAGTCCAACAGCATCAGTGGGAGAGAAAGAATCGTTTTGGGTCGGCTTTTCTTTCCTGTGTGATAAGCCCATTTAAAAATTCCCTGTTTCTCACCATTTGTTTACTGACTGGCTTCAGCCCAACTCATTCATTTCTCCCACCTCGCTGTTTTGGAACAATGATGGCCTTCGTGAACAGCCAGTCATGTCTGGGCCGACTCCGGGCTCCGCCTCCCTTCTCTCGCTTTTTGTCTTGGCCGCAATCGTTTCTCCCCTGTAAGAGAAGAGTTTTACAGGAACGATCCCATCACCCCGACATCCACCTCTGTATCTTTGTGGTAACCTGACAGTCGGTTCAATGGTGAAACCTTGCGCCTTGCAGCTGGCAAAATTGCCAATCGCTGTTGTTATATTCAGCCCATGGTATCCAAAACCTGTTGTCCTAGAATATGACCTAGTTACCAAGATCGCCGGCCAGGGTTCCCTCGACACCAAGGTTTTTAAATAGTTCATTTAGCCCCCCCTCTTTGCCTGGGTCCCGCTTCACAAATGCCAATGCAACGAATTTTATTTCGGTCACTGGTTTCGGGCGATGATCTTTGATCAGAGCCTTTGTGTTAAGATGAGTTTGTCAGAACCCGCATCCCTTTTTCCGGTCACTCTTCCTCTCCTCGTCGTGGATTCTAGTTAAACCCGAACAATGCTACACCACACATGATACAACTCAATAAAAATAATTTGAAAGGAAGGTACACGTTCGGTCGCAGCGACAACCGGACCATTTTCGGGCGACCCAAAGCAGTGAAGTATGTCGTGAAGTGCATCCACCATGCTACCATTGCTGACAATGCATAAAATCTATTGCAGCCAGTTTTGTGTTGTTAAACAGCAACCCCCCCCCCCCCCCCCACACTCCCCTCCACAGTGCGGCACTCCCTCCACACTACTCTGGAGCGGCGGTAGAACCTTCTCCAATCTCTGGACTTAAGTGGAACTTGAGCCCAAAACTTTTCATGGCAGACACCAGTTAACAACGACCCAGACATCTGTTTCCCTTCAATTTCCATTCTTGTATTGGAGAAAATAATTTGCAATATTGTGGCAAAAAATGTTCTGGGCTTAATTAATATTTGAAACAAAAACAGCTTTGTCGTTATATATTGGTCAATTGTAGGTATTTTATTTAATTGTTTTGCCATCATATAATGTTTATGTGTATTTATTTCAAGGTTTTGACCACGAATGGAGCTTGTTAAGCATTATTGACAAGGTATTGCAATAACAAATTGAACAAGACCATTCAGAAAGAAAGGAGATAGTGAATCCAAGGAACCTTGCTTTGTGGGTACAGAATTGGTTTGCCCAGAGAAGGTAGAGGGTGATTATCAAGGTTCATATTCTGCATGGAGGTATTCTGCAGGAATCTGTTCTGGGACCCCTCCTCTTTGTGATTTTTATGTGATCTGGTGAGGAAGTGGAAGGGTGGGTTTGCAGATGACACAAAGGTTGGTGGTGTTGAGGATAGTCTGGAGGGTTGCCAGAGATTATGGAAGGACAGCAATAGGATGTAGAGCTGGGCTGAGAAGTGGCAGATGGAGTTTAACCCAGAAAAATTCAAGGTAGTTCATTTCAGTAGGTCAAATTTAAGGGCACTATACAATATTAATGGGATTACTCTGAACAGAGTGGATGAACTGAGAGATCATCCACTCAAAATTGCTTCACAGGGTGATAGGGTTGTGTGTTGTCCTTCATTTTCTGTGGGATTGAGTTCAAGAGTGGTGAGTAATGTTATAGCTATACAGGACCTTGGTTAGATCCCACTTAGAATATTGTCGTCAGTTCTGGTCACCTTATTATGGAAAATATGTAGATGCTGGAGAGGAGGAGATTTATAAGGATTTTCCCTGGATTGAAGAGGATCACCTTATGAGGATAGGTTGATTGAACTTGATCTTTACTCCTTGGAACAATGGAGGATGAGGGTGACCTGATGTATAAGATGATGAGACAGTAATTATGTGGAAGGCCAGAGGCTTATTCATGGCTAAGATGAGAAGGCATAGTTTTAAGGTACTTGGGAATAAGTACAGGGGCAAAGTAAGAGGTAAGTCTTTCACCCAGGGAGTGGTGGTCCATGGAATGCACTGTCAGCAATGGTAGCAGAGTCAGGTACAATAGAATCTTTTAAGAGACTATTAGAAAGGTACAGTGAACAGAGAAAAATGGAGGGTTATACAGAAGGGAAATTCTAAGCAGTTAGTAGTGTTGGCACAACACTATGGGACCAAACACATGTACTGTGCTGTAGATTTCTATGTAAGTTATAGTTTTACAGTTTGGAAACAGACCCTTCTGTCCAACTTGTCCATGCTAACCAAGTTGTCTACCCAAGCCAGTCCCACTTGATCCTGTTTTGCCCATCTCTCTCTAAACCTTTCCTATTCATGTGACTGAAAAAATCGTATCATTCAAATGTTATAATTGTACCTGCCTCTCCCAGTCTCTCTGGCTGCTTATTCCATATACCCACCCCACTCTATGTGAAGAATGTGCTCCTCAGTTCCCTTTAAAATTTTTCCCCTCTCACCTTAAATCTATGCCTCTAGTTTCAGATCCCCCACCTTTATAATTTTATAAACCTCTATGAGGTCCTCCTCTGCTCCAGGAAGAAAGGATCCAGCCTCTCCTTATAATTCAAGACCTGGTAGCATTCTTCTGAATGTTTTCTGCTACCAACCCAGAGAGACAGTGGTCTTTTCATTAGGAAGTCCAAAACCAAGTTACAGAGATGGGTTTTGAATCCCAGCAAGGACAGCTTCTCAATGACCTTCTGGGTTATGCTGAGCTTAAGCCAATGAACAACAGCCTTGTGTATGAGGCATAGTTCTCCAGGTGGGTCAGGACAAATCGAGGAACAAGGCTATAGCATTATCAATGGAATGGTTCCATCTGTTGGCAAATTAAAATGAGTCCAGTGTCTCTGGAAGGTGCACTTTGATATATTCCATCACCAGACACTCAAAGCATTTCATAATGGTAGTCAGTGCCACTGGGTGGGCATCATTTAGGCCTGTTACTGTGACCTTCTTTGGTACCAGGATAATGGTAGCTGTCTTGAAATTTGTGGGGATGATGGACTGTTGCAGTGATGTGTTGAGGATGTTGGCAAAGAACTCCATCAGCTGGTCTGCACAGTCCTTCAGTACCCGACCAGGCATGTGCCTTGTCTGGGTTCATCTTGGATAGCGTTCTCCTCACCTTGACTGCAGCTATGCTAGGAGCCCGTTTATCAAGAGGAGATGGAGCTTTCTTTAGCATCAGCCTGTTCTTCTCATCAAACCATGCGTAGAAGGTGTTCAGACTATCCGGAAGGAAGGTGTCATTACCTTTCACTCACAAGGTTGTCTTGTGGTCTGTTATTGTCCTTCCACAGACTATAAGCTCAAACTGATTCAGAAAATTGCACATGTTTGTGAATTTGCTTACAAGATTTATCAGTTTCTGGCACATCGAAGTTTTAGGCACAGCTCATTTCCAGAATCTGTGCAGTCTCTCCCACCATGTAATATCATCAAACCTGATTAAATTAGCCATTCACAAAACCTGTATCTCACTTTCCATCTTCCCAATAGATTTTAGCAAGGGTACAGATGTTGCTCCACATTTTTATTGTCACAGATTATCCTTAATCGTCTAAACAAATTGTGGATCACATTACCAACTATTCATACTTTGAATCTTAATCACTTGAAAAAGGGACATCACTACAATCCAGACTTAAACTGCTCATGAAGGGTCGTTTACACTTCAGGAAATCTTATCCGGAACTGCATTTACAGCTTTTTGAAGAAATTATCCACCTCACTTTGCTTTTCATCTTGTAGAGATATTTTCAAATGTTCCTACCTACAGCACAAGTATCTCACTGCCATTATACTGCACCAAATACATTGCTCTATATCTATGGGAGGTGTTTGGATCCATTGGTCTCCACTGGTAATCCAACAGCTTGTCTCCCACAGAAGCTAGAAAGTCTCTCCTCCATATGTACCTGACACCAACTTTCAGTGCACTTAACAAAAGAGCTTGGGATACTTTCAGTACACACCTCATCTGATAATCAGTCAAGTTACATCAATATCAATGATTTCAGATTTATTGTCAGAATACATACATACATACAATCCTGAGATTCTTTTTTTTCCTTTGGATGAAGGAGAATTACTACTCATTGGTAAGTGCAAAAAAAAATTCAGACTCAACGTACACATATAAACAAGTTAAGAAATGCAAACAAACTTCAGTACAGAGATAGAAAAAATCAATCAAGTGCAAAATAAGAGTCCTTAAATAAGTCTGATTGAGTTTGTTGTTGAGAAGACTGATGGTGGAGAGGTAGCAGCTGCTCCTGAACCTTGTGGTCCATGTCTTGTGGCACCGATACCTCTACCCTGATGGCAGCAGTGAGAACAGCGCATGTGATGAGTGGTGTGGATCCTTGATGATTGCTGCTGCCCTTTGATGGCAGTGTTCCCTGTAGACATCCTCCATGGTGGGGAGAGTTTTATCTGTGATGTCCTGGGCTGTGTCCACTACTTTTTGTAGGGCTTTATGCTTTGGAGTATTAGAATCCCCATACCAGACCAGGACGCAGTTGGGTCAGCACACTTTCCACCATACATCTGTAGAAATTTGCCAGTGTTTCCAATGTCATACCAAACCTCTGACAAAGTAAAGGCACTGATGTGCTTTCTTCATGGTGCCATTTGTGTGTTGGGTCCAGGAAAGATCTACCGAGATAGTGACTCCCAATAACTAAATTTGCTCACCTTCTCCACCTCTGATCCCCAATGATCACTGTATCATACACCTCTGTTGTTATTGACATCAATTGATGAGGAAGTAATTACAGTTATACCAAAAAAAAAAGATCCTTTACAGGTTTCTTATAGATTAATATCGCTGTTAAATGTGGATTATCAAATTGTAGCTAAAGTTATAGCTAATCGACTAGCTCAATATTTGCCTAAAATAATACATAGTGACCAAACAGGATTTATAAAAAATAGATGTGCGTCAGATAACATTTTGCGTTTAATAACTTTGATAAACAAATCTAAATCTCAGATAAATTATCCAATAGTGGTTTCACTGGATGCAGAGAAGGCTTTTGATAGAGTTGAATGGAAGTTTTTGTTTAAAGTACTTGAAAAATTTGGTTTTGGTTCTTTATTTATTGGATTGATAAAGGCTTTATATAATAGTCCGAAGGCTAGAATTGCCGTCAATGGGCGGATTTCAGAATCTTTTAATTTAACAAAGTCTACTAGACAAGGATGCCCATTGTCGCCTACTTTATTTGCTATAGTTATTGAACCTTTGGCACAATTAATACGCCAAAATGAAAATGTTAAAGGTATGAGAGTTTTGAATGAGGAATATAAGATTAATTTATTTGCTGACGATGTTCTATTATATTTGGTGGATCTGGGTATTTCTTTACCAGCAAATCAAAAATGTTTAGAAAACTATGGTCAATTATCTGGTTATAAAGTAAATTGGGCTAAAAGTGAAATTCTATCAATTTGTAAAGATGATTATTCAATATATAAAAGTATTACTAATTTGAAGTGGACTACACAAATTAAATATTTAGGAATTAATGTTAATACGGAGTTTCAAGACTTATATTCAATTAATTATCTTCCTTTAATAAAAAGGATTAAATTAGATTTGATTAGGTGGAAGGATTTACCTTTGCGTTTATTAGGGAGGATTAATACTATAAAAATGAATATCTTTCCTCGAATACAATATTTGTTTCAATCAATTCCTTATTTTTTAAATAAAAGTTTTTTTAAGGATTTATATAAAGCAATTAGAAACTTCTTATGGAAGGGAAAATTTCCGAGGGTGGCGATGAGAAAGTTGATGTGGGATTTCCAATTTGGAGGTTTAAGATTACCAAATTTTCAGCATTATTATGAAAAAGCTCAATTTAAATTTCTTAGTGCATTAATGAATATGGATGATCCGCCCAGTTCGGCAAAGGTAGAAATGGTGGTTATTTTAGAAAAATCTCCTCATGAGTTTTTGTTTCGATGGAATAAAAATTTATTACGAACTTATGATGTACCAGTATTGAAGCATTTATTGAATTTATAGACAAGTAAACTTAACAAATTGGGGCTCAAAAATAAATGGTCTGGACGATTGCCATTATATAATAATCAACTTGTTCCTTTTACGGTCTCCAATATCACCTTGAAACAATGGGAAAGGAAGGGAATAAAGAACTTATCTGATTGTTTTTCTGAGGGATGTTTTTGTTCCTTTGATGAATTACAAAGAAAATTTGGTATTAGTGGAAATTCTGTATTTGTGTATTATCAATTAAGATCTTTTGTAAAACAGATATGTGGTCGTCATATGATCTTATTGCCTGATTCTAATTTTGAGGAATATGTACTTTCAATACCAAAAAATGGATATATATCTGATTTGTATTGTATTTTACAAGAAACCAAAAGTAAAAAAGATTGGGATAAAGATACATTGAAATGGGAAAAAGATTTAGGTTTTACAATAGCTGAAGAAGCCTGGATGGAAATTTGTCAGAATAGTATTTGGAAATTAATTAATGCTAGATTAGCGATGATTAATTATAATTTTATACATCAGTTATATTTAACACCGGAGAAACTAAAAAAGTTTGGCCTTAGTAAGTCGGATTGCTGTTTTCGTTGTGACCAGGTGGCTAATACTTTTTTGCATACTGTCTGGCTTTGTGATCGATTGCAACAGTTTTGGAAAGGTATTCAATCTATACTTAATAGTTTATATAATATCCATCTTGTATTAGATCCTAATATATTTTTATTAGGGAATATGCAATCACTAATTGATTTAGGTTTAAAGGATTATCAGATTTCCTTTATCTATTTAGCTTTAGCTGTGGCCAAGAAATGTATAGCACTTGCTTGGAAAGATAGAAATATATTAACTTTAGATAGGTGGCATTTGGAGATGAAATCCTGTTTGACCATGGAAAGGATATCTTTTTCAATTCAGGATAGGATGTCTTTTTATAGGTTAAAGTGGACTCGTTAGTTAAATACATGCATTTAAGTTTGCTTTAAATATGTTTTTAAGTGTGATATTTTAGTATTGATAACATTTTTTTGTTAGTATCTTTACCTGTTATGTTTTATCTTTCTTTTTGTAGTGGGCTTTTTTTTTCTTATATAATATTGTTCATTTTATTAACTCTTCACTCTTTATTTTGGGGGGTGGGGTTAGACTAATTTTAAGTTAGGTTATTAATGTTGTGTAATAATCATTGCGGGGGGTTTAGTTTATTTAGTTTACCGATGTGGTACTGTAATTTTATTATCTTACTTTTATTCTTTTTAAATGTAATCCTTTATTTTATTCATGTTATAAAATTTTAAATAAAGTTTAAAAAAAAATTGATGAGGAAGTATATTGTCAATAAAATTCTCTCAAGGTGTATGATGTATTTCACATATCCAGCTGCTTTTTTTGCTTTTCAATTGCACCTGGAGGATATCCTAAAATATCATTCACCCCCTCTACCCGAGGTACATGAGGATTACTTCCCTAACCAGCAGTGGCCTTGAGGATCCGCACCCCATACAATATAACCAATCTTTGGCAATTAAAACCTCAAGCCATCCTGAGTAGGAATTCTGAGGTTTTGTAGATTTTATACCAGATATAGCAAGACCTTATGCCTCTTGTGCCAAAGATGCATAGTTTTCCATGTCCAACACTTGTGTCACCTATAGTTTTGACACTGAAAGTACTTACAGCAACTATGAAGAAGACAAGCACAACACACTTGCTATTGCCATGATCTAGCTTGCTGTCTGCATCTGGTTCACATCTTGAGCAAAGCAGTTTTGTATTCATAAATGTCCTCTTCATATTTGAGGCAGGTCTCTTCATTCGAGCTTTGCTCGAATTATATTATTTCATCCCTTCCCCCAAATAATTTAGTGGCTGATTTGAAAAGTTCTGAAATTTGCATCTTTCAGTCAATGCTGACCCCGACACCAATATTTACCTGTTGCGTTTTCTGGTCCCCGGTTGCACCTAATAAATGTATAACATAAATATCTGAAGGTACTGCATACTTTAGTACACCTCCAATTCCACATTCCCATGATTTGTGGAGTCAATAAACTCACTAGCCTTTTCTACAGCTCCAGTGCTCAAGTAGAAGTATTTTCTTCCTCTCTTCATATGTGGCTGGTCTGCTGCTTTTTAAATTCTTAACTGGTTTTCCACAGCTACCGTGGTGGGATATGAACTTATGCTGTGAGATTACTAGTTTTAATATTTTAGTCTTTCACCCTTCTATTAAACGTTTTTAATATGGTGACAGGAAGAGGTCTCCAAGCACATAAACAAATGGCAGAAACCAGTGTACAAGCATCAGAGATAGGGCAAAAGTATTTGTAACCTCTTACTACATCTAGTGAGGCCTTGTGGATGACCCATCTCAACATTATCAATGCCAATCTGATTCACGTTACAAAATAAACTGCCGAGAGCATGGAATGTAAGTACAGGCTATAGGATCAGTATCTGTTCCAGCTGTAATACTGAACACTTCACTCCAGAACCTGCTGTGTTCTTGCTAAGGCATTCCACTGCAACTCTGGGACCTGACAATATGGAAAATACCCTGACAAAAGTAATGGCAAATTCAATCTATCCATTTACCATTCAGTTTACTTTTAATCATCAGCAGAATGATGGAAACTCTCTCCACCAGTGCTTAGGTTTCACCAGAACTATTCATGCCCAGATCGTAACCTCAATTCCAGAGGTGAGGTGAGAGTGATTGCCTTTGATATCAAAGCACCTTTTGACTGTGTATTTTAAAACTGACACTGGCATACTGTGGAAGAAAAAAATAGTAAAGAAAGTTTTAGTGGGTGACAAAGAGTTAAAAGTAAGCTGTGCGCTGCCACTTTTAAGTCTATTAATCATTACTAGGAAGGTCAGTACATTAAGCTGTGTCCTGCTGAATAAGACTGTATGCCCTCTGCACACAGACTTTGAATTGTTTCTTTTTGAATTAACCAAAGACAATTGTTTTCTCCCTTATATGGTGGACGCTCTCAGAGCTTCAGTGTGTCATGTGTCTATTGTTTGTACCTTTGTATAAATTAAACCAGCTGGTCTGTGCTCAGGCAGTGCAGCCCCAGTATTTTGGTGGGACTGTTCTCCAAGATATCTTGAAAATAAAAACTCCTTCTGAAGCAACTCCCTGGCGCCTCGGCCGAGTTATTTCATTATAAAACACTTTTCTCCGCAACAGAATATGGCGCTGCGAGCAGGATCCCTTTTTAACGGGATCTACGAACCCGGGGACTCAGGGAAGGAGCCCTGCGGAGGTGAGCAGGTGATGGTCCTAGCCAAGATCCCAGCTGAAAGGGGGTGAGGCAGGCTCACTTAGAAGGAGAGTGACGAGGCTCTCGATCTAAATTGGGAAAAACGGGGAAAAATTAAGAGAAAAATAAGAGTATGGCCCAGGGAGTGAGAATGCGGTCCGAAGGAGGACCGGTGTGCACTCTTTTATATAGGGATCTAGAGTAAGTGTGTTTGTGGTGTGTCTGTGTATTTTTTCTTGTAACGTCTTCCTTTCCAGATTAGACCCGCTGAGAAACACGGGGAACAGGAGCGGTAAACCAGCCGATTCTGGTCGAGCGGAAAAATCTGCTCCTGGCAAAAATGAACGAAAACCATCCATGACGTTGAGCCAATCCACCAAGAAAAGAGCCCGCCAGCTGATTAAACAACAGCACTTGGTAGGAGATCCGCTGCAACCTTCGGGCTCGCTGTCGGACGTCGTAATGAGAAAAATGGAGTTGGGACTATGTAATCCCATTCAGTGATGACCTGTACGGGTGGTATAAGGATAGATGGCCGTATGGGGGAACCTTTGACCTTCAATTGATTAGTGAAGCTGAGGATGATACGGAGGGAGGCCCTGGGGACCCTACTTGGGATCTAAAGTACTTCAGAAATTGTTTCAACAAATGGAAAGAGGTGGCTGCGAGGCATCAAAAATCTAAAGTAAAACAGGAGGAGATAGCTGCCTCTTCCGATGAGAAAAAGGCGAAACCCAACCCCCACCCTCGTATTTTGAGTCTGCCCCAAGCCAGATTCCACCATCCAAATGCCCCGTGTAATGGTGGGAAATGGCCCCATCTTGAAACCTTGGACACCTGCTGAGGCCAAGGATATGATCAGCGCGGCCCCCAGACCCATAAAGAAACTTGACGCGTTCCACCACTGGTTGCAACAAACTTGCGCCCTTTATCATCCCCTCCCCAGTGATGTCCAGATGTTATTACAAGCTGCCTATGGGTCCCACTGGCAGGGAGTAAGGGACTCCTTCCTTGCAGGAGAACAAGGTGACTGGAGGGGAAATGACGACCTGGTTAGGGAATGGAATGAATCCATGGAGCATTGGTTAGAACATAGGAGAAAGAATGCGATCATGTAGAGTGCCCGGAAGCAAGCAGATATGCGAGTTGTAACTGCCTGCTTACAGAAAGATGGAGAAAATATGTTAGATTTTGTAGTCCGATTTAAAAATACTTGGGAAGAAAATGCAGGGGTGCAGATAGACGGACACGAGACCTCGGCTATGGCCATCCAGACCCTGTTAAATTGTATGTTACCCCAAAATGCAAAAAGTTATAAAATGAGGCAGCTCCAATGGCAAGCCCAGAGATGGCAGGACACTGTTACTTCGCTAGCCAACATGGATAGGGAGGGCCTATTTCCCCAGAAAGAGAAAAGGACAGGTCAATTTTATGTTCAGGCCAGATTGAATAAGAAAAAGAACCCACCTGGTTCAGGAAGGATATGGGACAGATCACAGGACCAGTGTAGGTCTTGCAGAAAGATAGGACACTGGACAAGGGACTGCTGGACCAGCACACAGAAGAGACCCTGGCCAAACGGTGGTAACCAAGGGAGGGATGAGCAAATGCAATATGGAGGCAACCCTTTTTGCAGGAGCTGGAAACGGGCAGCAGCCCTGTTTTTCTTTCCAGCAACCTAACCCATAGGAGGGCCCAGAAGGCCCCCATGCTCCAGCTGTCTTCTGACGAGACGGCACAACCCATGCTTAAAGTTAAAGTGGGTAACAAGGAGCATTATATGCTGGTGGATACCGGAGCCACCATATCATCTGTGCCACCTTCTGTGGGTTTAATCCCAAGTCAACAACCCATAAACAGGTTCGGAGTGTCCGGTATTCTGATGACGGATTCCCTCTCCCAAACTACTCCACTCTCTGTGGAAGGCCGTGAAATTGACGACGCCATTATTATTTCACCCACGACCCCAATACCTATTCTAGGGCGTCAAGCCCTCTGCAAATTGAATGCAACTCTCTACTGTATCTGGGATGGGATGTTTATGCAACTGCCTGCTGACAAAGGATACTGTTTGATGCACACTGTGTTGTCTGCATCACAAGATGCCTCCCAAAGCCCCACACATTTTGGATGGTGGTTGAGTCAAGATTCCACTGCCTGCATAATAAGACTCCACCATGCATGTAGTAGACGTAGTACAACGGGCTGACCCCCAGTTGCCCCTAGGAGGGTTAGCAGCATTTATGCAGATAGTAATGGTGGTGCAAAATTTACATGTCACAGCAATGTATGTCAAGCCGGGAGAATCAGTTTCCCCATGGCCGGAGATGGCAGAAACGGATAAACTACTGGTGGGGAAAAGACCACTTTTTGAGCCAAAAGGGATAGGTTTTGAGGTAGAATTGAACACTCGTCAGAGGGAGGCTTTCCTTTTGCCAGACGCAGCCCCCCATCTCATGTTAGCCAGAAGAAATAGGGAGAACGGTAAAAAGACTGATTGACAAAGATGATTGGCTTAAGGATCCACTCCGTCGGGCAGAAAGGGCCGGTGAAAGCTATGCTGACCTGTGCATGATGGACGGAGATATCGTACAACTGTCTTTTTCCACACCCCAGACAGTGGAAGTATAGAATTAGAGGAGATAGAAGCATACGTCCACTTTGAGAGATCTGCCCACTGAGACAAATCACTTACTGCTGGCCCGCAGCCCTAGTGGCAGCTCCCCAAGAAGCCTGGGCTAAATCTAGTACCCATGTGGGATTAGTGAGGTTGGCAGCGCCTCACTCAGTGACACTGAAGAAGGAAGCCGTTCTGCCAGCAATTAAGCAATATAAGCTAGCACGTGAAGCTGTGGAAGGTTGCAGGGCATCATAATGGATTTAGAAAAACAAGGAGTCCTGATAAGGACAAGAAGCCCCTGTAATACACCCATTCCGAAAAAGGACAAAGGCATATGGCGATTTGTGCAAGACTTACAGGCAATTAATTCCATTGTAATACCCATGGCCCCAGTGGTCCTGGACATCAACAGCATACCGTGCACCACATTCTCAGAAATAGATCTCTGCTCCATTTTTTTTTCTCCATACCCCTCAACCCTCAAAGCCAATACTTGTTCGCATTTACTTATGAGGGACTGCAGTTTACCTGGACAAGACTTCCCCAGGGTTACATGGAAAGCCCCACGGTATATTCAGCAGCCGTTCGAAGAGACCTGTCCAAATGCGACTTACCAGGAGGGTCTACCCTCTTACAGTATGTGGACGACCTGCTAGTAGCGTCACCCAATGACACAGCCTACCTGCAAGACACCCTTGCTCTGCTTGTCCTCCTCGCACAGAGGGGACATCGTGTCTCCTCGACGGAGATGCAGTTTTGCCAAAAGGAGGTAAAATATCTTGGATATATTTTACAGGAGGGAGAGAGAACAGCAGGTATAAGACAGGTACCCCAACTGAAAATAAAGAGAGACGTTCTTGGTTTCCTAGGCATGGTTGAATACTGTCGGCAATGGATAACTGAATACCATGAGATGGATGCCATACTAAGGCAGCAAGATAAAATGGATGGAAGAAAGGAGGGCTGCCTTTGAAGACCTGAAAAAGGCATTGGTAACAGCACTGGCCTTAGGCCTCCCGGAGTTCCAGAAGGCCTTTGTACTGTATGTGGCTGAGAAAAATGGGTTTGCCCACGACATCCTGATCCAGCAGCATGGAGGAGGAAAGCAACCAGTTGCATATTATTCTACTAAATTACCTATGGTGGTCAGAGGAATGCCACCCAGCCTGAGGGCGGTGGCGGCCACCGCAGAGATAGTGGAGAAGTCAGTGCCTATGGTGCAGGACCAGCCCTGTACTGTTGTGACTCCCCATGCAGTGATACCGCTATTAAACTCTACGGCCACTCAACATTTTACGGTGGCCCAGAGTATGGGTTACGAGGTAATGTTATTGTCACGTTCCAACTATACTTATAAAAGATCGAGTCCTTGTAATCCAGCCCTCCGACTTCCCGAGGTAGAGGAGGAAGACCAAGGAAGCAAATTCCATGACTGTCTGGCTCTGACAGAATCATAATGAGTCCCTGGCCGGATTTGAATAAAGAACCTATATTGGCTGACCTCACCCTGTACGTAAATGGCTCTTCTCACCGACCAAGAGATGACACCCTACTTACAGGGTATGCTATAGTAGATGGTGAAAAGCCTGTTGAAGCCTATGCTCTACTGGAGTGGACGACAGCTCAGATGGCCAAATTGTTTGCATTAACAAGGGCATGTGTTCTGTCAAAAGGAAAGAAGGCTAATATATTTGGAGTGACACACAATTTTGGACAGATATGGAATAGGGGGTTTATTACTGCGAGTGGGAAAGAGATTAGACATGCAGAAATGGTAAGAAACCTGCTAGAGGCCATCCAACTCCCGACAGAGCGAGCCATTATTAAGTGTCAAGCACATACCATACAGGAAGACCCCATATCAAAAGGAAACGAATGCGCTGACACTATAGCTAAGCAGGTGGCCGTCGAGCAGAAACCCCCATTGCCCATGACGCTTGTCAGAAGGATAATGAACCCTGAGCAGCTGCATGTGATTCAGGAAATAGAGCTTAAAACAGCACAAGATAGAGCAACACCCCAGGAACAGCAAACATGGGAAAGACACAGGTGCAGAAGAGCAGGAGCAAGGACGGGAGGGTGGTATGCCCACGCAGTTTATTTAGACCCATAGTGCAGTTAGCACATGGGCAAGCACACTTAGGGAAAGCTGGCAAGCTGCATAACATCAAGGGGATCTCCACCACAGTAGAGAGACAGGTGAGGAACTCCCTGATCTGTCAACAAAACAACCGAGGGAGATCACCTGCCATGCTCGACCAACTTCCTCCCGGCCAAGCCCCATTTGAAAACCACCAGATTGATTTTGCTCACATGCCTCTAAGTAAGGGATATAAGTATCTCCTGGTGATAGTGGATATGTTCACCTGGTGGATAGAGGCATTTCCCACAAGGAGGGTTGATGCATCCACTGTGGCCAAGTTACTAATGAAGGAGCTCATTCCATGGTATGGAATCCCTCGGGGGATAAATAGCGATAGAGGAACCCATTTTACAGGGAAGATAGTGAAAGCACTTACTGAACTAATTGGCATAGATTGGAAATTCCATTTGCCCTACCAATCCCAGTCCTCTGGGATGGTAAAGAGAACGAATGGAGAAATAAAGAGCATATTGGAGCGAACATGCGGTGACTTGCCCTGGGTGGAAGCACTGCTAATAGTATTGTATACATTACGAAATCAGGTGAATAGAAAGACCAAATTAATGCCTCATGAGGTAATGATGGGATGAATGGGATGACCAATGCCAGAAGATGTGACCAAGGACTGGGTGCAAGAGAGCTCCCTTGCATATGCCCAGAGATTGTGCGAAGCTGCCTCCGAGATTCATAAGTTAGTTAGGGAGGCCCAGAGGCCATGGACGAAAATGATATGCACCCTTTTAAGCCTGGGGAATATGTTTTGGTAAAGGCCTTGAAACCTGATCTGTTTTCTCCTAGGTGGAAAGGGCCTTATCAAGTCCTGCTTGTCACGCGGACAGCGCTGAAGCTGGATGCCCTAGACGGTTGGGTACACACTACTCGGTCCCAGCCATTCCAGCAAGACAACTTACAGGAACAGAAGGAAGAGTTGGGAAGTAATGTGTAGCACCCTGCAACTACCTATTGCTGTCCTGACAGGAAGAACCTTGACATGTTGTTGTACAAGTGCACTGAGACTTTTTACGAACCAAAATCTGTTTAGGTAATGCCTCTGCATTTTGCAGAGTTGTATGGGTGAGGGAGGACCCAGGGTTTATGGTTTGTGCTTTTGGCTGGGATACCAGAAAGGAATCTCTTTATTACACTAACCGGGGTATCAACATTACTTTTGTGCTTTTAAAGTCGCAAGTCCTCGAAAGATGATGGTGGCACCAAAGACAGAATCCCTACTGGGAGAAGTGGTGGTGTTGGGGGCATGTATTTTGTGATCTTTTTAGTTGGATGGAACAATGTAATAGACGCGCTGACCACAGTTATCACCACAGTTTTACCGGTCCTCCGACGAAGAGACCACCGCCCCATTGGCAACGTCCCTTACTTCAAGTGCAGCAACCACGACATGGCCTGAAGCAGAGACAACTCACACACCTACCCCTGTCACCCCGTCACGACCTTCTACAGATATGAGTGGTGGACACATACATCATCTCTTTTCTACCTGCCAAAATGCTGTCCTATCCCCAGCAGTAGTGAACCTTACCATACATATAAAATATGGCGATCAAGAAGAAATGAGAACCTGTACAGAGAGCTACCCCAAAAGACATATTAAGAGGGATATTTTGGGGACCTTATTAGGGGGAGCCAGGATGGATCTGGGAGTTTTGAGGACGGGTCTGGGAGTTTTGAATTCAGTTGATATTGAAGCACTCTAAAATAAGATACAAACTATAGGTAGCGAGGAGGGACAAGGAATTAGAATCCGGAATATGTGGGGAAAACGCTGCGAGGAAATAGAGATGGGATATAAATTTCAAAGAAGAGTGCAGTATAAGTTGTTGAAAGTGACGGAACGTGTAGAAAGGAAAGGAAGAAAAAAAAGACACTTTATTTAATCATATTACAGATGAGGTGTAGATCTTTTGATCTATAATGAGGGATTTGTTGAAGAAAAAATTAGTAAAGAAAGTTATAGTGGGTGACAAAGTTAAAAATAAGCTGTGCGCTGCCACTTTTAAGTCTATTAATCATTACTAGGACGGTCAGTACGTTAAGCTGTGTGCTGCTGAATAAGACAGTAGACCCTCTGCATTTCACCACAGACTTTGAATGGTTTCTTTTTGAATCAACCAATGACAATCGCTGGGAGGAGTCACGTGATGGAGTAGTGGCCGGTAGGAGAACATCAGCCCTCTCCAGAAAAGAAGGAAAAAAATAAAGAAAAAGCAAAGCCCCAGACACACACAAACCACAGCAAATAAAAAATAAAGGTGTGGAGAAAATGGCACCAAAGAAAGAAAAGCCAAAAACAACGGGAAGAAAAGAAGAAGGAAAGACGCTGGAAGAGAAAGGTGAAGGCTTTACCTGTACGAAGAAGTAGGGACCTGCTGTGGAGAGAGGAGCCCACTCCCTGAGGTCAGTGGAAACCCCGATGGATCACGACCCACCGAGCGCAGGACTATAAGGATGGCTCACGGAGCCAAATAGAGATGCGCGATGCGCAGGACAAACACAACATCGACGGGAGGGGGGACCAGCTGTGGAGTGGAACTCCACAGCTTGAACAGCTGAGTAAAACCCGACAGCAGGACTCCCAGGGGGAAGATAAAGAAAACAATGGGAACGAGGAGGAGAATGAAAAAAGGAAATCGGAGACTCAACAGATGACCAGCCCAGAGGAAGAGGACCAACATCAAGACACCATTAATAAAAAAAAAATACCCAGTAAACTGAGATAAACAGCCCAACAAGAAAGTCAGAAGAGACACAGTTACAAGGAAGAGAGGTAGAGGACACAGGTCCTGGAGTGGATTCACGGGAAGAGGAGGGAGAACATCAAGCTCTGCACAGAGAAATAGAAGATAAAAGGAATGGACTGTACATAGATAGGAAATTTTTTCAAGAATATTTGGAAGCATTAAAAGAATGGCAGACATGAGAATTTAATGAAATAAAAAGATGAATGAAAGGTACAGAAGAAAAAGTGAGTAGATTAAAGATGGTAATGACAGAAATAGGGAAAAGAGTAGACAAGGTGGAAGAACAAGAAACAGCCATAGAAATGGAAGTGGAATCTGATAAAAAAGTTAAAGAAACACAGGAGTTGTTAGCTCAGAAGATAGATATAATGGAAAACTATAATAGGAGAAACAATATAAAGATAGTGGGCCTTATGGAAGATGAAGAAGGCAAAGATATGAAAGAATTTATAAAAGAATGGATCCCCAGGGTCCTAGGAATACCAGAATTACAGGAAGGAATGGAAATAGAAAGGGCACACAGAACATTAGCCCCTAAACCACAGCCACAACAAAAACCAAGATCCATTCTAGTAAAATTCCTGAGATATACGACAAGAGAAAATATATTGGAGAAGGCAATGAAAAAAAATGAGAAGACGAAAATCCACTGGAATATAAAGGTCAAAAAAAATTTTTCTACCCAGACATAAGTTTTGAGCTTGAATTTAACGCAGCAAAATCAATCCTATGGAAAAAAGGCTATAAATTTATGTTAAGATGTCCAGCAGTGCTTAAAATAGTTATCCCGGGGCAGCAAAGCAGACTGTTCTCGGATCTGGAGAAAGCACGAGAATTTGCAGAACATTTGCAAAACAGACAGAGAGATGAAGAGATGTAACAAGAACAAGAATGACGACAAACCACATAAAGAAGAAGAATAAAGTACAAGTAAGAACTAAGAAGGGGAAGAAATGGAAGAAAGGAAGTAAGGGGGGAATTAAGAGAGTGAGCTTTGCTATATGTGAAGATAAAAGTCTTTTCTGGAGGGGGCTGGGTGGGAGAGAATAACAGTCACTGCGAAATCAGTTGACACTTGCGAGTGGATTCGCAATCCAAATGGAGAGGGGAGATGTGGTTGCCCGACAAGGGATAATGGGCAACTCAGAGAGGGGGGGACGACATTTGGGGTTAAGGGAATTTTAGATGTGGGAATAGTGGAAATATTTTATGTTTTAGAAGTGTTGTCTTACAGTGTGTTCAAAAAAAGAAAACAGAAATGGATAAGGAGGAAAGGTGGAATTGAGGAAGCGAACAAAATACGAAATGGCCATGTTGAACTATATGACTTTAAATATTAATGGAATACATAACCAAATCAAAAGGAAGAGGCTGTTAAATTTACTGAAGAAAGAAAATATTGATATAGCATTCGTGCAAGAAACACATCTAACTGAAGTGGATCACAAGAAATTAAGGAGAGATTGGGTAGGGGACATAACGGCAGCATCATATAATTCAAAAGCCAGAGGAGTAGCTATATTAATCAATAAAAATGTACCAATCAAAATAGAGGAGGAAATAATAGATCCAGCAGTGAGATATGTAATGATAAACTGTCAGATATATTCAGAATTTTGGGATTTGCTCAATGTATATGCACCTAATGAAGAAGATCAAAAATTTATGCAAGATATCTTTTTGAAGATTGCAGATATGCAGAGGAATATACTGATAAGAGGGGACTTTAACCTTAATTTGGACTCAAAGATGGATAAAACTGGAAAAAAGACTAGCAGAAAGAATAAAGTTACCAAATTTATGGTTAATTCGATGCAGGAAATGCAACTTTTGGATATATGGAGGAGACAACACCCAAAAGAGAAGGAATACTCATATTATTCAGGTAGACACAAAACATACTTAAGGATAGACCTGTTTCTGTTGTCAGTCCACATCCAAGAGAGAGTTAGGAAAACGAAATATAAAGCTAGATTGTTATTGGATCACTCACCCCTGTTATTGGCAATAGAACTGGAGGACATCCCAACGAGAGCATATAGATGGAGATTAAACTCCATGCTACTTAAAAGACAGGATTTTAGAGAATTCACTGAGAGACAAATTAAAATGTTCTTTGAAATAAATACGGAATCAGTGAAAGATAAGTTTATACTATGGGATGCAATGAAAGCATTCATCAGAGGGCAGATAATAAGTTATATAACTAAGATGAAGAAGGACTACAATCGGGAAATAGAACAGTTGGAAAGGGAAATAGCAAGTACAGAAAAAGAATTAGCAATAAAGGAAGATACAACAAAAAGAAGAGAATTGGCGGACAAAAAAATAAAACATGAAACACTACAAACATATAAGGTGGAGAAGAACATAATGAAGACAAAACAGAAGTATTATGAGCTAGGAGAAAAAACACACAAAATACTAGCTTGACAGCTTAAGAGAGGACAAACTAAAAGAACGGTATTGGCATCAAGAAAAAAGGACAAACAAATTACATATAACCCAACGGAGATCAATGAAAACGTCAAGGAATTCTACAAGCAACTATATCGACCAATATCTCTACTTAACACAGATAATAAGATAATAGCTAAACTATTAGCAAACAGATTGGCCGACTGTGTACCAAAAATAGTAAATCTAGATCAAACTGGATTTATTAAGAAAAGACGAACAATGGACAATATATGTAAGTTCATTAACTTAATCCATGCAGTACAAGGAAGCAAGATGCCAACAGTGGCGGTTGCTTTAGACGCAGATAAAGCCTTTGACAGAGTAGAATGGAATTATTTATTTAAAGTACTACAGAGGTTCAACCTACCAGAGAAATATATTAATTGGATTAAAGCATTAAATAAGGGACCTTTGGTGAAGGTGACAGTAAATGGATATATATCAAACCAATTTAAATTAAGCAGATCAAGCAGCAGGGATGTCCACTATCTCCCTCACTGTTCGTGTTAGCTATAGAACCACTGGCAGAACTGATAAGAACAGAAAATAAAATAAGAGGGATAAAAATAAAAGAGAAGAAATATAAAATCAGTCTATTTGCAGATGACATCATAGTATACTTAACAGAACCAGAATTAACAATAAAAGAATTACATAAGAAATTGAAGGAATATGGAGAAGTATCGGGGTACAAGATCAACGCAAGTAAAAGTGAAGTGATGCCAATGAATAATGTGCATTTCACAAAGTTTAAGAAAGAATCACCATTTAAATGGCAAACACAAGCAATTCGATACCTAGGTATACAACTAGATAATAATCTAGGCCATCTTTACGAACTAAATTATCAGCCATTAATGAAGAAATTACAAGACGACTTAGAGCATTGGAAAGACTTACCACTAACACTGACAGGAAGGGTAAATTGTATTAAAATGAATATCTTCCCAGGATACAATACCTATTTTAATCATTACCAATTCACCTAACAGAGAAATTCTTCAAGGAGCTAAAGAAAATAAAAAGGAAATTCTTATGGAAAGGGGGGGGATAGTGCTAGATAAATTAACAGAATGGTACAAACAAGGGGGCTTACAGCTACCAAACTTTAAGAATTATAATAGAGCAGCACAATTAAGATACCTATCAGATTTTTATCAAACAAGGGAAAAACCAGATTGGACCAGATTATTTTTTTTTTGAAATTTATTTATAGTATCTCCATACATTCATTTCAAATTGACTTAGTATAATATTACATAATAGATACTAAATAATTTTCAAATTTTCACCCCCCCCCCCCACCCCACCTCCCCTAACCCCTTAGGAAACCACCTTGTGGTGGTTAATTCCAAAAAACCCAAATGGGTGTGGTATAATCCACAAGTGGCATATGACTTTCGGGAGCAGAAGTACCACTCCCTCCCCCCCCCCCCCAGGCAGACAAAATACACGTATAAACCGAAAAATCATCATTTCTTATATCCATAAAACCCCGGTCCATCAATTTAACCAATCTTATTCATAAACTCTTTTTTTTGAAAATCCAAACTTGATATTAAATTTTGCACCCTTTCCACCCTCCCAACACTGAGTTAAACATTGTTTACAATCAATAAAAGTTTTTTTTAAAATTTTTTTTCAAGTCTTCCTGAATTTCATCCACTGAATTAAAACACCTCTGAACATCCCAGTTCAACACCGAATCTTCCATTCTTCTCAGTCTCAAGTTGAATTTGTAGCTTACTTTCAAAAAAAGTTTTTTTTTTAAATCTTTAAAAATTTTTTTGAACATAATTCCTTCGGTCTTGATCTTCTAAAGCATCAATGTTATTCATAAGTTCTTCTGTGTTTCCCAATTTAATACCAAATTTTCCACTTTGTCAATCTTCTCAATGTTAAGTTGAAATTATTGTTTATTTTCAAGAAAAACTTATTCAAAATTTTTAACTCTTCTTGGACATTGCTCCTTCGACTTTAATTTTATAAATCATCAATCTTGTTCATAGTTTCTTTCTACTGAATTTCCAAATTTAATAATAAAATTTCCGTTTTTTCCAATTTTCTCAATATTAAACTGATCTTGTTGTTTAGTTTAAAAAAAACCTTTTCAAAACTATTAAAATCTGTTTGCAATGTATGCATACTCACAGATAATAAATTCACTCTTCCAATATTCCATCCAAAAAAAAATCACTAATAAACCTTATTGCAAGTCAAGGAGTTCCATATATATGTTTATCTTCAGAAAATATTTCAAATATTTCAAATCAACATTCGTCGCCATCTTTCAAAAAGGAGTCTGAAATCAACTTTAATAAGTTCTGTTCTTGAGAAAATTCCAGCACCAACTCCAGCTCTGTCTGGGCAAATAGGTCAAATTTCTTCCAAAGTCAAAGAATGTAATTTTGTTCTGTATTTATAGATAATAAATTCATCCTTCCGATATTCCATCCAAAAAAAATCACTAATAAACTTTATCTGGATTTTTAAAACTCACAGGCAACCAATGCCAATTACTGCAATTTATCTTCATAAAACATTTCAAATCAATATTCATCACCATCTTTCAGAGGGGTGTCCAAGGCCAGCTTATCCAACAGTCCAATTAATGAGCTCCGTTCTTAAGAAAATTCCAACCTTGACTCCGTGGTTCTGTCTGGGCAAGTAGGCCGAGTTCCTTCCAAAGTCGGAGAGTGTAGTTTTGTTCTGTATTTAAACTCTATTTTCCTTAATCTTTGTTGCCATTTTAAACATCTTTCAGAGGGGTGTCCAAGGCCAGCTTATCCGACAGTCCAATTAATGAGCTCCGTTCTTAAGAAAATTCCAGCCTTGACTCCGTGGTTCTGTCCGGGCAAGTAGGCCGAGTTTCTTCCAAAGTCGGAGAGTGTAGTTTTGTTCTGTATTTGAACTCTATTTTCCTTAATCTTTGTTGCCATTTTAAACTAAAAACAATTGATAAACAAAACAAAGACTTTTAACAGAAAAGAAATATTCTTAAAACGGGTATTTATATAACTGCCTGGGGGAGACCGGGAATGCACGTCTGCTCCCTACGCCATCTTGCCACGCCCCCCCAATTGGACCAGATTAGAGCTAGATAAAATAGGGGAGAAGGTACCTGAACATATACTATAAAAGTGGGATGAAAAGCTGGTGCAACATGGGAATTCACCAGTACTGCACCATCTGCTCAACATTTGGAAGAAGAATCACGTAGAAAGGAATAAAACAAATGATCAACTACCAAAATTAATACTGATGCAAAATCAACTAATCCCTTTCACAATAGATAACCTTTCCTTTAGAGAATGGGAGAGAAAAGGGATCAAAAGAATAGAAAATTGTTTTTTGGGAAATAAATTATTATCTTTTGAATAAATGAAGGACAAATATGGTACAATGTTTGCATATCACCAACTGAAAACCTACTTGAAGGACAAATTGGGAAGCAGGCTGAAGTTACCAGAAGGAAGCAATTTTGAATGTGTGATTACAGACACAATGATAATTAAAAGATTTATACAAACATGTACATCAAACTGCAAGAGAAAGAGAACGAGGAAACAAGCTGTAAACCTAAACAAAAATGGGAACAAGATCTAAACATAAAGGTAAAGAATGAAACATAGGAAAAGCTATGCTCCGGAACTATGAGAAATACAATAAACACGAGGTTACGCATGATACAATATAATTGGTCACACAGGCTATACACCACGCCCCAAAAGTTAAATAAATGGGACCCAACAGTATCAGACAGATGTTTTCGCTGTAAGAAGGAAACGGTAACAACAGTACATGCAATTTGGGCATATGAGAAAGTGGAAAAGTTTTGGAAAGATCGAAACCAGGTATTAAATAAAATCACAAAAAGCTACATACCAAAAAATCCAGAGATTTTTCTTCTAAGTAATATAAGAAGTAAAGAACTTGGACTCGATTTGGATGGAGCACAAAAAAGATTTATTATGATAGCCTTAGCTGTAGCAAAAAAATGTATTATGTCAACCTGGAAATTAGAAGATACCCTGAGAATACAGCAATGGTACATAGAAATGAATAAATGCATTCCATTGGTAAAAATAACATATAATTTAAGAAATAACATCACAGAATTCAAACAAATTTGGGAACCGTACATGGAACACAATAGGACCTCCACCACCTAAAATGATAGAAGGAGAAGAAGATAAAATTAACTGACCCAGTATGTAAAAGTAGATAACACAAATTTCTTGTTTATTTTCATTGTGTGATGACATTGTTTAATAGGTTTAATGTATCATATAGGTTGAACATTGAGTGAGTGGGGAGGGGGGGTGAAGGAGGGAAGGGAGGGGGTAAAAGGGGAGAAAATGACACTGTGTATATTCAAGAGGGAAATGTCTGTGTGTATTTTGGTTAGTATGGTTCATAGTGTGAAAAATTTAAAAAAAATTAAAAAAAAAACAATGACAGTTGCTTTCTCCCTTATATGGTGGACGCTCTCAGAACTTCAGTGTGTCATGTGTCTATTGCTTGTACCTTTGTATAAATTAAACCGACTAGTCCGTGCTCAGGCAGAGCAGCCCCAGTATTTTGGTGGGACTGTTCTCCAAGATATCTTGAAAATAAAAACTCCTTCTGAAGCGACTCTCTGGTGCCTCTGCCGAGTTATTTCGTTATAAAACACTTTTCTCTGCAACACATACAATGAGCGAAAGTACCCCAGTGATTTTATTTAATACCTGGTTTCGATCTTTCCAAAACTTTTCCACTTTCTCATATGCTCTCTTTAAATAATAGCAGGTAAGACACTATCCAAAGGATGTCCTGAGGCTAGATTATTGACTTTCAACAGACACAACAAACTATTTGATCAGTAATTACACATTGATGAGGAAATCAATTTATGATTTCATTAATTTAATTTATTATTTTAAAAATCAATCCTATTAAAATTTAATAAACTGATATGGCTGTGCATCTATTAATGTTGTCAGGAGCATTGAAATACAAGTACTGTGATAGCAATAACTGTCACTCTGCTAAACAACCTTTGTCTCTCTCCATATTGCACAGGAAATATTGCAACTATCATTTTAAGAGGGCTTCTTCCTCTCCAACATCCTTTCAAACTGATTCAAAATATCCTCTATCCTAACCCTGGCACACAGATAACATGGGTTGCACTCTTGCTTGGAAAGGATGCCATCTATCCCTCTCATTATTGAATCACTCACAGCTACTCACAAATGACTCTTCCCTTAGTGTTTTCTCTAAGTTCATCTATCTGAATGAATACCTTTATAACTCAAAGCTATGTCCATCATTTCAAATTGAATTAAATTTGATGACCTTAATAAGACATAAACAAACAAGGTCAGCAAATGTTATTCACCAAGGTGGCTGTTCTCAGCTCTTTTGGGTTTGTATTGTCTGAACAGGATGTCTTGCGAAGCTAGTGAGGATCTGAAGTAAAACTCTGTCAAGGACAGAGTTGCCAAGCTCAAAGGAAGCTAGTTTGTTAGAGGAGACAAATTATCGCAGTCCCAAGACAAACTTCTGTAACAGCCCCATTAATGACCACCTATTCATCTTAAATGTCCAATTGTGTGCTTTAGATTCTGAAGCCTGGTTATAGTAAGAACTGATCAATGTCATACTTAGGCTACAAGATCACAAGCAGCATTTCTGCTTGACAGGTCCTAGGCAATGACCATCTCCAACAAGATAATAACCTCTTTTGCTTGTCATTCAATTATAATACCATCTCCAAGTTTTCCCCATTAGTAAATGACCAAAGCTCAAAAGGATTAACCACATGAACAAACACCATGAGTATACAGATACAATTTGACTTCCCAACTTTTATATTTAATTCCCCGACTAACAAAGGCAAGCATGCTTTATTCCTTCTTTACCAGAATATCCACTTTTGTTTATTCTTTCAGGCAGCTATGGATTTGCTCCCCCTAGATCCTTCTATACATCAATAAGCCTCTGCAACGAAGGGAAAGAAGACAAAATAGATGAGTTTCTAGCTAAAATTGAACTACTGAAATTGCAAGAAGAAAAGCAAAATAAATTAATAAAACCATTTGAAATAGAGGAAATACAGGATATATTAAAAAAACTACCGAACAATAAAACGCCCGGAGAGGACAGACTCCCAATAGAATTCTATAAAACATTTAAAGACTTATTAATTCCTCTTCTCCTGGAAGTAATGAACCAAACTGAAGAAACACAAAAGGGCAGGGGTCCCAGAACAAATTCCTGCAGAATTCCACTTGTCACTGACTTTCAGGCAGAATACATTCCTTCTACTATTACCCTCTGCTTTCTGCAGGCAAGCCAATTCTGAACCCATGCAGTTAAGGTTCCATACCTCATGACTTTCTGAATTGTGGGACCTTCTACCATGGGTGACCTTGTCAAATGTCTTACTAAAATCCATATATCCCACATCTGTCACCCTATGCTCATCAATTTCTTTTGTTACTTCCTCAAAAAACAATTAGGTTCATGAGGCACAACCTGCCCTTACAAAGCCATGCTGACTATTCCCGAGCAGACTATGCTTCTCTAAATGCTCATCAATCCTGTCCCTAAGAATCCTATCCAATAGTTTTCACACCACTGACATAAGACTCACTGGCCTATAATTCACAGGATTCTCCCAATTGCCTTTGGGAACTAGGGAACTACATTTGCCATTCTCCAAGTACCTACCTGTCATCAGAGAGGATGCAAAGAATATTGCCAACACCCAAGCAATCTCTTCCCTTGCGTCCTGTAGTAACCTGGGTATATATCATCTGATCCCAGGGATTTATCAATACTAATGTTTTTAAGAAGATCCTGCATTTCCTCTTTCTTAACCTCAACTTTCACCAGAATATAAGCTTGTTCTATACTGACCACACATTGTTCAAGGTCCCTCTCTGGTGAACACTGAAAGCAAAGTGTTCATTTAGGACCTCCCTAACTCCTCTGCCTCCTGGCATATGTTGTCCCCTTCATCCTTAAGCAGCCCCACCTTCAATTCCTTCTGGCTACCATATACAGTAAAACCTTGTCAGAGCCTCAGAGTGGGGTAGTTGGGGTCCAAGATTTCATACCGTGTTACAGCTGAGTTACGGAACAGATGCATTTATGTCATGATTCAGGAAGCAGGAAACCAGAAAACTGGGACTCAAACCCGATAATAAGACCTTTAAACTCCACATATTAACATACACACCTTGTCAATGAGTCATAAGAGCCCATTTTTGAGTTTGTGGCTGTTAGCCACTGTTAGCCTGGCATCCTAAAAATCAATGTTTGGGGTCCACAGATACCCGCGCTCTAAATGATTCTGCAGGTTAATGAATCATGTTCTAGCGAGGTTTCACTGTACTTCTCATGAGACTTTCCTGTCTTTGCTTCCTAAACCTTATGCATTTGCTTCTTTCTTCCTCTTAACTAGCTGTCTCATCTCTTTTGTCAACCATGCTTCCTTGATCCATCTTTTCCCTGTCTTAGTGGGACAAACCTATCCAGAACCCTGTGTGATTAGTTCCTAAACAGCCTCCACTTCACTTCTGTGCTTTGCCCCAAGAACATATGTCCTAATTTATTCTCCTCAGTTCCTGCCTAATCCCATCGTAATTATCCCTTCTCCAATTAAACACTGTTCCATTTTATCTACTCTATCCTTGTCCATAGATCAAGGAGTTGTGGTCATTGTCGCCGAAATGCTTCCCCGAGATCAAACTTAATGGGTACTCATCCAACATTATTTTCAAAGTTATGTTGCAAATACAATTAATGACACATAAATAATCAGTTTGGGTTCTCACCAATACAACTCATTTCCAAACATTCTTATACAAGCATAGATAAAGGAGCTGAATTCCAACAGTAAACTTAAAGTGTCAGCATTCAAAACCAAGCAGGTCTGCAGTGCTAAATTTTTAGGTACCAGAGCTCACCAAAAACGGCAAAAAGGAGTTGCTGGAGCTTCCCCAGGCAGTGCCTAGATTGGCCCCAGGAGGTGCCGGAGTGGCCCTATTCGGTGCCAGAGCTGCCCCCGAGAAGCCGGAGTGGCACTCCAGTGAGCTTTAGCAGCATTGTACCCCTGAAACTAAGACAGCATTGAACCAAGTAAATACTTGGTTCACATACTCCATTCATGCAGGCAGCGACCTGGGGAGACATTCAACAATATTCAGGGGTTCCCCATGAAACGAAAATATATGTGATTCAGCAGGAAATCTCTGAACTGCATGGAGCTCAAAGCTGCTTTGAATCTATTAATCGCAATTCCAAATGCTGCTATTAAATTTTTCAGAGCACTGGTTAGGGTTGAAACCTTTCAGCTTCCTCAGGCAGCACCATTCAATCACCTTCCCCCATCCCCATTTCTCCACATTGAAATCTTAAAACTCAGCAATAAAAGGATTCAGTTACAAATCCACAATCTCATCTTCCCCATCTGGAGGGATCCAGGGAGCCTCAGAGGAGCTGTGATTGAGAGCTTCAAGGAAGCAAATGTCCAAATGTGGTCACTAGAGAGGGGTTTCCTGCTACCTGCCACATGAAATGTTACCAGCTGCTTTTTAAATTTACATAAAAATTGAACCCTCCACCCCACTGCACCACTCTGCCTTCTATCATTTTTTTTGTGCATTCTCCCTTTCAGCATAAAGGGAGGCCATTTAGAAAATGGATTCGTTCCCATCAGTCCACTTCCCCACTTATTTTCCTGTAATTTATTCATTCACAAATACTCATTAACACACCAGAGATTTTATGGGTCAAGTTGCAAGAGTTGGAACCAACACAGGAGTTTTAGAAAAATCTCAAAAAGATGCAAGTGATTCTGTGAGAACATCTGATATAAGAATTTAGAAAAAGAATATCAGGCACCTGAGAGAACCAGAGTGAACAAATGCATAGAAGCAGCTGTAAATTGTACAAAGTATAGATATCATCACCAAATCTGTATTATGTGGTGAATCAGATGTACACAAAATGACATTCAAGTCTTGATGTTAATGTTTGATCTGTTCAAAAGGGAAACATGATCAGAGCCAAGAAAAAATGGTTCAGTCGAAGCAGGCACTGAAGTTATTGATGGCAGGTTTTGAGTTGAGAAACATGAAAATTCTGGAATAAATTTTGGAGTGAAATGGCTATGTTTAAGAGGAAAGAAGATTTCTCCATTTATGTGGTGAAATCACTTTGTGTATGTAAATACTTTGACCTTATATGTTCGACCCTGCTCTCACTGGCCAGCTCATGACTCCTCCCCTTTATTCCCCATAAAGGCTGCCATGCCACAACCCTGCCCCCAGTTCGAGCCCAGGACAGTGTGGGCCAGTAACTCAAGGGATGCTGTCCATCTCTAGCTAATAAAAGCCTTCAGTTCCTGTACTTCAGTCTTTGGGTTAACTGATCGTGCATCAATTTTATTAGCTAGATTTTGATTCCTTGGAACATGGACAAATATTTGAAATTTTGTCACCTGGAAATCGCCCCAAGAGAACCTGAAGCAGCCGACAAATTCGCACTCTGGCATCGCTGCTTCTAAAGATTCCTTACAGACGCGATCCAGGACGACTAAGATAAGTTCCACCAACTGCTCTCGTATATTGGGCACCGGGTCTACAGGAAGGTCTGGGACTGCCAAACCTACGGAGACATCATGGACATCTTAAAAGACCAGTACAAGGTACAGGTGAGCGAGGTCTATGCGCAGCACATACTCCATTCATGCAGGCAGCGATCCGGGGAGACATTCAACAACTTTGTCAGGGCCCTGCAGGAGCTTGTAAGACATTGTATCTGCCAAGCTGTAAGTGCAGAACAGCATGCTTAGCTACTGATAAAGACTACTCGAACAGAAACAATTGAGCCTATTTCAAACCATTGATTCGCGAATACCCTAGAAAGGGCCATCCACAATGTTGAATCATTCTCCAGCAAGCACACAGCCACCTTGTGGGGAACATGGGCACCGTCATCTTGGGAGATAGGATGCAAATCCCTCCTGTTCCGACCTGATGTCTGCTGCCAAAGGCGACATCCCAAAATGTTATTTCTGTGGGCAGGGCAAGCATCTGAGGAAACGCTGCCCTGCCAAGGACACCACCTGAACAAATTGTCAGAAAAATGAACACTTTGTGAAAGTCTTAAGTCAAAGCCCAGCAGCGCCGTGTGCGAATGGGGACTGCCTCTTCCAGGGAATGGAGATGCCTGTACACACGCGCTATGGAGACTACCGACTGCTATGACATCACTTCCATCCTTGCCCTCATCACTTCTGCCAATGATGTCACATCCGCTTTCTCCATCTTCTCTTCCGGCGAGCGACAACGGGGCCGTGTGCGAGCCATGGGGATCGCCATCATGACCTCCATCATAACAGATGATTGGAAGATGATGGAACCTTTCAGACGACGGGCTGACGCTGGCATCGGTAACCCTGGATCAACGCCAACTCTCCAGGGCCACGATGAATATCCAGGTAAACAGCCACCTATTTGACATGGGAAGCCCCAAGAGCTTCATTCCTCCCAACACTGTGCAGCGATACTCCCTGAAGATGCAGCCCATGAAATTCAGTGTGTCCCTAGCCTCACAAGCCAGATTAATAAAGATTCAGGGAGCTGTACAGTAACCCTGACGGTCCAAGGCACTACATACACTGACTTTTCATTCCTTGTTCTGCCACAGCTCTGTGCACCCGCCATCTTGGGGTTGGACTTTCAATGTAACTTAAAGAGTTTCACTATGGAATATAATGGGCTCCACCACCCCCTTCCCCCCCCACAATCTGTAATGAGCAATTTGTGAACCAGCCGCTGCCCACTTCCCACATGGCCGACCTGACATGTGGCCTCTCCACTCTCCAGATTACCCACCCCCCCTTCCCCGCCCCTGTTTGCTAATCTCACATGCTTGATTTTATTGTCAGCAGCTCCCTGTTTTTTTTTTGCTGAGCTAAATGTCCGCAACAGTCCTGCCATTGATATGGAAACATTTAGATTTTAATTAGTCTTCTGTGCCCACAAATGGTTATTTAAGTTTGGTCTTTGTTTTCTATGTACAGTTCCCTCCATAATGCTTGGGTTAAAAACACTTTTTTCCTTTATTTGTCCCTATACTTCACATTTTAAAATTTGTAATTAAACAATTCATATGTTCCAGATTTTATTCAAGGTTATTTGTATATATTTTGGTTTGACCATGTAGAAATGACAGCATTTTTTATCCATAGTCCCCTCATTTTAGGGCACCACAATATTTGGGACATAGCAATGGTATATATATATATATATATATATATATATAAATATAAAAGTTTTCTTGTTTAGTACTTTGTGGCATATCCCTTGCATGAAATGACTGTTTGAAGTTCTGTAATTCATAGACATCACCAGGTGTTGAGTATCTTCTCTGATGATGCTCTGCCAGGACTCTACTGCAGCCATCTTCAGCTCCTGCTTGTTTCAAAAGCTTGTCCCCTTAAGATTTCTCTTCTGGATATGGAAGGTATGCTCAATTGGATTTAGATTGGGTGACTGACTTGGCCATTCAAGAATTTTCCAGTTTTTAGCTTTGAAAAACTCCTTTGTTTCTTTAGCAGTATGGTTGGGATCAATGTTTTGATGAAATATGAAGTACCATCCAATGAGTTTGAACAGATATTTCTATACACCTCAGACTTCATTTTCCTACTGCCATCAGCAGTTACATCATCAATGAAAATTAGTGCACCAGTACCTATGGCAGCCATACATGCCCAAGCCATAACACCCCACCTTCACCCCTATGCTCCACAGATGAGATGGTATGCTTTAGTTTTTGGGCAGTTCCTTTAAGCCTCCACACTCTTCCCTTTCCATTATTCTGATACAGGTTAATTTTGGTATCATCTGTCCATAGCACCTTTTTCTAGAATTCTGCAGCCTCTTTTAAATACTTCTTGTCAAACTATAATCTGCCCATCCTATTTCTGTGGCTAACTAGTGGTTTGCATCTTGCTGTGTAGCCTCTATATTTCTGTTCATGAAGTCTTCTGTGGACATTAGTCATTGACACTTCACATCTGCACCTGAAAAATGTTTATGATCTGTTGGACAGGCGTTTGGGGATTTTTCTTCATTGTGATGAGAATTTTTCTGTCATCAGTAGTGGTGGTCTTCCTTGGAATACCAGTCCCTTTGCAATTACTGAGTACACTCTTTCTTCTTAATGATTTTCCAAACAGTTGATTTTGATAATCATAAGGTTTGGGTGATATCTCTTACAGTTTTACTGTTGTTTTTCAAACTCATAACGACTTTCAATGCAATAACTCTGGTCCTCATGTTGAGAAATGGCAACTACAGCCTTCAAAGGTGATCAAAAGCTTAGAACCAAGCCTAACTCTCTTAAACCTACACCAATTAAGCAACTAAACATTCCTGAGTACTTATAAACACCTATGAAACCAAATGTCCCAAATATTATGGTGCCCTGAAATGAGGGGAACTCTCAGAATCAGAATTTATTGTCACGAACGGGTCATGAAATTTGGTGTTTTATGTAACTATGTATAAAAAGTGCTGTCATTTCTACATGGTCAAACCATAATGTATACAAAAGTACCTTTAATAAAATCTGGAAAATCCACATTAATTACGTGAATTATTTAATTTCAAATTTAAAACTATGGAGCACAGAGGCAAATAAAGGAAAAAAGTGTCCTTGTCCCAAACATTATGGAGAGCACTGTATATGTGTGTTAGCTTTGAGGTGGTTAAGATCGATGTAAGTATTTCTATGGGCTCTGATCCTAGGAATATCTCATAAAAATTCCACAATCTTTAAAGTAATTGTTTTTTGAAAAAATAAGCATACTTCTCAGCTGCGTTGAAGTATGGAAGCATAAACATGGCTGTCAGTATTCAACTTAAGGTTTTGAATTTAGAATTGAGAAAAGTTTGTAGTAAGTTTGAGATTAAGAACTCTCGAGTGGATTCATTTTGACAGGCAGTGGCAAAGACTCTGTCAGGGTGCTTGTGGTGTGATAACAAGTGTTGAAAATTCTCAGCAGGTCTCCAACAGTGGGGAAAGGCATTGGCAATTCTGCCTGCAAATGCCAGCATTGTACCTTATGATGGTCATGCGTATGGAGAATCTGAGCTTCCCATGAGATGTGTCAGTCTAACTGTGCTCCAGTGTTGGGTTCCAACCTCCTGCAGTTTCCAGCCGTCATGCTCGGAGGACTGGTTGCTGTATAGATTCAACAGCTCCATTCATTTCATTGGAGAGCAGTGACAGCAAGACAGAGGAGTTACAGCTAATTTACATTTTGATTAATTAATCGTAAGATAAAATATTTAATTCTATGTACTCTGGTATCTTTCATGTCTGATTTATAAATGTTTTGTTTGTTAAATTATTTTAATTAAAGCATTAAATAATTAAAACTTTTGAATGTGAATGTGAATGCCACAGATGATCGCAACATTCAGTACCTTTGATAGATTTGACAACTGGCTTAGTCTGGAGACATGACTTCATTGTTTGATGGGGCAATTAACTTCCATTCAAGCAATGTCCATCCACATAAATGTTCCCATCAGAATATCACAGAGTTCAGAAATCCCAATTGGAGAGAGAAGATATAATGGTCGTAACTGGACATATGCAACAACTTCCCGCATGCAACATCTGTATCTCATGTCTTTTGTATACAAAGGCTTATATATACAGGTACTGTACTATACTTTTCATCTATTATGGCTGCCAAATGCAGAAAATCCAGTGCTGATGATAGAAGCAGCAAGAGGCAAAGGAGAAGTATCAATTTGGAAGTGTAACAAAATATTATTAAACAACACAAAGGTGGAAAAACAGTGAATGCTGTTACTCATGATTGAGACATGTTGCACTTGACAATCACGACGATCCTCAAAAACAAAGAAAAAATTCTCCAAGCTGTTAAAGGATTGGCTCCACTGAAAGCTACAAGGATAACGAAAATGCAAGAGAAATCTACAGTATATCAGAAATTGCCAATGATGTGGATTGAGGACCGAACACAAAAGCAAGTCCCTTTCATCACATCTCAGCACGAAGCCTGTTCCAGATGCTTAAAGATAAAGCAGGACCAGACTATGATATCAAATTTAGTGCTAGCTCTTCAAACAACGGTTTTGCTGCATCATGTGAAAGTGAGAGGTGAGTCTGTGAGTGCAGATGCGAAGGCAGCAGAAGAATTTGTTGAAACCTTAGATAAACTAAATGTAGAGGGAGGTTATTTGCCCCACCCAGCAAAATTTTAATATGGATGAAACCTCCTTATTCTGGAAGCAAATGTGTTAAAGGACCTTTATCCATAAGTAAGCTAAGTCAATGCCAGGCTTTAAGGCTTTTAAAGACAGAGTGACAATGTTGTTATGAGGCAATGTTGCTGGCTACAAGTTAAAGCCATTTCTTATTTGGCATAGTGAAAACCCCAAGAGGTTTCAAGAACATTAACAAACACACCATACTGGTTTATTACAGGAGCAATAAAAAGTCCTGGATGACACAAATGCCATTTCAGGATTGCTATGTCAGTGAAATGGAGAAGTATTGCTTGAAAGAAGGGATACCTTTCACGATTTTGCTAATTGTAGACAATGCTCCAGGACATCCCCCTTTCATTGGTGACCTCCAACCCAACATTAAAGTAGTGTTCCTCCCACCAAACACCACCTCTTTAATCTAGCCAATGGATCAAGGCCTACTACCTGAGGAGGAGCTTTGGTCAACTGATGACACTGGCAAGACACTGATGCAGTTCGAGGAGTGCAACATTTTCCACTGCATAAAGAACCTTCCTTGAGCCTGGGATGATGTGACCAAAGAGTCCAGAAATGGCATATGGAAAAATCTACTGCAGCAGTATGTAAACAACAACCTGAACCTAGACATAGATGATGAGGACATTGAAGAACTCCTAGAGGTGGTTCCTGAGGAACTAACAAATGAAGAGTTGCTGGAGCTTGAGCAAGAGAGAATAGCTGAATAAGAGGCAAGGGAAAAGGAAACTGCAGAAGGAGAAGAACAGGTGCAGAAGATTCACTGTTAAGGGGTTAGCCAAATTCTTTGCAGACTTTAACAATTTGTTAAAGAGATGAACCCAAACACTGAACACTTTTCACTGATAGAGAGGAATGTTCATGCAGTGTTTGCTGCATATAAATTTATGAAGAAAAGAAAAAGAAAACTAGGCGAACAACACGGGACATATTCCTGAAGAAGCCAGCACCTTCCCATGAAGAGCCTCAGCCAGGCCCTTCAGGCATTACAGAGTGACAGTTCGTCAATGGAGGTTATTCCTCCTGAAACTCTTCCAGAGGAACACTATGAGGAAGTTGAGAACAGTGATGTGGATAATCCTGCTCTTCTTTGTTAAATTGTGTGTGATGTAGGCTAAGAAAGTGTTTGCATAAAAGTTCAAAAAGTGAAAAAGATAAACAGTTTAATTTATTGTAAGTTCAGTATCCTATAAAGCTTTGCTAAGTATATACAGTAATATAGTGTTTGCACAACCTCCACATCACATAATACCTAATTTGAAAGAATGTATTGTGGATGTTAAGCAGTGTATGCCTGTTCTTCACCAGTGAAGCTTGCCATTTACAATTTACAATAAGTTCTCTCTGATTAGTATCTCATTGCTCCTATGAAATTTCAATGGGGAGGGGGGGTCGGTGGGCTCGAGCTATGTCCTATCAGACGGTGATGAATCCATGAAATTTGTTGCCACAGATGGCTGTGGAGGTCAAGTCATTGACAATATTTAAAGTGGTGGTTGATAGGTTTTCACTTGGTAAAGTTGTCAAAGATTCTGTGGAGAAGGCAGGAGAATAAGGTTGAGAGGAATAATACACCAGTCGTGATTTGAATGGCAGAGAAAACCCAATGATCTAATTCGGCTCTGAAGTTTTATAGTCAGGAGAACTCTGACTCTGTTCTCCATAGGGGAGGTGGAGTGAGAGCAGAAATGCAGGAAATGGAAGAGGTGCAGTAGTGCATCATCAACGCCAGTAGAGGGGAAGCCTTCTGATAAGAAAGATGTTTCAGATGTCCTGTCACGGAAAAGTCTCATCTTGAGAACAGATATAGGGGAGATGGAAAGTTCAGAGAAAGGAGTAGCATCCATTCAAGAGCCAGGGTGAGAGGAGGTGAAGGTTAGGTAGCTTTGGGTTATAGTATATGTCAGCAGATAGTTTGTCTCCTGTGACAGAGAGATCCAGAAAGGAGAGAGAGAGGACTCAGAAATAGTCTCAGAGATTTTGAGAACATAATAGAAGTTGATAAAATTGACAATAAACAGCACCAATAGAGTCATTGATGTCATGGATGAAACTTGAGGAGTGACACCAGAGTAGGTTTGGAACAAGGATTGCTCCACATAGCCAATGAAAGGCATGGTTGGGGCCCATGTCAGTGCCCTTTGAAACACTTTTGATTTGTAGCAAATGAGAGGGAGCAAAAAATCAATGGTTCAGGAAAAGATCAAGTTCAGCCAGGTGGAGGAGAATGTTAGTCGAGGGGAACTGGATGGATCTATATTCTAGTAAGAAAGGAAGGCCTTTCCTAAAGGAGAATGGAAGTACACACCAATTGAACATTTATGCTGATTGTGTGGTGGTGGAGGCCAAGGAATTTGAAATCATTAAACTGGTGGAGAGCCTTTGAGGTGATCTGGATGTAGGCTGGGAAAGACTAGGCAAGGGGGAAAAGATAGAGTCAAGTAATGTGGAGATCATTCCATGGCAATCATGTATGTGGATCTTGGATATGAGATAGAAACAGGTAAAATGGAGTTGGGGACTATTAATTTGGTTGGGGGGGGTGGGGGGGGGGAAGAGGTGCTAGGCGGAGGTGCAGCAAAGATCTCCCAAAGTGATGAAATCTCTGCTGTTATGGGAGTCAGTGGCCAGTTATTTATTGGTGGGATCATGGTCCAGGGAGGAGAATGAGGCAATCCAATAGCTGCCATCTAGGCTCTGCCAGGTAGAGTAATATAGTAAACTGATGGGATAGCTAAGGCATTCATCACCTTCCGCCCACTATTCACGACAAATTAAGTGTTTAATGAGCATCACATCCACTAATGTGAATATTCACTGTTTCACCAGTTTATGAACCCATCTGGAATGTGTGACAGGGATATATATTGTCATGTTTTTCTCTGTGCTTCTATTAGGATATTGGAACTTCCTAAAAGCATTATGTGAATAACTTCATATTTAACTCAGGCAGTCTGTTCATCACCATCTTTGCAGGGTGTAAATAGATAGGCAATAAATGGGAGCTTTACATGTACTATCCACAACCCAGAAATAGATTATAAAAAATACCATTAATTTAGCCTTTCCCTCTTCTTTTGTTATTTCCAGTCTTTGAATATTTATACTCTCTGATTTAACTCTATCTCATCTATCATTTTGTTTATATTTTCCCTAATTCTTTTAATTTTGTAATTCTCACTCACTTCAAAATTTTGTTTCTGAATTCCACACATCTTTTTATTTTGTAACTTTCTTCTCCATTATTCTAATTTTTATATGTAGCTTGTCATTGAATTATAGGCCATTACAGCACAGAAACAAGCCCATTCGGCCCTTCTTGTCAGTGCTGAACTTTTTTTTCCCTGGTTCTACTGACCATGCACACAGTCTATAGTTCTCCAACCTCTTCCATCCATGTACCTGTCCAAATTCTTCTTAAGCCCGCATTCACCATTTCAGCTGGCAGCTCATTTCACACTCTCACCACTCTCTGAAGAAGTTCTCCCTCATGTCCTCCTAAACTTTTCCCCTTTCACCCTTAACCAACATCCTCTGGTTTGTATCTCACCTACCCTCAGTGAAAAAAGCATATCTAAATTTACTCTGTCTATTCCCCTCGCAATTTTAAATACTGTTATTCCCCTCATTCTTCTACTCTCCAGCGAATAAAATCCTAACCTGTTTAACCTTTCCGTGTAATTCAGTTCCTGAAATCTGGGGAACATCCTAGTAAAACTTCTCTGCACTCTTTCTATCTTATTGATATCTTTCCTGTAGATAGGTGACCAAAACTGCACACAGTACTCCAAATTTGCCCTCACCAATGTCTTATACAACTTTAACATAACATCCCAACTCCTATAGTCAATACTTTGATTTATGAAGGCCAATATACCAAAAAGTTCTCTTTACAACCCTATTCTCCTGTGTTGTCACTTTCAGGGTGTGGTGAATGTCTGCCAAGTTGCCCGTCTCCCCTCTGGCGAGCCTTGCTGTACTAACATTGGCTGTGCATTATCTCTACTGTTAAGGACACCTCCCTTGGATATAACTTTATATGCATCTATTGTCTTTCATGATGGTACCATGAGTTTCTGCTAATAAAAGCCATGATTATTGCTTGACCACATCATCTTTGTCTACTTCATCAACTGGCACTTCACAGGGAAATATCTATCTGTATTCCCAAATTCCTCTGTTCTTGCACCTTTAAAAATGTTATTGTTTTTAACCAAACATTGAGTCAATTACAGAGTTAAAAATACATCTAAAGAAGTAATATGATATTTACTTCATGACAGTGCCCCCAACACCCACACCTCCAAAACACACCAAAGAAAAAAATAAATGAATTAATTAATGTATAGAAAAGCAAAAAAAAGATAAGAAGACAGCAAAGAAAGAAAAAAAGAAAATTGGATTGAAATTGCTGAAAAGTGACACACAATCCACGGGTCACTAATTCATATTCTATTTAATTTTCTTTGAAGAAGATCATCGCTGGTCTGGAGGGTTGGGAAGAACTCATCTAAAGATTTATGTCTGAATTTTGTAAATATGGTTTCCAAATTTGTAAAAATATGTCATACTTATTTCTTAAGTTATAGGTAATCTTCTCCAGGGGAATACGATTTTGTATCTCAGCATTCCAATGTGCCATACCTAGATGTAAATCAGGCTTCCATGCAACTTCTATATATTTTATGGCCACTGCCAACACAAATTTAACAAATTTTAATTGATATTTGGACAGTTTTAATCTGGGTCTTATCTCTGTAATGTTCCCTAATAAAACTAAATCCCTCTGTCCTACTGCACTCCTCAGTGCCCTACCATTTTCTGTGGTTTGTCCTTCCAAAATGCATAATCTCTCACTTGTTTGCATTAAATTCAATCTGTCATTTATTGCCTCATTTTTTCCTGCTGGTTCAGATCTCTCTACAAGCTTTAAAAACCTTTTTCACTGTCAGTAACACCTCCAATCTTAGTGTCATCTGCAAACTTGCTGATCCAATTTACCAGATCATTGATATAGACGACAAACAACATCCCATCACCAATCCCTGAGGCACACCACTAGTCACAGGCCTCCAGTCTGAGAAGCAATCATCCAACACTACTCCCTGGCTTCTCCCATCCACCCATTGTCAAATCCAGTTCACTATTTCACCATGAATACCTAGTGTTTGAACCTTCCTGACTAACATCCCATGTGGGACCTTGTCAAAGGCCTTACTAAAGTTCATGTAGACCACACCATTTCCTTCATCAAATTTCCTGGTAAACTCCTTGAAAAACTCTACAAGGTTGGTTAAACATGACCTATCATGCACAAAGCCATGTTGACTATCCCTAATCAGTTTTTGGCTATCCAAATAATTGTATATCCGATCTCTTAGAACACCTTCTGTGAGTTTACCTACCACTGACACCAGGCTCACTGGCCTATAATTTCCATGGTTACATTTGGAGCCTTTTTTTTAAAACAGCAGAACAACATGAGCAGCCCTCCAATCCTCTGGCATCACATCCTTAACCAAGGACATTTTAAATATTTCTGCCAGAGCCCCTGCAATTTCTATACTAGCCTCACTCAAAGACTGAGGGAATATCTTGTTAGGCCCTGGGGATTTATCCACCCTTATTTGCTTTACAACAGCAAGCCCTTCCTCCTCTTTAATCTGCATAGGTTCCATGATCTCATTGCTTGTTTTCCTTACTTCCCACGACTCTGTGGCTGTTTCCTGAGTGAAAACTGATGAAAAATAACCATTTAAGATCTCCCCCATCTCTTTTGTCTCAATACAAAGCCAACCTTTTTGATCTTCAAGGGGACTAAATTTGTCCTACTATCCTTTTGCTGTTAATATACCTATAGAAACCCTTAGGATTTTCCTTCTTTTTTTTGTCTGCCATAGCAACCTATTGTCTTTTTTTAAGCCTTCCTGATTTCTTTCTTGAGGATTTTCTTGCATTTTTTATACTTCTTAAGTACCTCATTTGCTCCATGTTGCTTTAACCAGCTATGAACTTCTCTTTTCTTGCGAACCAAATCCCCAATATCCATTGAAAACCAAGGTCCCTTATTGTTATATGTGGATTGTGGAGAAATATGTGGCCTTTCTGTCTGGAACAATGTGGATTGTGGAGGGTTACATGACCTCCATGTCTGAAACTTATTCGGAAGTCGCATCACTTGCCAATCAAAGTTGGACTCTGGCCATCCGTTAGTGCATACCTTACCAATGGCTCATTTAAAAGACCCAGTGTCATCAGTGGCCAGGTACTCATCTCAGAACAGTATAAAGGCCGATGCATAACAAATTTCTTTCTCTTTGCCTCTTGGTCCAAGTCCCGGACATTGATCCATGTCAGGTTACTACTGTAGACATCACTGGAGGAGTCATGGGTAAGATGTGCACTACAGTTAAGTTGAGCCGTAGTACTGTGATAGATCTGTGCTTGCAAAGAGCTGCACCCCTGTTGGTACAGAGAATCTGGAGCATGTTTGAAAGGCCTTGTCTCTGAAATGTGTACACATGCAGGAGTGTGCAAAAGATAGGCGGTATCAGAGTCTAACCTGGTTCTGATGTGAATGTCTATATAGTTGTTTTCTCCTGAGATCACTACCTTGGAGGTCCTGTCCTTCAACCTAGCACCTAACACGTTGCAGTACTTCCTTACCCTTCCTATCAACATCATTGGTCCCTATATGGACCACGACATCTGGCTGCTCACCCTCTCCTGAGAATGTCGTCAACTTGATCTGAGATATCTCAGACCCTGGCACCAGGGAGGCAACATACCATCCGGGATGTTCGATCTATTCCAAAGACCCTCTTATCTGTTCCCAAAACTATGGAATCCCCAATCACTACAGCTTACTTCTTCTCCCTTCCCTTCTTAGCCACAGGACCAGACCCTGTGCCAGAGACCTGATGGCTGGTAGGCAATTTCCCCACCCCCCCCCCCCCCCCACCGACCAACAGTATCCATAATGATATACTTGTTATTGATGGGAACAGCAACAGGGGTTCCCTGCACTGCCTGCCTGTTGCCTTTCCCTGCACTTTCATCCTTCTACCCTCCTCCTGCCTCCTAAGTGTGATAGTGTCCCTGTAACTCCTGTCTATCACCCCATCTACCTTCCGAATGAACCGGAGTTCATCCAATTCCTTAACTAGGCTTGTCAGGAGCTGCAGCTGGATACAGACAAAGTCATCAGGGGTACCATATAACAATTACAGCACAGAAGCAGGCCAGTCCGACCCTTCTAGACCATGGCAAATACTTTATACCACCTAGTCCCATTGACCCACACCCAGCCCATAACCTTCTATACCTCTCTTATCCAGATACCTATCCAACTTTTCCTTAAATAATAAAATCGAGCCTGCATCTACCACTTTGGCCGGAAGCTCATTCCTCCCTCCCACCACCCTCTGAGTGAAGAGATTCTCCCTTATGTTTTCCCTAGACTTTTCCCCCTTCAATCTCAATCCATGTCCTCTTGTTTGAATCTCCTCCACTCTCAATGGAGAAAGCCTGTCTACATTTATCTGTCTCCTTCATAATTTTAAATATCTCTATCAAGTCACCCCTCAGTCTTCTACACTCCAGGGAATAAAGTCCCAGCCTGCTCAACTTTTCCCTGTAACTCAAACCCTGAAACCCAGACAGCATTTTTGTAAATCTGTCCTGTTTTGTTGATATCCTTCCTATAATTCAGCAACCAAAACTGCACACAATATTCCAAATTTGGCCTCACCAATTCCTTATACAACTTAAACATGATATCTCAGCTCCAGTATTCAATACTCTGATTTATGAAGGCCAACATAACAAAAACTTTCTTCACCACTCTATCTACATGTGACTCCACTTTCAGGGAATTATGTACCAGAATTCCTATATTCCTTTGTTCTAACAGCACTCCTCAATTGTCTACCATTTATATGGTTATATGGTTATAAATCATCTGCATACTTACTAATCCAAATTACCACCTATCATCTAGATCATTAATATATATGACAAACAACAATGGACCCAGTAGTGATCCCTGAGGAACTCCACTAGTCACCGGCCTCTAATTTGACAAACAATTTCCCACCACTACTCTCTGGCATCTCCCATCCAACTGTTGTTGAATCCATTTCACTACTTCATCATTAATACCTAATGATTGAACCTTCCTAACTAAGCTGTTATGCGGAACCTTGTCAAAGGGCTTACCAATGTCCATATAGACAACAACATCCACAGCCTTCCCCTCGTCAACCTTCTTAGTAACCTCCTTGAAAAATTCTATAAGATTTGTTAAACATAATCTACCATGCACAAAACCATGTTGACTACTCCTAATCAGTCCCTGTCGATCCAAATAATTGTATATTCCATCTCTAAGACCACTCGCCATTAATTTACCTACCACTGAAGTCAGACTCACAGGCCTATAATTACCCAGTTTATTTTTAGAGCCTTTTTTTAACCATTGGCATCCCTGACAACTCACATTCTGCAAGAGGAACGTTTCCCTGCCTCAGCTGCCATTCGTACAGTTTATGACGAGAGGGAAAAAAATATGATATCTAAAACCTGCCCTTACCTGAATCCTTTTAGTTCCTGGAATAAGGTGGCCCTTTCTTACTTCAACTCCTGGACCATCATCTCATCCCCTTGAGCCAAAGCCTTTCCACTCTGTCTCAGCCTACTCCGACGATGATAAATAATAACTCTTCAAATAATTTCTTCTTTTGTTCTTGTACAATTGTAATCTGCTTTGCTCATTTCCCATTTAACTCCTTATTTCTCTGAAGTTCTACTTACTATTGGCTACTCTGAGAGGTTTCAATTTTTCTAATTGATCTGGCATTCTATTTTATCATTTTATTGTTGAACTTATCTCTATAAGTTTTATTAGTTTTAACTTAACTCTATGATTTGATTAACTTATTCCCACCTTATTAATAACTTTCACAATCTTTAACTTTTTTTCTTTTACATCTATTTAATTTCTCATATGCTGTTTATGCTACCGAATGTTTTGTTCTTTCTTCACTCACAGTAAAGTGTCTCATTGTTATTATTCTGTCATCCTTTTTATTATTCTTGCTTGGTTTCCCAAGTCTTTATCCTTTCCATTATTTATTTTATCTATCGCTTTCTCCATTCACAACTATCAGGCAGAACATTTTTCTTTCAATTTTCTGTAGTTTTAAAATTCACCATTTCTGGCAGATTTTATTTCTCCTCTTATCCCATTTCCTTTATATTCAAATATAAATTCTCCTGTCTCTCTCTCTAAGTGAGCCAAATTTTCCTTGCTTTTTTTTTTGCTTCTCACATTCCACTAGAGGCCCTTCAGTTCATGCATGAGAACATAAGAAATAGAAGTAGGAGTAGGCCATTCAGCCTCTCACACTTCCTTCATTGTACAATAATATCACATCTGATCTTTTAACTCAGTGCCTTTTTCCTGCACTTATCCCAAAGTCTAATTCCCTTACTACCTAAACATCTCCTGACCTTTGTCTTAAATATATGGAATGACTGAGGATTTGCATAATGAATTCTTGTATAATGAATTCCAAGGATACACTACCCTTTGCATGAAAATAAAATCTTCCAAACTCTTTCATAAACTGCTAATCCCTTATTCTGAGATGGTGTTGTGTGTGGAAGAAACATGGTTCCCCCACTGCCTATCTGGAATATGTGTATTGCGACTGGTCACGTTCCCTCCCTGTCTGAAATGTATTTGGAAGTCACATCACCTGTCAATCAAGGCTGGACTCCAACCCCATTAGTGAACATCATGCTCTTGGCTAATTTGAAAGACTTAGGGTCATTATTGGCTAGAACCTCCGTACAGAACACCAATGCACAGCACATTCTTTCTCGCTGCCTCGTGGTCCAAGCCCCGGACATCGCTCTATGCCAGGTCACTACTGTGGACATCACTGGAAGTGTTGCAGGTAAGGTGTTCACTACACTGAAGCTGAGCTGTAATATTGCGTTAGATCAATACTTGCAGAAAGCTGCACCCTGCCTTGGTACCGGGAACCAGGTGTGTGTAAGAGTCCCTGTTTGTAATGTGTGTACGCAAGTGTGTGAGGATATCGAGTATCGTTTCACTATTGTCGGAGTCCAACCAAAGTCCAAGGTGGATGGCTATATCGTTGCTTAAGTGAAGTAGTAATCGAGTAATGTTTAACATTCTCCCGTTTGTCTCCCCTGTGTAATACTTGTGTCCAGACTCATCTCTCTATGAACCCACTGAACCTGATACTCTTCCCAACACAACAGATGGGGACGCCTGATTCTAGACACCTGAGAGGAATCATTAATTCCACATCAAGCCCCATAAGTATTTTTATGTTTCAATGACAACATATTCATATATCCATATAATAATTACAGCAAGGAAATAGGCCATTTTGGCCCTTCTAGTCTGCACCAAACTAAATACTTTCCTCTAGCCTCACCTACCTGTACCCTGCCCATAACCCTCTATTCCCCTCCCATCCATATACCTATCCAATTTTTCTTTAAATGACAAAATTGACCCTGCTGCCACTACTTCTCCCAGAATCTCATTCCACACAGCCACCACTCTCTGAGTAAAGAAGTTGCCCATCATGTTACTTCTAAATTTTTGCCACTTAACTCTTAATGTCATTTCAGTCTCTCCTACTCTCAATGGAAAAAGTCTATCCACATCAACTCTACCTATCCCTCTCATAATTTTAAATACCTCTATCATATCCTCTCAACCTTCTATGCTTTAAAGATTAAAGACATAATTTGCTCAATCTTTCTTTGTAATCTAGATACTAAACCCAGGTAATATTTTTGTAAATCTTCTCTGCATTCTCTCTACCTTGTTGATATCCTTCCTATAATTTGGTGACCAGAACTGCACATGGTACTCTAGATTTGGCCTCACTAATGCCTTCAACATCACTTCCCAACTCCTGTATTCTATGCTTTGATTTATAAAGGCCAGCATCTAAAAGCCTTCTTCACCACCCTATCCACATGAGATTCTACCTTTAGGGAATGACGCACCATTATTTCTAAATCTTTCTGCTCCACTGCATTCTTCAATGCCCTCCCATTTACTATGTATGTCCTGTTTTGATTATTCCTACCAAAAAGAAGCACTTCACACTTATCAGCATTAAACTCCATCTGCCATCTTTCAGTCCACTCTTTTAAGCAGTCCAAATCCCTCTGCAATCTTTGAAAACCATCTTCATTATCCACAATTCCACATATTTTAGTATTATCTGCATATTTACTAATCCAAATTACCTACCCATCATCCAGATGATTAATGTATATGACAAACAGCACTGGACCCAATACAGATCCCTGAGGCACACCACTTCTCATCAGCCTCCAACCTAACAAACAGTTATCCACTACAACTCTCTAGCATTTCCCTTCTAGCCATTGTTGAACAACATCCACTGCTTTTCCTTCATCAACACTCCTTGTCACCTCTTCAAAAAATTCAACAAGATTCGTCAAACATGACATTCCATGCACAAATCCATCTTGAGTATTCTGATCAGACCCTGTCTCTCCAGATACTTGTATATACTATCTCTAAGAATGATTTCCATTAATTTACCTACTACAGATGTCAAACTTACAGGCCAATAATTGCTAGGCTTGCTCCTCGAACCCTTTTTAAATAAAGAAACCACATGTGCAATACGCCAATTCTCTGGCACTAAACCCATCTCTAATGACATTTGAAGAGTCAATGTCAGAGCCTCTGCTATTTCCTCACTAACTTTTCTCAAAGTTCTGGGGAAAATCCTCTCGGGACCAGGAGACTTATCCACCTTTATATGCTTCAAAAGCTCCAGTACTTCCTCTTTCTTAATCACTATAGTCTCCATAATTACCCTCTTTGCTTCCTCTACCCCGCACAATTCAATATCCTTCTCCTTAGTGAATATTGAAGAAAATAAATTGTTCAAGATCTCCCCCATCTCTTTTGGCTCCACACACAGTTGTCTGCTTTTATTCTCTAATGGACCAATTTTATCCCTCACTCTCCTTTTGCTACTAACATATTTATAGAAACCTTTTGGATGGATTTATTTTCACCCTGTTTGCTACAGCCACCTCGTACCTCCTTTTATCTTTTCTAATTTCTTTCTTAAGATTCTTTTTGCATTCAATGTATTCTCCGAACATCTCCCTTTTCCCTTGTTTCTTATATTTATTGTAGGTCCCCCTCTTTTTTCAAACCAAGTTTCCAATATCCTTTGAAAACTATGGCTCCTTCAAACTTTTGACCCTTGCTTTTAACCTAACAGGAACATAAAGATTTTGTACCCTCAAAATCTCACCTTTAAAAGACCTCAATTACTCTACTACATCCTGTCTATAAAAATCGCCCCAATCCACTCCTTGTAAATCCTTTCGCATTTCCTCAAATCCAGCTTTTCCCCAACTGAAAACTTCAACCCTAGGCCCTGATCTATCCTTTTCCATAATTACATTGAAGCTAATGGCATTGTGATCACTGGACCCAAAGTGCTCCCCAACACATACCTCCGTCACCTGACCTATCTCATTCCATAACAGTATATCCAACACTGCCCCTTCTCTAGTTGGTACCTATACGTATTGCTGTAAAAATCTATCCTGCATGCATTTTACACTCCAATCCATCCAGCCCTTTCATAGAATGGGTTTCCCAGTCTATATGTGGAAAATTAAAATCTCCCACAATCACAACCCTGTGCTTATTACAAATATCTGCTATCTCCCGATAAATTTGCTCCTCTAGTTCTTGTTCAGCATTAGGTGGTCTATCCCAAAAATGGTCCCAGTGATCCAGAAACTTGAATCCCTGCCCCTTGCTCTATCCCTTCAGCTACACATTTATCCTCCACCTCATTCAATTTTATAAATTCAGCAAAGTATTGTCCCAGTCTATTTAATCTCTGCTCATGTAACAAATCTGCCAGAGAAGTAATTAATCTTGTGAACCTTCACTGCACTTCCTCGATTACAACTGTTGTTGACTTCAGGCAAGGAAAACCAGAGGTGTACGGTCCAGTGATCATTGGGGCATCAGAGTGGAGAGGTCCTTGAGAGTCATTATCTCGGAGGATCTTTCCTGGACCCAACGTACAAATGACATCGTGAAGAAAACGCTTCTACTTCTTCAGGAGTTTGTAGATATTTGGTATGACATTGGAAACCCTGGCACATTTCTACAGATATGTGGTGGAAGGTGTGCTGACCGGCTACATCATGATATGGTATGGACACACCAATACCCCTGAGCAGGAAGCCCTGCAAAAGATAATGTACACAGCCCAGGACATCACAGGTAAAATCCTCCTCACCATTGAGAACATCTACAGGGATTACTACCATTGGAGACCAGCAATTATCAAGGATCCACATCACCCAGCACATGGTCTGTTCTCACTTCCATCAGGAAAGAGATATAGGTGCCATAAGACTCATACCAGCAGGTTCAGAAACAGCTGCTACCCCTCCACCAGCAGACTCCTCAACAACAAACTCAATCAGGCATTTATTTAAGGATTCTTTTTTCTCTCTCTTTATTTGTTTACATGTATACGCTGAGTCTGTTTTTGTTTTGCACTAGCTACAAGATGAATTGTAATTCCGCTTCACCCGCAGGAAAAAAAGAATCTCAGGGTTGTTTGTGTTGTCATGTATGTACTCTAACAATAAATCTGAAATCATAAAACAATCATAAATCACTAAATTTGTATCCAGCCCTGCAGAAAATATTCCAGATATGGTTTCTCCAGGGTCCTATATAATTGGACATTCATTTACTTAGCTTCATGTCAGATAGATAATATATCTGTTTATCCATCTGTAAGGAGCGACATTACCTTTTCAGAAACAATGTTTATATAATTTTCTGCCCTGCTTTAAGGTCTCTTTGAATGGTAGAACTATGTGGAGTGCAAAGGACAGTTATGATCTTGAAGGGTTTTGACAGGACTAATCTGTCAACAATTTGAAAAGTTTATTGAAAAATATTTTCAGTATTGATCCTGTCAATTGAGTAGAATTTATGACATTTGATATCTCTAACTGTTAAAACTAGGCTGAAGAATTTAACCTTGATAATTTGGGAGCAATCTTTCAAATAGCCAGGCACAGCAGATTTATTTTCAAATAAAGGAATCACAATCACTACTCGAAAGTGAGCAGCTACCTGCATGCAGATATCAATGTATCTGAAAATGAAGGTTTGGGAATCCTTGCAGCTAAGGAACACCATGACATTGTGCATCATCCTCCACCAAAAGTACATATTTCTAAAATCATTGTGGAACCTCAGTTTTTCCATAAAGCTGGAGATGTAGTAATCTGTGACAAGGTTAGTAGTAGATTTCAGACACATATGGGTTGACTGGATTGGTAGATTAAATTTAACACAAAGAAATGCAATATTACATGTTAAGGAATAATGAGAGGCAATATAGAGTGAAAGACACAACCCTAAAGGAATAGTGTGGCGGCTTGCTGTGACGGCGATCGAGCCAGCGCTCCGGGCAGCGAGCATCACCAAAGGCCAGCAGCCTGCGCAGCGGCACTGGTCCCAATGAGCAAACGGCAAGGACAGCTTAAAGGCCAGTGACCCCAAAATGGTGCTGGCCTTCCTGCGCAGCAAACAGACAGGGACAGTGCATGGGGAAGAAGGGTATTGTTATGCAGGAAAGTACCCGCGTGTGGGAAACCCGCTTTGGTTATGCATGTTGTGATGTCAGCCGGGGGTGGGGGGGGCGAAATAGCGGGAACAGTGCAAATGTAAAAGTCACGCCTGAGCCCTAATAAAACTCAGAGATTAACCTGACTATTTCATGTAGCATGCGGCTACAATTGGTGAACCCAATGGTTTAGATGGCATCTCAACCCAGCGATGAGTGAACAGGCAGCAGTCAACGTGGTCACTCTCAAGCTGCTGACCTTCTGGACGAATCGACCAGGGGTGTGGTTTTACCAGGCTGAGGACAGTTCTAGATCTGGCAGATCACAGCTGAATCCACCCAGTACTACCACATGGTGAGTGCCCTGGACTCACAGCAGGCTGGGTGGCCAACTTCATCCAGGAGCCCGCATTGGAAGGGCTCCCATGGTGTGAGAGAGGGACACGTCTACTCCACCTGGACAAACTAGGCGACAGTCCCCCATCAGCCCACATGAATGAGATGCTTGCCCTCCTGGCCAAACACAAGCCCTGCATCATGTTCGAGCAGGCGTTCTTGCAACAACTGCCCGAATACATCCAACTGCTCCTGGATGACATGGATTTCAGCGACTCCCGGAAAGTCATAGCACGAGTCCTCAGAAACAGAAGAGCGAGTGCTCAGCGTCCATGGGGCTTGCCATTAAATCCCTCAGTCAGATCTGTGCAGAGCCACTGAGAGAACAGCAGCGCTCTGGAGGAGGTGATCCAGATGACCAGTGGTGTTTCTACCACCAGAGATGGGGCACTGGAGCCTGCCTGTGCCAGCCGCCATGTATGTTTCATGGAAACGCCAGGGCCAGCCATCGCTAATGGCCACAACTGCTGGCCACCAAGACAGTCTCCTATACACTTGGGACTACCATTCTGGATGATGCTTCCTCATGGACACAGGAGCAGAGGTCAGCATCCTGCCCCCCATCGGGACAGGACACCAGGAACAGGCAGTCAGGCCCCATGCTGAGGGCTGTCAATAACAGCACGATTTGGACCTATGGTACCTGCAAGGTCCAACTGCAGATGGGTGGCACCTCTTCTCATGGGTGTTCATGCTGGCCACAGTGGAACAGCCACTCCTTGGGGCAGACTTCCTGCACGCCCTCAGCCTGCTAGTAGACCTCAAGGAAAGGAGATTGGTCCACACTAAGACTTTTCAAATCTTTCCCCCAAAGACACCAGGCTCTCAGCACTCCACCAGGACTTCATACAAAGATCAGACAAGGGGCCTGCAGTGCTAACCCCCAATTCACCGACATGGAGTACAGCATCAAATCCTGATCCAGGGCTCACCACACCATGCAAGGGCAAGACACCTTCCTCTGGAGAAGCTCCAGCTGGTGAAGGAGAAATTCAGGAAACTGGAGGAGTTCGGCATCGTACAATGGTCAGACAACCCATGGGCTTCTCCCCTGTACATAGTACCCAAAGCAGCTGGGGGTAGGAGACCATGTGGCGACTATTGCCAGATCAATGAGGCCACAACACTGAATTAGTACCCTGTACCGAAAATCCAGGACTTTGTGGTAAACCTGAATGAGGCAAGGATATTCTTCAAGGTGGACCTCATGCGGGGATATTATCAGATATCCCCAAGACTGCCATCATCACTCCATTCGGCTTCTTTGAATTCCTCCAAATGCCGTTCGGGAAAAAGAATTTCACACAGACCTTCCAGCGACTCATGGGCGCAGTGGGCCGAGACCTGGACGGCACCTTCGTGTACTTGGATGACATTTTGGTGTTGAGCAGGAACCAACAGGAACATTTGGTGCACTTCCGCAATCTCTACACCCAACTGAGTGAGTTTGGCCTGACGATTAACCCAGTCAAATGCCAGTTTGGATTGGAGGCCATCGACTTCCTGAGCCACAGGATAACCAGGGAAAGAGCCACACCGCTACCCAGTAAAGTGGAGGCCATCCGGAAGTTCCCCAAACCCAACACAACCAAGGGACTACAGCAGTTCATGGGGATGATCAATTTCTATCACAGGTTAATCCCCTCAGCTGCCCAGATCATGTGGCCCTTGTTCCCCTGGATGGCAGGCAAGGCAAAGGACATTAGTTGGGATGAGGAGTCAGCAGAAGCCTTCATGAAGGCCAAGGAAGTCCTGGTGGATGCCTCTCTCCTGACACAACCCAGGTCAGATGCTCCAATGATCCTGACAGTGGTTGCCTTAGGAACGGTGATCGGTGGAGTTCTGGAGCAGGAGATTGAAGGAAGTCGACAGCCATTGGTTTTTTTCAGCAAACAACTGTGGCCTCCAGAACTGAAGTACAGTGCTTTCGACAAAGAGCTACTGGCGCTGTACTTAGCCATCCACCACTTCCGGTACTTCCTAGAGGGCAGGTCCTTCATGGCTTTCACAGATCACGAGCCCCTGACTTTCGCCTTGATTGAAATCTCAGACTCCTGGTCAGCCTGCCAACAACAACACCTGTCTAATATCTTGGAGTACACCATAGATGTAAGGCACATCTCCGGCAAAGACAATGTGGTGGTCGACGCATTGTCCAGGCAAAGTAGCCACATGATATCAAGGGGAATGGACTTCATGGCACTGGCAGAGGTGCAGCAGAAAGACAAGGAGATGCCCCAATATAGGATTGCCATATCGGGACTGCAGCTCCAGGACATCCCAGTCGGCACAGGTAATACCACCCTCCAGTGCGACGTGGCCACCAGTCATGTAAGACCCATCATCTCAGCGGCTTGGAGATGACAGTCCACAACTGACTCACCCATCCATCAGGACCACAGTCCGGCTGTTGGCCAGCAAATATGTGTGGTATGGATTTCAAAAACCAGTCAGCAGGTGAGCAAAGGCATGCACATAGTGGCAAATGACCAAGGTACAGCAGTACACCAAGACTCCACCTCATCACTTTGAGCCCGCAGAATGAAGATTCGACCACATCCACATGAACATAGTAGGACCCTTGCCGGTATCCCAGGGTTTCCTCTATCTGTTCACAATGGTTGACCACCTCACCAGGGGGCAAAAGTAGTCCCACTGGCAGACACGTCCACAACCTTGTGCACCATGGCTCACATCTCGTCCTGGGTGGCACAGTTCGGGTTACTGCTTCACATCACATCTGACAGAGGGGCCCAGTTCACTTCTAGTCTGTAATCAGACCTTGCTAGCCTGTGGGGTGCCCAACTGCATTACACAAAAACTTACCGCCCATGGTCCAATGGGTTGATGGAGTGCTTCCACAGGCACCTCAAAACCACACTCATGACCAGATTCCAAGGACCCAACTGGGTAGACGAGCTACCATGGGCACTGTTGAGCATCCACATGGCACCCAAGGAGGACTTCAACATTTCTTCAGCCGATCTAGTCTACGGAGTTCCACTGATGGTCCCAAGAGAATTCATACCATCCCTAGTTGGACAGCAAGACAACCCTGCAGTGTTCCTCAGCAGGCTAAGGGAATGAGTTGACAACCTGGCCCTGATTCCACCTTCCAGACATGGACACGCGAGGACCAACCTACCCAAAGACCTGCAGGACTGTAAATATGTTTTCATTCACAGGGATCCACATCATCCACCACTTCAGAGGCCATACGAGGGTCCATTCTGGGTCATCCGCAACAACAGGGCCACGTTTGAACTGGAGGTTAGAGGCAAGACGGAGGCATACCTCATCCCGACGTCCCCAGTCGAGACACCAGCACCATGCCAAAGAGGCAGGTCACCGAAGGCTGCAGAGACTTTGCCTCTGGGCACCAAGGACAATAACAAGAACAATATCACTGGTTCTGGGAGCGCTGGTAGTGGCATCAGGTCTCCGTGGTACTGGGGAAACTGCTGCTGGGGGAGTGATGGTAGCGGTGTCTGCTTTCCCTGGCTCTGGAGTGGTTGGGAATTCTGCACATACATGGCTATCGGGAGCACGACTTGTGGAGATCCTTCCACCCGCGCTTGTAGTGGCCCCTTTCTGATCAGACCGGGGTTTAGGGTCGGCAGCACCTGTACCGGCAGGGCTCTTGCCTATTTCTTACCTGCCCTATCGTACTTCTGTGGTCTTCCCCGCATTCCACCACGATTCCAGTACAGCAGTCCCTCACCATCTCTGTCCTTGGATGCACATGTGTGCTGGTCATCCCCGGATTCCATTCCTCAGGAAGAGTCTCCAGGTGGTCGGAAATGCATGCAGAAGCAGCTTCCATCCTAGTAGCTATGATATTCGTTTATTAAATTGTACTGACAATAACCACACCAGAGAGCTTTAATAAACTAATATGTACACTAAGGTGTCTTGTTTCTTTGCAAGAGAAACCTGGAAGGCGAGGCTGTAGCTCTGGACTGCTTTATATACAAGGTCACCAGGATGACCCCTGGTGACCTAGTGGTGTAATTACATATCACCACACATACAACTTGAGATGGTCTTGTAATAGTAGCTGATTCTTCAAAAACAGTTTCACTAAGGTGAGAGGAATTTCAAACCATTAGAATTAGCGTATGACCTTTGTGACTTGCCCGGCATATATCGATCAAAATGTCACAGGGTCTCCCATTGCAACAGTATGCACACTGCGGTGCAAAGTATTCATTCACTCAGTAGAACATAGATTGCCCTCCATAATGTTTGGGACAAAGACACTTGTTTCCTTTATTTGCCCCTGTGCTCCAGTTTTAAATTTGTAATCAAACAATTTACGTAATTAAAGAGCACATTCCATATTTTATTCAACTTTATTTGTATACATTTATGTTTAATCATGTAGAAATTAAAACACTTTTTAGATATAGTCCTCTCATTTCAGGTGACATAATGTTTGGGACATTTTGCTTCACAGATGTTTTGAGTAGTCAGGTATGTTTAATTGCTCATCGGTGCAGGTATAAGAGAGCTTGGCTTGCTTCAAAGCTTTTAATCACCTTTGGAGTCCATTGTTGCCATTTTTCAACTGGAAGGATGAGAGTTGTGCCAATGAAAGTCAAAGAAGCCATTATGAGGCTGAAAAGAACAAGAATAAAACAGAAAGAGACCAAGCCTTAGGATTACCAAAATCCACATCATTGGAACATCATTAAGAAGAAAGAATGTACTGATGAGTTCAGTAATCGCAAAGGGACTGGTATTCCAAGGAATATCTCCACTACTGATGACAGAATAATTCTCATCATAATGAAGAAAAATTCCCTAACATACGTCTAACAGATCAGAAAGACGTTTCACAAGGCAGGTGTGGATATGTCAATGACAACTGTTTCAATTTCTTTATTTGATTACAAACGTACATGTGATAGTACAGATTCTAACACCAATGTATATATGTACAGATTGTAGTGAGGAAGACTGTGATTAGCTGAGAGTGTAGGATTGCTCCTAGCCAGACTAGGTCATTCTGGACTGGTCGACCTACTTGTGATATGCTCCAGTCTTTTAGTTAATAAAAGCCTTGGTTTGGATCAACAAGTCTTTGGTTCTTTCGACACGCTCTACAGTACATTGTCAGTTTTTTTTTGGACTGCTGATTCTGCCTCGCCCGTGGAAATAAGAATATTAGGGTTGTATGTGATGCCATGTATGTACTCTGACAATAAATCTGAATCTAAAAATGGGGATGGGCATGAATTCCTGACCTTTTATGAAGGAATTAAAATATTAACTTTATTTGAAACTTGTTATCAAAATTTTTTCCTGGGCACACTAAAGCTAAGGCTGAAGCAGACCAGGATACTGGTGTGTTCATTATCAGGTAAGAGTGAGAGATTTGAGTGCATGGATAATACCAAGAAGGTATCACCTGAGGATTAAGAATACTTATACTGTTCATCATGAAGCTTGTCAACCAACAGTTCAAGCCAGGCTGAAATATTTATTTTATGTGTGTGTGTGTGGTGGGGGGGGGGGCGTGGAGAAGGCAGTGTTTCATTGTAGTTAAGGCCAGTGTTCTTTTTTCAGAGGTTTTTAGTGTAGGTGTTAGTGTAGCATTCATTTGACTTAACATGACCTATGACATGATATGACACATGTAGTGTTTGTGTAGTTTTAGTAGTTGTGATAATGGTGGCCAACTTGGTGGGGGGGGGGAGATCAGGGTTACAGGAACCCCTCTCTTTCTTTCTTTTCCAATATTTTTATTAACATTTCATAATATGCAGAGCATAAGGAGAATACAAATAACACAATAAAATGTTATGCCCAAGTCTACATAGTATAAATATCATAATTCCAAAGAATGAAATTGTGACCTATTAGAAATAATTCTCCTAACAAAGGAAACAGAGATAAAGAAATATTTATAACATTAAAAAATTAATCAGTTGGGTGGCCTATACCGAGGATCTGTTGAATAGTTTAAAACATAGCTCCGGTCCACATCTACAGATAACAAAATCAGCAAGTATTAATTATGTCCACGAAAGAAGATTTAATTGAAAGAATATCACCAGTTATATCCCATGAAAGTAATCAATAAATGGTTTCCATGTTTCTTCAAATTTAGTAGTTGTATCTAAAGTAAGGCTTCAGATTTTTTTCTAGATTTAAGAAAGACACGAGAAAGCCATTGAAATAATGTAGGAGAATCAGAGTCCTTCCATTTAAGTAAAATGCCTCTTCTAGCTAATAGTGTGGAAAAAGCTATAACTCGATATGCAGAAGTAGGTAAACAACCTACATCTGTAATTCCAAAAGGACCATTTAAGGGGTTAGGTTGTAACTGAATAACCAGCATCATTGATAGAGCTTTAAAAATCTTTCCAAAATTTTTCTAACATGGGACATGACCAAAACATGAGTCAATGAAGTCACCTCAGTATTGCATCTATCACAAGTAGGGCTCGTATTAGGAAAAATGCAAGATAGAGCTTATATGTCTAAAGATAAATTATGAACTATTTTAAACTGTATTAAAGAATGATGTGCACAAAGCAAAGAAATATTAACTAGTCTAGTAATTCTTCCTATGTTTCAGGAGATAATGTTAGTTGAAATTCTGATTCCCTTGTTTGTTGAATCTTATCTATGGGGATTGATCTCAAATTTAATATAAGAGCATAAATAGTACCAATTAAACCCTTCTGAAAGGGGTTTAACCAGAACACAATGTCAAGTAAATCTGGTTGTTGTAATGCTTGATAATTAGACATTACTGTATTCAGGAAATTTCTAATCTGTAGATAGTTAAAAATATTCATGTATGGTAAATTATATTTGGTAGTAAGTTGTTCAAAAGACATCAAACCACCATCAGCAAATATATCTACAAAAGAGATAATACCTTTAATCCTCCAAATAAGGAAGGTTCAGTCAAGAGTAGATGGTGTAAAAAAAATAACAGAGCTCCTCTTGATAAGAGCCGAGGAGGAAATCTCCAAACATATAACAGGCACTGTGAAGGATGGCCCGTTATATGACAGGGTCGCCTGTAGACTCAGGGACCTGGATTTGACACTAGGTCTGCCATATTGTGAAGGCAATCACAAAGCACAAAGATTTGACACTACATCTGCCGGATTAGGAGGGAACTGGTCAGTAGGTTTGTTCTCAGTTTGAACAGCCCACTGCAGTAGATTTTCCCACACTCTTTTATAAATTGTATGTGTATGTGGTTAATTCCCGCTACAATTTAATTGCCCTGCGCATATGTAATACGTCACTCAGGACATCATCACTGGAGGTAGGCCCCCTTTAGTTCATAATACCAGTTATTTAATGTTAAAGGGTGCAGAGACCTGGAATTTCATGGTCCAGTGTGAATGGTTTTCCTGGTATTTCAACATGGGTCATTCAAACACCAGTTTCATGGGTTGCTAATGTGAAAAGGCCAAATAAGTCTGTGCAGACTGATTATTATATGTAGTTTTATGACTCATGCTCCTCATTGTAACAAAAGCTTGCAGTTAGCTGGTGCCATTAATGCTGTAAAAAAAAATCCCAATAACAAATTAAGTCAGGAAATCAGTCATGCATAAAGACTCCTCCAGGCTAAATTTATCTACACTGTCTTACTGTTTATTTATTTGTCTCTGCTCCCAATTAAAAAAGTAAGATCACCATTTAAAGCTTCTCGGTGATTGTCAAACATCTTTATAATTTTGTTTCTTCAATGCACATTAATGTCTACAATAATCTAAAAATAGCCTTGATTTAGCATAATATAATGTTGCAAATAATGTATGTGTGCATTCATTTAGAGAATAATTTTTTGGGCTAAACGCAGAAATTGATGGAAACATTCAGCAGATGAAGCAGTATTTGTAAAGAAGAAACAGTTAACATTTCTGGTCTGGACTCTTTTTAAATTTATGATTTTCAAGATCTATTGGGTGGATGGAGAGGAAAAGATTCAAGTATATGTTCATAGCTTGCTTGATAATATACAACATTCACCAACTCCTGGGAATCCCTGATCTATGGCAACTGAAGAGAAGAAGGATCATTTGGGGTGGTATTGAAAGCCTCACGTCCATTCATTGGATCTCACTTCTAAATGACCACTTCACAAACTAGCCACCACCATTTCAGGCACCTCCTGCCTGCCCCATTTGTGGAGAAGTGTGTGGTTGCCAAATTGGTCTTTACAGTCATCTCAGAATCTATAAAATTAAAGTGGAAGCAAGTCATTTTCGAGCCTGAGGGACTGCCTAAAAAGGTGAAGAGTATCTAATTGTATGAAGTATTTTCTTGACTACACCAATCTTTATCCCCAAATCCTTTTTTGATTCATTGGATTCACTTATTTCATAGAAAGCTTCTACTTCCTCAGGAGTTTGCGGAGGAGCTAGTGGAGTTGTTCAAGTGAACCGGTACAGACTTGAAGGGCCGACATGGCCTGTTTCCGTTCTGTAAACGGTTATATGGTTAAGTCCTAAAGCTACAGACAAATAATTTGAACTGAAGGATAAAATGTTTTGTAGAATCCACACAGCAGGACATTAAATTGATTGCACTATATATTTATATAGCCAAGACACATACTTTACAGCCCAAGGAAACAGAGATAAAGAAATATTTATAACATTATAATATATATATATATATATATATATATATATATAAACCCAAATAATCTACTAAAAAATTAATCAATTGGGTGGCCTATACCGAGGATCTGTTGAATAGTTTAAAACATAGCTCCGGTCCACATCTACAGATAACAAAATCAGCAAGTATTAATTATGTCCACGAAGAAAGATTTAATTGAAAGAATAACACCAGTTATATCCCATGAAAGTAATCAATAAAAGGTTTCCATGTTTCTTTAAAAAGTTAAAACATTTTATAAATAAAGGTCCACTAGCTACACCTAATGGCAAAACTTTATAGATTTTTAGTTAGGAAAAGTACTTATTTTTGGATTTGAGACCAGAATTTAGCAATTTTTTTCAGTATTCCTTTTTTAAAGGTTTTGATTTCATGTGAAAGATGGAATACATTTCTTGCATTGTCAGTGATTAGTGAAATTTCATGGTTAAGATTTGCTTCTATGGGTTTTGGAAGATTATAAGAAGAGAAGCTATTTACCTGACTAAGCGATTCATAACAGAAGAGGATAATCAGAATTTTAGAGTTAGACTATTTAGGAGTAAATCACAAAACACACTTTCCCCTTTCTTCTGCAAAAACCTATGGCTGTTGGGCTGTTTGTTTAATTGAAATTCCATGACTGAGATATGCATTTTTATTGGGTAAAGGTATCAAAATTAAGTAAATATTGTTGAAAACAGAAATAATTAATTGATTGAATGATAGAACAAGGTTAAGTTGCTGCAAGACCTATGTGTGTTATTCAGTCTTTAAGTTGCATCACAATCAATGGACCACCTGAGCAGAATTACCGGCAGATTAGATTAGCTATAAGAAATAATCACTGTTCAAAATTTTTTTTTATATAAAAGGTTTGCTTCCTGAAAAAAAATTGGGAATTATAATAGACAACTTCAAGATGAGTTGGAGAAATATTAAATTAGCTTTTATTGAATTTAGCATGTTTAATTGCATAATGATGCTGGGACATTGCATTAGTTCAACTGATTTAAAAATGTTTTGCCCCTGATTTTCATTTGATGCCTCTCATGTCAGTATTCAACAATAGTTGGCCAGCATTGATGGATTCTAATTGCCCTGATACCACTTTTCCATGGTTGCAATATCCTGGTGAAGATGCAGAAAATTAATTTTCAATGGCATGTTGCATTTCATGGTTTTGTATGTCAATCAGTTTTGTGCCAAGAAAATTCTCAGCAATATCTTTCAATGCCTTCCATACATGTGCAGGCCTAAGGTAACATTTGGATAGCACCTGCACTAAATACATGCCCAGGGATGCTTGGGCTGACCAAAACAGATTGCTTTGTGGGCAATATACTAGTAGACTTAAAATATGACAGGAAATCACAAAAAAAACAGGTTATAGCTTAAAAAAAAGTACATGATAGGAAAAATTTAAGGTGATTCTTGTGATAGCAGCCCAAAATCCATAAAATACACCCAAAAGTGTTCAGGAAGCAAATCATCATTGTCCAGTGTGATCAATGTAGGATACACATACATCAATTGTGTAACAATTATGTAACATATTGGCCAACATTTATGCCAAAAATACTGATAAGCCTCCATTTTTAAAAACTTTTTTCAGCCTTACCTGATCTAAATTGTTACTCATTGATCTTGGGGTGTGACTTTAGCTGTTGGTTAAATGCGATTTTAGATCACTCTTCCCCAAGATCAGGTACTCATTCTAAATCAGCAGCTTTTATTTTTTGTCATATTTTGGTGTTTCAGATTAATGGGCTTTTTAAAATCTTAACAGAGAATTATCTTTTTTTTTGAATGTACATTGTTCTTACTCTAGAATTTATTATATTATAATTAACAATCAATTGATTTCTTGGACTAAATCATGTGATTACCAAGCAATAGCTATATCTGATCATTCTCCTGTTACAGTGGAACCCTAATATAGTGCAATAGTTAGGGTCCCAAAAATTGCATTGTGAATAAAACAGCTAAATCAAGGTTTCACTATGAACAATATATACATACATCAATCACAGCAGAAACCCACACCCCAACATTCACAGCAGCACACCCCTACCCCATTTGTAGCAGCCCTCACTCCCCCCTTTTCTGGCAGCACAACCTTCCTCCTTGTTTGCGGCAGCACTCACCCTCCCTTTCGTGGCAGCACCTCCCCAGTTGTTCATGGCAGAACTCACCCCACTGTTCCCAGCAGCGCTCATCCCCCCATCCACCCAGATAAACATTACTGTACTTAATCATTTAGATGCACCACTTGTAAACATCCGTTGCACCACAGGGTGGCCATTCCTGGTACTGTTCCTTCTAAAATGGACTTGCTAACACCCCATCTTAAAGAACGGATTGTGCACATTAAGCAGCACATGCCTTGTATATATTGGGGTCCAATAACTCATCGTGTTATATCCAAATTCATGTTAAATCAGGGTTCCACTGTATTTTGATTTTGAATTTTCAAAAAGATAATGGAGATTTAATTCCACTATACCTGCAGACAAAGAATTTTTACATTTTAGGAGAAGCAAATACAGTTTTTCTTTACTACTAATTCCACCCCATTGATGTCTAATTTGATTGTTTGGGATACAATGAAAGCTTATTTGAGAAGACAAATTACTTCTTATACAGCAAATATTAAGAAGAAGGATAATAAAAAAGATTGAATTAATTAATTAGATTACGTGAACTGATATACTATTTGCTCAAGATAAAAATCTGGAATTATACAAAAGAAGAGTAAAACTCAAAACCAAATTTTATCTTCTCACTACATATCCTATTGAACAACAATTGTTGAGAAGTAAAAGTAATTTTTATATTCATGGTGAAAAATCTGGTAAGATATTGGTAGGACAATTGAAGGGAATCTCAGTTAAAAGCAAATTAACAAGATTTGGATAAGATGTCAAAAGTTTTTAGACTGAACTAACTTACCCACCCTATCTCAGGATAAGCATACAAGTTTGAAGGCACCTATTTCTCAGGAGGAACTATCCCTTGGTATTTTCTCCTTATAATCTGGTAAATCTCCAAGCCAGATGGTTTTCCTGCTGAATTTTATAAATCTTTCTCCAAATGACGTACCTCACTTAAGATCTGTGCTTGATGAATGATTTAGGGATGAGAAGCTTCCCTCATCTTTTAATGAGGCTAGTATATCACTTATTCATAAAAAGGGAAATAATTAACAGAATGTGCATCCTATTTCATTACTTAATATAGATATGATTTTATCTAAAATTCTATCACATAGTTTAGAAAATATTCTACTATACATCCACAACAGATCTACTTCCATCAGCCATTCCAGTGTCTTGCTGACAAAACCTGCCCTTCAGGGTTCTTCAGATGATAATCTCTTTCTTTCAGGTCACCACAGAGTTAATTTTTGTTTCCCTTATTCCAAATGAAACATTAGACAGCCAGTCCTCTCCTCTTGCATGAACCACAAGGGCTTTGACTAGGCCATCTTCCAAACTGGGGCTTCTTGCCAGCTTGTCCTGTTCCAGTTCCAGCTGCTCTTGCTGGCTATAACACTATACAAGTGATCTCCGTCCATCTCTTTCTCTCTCTCTCTCTCTCTCTCTCTCTCTCTCTCTGAGAGAAAGACTGTTTGACTCCCTCTGCTTGAAAAACCACATGACCCTCTTACAACAGCAAGTTCTCCTTCCAGACAGCAGAGGCTCCAACATTCTCTTTCAAATGTTGCCTTTGGTAAACAACAATCCATTAGTGAAGTCTCTTGAGCACTCTTCAAAGCTCTTGCAAAAGGTGTGAGGCCCTGATATGTCTAGCATTAGGCAAAGCTCCAGCATTTCAAATAAGTGTTTGTATGTGATCTACTCGAATAAACCTTTCACAATTTATCACCCAAAGACATATTAGAGACAGAATGACAAATACAATCAATGTTTAGATTAGTTCAATCTAATTTTCTTCATCAATTATATCTAATGCCACAGAAATTAAATAGATTGAAGTCAGATTTATCAAGATCAATGTTTTAGATGTCACCAGAAGATAGGTACTTTTTTTTTAACACTCTACTAGATCCTGTCCGAAAGTGAGACCTATCTGGATAAAATTGGGAACATTTTTTAGAACCAGTTACAGGAATTAAATTTCCACAAAATCCAATGTTATTTTTATTAAATAATATTGTAGAGACAAGACTAATATTGAAAATAACTATATATCAAAAATAATTTGTAAATATTACATTAGCACTAGCAAGAAAATTTATAGTGGAAATTGGACTCTCATCTGGGTATGGAACGGTGGAATACAGAAATGCATAGATGTGTCCCCTTGAGAAGATTACTTAAAATTTAAGAAATAAAAATGATGTAATTTTGAAAATTTGGCACCCATATTTACAAACTATGGATATAAATTTATAGATATTTTCCCTAAACTTTGAGAACCTCATTAACCTGCTTGGAAGAATTAAAAAAATATAAATGGTTAGAACTGTGTGGTGGGCTTTGTCTTCTTGGCAATCAGAACTTTTCTCTTCCTCTTTTCTATTTTTGTCTATCTCTTCTTTGCTTCTTTCTTCTTATCTCTTTCTTTCTATATGGGGATTTACTATAGGGGAGAGGGTTGGGGGTCTATACCATCATGTATAATTGAACTGATTAATATTTGATTACTGAAATTTGAAAATTTATGATTACATGTATAGATAACATTTTTAATAAAATATTCAAAATAAATCATCTATATTGGAAATTTTAGGTTCCTTTTCACTCTTTTCCTTTTCTAAATTGACAACATAATCTAATAATGTTTGGCTCAATTTAGAATTTTATTTTGGCTTTAATAGTTTCCCTCTTGCCAGTCGCAGTATAGATAACCATCTTTTTCAACTGCCTGTGTTGGACACAGGTTTTAAGGAATGGAATAGGTTAGGTATCAAAAGTTATAAAGATCTTTTTATTCAAGATAACTTTGTATCTTTTGAACATTTGTCAGCTAAATTTAATCTTCCTAATAGACAATTTTTCCCGATATTTACAAGTTAGGCATTTTGTTCAATCTAAGTTTTCTGATTTTCCTCGAATCTCAATTACAATTATTCTAGATTTTTTTTTTTTACTTACAGTTTGTTCATGGTGGATTAATATCATGTATTTATAATGACCTGCTGCATTAAGAATGGTTTGGATCATGATTTGAATATACTCTTCGCTTGATTAATGATTCCTCATTTTATGCAAGGCAATGTTTATTACAATTTAAGATGGAACATAGAATACATATGTCTAAACTTAGATTATCTCATTTTTTTGCAAATGTTGATCCATTATGTGAGAAATGTAAAATTTTTGAAGCTTCACTGATTCTTGTGTTTTGGAAGTGCACCAATTTCGGAAGATTTTGGGAAAAGATCACTCTTTACTACTCATACATAGTGGTTACATGATGTAATGCCCTATTTAAACTTGGAGAAAATTAGATGGAACATTAAAGATAAAAGTTTCAATTTGAAAAGATGTAGGAGCATTCATAGAATGCTTTCCTGACTGGAAAAGTTAAGAAGTTTGGAGGCTCCAGAGATTCTCTATCTAGTGTCTGAAGATTGGTATTTTGATCCATATCTATAACTTTTTCTACAAGGTAACCTTGATTAGAGGGAGTGGATAGATTAGATTTTGTTTTAGTTTTTTTTGTTTTCTAATTCTTCTTTGTTTTTCTTTTTATTCCTTTTTTTAGATTAACTTGTTCAATATAGGTTTATATACAGTTGTCATAGATCATATAATTAAATTAAACAGAACTTGCCCTTTGTTTAGATCAAGGGATTGTCTAATGTAGTTTTACTTATTTTCCAACCAGAATTATTTTTAAAGAAATATTGATATGGAGCGATGGCTACTCTGCTTACTAAATAACTCCACAACCAAACGGGTTGAGTTCAGTGAGCAAAACTGATTTATTGAGATCTGCCTTGCTGTTCTTATTCTCCCAGCCCAGACCTGGCTGAGAACCGGACCGTGGGTCCGGATGTCATCAGGGTGTCACGTGGGCAGCAGAGTGCGGGTTCTAAGCCTGGTGCCAAGGTCAGGAAGAAACCCACAACAGCACTATATTGGCCGGCTCCCCTGCCGGATGTGTGACATGCGGGACTGATTTGCCTGCCTAATGGCGTGCCACCACACAACCACCTCCAGTACCGACGGCAATGTCCTTCTTTGCCGGGCGGCCTCGCTTCTTGGGATGGGCCTCAACCACTGGTTCGTTGGGGTTGAGGCGTGCTGGCTTTAATCTATTCCCAGTAAACAGTTCCCTCTTACCACCGATATCCAGTGTGAAGGTGGATCCTGAATGCTCGATGACTCTCTACGGCCCTTTATGCAGTCTTTGAAGGGGTGCTGTGGACGGGCCTCACCTGACGACATATTCTGCGGAATACAGCTGGTGGTGGGGGTGTGAAGGAGTCCAACTGGGCCTGGAGGCAGGGAAGTAAACTGTGCGGCGACTGCTGAGGGTTATGAGGTGCATTGATAAACTCACCGGGCAGAGCTAATGGTGTATCATAGACCAGCTCAGCCGATGGCGCCTGCAGGACTTCTTTGGGTATTGAGCAGATGCCCAGGAGTACCCAAGGCAGCTCATCCACCCAGTCGGGGCCGGTGAGGCAGGCCATAAGTGCCGACTTAATGTGGCGGTGCAATTGCTCGACTAGACCATTGGCCTGTGGGTGATAGGTCGTTGTGTGATGCAGCTCAATTCCCAATCTGTTGGCGAGCTGTGCCCAGAGCGCGGAGGAGAACTGCGTGCCTCGGTTGCTGGTGAGGTGGGTCGGGACGCCGAACCGGGCAACCCAACCGGTCAAAAGTGCTCGTGGAGGCATCTGGCATCGGAATTGCCTCAGGCCAGTAAATGGTGCGGTCTACCACCATGAAAAGGTAGTGGTTACCTCGGGAAATGGGTAAGGGGCTGACAATGTCCACATGTACATGGCTGAACTGTTCTCAGATGTGTTCGAAGTCCTGCACAGACATTCTGATGTGCTTGTGTACCTTGGAAAGCTGGCAATGGGTGCAGGTCCTGACACAGTCTGCAATGTGCTTTCGAAGCCCATGCCAGATGAAGCGTTCTGCCACCATACGAACCGTGGACCTGATGGAAGGGTGGGAAAGGTCATGGATATGGTGGAAGACTTGCCTCTGTCACTGCTGGGGAACCACTGGTTGCGGGGTGCCCATGGAGACATCGCATAGGATGGTATCATCACCGAGAGGAGTCGGGAGGTCCTGGAACTGCAGGCCTGTGATGGCTGTCCTGAAGGTCTGCATCTCTTCGTCGGACTTCTGGTCCTGGGCAAGCTGGTCGTAGTCTAACCCAGGTGTCAGCGAGCAAATGGCCGGTCGGGAGAGCGCGTCGGTGACCATGTTGTCTTTCCCCGCCTTGTGCCGAATGTCGGTGGTGAACTCCAACACAAAGGATAGGTGATGCTGTTGGTGGGCCGACCAGGGATCTCTAGCCATAGTGAGCGCCTGAGTGAGGGGTTTGTGGTCGGTAAAAATGGTGAAAGGCCTCCCCTCCAAGAAATAGTGAAAATGACGCACAGCGAGGTACATGCCCAGCAACTCACAGTCGAAAGCGCTATACTTGCGTTCTGGCAGACAAAGAAGTCAGCTGAAGTGGTTTCCACTTTCCATTAACCTGCTGCTCCAGGTCAGCACCGACGCTGGTGGAGGAGGCATCGATGGAGAGCACCGTGTGAAGGTTGGTGCGTGGGTGGACGAGCCGGGTAGCCTTTGTGAGGGCTTCTTTCATGGCCTCGAATGCCCTGCTGGCCTCAGGAAACCAGGCGAGCGTTTTGTCCTTTGCCACAATGTGGGTGAAGAGCGGCTGCATGATGCGTGCAGCGCTGGAATAAATTGGTTGTAAAAGTTGACCATACCCGCGAACTCTTGTAGCCCCTTGAGGTTGTCTGGGCGTGGGAACTCCCTGATTGCAGCGACCTTCATAGCAGCTGGTGTAGCTCCTTCGGCTTTGATGGTATGGCCCAGGAACTGCATGGACTCGTTCCCAAACCGGCATTTGGCTGGGTTGATTGTTAGGCCTAAGTCAGCCAGTCGGAAGAACAGGGTGCGCAGGTGAGACTTGTGTAGTGCCCAGCCTCTGCTGGTGACAAGAATATCTTCCAGATAAATGAACACAAAGTTCAAATCTCTGCCCATCATATCCATGAGGGGCTGGAAGGTCTGGACTGCGTTCTTGAGCCCGAAAGGCATTCGTAGAAATTTAAACAAGCCGAAGGGGGTGATGATGGCCGTTTTGGGGATGTTCCCGGGGTGCACTGGGATTTGATGAAATCCGTGTACCAGGTCGACCTTGGCGAACACCCTTGTGCCATGCAGGTTGGCTGTAAAGTCCTGAATGTGAGGGATCGGGTAATGGTCAGGTACTGTCGCGTCATTAAGCCTTCGATAATCTCCACAGGGGTGCCAGCCACCAGAAGCTTTCGGGACCAAGTGGAGCGGCAAGGCCCAAGGTCTGTCGGAGCGTCAAATGATCCCTAGCTCCTGCAGATGCAAGAACTCCTCTTTCATTATCAAGGACAAGACGCTCGCCTGGCTTCCGGAGACCAGCAGGCCATCCGGAAGCTGACATGCTTTGGCATGGACTGGCGGGCCTTGTGTGGGGTAATGATGAAACACCCCGTGACGTGGTGAGGCAGTGGAGAACTGCAGCTTGAAGAGAGATGGGAACTCGTCCTTGGGTGGCTGACCATGGCCATCTGTGGCTGCTTTGTGCAGGAGTCATTGAGACGAACAGATTGGAAGGTCGCCTACCTTGGGGGTCGACCAGGAGCCTGTGGGTGAGGAAGAAGTCGACACCTAAGAAGGAGGTTCAGAGAGACGAAACGGTGAACCTCCACAAGAACTTCCGCTGGCCGAGCTGGAAGTAGATGGTCTTGGTACCGTATATTTGGATTTTCGTCGAGTTGGCTGCACGGAGTGGAGGCCCTCGAGGCCGGATCCGGAACTTGATGGCTGTGGCTGGGATAACGCTGATCTGGACCCGGGTGTCGACGAGAAAGTGTCGGCCGCTGATTGCATCTCGCAGGTAGAGAAGGTGGCCAGCCGCTGTAGCCATTAACAGCGGCTGGCCTGGTCGTTTCCCTGGAACAAGCAAGGTTGACAGCACTTCTGAGCCTTGGTTCCCCAGAGATGGTGGAAGAAACAGAGGCCTGAAGTGGATGGCTTGCTTCTGGCTATGCTCTTTGAGGCCTCTGCAGGGGCTGAGTGTTCCTCCGCAGTGCTAGAGGAAGGTTTGGCATGGGCATGCCCGGGGTTCGTAACCAGTTGGTTAGTTTTATTAAAATACTTTGTATGTAGGATTTATAAATCAAAAATCAATAAAAATATTTTAAAAAGGATACTCCCTTGTTTTATAAATCTTAAAACAGATACCTAAAATACTATTGATAAACATATTGTGGAATTGCAATGGCATTCTTTACAATTATTTTTGCATCTAAATCTAAAGGTTATCCTTTCAAGCTCCACTGCCAAATTAAGTGCATAATTTTGTTGACACCATTAATATCAATAAAAGAAGTAGGGATAAAGCTCGGTTTTGCTATGACAGCCTATAAAATTAAAAAAGCCAAACGCACTATCCCAACTGCAAAATTAAAACAAGGATACTAGTAGGCATCAATCATCCACAGACCTGACATCTAGCCTGATTAACAAATTCAACGGTAAGGAATGATGATATAAGAGGTGTGTCTTCAATAAAGATGTTACAAAAAATTAGCAAAGCTTTAAACCAACATTTGACCCAATATTGCTGCATTATTTGGTGAACATCATTAAGTTTTTATGTACCTCAGGCACTGGGAATCTTGAACCTTGATGTTTATATGAGAGGCATTGTGGAAAATGAATATTGAACAGTTTCTCTTCCACATCCATTTATTTCTAATTCATTATTCTATTGTGGTGGCTAATGGGTCCATTTTGCGAGGCTGTTAACTGGAACACCCCAGGTGGGGGGGAGGGAGGGAATTTCTTTAGTTGGTGAGCAAATTAGATTTAAAAGAGATAAGAAATAGACTCATGGCCTCTTCTGCTTGTGCTGGATTGATGAAAACAGTCAATATCCTTTGCAGAATTATAATAGTTATCTTGATCCTAACATCTCCTTGTCAATCCAAAGCAATTACCCGTGAGGCAGGGTTATTTTATAAAATGCACACTCCAGCTTCTTTTTCTCCATTGTGTTCTGCATAAATTCCTTTCATACATGTTCTGCAATGCAATCAGTCATTTGTCTCCCAGGCCTTTTACCTAATTCCCTGTGCACAGTCTTTTGATTTCACTTGCTACAGCAACAAAAATTGAAATTTCCTAGGACCAGTGATCCTAGATAAATCTCCCTCACTTAGTATTAAGTGAGACCCAAAATTTTTACATTATTTGTTATCACCATGTGAATATATAAAATAATTATGCTTTGTTCAGTCATTTCACCTCCATTAAACTCTAAATTACTTCATATGTAATCAATATTCTTCAGTTAGTACAACCCTCCAGCTCATGGAAGCTATTTATTTAACTGGTTGATAATAAATGGGCTTTAAATCTTTCCAGGGAAGGCATTCTAGGATAGATTTGATAGACAAGACTGCACATTAGGCTTTAGAATATATTTCCCAATGATTTACAGACTCAGCTTTATCTCTAAGAATACCCATTGCTACTGACAATATACATGAGCCTAAGGATGAAGTTGGGAGTTCAGTTAATATGAATAAATATTGGCTTAAAGGATTGAAAAGGCATTTTCAATACCAACCTGAAATGAAGCACCGAATATCTGTGAAAACAGATATAGATGAATGAAATTAAAAAGTATGCATTATAACTTAAGGTTGACTGAACATGCATTCCAACTGGAAAATATGACATGGATCTTAATGTAGTTTTGATCCAAACAATTAATGATTTTTCAGAATATGACGTGAAAGTCTGATATAAAAACTAGTTGGAGGTGTTTATAAGAATTTTAAAAAATGTATATATATGAAATAGAAAAATCAGGTTAATAGCCAAAACAAGGAATTATTTGTTTTCAGCCATGGTCATTTTACAATCTGAGGCGCCTGCAAGCTCACACCAAGACACAAGAGAAACTTGTCCGTGAACTACTCTTTGCAGACGATGCCGCTTTAGTTGCCCATTCAGAGCCAGCTCTTCAGCGCTTGACGTCCTGCTTTACGGAAACTGCCAAAATGTTTGGCCTGGAAGTCAGCCTGAAGAAAACTGAGGTCCTCCATCAGCCAGCTCCCCACCATGGCTACCAGCCCCCCCACATCTCCATCGGGCACACAAAACTCAAAACGGTCAACCAGTTTACCTATCTCGGCTGCACCATTTCATCAGATGCAAGGATCGACAATGAGATAGACAACAGACTCGCCAAGGCAAATAGCGCCTTTGGAAGACTACACAAAAGAGTCTGGAAAAACAACCAACTGAAAAACCTCACAAAGATAAGCATATACAGAGCCGTTGTCATACCCACACTCCTGTTCGGCTCCGAATCATGGGTCCTCTACCGGCACCACCTACGGCTCCTAGAACGCTTCCACCAGCGTTGTCTCCGCTCCATCCTCAACATCCATTGGAGCGCTTTCATCCCTAACGTCGAAGTACTCGAGATGGCAGAGGTTGACAGCATCGAGTCCACGCTGCTGAAGATCCAGCTGCGCTGGGTGGGTCACGTCTCCAGAATGGAGGACCATCGCCTTCCCAAGATCGTGTTATATGGCGAGCTCTCCACTGGCCACCGTGACAGAGGTGCACCAAAGAAAAGGTACAAGGACTGCCTAAAGAAATCTCTTGGTGCCTGCCACATTGACCACCGCCAGTGGGCTGATATCGCCTCAAACCGTGCATCTTGGCGCCTCACAATTTGGCGGGCAGCAACCTCCTTAGAAGAAGACCGCAGAGCCCACCTCACTGACAAAAGGCAAAGGAGGAAAAACCCAACACCCAACCCCAACCAACCAATTTTCCCCTGCAGCCGCTGCAACTGTGTCTGCCTGACCGCATCGGACTGGTCAGCCACAAACGAGCCTGCAGCTGACGTGGACTTTTACCCCCTCCATAAATCTTTGTCCGCGAAGCCAAGCCAAAGAAGAAGACATGGGTGGCCCAAGGACTGTTGAATATGTCTGAATAGTTTGTAAGTCTGTACCAATGGGGTCAAATGGCCACAAATTAGAGTTCATCAGTGGTGTATGTAATACCAGGCATGAACCATACTTTAGCCAGTTGGAGCTCCTGAACTGGAGATTCTTAAAGGGACTGGATGTTCTTGGTCATTGCTGTTGAACCAAAAGGCCCACAAGCAGCCTATTAGGTATCCAGCTGCAGTTGTCTCCAGATTCCTTAACTATGCCTGTTGAGAAGGCAGTGGATTACATCCATCCCAGCCCATCCTGGTTGGAAAGACTCCATTGGCTACTTTAAAACTCACAACTTAAATGGCAACCAGCCTTGACTCTTAGATTTCTGCTTTTTTTTCTGCCGCAGAAAGATCACAAAAACATTGATGTCAATTCTGGTGTGACTCTCATTCAGTATGCTGCTGGGAGAAATTAGGCTCTCTTGAATACATATATCCATAGCACAGTATACTATGAAGCAGCACAACTTCCAGAGCCACACATCATTTAACACGCACTTCCACATTCTGCTGCTCAATACCAGATTCTGAACGTTACTCCATAATGACTTAGAGTAGGCTCCATTGCCATCCACCTACTTAAATCCATTTGTAGTATGTACTTCTGTGGTGGTCTGTGGATGTATTCCAAAAGCCAGAGCAGCAAGACAAGTATCAGACACACAACAGAAGTGGCTGTGGGATACTTTCGTGTCAGGTTCCTTTTAAGTACTCTACCTAGAAAATGTATAGCTTTGTGGCTTGTTTCTCTGAATAACACAATCTGATTTAAATGGGAAATGAAATGTAATTACCTGAACTTTTTATGACCTCGCAAAAGCTTTTGGCTCTGCCATTCATGAGGGAATACAGAGAAATACTCTAAAATATGGTTGCCTCCGAATATTTCTACATTTACTGCACAATGACATGCAAGCTGTGTACCTAGGGTTATGTCAACATTCTACTTAATCTTGTACACAGAAAGACTGAATCTCACCTCTAAAATACCTAGCTGGAATTGAATTAATTGACAGGTCAAGGGGGAAAGTGCTCAGTGTTTGCTGACTCCTTTCCAGAACTGAAATGATCCCAACCTCTGTTATCAACTCATGCTTGGATACGCATGTGCTCAGAGACCAAGGCCCAAGGTCTTGTTGACTCCTTCACTGAAGTGCATAATGGGATGGGCTTTGTACAAATGAGCTGGAAGAAAAAGGCTCTCAACCACCAAACAACAACACCTCCCAGCAATCAACTTTGTCAGCATGTCCGAGATAAACCTGAACCATTTTTGAAACATCAAAATGAACAATGTGTAAAGCAGCACCAATTATGAAATTCAATATCAAAATGGGGTATTGCAAGCAGTTTTGGGTCGCATATCTAAGGAAGGATGTTCCGGAATCAGAGAGATTCTCAAAAATGATCCTGGGGATGAGAGGATTAATATACAAGGCACATTTGATGGCCAGAATTAGTAGAATTATGGAGATCTCATTGAAACTGACTAAATATTAAGTGGGCTAGATAGAGATGTCTTCAGTAGAATTTCAGTAAATAAGAGATGACTCACCCCAACACACTACAAATCTTAATCGGTGACTTTAATCAGGCCTGCGTCAAGAAAACCCTGCTCAACTAACCTGCTGCACCAGAGGTCCTAGCATACTAGATTACTGCTCACCAGGATAAGGAAGGCCTACCATTCTTTTCTGAGACCGTATTTTGGCAAGTTGGATCACCTGGCTCCTTCTGTCTTCATACAGACAGAGCCAAAAAAGAGAAGGTGGTTGCAGGAGGCTGAAGAATGGTTACAGGACTTCTTGGAGTCAGCAGATTGGAGAGTGTTCAAGGATTCAGCTGAGGATCTGAATGATTATACCAGGGTTGTCATTGACTTATCAAAACACTAAATTGTTCAGGGTCTTTCCCAACCAGAAGCCCTGGATGAACAATAAAATTCAGAACCCACTGAGAGCCATTTAAGTCCAGAAATCCAGATCTCGACAGAAGGAGCAGGTATGATTTATAGAAAGCCTTCTTCCAGGCAAAGTGGAGTTTCCGGATGAAAATGGTCTAAGTGACATAACCTGCTACAAACCCAAATCAGGAGCAGTAGGAGGCAACAAAACTTCTCTTCCAAATGAACTCTATGCCTTCTATGCCTGATTCAACCATAAGAACAAGGAAGAACCATCACTGCACATTTCCATGTCCCCTCATGACCCTCTTCTTTCCATATCCGAGGATGTCATGCACATGCTGTCTTCAGGAGAGTGAATCCAAGGAAAGGATCGGTCTGGATAGAGTACCTCGCCAAGTATTGAAAATCTGTGCTGACCAGCTTGCCAATGTATTCATGGATATCTTCAACATCTCACTCCGTCAGGGCATGGTACCCACCTGTTTCAAACAGGCATCAGTCATACAGGTGTCCAAATAACTGTCGACCAGTGGCACTCACATCCACAGGGATGAAGTGTTTTGAAAGGTTGGTATTGAAGCATATCAGCTCCTGCTGAGTGGTAACATGAATCCATTCCAATTCACCAATCATAACAACAGGTCTACAGCAAATGACATCTCACTGTCTCTACACAAAGTCCTGGAACATCTGCACAGCAAAGATGCATACATCAAGATGCTCTTCATTGTTTACAGTTTGACAGTTTACACTATCATCTCCTCAAAATTGATCATCAAGTGCCAAGACCTGGGATTTAACCCCCTACTGTGTAATTGGATCCTGGATTTTCTCACCTCCAGACCACAACCAGTGAGGATTGGTAAGAACATCTCCTCCACAATCTCCATTAGTACCAGAGCATCACATGGCTATGTTCTTAGACCTCTCCACTTCTCATTAAGCAATGCAGGAGGGAGATTGTGTGACAGAGTATATAGAGTATATAGATAAGTTTTGGGGAGATAAATTGGGAAGGTTTGTTAAAGTAGATCACATACAAACACTTTAAAACAGATCTTAGTTGAAATACTGAAACTCTTCCCCATGCTAGACATATCATGGCCTTAGAGTTTTTGCAAGAGCTTTGAAGAGTGCTCAAGAGACTTCACTAATGGATTATTGTTTACAAAAGGCAACATATGAAAGAGCTTGTTGGGGCCACATATTGTCTGGAGGAGTGCTTGCTGTTGTAAGAGGGACATGTGGTTTTGCAAGCAGAGAGACAGAGTAAAACAGGCTTTCTCTCAGAGACACACAGAGAGAGAGAGAGAGAGAGAGAGAGAGAGAGAGAGAAATGGACGGAGATCACTTGTACAGTGTTATAGCCAGCAAGAGCAGCTGGAACTGGAACAGGACAAGCTGGCAAGAAGCCCCAGTTTGGAAGATGGCCTAGTCAAAGCCCTTATGGTTCATGCAAGAGGAGAGGACTGGCTGTCTAATATTTTACTTGGAATAAGGGAAACAAAAAGGAACTCTGTGGTGACCTGAAAGAAAGAGGTTATCATCTAGAGAACCCTGAAGGACAAGTTTTGTCAGCAAGACACTGGAGTTGCTGATGGAAGTACATCAGTTGTGGATGACCTCGAACAACAAATCTCTCTCTAAACCGACAATAACCTTCCTGAGCAGTAACCATTTACCTTTCAATCACCAAAGCCTGGTGAACTTTATAAATGTTAAATTCTGTGCACTGCATAAGAATTGCCTGCAACCAGTGAACTTGGAGGAAAGAGAAGTGAGATTGGATTGTTATCCAAAGAACCTTTCGGAACTTACACACACATTACATACATGTGCAATTGAATTAGAAGGGGATTAAGATAGGTTAAGTAAGTTAATAGTGATAAGTTAAAGTGTGATTCTATTTTTGTGTTTAAAGATAATTAAAAGCAACTTTTGTTTAAGTAACCATTTTTCTTGATGAATATCTATTGCTGCTGGGTTTATGGGTCCTCTAGGTTCGTAACAATTGAAAATTTGACTGAATGGTGCACCAACGATCACCTTGCACTCAATGTCTCCAAAACTAAGGAGCTAATTGTTGACTTTTGGAAGGGAAAACTAGAGGTATACATTCCAGTAATCATTGGGGGATCAGAGATGGAGAGGGTGAGAAATTTAAGTTCTTGGGAATCACTATCTCGGAAGATCTTTCCTAGACCCAACACACTAATCGCATCATGAAGAAAGTACGTCAGCACCTCTACTTCCTCAGGAATTTGCAGAGGTTTGGTATGAAACCCTGACAAATTTCTACTGATGTGTGGTGGAAAATGTCCTGACTGGCTCCATCATTGTCTGGTTTGGGTCATACCCATGAGTGTAAAACCCTGTAAATGGTAGTGGACACAGCCCAGGACATCACAGGTAAAACCCTCCTCACCATCAAGAACATCGACAGAGAGCAGCAGCAATCATCAAGAATCCACACCACCCAGCATACACTTTGTTCTTGCTGCTACCACTAGGAAAGAAGCATAGGTTGCACCAGGCTCACATCCACAGATTCAGTACTAATTCTTCATCATCAGACTCCTCAACAACAAACTCAATCAGGAACTCATTTAAGGATTGCACAGTCTGTTTGCTTACATTTCTTTATTTTTTTTACATGTGTACGTTGAGTTTTTTTTTGCACTACCAATAGGTGGTAATTCTGCCTCACCCACAGGAAAAAAAAATCTCAGGATTGTATGCAATATTATGTACAGGTATGTATTCTGACAATAAATCTGAAATCTGAGAGTCTAGGACCAGAGGGACAGTTTCAGAATAAAAGTACATCCCTTTAATACATAGGGATTTCTTCAACTCGAGGTGGTGAATCTGTAAATTCATTGCTACAGATAGCTGTGTGGGCCAACTCTGGGTATATTAAAGCAAAGATTGGTAGGTTCTTGATTAGTAAGGGTGTCATAGGGGAGAAGGCAGGAAGCAGAATTACATCAATCATGATTGAAATGGCAGAGTTAATTTTATGGGCTGAATGGCCTAATTCTGTTCCTATGTCTTTATAGTATTATCACTGCCAAAGTACCAACATAGCTAACAGCCATCTGAAAAGGGGTATTCAAAGACTTCACGCTCACAGTTTTCAAAAAAATGGTGCTAAAAGCCCATGTCTACATCTTAAAGATAGGCACCACAAAATATTCAGGAGGTAACATCCTCAAAATTTTACAAATCAATTGAGAGAAGAGGGAAATAAACATTAATGTCTTCTCAGAGACCAAATCTTACTAATGCTGAAAATGTTCAATCAGCTCCTGTGGGTGGGCCACATCATCCAAATATTTCACTGCAAGACGTTTCCTTGAAGAAGATGTTCTCAAAGTCACTGCATCACGACAGTCTAAAATGAGAAGAATCATTCAGTAGGCACTGGACGCAATGAGTTTCCAAAATTTAATCACATAGAGCACATCATAAGCTACCTTCCTAGCCATCCTGTCCAAATTCACCTAACCCATAGGGGCAGAATTTGTTGATCTTGCACTGAACTTTTCAGAACTCGGAAGTAGAGTGAAAGTCACCTTCAACCCTAAGGAAATGCTCAAAAGAGTTCTCTCATGCATATTTTTGCTCAAGAAGTAATCTCCTCACATGATTCCCATTGATTAACAAGTGGAAATGGATCAACAGTTAGTAATAGAACACAAAATCTTTCACTAACTATTCAACCAATTCCTTGCAGAGGAATTAGCTCTATGGTAACACATCTCTGTCAATCTCAATCAGGTTAATCTGACAGAATCTTCATTCAAAGCAGTCATCCAACAGTCATCCAATTCTGCAAATGACACAAAACACCAAGATGAAGAAAACTAGGAGAATGATAATAGATCTTACAAAGATAAAGTCAGGCTGGTGGAATGATACAGATGCTGAGAAATGTGACATATTACATTTTGGTAAGAAGAATAAGCAAAATAAACTAAAGAGTTCTATTCTAAAATGAATACAAAACAGAGGCATATCTGCATAGTTCATTGAAAGTGGTAGGACAGGTTGAGAGGCAGTTAAAGGAATATATGGGATACTGGGCTTTATAAATAGGGGCAGAAAGTTCAGGACCAAAGAAATCATGATGAATCCTCATGTGATACCAGTTCAAACACAACTTCAATCATGTGCCTACTTCTGGCCAGCACATTTTAGGAAAGGTTATAGAGAGGGTCAAGAAGAGATTTATGAAAATCATTCCAGAGATGAAGGTCATTATTTATATGGATAGATTGGAGAAACTTGGGAGAGATGAGTTTGCAAGAAAAGCTGATAGAGGTATTTCAAATCATGATGAATGTAGAAAGTGTAGATATTAAAAAAAGTTTCAACTGATGGATTAGTCCATAAGTAGAGGACATAGATTAAACTCAATTGATAAAAGAACCAAAAATGACAAGATAAAAACATTATTTTTCTCAAGGAGTGGTTAAGGTCTGGAATACTAATAGAGGCAGGTTCAATCAACGCATTCAAAGGAGCGCTGCATAGGTATTTCAAAAGAAACAGACTGCAAAGGCACAATGTTACAAGCCAAGAGGACCCCAAAACCCAGCAGCAATAGCTATTCACCAAGACAAATGGTTACTTAAACAAAAAGTTGCTTTTAATTATCTTTAAACATGAAAATAGAAGCAAACTTTAACTTATCACTATTGACTTACTTAACCTAATGTAACCCCCTTCTAATTCTAAGCGTACGTGTATGTAATGTGTGTGTAAGTTCAGAAAAGTTCTTTGGTTCATAGTCCAATCTCATTTCTCATTCCTCCAAGTTCACTGGTTGCAGGCAACTCTTATACTGTGCACAGAATTTAACATTTATAAAGTTCATCAGACTTTGGTGTTTGGAATAAGACCTTCGGTCTTAACTTCGGTTACAGCTCAGGAAGGTTCTTGTTGGTTTTCAGAGAGAGATTTGTTGTTCCAGGACATCCACAACTGATTCCTTTTTAATCAGCCACTCCAGTGTCTTGCTGATGAACCTTGCCCCATTCAGGGTTCTCCAGATGAAAACCTCTTTCTTTCAGGTCACCACACAGTGCTTTTTTGTTTCTTTTAGTTCAAGTGAAAATTTAGACAGCCAGTCCTTTCCTCTTGCATGAACCACAAGAGCTCTGACCAGGCTTGTCCTGTTCCAGTCCCAGCTGCGGTTACTGGGCATAACACTGTAAAACTCGGTCTCTCTCTCTCTCTGTCTCTCTCTCTGAGAGAAAAACTGTTTGACTCTCTCTGCTTGAAAAACCACATGACCCTCTTAGAATATCTCCAGACAATCTGCAGCTCCAACAAGATCTTTAATCTGTTACCTTTTGTAAACAACAATCCATTAGTGAAGTCTCTTGAGCACTCTCCAAAGCTCTTGCAAAAGCTGTGGAGCTGATATGTCTAGCATTAGCACAGCTCCAGTATTTCAAATAAGATCTGTTTTAAAGAGTTTGTATGTGACCTACTCTAACAAACCTTCCCAATTTAACTCCCAAAAACATCAAAATACTCTGTCACAACAGAGGGAATGTGATGGATTGGAATTTGCCATATTGCTCTTACATCAAACTGGTTTGGTTCTGTTGGGTCAAAATGTCTTATTCCATGCTTGACATATTCTGTTATTCTGTGATTTTCATACAGGAAGTACAGAATCATGTCTCTCCCACCCCCCCACCCGCCTTCAACCTGTTGTATTTAATGTCAAAACATCCTTTGTAAGTGTTTTTTTGCTTTCCAGCCAGCCAGATGAATGCATTTTTTTCTCAATCACACTAGAAAGCCATTGGAAAGTAGATTCCAGATTAGAACCTCGCTGCATTGGATTAAACAAATCTAGTTGTTTCTGATTGGAAGTGAATCAGAGGCAAAAGTTTGATCAGTTAATGTGGAGTCAGGAGACATGGGAATTTAGGGTAAATCAAACATTCTCCTGGATGGTGCTTTTGGCCAACAGGTTATGGGGATTTGATTACCTGAAGTAATTTGGTGAGATAGAGAAGAAACACTCCTGCTCACTCACATTGGCAACAAAGTGCTTGGACCATGGATCCTCAACAACTCTTAGGTCATTCTCCTAGGTGACTTCAACATCCATAATGGACATGACCACAAAATCGAGAATGAAAGAATTTGCAAGAAAGGTAGTGAGGAAGGCCAATGTCATTGACACTCTGTTCTTGAGCAGGTTCTCAACAAAATCAGGTCAGAACATGTCTTCCACCAGAAAAATTAGCTCAAGTCTATGATAGTGACTTCTAAGGTCATGGAACCGATACTTCCTGTGACAGACACCTGAATGACATGCGCTTCATAAGGACCATTAGGGAACTGAAGACTACTGGATAAACCATCATTTTATATGTTCGATGATGAAATTCTTCCTGGCACCAAGTCATTGAAAGACCCAGCAGGCTATTTGTTGTAAACGAAGGGTCATTGCGATAAAAAAAATCCAAGGCACTGGGAGAGTTTAGCAGTGCACTGAAGAAAGTTCCTGCCACTGATGACATGTCGAAGTTCAAAGGTTCCTTTTACTGTCAAGTAATAATACATTAAAAGTGATATACTATGTTTATCTGCCGTAAGGCAAATAGTCTCATTGAGCAATGCCTGGCACTTCTAACAATAGGAGAAGAAAGAGAAACAAAAGAGTGCCCTACAGAGACACTTTCTATAGATTCACTTCCAGCACTCCAGCAGCCTCTGCAGCCACACAGACTCCAGTTCAAACCTTAGGCAACTTGAGCTCCAGATCCAAACCTCAGATACAATAAGGAAGACTTCTTTCCTGAGGCGCTTTGCGAGCCCTTCTTGCCCTCAGCACCCACTCAAATCCTGGTTCCGATACCTGGTTCCCACGAGCCAGTCTCCAGTTGACCACGTCACCAACACCTGCAACCTGCATGGGTCCATCAGCTGCTAAGCCCTTCTGTAGTCCACCCGTGGTCACCCTCCTGTAAGCTTGTCTCCTATGCTTCTCCTTCTCAATAGGATGGTGAGGGGAGGGGGGGGGGCTAAGTGTTCTCCCTTTTTCTGGTGCCCCAGGCTGATCTTTAGCTCCCCTGAAGTCTTCAACCCTCCGTGGTACACTGCCCAGCACAGGCACCATCATCTGGGCACTGACCCTGTGGTTGAAGATTTTATGAAATTAAAAAAAAACACCATCAGCTCCTCTAACAGGCCATATAAAGCCTGTACGGAGACACAGGCATTAGAACTGGGTGGTAGGACCCTGCAGAGCAGTGAGGTATTCCACTCCCTGCTCTCCTGGGTCCGCACCAGCGGCAGCGCTGTCTTTACAGCAGCTTTGACAGTGCTGCCATTTTTTTCATGCACACTGACAACAACTCAGTCCCTACTTTGTGTATTGCCTGTATTATCCTCTTTGAGAAGCAACAATGGGCTGATGCCAACAACATTCTGATTCATGATCTGGAGCAAATGCATGCTGTTTTCATCATCTACATGCCCTTCAAACAATGGCAGTAGACTCCAATTGAGTAAGGTTCAGTGATGCCTCTGCAGTAAAACTGACATCAACTGCCATGCTCTTTGAGTTTTGGGTATTGATGAGTGCCCCTCCCAGAGATAATTGGTGCATTTTTTCAAGTGTGCCATCAAGTAGGAAGCTTATTTTCTGCCTTGGCATCAAATCTTTCTGCATTTCCATTCCTCACTTGCAGAAAGTGTTTTTCACAATTTACAGCAGGGTTATTGAAACATTTGCAACATGTACTCGTTAAGTGATAATTTAGAAACTTTATTTCTGGGGAAGCCACTGGTTGGTTTATTTTGAGTTGTTTAAGAGGAGTGCATTATCCAGAGCAAAACTGGCAAATAAGTTGGATAATGGCTAGGAATTTAATTTTTTAAATCCAGCATAAGATATTATCCCAAGGAAAATCATTACAGAAATACCTTGCTCTCCCTTCCAAAGACAAAGCAAATTAAACTGTGAATGTCTGACAAAGTTAAAGACCACCTCATACATTCTGAGTAGCTGCTTTCTGGATTTTAATGTTTCTAAAGCTGCAGGAATTCATTAACCATCACAATACACTTTGCACTGCTATAAAAACGTTCTAAAAATAACACGTGAAAGTGACATAACTTCATTAGGAAGAAATGCAGGTAAATATGGAAAAGAATGTGAACATTTTTCTTTTTGGTAAAAAAAAATTTAAATTCAAAACTTACCATACATTCATTGCAAAGTTCAGTGTTCAAGAATAGCAATTAGAAAGTTTGTTACATTTTTATTTATAATGTTATAGTTTTCTGTTCCTCTGGTGCTTGCAAAATTCCTGCTTGATTAAAAACCTTAACTTCTGTATACTTGGTCATTTTCAGCTTTGCAACTAATCACATTCCATAAACATCACCAATTACACACACTGCATTAGGTAACATTTCACTACATGAATCTTAGTCATGCTTTCTAATTTGGAAAAAAGTGATGCCATAAGAGCCCTATTATAAGTTAAACATAACTTTCTATAAGATAATATATGTCCAATTAAGAGTGCAAGTAAAATACATTAACCATAAAAATATACAGGGTTGGGAGAGGTTTGAAGTGATTAATGTTTTGCCCTGTTCCATAATGTTAGTCATATCAAATGACTGGTCATTAATTATGGTTTCTCCATTGGCCTTGAGCCCTTAAATGATAGCAAGCCCTACACTGGACTATGATGCTAATATTGAATCAAAGGGAGATGGAATCCCATTCCTAGCTCTGTTCCTCCCCCATAAGAATATACTCCCAAATTATGGTCACGGATAATAGGCTCTATATTAGATAATCGGTTAATAAGGACACAAGCAAGTGCAGATTCTGGAATCTGGAAGTATCAATAAAACAGCCAGAAATAGTCAGTGGGTCAAGCAGTTTCTTCAGAGGCAAAGGAATAGCCAACGTTTTATGTCAAGCCCCTGAAATAGGACTCAGAGTGTATAGGGTAGAGAGTCAGTATAAGGAGGTGAGAGGGGAGGGCAAGACAGAGGCTGGTACAAAATAAGTGGAACAGATGAGGTGAAGATAACAGGTAGATGGTCAGGTGGGGGAGGGTTAGGAAAGGTGAAGCAAGGAAAAATAAACTCAGGTTGATTAGGTCAAATTCAGGTAACCCATTCCCCTGTGTTCCCTTTCCTTTCCCACTAGTTCACCAGGATCCCTCCCCCTCCCGTAGTGTCCTAGATTCATTTTCCTTGGTGCCCTGGGCTCATCACCCTTCTTAGCTGATTGCATCTGCCCACCATCCCTCCCTTATCTGGTACCCATTATCATCTTCTATTTCTACCCTCACCTCTCCCTTTCTCTCCAAAACCTGGCTTAATCTACTCTTCATTTCCCCCATTCCTCCCTTATTTTGACTCACCTATCACCTAGCAAGTTCTATCCCACCTTTCTCTTTCATTTCCAGACATTAGCTATCTATATTCTCAATCCTGATGCAAGGTCACAACCTGAAACGATGACCATTCCTTTGCCTCCACAGATGCTGCTTGACACATTGAGTTCATCCTGTTTGCATTAGTTTAATAGGCTTTTCTTAGTAAACTGCTTAATTCCAGTTTGTTAGCAAGATCCAGCACATAGGGGTTTTTGGAGTTAATTTATTTCATACAACTAATAGCCTGAATATTTATATAATACACAAAGTAAAGCTTGAAGAGAACAAGCTTGATGTACATTGGATGGAGGTAACACAGTGAGTACTGCAGTATGAAGGAAAATGTCCTTCCACCCCTGACTACTGACTGAAAAAGTAGCAGCACCTTGAAGTAAAAACCAAGACAAAATAGCATTAGGCATGTCAAAAGTAGTACACCAGGAAAACTACAAGAAAGTTGGGGACAAAATGCCCCAACATGAAGATACAAGTGCAGAAATATCTTTGTCCCTCTAACACCAGTTAAATTCATCCCTTGGTTAAAAGAAATCTATATTCTTATGTTGGCTAATATTTTCATATTAAGTGTTGTGATCAATGCAAAATGCCTCAGAAAATTGTTCAAAGAATTTAAAACTGTGCCTTTGGTGAAGCTATGGAAAGTTGAAACTGCACTCCTCTCTTCCTACCTACGGTAGTTGTTCCAATGTTTTCCCATCCCACTCAATAAAGGAAGTACCCACCACATTTAAATAGTGAATAAATGGGGATTAGGACTGCTTAAATATAACACAAAAAATGTTGATATCACAACACAGCAAATGAATCAAGTTAAATCTTTAGATTCATTCTTTTTAAGGATAATAGTCTTCTTTTGTTAGAAATTTCTATTGGTTAAAGTATGACCAATACCATAAGAAAAGAACACTCATTTTGTATATCTCATTACAGGAAAACAGTTCTGGAATTTGGTGCTTCTGAAGAATTGGTGCTAACACATTTCCAATGTATTTCCAATTATGGAACACATTACTCTCGCTGTCAACATAATTACAAAGGGCCCTGTCATGATAATGAATATGTATGAGATGTACCGGAAGTCACGTGGTATGAGAGAGAGATAAGAACACAAGCAGGAGAACAAAGGAAACCGGAGAATAAAAAGACACTAAGAAGTTTACCTGATAAACTTGTGTTTAATGTTTTATTAACTTCACATTTCGGGCCACAAATGTGACAGGCTCCATCACCAAGAATATATAATATGGTTTATTCTCTTTCATTATGATCATTTAAGCATATTTTTTATAAACAGAAGGATCTTTCCTTTAGTTTTGATAGGCAAATGCTCAGACCAGTGTAAAGGGTGATCTCAACAATTCCAATTTGTGTCTGAACTGAACATTTTTAATTTTTAACCAATAAACTTGAAACAGTATGAGAGTAAACTGATGATCATTATGTCAACCTTCTACAAGAGCTCTATCAAAAGCATCCTAGCTGGCTGCATTACAGTGTGCTACAGTTGCTGCAGAGAAATGGATTGAAGGTCCATCCACAGGATCATAAAAGTGGCAGAGGGGAATCACTGGATTCTTCCTCCCCACCACACCCCCAACAACGTGATCTACCAGGATCGTTGTCTGAAGAAGGTGTGCAAAATCATTGAGGACCACTTCCATCTTCACACAGCATTTTTCAGCTGGTCCCATCAGGAAAGATTCCGCACCACCAGGCTGAGGAACAGTTTCATCCCATGGGAAGTGAAAATGCTGAACGATCAAAGGAACTGCTCACACAAACTATCTGAGACTCTCATATTCATGAAACAATATTTATTTCTTTATTTGTATATATGAATACATTTTGTCTGTATGTGTTAAGTTATGTCTGTTTGTGTGTCTGTGTGTTTTGCACCAAGGACCAGAGAACGCTGTTTCATGACGTTGTACTTGTGCAATCAGATGACAATAAACTTGACTTAACTTGCCTTGAATATTAATGAATGAGTCCAAGTCACTTGCAAAATCTTGAAAGATCATGCTGAATGGTCATTAAACTGACCATTAAGGTAACTTAAATTTATTCAGAGGATTCACTGAGTTTTAAAACCTTGTCTTGACTTCAATATTTCTTGAATTAATGTTATTATTTAATATAATTTTTGACAATAAATATTGGAAAAATACTTAGCACTGTCTTGGGATCCTTCATAGCCACTTAGGAGAATGAAAATGAAACTGCAGTAAAGCTTCTCTGAAACAAATCAAAGGAGAAAAAATCCCCACCAAAAATGTCAAAGTGATGCTTGGCAAGAAGATGTAATGTTTGATAAGAAATCAAAGAAATAAAATATAAGGAGATCCAGAGAAATACCCTTGAGATTAAATAAGAAGCATTATGCCAGATCTATCTAATGAGAGTGAGAATTACAAAACTGATACAATCACACTAGATATCAAAGATATCCATCAGACTGGTGTACTATTTAAAGCACAGAATGTTTTGGCAGTGAAGACTATTGAAATGCATAATTAAATCAGGCGATATTATTCATATCCATACACATTTGAACAGGACTCCAGGTTATTAAAGAATTTTCAAAATCATGTATAAGATTTTAGAATAGCTCATTACACACTCATGAATATTTGGAACACAGAAGAAATGGTTTGCAATTATAAAATACCTTTTATTTCCCCAGGGTGTCCCAAACTCTTGGATACTTCTTCATATCTATCCCTAGACCAAGACTTCACTAACCATAATCAGGATATCATTTCCGAGACCATCTCAGACCTCATTAGTTCAGATTATCTCCCCATCATTGCCTCCTACCTAATCATTCCCCAACTCTCTGCATTGGCTGCTTTTATCTCCTACCCAAAATTCACAAAAAAGAGAATTCCCCTGGCAGACCCATTCTTTCTGTCTACTCTTGCACTTAACTCCTCATGCCTCCTCACCATCTTGTACCTCCTCATCCAGTCCCTTTCCAACTACAACAGAAATTGCAGAAAGAGGAACACTTATCCCTACATCTCCTTCCTCTCTTCCATCCAGGGCCACAAATACACCTTCTGGATGAGGCACCTAATCAACTGCATTGGTAAGGCTAAATCCAGATTGGGTGACCACTTCGCTGAACACCTTTCTGCATCTAAATTTGAGTTTCCTGTAGCCAAACCATTTAAACTCCTCAAACCATTCCTACAATAATGTGTCTGTCCATGACCTCATCCATTGTCAGGTTGTGGCCAAATGCAAACTTGAGAAACAACACATTATATTCCTCCTGGACATTCTTCAACCTAATGGCATGAACACTGATTTTTCTAATTTTAGGTAACCATACCCCTATCTGGTTCCATTGTTTCCATCTCTTCTTTACCTACTCCTATAAAACATATATTTCCCCTTTCTCTTTCTTAGGAAAGAGGTGAGGAAACTTTTCTTTCCCCATCCTCTTCCTAATGGTTTCTCTCTCCACCTCTCACATCTTTTATCCCATCACCTTTGAGCCCCTCACCCAGCATCTTTCTCTCTGCCGGAGGATTGGCGCATTGCGCATGTGGTTCCGTTATTTAAAAAGGGTTCAAGGAGGAAGCCTGGCAACTATCGGCCTGTAAGTTTGACATCTGTGGTAGGTAAATTAATGGAGAAAATTCTTAGAGATAGTACTTATAAACATCTGGATAGACAGGGTCTGATCAGGAGCACTCAACATGATTTGTGGGAGGAAGGTCATGTTTGACCAATCTGATTGAATTTTTTGAAGAGGTGACTAGGAATGTGGATGAGGGTAGCGCAGTGGATGTTGTCTATATGGACTTCAGTAAGGCCTTCGATAAGGTACCACGTGGAAGGTTAGTTAGGAAGGTGCAGTCTTTAGGTATAAATTTTGAGATAGTCAAATGGATTGAACATTGGCTGAAAGGGAGAGGCCAGAGAGTGGTAGTGGATAATTGTCTGTCAGGTTGGAGGCCGGTGACCAGTGGTGTGCCTCAAGGATCTGTATTGGGCCCATTGTTGTTCGTTATATACATTAATGATCTAGATGATGGGGTGGTGAATTGGATTAGTAAATATGCAGACGATACTAAGATAGGTGGAATAGTGGATAATGAAGAAGGTTTTCAAGGATTGCAGAGGGATTTGGGCTGCTTAGAAAAGTGGGCTGAAAAATGGCAGATGGAATTTAATGCTGATAAGTGTGAGGTGCTTCATTTTGGAAAGAAGAATCAGAACAGGACATACGTGGTAAATGGGAGAGCATTGATGAATACAGAAGAGCAGAAAGATTTAGGAGTAACGGTACATCGTTCCCTGAAGGTAGAAACTCACGTGAATAGGGTGGTGAAGAAGGCTTTTAGTATGCTGGCCTTTATCAATCATTGCATGGAATAAGATGTTGGTGCGGCCTAATTTGGAGTTCTGTGTGCAGTTCTGGTCGCCTAATTATAGGAAGGATATAAACAGAGTGGAGAGAGTGCAGAGAAGGTTTACCAGAATGTTACCTGGGTTTAAGCATCTAGAGTATAGGGAGAGATTGGACAGATTAGGTCTTTATTCTTTGGAGCGTAGAAGGTTGAGAGGGGATTTGATAGAAGTATTTAAGATTATGAAAGGGATAGACAGAGTGGATATGGATAGACTATTTCCGTTAAGAGGAGGAAAGATTAAAACAAGAGGACATGAGTTAAGAATTAAGGGGCAGAGGTTTAGAGGTAACATGAGGGGGAACTTCTTTACTCAGAGAGTGGTAGCCGTGTGGAATGAGCTTCCGGGAGAAATAGTGGCGGCGGAGTCAATTGTATCATTTAAGAAAAGGTTGGACAGGTATATGGATGAGAAGAAGATGGAGGGTTATGGGCATTGTGCAGGGAGGTGGGACTAGAGAGGGGTGTTTGGTTCGGTGCGGACTAGAAGGGCCTAATGGCCTGTTTCCGTGCTGTAATTGTTATGTTATGTTTTATATATGTAATGCCACCCCTTCCCTCCATCAAGACTAAATATAGTTTTGATAGAGTTCAAACCCAAAATATTGACTGACCATTTCTACCCAGGGATGCTGTCTGACCTGCTGAGTTCCTCCAGCAATTTTTGTCTACTTCTTCTTCTTGGCCTGTTTGTTGTGATCGACCATGGGTATTTCGCCTTGCTCTAGGTGTTTTTTTTAATTTAATTTTTTATTTTTCACACCATAAACCACATTGACCAAGATACATACATTTTCCTTTTCAAATATATACAGTGTCATTTTCTCCCCCCCTCCTCCCATCCCACCCTCCCTACCTCCCCCACCATTCATTCAAAGCACAGAATCTAAGATACATTAAACCAGCCAAACAATGTTGTCATTCAATAAAAATAAACAAGAAATTCCACTGAGTCAATTATTTTCGTTTCCTTCTCCCTTCGTTATTTTAGGTGGTAGATGTCCCCGGTAGGTTTTCTCTATTGTGCTTCATGTATGGCTCCCATATTTGTTCAAATATTTCAATATTATTTCTTAAATTATATGTTATTTTTTCTAACGGAATACATTTATTCATTTCTATATACCATTGTTGTATTTTCAAGTTATCTTCTAATTTCCAAGTTGACATAATACATTTTTTTGCTACGGCTAGAGCTATCATAACAAATCTTTTTTGTGCACCATCCAAATCAAGTCCAAATTCTTTGTTTTTTTATGTTACTTAGGAGGAAGATCTCTGGGTTTTTTGGTATATTGTTTTCTGTAATTTTATTTAATATCTAGTTTAGATCTTCCTAAAAATTTTCTACTTTCTCACATGTACAGATTGCATGAATTGTTGTTCCCACTTCTTTTTTACAACGAAAACATCTGTCAGATACTGTTGGGTCCCATTTATTTAACTTTTGAGGTGTAATGTATAGCCTGTGTATCCAGTTATATTGTATCATACGTAATCTCGTGTTTATTGTATTTCTCATAGTTCCAGAGCATAACTTCTCCTATGTTTCCTTCTTTATCTTTATGTTTAAATCTTGTTCCCATTTTTGTTTAGTTTTACCATTTGTTTCCTCGTTCTCCTTTTCTTGCAGCTTAATATACATATTTGTTATAAATTTTTTGATTATCATTGTATCTGTAATCACATATTCAAAATTACTTCCCTCTGGTAACCTCAGACTGCTTCCCAATTTGTCCTTCAAGTAGGATCTCAGTTGGTAGTATGCCAACACTGCATCTTGAGTTATATTATATTTATCCTTCATTTGTTCAAAGGATAGTAATTTATTTCCTGAAAAACAATTTTCTATTCTTTTGATCCCTTTTTTCTCCCATTCTCTAAAGGAAAGGTTATCTATTGTAAAAGGGATTAACTGATTTTGCGTCAGTATTAGTTTTGGTAATTGGTAATTTGCTTTATTCCTTTCTACATGAATCTTCTTCCAAATATTGAGCAGATTATGTAATACTGGAGAACTCCTACGTTGTACCAATTTTTCATCTCATTTATATAATATGTTTGGGTATCTTCTCCCCTATTTTATCTAGTTCTAATCTAGTCCAGTCTGGCTTTTCCCTTGTTTGATAAAAATCTGATAGGTATCTTAATTGTGCGGCTCTATAATAATTTTTAAAGTTTGGCAGTTGTAAACCTCCTTGTTTATACCATTCTGTTAATTTATCTAGTGCTATCCTCAGTTTCCCCCCTTTCCATAAAAATTTCCTTATTATTTTCTTTAACTCCTTGAAGAATTTCTCTGTCAAGTGTATTGGCAATGCCTGAAATAGGTATTGTATCCTTGGGAAAATGTTCATTTTAATACAGTTTATCCTTCCTATTAGTGTTAGTGGTAAATCTTTCCAATGCTCTAAATCGTCCTGTAATTTTTTTCATTAGTGGATAATAATTGAGTTTATATAGATGGTCGAGGTTTTTATTTATTTGTATACCTAGGTATCTTAATGCTTGCATTTGCCATCTGAATGGTGATTCCTTCTTAAATTTTGAGAAATCCGCATTATTCATTGGCATTGCTTCACTTTTATTTGCGTTAATCTTGTAACCCGACACTTCTCCATATTCCTTCAATTTCTTATGTAATTCTTTTATTGATAATTCTGGTTCTGTTAAGTATACTATAACATCATCTGCAAATAAACTGATTTTATATTCCTTGTCTTTTATTTTTATCTCTTTTATTTTATTTTCTGTTCTTATCAATTCTGCTAGTGGTTCTATAGCTAACGCGAAAAATAAGGGTGATAGTGGGCACCCCTGCCTTGTTGATCTGCTTAAATTAAGTTGCTTTGATATATATCCATTTACTGTCACTTTCGCCAATGGCCCCTTATATAATGCTTTAATCCAATTAATATACTTCTCTGGTAAACTGAAATTTTGCAATACTTTGAATAAATAATTCCATTCTACTCTGTCAAAGGCCTTCTCTGCGTCTAAAGCAACTGCTACTGTTGGCGCTTTACTCCCTTCTACTGCATGAATTAAGTTAATAAATTTACAAATATTGTCTGTTGTTCGTCTTTTTTTAATAAATCCAGTTTGGTCTAGATTTACCATTTTAGGTACATAATCTGCTAATCTGTTTGCTAATAGTTTAGCTATTATCTTATAATCTGTGTTAAGTAATGATATTGGTCTATATGACGCTGGTGCGAGTGGATCTTTCCCTTGCTTTGGTATTACTGTAATTATTGCTGTTTTGCATGAATCTGGTAAACTTTGTGTTTTGTCAATCTGGTTGATTACTTCCAGGAGGGGAGGAATTAATAAATCTTTAAATGTTTTATAGAATTCTATTGGGAATCCATCCTCTCCTGGTGTTTTATTATTTGGTAGTTTTTTTTATTATCTCTTGTATTTCTACTATTTCAAATGGTTCTGTTAATTTATTTTGTTCCTCTATTTGTAATTTTGGTAGTTCAATTTTAGTTAAAAATTCATCTATTTTGTCTTCTTTCCCTTTGTTTTCAGTTTGGTATAATTGTTCATAGAATTCTCTGAAGTTTTCATTAATCTCCGTTGGATTATATGTGATTTGTTTGTCTTTTTTCCTTGATGCCAATACCATTCTCTTAGCTTGTTCTGTCTTAAGCTGCCATGCTAGAATTTTGTGCGTTTTTTCCCCAGTTCATAATATTTCTGTTTTGTCTTCATTATGTTCTTCTCCACCTTATATGTTTGTAGTGTTTCATATTTTATTTTTTTATCTGCCAATTCTCTTCTTTTAGTTGTGTCTTCCTTCATTGCTAATTTTTTTTCTATATTTACTATTTCCCTTTCCAACTGCTCTGTTTCCTGATTGTAGTCCTTCTTCATCTTGGTTACATAACTTATTATTTGCCCTCTGATGAATGCTTTCATTGCGTCCCATAGTATAAACTTATCTTTCACTGATTCCGTATTTATTTCAAAGTACATTTTAATTTGTCTTTCAATGAATTCTCTAAAATCCTGCCTTTTAAGTAGCATGGAGTTTAATCTCCATCTATACATTCTTGGAGGGATGTCCTCTAACTCTATTGTCAATATCAAGGGTGAATGGTCCGATAATATTCTAGCTTTATATTCTGTTTTTCTTACTCTATCTTGCATACGAGCTGATAACAAAAATAGGTCTCTTCTTGAGTATGTTTTATGTCTACCCGAGTAATATGAATATTCCTTTTCATTTGGGTGTTGTTTCTTCCATATATCCAAAAGTTGCATTTCTTCCATCGATTTAATTATAAATTTGGTTACTTTGTTCTTTCTGTTAAATTTTTTCCAAGTTTTATCCATATTTGAATCCAAATTAAGGTTGAAATCCCCTCCTATTAATATGTTCCCTTGCTTGTCTGCTATCTTCAAAAAAATATCTTGCATAAACTTTTGATTTTCGTTAGGTGAATATACATTGAGTAGATTCCAAAACTCCGAATATATCTGATATTTTATCATTACATATCTCCCTGCTGGATCTATTATTTCCTCTTCTATTTTAATTGGTACATTTTTACTGATTAATATAGCTACTCCTCTAGCTTTTGAATTATATGACGCTGCTGTTACATGTCCTACCCAATCTCTCTTTAATTTCTTATGCTCCATTTCAGTTAAATGTGTTTCTTGCATGAATGCTATATCAATTTTTTCTTTTTTCAGTAAATTTAGCAGTTTCTTCCTTTTGATTTGGTTATGTATTCCGTTAATATTTAAAGTCATATAGTTCAATGTAGCTATTTCATACTTTGTTTATCTTCCCTTTCCGTTTCCACATCATCACCTTTCTTTCTTATCTATTTCTGCTTTCTTGTTTTGAACACTTTATAAGACAACATTTCTAAAACATCAAACATTTCCCTTATTCTCCTATCTAAAACTTCTTTAACCCCATTCTCCCCTCCCCCTCCTGAGTTGCCCTTTATCCCTTGTCGGGCAACCACATCTCCCCTCTCCATTTGGATTTGCGAATTCACTCGCAAGCGTCAACTGATTTTGCAGTGACCGTAACTCCTCCCCACCCAGCCCCCCCCGGAAAAGACTTCAATTTTCACATATAACAAAGGTCACTTTTTTAATTTCCTCCTTATTTCCTCTGTTCCCTTTCATTCCCTTATTAATTCTTATCTATACTCTATATATTTTCCTCTAAATACGGATACACTCATGTACACACATATATACATACACATCTATATATATATCTATATCTATATATATATAGATATAGATATATATATATATACATCTATATATATAGATAGATATATACATACACATCTATATCTATATATATATACATATATATATATACACACATCTATATATATATATCTATATCTATATATATATATATACACCCATATACACACATACATATAGTTCGTGGTCATTTTTACTTTCATTACATGTCTTCATCTCTCTGCTTGCTTTGTAGTTGTTCTGCAAATTTTTGTGCTTCCTCCGGATCTGAGAATAGTCTGTTTTGTTGCCCTGGAATAACTATTTTAAGTACCGCTGGGTACTTTAACATAAATTTATATCCTTTTTTCCATAGGATCATTTTTGCTGTATTGAACTCCTTCCTCTTCTTCAGGAGTTTAAAACTTATGTCTGGATAGAAAAAAATTTTTTGACCTTTGTATTCCAGTTACTTTTTGTCTTCTCTTATTTTCTTCATTGCTTTCTCCAATATATTTTCTCTTGTTGTATATCTTAAGAATTTTACTAAAATGGATCTTGGTTTTTGCTGCGGTTGTGGTTTCGGGGCTAGTGTTCTATGTGCCCTCTCTATTTCCATTTCTTCCTGTAATTCTGGTCTTCCTAGGACCCTGGGGATCCAATCTTTTATAAATTCTCTCATAATCTTGCCTTCTTCATCTTCCTTAAGGCCCACTATCTTCATATTATTTCTTCTATTATAGTTTTCCATTATATCTATCTTCTGAGCTAACAGCTCATGAGCCTCTAACTTTTTTATTAGATTCTTCTAATTTCTCTTTTAAGTCCTCTACTTCCATTTCTACGATTATTTCTCATTCTTCCACATTATCCACTCTTTTTCCTATCTCTGATATGACCATTTCTATTTTATTCATTTTTTCCTCTGCACTCTTAATTCTTCTTTTTATCTCATTAAATTCTTGTAATTGCCATTCTTTCACTGATTCCATATATTCTTTAAAAAAAAATATCCATTGTCCTGCCTTTCCCTTCTTCTTCCATTTCTCTATGTTCTTCTTCTTCTTCTTCCTCTGGTTTGGTCATCTGTTGTTTCCTTGTTTTCTTTTTGCTCTCTTCTTTCTTGTTCTCGTTGTTTTCTATGTTCTCTTCCTGTTGTTGTGTTGCAGCTGTCACTCTCAGCTGTGGAGATCGACTCCTCAGCTGTTCCCCCCTCCCGTCAGTGTGTTTTTTTTCATGCGCATCGCGCATGCGTGACTCCTCGTGCATGTGCGGTTGCGCACTTTTACTCGGCTCTGCGAGCCATTTTTGTAGTCCCGAGCTCGGGACTTCCACCGACCTTAGGGAGCGGGCTTCTCTCTCCGTGGCGGGCCTCCTCGGACAGGTAAGGCCTTCACCTTCTTCTTCCGACATTCTTTCTTCTTCTCTTCTTCCCATTGCTTTCGACTTTTCTCTCTTCGCTGCCATTTTCTTCTCACCTTTACTTTTACTTTGTTTTAATTTTTATTCTTGTACCTTTGTGTTTTGTGTGTTTTTTTTCAACTTTTCCGGAGAGGGTTGGAAATCCCTGACCGGCCACTACTCCATCACGTGACTCCTCTTGCTCTAGGTGTTGAGGTCATCTGATGTATCCTCCCGGCACTCTGTGTTGATTTTTAAGACTTTCATGTTGTGCTTGCAGAGGTCCTTGAAGTAAAGCTGGGGTCTACCAACGCCCATCTTGCCTATTGCTAGTTCTCCTTAGAGGATGTCCTTTGTCAGTCTACCATCTTTCATGTGATACATGAAGGATGGTCGCATGAACAATGTGATAATGATCAGATAATACATTTAAACTGACTGAATGATAAATATTGACTTGAAAACTTGGGATATCTGTTCATCTTTACTTCAAAGTGATTTAAACATGACAAGTTTTAAGTTGTAGTCAATAGACACATCTCTAACAATTTAGGACTCCATGGTATATCATTCAGTTTAAGTTTGCAGAGTGGAGATGCTTCCCATAACCAGTGGCATCTAAACAACTGAGCCAAAGTTAACATCCTGGGACCTAATTAGAAGTAAACACTTTGAAACATGGAAAATAGCTCAAAATAATAATGTACAGTTTGCAGATTTATGAAAGGAGATGTACATTTGTGGCTCACAAAAGATTTATTGGAGGAACAGAAAAAATTTAAAAAGTCTTTCTTTCTCTCTGAGAGGGTAATTAGAGTAAATCATGCCTTATTGGCTTGGCTGTCAATTACAATGCCTGATTTGCATTTCCATTAATTTTAATTATTTTAAATGTATGTGACTCAAATGACACCAGTTTGAAAATTGTGGATGAATTAAGTTTACTTCAAGCCAAGATGTGTTACTGTAAATGAACATAAGATGAGAAATAAAATCAGGACCAGGCCTCCTCAAGCCTGGTCTGCTACTCTGTAAAAAATCATAGTTGATTTGATCTTTTCCTTACTCCACTATCACTAAGTTACCTTCTTCTGCTTCTCAATATGAAATTCATAAGGCAAGGCACCACTGACTGCTAAACAATGGTCCTTTGTTTATGTGCCATAGGTTCAATCCGGGCAGCTTATTTGATGTAAATGAGATTGCTTGATGTTCCGTCCACAGAAGAAACAGTATCTGTGGAGAGAGAGACAAATAGGTCAATGAGTTTTCATTAGAGAATACAATCAGGGATTAGTTTTCAAATCATAATGTGCAGTCGTATAAACAAAGAGCACATTCCTTTAGATCAGGGCACAACTGAGCCATATGATATGTATGCTCTGTAAACTGATCACCATTTTCATACAACAATGATTTGTTCGTCAATATGTATATGTCTATACACTTCAGAGAGATAAAATAAGATGGGCCTGAAACCGACTTATGCAAATCCACAGAAGCAAATTGGCAAAAAACAATATTCTTGGTGTATTGTATTCCAATTATTTATCCCATACAATTGTAGCGTTGCTTGCCATCTTTATAAACTGCAAAACCTTGCAATAAAGGTCAATTGGCCATTTGCCTTCCTCACCACATTCTGCAGCTGCTTGCTCATTTTTTCATCATCATGTGCAAGTCAAGTCAGGTGATGTCAAGTTTATTATTATCTGATTGCATAAATACAACCTGGCAAAACAGCATTCTCTGGTCCTTGGTGCAAAACATGAAGACATACACAGCCTGACATAACATACATACAGACAGCAACACATATGCAGGACAGGTATTCATACATACAAATAAATAAATCAATGTTGTTTCATGAATTTGAGTGTCTCTGATGGTTATTGTGAACAGGTCCTTTGGTCAATTACCATTCCCACTGACTGTGGGACGAAACTGTTCCTCAGCCTGGTGGTGATGGCTCTGATACACCTATATCTCTTTCCCAATGGGAGAGGCTGAAACATCCTGCGTGTGGGGTAGAAGGGGCCCTCAACAATTTTGTGCACCCTCTTCAGACGACGATTCTGGTAGATCACATCGATGGGGGATGGGGTCCTGAGTATTGATCTCTGATCCATTTTTCTGCAGCAATCATACTACACTGTGATGCAACTGCTACGCTATGCTCCTCTGCACTTCATTTATTTGTAATTTCTCTCCATTAACATCATTTTTCAAAATGTAATGAATCCTTTTTCAAAAGTACAAGGTGACATAGCAGCATAGCAATTTGCACAATGCCATAACCGTGCCAGCGACCCAGGTTTAGATTCAAGGGTAAAACACAGGATTTTGTTGACACCGAGTGTCTGTAAGGAGTTTGTATATTCTCCTCATGACCTCCATGGCTTTTCTCTGGCTATTCTGGTTTCTTCCCACCCTCCAAAATGTATGGGTTTGGTAGGTTAATTGGGTGCAATTGGGCGGCATGAGTTTCATGGGCTGGAAGAGACTTCAAACATGGTGCATTAAAAATTAAAAATAAAGCACCATTTACTCTGACTATCTTTTGTATGATAACCAGTCTGTTGGGCACTACCGGTTGCCCCAATAATCACAAGGACAAAGTCTGAGGGGAACGATAGGTTTTATTGTACATAAGACTTGAGCTGGCCCGGATCCAAGCTAGGGAAGTGCAGGGAAGGGAGAGGTGGCCCGACCTTTATGGCCTAGGTCCCAGGGGAGGAGTCCATGTGAGACTGTCATCAGGGGGTGGGCCAGCCTGAGCCTTTACCATCCAATCAGTACATACAATCCATACCATTACAAGTCATTGGTCTCTGCAGAGACCAATACTACAAACTCTATTCTTGTGTACCAGCTTTTTATGTGGCACCTTGTCAAATGTTTTTTGTAAATATAAATACACTACATCTGCAAGTTCCCCTCTATTAATAGACTGTCAGGCAGGCTGGTGGTTTTAGAATTATTGTGTATTCCTGGCAGTCTTCTTGGATAAGCTGGAATAAAGAAAATTACTTCTGTGCTTTCTGTGGCAAGACTGCAGTTATTGCTCTGGTGTGCTGCTTTCTGAGTCATCTCACTGAATGTGTGTCCATGTAAGATGTAACTCCAAAGCAGGGCCTCAGAGACTATTCAGAGAAATGTTAGCTATGCAAAGGTTTTTAGCTGATGCCTTCCTGGCTAAGAAAAAGTGAAATGCCATATTGCCCTCCTCTAAATTTGATTTCTCAGGGCTCCATGCCATCTCTCCCCCCCATCCTAAAAGGAGGTGGGCTGCCAACAAGTACCATGGGTGATACTAACCACTTGTTAATTTTTATGATATGAAGAACTAGGACCAATTTGACACCCACAATCAGGCATCCAAATAATCATTCTGCCCATTCCCTATACATTTCTAATACAATATATGCTTCTCCCCTTGGAATTTGGAGCATAGATTCCTATTGTTTTTGGAGAGATAAAGTGCTAGGATCCTCCTGACCACTAGAGGAGTCAGACACTAGTTTGCTGCAGCTTTGGTTGGATTCAAGATGGATGCCTCTTCACAGACATGATTATAGCTAATAAAGTATAGTTGATCTAAAAGAACCGAAGTTTCTTTAATACAATAAAAAGAAACATCACATGGTACCAGGAGTGGAAGAAACCCCAAGAGTGTGTAGGATGAGAATCGCAGTTATCAGCACAGATATGGAGAGTGTAAAGGCTTGTGACGCTGTAAATTGCTTCGAGCGGCTTGTCGTGGGGTATATTAAGCTCCTGCTTCCCTGTCTCTGGACCCCCTGCAGTTCACATAAAGATCCAACCACTCTACAGTCAATGTCATCAGCAATGCCCTCCATCTAGCCCTCATCCAGCTGGAAAATAAGGACTTGTATGTTCAAATGCTGTTTATTGACTTCGGTTTGACATTCAATACACTCATACCTCAATACCTGATAAGGAGGTTGAGCCTGCTGGGTCTAAACACCTCCCTCTGCAATTGGATTCTTAAATTCCTATTGGGGAGACTTCAAGCAGTCTGGATTGGAAACAGCACTTCCAAGACCATCTCACTGAGCACAGGGGCCCCCTAGGGCTGCCTGCTTAGTCCACTGCTGTTCACTCTGCTGACTCATGACTGTGCAGCAAAACACAGCTCAAACCACATCATCAAATTCACTGATGACATGACCTTGGTGGGCCTTATTAGTAAGATCGAGGAGTCAGCATACAGAGATGAGGTGCAGTTGCTAACAGACTGCTGCAGAGCGAACAACCTATATCAGAATGTTAATAAAACAAAAGAGATGACTGTCGACTTCAGGAGAGCTCTGGAAAATCATTCTCCGCTGACCATTGACAGCTCTATCATTGAGGTCGTCAAGAGCATCAAGTTCCTTGGAGTGCATTTGGTGGAGAATCTCACCTGGCCCCTTAACACCAGTTCAATAGCCAAGAAAGCCCAGCAGCCCCTTTACTTCCTGCCAATGCTGAGGAAAGCTCATCTCCCACCTTCCATCTTCACTACATTCTACAGAGGATGTATTGAGAGCATTCTGTGCAATTGTATCACTGCCTGGTTTGGAAGCTGTACCACCTCAGACTGTAAAACACTGCAAAGGATAGAGAAGTCAACAGAAAAGATCATTGGAGGTTCTCTTCCTACCATGATGGCCATCTACAACACACAATCCACATGGAAAGCAATAAATATTTTGAAAGACTTTGCACACCCCTCATAAACTTTTCTCTCTTCTGCCATCTGGTAGGAAGTACCATAGCACTCTGGCCCTTACATCCAGATGGGACAACAGTTTTTTTTACCCCAAGCCATCAGACTCCTGAATTCACAGAACATATGTGGATAGTGTACCGTGAACTTTTATTGTATATGTCTGAATATTTTAACTTCTATTTTAACTTATATTTATGTAAATCTGCTCCATGGTCCTGGAGAAATGCTATCTCGTCTTTACCGTGCAATGCATGGTATGAACACCCAATAAAGATGACTTGACTTGACTTGGAAATGTTGACCATGAGTGGAGGTTATTTAAACAAAGAACCTGCAAACTACTGGACGATAGCAAACCTGATGCACGGAAGATTGAACTGCTACTTACCGTGGCAGGACCTCAAGCATTTTCAATACATTAGTTTTTGCTGAGGCAGAAGACCAGGGCAAGTTTGACAATGTTATCAAGATGTTTGATGATCACTGTTCATCAAAGAAAAATTAAATCTTCAAGAGGTACAGGTTTCACTTGCGCACGCAGCTGCAGGGAGAGAGCTTTGATATTTTTTCGATGGTCTTGAAATTAAAAAAACAAGAAGATGCAATTTTGGATCGCTGCAAAATTCAACAATCCATGATCAAATTGTGTTCGGGAATATTGATAAGCAAGTGAAAGAGAGGTTCCTGAAAAAGACAGAGCTTACCTTAGCTGGAGCCATGAAGATATGCCACATCAGTGATTTAGCTCTGCAGCCCATGAAAAAGTTTGGTGATAGAGGAAAAGCCAGTGAAAATAAAGGCATAGCCGTAGCCACAGTGTCAGGACACACACAAACAAAAAAATGAGATATACAAACAACAAAAAGATGGAGAGACACTCAATTGCAAATGATGTGGTCCTCAACATACACCAAAACTTGCACCCATGGAAAAGTCTGTAATAAGTTCAAAGGGCAGAATCACTATGCAAAGCAATGTTGTTCCAAAGGGAAACAAAACAGAAGTGAAAGTGTGCACACTGTACACACTATAGAAGAAACTACTCTCAGTTATACACTTTTCATTGGCATGGTGGTGCAGGAAGATTATAAACCAAGAGTTACTAAACAGCCAAGCATGAATAGAGTCGAGCAGGACAAGTGGACTGTGTCATTGCATACAAAGGGAACAAATATTCTTTTCAAGGTGGACACAGCGGCAAAAGTTAATTTGATCTGTGACCATGACACCAGGGCAATGAAAATAAAGCCATACATCCATGCAAATCTTGTACAGCTCAAAGTCTACAATGGACAGAACATCCACACAAAAGGTGCATGTAAACTCAAGGTGAAATTTAAAGAGCACCACCTCAAATTCACAGTAGTCCCAGATGGACATGAATTACTGCTGGGTGACAAAGCATGTAAAGACTTAAACCTAATCAAGAGGTCTATTGTGTTAGTTGATGCGTTATCCAAGGCATAATAAGCACCATAATAAAGGTGGCATGCTTAATGTAGCAATTAGCGAAACACTGCTACAGCACCGCCGATTGGAACTGGGGTTTGAGACCTGCACTGTCTGTAAGGAGTTTATACATTGTCAAGACTGCATAATTATGTGGGCCTTGAGTAGGGCCAGATGCTACTGGTGACGCATCAATAGCGACTCTCGGGAAATGTAACATGCATGTTGGAACAGGGAGCAGGAACAGTGTAGTGGTTACGCACATGTGTAGGGTTAGAAGGAGGAGAGAAAGGAATGTTGTGGTCCTCAGCGAGTATGCAGCGAATCTGAAAAGTGGGGGTGTGGCGTGAGAGGCTGCTGGGAAGAAGAAGGTTGGTGTAGAGCTAAATAAAAATGTCAGCACAGGTTTTTGGCTGAAGACTATTGAACATGTCCTTTTTATTGTTTATGCTGCACCTACAACTGGTAATCCCATTAGTTCGTTGCACCTTCTGGGTAAGAATGGAAATGCCTTAGGATAAAAGCATTACAGGGGAAGTTGGGGAAGTCAAGCTTGAAGTCCCCACCCTTTATACAGATAACGCACAGGCATGGCTTTCAATCCTCGAGGCACGTTTCCAATCACTAAATGTAACAAATCAGAAAACGAAGCTCGGTTTACTCGCAGTGCACCTCCTGGGGCAGATTGTTTGTGAGGTGGAAGACGTGCTCTTTAACCCAGATGAAAACATTCCATGCAATATCCTTAAAGCAGCTGTATTGGAGTGAATGCAGCCATCCCAAGAATCGCGCATCACAGGGCCTGTTACCGTGCAGTATGTATGCTTGTATGTCTGTACGTATCTATTAATGTAATATTACATGAAATTGTTTTTAGCCTGGTATAAAGCAAAGATTCTCCATTAGCTTTAGCATTGCCCGGCACCTCTTACAGTCAGAGAAACAGAATCAAAAGAGAGACCCCCAGAATCACCAAGTGTCTGTGGATTCACCTCCAGTGCTCCTGCAGCCTCCACAGCTGCACAAGATTCTAGTTCAGTTCAAACCTGAGCCTAGATCCAAATCTCCAATATGATGAAGAAGCCTTCAGTGCCCAGGACCCTCCAGGAACTCTCCTTGCTATCAGCACCCTCTTGAATCCAAGTTCCAATATCTGGTTCTCATAAAACAGTCTCCAGCAGCCTGCATCCGATGTGAGTTCAGTCGCCAACAGCCTGTGTGGGTTTCTCACCCCCATCACCTGTGTGTCCTTCAGCTCAGAGCCCCTCACAGGTCCAACTGCGGTCACTATCCTTAGTATCAACACCTCTGCTTCTCCTTATTAACAGGGGGTGTTACTCCCCATTTCTGGTGTTCTGTGCCTAGTTTGCTGCTCCCTCAGAGACTGCAACCCCTCAAGGTTGCTGCTGAGCACAGGTGGTACCATCTTGCGCCCAGACCCCATGGTCGCAGGGTTTTAAAGAAAGGTTTTGGCACATTGACCTTCAAAAATCAAAATATTTAGAACAAGAGTTAAGATGTTCTGCTAAAGTTGTATAAAATGTAGGTGAGGCCAAATTTGGAGTACTGTATACTGTTTTGGTTACCTACCTACTGAAACAATATCAATAAGACTGAAAGAGTAAAGGAAATATTTACAAGCATGTTGCCAGGACCTGTAGAACTGAATTATAGGGAAAGGATTAGGACTTTATTCCCTGTAGCATCAGAGAATGAAAGAAGATTTGACAAAGATACAAAATTATGAGGGGTATAAATGGAGTAAATGTAAGAAGCTTCTTTCCAGAGATTGGCTGAGACAAGAACCAGAGCTCTTTGGTTAAAGCTGAAAGATGAAATGTTTAAGGGGAACATTAAGAGGAACCTCTTCACTCAGAGGGTGGTGAGAGTGTGGAATTAGCTGCCAGCAGAGGTGGGGGGGGGTTTGATTTTTACAGCAGATTCAATATGTATGTGGTTGGGAGGAGTGAGGGGTATGGAGGACTATAATCAAGGTACAAATCAATAGGATTAGGTGGAATAAATACTTTGGCACAGATTAGATGGTCTATAGAAGGGTCTGTTTCTCTGCTGTAGTGATCCATGCTTCCTATGGTTCTTGGATTACACAATTGCTATTTAATTAATTTGATCTCGCACAATTGCAAAATATCCCCCCAAGGGATCGGCAATAACATAACTTTGATTTTTTTTAAAATTAAGTGTGATTAGGCCTCATTGAGACAAAAAATATATAATAGCTGAGCTTTCCTGTCATCAGCAATGATGTTTAACCTAATGCTTTTTATAATAAATCTGTAATTAAAACAACACTTCTGCATCATATTTCTGTCATGTTCATTTATTCTTAGCTTTATACTGAAATGCAGGTCAAGCAGATATTTTCTATTTGGCAGGACTCAACAGGCTCCTATATCAAGGGATTGATGCTAGCTGCAAAAACTGTTGTCAAGCATCTTGCTATGAATTTCAGGATAGATCAATACACCAGCATAATTACATCCCATTTTGGGCATAAAATGGGTGCAATGTGATTAAATTTTGCCATGGTCTTTCTTTTTTACTCCAAATGTGTTTCCTGCATTAACCCCAATATTTTTCTCCCATTCTTCAGACAAGTTTTGGGGCCTTCACCTATATGAATTAGGTTTATATTGTATTTTGATGAAATTCTCCGTTAAATGTATTCATGCAGAGCAGAAAAACTGTTTCAAAACCCTTAAACAGCTCTTTCTCTTGTCAACAAAGGGTGAAAAGGTAAAACCTTTCTCTGTAACCAGAGGGTCAGGAATGGTTGACCTGCACATCATGATTGCTATTCTTTCTCTAAGCTCTTGTGACCAGTAAGGTCATTTGACCTATCAATAAGTTACTTTATGAGACAGGTTTCAGACATCTTCACAATTGCTTTCTGTCCAAAAGCCTCCTTCTAGCCTCATCTACATGGGTGAGACTAAAGGAAGGTTGGGCAATTGTTACACCAGGCATCTGAGCTCCATTTGTAGGTTCATGCTGGAATTCCCTGTTGCCAGCTACTTTAATTCTCTTCACCATGCCCACATGGATGCAATTGGCCTCAGCCTCATCCATTGCTAGGATGAGGCTAAATGTACACTTGAGGAACAACAGATAATTTTTCTCTTGGTTGATCTTAAACCCAATAGCATAAACATTGAATTTTCAATTCCCACCCCACCCATGTCTGATTCCACAGTTTCTATATCTCCTTTACCTACTCCCATTCTAATTTTTCTCTCTTAAGTTCAGTTGGCCATATGAAATTTTAAAAGGGGTGATAATTCTTGTACACTGAATAATATTACAGATGTAAAATAATGAAAAACAAAAGGAAAAAGTACCAAATAGTTTCCATGATCCTATGTTGTTTAATTTGGCGCAAAGTCCTTGAAATATTTATGTCAATAATTGTCCTCAGTCTGATATTACATATTGTGGTTCGTCCAGGGCCTATTTCCAAATTGTGAGTTCTCTCAGGGTAGTGAAAATTATGCATCCTCTGACATCTCTGCATCTCCTTCATTCATCCAAGTCTCCTCAGGGACCTGAATGAGATGGTGCCTATTGCTCCAGTTAGAACCACCTCTGATGACCTCAGAATAACCTCTTATGGCATTGGTGTGAGCCCACACTGCCTTTTGCCACTTTCACCATCGGTCTGATGAGGGCTTCATCTTCATCATGTCTCCATCTCATGGTGGTAGAAGGTCCTTTCAGTGTGCCTGCCTTCTTTTGACTGTCTTCAGTTGCCTTCCTTCACCTTTTTTGCACATATAAGTAGCCTTTCTATAAGACTATAAGACACAGGAGCACAAATAAGCTATTCAGCCCATTGAGTTGGTGCTGTAATTCAATCATGGCTGATACATCTTCCCACTCAGCCCCATTTCCCAGTTTACTCCCCAGAATTTTTGATGCCCAGGCTAATAAAAAAATCTATTAATCTCTCCCTTAAATACACTTAACAACAGGACTTCCACAACTGCCAGTGGCAACAAATTCTACAGATTCACTGTTTCCAGGCTAAAGGAATCCCTCTGCATCTTTGTTTTAAGTGGACACCTTTCAAATCTTTATGTCCTCTTCTCCAAGACTGTCCCACCATGGGAAGCAAGATTTATTCTGTCAATGCCTTTCAACATTTGAGATGTTTCAATGAGATTCCCCCCCTCCCCCAAATTCTCCTGCATTTCAGTGAGGCCAAGAGTCATCAAACTTTCCTATATGATAACTCTTTCATTCCCAGAATAATACTTATGAATCCCTTCAGAACCCTCCCTAGTGTCAACATATACTTTCTTAAATGAGGAGCCCAAAACTGCTCACAATACTCTGTGAAATCTCACCATCACATCCCTGATCTAATATTCTATTCCTCTTGAAATTAATACCAGCATTGCATTTGCCTTCTTCACTGCCAACTCAGTCTGCAAGTTTACCTTCAGGGAATCCTGCATGAGTACTCCCAGGCCCCTTTGCATCTGGGTATTTTCAATGCTCCCCCCATTGAGAAAATAGTCTGTTCGTTTATTTTCTCCAACCAAAGTGCATGACCAGACATGTTTTGACATTGCATATCATTTTCCACTTCTCTGCCCATTCTCTTAACCTGCCTATCCAGCTGCAGCCTCCTTGGTTCATTAACACTACTTGTCCCTCCACCTACCTTTGTATCATCCACAAACTTGACCACAAAGCCATTCATTCTATAATCTGTCATTGCTGCACAATGTAAAAAGCGGTCCCAACACTGATCCCTGTGGAACACCTCTAGCAACCAGCAGCCAACCCTTTCCTTATATTCCAACTCTCTACTTCCTGCCAATCAGCCAATGCTTTACCCACGCAAGCACATTTCCAGTTATACCATGGGCTCTTATCTTGTTAAGTAGCCTCATGTGCAGCACCTTGTCGAGTGCCTTCGTAGGCCAAAATGGCCTGTTACCATGCTCTACGCTTAAATTTAAAAAAATAAAGTGACAAGCAGGATGGGTAAGGGAGATGCAGTGCATGTTGTGTATTTGGACTTTGGTTTCTTGTTAAATCTCAAACTGAACTCAATCATATTGTGATTACTGCCCCCTAATGATTACTTTTACTCTTCAGCTCTCTAATCACCTCTGGTGTATTGCACAACACCCAATCCGGTACAGCCGATCCCCTCATGAGCTCATCAACAAGCTGCTCTAAAAAGCCATCTCGTAGGCATTCTAATTGTCTACTGTCTTGGTGGAGGCAGCTCATCAACCGATGGTGACAGAAGGCCATGATTTTCAAATAAAATTGCTAACTGTTCTCTGCATTTCCATTTCTCTGTGAAAAGGGAGATCATGTTGCCTGCTGATCAGAACCATATGACAGCACACTGATTAAATTAAAAAAACATCAGCAAGTGTTCTAAATCATCGATCCAGGGCCTCACATTTAACACCCAACCCCTGTAGCAGTGGAGAAATCTTATGTACACAAATAATTAAATTTAAGATATAATAAAAACATTACTTTCAGTAAAGATAACCATAAAACTACTGGATAGTTTTAAAAACACATCCAGTTCATTAATATTCTTTAGTGAAGCAAATTTGCCACCCTTGCCCAATCTGATCTCTACAATTTTAAACCCACCAAGATGTTGGTCCTTAAATTAATCATCAGTTTAGAGCAGGGGTGGCCAAAGGGTAGCTTGAAAGCCACATCTGGCTCTTTGACATATAATGTATGGATCACAGAAATATGTTGGATGAAACAGGAATTGTATAAGCAGCACATTATACATCAAAGAGCTGTATGTGACCGCGGACTCTCATCTAGTCCCTGGCCGCTCACCTACCGGAGCCCCCAGCACCTCAACTGGAAATTCTCATCTAGGCCCTGCCATCTCCCCATCCAAGCACCTGAAACCCAGGCCGCCATTCCTTCTGAGCTCCCGATGCCCTGACTGCGGACTCTCACCTAGGCCCCAGCCGCCCACCCATCCAAGCTTCCAACACTCCAACCATGAACTTGCTGCTGGGTTCCAGCAGCCCGCCCAATGGAAATCCCAAAGCCCCAACCACAGATTCTTGCCTAGCTGCCCACTCGTCCATCCAAGCTCCCACTGCCCCCAACGCGGACTTACCACCTGGTCCCGGCCACCCGCCCACCTAACTGAGCTCCCGATGCCTTGAACAACTCAAGTACATATAACGGTCAAAAGTAGTAGGTGTGCAATAGTCGACCACCTAAATTTTACCCTAAAAATTGGTCCACAAAATTCGACTATTTATATGTGCACAGTATACAAGGTATGTGCACTTTTAATTCTTGAAACTAATACAAAATAGCAGTTTAAAAACTACATACATGAATAAATATTATTCTGTACATGTATTTCTTAATATTTATATACAATTTTTTTGAATATTTTATTTAAACATTTTAGACCATACATATAGTCAAATACAAAATTAATACATAATACAAAATACATAAGTAGACAAATTTATGCTTCATGATGGTTGTCACCCAAACCCTCCAACACCCACCCACCCAAAAGACCCCAAAAAGGTATGTGAGAAGAGAAAAAGAAAGAAGAAAGAAAGAAAACTAGAGTGGAAAAATAAGAAAGGTTGCTGGATTTCAATTCATTATTTAACTAGTCTTCTTCTTTGGAGAAGGTTAACATGAACTCGAGTACTGGAAGAAACTCAACTGAAGATTTACACCTGAGATCTGTAAATATGGTCTCTATATTTGCAGAAATATATCATTCTTATTTCTTAAGTTATAAGTAATTTTCTTAATTACTAAATGCTATGCATTTCTACATTCCAGTATGCCATACCGAGATGAGAGTCAGACTTCCAAGTAACTGCAATATACTTTCTGGCCACTGCCAATGCAATTTTAACATATTCAACTTGATATTTAGCTAATTTCAATTTTGATCTTATCCTCATTATATTTCCCAGTAAAAACAATTCTGGGTTTTGTGGAAATGAAATTCATATAATTTTTTCTAAAAAAATGTATATATCCACCCAAAAAGGTCTCACTTTGGAACATGACCAAGTCGAGAGTAAGAAATTTCCTATCTCCTCACCACATCTAAAACATTTATCCGATAAGTCTGACTTTAACTTATTTAATTTCTGTGGTGTGAGATATAACTGATTCAAAATATTGCATTGAAGATCACACTGATTATACCTTACATTTATTGCATTTGTCATACTGTCCTAACACAAATCCGGCCAGTTTTGCTCATCAGTACTTACATGCAAGTCTGATTCCCATCTCTGTCTATATTTATAAACCCCATTTAGGGGCCCATTTGAAGTAAGAAATACATTGCCAAATTGAATTTATTTGTGTTTTCCTTTAGAATCAGAGTCTCCACATCACTACACTTTGATAAAAACATTATTGGCCCCAATTTTTCCCCATGTATGCTCTTAATTGAAAATATCAGAAGATTGTTATTTTTTTTAATTGTTCAAATGCCCCTGCTGACAGCAATCTTCAATATATCCAATCCCTTTACGAGACCAAGTCTCTAAAATTTTATTACCTATTGTAAAAGGGATAAGCCTGTTTTGAATGTGTTTTAGAAGCTCGACCCTCTTTTTTTTCCCAATCATAATTTATGTTATACAAAAATTAATTATATGTTTTAATAAGGAGGCTTCTTCCTCACCAGATATTAATTTTGCTTCCCGTTTTAATATAAAAATTTCTGCTATTCTCTCTCCTACTTTTCTAGTTTGATTTTCAACCATGCAGGTTTGTCTCCTTCCTCAAAAAAGGAAGTAAGAAATCTCATCTGGGCCACTTGGTAATCATTTTTAAAATTTGGGAGCTGTAAACCTCCCAAATCATACTTTCATTTTGTTTTCTATGGAGACTCTGGATATCTTACCCTTCCAAAGGAATTTTCTAACATATTTATTTAAGACCTGAAAAAAAAACTTATTAGTTAATGGAATGGGCAATGTTTGAAATAGGTACTGAACTCTTGGAAATATATTTATTTTGACACAGTTAATCTTCCACTAATGTTAAGTCTTCCTTGACCTTTTTAAGCAAAGGTGAGTAATTTAAATTATATAAATTCTTTAAATTGTTATCTGTATATATTCCTAAATATTTTATCCCATTTAACTGCCACTTAAATTGGGTCTCTCTTTGGCACTGAATATAATTCCCTTCTGTAAGTGGCATCATTTTACTCTTATCCCAATTTATTTTGTAACCTAATATTTTCCCATAATCTTCCAGTTTCGAGTATAGTTTCTGTTTACTGGCTCTGTCTAATATATCAATCCATCGTCAGCAAATAAATTTATTTTACATTCCTCCTGGATGACCGTGAATCCATTAATGTCTGGATCTCACCGAATTGCTTCTGCAAGTAGTTATATAGCTAGAATGAAAAGAGCCAGAGATAATGGTCATTCTTGTCTACTAGATTTTGTTAACTGGAATGGTGCAGAGAATTGTCCATTTGTCACTACTTTGGCTTTAGGATCATAGTACAGTGCCTTAATCCAATTTATAAAAATATTGTTCTAATCCAAATCTTTCCAGAACTTTAAATAGTAAGTCCCATTCTAGTCTATCTAATGTTTTTTTCTGCATCCAAGGCCACATCTACATTCAGATCACTTCTCTTTTGTGCCAGATAAATTATATTAAGCAATCTACCTGCATTATCAGCAAATTGTCACTTTTTCATAAAGCCTGTTTGGTCCATATTTATGAATTTCGGCAAAAATTTTGCAAATCCTTTTGCCAAGGCTTTAGTAATGATCTTATAATCTGAATTTAAGAGTGGAATAAGTCCATAAGATGATGGTTTTTATTAGATCTCTATCTTTTTATTTGGTATTATAATAATCGCCATTAAGAATGATTCTGGGAGGGTATGTGTTTCCGACACCTGATCTAACACCTCCATAAAAAGAGGAAACGGGAAATATTTAAATTCTTTATAAAATTCAGGGGGGGGGGGGGGAACCATCCTCTCCCAGTAATTTATTGATTTTCAAAGAACCCAGCACCTCCTTCACCTCCATATGGGTAAAGGGGGAATTAAGGTCTGACTTTGGAAGCCTAATTTGTGAGAGGAACTCTTCTATCTCATTAACATCTCTTTGAGATTCTAATTGGTAGAACTTGGAATAAAATTGCCTAAAAGCATCATTAATTTCTTGAGGCTTGTAATTGGCTGTATTCACATCTGTTTTATCGCATTCATTGTTCTCAAGACTTGTTCTGCTTTCAACTGCCAAGAAAGTAATTTATGGGCTCTTTCACCTAGTTCATAATACCTCTGTTTAGTTCTTGTTATTGCTTTTTCTATTCTATATGTTTGCTATGAGTTATATTAAAGCTTTTTTTATACTAATAAGCTGCCTGTAACAAAGAAATTTAACCAGTATTGGACGAGGTCTCTGATTTGGTTGTGGCTTTGGTCTCAGTGCTCTATGAGCTCTCTCAATCTCAATGTCTCCTTGGAATTCAGTTACTCCTAAAAGTTTCCGGAATCCAACACTGTAACAATTTCTTGATTTCCTGTCCTTCATCGCCTTCTTTAAGTCCAACAATCTTTTTGTTATTCCTTCTGTTGAAATTTTCTAAAATGTCAATTTTTTGCCTTAATTGATCTTTTGTTGCCGCCACTTCAGCGTGTACCTTCTTCTTCTGTTCCTTAATGACTTGATTTTCAAATTCATTTCCTTTAATTTTTTTCATCCATAACTTCAAATCTTTTGTCCACCTGCTGCATCACGTTTTCCACTTTCCTTGTAAAACTCTTATTTTCAGCTATATTCGCTCCATATTTCTTAACTTCTTCCATTAATAATATCATAGATTGCTGGAAATTATCCATTTAATTCTTCATATCAGCTGTAGAAATAAATATCTCTTTCATTTTCCCCATTATTCTATCCATAAATCCTTGTTCAGAACATTTATCTTGTTCTTCTTCCCGTCCATTGGAGCTAGAAGCCTCGAGCCTTTTTTAAAACTGCCTCTTTTTTTTGCTCAGAGTTGCTTCTTCACCCGTAGAGGGTGGCCAGTTTCGGGAGAGACCCTGCACAGCAATGTCCAAGGACTCTCCAGCTCCTGGCTCTCCCTTGGGCAGTACCTTACGCACAGCTCCTGGATGCTTCCTCAAGGTAGGCATCTCTTCTTTATCTTGATTTTTTTTCTTGCTCCATTTCTTGTGTTACTACAGATATTTTTTCTTTCTTCAGTGGCAGTCTTAAATTATTCTTTAAATCTTCTTTCTATTTTACTTAACTTTTTCCAACCTTTTTTGACTCTTTTTCTCATCTTTTTTTGAGGAGAGTAGAGATTTGCAGTCTAACCCCACCTCTTCACTTGACATACCCCCCACCACCCCACACTCCCATTTGATGGACATTTTAGAGAAACTAAGTACATTGAACAAGCAACTCCAAGTAGAAAATATGACACTTGTTGATGCAAAAATAAAGATATTTGGATTCATGACACTTCTAGAATTATGCCAAAGGAATATTTCTGCAAGAAATTTCAGTCAATTCTATTGGTTGGATAAGTGTGAGGTAACTAATGCTGCTGCAAACGTCATTATTGACGATTTGAAAATGTTGGTTACTGACTTCAATGATAGATTTTGTGATTTAAAGGCAATGGATTTTCCCTCTTGGTTAACTCAGCCTTTGCTGGTGGACCAATCTGAAGTTCCAATGCAATACCAAGAGGAGTTATCTGAGTGGCAACATGATGAATCTGTGAAAACTCTGTTCAAAGTGAAAGGAACAATGCTGTCTAATGAGATCAAAAAGAAATACCCAAACTCAATTACTTTAGCAAGAGAAGTAATGATACATTTTTCAACATCTTATTCTGTAGAATGTGGCTTCAGTGCTGTTAATGATTTGCTACAAACCAAGAGAAACCGACAGGAAACTAACAAAATTAGTCAATTGAATCTAACAAAATCTGCAGCCAGCATCAGGGGAAAGGTTTCCACTGATGTGATGACAATGGCTTTGCTATAGAAGATATATTTTATTTGACAGGAAGTTTTCCTTCACCAAAATTCTTACTAATTTCCAAAAACCATTGAACTTTCAAGATGTGAGTCAAGAGATAAAATACCATCTCAACTTGCAAAGCTTAAAATTTATCTCACTTAACAAGTTGGAGAACGTGTTTGTTCACAACTATTCAAAAATTCTCTGCTGATTCTATTATCAGGAACAGCTAATTCATACAGTCCTGTAACACATTGTGCCAGCACTGGAACATTCATAAATAAAAGCATGAAATGTTCAAAGCACTCAGCAGGTCAATCAGCATCTGTGGAAAGAGAAACCACTTTTACACAGCCACTGAACAGCAGAAACTTTCTGCTCCAGTGGCAATTTTGAGACAGAATTTTTATGCAACTTCCATCCTGTAATTTGTACCTCAACACATTTTTACAGAGTGGCTGCAGAGTAAACTGTGCCAATGAATACGATGTTCACCCTCCAACAAATTCCACAACACAGGAAGGCTGCATTAAAGTGCTTTAAAAGTTCCCCTGTGCAAACAACCACATCAGAGCACACCAGAGGTAAGTATGCTAATTTTTTATGGAATAATGCCATTGTTTCAGTGTAAAAATGCCAAGTGTTAACACTTCAGGTGGAAATCCTTTGCTCAGAATTGGGAAAGAGTGAAATACATTTTCTGTAACACTTATACCAGTTATGTATTATAGAAACATAAGAATTGCAGATGTTGGAATCTATGAGCAAGCAGTGGGAGTCATGGGTCGGTTGTGCTCATGGAGAGTAGTAGTCAGTTGGTGCTTTGGTCCAGGACCCTTTGTTGCTATCTCCTCTTCCCTTTGTGGGAAGAGGAGATAGCAAGCATAAAATAGGACCACTTTCTCTGCCTGTTTCAGTCTTGACAAAGGGACCTGGCCCAAAATATTGATTGACCACTTCTCTTCATGGATCCAGCTGACACATTGAGTCCCTCCAACCTCTCTTTGTTCACTCAAGATTATGGCATTTGCAGTTCGTGTGTTTCTCTGTTTGCACACATTCACAGTAATTACTCCTACTGGTTTGCATTTTGACACTTGAAAGGCCAGTCGGGAGCATAATTTGCACTGAACATAGAGAAGAGCAAACACGTGGTTTGTAGTTCCATCCAGACTCTCTTCCTGAGACATTGACTCCAGCCTTCTCCCTCTCAATTATGTGGACTTGAACCAAACAGCTCAGAACCATATTTCACCTTAATTGAGTAGGGAATGACATACTGCTGCTTTACTGAGTTTTTAAACTTGGTAATATTACAGACTTCACCCTCCCTCAGTTCATTTGCGGTTCAAAATTTACTGATTTTTTTTTTACCTTTAAATTCATCCAATGCTTTCCTATTTTGGTCTTGATGAATGTGGTCATTTAAAGTTCTGCTCCATATATCCTACTTAGCACCAAATACTATTGATGATGAATATATATGCTTCTCTTTCCTCCTTAAGTTTGTTTTTTTTACTTAGTTTTTTGATTATCTGCCCAGTCATTGCCTCAGTAGAATTTGTTGAATGCCTGCCTTTTGCAGTATATGTGCTCTGTACGATGACAAGTAGTTGAAGCATTTACCATTATTTTTTACAATCTTTTTATTAAACATATTAAACAATACATGAGGAGAATAGAATACAGAATCAAATAGTAAAAACAGAAACATCAATAAATTGCAATGTATAATATAACATAATGAACAATATTATCACTTTTTCCTCAATTTGGAATATTCAAAAAAAGAGAATAAAAAATTATGTTTAAAATCCCATCTAACCTACCAAAATAAACAAAAAAAAAACCAACAAAAAATAAAGGCTGGGCAGCCTAATCTGAGAGTTCACTACAACATATCAATACAAACTATTTATCTGGTCCTTGCCAATAATAAAAAAAGCAACAGAAATTCAAAAAAGTGTAGAAGGTAAAGTCAAAATATAAATTAACTCACGTGAAAATAGTTTATAAAAGGATGCCAAGTCTCTTCAAACTTAACGGAGGTATTAAGAGTGCAACTTCTAATTTTTTCTAAACTTAAACATGACTCAACTTGAGAGAACAATTGCACCAAAGTAGATGAATTAGGATCTTTCCATTCAAATAAAATGGCTCTCCTGCCAACAGTGTAGTCCAGAAGTGGGAACTCAATCCACCTCAAAAAACTTCTCACTTGGAAATATGTAAAAAAAATGTGACTTAGGTATTTTATATATGTTAGATATTATATCAAAAGACAATTCTTTTGCTTTTGCAAAAAGAAAAGGCTTGATCCATTATAGACAATGGAGAAAAAAGAGATAAATAGTACTAGATAAACTAAAAAATTTTAAATAAAAAAATTTGCAAAATGGAAACTAAATCTACAATGTATTGGGTTATAGGTATGTCTACTTATCTTAGAAATTGTAAAGGAAGAGCAGCTCGCAATAAGGAAGCTAATGGATACCTCTGTACAGGTTTCAATTCCAAATCTGTCCAATGAGGGAGGGCATTCTAGATGGTCTCCATTGGCTATAACTTCACTAGGTCATATAAATGCTATCAAGATGATAATTTTACCCACATTTTTAAATATATTTCAAGCAGTTTCAGTTTTTAGTCCTAAATCATATTTTGACAATATTGACTCTAAAATTTCTTCTTATATATGGAATAATAAAAATGTTAGGTTGAGTAAATTTCATTTGCAGAAATTAAAGAAAGATGGTGATATGGCTTCACCTATTCTTAGATTTTATTATTGGGCAGTTAATATTCAATATATTATTTTCTGGGTATATTATTCTGACAAACCTGAATGCATTTACCATTCTAAGATTATGGATGAGTGCATTTATACATATTACTTATTACTGATTTAAAAAATCAAATTAAACTCAATATATATCATACCAATAAATAAAAAGGAAATGATGCTCACATAATAATGAAAGGCTTCAAAGTTCATGTTCATTCCTGATAAGTAATATTTTCATGATAGGTTCTGTATCGTTGGGCTAGGTCTATGGTGCAGAGGCACTCGTCCCTACACAAAGATTTTTCTGACAAGAAAAGTAATCGTGCTATTACCTTTCAAATAAATTACTGCAGCTTTCTGGTACATGAGGAAATGAAACTATTCCAAAACAGGCTTATAGTCAAGAACCAATTTTGCTTTAAATTAGTTAGCAAGTATACCCTCTGCTGTCAATCTAAAACTCAATAGAATTTGCAAAAATATCCATTACTCATTTTATAGTTCATTGTGAAATGTAAATGTTCTATTCAATCTTTTTATTACTTTAATGCAATGGAAGGTTTTCAGCAAACTGGTATCAGACAAACATTTGATAGTTAATGCTGCTGTCAACATTGACTTAATCTTGTGTTCAACAGGAAAGTCTGCAGACACGGGGGATAAATGCCATACACAAATGTGCCGGAGAAACACATCAGGTCACACTGCCTCAATAGGAAATAAATGGTTGCCATATGGGGATTACATGGCCCCCTAGTGCCACAGCACATTTAAGCAGGCCACGGACTGAAATCATGAAATATTTTTTTACATTTTTTTATGTCATCGATAGAAGAGTCCAATTAAACCTGACTGCTTCACAGGGAAGGGGGCCATACACTTTGAGCAGAGTCCTATCACTTCTCAGATTCTTTTCTACCCTTTCACCTGTATTCACATATGATACCTTACCTATTAGCTTGTATTCCTTCCCCTGCCCCTTCCTCCCTCCTCCTCTCCTCCCCCCATCATTACATTCAGACACCTTCCTGTTTTTAGCTCATCCTAGACCCACGCTCCTGTTCGGCTCCAAATCATGGGTCCTCTACCGGCATCACCTACAGCTCCTAGAACGCTTCCATCAGTGCTCTCTCCGCTCCATCCTCAACATTCATTGGAATGACTTCATCACCGACATCGAAGTACTCGAGATGGCAGAGTCCACAAGCATCGAATCCATGCTGCTGAAGTCCCAACTGCGCTGGGTGGGTAACATCTCCAGAATGGAGGTCCATCGCCTTCCCAACATCGTGTTCTATGGCGAGCTCTTCACTGGCCACCGAGACAGAGGTGCATCAAAGAAGAGGTACAAGGACTGCCTAAAGAAATCTCTTGGTGCCTGCCACATTGACCACTGCCAGTGGGCTGATATCGCCTCCAACCGTGCATCTTGGCGCCTCACAGTTCGGCGGGCAGCAACCTCCTTTGAAGAAGACCGCAGAACCCACCTCCCTGACAAAAGACAAAGGAGGAAAAACCCAACACCCAACCCCAACCAACCAATTTTCCCTTGCAACCGCTGCAACTGTGCCTGCCTGTCCCGCATAGGACTTGTCAGTCACCAACGAGCCTGCAGCAGACGTGGACACAACCCTCCATAAATCTTCGTCCGCGAAGCCAAGCCAAAGAGAGAAGAAAGAGAAGAGTCGTGAGGCTAGGGCCTGCAACACTTTACTTCCTATGGATGCTACATGACCTCCTGAGTTTCTCCAGAACTTTTGTGTATCTATCTTGAATTAACTCCTTCCAGATTATTGTGGTTGATTTTGTTTTTTTTAACCACTTGGTTGCTCTCAAAAGTGGGGTGGCCATTCCAAAGGAGGGCATGGTCATAGGCTACTATATATTCACACACACATACATATATGTGTATTTTCTCTTTGGCTTGGCTTCGCGGACGAAGATTTATGGAGGGGGTAAAAAGTCCACGTCAGCTGCAGGCTCGTTTGTGGCTGACCAGTCCGATGCGGGACAGGCAGACACGATTGCAGCGGTTGCAAGGGAAAATTGGTTGGTTGGGGTTGGGTGTTGGGTTTTTCCTCCTTTGCCTTTTGTCAGTGAGGTGGGCTCTGCGGTCTTCTTCAAAGGAGGCTGCTGCCCGCCAAACTGTGAGGCGCCAAGATGCACGGTTTGAGGCGTTATCAGCCCACTGGCGGTGGTCAATGTGGCAGGCACCAAGAGATTTCTTTAGGCAGTCCTTGTACCTTTTCTTTGGTGCACCTCTGTCACGGTGGCCAGTGGAGAGCTCGCCATATAATACGATCTTGGGAAGGCGATGGTCCTCCATTCTGGAGACGTGACCCATCCAGCGCAGCTGGATCTTCAGCAGCGTGGACTCGATGCTGTCGACCTCTGCCATCTCGAGTACCTCGACGTTAGGGGTGTGAGCGCTCCAATGGATGTTGAGGATGGAGCGGAGACAACGCTGGTGGAAGCGTTCTAGGAGCCGTAGGTGGTGCCGGTAGAGGACCCATGATTCGGAGCCGAACAGGAGTGTGGGTATGACAACGGCTCTGTATACGCTTATCTTTGTGAGGTTTTTCAGTTGGTTGTTTTTCCAGACTCTTTTGTGTAGTCTTCCAAAGGCGCTATTTGCCTTGGCGAGTCTGTTGTCTATCTCATTGTCGATCCTTGCATCTGATGAAATGGTGCAGCCGAGATAGGTAAACTGGTTGACCGTTTTGAGTTTTGTGTGCCCGATGGAGATGTGGGGGGGCTGGTAGTCATGGTGGGGAGCTGGCTGATGGAGGACCTCAGTTTTCTTCAGGCTGACTTCCAGGCCAAACATTTTGGCAGTTTCCGCAAAGCAGGACGTCAAGCGCTGAAGAGCTGGCTCTGAATGGGCAACTAAAGCGGCATCATCTGCAAAGAGTAGTTCACGGACAAGTTTCTCTTGTGTCTTGGTGTGAGCTTGCAGGCGCCTCAGATTGAAGAGACTGCCATCCGTGCGGTACCGGATGTAAACAGCGTCTTCATTGTTGGGGTCTTTCATGGCTTGGTTCAGCATCATGCTGAAGAAGATTGAAAAGAGGGTTGGTGCGAGAACACAGCCTTGCTTCACGCCATTGTTAATGTGTATTTAAATACCATTTAAATGGCATTGCAAAAACAACCAATGCAAGCAGTCTGTGTATATATTGACAGGTAGATAGGTCAACCCCCTTTTTTAGCCTAATTTTAAAGATTTTATGTTATATTCGATGTATAAGTTTACCTCCATTTTTTGGGCTGTCTGGGCCTCCCAGGAACAACCAAACTTTTTTTAAAACACCCCAATTTCAAGTAACAAAGCTGTAAATTAAGTAAGTTAAAAAAAACCTTGGCCTGCCAGGCAGTAGCAGCAATGGCCCATGGAGCTGGAGTGGTAACATCGTGTTCCTGACAGGAGCAGGAACCCCGGCCTACCAGCCAGGAGCAGCAACAGTGATCTCAGGGACCCAGGTAGGAGCAGATATGGCACCACCCAGTGGTGGGGAGGTGTCAGGGAGCTGTGACACCGACAATGGGGAGGTAATTCCAACATCGACTTATATGCCGAATCGACATCAGTCTGGTTTTGTCAGTGAATTTAAAGTCTCAAAAGCATATCTGGTGCATAAGTTGATGCCATTTTTTGAGTGACTTTTGAGAGTTTTACAACTTAACTTGTATGGTAATATATGCTAACCTATGACCATGTCCTCCTTTGGAATAGCCACCTTAAATAATTTGTGAGGCAGGTGTTGGTACAAAATATAATTTTCTAATAGAAATTTTAAGGTAGAATTTTACTTTCTGTTACAGGCCCAGAGGACCCCAAAACCCAGCAGCAATAGAAATTCACCAAGACAAATGGTTACTTAAACAAGTCATCTTTGATCATAAAAACAGGATCAAACTTTAACTTATTGCTATTAACTTAACTTAACCTAACTTAACCCTCTTCTAATTCTAAGTACATGTGTATGTAATGTGCCCAAGTTCAGAAGAGTTCTTTGATTCACAGTCCAATTTCACTTCTCACTCCTCCAAGTTCACCGGTATCAGGCAATTCTTATACTGTGCACAGAATTTAATATTTATGAATTTTCACCAAGCTCTGGTGATCAAATGGTTTCCGCTCAGGAAGGTTCTTGTTGGTTTCAGAAAGAGATTCGTTGCTTGTTGGACTCACACAAACTGATTTAATCCGATCAGCCACTTCAGTGTTTTGCTGAAGAAACTTACTCCATAATTTTCCAAATGATAAACTCTTCTTCTGCAGGTCCACCACAGAGTTCCTTTTATGTTTCCATTATGTTTCCACTCTAGCCAGCCATTTCCTCTTGTATAGACCACATGGGTTGTTTGAATAGGATGAACTCAGAACTCACAACCTGTCTTCAAAATTGGTTTTTAAACAAGCTGGCAGTTTGCCATGCTGCAGAAACCAGTTCCCTCTGTCTCTTTAAGAAAGCCTGTTTGGTGTTCTCTCTCTCTCTCTCTCTCTCTCTCTCTCCCTCTCCCTCTCCCTCCTTGCAAAACCACATGACCTTCTTAGAACGGCAAACTGCATTCAGACAGACTGTGGGATCAGACCCAATCATCTAAGTCTGTTCATTTGTTGCTTTCAAAACAATAATCCATACTCCACAGCATGTATAATTAACACCTACTTGTGAAGTCTCTATAAGCATTCTTCAAAATTTTTGCAAAGGCACTTGGAACCTGGACTGTCTGGTTTGAGCAGAGCTCTGGCATTTTAAATAAGATCTGTTTTGTGAAGTCTTTGTGTTTGTTTGTGACCAACATTACCCCCACAATCTATCTCCTTCAAAAAAGTATCTATATACAATTAAAAGTAAGATATAATCTATCATATTTGATGTCAAAGCTTTCCAAGTGGAGAAAAGAGGCATAAATAAAACAAATTTGGTGGGCAATACCCTAGGTGTGTCTGCATTGCAGGTATAATCATCTTGGTATGGACAGCTTTATATCAATTCCAAAGTACATGTGCTATTGAAGCTTGCTCTGTAGTTGGATGCCCTGACGAGTGAGGCAGTGATCCTGCCAAGCTCAGATGATCTTGTCACAAATCTGGATATGGTCCATTCAGCACTCACCACCAAAAAGACTACTACTGAACTTTGATTAATTCTCCTTCTACATCTTACTGAAAAAATTCTATAACTGAGGTAAGCAGTTTAAAATTATTGGGTTGAAATAGGAACTATCAATTCCAGTAGTTTGCTTACTTTGTTGGATTCAGGATTGAGGCCCAGTTTTGGGGTGAGTCATATAGTTGTTCAGATCATCTCCATCCACCACTGATTAGACACCTGAAAATGGCCCATAATCAATTTCTAGCTGATTTTTAAAGTGATATAAATTGCTTCAGTTTAACATTCCAATTGTTTCTAAAAAATGAATTTTGAGAGAAGGAAGAGGAAGAAGGAGTATTAAGCACTGAAGTTAGATGTAATTAAATGGTAGAAGAGGCCAAAGTGTTCTCTTGATCCTGTCTGCAAGTATCTTCCTTAAATATTTTAATGTCAAATTCTGTTGTCACTCGAGCAAAAGCATTTTGCTTTAGGTTCTGTGAAGTGAACATATAGGATAACTCTTAAAACCAGATTTTTGTCCTTCATTTAATAAGATTGAACCAACAGAATTATGATGATCAAAATAATATATGTGCAAAAATGCCCCATATCAATTGTTTTTTTTCTAATTAGTTTAAGAAGATTAAATCTCTGCAATATCTTCAACAGCATTTAGTCTTTTAATATGCAAAAAAGAAATTATATTTTCTTAAAGTGTCTGCATATTTTTTCTTATCACTACTTATAAAAGAGCAATGGTTCTGCCAACAGCAAAATTATAGATTTATTTAATTATTCAGAAAAATTAACAACTTGGTTCATTTCTTTTCTTTGGCTTGGCTTCGCGGACGAAGATTTATGGAGGGGGTAAAAAGTCCACGTCAGCTGCAGGCTCGTTTGTGGCTGACCAGTCCGATGCGGGACAGGCAGACACGATTGCAGCGGTTGCAAGGGAAAATTGGTTGGTTGGGGTTGGGTGTTGGGTTTTTCCTCCTTTGCCTTTTGTCAGTGAGGTGGGCTCTGCGGTCTTCTTCAAAGGAGGCTGCTGCCCGCCAAACTGTGAGGCGCCAAGATGCACGGTTTGAGGCGTTATCAGCCCACTGGCGGTGGTCAATGTGGCAGGCACCAAGAGATTTCTTTAGGCAGTCCTTGTACCTTTTCTTTGGTGCACCTCTGTCACGGTGGCCAGTGGAGAGCTCGCCATATAATACGATCTTGGGAAGGCGATGGTCCTCCATTCTGGAGACGTGACCCATCCAGCGCAGCTGGATCTTCAGCAGCGTGGACTCGATGCTGTCGACCTCTGCATGGTGATATTTGACATAAGTGATATAAATAAACAACAACATTTAAGGGTGTTTTATGTCAAAATGTTGTTTATGCAAGTGAAACTCCTGTAAGAGTTGATGTAAACTCCTGTAAGAAATTTGATGTAAACTTTTAGACTAAATATAAAATTTCACATAAATTTGTTTTGAACTAGACAGTAAATATCTAAGAGTCCAAATGTTAAGTGTCCTAATAATGGGCCTGCATGAAAAATATACAAGGGAAAACACAGAATTTCTGGAGGAACTCAGCAGGTCTCACAGTGTCCATAGGAGGTAAAGATATATAACCATCATTTTGATCCTGAGCGCTTCTTCAACATAAGCCTTTCTTGAAGTACAGCTCAGGACTGAAATATTGGTTATGATACCTTGAAGAAGAGGTCAGGACCGAAACGCTGAGTACTTCCAGCATTTCTATGCTTTCACTGCAACCACAGCATCTGCAGACTTCTGTGTTTCTCTGAAAAATATACAAGAAACAATGGTTTCAGGGATGAAGAACTTCAGTGGACAAACTAGAGCTGGTCTCCTTTGACATAAGGTTAAGATGCGATTTGATAGAATTGATTAAACTAATGAAGTGTTCATACAAATAATTACACTAGTACCTCACTTAATGTTACCCCATATTATGTCTCATGATGTCACTCTTGATTTGGAAGAAAAAAATGATTAAAATATTTTTTAAAAAAGAAAAGAGAATAAAATTGTCCTAATATATCAGCTGAGTTGATAAGACCAGTTGTTAAATTGATCCAACGGGTTTGCTGAACCCAACCAATGCCTGGTCAACCAATCAGAATAAACTTTATCATTGTTGCTTCACCAATGCAAATTCAATAACATTTTTGTGAGATGTTGATGCAGTCCATCCCATATTAATTGAGGGCACAGAAGATGAGGGACAAGAGGTTTTACCATTTAACAACACTTCACAAAATTGCAAAATAAATCTATGCAAATCAAAGTAGAAATTACAATGGAAACCTACAGGCACTATTGTCAGCACAGGTCTAAGTAATGAAAGTGAGGAAGTCAACATTAACTCCAGAGATGGAATCAGAGCTAAGCAAAAAGTGAACAGATTGAAAGTCGGTGAATTTTACAAAAACATCCCTTAAACAAAGAAGGTAGGAACAGTAGAATGAAGAGAAAAATATGAAGTTAATGCCTAAATATACAAGCCACATTTTATCCTCTCCATACCCTTCAGATTCTTTCTGTAATGGGGTGACCATAATTACATAAAATCTAGCCTAATCAAAGTTATTATAGCTACAATATGCCTTCCTTACTCTGAATCCAAACTATAAGTTCATTGTCAAGATCACATCATCCCCATCTCACCACATCCAGTTTTCACAGGGATCAGTCTCTTTGAGATTTCCTGAGGCATTCTTCCCTCTCCACCCACCTCTTCAGAAAATAATGAATATAGTTGCCCCTCTACATGGCTACTGTTTGGTGATTCTGATATCCATCATCCTGAAGGGGACAAGAGGCTGGTCATGGCTCACATTAACTCTAGCCAACCGACCAGCCTTGACCCAATTCAATTTTCCTATCGACAAACAGATCCACAGTAGATGCAATCTCCCTAGCTCTCCACTATGGTAGATCACTATTCATAGTGAAGGCACCGTAGATTTAGTTGTTAAATTGTTTATGACAGAGAGAGAGAAAACCAAGATGTGAAGAGGGCAAGAAGAAGTCTACAAAAGGATAGGAGTAGATTAAGTAAGTTGAGCAAAGATTTGCAGACAGAGGATAACATAGCAAAATTTGAAATTCTCCACTTTGATAGAAAAAAAATGAAAGAAGAATATTAACTAAAGCAAAGCTCTAATCCAAAGGAATCTTGGTATTCTGGTGCCTGATTCACAAAAAGCTAGTGTGCAGAAAGCCAACATAATTATATTGCTTAATGCTAAGAGAAATTAATACAAAAGTAGATTGGTTATGCTTCAGTAGGGCAAGAGTAGGCCCACATCCAGATTACCATGCACAGTTATGGTCTCCTTATTTAAGGGAAGATATTAATACAATGGTTTTCAAACTCACATTCCACATTAAGCAATCCCTGTTCCATTAGTGCTCTGTGATTAGTAAGGGGTTGCTTAAAGTGGTATGTGAGTTAGAAGGAAAGGTTGAAAATCACTACTCTAGACCTAATTGTTACTGAAATATTTTGCTTGAGAAAAATTGTCATTGGCCCATTTCCTTTGGAGTTATGAAACTGTGCTCATAACAAGTTAATTAAGTACAATTAAAACAGTGGTTTTCAAACATTTTCTTTCCACTCACATACCACCTTAAGCAATCCCTTACTAATCACAGAGCTCTGTGTTAATATTATGGAAATAGTTTGTAGATTTACTTTAAGAAGGTTGTCTTTTCAGGAATGTTGGAAGGCTCATCTTAAATTCACTGGAGTTCAGAAAGGTAAGATTCTGAAGGGTCTTGAAAATATATATGGGGAGGATATTTCTCTTGTGGAAAAATCCAGAACCAGGGGTCAACATGTAAAACTAACAAGTTCACTCATTTATGTCAGAGACACTTTCTCTTTCAGGTGGCAATGAGTGTTTGGAACTCTCTTCAAAGAGCAGAGAAAGCAAATATTCTTAAAATATTTTCAAGGCAGAGATGTAATGTGATAAGCAAGGGCATGAAAAATTTACCAGGACATACAAGAATATGGAGTTAAGGTAACAATCGGATCACCCATGCCATTATTATGTAGTGGAGCAGACTCAAGCAGCTGTGTTATTATTCCTGCAGTAACAAAATATATTAGAACAAAAACTAAAAGCTCATTGACCTGAATCCCTAACTCTGTTAGCTTCATCTCAGATGCTACCTGACTTGCCATGTGTCTCCAGATTTTCTCCAACTTTAGATTTACAACACCTCTTTCATATTTTGATAATGTACAGAGCCCGATAATCAGGGTACATTATCTAAAAGCATCCAGTTGAAACAAATTCAAAAAGAAATTAGGTAAGTCCCTGGAGAATTTTTTTGAAAAGAATTGGATAATGAAATCAAATTGGCCTCACAAAAAGTCAGCAAAAAACTGATGCTCAGACAGACTCTCTCAATGCAATTAATTACATGGATGAATTTGAGAAATTACAAAATAAAACCAAAATTATTAAATGAGCTAACATTTCCATCATAAAATAATGTGCCTGAATCTATGATTATTTTAACCACTTGATCATGCCTTTTAAATAGTGTCTGAGATAGATTGACCAAAATGGAAGAATATTTTCAGCAAATGAAAAGACAAATTAAATAATGGGACAAATATCCTTCTCAGCCTTATTTGTTCAAGATAACTCGGTGAAGATATTGAAACATTGAATTATTACTGTTGCAGCACCAACAGAAGGAATTGGAACCAAAAATAAATCAAACTGTTAAATCACACCATAAGATTCAGGCTTTGCATTTTTATCATTTAATCCACAAACTGACTATCTCTCAAGACCGATGCATAGTTATATATCATAGTGAATATATGCTGATAACAAATTGTTGTCCCTCATAACTTGGTTCAGTGACATTCTCCTGATTTTTTAATAGCTCCAGTTTTCTCATGCATACGAATAATTTGTGTTGACTTCTCATCTATTTAAACTTTCTTAGTTTAAAAGAATGATTAGTTGAGTTATTAATCTCATCCAAAGTATAATGTGATCACATAACAAAATTCTTCAAATGGATTGTTGAAATTAGACCAATCCTCTTTAAACAATTCATTTTTAAAACTAAATGAATAAGTGAGTCATATTGTAAAGAAGGTAAATTATATTTAATGGATGCTGGCTTTGCAGGGCTTCTGTTGGCTTCTTCAACACAAGTATCCTTTTCTCTCTCTGCTGTGCATTCCCAATCGCTAAGAACACTGAATTTTTAAAATGCTGATCAGGCCATACCCCACAAAAATATGATTTGAATTTGACAGGATTGGTATTCTTTATAACGATCATGCTCTTTGAAAACCCAAGTTATATTGTCAAACAGTGTTTCCTGACAGCCTGCTGAGAAAATAAATGCAATGGTATTGGTCAGTTGCTTAAAATTCTTTTTGACAATATCAATGATCAAAGAAAGAAGTGAGAAAGATTTGCAAGTATTATAATATTCATTACCTACACTTGCCTTCAAAATAGCATTTGCTTTGCTTTCTGATCATGAAAATGACCATTCAGCCAGTCAAGGTTCTGATGTCAAATCTTCTTTGCAGAGAGAATGGCCTAATCATATTCTTCAGTTCACTTCACATATCCTTAAATATTTCTTCATCACAAAACCATTCGTTTCACTTTAATAAGTACTCAATGCTGACTCAGAAGCAGAAAATCTATATTAAGGGCTCTGATCCAACCTATTTATGACTACCTGTTTCACACTCTAACCATTGAAGAGATTGTTTTCTTACCCCTTCAATTAATGTGTCTTTTGTAATGACCATAGGAAATAATAATATTAACACCTACCTAATCATAATCCTTTACAGTAACTTAGGGATTAAGGGCCCCATCAGGTCACTCTTGCCCACTTCCTCATCTCCAAACAGTAATGACCACCAGATTTTTATAAAACTTGAATCCATTCTAGTCCTAGAATTAGTCCTGAGGTTGCCAGAGGCACTACAAGATAACCTCCCATAGACATTCATGCTAATCGATTTACTATGCCAGTCCCACTGGACTTATTGATTGATTGATTGATTAGAGGAAATCTTTGAGTAACTTCAGATGTGCTCTTAAAGCCTCCGACAGATGGATGTTAACAGAGAAATGAACAGACTTGTGGTGGTACATCTGATTCTGGCTAACAGCGCACCACAAGATTGTATTGTGATATCAAGGGTGGCTTTGTCTTCTCAAGCACTCCCTCAGAATCGAGGATGATTTACTCAGACTTGTATGTTCTAGGATGGCTAGTGAGACCAAATTATGAACTGCAGATCATTTCACCAATTGGGCAATTAATGACCAATGACATGGGCAGATGGTTTGTTTGCAAGGTATGCTCTCAATGCTTGAACTCAAGGTTCTCATTTCCATCCCAAATAATCCTTCTCCATTCTAAATTTTCATGAGCCAGAAATTCCCAAGAGCTACGAGGGATGTTGTATATCTTTAAGAATCATTTGAGTACTTTTTGAATCTTTTTCTCTGATTGCCTGGTCATTTCTTCCCATGGTAAGGTTCAAAATAACTTGTCCATTTTGAGAATTTGCTGTTACCTAGGCTGAAATTACTGAAATTACTTTATTCAAAATCATATTAAATTCAAAACCATGAAGCATTGTTTCTTTATTCAACTCTGATTACTTTGAAATCTTTGACATAGTCCAACAGACATCCTCCTCTGTTGGCTAGCTCATTGCTCAGTTCCACTCTAATCTATTCAATTGTAGTTGTAGATTTCAAGGAGATAGCTTGAATGATACATTAAATGATATTAACACAAAACCCATTCATCAACTCTGGGGTTCTGTGAAAAATAAATTATCTATTGTAAAGGGGATTAATGGGTTTTGTGTTAATATCATTTTTGGTATTTGATAATTTATCTTTTTTTCTTCCGGGTGTATTCTTTTCCATAATTTAAGTATGTGATGTAGTACTGGTGAATTGTTATATTGCACCAATTTTTCATCCCATTTGTAAAGTATGTGTTCTGGGATATTTTCTCCCTATTTGTCTAATTCTATCTTAGTCCAGTCCAGTTTTTCTCCTCTCTGATAAAAATCTGATAAGTACCTTAACTGTGCTGCCCTGTAGTAATTTTTGAAGTTTGGTAGCTGTAACCCTCCTTGTTTGTAACTCCATGTTAATTTTTCTACCGCTAGTCTTGATTTCTTACCTTTCCATAAAAATTTTCTTACTATTTTCTTCAGTTTTGCAAAAAAAAATTCTGTCAGGGAAATTGGTAATGTTTGGAATAGATATTGCACTTGTGGGAACACATTAATCTTCTTCAAAATGGTGTATATTCCTGATCGGGAAAAGTCAAGCCCAGAGAAGGTTAAAGCCAATGCCAAGTCGGAGCACCCAAAGGACAAAAAGGAACTCAGTAGCTTCCTGGAGTTGGTCCAATACATGAGTTCCTTCATAACATATATGTCAGACTACACAGCAAATATCAGAGAGTTGCTGAAGAAAGACATGGAATTTCAGTGGTCACCATCACATCTGAGAAGTTTTGACCACTGAAAGAAATAATATTCAGAGAAGTGGAGTTAAGATACTCTGAAAGAGAAAAAGCCCTCACTCTGCAAGTAGATGCATCCAACAGAGGCTTTGATGCAGCATTAGTTCAAGAAGGGTCCGGGCAGAAAGAAGGAGGTGGCGGCCCTGGCCCCGGTCCGGGCAGAGGGTAGGTGGCGGTGGCCCCAATCCAGGCAAAAGCGAGGGGGAGGCGGTGGCCCCGGTCTCGGCAGAGTGAAGCAGGCGGAGGCCCCGAGAAGCAGGCGGAGGTCAACAGGTTGGATTGCGACCAGGTATGGTCCAACCTAGGAGGGGAGGCAGGCTCCTCCAGCCCGGGTCAGAAACCTGCATATGAGAAGGCCACTCCGATATAAAACCTACGACCCAAGGACCTCGCTGCCACGTCCCAGCTTGCTTGGCCATGGCACACGAACCATGGGTGTAAAGGGTGGGGCCAGTACTGTGCACACTGCACTCCACCTAAAAGCTCCTTTGCGCAGGCCCGAGGACATGTCCTCATCCTCCCCCTCCACGTCCTCCCCCTCAAAAGATGCTCACAAACTCAAGCTAGCATGCTGGAACATCAGAACCATGCTAGACAAGGCTGACAGCCACCGACCTGAACGCTGGTCTGCCCTCATCGCACATGAACTCCTCAGACTTGACATCGACATAGCCGCTCTCAGTGAAGTCCGCCTTGCAGATGTAGGCAGCCTCCAAGAACGCGGCGCGGGCTACACACTCTACTGGTCTGGCAAGCCTATGGATGAACGACGCATATCTGGTGTAGGCTTCATGGTCAAGAACTCTATTGCTTCCAAACTCGAAAACCTCCCGACAGGCCACTCAGACCGGATCATGTCCATGCGACTCCCCCTTCAAAACAAGCATCGCCTCACCCTCATCAGTGTCTATGCTCCAACCCTCCAGACGGAACCAGCAGAAAAGGACAAGTTCTACACTGATCTGCGCAACCTCATTCAATGCACTCCTAAAGCCGACAAGGTTGTCATCCTTGGCGACTTCAACGCTCGCGTCGGCAAAGACTCAGAAACCTGACCAGGAATCCTGGGCAAGCATGGTGTCGGCAAGTGCAATGACAATGGGCGCCTCCTGTTGGAGCTCTGCGCAGAACAGCGGCTTGTCATTACAAACACCCTTTTTCAGCAGAGGGACAGCCTGAAGACTACCTGGATGCATCCCCGATCCAAACACTGGTACCTCCTGGACTACGTGCTGGTGAGAGAAAGAGACAAATGAGATGTGCTCCACACCAGGGTCATGCCCAGCGCGGAATGCCACACTGATCACCAGCTTGTTCGCTGCAAGCTCAACCTTCACTTCAAGCCAAAGTCCAGGAACAGTAAAGCCCCCAGAAAGAGGTTCAATGTTGGAAACTTGCAGTCAGACGAAGTGAGAGGAAACTTTCAGGCAAACCTCCAAACAAAGCTCAAGGATGCAATCCGCCTCACGGACTCGTCCCCTGAAACCCTCTGGGATCAGCTGAAGACTGCCATACTGCAATCCACTGACGAGGTACTGGGCTTCTCCTCCAGGAAAAACAAGGACTTGTTCGACAAAAACAACCAGGAAATCCAAGAGCTGCTGGCAAAGAAGCGAGCTGCCCACCAGGCTCACCTTGCAAAGCCGTCCTGGCCAGAGAAGAAACGAGCATTCCGTCGCACATGCAGCCATCTTCAGCGCAAACTCCGGGAGATCCAAATGAGTGGTGGACTAGCCTCGCCAAACGAACCCAGCTCAGCGGAGACATTGGCGACTTCAGGGGTTTTTACAAGGCTCTAAAGGCTGTGTATGGCCCCTCACCCCAAGTCCAAAGCCTGCTGCACAGCTCAGACGGCAAAGTCCTCCTCAGCGACAAGATCTCCATCCTCAACCGATGGTCAGAACACTTCCAATCTCTTTTCAGTGCCAACCTCTCAGTCCAAGAATCCGTCCTGCTCCAGCTCTCTCAACAGCCCTTAAGGCTAGAGCTGGATGAGGTCCTCACCCAGGAAGAGACATATAAGGCAATTGAACAACTGAAAAGTGGCAAAGCAGCAGGTATGGATGGAATTCCCCCCCCACCCCCCCAGAGGTCTGGAACGCTGGCGGCAAAACTCTGCATGCCAAACTGCATGAGTTTTTCAAGCTCTGCTGGGACCAAGGAAAGCTGCCTCAGGACCTTCGTGATGCCATCATCATCACCCTGTACAAAAACAAAGGCGAGAAATCAGACTGCTCAAACTACAGGGGAATCACACTGCTCACCAATGCAGGAAAAATCTTCACTAGGATTCTCCTAAATAGAATAATACCTAGTGTCGTCGAAAATGTTCTCCCAGAATCACAGTGCGGCTTTCGCGCAAACAGAAGAACTACTGACATGGTCTTTGCCCTCAGACAGCTCCAAGAAAAGTGCAGAGAACAAAACAAAGGACTCTACATCACCTTTGTTGACCTCACCAAAGCCTTCGACACTTGTGAGTAGGAAAGGGCTTTGGCAAATACTAGAGCGCCTCGGATGCCCCCCAAAGTTCCTTAACATGGTTATCCAACTGCACAAAAACCAACAAGGTCGGGTCAGATACAGCAATGAGCTCTCTGAACCCTTCTCCATAAACAATGGCGTGAAGCAAGGCTGCGTTCTCGCACCAACCCTCTTTTCAATCTTCTTCAGCATGATGCTGAAACAAGCCATGAAAGACCTCAACAATGAAGACGTGGTTTACATCCGGTACCGCACGGATGGCAATCTCTTCAATCTGAGGCACCTGCAAGCTCACACCAAGACACAAGAGCAACTTGTCCATGAACTACTCTTTGCAGACGATGCCGCTTTAGTTGCCCATTCAGAGCCAGCTCTTCAGCGCTTGATGTCCTGTTTTGCGGAAACTGCCAAAATGTTTGGCCTGGAAGTCAGCCTGAAGAAAACTGAGGTCCTCCATCAGCCAGCTCCCCACCATGACTACCAGCCCCCCCTCATCTCCATCGGGCACACAAAACTCAAAACGGTCAACCAGTTTACCTATCTCGGCTGCACCATTTCATCGGATGCTAGGATCGACAACGAGATAGACAACAGACTCGCCAAGGCAAATAGTGCCTTTGGAAGAGTACACAAAAGAGTCTGGAAAAACAACCAACTGAAAAACCTCACAAAGATTAGCATATACAGAGCCGTTGTCATACACACACTTCTGTTCGGCTCCGAATCATGGGTCCTCTACCGGCATCACCTACGGCTCCTAGAACGCTTCCACCAGCGTTGTCTCCACTCCATCCTCAACATGCATTGGAGCGACTTCATCACCAACATCGAAGTACTCAAGATGGCAGAGGCCGACAGCATCGAATCCACGCTGCTGAAGATCCAACTGCGTTGGGTAGGTCATGTCACCAGAATGGAGAACCATTGCCTTCCCAAGATCGTGTTATATGGCGAGCTCTCCATTGGCCACCGAGACAGAGGTGCACCAAAGAAGAGTTACAAGGACTGCCTAAAGAAATCTCTTGGTGCCTGCCACATTGACCACCGCCAGTGGGCTGATATCGCCTACAACCGTGCATCTTGGCGCCTCACAGTTTGGCTGGCAGCAACCTCCTTTGAAGAAGACCGCAGAGCCCACCTCACTGACAAAAGACAAAGGAGGAAAAACCCAACACCCAACCCCAACCAACCAATTTTCCCTTGCAACCGCTGCAACCATGTCTGCCTGTCCCGCATCGGACTTGTCAGCCACAAACGAGCCTGCCGCTAACATGGACATTACCCCTCCATAAATCTTCGTCCGTGAAGCCAAGCCAAAGAAAAAAAAAAGTTCAAGAAGGAAAACCAATAGCTTTTTCTTCAAAAGCACTAACAGCGGAGACCAGATATGCCAATATTGAGAGAGAACTGTTGGTGGTCGTATACGGATGCGTAAAGTTTCACAAGTTTCTAGTTTATAGTGGAAACTGATCATCACCCACTGGAATATATCCAGAGAAAGAACCTAAAAAGGCATGAGCTAGACTGCAGAGATTACTTCTATGACTACAATGCTACGACTTCAACTTAAAGTACATACCAGGCAAAGAGATGTGCTCGCTGATACCTTGTCACAACTTTCCCCGAATGAAAAATATTTCCACGCATGGAAGACATGGGGATCAAGATACATCATCTCGTCAATGTGACCAATAATAAACTAAGCCAGATCCAAGAAAAAACTAGTAAGGATGATGTGTTGCAAATGCTTTCTCAGCAAGTAATACAAGGATGGCTAGAGAGGATAAAGCAGATACACCTTCAATACGTCAATATTGTTCTATCAGAGATGACTTATCATTGGAGAATGGTGTTCTACTGGCTAGATCAAGACTGATTATACCTGAAACAATGCAGAAAGAGATTCTCCAGAAAATACATGAAGGTCACATGGGAATGGAGAAATGCAAACTCAGAGTAAAGTCAGCTGTGTACTGGACTGGAATATACAAAGACATTGAAAATGTGGTGGCTATATGTCTAATATGCCAAAAATACAGAAACACAAAACAAAAAAAGGAAATGATTTCCACAGAAGTACCTGCCAGGCCATGGCACATAATGGCTGCAGACTTGTTCACTGAGAATCAAGAGTGGTATTTAATAGTAGCTTGTTACTACTCTAAGTTTCTATTCATCAAAAGGGTGAAAGACCTGAGAGTGTCAGCTATCACCTCAGAAATGAGAGTGATCCTTGCTGAACAAGGAACACCTGAGCAAGTAATATGTCACAACAGTGATATGAGCCCAGAGAACCCCAAAACCCAGCATAAATAGATATTCACCAAGACAAATGGTTACTTAAACAAAAGTTGTTTTTAATTATCTTTAAACATGAAAACAGAATCACACTTTAACTTATCACTATTAACTTAACGAACCTAATTTAACCCCCTTCTAATTCTATCACATGTGTATGTAATGTGTGTATAAGTTCAGAAAAGTTATTTGATTCACAGTCCAATCTCATTTCTCATTCCTCCAAGTTCACTGGTGGCAGGCAATTCTTATACTCTGTGCAGAATTTAACATTTCTAAAGGCTTTGGTGCTTCAAAGGTAAATGGTTACTGCTCAGGAATATTCTTATCAGTTTTCAGAGAGAGATTTGTTGCTCGCTGGACACCCACAACTGATTCCTTTTTAATTAGCCACTTCAGTGTCTTGCTGAAGAAACTTACCCCCCTCAGGGTTCTCCAGATGATAACCTCTTTCTTTCAGGTCATCACAGAGTTCCTTTTTGTTTCCCTTATTTCAAGTAAAACATTAGACAGCCAGTCCTCTCCTCTTGCATGAACCACAAGGGCTTTGACCAGGCTGAACCAAGCACTCACAACCTGTCTTCCAAATGGGATTTTCACAAGCTTGCCAGCTTATCCTGTTCCAGTCCCAGCTGCTGCTGCTGACTGTAAAACTGCAGAACTCTACTCTCTCTCTCTTTGAGTGGAAAAACCTGTTTTACTCTCTCTGCTTGCAAAACCACATGACCCTCCTTGAACAGTAAGTCGCACTCCAGACAGTCTGTGACTCTATCAAGTTCTTTCACCTGTTACCTTTTTGGAAACAACAATCCATTAGTGAAGTCCCTTGGGCACTGTCCAAAGATTTTGCAAAGGCTCTGGTGCCGATGTCTAGCATGAGCAGAGTTCCAGTATTTTAAATAAAATCTGTATTAAAGTGTTTGTATGTAACCTCCACTAAAAAATCTGCCCCAATTTATCTCCCAAAAAGATACCTATAATCTTTCACAACAGAGATCACATCACAAGAATTCAGTAAGTTGGCTGTGGAGTATGGGTTTGTTTTCACTTCATCATCCTCATACTACCCCAAAGGTCATGGGTTCATTGAAAATGAGTGCAAACTGTAAAACACATACTAGTTAAGTGTCACAAAATGAAAGAAGACCCATTCCTAGCTTTTCTATCATTATGAGCAACACCTTTAAGGGCTGACATGAAGTCCCCTACAGAACTTCTAAATGGCAGGAGATATAAAACAACTCTGCCAAGCAAAATACACTTTCCAGAAGACCAGGAGGAAACCAGAGGAAGACTGCCTGACACGCATGAAGAAGGACGCCAGCATTATAACAAACATTGCCAGAACTCTTCAGAGGGGAGCATGTACATATTCAAGAGCCAATGATGAAAATATGGACCCCAGCAAAGGTCATCAGAGAAGCTGAGACACCAAGGTCATACATTGTTGAGACAGACTCTGGGAATCAGCTGAGGAGGAACAGAATCCACATCTGGCCGACTCAAGATGTGATGAAGCAGAAAACTTTAATACCAGCAATGCCTGCAACACCAATATCAAGTGAGGTATCGAGTGAAGAGACCACAAGTACTAATATCTACACAGCAGTTGTCAGGTGAAGCACAACAAACTGTATCACCTACACGTGAACCAGCAACACAGAGTAACACTATCAACGGTCAAAGCCAAGTCCACAAGATGGAAAAGCAACATACCGCCACCAGTGCAATATCGATAAGAACTATTTAAAAATAGTTGTATAAATAATCTAGTTCATGTTCAGTTACTTAAGTTTCACTGGAAAGAAAGTGATAAAGAATGCTAAATTTTTCTTTATCTTGAGAAGGAGGGAAGTTATATAGTCAGGATAATGTGAACTATTTTCTCACCACGTCAGAATACACCCTTCTCACTGTAGTAACTGTAGTATACCACTGTGGGGCAAACGTATATGTAAATGAATGTGTGTGAACAACTTCTTGAGATGGTGGAAGGCATCAGTAAGAAAAGTCTCTATTGTTATTTGAACCTTGCATCTCTAAGTTATTTCTGAAGCCTCCCAAATAACACAGAGACATAACAATGCTAAGTACCTGTCTGATGATAGATTGGTAAACACATCATGAGCATATACAGGAAGGATCTATGAGTCAAAACCAGGGAGCATTGATTAAAGTAATTGGTAGAAAGATTAAAGAGATGATGGCAAATCTTTTTATCCAAAATGTTTTAGTGGTCTGGAACTCACCAGCCGAAAAGGGAGTAGAGGAAGAAGAAATACTTGGATATATACTTGAAGAGCCATGACTGAAGGGTGATGGACAAATGCTAAAAGGTGGAATAAGGATCTGGGCTTTTTTTGACCAGTAAAGATAAAATGAGCTACATATCAATCGCTCTGTCGTAGGAAGAGTGGGGAGCACAAAGTTCCTTGGTGTCTATTTAAAAGATGAGGTTAGACTGCTGTTGAACAATCCTGGAAACACATAAATTATTGTGTGCATATGCGTGCGTGCATGCGTGTGTGTGTATGCGTGTGTACATCACTATGCATATGTTATTTGTGTGTAATGTGAACTATGTGTCTATGTGTGCACTATGAACCAGATTTACGCTGTTTCTTCGGCCTGTACAAAAACAAAGGCGAGAAATCAGACTGCTCAAACTACAGGGGAATCACACTGCTCTCCATTGCAGGCAAAATCTTCGCTAGGATTCTACTAAATAGAATAATACCTAGTGTCGCCGAGAATATTCTCCCAGAATCACAGTGCGGCTTTCGCACAAACAGAGGAACTACTGACATGGTCTTTGCCCTCAGACAGCTCCAAGAAAAGTGCAGAGAACAAAACAAAGGACTCTACATCACTTTTGTTGACCTCACCAAAGCATTCGACACCGTGAGCAGGAAAGGGCTTTGGCAAATACTAGAGCGCATCGGATGTCCCCCAAAGTTCCTCAACATGATTATCCAACTGCACGAAAACCAACAAGGTCGGGTCAGATACAGCAATGAGCTCTCTGAACCCTTCTCCATTAACAATGGCGTGAAGCAAGGCTGCGTTCTCGCACCAACCCTCTTTTCAAACTTCTTCAGCATGATGCTGAACCAAGCCATGAAAGACCTCAACAGTGAAGACGTGGTTTACATCCGGTACCGCACGGATGGCAGTCTCTTCAATCTGAGGCGCCTGCAAGCTCACACCAAGACACAAGAGAAACCTGTCCGTGAACTACTCTTTGCAGATGATGCCACTTTAATTGCCCATTCAGAGCCAGCTCTTCAGCGCTTGACGTCCTGTTTTGCGGAAACTGCCAAAATGTTTGGCCTGGAAGTCAGCCTGAAGAAAACTGAGGTCCTCCATCAGCCAGCTCCCCACCATGACTACCAGCCCCCCCACATCTCCATCGGGCACACAAAACACAAAACGGTCAACCAGTTTACCTATCTCGGCTGCACCATTTCATCAGATGCAAGGATCGACAATGAGATAGACAAGAGACTCGCCAAGGCAAATAGTGCCTTTGGAAGAGTACACAAAAGAGTCTGGAAAAACAACCAACTGAAAAACCTCACAAAGATAAGCGTATACAGAGCCGTTGTCATACCCACACTCCTGTTCGGCTCCGAATCATGGGTCCTCTACCGGCATCATCTACGGCTCCTAGAACGCTTCCACCAGCGTTGTCTCTGCTCCATCCTCAACATCCATTGGAGCGCTTTCATCCCTAATGTCGAAGTACTCGAGATGGCAGAGGTCGACAGCATCGAGTCCACGCTGCTGAAGATCCAGCTGCGCTGGGTGGGTCACGTCTCCAGAATGGAGGACCATCGCCTTCCCAAGATCGTGTTATATGGCGAGCTCTCCACTGGCCACCGTGACAGAGGTGCACCAAAGAAAAGGTACAAGGACTGCCTAAAGAAATCTCTTGGTGCCTGCCACATTGACCACCGCCAGTGGGCTGATATTGCCTCAAACCATGCATCTTGGCGCCTCACAGTTTGGCGGTCAGCAACCTCCTTTGAAGAAGACCGCAGAGCCCACCTCACTGACAAAAGGCAAAGGAGGAAAAACCCAACACCCGACCCCAACCAACCAATTTTCCCCTGCAGCCGCTGCAACCATGTCTGCCTGTCCTGCATCGGACTTGTCAGCCACAAACGAGCCTGCAGCTGACGTGGACTTTTACCCCTCCATAAATCTTCGTCCGCGAAGCCAAGCCAAAGAAGATATGTATATGTACAAGATGACAATGAACTTGAATTTGAACTACCATATATACTTGTGTAAAAGTCAAATTTTGTAGACCTTTTTTAAAATATTAAATTTATGAAGTTAGATATTACATGGATACCACTTTAGAGGCACTGAAAGTCACACTAGAATCCAAAAATACCATATCAGTAGCAGGTCAAAATGATATCTAAACGAGTAAAGGACAAAAACACAATGAATTACAGTATTAATACAGAGTCTGCACATCAAAATATATGTCCTACCATGAAGGAGGTCGGGACCGCAGTAAGTATCTGCATCATTGGAGGTATCAGGAGTTCCGATTGACAGGTGGCTGGGGCCAAGGTGAAAGTCCATATTCAAGGCGTTGGGAGCTCTATGGGTGGGTGGCTGGGGCCAAGGCAAGAGTCCACATTTGAGGCATTGGGAGCTCTGATGCGTGGGTAGCTGGGACAAGGTGAAAGTCCACATATGAGGCATTGGGAGTTCTGAAGTGTGGATGGATGGGGCCAGGATGTGAGTCCATGTACAGGCATCAGGGGCTCCAGCAGGAAGGTGCTTTAGGCCAAGGTGAAAGACAAAGAGATATATGGAAAATTCAAGATTTTTTGGCCAAAAATAGGAGGTCAATTTTTATATGAGATCGACCTTTACAGTACACGGTAACTCCTCGGACTCGTAAAGTTAGTATAAATTCAATGGTATTTTCCCGAGCAGTGTTTCAGCAACCAAGTAGACTGTTAGAGGGCACATTGCTGGAACTGTCATACCCTACAAGTGAACTCACACAGCCAGGACGACAGTCATCTGAGTTACCTCCACCTTGTGTAAGCATTAGTAAAACTGCTGCTTGTGCTGCAATAGAAATGATAAAATTGGCCATCAGGCACTGTGTGTGAATATATATGGCCATCAATCCAGGCTGAAAATAGTGGGATCAAACCCCTTCCTCAACACACTTTAACAATTTGTTGCTCGATTCCTTTGTGTACCTTGCTAATGACTGCAGGCTTTCTTACACTGCACAGATTTCTTATACCTACATGTTAGCCTTCTTCTGGAACTTTACCTATCAAAGTCTTTCTCTAAAGCATCTGGAACATGAATTCTTTACAAGGTTACCTTTTTGACATGTGTTCTGTCCTTGGTATGGGACTTGCATGGCATGTGCATCTCAGTTCCATCTACACATTATTCTTTACATCACTTTGTTACTATCCAAATCAGAGGCTGCATCTGGAAAATCAAGCTTTCTTTGTTGCTGCTTCCTTACTGTTTCCTGCATATGTTTGCCTATTTCCCAGTCATGGATTACGGAAATTAAAAAAGAACAAGGATATGATCGTGCTGTAGGAAAGAGATAAAAGCAAGTGAAACATGTTTACTCCACTTACATCTTATAGATTGATAAGGATGTGGATGTGCGATGCCAGCTGCCAATCACAACCTTAACTACAGCCTGCCCTATAATGGCAAACACAGCCTCCTCCTTAGGATTAGGACAGACTAGATCATTTCCAGTTATCTATCAAATTTCTTGCATGAGAGAGAAGAAAGTCAGTGCCACACAAGCTGTGTGGGTGATGTCAATGCTCTGTGGGTTATATAGTTTGTTTCTGAAATTCCCTACTGTTTACTTTAACAAAATAGACCATAAGACATACGTAGGAGCAGAATTTAGGCCAAAGGGCCCATTGAGATGCTATGCCATTCAAATTATGGCCAATATATTTGTCCTCTCAACCCATTCTCCTGCCTTCTCCCCATAACCTTTGATATTGTTACTAATAAAAAAAACCTATCATCCTCCACTTTAAATATTCCCAGTATCTTAGTCTCCACAGCTGTCTGTGGCAATGGATTTCACAGATTCTCCATCTTTTGGCTGAAGAAATTTCTCCTCTTCTCTGTTCTAAAGAGACATAAAACAGAACATTCAGCACAGTTACATGCCCTACAGCCCTCGATGTTGTGTCAACCCATATATTCCTTCAAAATGTACTAACCCCCCCCCCACCCTGTAACCCTTTATTTTTCTTCCTTCCATGTGCCTCTCTAAGAGTCTCTTAAATGCCCCTAATGTTTCAGCCTCCAACATCATCCCAGGCAAGGCATTCCCGGCACCCACAACTCTCTGTGTAAAACATTTATCCCTGATATCTCCCCTAAACTTCCCTCCCTTCACTTTATACATGTGTCCTCTGGTGTTGGTTATTCCTATCCTAGGAAAAAGACACTGGCTGGCATTCCTATCTATGCCTCTCAAAATCTTGTAGATTTGAAGACAATTAATTCTTGTCTCATCCTTCTACACTCCAAAGAGAAAAGTCCCAGCTCTGCTAACCTTGCCTCATAAAACTTATTTTCCAATCCAGGCAACATCCTGGTAAATCTCCTCTGCACCCTCTTCATAGCTTCCACATCCTTCCTATAATGAGATGACCAGAACAGAACACAATACTGTACTTCAAGTATGGTCTCACCAGAGACTTGCACAGTTGCAATATGACATCTCAACTCCTGAGCTCAAACCCCCTATTAATAAAGTCCATAGACCTTCTCAGTTATCCCATCAACCTGCATGGTGACCTTGAAGTATGTATGGATTTGAACCCCCAAGGTTCCTCTTTTCATCCACATTCATAAGTAACTGACCAATAACACTGTGCTCAGCCTTCTGGTTTGTCTTTCCAAAATGAATCGCCTCACATTTAGCTGGATTGAACTCCATCTGCCACTTTTCTTCCCAACTCTGCATTCTGTCTTTATCCTTTTGTAACCAATGACAACCTTCAGCTCCATCCACAACTCCTCCAACTTTTGTATCATCTGCAAACTTACTGAGCCATCCTTCTGCTTCTTCATCTAGGTTATTTATAAAGATCACAAAGAGCAAGATTCCCAAAACAGATCCTTGCGGAACTCCACTAATCACTGACCTCCAGGCAGAATATTTCCCGCCCACTACTACTCTCTGCTTTCTTGATGCAAGACTATTTTTTATCCACACAGCCAAGATTCCATGGATTCCATGCCTCACAACTTTCTGAAGAAGTCTCTCATGGGGAACCTTGTCATATGCCTTAATAAAATCCATATAGACCATATCTACCACTCTACCCTTATCAATTTCCTTTGTTATCATCTCAAAAAATTTAATTAGACTTGTGAAGCACGACATCCCCTTCACAAAACCATGTTGACTATCCCTGAGTAGACTGTACTTCTTCAAATGCTCATAGAGTCTATCCTTAAGAATCTTCTCCAATAGTTTGCACATCACTGACGTAAGACTCAGCGGTCTATAATTCCCAGGATTCTCTTTATTACCTTTTTAAACAAGGGGACCACATTTTCAATTCCCCAATCCTCCAGCACCTCCCCTGTGGTCAGAGGACTCAAAGATCATAGCCACTGCACCAGCTATTTCTTCCTTCATTTCTCACAGCAACCTGGGCTGTATCACATCTGGCCCTAGGGACTTAATGTTTTTAAGAGACCCAACACTTTCTTAATCTCAATATTGTACAGAACACAAGCCTGTTCTATTCTGACCTCACCCAGATCCAGGTCCTTTTCTTTTGTGAATACTAAAAAAATATATTCTTTTAATCTGAGAACGTGGCCTCCCACCACTGAAAACATCTTCTTCACATCTATTTTATCCTCGCTTTCAATATTTGGTAGGTTTTAATGTGATTCCCTCCTCCTCATCTGACTAAACTCCTGTGAGTACAGGTTCAGAGCCATCAAACAGTCCTTTTACATTAACCTTCATACCTTCAGATAATTCTTGAAAACCTCTTCTGTACCCTCTCCAATATCACGACCAGTAACAAGCTGCCTACCAGAGAAGGAACCCTTTAATCCCACTCATTGGCTTCTGCCAGTGAGCCAATCTTTTATCCATGATAAAACCTTTCCCATAATACCATACACTCCTATTGTGCTTAGCTGTGTCATGTGTGGCACTATGTCAAAGGCCTTCTGAAAGTCCAAGTAAATAACTTCCACTGGCTCTCCTTTGTCTATCCTGCTTGTTACTTCCTCAAAGAATTCAAACAGATGTGCCAGGCAAGATGTCCCCTGATAGAAACTATACTGACTTTGGCCTATTTTATTTTGTGCTTTCAGACCCAAAACCTCATCTTAAGAATGAACTAGAATCTTACCAGCCAGTGAAGTTAGGCTAACTGCCCTATAATTTCCTGTCTTTTTCAGAGACAGAGTATAATGGATATCTAGCTGCTAGAATCCTTCCAAACCTGCATGTTCTCTCTGCCTGTGATGCTCTTTCTAATAGAGAGTTGAGTTTTATATTTAGTTGCAAAATCAATCCAATGATATATAACCATATAACCATATAACCGTTTACAGCACGGAAACAGGCCATGTCGGCCCTTGAAGTCCATACCAGTTCACTTGAACAACTCCACTAGCTCCTCCGCAAACTCCTGAGGAAGTAGAGGCTTTCTTCATAATGCCATTGGTGTGTTGGTTCCAGGAATGATCTTCCGAGATAGTGACTCCCAAGAACCTACATTTGCTCATCCTCTCCACCTCTGATCCCTCTCTTCAAGGAAGGCCATTTATGTTGTCAGATCTCTGAGGATCTGTCCTGGAGCCTCCACGTTAATGCAGTCACAAAGGAGGCTCGCTAGCAGCTATAGTTTGTGAGGTATCTGAGGAGATTCGGTCTGTCACCGAAGACTCTCGTAAATTTCTACAGGTGTATCGTGGAGTCTATTCTGGCTGGTTGCATCACTGCCTGGTTGTTGTGTACTACCAGTTGCCCCAATAATCACAAGGACAAAGAATGAGGGGAACAATAGGCTTTATTGTACATAAGACTTGAGCTGGCCCAGATCCAAGCTAGGGAAGTGCAGGGAAGGGATAGGTGGCCCGACCTTTATGGCCTGGGTCCCAGGGGAGGAGTCCAGGTGAGAGTGTCATCAGGGGGTGGGCCAGCCTGAGCCTTTACTGGCCAATTAATACATACAATCCATACCATTACACTGGTATGGAGGCACCAACCCTCAGGACAAGAATAAACTCCAGAGGGTTGTTAATTTGGACTGTGACATCACAGGCACCAGACTTCATTCCCTCAAGGACATCTACATGAGGCAGTGTCTTAAATCAGCAGCCTTTATTTTTAAAGACACCCACCATTACTCTACTACCATCGGGAAAAAGGTACAGGAGCCTAAAGACGAGCACTCAAAGGCACAAGGACAGCTTCTTCCCGTTGTCAAATTCATGAATAATCAATGATCCAAAGACACTGCCTTACTTTGTGTGCACTATAATTTTTAACTTTTACTGTAATGTTGTAAGGTTCTAATATGAATGTTGTTGCACTATGACGCTGCCAGAAAACACCAAATTTCATGACTTGTTCATAATAATAAATTCTGATTCTGATTCTGTAGTGGAAAAGATTTGAAGAACTTTGTAGAGGATATTTGAAAAGAATAAAAACTCTGTAGACAATTTTATCTGTGCATGAGGTTGTTAAATTATTATTCTTTTAATATTAGCAACTTTAATTATTTCTCTGTCTATCAGCTATGTTCTCTTGGTGGCACTCATGGCTCTAGATTAGAACATTACATTTGAAACTCAGACAAGGACATACAAATTCCAACTATAGCTGTTTTAGGTACTGAAATAAGATTGCATTCTAGAAACGTCATCTTTCTAATTATCATTTGACTAAGATTCTGTCTGCATTTTAAGTTGGGAAATAAATAACACGTGGTATAAACTGAGAAAGTCTAGTACACAAAAACAAACAAGAACACAAGAAAATAAGGTGCACCTGGTTCCTCAAGTTTACCCACCATTCAATATGATAAAGGCTGATCTACCCCTGACCTCAACTGTTTCACTATGCTAGATCCTTTTAGCTCCCTGAGCTTTCAAAAAATGTATATATCTTCATTTTCAATACTTCTAATGAACTAGCATTCATAACACTCTGTGTAGATAATTCCAGATATTCACCACCTTCAGCAGGAAGAAATATTGACTTTCTTCATTTTTAAATGATCACATCCCTTATCTTGAAATTGTGTCTCTTCATTCAAGACTCTCATGCTCATAAAAACAATTCAACATTTTCACTCTTCTGCCTTCACAAGGATTTTATATTTTCTCATAAAATTACCTCACAATCTTCAAAATCCTTATTGATGGCCAGGGGGACCATGACCCTTTGGAGTTAATGAATGACATGTTGGCCCTGGCAGATGGCCATAGGCCTTGCTTGCTCTTTAAGCAGTTGTTTTTAGAGCATATGCCAGAAGACATCTGCCTCATGTTGGCTGACGAGCACTTTGATAACCCTCAAACCTTGGTGGCCCATGCAGACATTCTGTAGCACACAAAACAGCAAGGCGCAAGGCCCACAGAAATTAGTGCTGTGTCACACCCAGAGGTCCAGATTCAATGATTACCAACGATGATGGCGCATGTTCCCCCAGACAAGTATGACCCTGTGACAACACCTAGTGTTTTTACCACTGCAGTTCACTGCTGCTGACCCCCTTGCACTTTTCCAGGAAAACACCATGGCCAGTCGTCACTAATGGCTTCGGCAGCTAGCCACTATAACAGTGGGACGAACTCTCCCAAAGCAAATTTCTAGTTGACACGGGTGCGGAGGTTAGTGTCCTTCCTCCTTCGAGCTTTGACACTCATACCAGGAGTACAGGTCCGGTGCTCACTGCAGTGAATAACAGTTCAATTCATACGTATGACGACAATAAGTTTGCATGGAAGTTCATTCTTGCTGCTGTATCCCGGCCGATGCTGGGTACTGACTTTCTCAGACCCCACTCACTGATGATAGTTGGTGAACACCACAACATTCTAGGCTTTCCGCCTTGGAAAAGCCAAACTACCCACCCCACACCTATACACTGTGGAGTTCTCGAACAATGAATTTACCAAACTTCTTGTGAAGTTTCCAGACATTATCACTCCCTAGTTCTCCACTGTCACACCCAAACATGGCGTCACACACCACATCCTCGCCAAAGGACCTCCTCTACATGCCCAAGCCTGACGTCTGCCACCCGACAAGTTGCAGTTTGCAAAACAAGAGTTCCACTAAATAGAGGAACTTTGAATCATACACAGGTCTGATAGCTCATGGGCTTCCCCGCTACATATGGTGCCCAAAGCCACAGGAGGCTGGAGACCTTGTGGGGATTACAGGCATCTCAACAACCCTATCACTGCAGACTGCTACCCTGTGCCCCATATACAGGACTTTACAGTTAATCTTCATAGAGCCAGGATATTTTCTAAAATTGACTTGGTGAGTGGATACTAGCAAATACGAAGGATGTGCCCAAGACCGCCATCATAACACCATTCGGCCTCTTAGAATTTTTGAGAATGCCTTTTAGGCTCAAAAATGCTGCACAAATATTCCAGTGACTGATGGATGCAGTGGGGCATGGCATGGACTTCCTTTTTGTATATTTGGATCACATACTCGTTGCCACTCATACCCACAAAGAGCACCTGCGGCATCTGCGTTTACTCTGATGCTGCCTACAGGAGTTTGGGCTAACTGTATACCCTGCCAAGTGCAAATTTAGGCAGTTCTCTATCGAGTTCTTGGGACATCAGATCAGCAGCCAGGGTATCATTCCATTGCCTAGAAGGTGGAAGCCATCCTCAAATTCACAAGGCCTGATACCATCAGAGGATTCCAGGAATTTGTGGGGATGTTCAAATTCTATTGTCGTTTTTTACCCTCTGCAGCTCATATTATAAATCCCCTCTTCGACCTCATGTCCAGCAGTGCCAAAGAACTCAAGTGGAGAAAGGAGATGATGGTAGCATTCTAGCAGACCAAAGGCAACATTGTTGGTCCATCCACAAATGGATGCACCAACTGCCTTGATGATAGATGCGTCCAATACAGCAGTAGGCAGGGTCTTGGAACAGTACACTAATGGACAATGAAAGCCTCTACCATTTTTAGTAGACACCTCCGCCCTCTGGAAATGAAATAACCATATAACTGTTTACGATGCCGTAACAGGCCATGTCGGTTCTTCGAGTCCACATTGGTTCACTAGAACAACTCCACTAGCTCAACCCTTCCGCTCTCTGCCCATAACCCTCCAACCCCTTCACCTCCATGTGCACATCCAACCTTATCTTAAATGACAGAAGGGACCCTGCCACAACTATCTCATTTGGAAGATCTATCCATTCTTCCACCACTTGCTGAGTGAAAAAGCATCCTCTAATATTACTCCTAAAGTTTTGCCCCCCTACCCTTAACTCATGCCCTCTTGTTCTAACCTCCCCTGCCCTCAGGGGAAAGAGTCTACTCACGTCTAGTCTATCTATTTCTTACATAATTTTAAATACCTCTATCAAGTCCCCTCTCAGTAGTCTATGTTCCAATGAATAAAGTCCAAGTCTCCTCAATCTCTACCTGTAATCCAGATGCTGTAAGCCAGGCAACATCCTTGTAAACCTTCTCTGCACCCTCTCCACCTTATCTATATCCTTTCTATAATTTGGAGACCAGAACTGAGCACAGTACTCCAAACCAGGCATCACCAATGTCTTAAACAGCCGTAGCATCACTTCCCAGCTCCTATACTCTATACTATGATTTATGAAGGCCAGCATACCATATGCCATCTTAACCACCCTGTCTACATGGGAATCCACCTTCAGTGAACTCTGTACCATAACCCCCAGGTTCCTCTGCTCCTCTGTGTGCCTCAATGGCCTCCCCTTAACTGTATATGTCCTCTTCTGGTTATTTTTACCAAAATGCAACACTTCACACTTGTTTACATTGAATTCCATCTGCCATCTTTCAGCTCACTCTTTCAAACAAACCAAATCTTTCTGTAATCCAAGAAGATCTACTTATCTACCACTCCCCCTATTTTCATATCATCCGCATATTTGCTTACCCAGTTAACCACACCCTCCTCTAAATCATTAATATAAATGATAAACAACAAGGGACCCAGCATTGATCCCTGAGGCACCCCACTTGTCACAGGCTTCCAACCTGACAGACAGTTGTCCACCATGATTCTCTGCTGTCTATCTCCCAGCCACCTCTGAACCCATGTCACAATCTCTCTACTAATTCCTAGTCACTGAACCTTCCTTATTAACTTTCCATGCAGAACTTTATCAAAAGCCTTACTAAAATCCAAATAGATCACATCAACCACTCTACCTTCATTCACCTTTTTGCACTTCCTCAAAAAACTCAACAAGGTTCATCAAACATGACTTTCCTTTTACAAACCTATGCTGGGTGCCTATAATCAATCCCTGCCTATCCAGATATGCGTATATACTATCTCGAAGAATACCCTCCATAACCTTCATACCTTCTTTTTGCCTTTCTAATTTCCCTCTTAATGTTCTTCCTGCAATCTAAGTAACGACCATACATCTCCTCAATCCCTTGTTTTTAATATTTAGTATAGGCCTCCCTCTTGTCCCGAACCAACTTCTTAATTTCACCAGAAAACCACAGCTTCCCTCAAACCCTTAGTCTTCCCTTTCAGCCTGACTGGACATAAATATCCTGTACGCTCAAAATCTCACCTCTAAATGCCCCCAAAATTTCCTCCACATCCTTTCCGGCAGAAATATCAGCCCACACAACTCTCCACAAATCCCTTCTCATTTCTCCAAATCTGGCCTTCCCCTTCAAAGACCTTCAACCTTGGACCCGACCTATCCCTTTCATCATTAAGCTAAAGCTAATGGACTTGTGATCACTGGATCCGAAGTTCTCTCCAATGCTCACCTCCGTCACCTGCCCTATTTCATTCCCAAACAACAGATCTAACACTGCTCCCCCTCTAGTTAGCGTCTCAACATATTGCTGCAAAAAGTAATCCTGAAAACAATGCAAAAATACTAAGCCATCCTGCCCTTTCACTGACTGCGTTTGAAATCCCCAACCAACACCACCCTATTTCTACTGCACATCTCACCTATTTCCTTGCACATTTGCTCTTCTAGTTCCCATAATATACCCCATAATATACCCCCCATAATAGTAACCTCACCCTTCTTAGTTTTCAGTTCTACCCACACTGCCTCCCTCGATGAGCCCTCCAGTCTATCTTGCCTCAGCACCACTGTAATATCCTCCCTGATAAGTAATGCCACACCTCCCCCTCTTAATCCACCAACTCTGACACATCTCAAGCAGCGAAATCCTGGAACATTTAACTGCCAGTCACAACCTTCCTTTAACCACGTCTCGCTAATGGCCACAACATCATAATGCCACGTGTCAATCCACACCTTTAGCTCATCTAGCTTCCTTACTACACTCCTCACATTAAAATAAATACATCTCAGGGATCTCCTACATCCTTCCTTCTGCCTATCTTCCTCTCTACCATTCTCACAATTGTCACTACAACATCTTTTTATTACTTCCTGCTGTTCCTCCCTCAAATTATTTAAACCTGCCTCTTTCCTTAGCCTACAAACCCTCTCCCTGCTGTCCTGCCTAACTTGAGACCCTGTCCCCAACCATACTAGTTTGAACCCCCCCCCCCCCCCCATGACAGCCCTAGCAAATGCCCCCACCAGGAGACTGGTCCCTCTGGGACCATTACGGTATAGGTCCCATCTCCCCCAAAAAAGGTCCCAGTGGTCCAAGAACTTGAAACCCTGTCTCTTATTCAATCCCTTTAGCCACTGTTTAACCTCCACCTAATTCTAATTTTGCCATCACTATCACATGGCACAGGAAGCAATCCAGAGATTACACCCTTAGCGGTCCTTCTTTTAAGCTCCCTACCCAACTCCCTATACTCATTCTGCAGGACTACTTCCTCCTTCCCTCCAACATCATTGGTACCAACATGTACCACAACTTCAGGCTCCTTAACCTCCCCTTTTAGGATGTTCTGAATGCACATAGTCACATCCTGGACCCTGGCATCTGGGAGGCAAACCACCATCCTGTTTTCCTTATCGCATCCACAAAAACCTCTGTCTGTCCTCTTAACCATTGAATCCCCTATGACTATTGCCCTTTTCCTTTTATCCCTACCTTTCTGGGCCACAGAGGTTGACATCACCATAGTCTGACTATCCCCCTCGTCAGTACTCAAGGTGGAGTACCGATTTCTGAGGATTTCAGACACATTTGATAGGGAACTGCTGACACTGGATCGAGCAGTCAGAAACTTCCACTATTTTTTGAAGGCAGGGACTTCATGATTTTTACTGACCACAAACCGTTAACATTCACCTTTGCGAAGACATCAGATCCCTATTCAGCCCGCCAGCAACACCACCTATCTTATGTATCTGAGTTTTCAACCAGGATTTAACGTATCTCCAGTAAGAGTAATATGGTGGCTGATACCCTGTTCCGCTCCTTTGTTCATGAAGTATGTGCCCTCTCGCCAGGTGGTGCTTGCCGAAGCTCAACGCTAGGACAACAAACCCCCAGCTTATAGAACTGCTGTCACAAGCCTGCAACTCAGGGATCTAGCCCTTGGATCGCAAGGTACCACTCTCCTATGTGACATTTCCACAGGTCAGTCTTTCCCTATCGCCCCTGTTGTGTGGACTTCAGGAGGACCAGGAATGACCACTCTCCTCTACACAACAACAACTCTGTAGTAGAGACAGTGGTGAGCACCAAGTTCATTGGAGTTAATTAATGTCCTATCATGGACACTCAACATCTCCTTACTTATCAGGAAGGTGCAATAATAACTGGACTCCCTGAGAAGACTGAAGCAGGCAAGGCTACCTTCTTATTATGACAACCTTCTATAGGAACTCTATTGGAGCATCCTGGCCAGCTCCATCACAGTGTGGTACGGTTGCTGCAGAAAAATGGATTGGCGTTCAATCCACAGGACCATAAGAGCAGCAGAGAGGATCACTGGAGTTTCCCTCCAACCCCCCCTCCCCATTAATGTGATCTACCAGGATCGTTGTGTGAAGAAGGTGCACAAAATTATTGAAAACCTGTGACAGATTATGTTATATTTTATATTGTATATAGATATGTTTTAAAGGAGATAAATTGTGACAGGCTTTTTTTTAGTGTAGGTCACATACAAACACTTCAAAACAGTTCTCATTTAAAATGCCAGAGCTCTGCTAAAGCCAGACAGTCCAAGCTCTGGTTGCTTTTGCAAAAACTATGAAGGATGCCCATGAGGTAATATATAAATACACCACTAGGTCACTAGGGGTCATCCCAGTGACCTTCTATATAAAGCAGTCCTGAGCTACAGTCTAGCCTTCCAGGTTCATCTTGCAGAGAGACAAGACCTCTTGGTGTTGTTAGTTTATTTTATATTATATTATATATTAGTTTATTAAAGCTGTCTTGTACTCACACTGCTGGTGTAGTTATTGTCAGTACAATTTAATAAACTAATATGATAGCTACTAGGATAGAAGCTGCTTCTGTCCCAATGTGCATGCCCGACCACCTGGAGACTCTTCCTGAGGAATAGAATCCGGGGATGACGAGCACGCACGTGCATCCGAGAACAGAGATTGCTGTACTGGAATTGTGGTGGAATGCGGGGGAAGACCACTGAAGTATGATAGGGCAGGTAAGAAACGGCCAAGAGCCCTGCCTGCCCGTGGGTTTGCCGGTACAGATGCTGCCAACCCTAAACTCCGGTCCGATCAGAAAGGGGTCACGACAAGCGCGGGTGGAAGGATCTCCACAGGTCGTGCTCCCGATCGCCACGTATGTGCAGAATTCCCAACCACTCAAGAGCCAGGGAAAGCAGACACCAATACTGTGACTCCCCCAGCAGCAGTTTCCCCAGTACCACAGAGACCTGACGCTACCACTGGGATCCCCTCTAAGCCCGCTGCAAATGTTCCAAAGCCAGAGACTCAGCCAACAGCCCCAAGCACCCAGATTACTCCTCCAGCAGACACATGCCCCACAGAGGCTCTACCAGCAGCTCCCAGTACCCCAGGGTCCACCTTTGCTACATCTAAGGGACCAGAGACTGCGGCTTAGCCATATGCTGCGACCAGACAGCTTGAGCTCGACCCCAGAAATCCCGGAGCCGGCACGCACTTTGGCCACTGGCAGAGATGCTTTCTGAATTACGTGGAGGGTGCTGAGGCATCGGATAAAGAGCTATTAATGCTGCTCTTAGTGCAGCTGGGAGACCACCCTTACTCCCTTATACAGGATGCCAGGTCCTACCAAGAGCCAATGAGCACTTTACAGAGGCATTACAGTAAGGGGCATAGCGAACTCCACTCCTGGTATAGGCTCATGACCAGGTCACAACAAGTAGGGGAGTCTGCCAGAGACTTTATACTCTCTCTGAAAGACCTGGCGAGAGGCTGCAACCGAGCAGTATCAGCCCAGGAGTATACGGAGGACCTTATTAGGGACAGAATTGTTGCGGGCATACTGAGATGAGACATCGATTACTGGAGAAAGGAATGGTGGGGCTAGATGAGGCAGAGACTATTGCAGAAGCTTTGGAGGAGTACTCTCAGGACCCTGGGGCTGGGACAAACGCAACACTGCTGGACTTTCTAGCCCCACGAAAAGAAAAGTATGCTGTCTCACAGGAATTCACAACAGCAGCAGCACCTTGAGGGTCCCAAGAGCTTTTTCTGTGGACAAAGAAAGCACCCCAGAGCCCTCTGCCCTGCCAGAGAAAATGTCTGTTCCAACTGTGGAAAATGTGGGCATTATGCAAAAGTCTGTAGAAGCCCCAAGGCCACAGCCAAGGCCCATTCTCATGCTAATGAGAGGCGGGAAAGCTCTTCTTTCTCCACAGACAAACAGAAGAAGAAGAATGCCATGTGCAGCCGGCCATCTGCTACAGAGCAGAGGACACCGTCTTCAGGAGATGAATATGACACCGAGTACTATTGGATGGAAGGACACGCCAGACTTGCTTCCCTATGCATGAATCAGGCGAGTCCACACAATTTATCTGATATCACTGTGCGCATCAAAATTAATGATGTGAGGGTAAATTGCTTAATAGATAATAGAAGCACTGAAAGTTTTATTGACCAGGGTTAGTCAACCCGACAAGCCTGAGTGAGCATTGGATCCTGTAAGCAGCCAGCAGCCTTGCGGCTGAGGTAAAACAGTTTTGCAGGGTTACTCTAGAAATCCAGGGAGCAAAATACAAAGGGTTCAAAGGGTCCCTCACCTCTGTGCCTTGTACTATTGGGGTTAGATTTTTAGTGCCAGTTAAAAAGCATTACAATAGTGCACAACAGGCCTCACCCCCCACCACACCTTACGAAGAAATAACATTGCAGCCTGTCTGCCCTGAACATAGAACCCCATCCACTGTTCACACACCTGACCCCAGAATGCACACCAATTGCCACAAAGAGCAGGAGGTAGAACCCAAAGGACAGAGCCTTCCATATATAACCATATAACCATTTACGGAGCGGAAACAGGCCATGTTGGCCTTTCGAGTCCACACCGGTTCACTGATTTTGTGCGCCCTCTTCAGGCATTGGTCCCGGTAGATCTTCATTCAATAACGATGGGCAAATTCAATACAAGTGGTATAAATTTGTTACCTAATTCATTAGGACAGAGGTCCGGAGGCTACTTCTGGAGGGCATCAAAGAGCAGAGCACCAACCCCTGGAGAGCCCAGGTGGTTGTAGTAAAATCAGGAGAAAAACTGTTCATGGTAGTGGATTACAGCCAGACAATCAACAAATTTACACAACTAGATGCCTTCCTCCTGCCACGCATAGCAGACATGGTCAACAACATTGCACAGTATAAGGTATTCTCCACCATAGACCTGAAGGTAGCAGACCACCAACTGCCCATTAGAAACAGCGATCGCATTTACAGGGCATTTGAGGCAGACGGCAGGCTGTATCAATTTCTGTGATTCTCCTTCGGTGTCCCTGTTTCAGAGAGAAATGGACCGAATAGTAGATGAGTTCCAACTGAAAGCGGTGTTCCCCTACTTAGACAATGTGACAATCTGTGGCCACACTCAGGAGGATCATGACACAAATTTAAAACGCTTCTTCCAGGCAGCCGAGGAAAGGAACCTAACATACAACAGGGACAAATGCGTCTTCAGCACCAGGAAGTTGCCAATCCTGGGTTACATAGTGCAGAATGGTGAAATCAGCCCAAACCCAGCCCGTATGTGCCCTCTCCTAGACCTCCCAGTGCCACACATGCTGAAAGCACTAAAAAGGTGTTTGGGGCTGTTCGCTTACAATGGCCAATGGGTCCCCAACTACGCCGACAGGGCCTGCCCACTTATAAAAGCCTCAGTTTTCCCACTGTGCCCAGCAGCCACCAGAGCATTCAGGGACATTAGGGATCATATCGCAAAAACTACCATGTGGTCCATAGATGAGTTGATCCTGTTTCAAGTAGAAACGGATGCATCTGATGTGGCTCTGGCAGCCACCCTAAACCAAGATGGACAACTGGTGGCCTTTTTCTCGCGAACTCTACAGGGGTCAGAGGTAAGACACTCAGCAGTAGAGGAGGCCCGAGCCATTGTGGAAGCAGTAAGGCACTGGCGACATTATCTGGTGTGCAAACACTTCACCCTTGTCACGGACCAACGGTTGTGGCTTTTATGTTCGATAACCAGAACGGGGGAGAATTAAGAATGACAAAATCCTGCACTGGCGGATAGAATTGTCTACATTTAACTACGACATTCTATACCGCCCCGGGAGACTCAATGATCCCCTGGACGCGCTGTCCAGAGTCACGTGCCATCCTTAACCACATGTCCCAGTTGCAAAGCTTGCACAATGAGCTGGGCCACCCGGGGGGTCGCTAGACTGTTTCACTGCATTAAAACCCAAAACATCCCATTTTCAGTAAACAAGAGCTGCCCTATCTGTGCGGAATGCAAACCGCAATTTTACCGGCCAGACAAAGCCACCCTGATAAAAGCTACCAAACCTTTTGAGCATCTCAGCCTCGATTTTAAAGGCCCGCTCCCATCCAATAATTGAAATGTCTATTTCCTAAACATAATAGATGAACACTCCTGTTTCCCCTTTGCAATCCCGTGTTCTGATGTATCAGCAGCCTCTATTATAAAATGCCTCCAACCCATCTTCAGCATATTTGGGTACCCAAACTACATACACACAGACAGGGGCTGCTGCATTCATGAGCGCAGAAGTACAACAGTATCTGCACGAGAGAGGGATTGCTACCAGCCGCACTACAAGTTACAATCCTGGGGGAATGGACAAGTCGAAAGGGAAAATGTCACGATCTGGAAAACAGTCCTCTTGACTTTAAAAGCAAAAGACCTGCTTGTTACTAGATGGCAAGAAGTGTTGCCAGAAGCCCTACATTCTATATGTTCTTTGTTGTGTATTGCCACTAACATGACCCCACATGACCGTATCTTTTATTTTCACAAGGAAAGCCACGACGGACACAGTGCTGCCTAAATGGATGATGACACCGGGACCTGTTCTCCTCCGGAAGCACTGCAGACTCGACAAAGCGGATCCGCTGGTGGATCAAGTGGAGTTGAGACATGCGAACCCTCAGTACGCCTTCGTCACATTCCCAGATGGAAGAGAAGACTAGGTGGCCACCAGGGATCTAGTGCAGGCCAGATGTGTGAACAACGCAGAGGAAACACAGATGTCTACGGATCAACAAGGAGCCCAGCAGCAGTCACTAGAACAGTCGTCCATCGAGTCACCCCAGAGGACTATACCACCCACCCCGGAAATCAGGACCCTGGGAACACCTGCCCCACAAAATATCACCACCCTAGACTTGATGGCAGGACCTAATCCCATAAAAGAGGACCCCCAGCCCACAGACCATCTAGTACTTCCCACTCCCACACTTCCACCAAGAAAGGCCGAAGGGCAGACCGCACTCCCCACCCCTATACCACTACTGAGGAGGTCCAGAAGGCAACGGAAGCCATGAAAAATTTTGGACTTATGAACATACAAACAAGGGAAGGAGGACTGGGGGGGGGGGGGTGGGGGAATAATATTTTTTTTAAGGGGGTTGAATTTAAGGCTAGACTGTAGCTCTGGACTGTTTTATATACAAGGTAACCGGGATGACCCCTGGTGACCTAGTGGTGTAATTACATATCACCACAGCCTATAAGGAATTCACAAGTAGATGTTAATTGGACATGCTGTGGAGTAATGGATTATTGTTTTGTAAAGCAACTGAGCAAACTCAGAAGAATGGGTCCGGTGTCACAGTCTGAGTGCAGTTTGCTGTCATAAGATGGTCATGTGGTTTTCTCTGAGTGAGAGAGAGAGAGAGAGAGAGAAATAATTCATTTCTACAGTCAGCAGCAGCAGCTGGGACTGGAAAAGGACAAGCTGGCAAACTTGTAGAAAAGCATCATTTTGCAGATGGGTTGTGAGTTCTTAGTTCAGCCTGGTCAAAGGCCTTGTGGTCCATACAAGAGGAGATGGCTGGCTGCCTAATATTTCACTTGAAATAAGAGAAACAAAGACGTTATCATCTGAAAAACCCTGATGGGTCAAGTTTCTTTGGCAAGACACTGAAATGGCTGTTCAGATGGAATCAGTTGTGGGTGTCCAATGAGCAACAAATCTCTCTCTGAAAACTGACAAGAACTTTCCTGAGCGGTAACCATTTACTTTTCAAGCACCAAAGCCTGGTGAACTTTATAAATGTTAAATTATGTGCCAGTATAAGAATTGACTGCAACCAGTGAACTTGGAAGAGTGAGACATGAGATTGGACTGTGAATCAAAGAACGTTTTTTTGAACTTATATACACATTGCATACATATGCGGTTAGAATTAGATGGGGATTAAGTTAGGTTAAGTTAATAGTAATAAGTTAAAATTTAATCCTGTTTTTATGTTTAAAGATAATTAAAAGCAACTTTAGGTAACCATTTGTCTTGGTGAGTTTCTATCGCTGCTGGGTTTTGGGGTCCTCTAGGCTCATAACACACCCCTTCCACCCTGCACACTACATCTTTCAGCTGCTCTCACTGGGGAAGAGATACAGGAGTATCAGAGTCAGTACCGTCAGGCTGAGGAATAGCTTCTTCCCACAGGCACTGAGAATGCTGGATGACCAAAGAACTGCTCACACTAACCATCCGACACTCTAATTTGTACAAAGCAAAATCTATTTATTTCTTTATTTTTTATAAATATAATACTTGTCCTGCATATGTATTATTTATCTGTATGTATGTTATGTCTGTTTGTGTCTGAATGTTTTTGCAATGAGAACCAGAGAACACTGTTGTACTTGTGCAATCAGATGACAATAAACTTAATTTAACTTGTCTTGAATAACAGGCCTCAATGACTACCACCCTGTGGCACTGACCTCCACCAATATGAAATGCTTCAAACATCTGATGATGGAACACATTAAAACCTCCCAGAGATGCTGAACCTATTTCAATTCACCTATAGAAGAAGCCATTCCACAGATGATGCTATCACCTTGTACCTTCACCTCATCCTGAACCACCTGGAGAATGACACCTAGAGTGTCTGCTATTCATTGACTTCAGCTTGTTGTTTAATACGATCATTCCCCAGAGACTGGTGGAGAAGTTGTCCTTGCTGGAACTCAACACTAATCTCTATAACATGATTTTGGACTTCCTAATGGAAAGAGCACAGTTTGCCTTGGTCGGTAGCAGAACATTGAACACCATCACACTAAGCACTGGCCCACCTCAGGCCTGTGTGATCAGCCCACTCCTATTCACACTTCTGACCCACAACTACATGACCAGATCCAGCTCAAACAGTGCCATCAAGTTTGTAGGTGACACAACAGTAGTTGGCATCATCAACAACAATGATGTGTGGCACCATTGAGAAGGGGTGGAAAACTCATGACATCATGTGAGGATAAGAACCTGAGTCTCAACATGGACAAGATGAAGGAGATGATTGTGGACTTCAGGAGGACCAGAAATGACCACCCTCGTCTACACATCTCTGTAGTGGAGAGAGTGGAAAGCACCATGATTCTTGGAGTTCACACAACTTGTGACCTATCATAAATACACATCTCCTCACTTGTCAGAAAGGTACAACAATGACTGCACTTCCTGAAAAGATTGAAATAGGCAAGCCTAGCAGCCACCATTATGTCAACCATCTACAAGGGCTCTATCGAGAGTGCCCTGGCTGACTGCATTACAATGTGGTATGGTTGCTACAGAGAAATGGATTGGAGGTCAATCCACAGGACCATAAGAGCAGCAGAGAGGATCATTATAGTCTCCCTCCCCCAGTCCCGTTTCCCCCAACCCCATCAACGTGATCTATCAGGATTTTTGTCTGACGAGGGCATGTAAAATCGTTGAGAACCCCTTCCTCCCTGCACACAGCATCTTTCAGCTGCTCCTGTCTGGAAAGAGATACAGGATTATCAGAGCCAGCACCAACAAGGCGAGGAACAGCTTCTTTCCACGGGCAGTGAGAATACTGAATGACCAAAGAAACTGCTCAGGTTAACCATCCAAGACTCTCACATTCTTGAAACAACATTTATTTGTACATATCCTGCATGTGTATTGTTTTTCTGTATGTCTGGTGTGTGTCTGCTATTTTGCACCGAGGATTAGAGAACACTGTTTTGTCAGATTGTACTTGTACAATCAGGTGACGTAGACAGATACTGGGACTTCCATGATCAGAAGACATATAGTGTGCAATGCCAGCAAATAACTGAGAAATGCGCCATTGAGTAAAAACATATTTTTGCCATTGAAGACCAAAGTGAATGATCTCCAATAGGACCCTGAGATTTGAGTTGGGTATGTTAAAATAATTAATCCTCCCATAATCAGGAGTGCCTCATTTGCTGCTAGCCAATCTACTCTTTGAGGAAGATACTCTACTTTCAATAGGCTGAAATGTTTTTTTCAATAAATTGGCCATGCTTAATCTTTGGAAAAGAGTGAAAGCAGTTGTTTCCCATTATTTAGTTTTTTTTAATTCACATCATACTGAATGGAAAATAGTGCTACTAGTGTTCCTGTCCATTACTAAGTTATATTTTGTTATTTGGATTTAGCAGATTATCATATACCTGTTGACAAAATAATGTCATCTGGATTAATTGTGATCTGCATCCAAAATTGTTTGAAATAATTCATTATTTGTGCCCTGTGATCTTTTTGAAATTCATTGACAAGTACATAATAAATAAAAATTTGCCTGTTTGTCATGATACTAATTTTCTTTTTGTTTTGGCTACATTATGCGAGTAATAAAACCAATTGCTAGTTCTTCATTTTAATGGTCAGGAATGTCCATTTAAATATTTATATATGAAGCACAATATTTTGTCAGAGAAATAATCTTGGACCTAGAATTCTGCTACATTTCATATAATTTTTGTCAATGCATTTTATTTGCTGGACTAGTTTTCAGCTGAACTAGTATCAAAAATCCTGATTGTAGTTATTTATTGAAATGAGTGAAACAAGTATGGCACTGAACTTTCAGACACAAAACAAACTCTGAAAACATTTCTCAATGGATTAATGAAAAGTACAATCAACCAGGGACTGATTTGGAAAGCAGGTCGGTAATTTATCATCACAGTGAAAGGAAACTGCAATCCTCATGTGGATTACATACACAGAAATTAAAGAAATCTAACTTATTGTCACGCCTCTACAAGATCATCAGAATTTTTCAGACAAACTGTGTTATATTTTGTACCATCCTGAAGAACGTGCACATGCTTTGAAAGTCAGTTGAACAATGCTGCGATATTTAACAGAGCAAAATCATGTTGGGTCCCTCTTGAGAAGTTTGATAAGATATATTAATTGGCAATTCTGTTACAACTGCTCTACACATCACTCATTTCATCTGTTCATTTCATTTCAGCTTTTTTGTGGGTCCTGGTTTAATCAGTGCTTCATGTTGACAACATACTTTGTTCCAACTTGATGTGACAACAGTGATATATCCATGATCTAGCTTCTATTTTGAAAGCGCTGTTCTAAGCCTTCTATTTAGGATGAAGGAAAACAAGAAAAATCATGGATGTCAAATTTAATTTTTATGCACAGATGCTCCAAATCTAAATCAAAATTTTATGTGCAGATGCTAAATCTGTGCAAATTTGGTTGTAATGTGAGAGGCAGCATATTCTCATACATCTTACCCTCAATCATAAAGTGATGAAATGGCATTCATGTAAAATAGCATCTGAAGAAGACTAATGCATTTTTAATCAGCTGAAGTTCCATGAGGTAAAGTCACAGAAGCACCCGGCAGTGCTTTAACAATAACTTTGAAATACAGCTTAGACCTCAGGGTGTTATTGTTGCAAATTAAATGGGCTGACATTGCACAAAAATACATTTCAAGTTCCTTGGTTTCTGACAAGCCTCAGTCTGAAAGTTTACAGAAGCCTCTTTTCCACTAGCACCTTGTCCCAGGAATTAACGAAGAATTAACCTGTTAAGGGTCTAGTAGAAAAGGAAAACAATCAGCATGCCAACGTCAAATGACGTCAAATCATACTGGGGATTGACAGCCTCTACCCCTACTCATATCCCCAGCATCAGTTGAGACCAGCGTGCTGTTTAAACCAGTGGAAAAGGACAACCATCTGTTCCATTCTATTTGAATGTAGACGCTCCAATCCCCAGGGATGAGCTGTGTTCAGTGGAAAAGCAGTCAAAGTTCCAGTTAAAGGCGCCCAAGTGGAAACAGCACAAATGGCTTCCTATCCCAGGACACTGTATGGCCAATTCAATGGGATGGCAGTGGGAAAGGGGCTATTGACTCACATAAGACAAACAAGAATAATTATACAGATGCTCCTCGACTTACGATGGGATTGCATTACAATGACCCATTGTAAGTGGAAAAATCATAAGTTGAAAAAGAATACCGCACCTGCCAAGTATCATACCTAACCTACTTTAAATGTGCTCAGACCATTTACCACAGCCTACAGTTATATATAAAATAAAGCTTATTTCATAATTAAGTGTTGAATATCTTTTGTTCCACACTGAAAAATATAAATTTTAATCATAAAATATAGTGCTAACCAAAGCATCCATCAGCTGTTGTGCAATAACCAATGACAGTCGCACCAACACCACCGTGTGGCGAAATGTGAAACTACAGAACCAAATGACAGTGCAGGTACAATATTTTATTAGAAGTGTATCGCAATTGTACCATTGTAACTTCAAAAAATAGTAATTCAAGCCATCAAAAGTAGAGGAGCATGTCTATAGTAACATCTAATCCATTTCACCAAGCAGGCATACAGTTCAATAGCAATCCCTTCAACCCCAGTGCCTTAATCCTTTTAATTTGATATACAAGGTAAATAAGGCCATAGATAGATAACCTGCCCTGTCATTATGTTCAATGTTGTGGCTGCAGTGATGCATCTGACTGCTTGAAATTTGGTCAATTCCCACAACTTCACCTATCAAACCTGTATTCAGCTGTAGTCCCATTTAACAGGATAATTGCTGTTCTTTAACATTTCTTTGGCTTGGCTTCGCGGACGAAGATTTATGGAGGGGGTAAAAGTCCACGTCAGCTGCAGGCTCGTTTGTGGCTGACAAGTCCGATGCGGGACAGGCAGACACGGTTGCAGTGGCTGCAGGGGAAAATTGGTTGGTTGGGGTTGGGTGTTGGGTTTTTCCTCCTTTGCCTTTTGTCAGTGAGGTGGGCTCTGCGGTCTTCTTCAAAGGAGGTTGCTGCCCGCCAAACTGTGAGGCGCCAAGATGCACGGTTTGAGGCGATATCAGCCCACTGGCGGTGGTCAATGTGGCAGGCACCAAGAGATTTCTTTAGGCAGTCCTTGTACCTTTTCTTTGGTGCACCTCTGTCACGGTGGCCAGTGGAGAGCTCGCCATATAACACGATCTTGGGAAGGCGATGGTCCTCCATTCTGGAGACGTGACCCACCCAGCGCAGCTGGATCTTCAGCAGCGTGGACTCGATGCTGTCGACCTTTGCCATCTCGAGTACTTCGACGTTAGGGATGAAAGCGCACCAATGGATGTTGAGGATGGAGCGGAGACAACGCTGGTGGAAGCGTCTAGGAGCCGTAGGTGATGCCGGTAGAGGACCCATGATTCGGAGCCGAACAGGAGTGTGGGTATGACAACGGCTCTGTATACGCTTATCTTTGTGAGGTTTTTCAGTTGGTTGTTTTTCCAGACTCTTTTGTGTAGTCTTCCAAAGGCGCTATTTGCCTTGGCGAGTCTGTTGTCTATCTCGTTGTCGATCCTTGCATCTGATGAAATGGTGCAGCCGAGATAGGTAAACTGGTTGACCGTTTTGAGTTTTGTGTGCCCGATGGAGATGTGGGGGGGGCTGGTAGTCATGGTGGGGAGCTGGCTGATGGAGGACCTCAGTTTTCTTCAGGCTGACTTCCAGGCCAAACATTTTGGCAGTTTCCGCAAAGCAGGACGTCAAGCGCTGAAGAGCTGGCTCTGAATGGGCAACTAAAGCGGCATCATCTGCAAAGAGTAGTTCACGGACATTAATAGAATCTGAAAAGACATGTTTTGAACTGAGGGATAAAACTTTCAGCCAGCATCCAACTGAGGTTAACCCAGAAGTGGAATCCTGCCACTTCAATTTTGCCACCATAAAGCTTTCTCTTGGAGAAAGTTTGTCTCCAGCCTGGAGTCATACTTCTATTAAATTACATAGTGGGTACTGCTGACAAGACTATATATCTTGTTCATCCCTAATATCATATGAAAAATTGATGATCACTAGCTTCTTTAATCTCTTCAGTCTTTCTGGTGAACCTACTTCCACTGCTTAGTTGGTAGAGAGTTCAATGGTTTAAGCAAAGTGACAATGAAGGAACAACACCATCATTTCAAATTATAAGGTGTGAAATGGAGAACACCCAAGCATTGCTGTTTCCAAGCCTTCAACACCATTATTCCCTGGGTCCTAGTCAAGAAGCTAGGCCTGTCCACCCCCTCTGCAATTGGATCCTTTTCTTCCTCATTGGAAGACCACAATCAGTATGAATTGGAAACAACATTTCCTCTTCACTGACTATCAACACAGGTGCACCTCAAGGATGCAACTTAGCCCACTGCTCTACTCACTTTACACCCATGACTGTGTGGCCTGGCATAATTCAAATGCTATCTATAAATTTACCAATGACATCACGGTTATTGGCAGAATAATTCATTGAATGGTGTCATGCCAACAACCTTGTGCTCAACATTAGCTAAACCAAGAAGATGATGGGTAACTTCAGGATGAAGTCAGGATAACATAATACAGTCCTCATCAAGGATTCAGTAGTGGAGAGGGTCAAAATCTTAAAATTCCTGGGCGTCAACACCTCCGAGTATCTGTTCTGGAACCTCTATGTCAGTGGAATCATGAAGCAGCCTCGCCAGCTGCTGTACTTTGTGAGGTGTTTAAGGAGATTCGGTATGTCACTGAAGACTCTAAAAACTTCTACAGGTGTACTGTGAAGAGCATTCTGGCTGATTGCATCATTGCCTGGTATAGAGGTGCCAACACTCAGGACAAGAAAAAAATCCAGAGGGTTGTTAACTCAGCCTGCGACATTTACTCCATCGAGGACATCTACAAGAGGCGGTATCTTAAGAAAGCAGCCTCCATCCTCAAGGACCCCCACCATCTCTTCACTCTGCTACCAGTGGGACAAAGATACAAGAGCTTAAAGATGAGCACTCAGCAGCACAAGGACATCTTCTTCCCCACTGTCATCAGAATGATCAATGAACCAGACACTGCCTTACTTGGACTTTTTGTGGACTATTTTCATTTATTTTTATAAGGTGGTTTATATAAATGTTTACACTGTGATGCATGAAAAACAATGAATTTTATGACTTGTTCATGGCAATAAATTCTTATTCTGATTCGGTGCCAATAGTAACTGATTTGGAAAGTGCTGTCAATTAGACTGCAGAATAACTGCAGTGAATTTTTGCACATGACAAACTCTTCATTTCCTGATCCGGGTATCAATCAAGTGTTAAGTCCAGGATGATGTTGAGCTCCTTGAGTATTGTTAGAGCTGTATTCATCCAGGAAAATGGATAGCATTTCAATTCATTCCTAATTTGAGCCTTGAAGAAGATATAAAATGTGATGTAGTCAGCATAATGTGAACTATTTTGTGACCATGTAAGAATACACCCTTCTCACTGTAGTAACTATAGTGCACCAACATGGGGCGTATGTATATGTTTATGTGTGTGTGTATGAACAGTTTCCATCAGAAAGTAAAGTTTCTTCTGTTATTTGAATCTTGCATCTCTAAGTCATTTAAGAAGCCTCCCAACTAACACAGAGACTTAATTTGGTGGCAGTGGTACAAGAGAATGAGAAAAAAGCCATACAATTGATTATAAGTCACTAAAATACAAAGGGGAAGAAGAGAAAAAACATTACTGAAAAAAAAAGCAGGAGGAACAGCAGTTCACACAGTGATGGACGAGGAGGCTGAAGATATTGTTGAATCATTTAAAAAGTTTCAGCAGAAGTCCAATTCAGCATTCAAAAGTATTTTAAAAATACAACAGCAGATGAAAAGGTCAGTTACATACGTCCCTGGTCAGGGGAGCGAGACCTTGACTTATTTATTAGCTTGGAACTTACAGAGGTGGAAAAAAATGATCCAGAGGAGATATTGGTAAAGTTTGCTGCTCACCTTGAACCCAGGTCTAATCATAGAATTAAACACTATGAATTTCAAGGCTTAATGCAAGAGACTGATTAAACTGTTGTTAACTTCCTCATTAGACTCAAAATTATTGCTGCAAAATGCAGATTTAAAGATATTGAGGAAAGATTAGTTGATCAACTAATATGGGGGAGTGCCCATCCCGAAGTGCAAAAGTCTCTCATAGGGAAGCTGCCCGAAGCTATAGACATGGCCAGAGCCTTCGAAGCCACGAGGATGCAAATGAAATGCATATCTATGCAGACCCACCTACATCAAAGAGAAGGAAGGGATGATGCTATAAAGAATACAATCAGAAAAGTGCAAATCCCCAAGAGCTTCAGGAAGTATAGCAGACAACATCCCTTTGATGACCAAAAAAAATACCCCGCATCCAGTTCTGAATGTAGAGCCTGTGGTAAAGCAAACCACTGGGCAAAGATGTACAAGTATGAAGAAAACAGTAATACCAGTGAAGAAAAAAGACAAGAAGATCCACCACATAAAAGGAAACAATTTTGAGGACTCTGACACCCAGATACTGGACATAGAATCCACACACCTTCACAAGATATCGGGTGAGACGAAAGAAGGAAGTGAGTTGCACACAAACATCCAAAAACAGAGGACAATCTAGAACAAGCCTACAATAGTTAACCTAAAGGTGAAGCTGGATAGTGGATCACAAAGCAACATCCTTCCTCTCAGACTCTACCGCCAGATGTTCCCAGAGAACATAATAAAAGGGTATCCAAAAGAGAGTGCAATGGAAACAGCAAACAGCAAACAGCAGACGAACCAGCAATTCTAGGTCTGGATAGTTGCCAGGAGTTGCAATTGATCTCTGTCAATTATGAAATCCAGATGAAGAAGATATCCAAAAGGATCAACAGAGACACTCCATTGGAGAACCAACCTCCAGTCACAAACAAGGCTGAGCTCAGGAGCTTTGATGTACACGGAATGCTTTGATGATTCAGTTGGATGCTTTGGAGACTTTGAATATCACATCACCATAGATCCAGACCAAAAACCAGTCATCCCTGTTCCAAGGAAAGGTCCACTAGAGCTTAAGAAGAAGCTGGAGCAAGAACTAAAGGACATGGAAAGGATGCAAGTCAGAGTCAAAGTGACTGAGCCGACTGACTGGGTAAATTCCATAGTGGTCAGAGAAAAACCATATAGCCATTTTGAATATGTATGGACCCTAAAGACTAAAATCAAGCAATAAAAAGGGGTCACTACCCAAAACAAACACTATAAGACATCATAACTGAACTATCAGGATCCAAATTTTTAGCAAGCTAGATGCTAGGAATGGATACTAGAATGTAAAACTAGATGAGGAATCAACATTACTAACAAAGTTCAATACTCCATTTGGTCATTACTAGTTCCTGTGACTACCTTTTGGGCTAAAGGTGAGCCAGGACATGTTCCAACAGAAGATTGATGAGACCTAGAGGGTGTAAAGGTGCTGTAGGCATTGCGGATAACATCTAGGTTTTTGGCAGAGATGGAAAAGCTCAGGATCTTCATTTACATGAGGCTATGGAGAGAACATGAATTAAACTTAATGCAGACAAATGCATTATAAAAGAGAAGGAATGCCAATTCTTCAAAATGGTGTACACTCCTGATGGGGAAAATTCAAGCCCAGATAAGGTTAATGCCATTGCCGCGATGGAGCACCCAACAGACAAAAAGGAATTCAGAGGTTTCCTTGGGTTGATCCAATACATGAGTTCCTTCATACCACATATGTCAGACTACACTGCAAACATCAGAGAGTTGATGAAGGAAGATGTGGAATTTCAGTGGTTACCATCACATCAGAGAAGTTTTGACCAGCTGAAAGAAATAATATGCAGAGAAATGAGTTGAGATACTATGATAGAGAAAAAGCCCTCATTCTGCAAGTAGATGCATCTAACAGAGGCCTTGGTGCAGCATTAGTACAAGAAGGAAAACCAATAGCTTTTGCCTCAAAAGCACTAACAACAGCGGAGAGCAGATATGCCAATATTAATAGAGAATTGTTGGTGGTCGTATGCAGATGCATAAAGTTTCACAAGTTTCTGTATGGAAGAAAGTTTATAGTGGAAACTGATCATCGCTGACTGGAACACATCCAGAGAAAGAACCTAAACAAGGCACCAGCTAGACTACAGAGATTATTTCTACAACAATGCTATAACTTTGACTTAAAATACATACCAGGCAAAGAGATGGTGCTCGCTGATACCTTGTCACAACTTTCCCCGAATGAAAAATATGAAATGGAAGACATGGGAATCAAGATACATCATCTTGTCAGTGTGCCAATAATAAACTAAGCCAGATCAGAGAAGAAAATAGTAAGGACGATGTGTTGTGAATGCTTTCTCAACAAGTAATACAAAAATGGCCAGAGAGGATAAAGCAGATACACCTTCAGTACGTCAATATTGGTCTATCAGAGATGACTTATCGTTGGAGAATGGTATTCTGCTGGCTGGATCAAGACTGATTATACCTGAAACAATGCAGAAAGCGATTCTTAGGAAAATACATGAAGGTCACATGGGAATGGAGAAATGCAAACTCAGAGGGAAGTCAGCTGTGTACTGGACTGGAATATAGAAAAACATAGAAAATATGGTGGCTACATGTCTAATATGCCACAATTACAGAAACACACAACAAAAAAGAAGAAATAATTTCCACAGAAGTACCTGCCAAGCCATGGCACACAGTGGGAGCAGATTTGTTTATTGAGAATCAAGAGTGGGATTTAATCGTAGCCTGTTACTACTCTGTTTCTATTCATCAAAAGGGTGAAAGACCAGAAAGTGTCAACTATCACCTCAGAAATAAGAGTGCTCCTTACTGAACAAGGAACACCCGAGCAAGTAATACGTTGACAATGGAACATAATTCACATCACAAGAATTCAGAAAGCTAGCTACAGAGTAAGGGTTTGTTATCACTACATCATCCCCATACTACCCCAAAGGTCATGGGTTCATTGAAAGGCAAGTGCAAACTGTGAAATGCACACTAGTAAAGTGTCATGAAACGAAAGAAGACCCATACCTAGATCTTCTATCATTACGAGCAACACCTTTAACGGCTGACACGAAGTCCCCAACAGAACCTCTAAATGGCAGGAGATATAAAACAATTCTGCCAAGCAAAATACACCTTCCAGAAGACCAGGAGGAAACAAGAAGAAGACTGGCTGACACGCAAGATGAAGGATGCCTGCATTATAACAAATATGCATAAACATTGCCAGAACTCTTCAGAAGACAGTATGTACATATTCAAGAGCCAATGTTGAAAACATGGACCCCAGCAAAGGTCATCAGAGAAGCTGAGACACCAAGATCCTACATTGTTGAGACAGACTCTGGCAATCAGCTGAGGAGGAACGGAATTCACATCCGTCCAACACAAGATGTGATGAAGCAGAAAGTTTTAATACCATCAAAGCCCACATCACCAATATCAAGTAAGGTATCAAGTGAAGAGACCACAAGCACTAATACCAAAACATCTACACAGCAATTGTCAGGTGAAGCACAACAAGCTACATCACCTATACGTTGTACCAGCAACACAGAGCCCAACGGTTACAGCCAAACCCACAAGATGGCAAAGCAACATACTGCCGCCAGTGCAATATTGATAAGAACTATTTAAAAATAGTTGTGTAAATAAACTAGTTTACAAGTTCAGTTACTTAAGTTTCACTGGAAAGAAAGTGTTAAAGAATGCTAAATTTTTTTTATCTTGAGAAGGAGGGATGTTATATAGTCAGGATATAGTGACTTATTTTGTAACCACATAAGAATACATTATTCTCACTGTAGTAACTGTGTGCATCACTGTGGGGAATGTGTGTGTGTGTTTGTGTGTGAGAACAATTTCTAGAGATGGTGGAAGGCATCAGTAAGTAAAGCCTCTTCTGTTATTTGAACCTTGCATCTCTAAGTTATTTAAGAAGCCTCCCAAGTAACACAGATACACAGCAGAAAACATATGCAGAGTCAGGAGGTGGGTCATCCATTGCAGGATACCCAGCCTGTTTGATGTCATAATGGTCAATCTAGTTAAGTTTATGTTCAATGGATGCTGATGCAGGTGAGTGGGGGAAGGGATGCAGAATCACAAAGGTAGTGTTTAAACTCTCTTGCTATTACCTGGTATTCTGTTTCTAAGTAAAAACACAATGTTGGAGATACTCAGCAGGTCAAATAATGTACTTTATATAGAAAAGATAAAGATACATAACCAATTTTTGAAGGTTTCAAGCCCAAAATGTTGGTTATGCATCTTTATCTTTGCTATATAAAGTACATTGTTTGACCAGATGAGTTTCTCCAGCATTGTGTTTTTACTTTAACCATAGTATCTGCAGACTTTCATGTTTTATAGTCTGGTTCTAATCCTGATTTTGAGATTCATAAATCCAATAAAATGTTTTTTTAAAAACAAAACTAGACTTTATTCACAATAAATTATTTACAAAAGGAAAACTATTCAAAGTCTCTTCCCACCCTTAGTATTGTATCCATACATTTCCATCACTGTACGTCGTTACATTCATTTCTATTTACACCATCGCCACTACTGTGGCATCTTGCTGTTAATTCCCTCTATTGTTTGAGGGGCTTCCCCTCAGTTTCAGCCCCTCAATGCTAAACTGTGGTCCTTCCCCACAGTGCCCTATGTTGGCTTCTCCAAGCCTCAATGTGTTCCTCAGCACATAAACCTGCAGCCTAGAATGTGCCAGTCGGCAGCACTCCCACATTGTGTGCTGAAAGACCAACAGGTCTCAGAAAGACCAAAGTATGTTTTTCATTACATTGATAATCTTCCAGCAGTTCTGGATGTCTGACTCTGTGCGCATCTTCATGAACAGCCCATAGATTGGAGAGTCTTCAGTCACACTGCTGCTGGGGATGAACCGTGACAAGGGCGTTTGGATCCTTCTCCACCACCTCTTAGCAAATTTGCATTCTGTTAAGGGGTGGACGACTGTCTCCACTCTGCCACAGCCATCTCAGGAATAATGTGCATTGTGGGTGATGTTCAGCTTGTACAGGAAGGATCTGATTGGGAGGGCTTCTCTCACTGCCAGCCAGGCCAAGTCCTGTGTTTAAGATTACTATATTATATAAACATAATTTTGCTTGCAAATTTATTCTTTGGTATCAAAATATTTAATCCAAGTCTGCTCTTCAAGGTGATGAAGAGTGGAGTAGTTTTCATTTCTATTTTGGGGATCAAGAATCTAAGAATAAGCTGCGATGGGTATAATTAAGTAGATAATTCATCTCACATTGCTTCTGTTCATACCCAGGAGGAAGGGATAGGGTTCTTTATCCTTTCACTGTGACAGTTCCAATCCTTCCTCTCTTAATTCGAGAGGGATTACTACATTTCCTGTCCTATTGTTCCATGATAAATAGGAATTATATAAAACAGATGTAATCCTTTTCCTTTTGACTTTCACTTCCTTGCACTAACCATTTGAAACAATTGTCAAGCCTGCCCCAGTCATAATTTCTACTCATCCTGCTAAGGAGAAATAAATCAGCAAAATACACTGCAACTTCCCTGTCTGATCCATAATAATGGAGTAGAGGAAATGTTCAAATTTCTTTTGTAGCTGATGAGACAGATTTGAATCTAGTTTATCTCATATTTTTCATAGCTACAACCAACAGAAGGCAATTATCTAATGGACGAATAAATCACTGAAGTACCACTTGCCACTATGGACTTCATTCCAAGTTATTTATTGCTAATTGGCATGCTGGTTTATCTGCAAATTAAAGCTCGTCAGCAACAGATAAAGAATTCCAATTATATTTCATTTCACAATTGCCTTTTTTGCACAAAGGACTGATAATGATCTTGCTGCTTAATTTGTGTCCCGTCAGCACCATTCACAAAGATTAATTAATGTAAATAACTGGCAGTTAAACCCCTTGTATTAGCTCATCTACTTATTACTGCCTTTTGAAAGTTTTTGTGAAAATTTGTTTTTGATAGTTCATGCTTAAATGAAAAAAAGGTTTTGAAATTAGGCATATTACATTTGCTACAAAATCAAATTAAATAAATCCACTTTTGCTATTTTAATTAATATCCTAATTTTCATTATTTTTATTTCCCCATTTTCATTCTGCTCTTTTACACTAATGTGTGTTTACATCTCTTTCTATTTTCATGAAATATTGGAGACAAGGTTTACAGTAGGCAAAGAAACTTTTCAATATACCTTAAATTAATGTTAAATACATATTTATGGGATTAAATATACAATTAAATCAAGTCATCATCAAACTGCACTTTATTGTAATCCAGTTCTTGGAAAGAGATACAGGAATATCAGAGCCAGAATCACCAGGCTGAGAAATAGCTTCCTCTCACAAGCAGTGAGATTGTTGAATGACTGAATGAACTGTTCATATAAACTCTCCGAGACTCCACTATTCATTCAACAATATTTATTTATTTTTATATATGTATGTACCTACTGCACATGTATCGTTTGTTTTTATACGTTTGGTTATTTTTTGCATCGAGGACCAGAGATGATTGAATTTTGTCAGGTTGTACTTGTACAATTGGATTATAATAAATTTGAATTTGAATAAGATAAGGGAACCTTGAAAGACAAGGGATTTTGAGAGTCTGGTAAGCAAAAAAAGAAAGAGTGTATGTCAGATATTGAAGTTGAAAAATTAGGATGGTCAAAAATTAGGATATCCCTGGCAGTTAAGATAATCCTAAAAGATAATATGTAAAGAGAAAAGATGTAGTTAGGGAGAGAGTAGGCCTCCTTAAAGATCAACATTAGAGCTACAAGAAATGGACGAGGTTTTCAATGAATACATGTCAGTGTTTACAACAGAAAAGTACATGGAAGTTCAGGAGAGGGAATAGTAATACCCTGGAGCATATCAACACTTGAAAAAAAGAGGCATTGGAGGTCCTGAAACATATATGGATGTTCAATCCCTGGGCCAATCCCAGTATATCCTGTGACAGATTATGTTGTGTTTGGATTGTATATAGATATGCTTTTAGAAGATAAATTGGGGCAGGTTTTTTATTTAAGTGTAGGTCACATAAAAACTCTTTAAACAGATCTTATTTAAAATTCTGGAGCTCTGCCCATGCTAGACATGTGGGCTCCAGAGCCTTTGCAAAAGCTGTGGAGAGTGCCCAAGAGACTGTTGTTTACAAAAAGGCAACAGATGAAAGAACTTGTCGGAGCCGCAAACTGTCTGGAGTGGAACTTGCTGTTCTAAGATGGTCATGTGGTTTTGCAAGCAGAGGGAGTAAAACAGGCTTTCTCTCTGAGAGAGAGAGAGAGAGAGAGAGACACACACAGATCAGTTCTGCAGCTGGGACTGGAACAGGACAAGTTGGCAAGCTTGTGGAAAACCCCATTTGGAAGATGGGTTGTGAATGCTTAATTCAACCTGGTCAAAGCCCTTGTGGTTCATACAAGAGGATGGCCAAAAGGAGCCATGAGATATCCCTGGCAGATAAGACAATCCTAAAAGATTATTTGTGAAGAGAAAAATTGTAGTTAGGGAGAGAGTAGTCTGTCTAATATTTCATTTGAAATAAGAGAAGCAAAAATTAACTCTGTGGTGACCTGAAAGAAAGAGATTATCATCTGGAGAACCCTGAAGGGGGAATGTTTCTTTGGCAAGACATTGAAGTGGCTGATTAAAAAGGAATCAGTTGTGGGTTTCCAGCAAACAACAAATCTCTCTCTGAAAACCGACAACAACCTTCCTGATTGGTAAGCCTAGTGAACTTTTTCAATGTTAAATTCTGTGCACAGTATAAGTATTGCCTGCAACCAGTGAACATGGAGGAATGAGAAGTGAGATTGGACTGTGTAGCAAAGAATCTTTCCGAACTTATACATATATTACATACATGCGCGCTTAGAATTAGAAGGGGGTTAAGTTAGGTTAGTTAAGTCAATAGTGATATGTTAAAATATGATTCTGTTTTCATGTTTAAAGATAATTAAAAACAACTTTTCCATATAAATTCCATCTGCCATCTTTCAGATAACTTTTCCAAACAAACCAAATCCTCTGTAATCTAAGAAAACCTTTCTCTTTATCCACCACTCCCCCTATTTTTGTATCATCTGCATATTTGCTTACCCAGTTAACCACCCCCTCATCCAAATCATTAATATAAATGATAAACAACAGGAGACCCAGCATCGATCCCTAAGGCTCACCACTTGTCACAGGTTTCCATCCTGACAGACAGTTGTCCACCATGACTCTCTGCTGTCTATCTTCCAGCCACCTCTGAACCCATCTCACTATCTCTCTATTAATCCCTAGTGACTGAATTTTCCTTACTAACCTTACATGTGGAACTTTATCAAAAGCCTTACTAAAATCCAAATAGATCACATCAACTGCCCTGCCTTCATCCACTTTTCTTGTTACCTCTTCAAAAAACTCAACAAGATCCTTCAAACATGACTTTCCTTCATAATCCATGCTGGGTGCCCCTGATCAATCCCTGGCTATCCAGATATTTGCATGTACTATCTCTAAGAATACCTTCCATAACTTTCCCCACCACCGAAATCAAACTTACTGGTTGATAATTACTTGGCCTGCACCTTGTACCTTTTTTTAAACAATGGAATTACATTTGCAACCCTCCAATCCTGCGGCACCACACCCTCCTCCAGTGATCTTTGAAAAATCACTGTCAGAGCCCCCGCAATTTGCTCCCTGACCTCCTTTAATGTCCTGGGAAAAATCTGTTCAGGACCAAGAGACTTATTCACCATTATTGACCCTATAAGCTCCAAAACCCTCTCTTTACTAATCCCTATCCTTTCCATAACTAAGCCATTTGCCTCATTTATCTCACATAGTCCAATGTCCCTTTTTTTGTGAATACAGATGAGAAAAAAAAATTCAATATTTCCCCCCCATCTCATACAGTTCCCCAAATAGTCCACCATTCCCATTTTCCAGTGGACCTACTCTATCCTTAACCCTCCTTTTACTATTCTCGTATCTGTAAAAATCCTTAGGATTCATATTCACCTTATTAGCTATGGACGCCTCATACCTTCTTTTTACCTTTCTAATTTCCCTCTTAAGATTCTTTCTGCAATCTAAGTAATGATCATGCATCTCATCAATCTTTTGTTTCTTATATTTAGCATAGGCCTCTCTCTTATCCCCAACCAAATTCCTAATTTTTCTAGAAAACCACAGCTCCCTTGAAATTTTGGTCTTGCCTTTCGGCCGGACTGGAACATAAAGATCCTGTACTCTCAAAATCTCACCTTTAAATACCCTCCAATTTTCCTCTACATCCTTTCCAGTGAAAATATCAGCCCACACAACTCTCTGAAAACCACTTCTCATTTCTTCAAATCTGGCCTTCCTCCACTCGAAGACCTTCAACTTCAGACCCGACCAATCTCTTTCCATAATTAATCTAAAGTTAATGGACCCTAGATCACTGGATCCGAAGTTCTCCCCAACACTCACCTCTGTCACCTGCCCTATTTCATTCCCTAACAACAAATTTAACACTGCTCCCCCTCTAGTGGGCATCTCCACATACTGCTGCAAAAAGCAGTACTGAACACATTGTATAAACTCTAAGCCATCCTGCCCTCTCACTGTTTCCCAATCTATGTTAGAAAAATTGAAATCCACAACCTCACCACCATATTCCTACTGCACATCTCAGCTATTTCCTTGCACATTTGCTCTTCTAGTTCCCTCTCCTCATTTGGCAGCCTATAATATACCCCTATAATAGTAACCTCACACTTCTTATTTTTTAGTTCTACCCACACTGCCTCCCTCGATGAGCCCTCCAGTCTATCTTGCCTCAGCATCACTGTAATATCTTCCCTGACAAGTAATGCCACACCTCCCCGTCTTACTCCTCCAATTCTGTCACATCTAAAGGACCAAAATCCTGGAATATTTAACTGCCAGTCACAACCTTCCTTCAACTACGTCTCACTAATGGCCACAACATCATAATGCCACATGTCAATCCACACTTTTAGCTCATCCACCTTCATTACAACACTCCTTGCATTAAAATAAATGGATTTCAGAGATCTCCCGCAACCTACCTTCTGCCTACTACCCTCTCTACCATTCTCACAATTGTTATTATAGCATCTATTCATTACTTCCTTCCGTTCCACCCCCAAATTATGTGAATATGCCTTTTTCCTTTGCCTACAAACCCTTTCTCTGCTGTCCTCCCTTACTTGAACCCCTGTCCCCAACCATACTAGTTTAAAGCTCCCCTGGCAGCCCTAGCAAATGCCTCCACCAGGAGACTGGTCCCTCTAGGATTCAGATGTAACCCATCGTTATGGTATAGGTCTCATCTCCCCCAAAAAAAGGTCCCAGTGTCCAAGAACTTGAAACCTTGTCTCTTACTCCACCCCTTTAGCCACATATTTAACCTCCATCTGATTCTATTCCTGACCTCACTGTCACGTGGCACAGGAAGCAATCCAGAGATTACACTGTTAGTGATCCTTCTTCTGAGCTCCTTACCTAACTCCCTATATTCATTCTGCAGGACCACTTCCTCCTTCCTTCCAATGACATTGATACCAACATGTACCACGACCTCAGGCTCTTTACCCTCCCCTTTTAGGATGTTCTGTACACACATAGTTACATCCCGGACCCTGGCACCAGGGAAGCAAACCACCATCTGGTTTTCTTTATTGTGTCCACAAAAACCTCTATCAGTCCCCCTGACCATTGAATCTCCTATAACTATCACCCTTTTCCTCCTTTCCAGACCTTTCTAGGCTACAGAGGCTGACTCTACACCTCTGCCATCCTTAGTCTGACTATCCCCCTCCTCAGTACTCAAGAAGGAGTATCGATTGCTGAGGATTTCAGACTCAGGTGCTTCTCTTGAACCCGACCCTTCCCTTCCCTCCTCCTAACAGTAACCCACTGCCCCATCTCCCATAGTATGATCCAATAACAGTAATTGTTAATGCAATGCAATGAATTTCTCACATCATGAAGGGAAGGAATAGTCAGTGATTTCTATTTTCCATTGTATTTTTATGCACTAGGATGCAATTGTCTAGATCAACCTTTTTTGGCTATGGCCCTCTTAGGACTCTGCTCAAAGTTCATGGGCTCACTTCCCTGTGAAGAAATCAAGTTTTGGTTTCTTCTGTACTTCTCTCCTTTCGACTACATAAAAACATTAAAAATGTTGATATTAAGTAAGGTGAAAAGAAATCCAGCCTTTTACTTAAATGTGTTGTAACCCCAGCAAGGTGGGAGGGTGGAGGTATAGGCCCTGTTGAAAATGGCTGATCTAGATTTTGCTATACTAAGAATATGCTGTCTGCACTTCATTATTAATGGGTAAATCTGATAGAAGTTTCTGGTATCTAGAAATGAACAGGAAAATTCTGAAGGTCCGACATAGGCTCCATTTTTACAATTTTGACTGACAAGTTCTACACAGATAGTGTGAATTTAGACAATTTCTCACAGTTTCTGCTTGAAAGTCAAAGAGAACAAAGTTAGCTTATGTACAATGAGTTAAAACTGAGTTGTTTAATGATTAATGATGTAATAATTGATAATTTATACTAAACTCTTCTAGCTGTGAAAAATTAATTTTATAGATGTGGAGTATCATTAACTCAGAAGAAAGTTGTTATTATGGTGTTTTGTTTTCATTTTCTTCTTTTATGCTTTATTCCTAATCTTAGATTTGTTCAAATCTTTACTTCATTTCATGATTAATAGTTTATGTTCATTGATAATTTTTAATTATTCCTACACTGCAGTTTGAATATTTCAGTGTAAAAATTTAATTAAGATTGCTTAGCTCCCACAATGTTGTTATGTAGGGAGTTCTAGGATTCCAGTGAAGAAGGAGCAGCAATATATGCCTGGCTCAATATAAAACATGACTTGAATGGAGAACCAGAATTGTTCCAATTGCCATGTAAATATTTCTCCTTATATAGTAGAGTTCATAAGTTTAAGAAGTACTAAAGAAGAAGCTGTGTTGAGTAATAGAGGACATTTGTGGATGATTGACATTACTGCTACAATACATGGTTGTGGTGGGAACAGACATTAGTGGATAAAGTGCTATTTAATGGGATTATTTATATTACAAACTGTTGTATATTGGGGAGGCTCCCTGCCTATTGCTGGTGGTCACATGGCCTCTCCACCTGAAACTCATTCAGAAGTCACACCACCTGTCAGTACATGGTGCACTTTTTGTTCCCCTCAAAGTTACAAAGTTATAGTCAATAGGCCTCTTCACACAGCACTGTAAAATGGAGAATCCCCAGAAATTTTCCAGGGAACCTTCCCGTGAACCTGCAGTGAAAAAAGGTCAGCTTGGGAATTTTAAATGGGTCCGCGGGTCTATCTTGTAGGTAGGGCTGCGGCCTGGGAAATTTTCCTGGACCACCCTCTCCCTGCAGTGTGAAGAGCCAAATGGCCAAATTGTGTGCTGCATCACATAGGCAATTAAAATTAAAATTAAAAGGTACTTACCATCTGACCACAGGGGGCCGCTTCAGTACGTCGCGACAATAGCACAATGCAGAATGAATGCTGTCGTCGTTAACCATAATCCCTGACATAGTTGTATTCCCAAAGCAGTTCCAGCGGTGTGAGGAATTATGGGAAATGAAGTTGGCCATTCATCCCACATTGTGTTGCCATCGCAACGTGCTGAACCTTTGTGGGGGTCGGGGCGCAGGGGGTACAGGCAATGGGCGGCCAGGGGGAAGTGAGGGGTGGGCAGGCAAACAACCAAAGGATGGGGGTGAACTTGTATAATGCATCATCAGTTGGGCCCCCCTAAATTGCCAGGGAGGGCAAATTCCTGGGAATTTGTACCGTGGTGTGAAAGGCCTAGAAGTCCTGAATTCCTGGGAATTTCACTGGACAAAATAGGGTCACTGCTCGCCTGCAGTGTGAAAATGGCTAATGTTACAAATTGCAGGTAGAATGCCAGTTAAGATTGGGTTCAGACCACTGGTCAGTGCACACCTTACATATAAAATGATGACAGAAACAGGCCTCAACAACTACTGCCCTATGGCACTGGCGATGAATAGCACTACAGAGAAGAGGTGGAAAATCTTGTGTTATGGAGTGACAATAACAATCTGAATCTCAATATAGATAAGACAATGTAGATAAGATAAGACAAAGGAGATGATTGTGGATTTCTTCCATCTTCCATACACATCAATAACTCTGTAGTGTAGCATTCACTTGGAGTCCACTTAAGTAGTGACCTATCCTTAACACACAACAGCTCCTTGCTTGTCAGGAATGAACCAACAATGACTTCCTGATAAGACTAAGGCATCAAGACTACTGGCCTCTGTCCTGTCAACTTTCTAAAGGACCTCTATTGACAGTGTCCTGGCTGGCTGAATCACAGTTGCTGTAGAGCATTGGATCAGAGGTCAATCCACAGGAACATAAGAGCAGAAGAGAAGATCATTGGAGACTCCCTCCCCCACATCAACATGATCTACCGGGATCATTGTTTGAAGTGGCTCCACAAAATCATAGAGGAGCCCTACTATCCTGCACATAGCATCTTCCAGCTACTCCCATCTGGAAAGAGATACAGGAATATCAGAGCCAGAACTAGAGATGAGAAACAGTTTCTTCCCACATTCAGTGAGACTACTGAATGACTGAATGAACTGCTCATACAAACCCTCCAAGACTCTATTATTTATTAAACAATATTGATTTACTTTTTCTATATTTAAGAGTGCATATGTATCGTTTGTCTGGACGTGTGCTTGCATGTTTTGCAAGGAGGACCAATGAAGTTTTGTTGGGTTGTACTTGATAATAAACTTGAACTTGATCTTCAAGATTTTAAATATATTACTTTTGTCTATCTGTGACTGATGCAAATAGATAATCTTATGCTTCAAGAGGGAACTACAGTCACAGGATTTCTAACCAATGTTCCCAGTGAGTGTAGAATTCTCAGAATCATCTTAAAATAATGTTATCAGTCTGGTAATATGAATAATTTCTCACTATATAGAGGACCTCATTATTTAGCATGAGTGGCAATGATGCCATGCACAAAAGTGATGTACCAACTCAACTATGCACACAACCTGAATGTATAGACTGATTGTCACAATAATACAAGATTTTCTACCTCTTGTCTGTAGTGCAGCTCATCGTCAGTGTAGTTATCAAGGCTTTTTACTGTCGCCCTCCATTTATATGTAATATACTGTATAAATTATATTAAGTATAATTGAGCAGATTTTTGCTGCCCCCAAGATTGGCATCTGCCTGCCAATGTACTGCTGTATTTCCCTCAGAGTGCTTCTCACTATCTCCTGCTGTGAGGTTGGCAGCCAACTCACTGGCCTGGGCCAGTACTGTGTAAAACAAAGCAGGATCTCACTCATTACAATGCCTTTGACAGCTGATGAGGCCCTACTCTCTGGCTCATAGCCATTCAAAACTGTCACTGAAATTAAATGGCTGTGATTATCTTTGACATTCTCCAACATTCAAAACTCACCTGGGAACTATGTAAAAGTATTTTAAAAATATGTTTTTGAAATAAAAACAATAAAAATACATATGCTTAAAATTCAGCCATTTTAACTAACAGAATTACATTAATGAAAAGTCAAATTATTGTTCTTCTGGCATTTCACTTTCATTTCAATGCACTTGTCAGATGTAACTGACACAGGCTCAATGGAAAGATTTCCCAGCCTGAGAGCTGGAAAGTTTTACTACCCAGTTGAGTTCTATGCCATACCTCTGGAAGCTAACATTATGGTAAAGGCTTAAGCAAATGCCAAGAAATTGTGGAAATGGGCAATCTTATAGAACACAAATTTTGTTAAATGTAAAGAAGAGACTCTACAGGAAATTTAAGAAAACGATCATGGGGATGAGACTATTTAATGGATCCGCCCTGTACTCGCTAGAGTTTAGAACGAGGTGGGATCTCATTCAAACCTACCGAATATTGAAAGGACTGGGTAGAATGGACATGGAGAAGATGTTTCCAGTAGTGGGAGAGACTAGAACCAGAGAGCACAGCCTCAGAATAATAGAACATCTCTTTTGAACAGAAATGAGGAGACAGTTCTTCAGCCAGAGGGTGGTAAATCTGTGGAATTTGTTGCCACAGACATCTGTAAAGAATAGGTCATTCATTGGGTATATTTAAAACGGAGGATGATGGGTTTCTTGAATAGTAAGTGTGTCAAAGGCTATGGGGAGAAGGCAGGAATATAGGGTTGAGAAGAAAAGTACATCAGTGATTAAATGAATGGCAGAGCAGACTCGATGGGCTGAATGTCCCAATTCTGCTTTGTTGTCATATGGCTTTATCATTTTGCTTTTCTTATTTTGATATATCCTTTCATTTAACAAAAACCAGAGTCCATAACTTTTGCTTGTTGATTTTAGGAAGAAGTTAAGGTATAGAGGGTATCATCCAGCATACAATGTATTGCAAAAAGACAAAGGTGATTCCTGGATTTCACAGATGCATTACAGTGTATGTCATATACAATGCAGCCTTGTACTTGAGAATCCCAGCCACAGGAAGCAATCTTTGACCTGAACCATTTGTATTTCTACTCTGTTGGGGACAAGACCGGCCAGAGATTCCTTAATAAATTTTCTTACTGATGGTATATTTGCTATGCTCCAACATAAAACTCATTGGACAGCAGTCAAAATATAGAGAATTACATTTTAAGTTACTTTTTTTTTATAAAGATCTTCACAATTAAATTGTAGGCAAGGAGAATGAAAGGTGGCTGAAATTCTTTGGCGCCAATCTATTGAATATCTGTCACTGGACAGATGATGATGAAAGGTTTCAGCAGAAATTATTGTAACCTTTAACCTGCTCTTGAGATATAATTGAGCTTTCAGTTTGCTGTCTTTTAATCCTTGAGTATGTTTAAAACTAACATAAATACAGTAAAATCTCTGTCATCTGAATTCAAGCGATATGCAAAAAAAATCGTAGAAAATAAATTTGTAAAAAATACAAAAGTTTAAAATTGGCTCCTCTTAGCAATCAGTTTGCCAATCACACAACATGCAATCTCAAGCAACCAGAAAATTAATCTACCAATCCCATAGGTACCAGATACTGGGGGTTTTACTGTACATGATTTTTCTTCCTCCAGTTGACCACACGCATGGAGCTTAACTTTGTAAATCCCTGTTAGGGCAAGCTGGTAATCCTGTGCTCTTTGACAATGACAGTAGGCAGTAGGTCAGCTGCTTGTTTCAAGATATAGATTTCCAGCCACGCTGATTGGATGATTGTATCATCTGGGACAAATACTTTATCATAGTGGCCACAATTCAGCTTGCCTGCGTCTTAAAGCTTGCCTGCATCTCTGAGAAGGAGTAGAATGCTCTGGGTGGAGCAGGTGCAGGAACTTATTTTGCAACTGAACTGGTCTGGGAAGCCATGGAGAATGGCAGAGTGAATATCCTAAATCTTTGGAGGAGTCTTGGAGGTGGTGAAAAATAGGCAAGAGGTTATACTCCTGCAGGGAGCAAGAAGGTCGTTAGATAAAATGCTCAGGAGATCAATGGGAGAAGTCAAGCCAAAGGATGCAGATGAGCTTCTGCAACAAGTTGGCTCAAAGTCAATTAATATATTTCAAATGCTATTTCTTGCTACTGTACTACCAGCCTCAGGCACACTTCAGTTCACCTCACTTAATTAGACCCCAAAACAAACTTACTGACAGTTGCTAACACTCAGAACTCTTACATTACTTTTATACACTCCACTCCACTCACACATTTTTATTGCCACTGCAAGGCTCACAGCCACATCCACATCTCTTACTCTCTTGCTTGCAAAAGATGAAGCTTACGAAAGACAGCAGGAACTAACCAGAGCAAAAAATACAGTTATATGTCCAGCTTCTGATTCAGGACACTAGCACAAGGATAAGTTTCTTCTTCATAATAATAATAATGCCATACAACAGCCATAAATTGGGATAAATTGGGCTTTTATTAAACTTCTCATGATTGTTGGATATTGCCTTGCAATTCTTTTGATAATGATAATTACCATGGATACATTTCTTAAATATCATAGAAATGTATTAAGCTAACATTTGGTTTAATTGCCTTAATGGCTTTTGACTTCAGGAATAAAATGGGGTTTCACTTCATAAGCCAAACAATATTATTTCATTACAGGCCAAATAGGCCACAAAATATTGGAAATGTGACACTTTGTAGTGTTTGCGCTATGCGAGCATTGAGAAAAAACAACATGCACACCAAAGCCTTGAAATTGAGACTGGTTTATTGCACTGGCCATCACGCTTATATGGGCCCCAGGCACTGACGTCAGGGCTCTGTGTCATCGAAGCGCCAGGCTGGGATTGGCCAGTATTCCCACCACAGTTCTCCATCTTCCCACCATGCGGGAGGTCACCTGGGACAGCCGGTGTCACTCCCAGGTCCACACAGATGCTGTGTTTGTTGGCCATTTTGTGGGCCGGGTTGCTTTTCTGTGTGCGGCCCACTACATGACACACCCCCCCACCCCCCACAACTGGCGATCATCCCATTTTCTGTTGACTTGGGTGCCCTGCGTCTCAGGGGAGAAAGTGGAGATCGGATTATTGCAGTCCAGATATGCTGGTTTCAGGTGGTCAATGGTAAAAGTTTCCTCCTTACTGCTGATATCGAGGATGAAGGTGGAGCCTGTATGACCCTGATAATCTTGTAGGGGCCCTTATTAGGTCATTGTAGGGGCAGTTGGTATGCAGCCCTTCGCACAAACATGTACTCACGAGTCTTTAAGTCCCTGGGGATGTTGTGTTTGGGCTGGCCATGTAGTGGGGGTTGCCGGAGGACGAGGGACCACATAATTTTTGCCACAAATTCATGGGTGGCCACAGGATCTTCTGGGTATACATTGGGGGCCATGAACTCCACCAGAATGATTAAGGGTGCACCATAGACTACTTCCACTGACGAGGTACTGAAGACCTCATTCGGCGCGGTATGAATCCTCAGCAGGACAAAAGGCAGATTATCCACCCCATTGGGACCTTAAGGTGCCTGTGAAACCACTCCACCAATCCACTGACCTGAGGGTGATATGCCGTGTGATGGAGCTGTGTCCCCAGGAAGTTAGCCAGGGTTGCCCAGAGCCCAAACTTGAACACCCATTCGTTGATGAGTGCCCTGGCACAGGTATCAGCCAGCGGGACCGCCTCGGGCCACCTCATGGAGCATTCAACCATGGTCAAGAGGTATCTCGCCCCATGAGAAACTGATAACGGCCCCACAATGTCAATATGTATGTGGTTGAACCTGTACTGTGCTGGTTCAAATGTCTGCATGGGCACCCTCATGTGAATCTGCACTTTGGCAGACTGGCAGTTCATGCAGGTTTTGGCCCACTGGCTGACCTGCTAACAAAGGCTGTGCCAGACAAACCTTCCAGCCACCATCTTGACCATGGCTCAGATTGCAGTATGTACCAGGTTGTGGGTGGCATTGGAAACTTGGCGCTTCCATACAGCCGGATCAATGGGGTGAGGGCTGCTGGTAGAGATATCACACAGCAGTGTCAGGTTACCTGGGCCAACGGGGATATCTTCCACTCTGAAACCAGAGACAGCTGTCCTATACATGGGGATCTCAGGGACCATGTAGGGACTGCTGCGCTTTGGTGAGGGCCACGTAGTCAACTCCCTGGAATAGGGTGTGTACCGACTCGATCATGGGGCATGACAGAGTATCAGCTACCACATTGCTTTTCACCATGATCTGCTATATCCGTGATAAATTCGGAAACGTAGGACAAGTGTCTCTGTTGTTGGGCCGACCACGGGTCCAATACCTTATGGAAGGTGAAGGTCAGTGGCTTGTGACCAGTGAAGACCTTGAATTGCTGACCTTCCAAAAACCAATGTGAATACTTACCACAAGGTGAAGCGCCAATAGCTCTCGGTCGAAAGCGTTGCATTTTAGCTCTGGGGAAGGGAGCAGAGGTGCCTGCTAAAAAAGACCATGGATTGCCACTGGCCTTCTGTGCTGGAGATGTCGACTATCAGAGCAGTAGGTGCCTCTGGGGTTGACCAGGAGGGTGGCATTGGCCAGCATGTCTTTGGCATCTGGAATACCCTCGAAGACTCATCATCCCAGGTAATGTCCTTTGACTTGCCTGCCATCAGCATGAAGAGGGGGTGCATGATGCATGCCGCTGCTGGTCTGAAACTGTGATAAAAGTTTATCATACCGGCAAATTCCTGTAGCCCTTTTACTGTGTGTGGCTTGGCAAAGTGCAGGACTGCCTCAACCTTTTCGGGGAGGGGTGTAGCCCAGTGTCTGTTTATCCTGTGCTATATGAAGTCAATAGTGTCCAGGCCGAATTGACAGTTTGTGGGGTTAATTGTCATCCTGAACTCACTCAACCAGGAGCACAGTTGACTCAGCTGGGCGCCATGGTCTTTGCGCCTGTGGCTGGTGATGAGAATATCGTCCAAATAGATGAAGGCAAATGGGAGATCCCGGGCCCACTGCGTCCATCAGCTGCTGGAAAGATTGTGCCGTATTCTTTAGACCAAAGGGCATGCAGAGGAATTCAAACAAGCCAAAGGGGGTTATAATTGTGGGCTTGGGTTCATCCTGGGGGTGAACTAGTGGTATCTTCGGTTGAGATCTACCTTAGAAAACACACGTGCCCCATGCAGGTTGGCGATGAAGTCTTGGATATGGAGCATGGGATATCTGCCGGAAGTGGTGGCCTCATTGAGGTGACAGTAATCGCCACATGGCCTCCACCCCCTGCTGTTTTTGGCACCACGTGAAGGGGAGGCCCAGGGACTGTCAGAGTGCCACGCAATCCCCAGTTCCTCCATTTTCTTAGATTCTCCTTCTCCTGGCTGAGCTTTTTGGGAGGGAGTCGGCACACCCTGGCATGGTGGGGGGGCGGGAGCCCTCAGTCAGAATGTTGTGCCTGCTTTGGCTCGGCCGCAGAGAACTGTGGCACCGCTATCGAAGGGAACTCCACCAGGACACAGGCAAATTCATTGTCCAAAAGCATTATAGAGTCAAGGTGGGGGACGGGTAACTTGGCATCCCACAGAGGTAGAATCTGAAAAGTTTTGGCGTGCACCAAGCACCAAGCACCAAGCACCATCCCTTGAGGAAAAACAAGCAGGCAGTGGCATGAAGGAAGTCAGCCCCCAGGAGCAGTTGTGCCACTGCTGTGAGGGTGAAGGTTCATGTAAAGTGGTTGTTGCTGAAGCGAAGGGGAATGGTGCAGGTACAAAAAATCCAAATGTAGGAAATGTTGGCTACCCTCAGTGCTGGGCCCTGCTTGCTGTTGTGGGTGTCGAGGTCTGCTGGGGATAGGACGCTTATCTCAGCGCCAGTGTCAACCAGGAAACATAGAAGAAGTCATCACATGGGCCAACTGCCACAATCATCAATGACATTTGGCTGGGGCATTTCCCGGAAACCCACAGACCATCGACAGACCTCTGCACCCATCGGTAATGATAGTAGCAAAACTGTTCTGGGGTATTAACTTGCCTCTCCACTGGTCTTGGTCTCGCAGTCGGATGTTCGTGGGGCTTGCTGATATGGTCTACTATGGTGCTGGTGTCTTTCTTTTCTTTCCAGAGCATGTCCGCCTGGGCTGCAACCCTTCAAGAGTCACTGAAGTCCTTGTCTGTGGGCAGCTGCTCCAGAAAGATCTGCTCAAAGAGCAGGCAAGGCTTGTGGTCTTCAGTCAAAGCAAGCATCTTGCTCATTGTGGAAAATGGAGTCCTGTCCCCCAATCCTCTATATGCTGTAATCGGGCAGCATGCTCGCGCCAGGAGAGCCCGAAAGTGTGGGTTAACAGCCCTTGATGTTGTATTGACCTCTATATTCTTACCAAAAAATTCTAAACCCTTCCTACCTCAAAACTCTCTATTTTTCTTTCCTCCATGTGCCTGTCTAGTAATCTCTTAAATGTCCTAATGTTTTAGCCTCAATCACCACCCCTGTGAAGTCATTCCAGGCACCCAGAACTCTGATGTCTCCCCTAAACTTTCCACCATATAAAAAAATGTATTATCTTTCAAAGATACAAGAACCTGCACCTGCAATATTCTCAGTAATTTTCTTTAAAACCATGGGATTTGTCCCTCTTTGGTATGTTCTTCATTAATCCCATGTGATGTTTAACATAATATCTTCCCTCTTGTTTGCTTCTTTAAAAAAAAACTCTTTAATCATCCTTTATTTCTGGCAAGTAGAATGCTTAAATTGTGAGCCAGTATCAACTGAGGTGATCAACTGGCTTTGTTGGTGCAATTCGATACTTCGGGTTTAAGTCCAACAACTTAGACATGATTGTTCAATTCAGAGTGGGTTTCAATCACTGTTGGATTCATGTCCACACAGATAGACTATTATCTAAATTTAGTTTGGAGTCTTTTGAAAAAAGCCCTTCTGAATCTTCTAACACAGATTCTGAACAAGCCATCGTCTCTATTAGTATGAAGCCTATAAAGTGGTCAACCTTTCCCTTTACCATCCCTTCATTTTTCCTTTGGGAGATACACCATGCTCATTTGGTCTGGAGTCTTCCAAAAGTGAAGGCAAATGGTAATTGATCTTTCACATTTTTAAAAAAGCATAATGATCTTGGAGGGAGTGCAGTGGTCTCACAGCTCAAGTGTTTGGGCTTTATCCTCTACTGCTGAGTTGAATTTGCTTCTGAGAACCAGGTAGTTTTCTATCAGAGGATAGTCAAAGATTCTTTATGAAGAGGAAAAAAATTAATTAAGATCAAAGTTGAGCCCCTGAAAACAGAAATGGGTGAATTTATTATGGGGAATGAGGAAATGGTAGATGAGTTGAACAGGTACTTTGGAACTGTCTTCACTAGGGAAGACACAAAAATCTCCAAGATGTAATAGTGGACAGAGGACTGAGGGTAACTGAGGAACTGAAGGAAATTCACATGAGGCAGAAAATGGTATTGGGTAGACTGATGGGACTGAAGGCTAATAAATCCCCAGGGCCTGATGATCTGCATCCCAGGGTACTTAAGGAGATGGCTCTAGAAATTGTGGATGCTTGATTGGTAATAATTTTCCAATGTTCTATAGATTTAGGATCAATTCCTGTGGATTGAAGGGTAGCTAATGTTATCCCACTTTTTAAGAAACAAGTTGTTTAATCAACTTTTTAAGTTAGCCTGACATTAGTAATGGGGAAGATACTGGAGTCAATTATATAAAAAATGAAATAGCGGCACATTTGAATAGCAGTAAGTTAGCATGCTTCATTAATCTTCTGGAATTTTTTGAGGATGTAACTATGAAAATGGACAAGGGAGAGCCAGTGGATGTAGTGTACCTGGACTTCCAGAAATCCTTTGATAAGGTTCCACATAGGAGAATAGAGGGCAAAATTAGAGCACATGGTATTTGAGGTAGGGTACTGACATGGATAGATAATAGGCTGACAGACAGGAAACAAAGAGTAAGGTCCCTTTCAGAATGTCAGGCAGGGACTAGTGGAGTATTGCAAGACGTGGTGCTGGGATCACAGCTATTTACAATATATATAAATGATTTAGATGAAGGGATTAAAAGTAACATTAGCAAATCTGCAGACAAACCAAAGCTGGGTGGCAATGTGAAAAGTGAATAGGATGTTATGAGAATGCAGGGTGACTTGGACAGATTGGGTGAGTGGGCAAATGCATGGCAGATTCAGTTTAATGTGGATAAATGTGAGGTTATCGACTTTGGTACCAAGAACAAAAAGCCAGATTTCTATCTGAATGGTGTTAATTTAGGAAAAGGGGAAGCACGAGATCTAGTTCTCCATGTTCATCAGTCACTGAAAGTAAGCATGTAAGTACAGCAGGTGCATGTTGGCCTTCATAACAAGGGGAGTTGAGTATAGGAATAAAGAGGTCCTTCTGCAGTTGTACAGGGCCCTGGCGAGACCGCACCTGGACTATTGTGTGCAGTTTTGGTTTTCAATCTCAATGTCAATGAGGAAGGACATTCTTGCTATTGAGGGAGTGCAGCGTAGGTTCACGAGGTTAATTCCCAGGAAGATGGGACTGTCATATGTTGAAAGATTGGAGCGACTATGTTTGTATACACTGGAATTTAGAAGGATGAGAGGGGATCTGATTGAAATGTATATAATTATTAAGGGATTGGACATGCTAGAGGCAGGAAACATGTTTCTGATGTTGGGGGGAGTCCAGAACCAGAGGTTACAGTTTAAGAATAAGGGGTAGGCCATTTAGAACAGAGTTGAGGAAGAACTTTTTCCACCCAGAGAGTTGTGGATTTCTGGAATGCTCTGCCTCAGAAGGCAATAGAGGCCAATTCTCTGGATGCTTTCAAGAAAGAGTTAGATAGACCTCTTAAAGATAGCAGAGTCAAGGAACATGGGGAGAGGGCAGGAAAGGGGTACTGATTGTGGATGATCAGCCACAATCACAGTAAATGGCAGTACTGGCTCAAAGGGCTGAATGGCCTACTCCTGCACCTATTGTCTATTGTTTAGTGTCAGTGACCAGGTGCACTGGATTCCTTTCATATCCCAAAGATCTGCTAGTTGTTCAGTTATGTAGCTAGTTAGGCTCATAGAAGAATCAATTGAACTCTCATATGAATGTGGGAAAGAACAGATTACAAGGAAATAAATGGCAGAATAGCTCCCTCTTATGTTGTTGGGAAATCATATTATGGAAGTAAAACCAGAACATACAGGAGACTTTCAGCATATCAGGTGACCAGATATTTCAACATTCTCCACAAACCTATGACCTGGATGATTTTGAGTAGGATTTCCAATATTGTAAATACTTCAGTTTAAAAAAACTTTTGCTGATTGCAAACATTTGCAACACCTCATTCAATATCAAGATGTATCTATTTCTCTGTGAACATGTTAACTAGTGTTTGCTGTTTTTTAGATATTATGGAGAAAAATGTGAGACCTAATATTTATTTTACTCTTATTTATATTCAAATAAAGTAAGTACAAACTCTTAGTGGCCTTGAATGTGATAAGCCCTCATATAATTGAGTGTGAGTAACTGTATGTTCTGGAGCACAACATTGAGAATCATATGACCAGTAGGTATGTTATTAACAAACTGTTGGAATGTTAAGGATATGCTTTATGTGGTAGATATTTTTTTTGCAAAGGATTAGTTACAGGAAAATATGGAGTGAAAGTATAACTGAATAAGCCCCAAATGGCAACCTTGAAAGTTGTGAAGTAGAATTCTATGTAAGCAAGTGAATTAGTTGATTATGTTACCTCAGGCAGTTGTGCTGACAGAATTTGTGTCCATAGGGATGTGTCACATGATGATGTGGGGTTCGACTGCAAATCCATACGCACCTTGAAAAAGTTGAAAAAAAAGTTTAAAAAGGTTGAAAAAGTTAAGAAAAATAGATGTGTCTGAAGATTTAAAGAACAATTTAAAATATCACCAAAGAAATAAAAACCAGCTGGAGTAATACAAGAAACTAAGCAAGAAAAAGATCAAGATAAAGAAGAAAGGCCTATCTTGAAGAAGGATGCAGGAACTGTTTGGAAGGTATTGCCCAGAAAAGATGAGCCGGGAGTTGGAGAGACCTTGGTTATTGCTGTGCAGGGTCTCTCTCGACAATGGCTGCCCATTATGGGTGAAGAAATTACTCTGCGGGTGAGCAACTCCTTTTGAACAAGGATTTATGGACAGAATGATAAGAAAAATAAAAGAGTAATTTATTTCAACAGCTGATATGAAAAAATTACATGGATAATTTCCAGCAATCTATGATATATTATTAACAGAAGTTAAAAATGTGGAGAAAGTATAGATGAAAACAAGAATTTTACAAGGAAAGCTGAAAAAAAATGATGCAGCAGGTGGACAAAAGATTTGAAGATCTGGATGAAAAAAATTAAAGGAAACTTAATTCAAATTCAAGACATTAAGGAACAAATGAAGATACAAGTAGAAGTGACTGCAACAAAAGATCAATTAATGCAAAAAATTGACATTTTATAAAATTTTAGCAGGAACAATAAAGCCCCCAGAAAGAGGTTCAATGTTGGAAAACTGCAGTCAGACGAAGCGAGAGGAAACTTCCAGGCAAACCTCAAAGCAAAGCTCGACGTTGCAACCCGCCTCACGGACCCGTCCCCTGAAACCCTCTGGGATCAGTTGAAGACTACCATACTGCAATCCACTGAAGAGGTACTGGGCTTCTCCTCCAGGAAAAACAAGGACTGGTTTGACGAAAACAGCCAGGAAATCCAGGAGCTGCTGGCAAAGAAGCGAGCTGCCCACCAGGCTCACCTTACAAAGCCGTCCTGTCCAGAGAAGAAACAAGCCTTCCGTCGCGCATGCAGCCATCTTCAGCGCAAACTCTGGGAGATCCAAAATGAGTGGTGGACTAGCCTCGCCAAACGAACACAGCTCAGCGCGGACATTGGCGACTTCAGGGGTTTCTACGAGGCTCTAAAGGCTGTGTACGGCCCCTCACCCCAAGTCCAAAGCCCGCTGCGCAGCTCAGACGGCAAAGTCCTCCTCAGCGACAAGATCTCCATCCTCAACCGATGGTCAGAACACTTCCAATCTCTTTTCAGTACCAACCGCTCAGTCCAAGATTCCGCCCTGCTCCAGCTCCCTCAACAGCCCCTAAGGCTAGAGCTGGATGAGGTTCCCACCCTGGATGAGACATATAAGGCAATCGAACAACTGAAAAGTGGCAAAGCAGCAGGTATGGATGGAACCCCCCCAGAAGTCTGGAAGGCTGGCGGCAAAACTCTGCATGCCAAACTGCATGAGTTTTTCAAGCTTTGTTGGGACCAAGGTAAACTGCCTCAGGATCTTCGTGATGCCACCATCATCACCCTGTACAAAAACAAAGGCGAGAAATCAGACTGCTCAAACTACAGGGGAATCACGTTGCTCTCCATTGCAGGCAAAATCTTCGCTAGGATTCTACTAAATAGAATAATACCTAGTGTCGCTGAGAATATTCTCCCAGAATCACAGTGCGGCTTTCGCGCTAACAGAGGAACCACTGACATGGTCTTTGCCCTCAGACAGCTCCAAGAAAAGTGTAGAGAACAAAACAAAGGACTCTACATCACCTTTGTTGACCTCACCAAAGCCTTCGACACCGTGAGCAGGAAAGGGCTTTGGCAAATACTAGAGCGCATCGGATGTCCCCCAAAGTTCCTCAACATGATTATCCAACTGCACGAAAACCAACAAGGTCGGGTCAGATACAGCAATGAGCTCTCTGAACCCTTCTCCATTAACAATGGCGTGAAGCAAGGCTGTGTTCTCGCACCAACCCTCTTTTCAATCTTCTTCAGCATGATGCTGAACCAAGCCATGAAAGACCCCAACAATGAAGACGCTGTTTACATCCGGTACCGCACGGATGGCAGTCTCTTCAATCTGAGGTGCCTGCAAGCTCACACCAAGACACAAGAGAAACTTGTCCGTGAACTACTCTTTGCAGATGATGCCGCTTTAGTTGCCCATTCAGAGCCAGCTCTTCAGCGCTTGACGTCCTGCTTTGCGGAAACTGCCAAAATGTTTGGCCTGGAAGTCAGCCTGAAGAAAACTGAGGTCCTCCATCAGCCAGCTCCCCACCATGACTACCAGCCCCCCCACATCTCCATCGGGCACACAAAACTCAAAACGGTCAACCAGTTTACCTATCTCGGCTGCACCATTTCATCAGATGCAAGGATCGACAATGAGATAGACAACAGACTCGCCAAGGCAAATAGCGCCTTTGGAAGACTACACAAAGAGTCTGGAAAAACAACCAACTGAAAAACCTCACAAAGATAAGCGTATACAGAGCCGTTGTCATACCCACACTCCTGTTCGGCTCCGAATCATGGGTCCTCTACCGGCACCACCTACGGCTCCTAGAACGCTTCCACCAGCGTTGTCTCCGCTCCATCCTCAACATCCATTGGAGCGCTCACACCCCTAACGTCGAGGTACTCGAGATGGCAGAGGTCGACAGCATCGAGTCCACGCTGCTGAAGATCCAGCTGCGCTGGATGGGTCACGTCTCCAGAATGGAGGACCATCGCCTTCCCAAGATCGTATTATATGGCGAGCTCTCCACTGGCCACCGTGACAGAGGTGCACCAAAGAAAAGGTACAAGGACTGCCTAAAGAAATCTCTTGGTGCCTGCCACATTGACCACCGCCAGTGGGCTGATAACGCCTCAAACCGTGCATCTTGGCGCCTCACAGTTTGGCGGGCAGCAGCCTCCTTTGAAGAAGACCGCAGAGCCCACCTCACTGACAAAAGGCAAAGGAGGAAAAACCCAACACCCAACCCCAACCAACCAATTTTCCCTTGCAACCGCTGCAATCGTGTCTGCCTGTCCCGCATCGGACTGGTCAGCCACAAACGAGCCTGCAGCTGACGTGGACTTTTTACCCCCTCCATAAATCTTCGTCTGCGAAGCCAAGCCAAAGAGCAGGAGGAATAACAAAGATTGTTGGATTTAAAGAAAGTGATGAAGGCCAGGAAATTAAGAAGTTTTTACAGCATTGGGGTTAACTGAATTTCAAGGAGACATTGAGATTGAGAGAGCACAGAGCACTGAGACCAAAGCTGCAACCAGATTAGAGAACCAGAGTCTAATACTGGTTAAATTTCTTTGTTATGAAGTAAGAGAGATCTTGGAACTGGTGGCTAAACAAGCCAAAGAAAGACAATCTCCTTTGATTTATAATGGGAATAACAATTTCTTTTACCCTGATATAAGTTTTGATTGTTAAAAAAGAGAAAATAATTTAACGTAGTTAAAAATGTAATATGGAAAAAAGGTTATGCCTTTGTCTTGAGGTATCTGGCAGTTTTGAAAGTTTTTATTACATATGGGAAGAACAGGTTTTTTTTTTTACAGAGACTAATGAGGCAAAGGTGTATGTTGATTCTTTGCCAGAAAGAGAGAGACAAGTGGTTATTGACACTTGAAAGGAATCTATGACTGAATGAGTTAAGATGTAACTGAAAATTATGAGTTTAATTGGGAGGAAGGTTTTAACCTATGTTATCTATATGTGTTTAAAAGAGTTATGAATGAATGAGAATGTATAGCAATAATACAACAGGGGACTGTATTGCATTTCGAATGAGTTAGTTGGGAAAATGGAGCTGACTACTATGGAATTACGTGAACAAGTGTAGTTTTAACCACATCTCATATAGATCAGAGTTTTAAAGATGTAAAACCATCATGCTCCTTTGGGGGAGAATTTTTTCTTTTTTTTCTTTCTTTTTTCTATTGTACAACTAGAATAATCAAGAATATTATATGTTGTTAATACTATGAGAGTGTAAGGACTGGGAGAGGAGGGATGGATAGACAAAGGATTTTATAAAGATACTTGATGGCAGGGAAATTAAATTTTATCAGTATCAATAAAAATGGAAAACAGAATCTAATAAAATGGAAAAAAGCTCATGAAGTATTAGCATGGCAATTAAAAGCTGAACAAGTATCAAGAACAATAATTGCAAGAAAGAAACTGGTGAAATTACCTATAAGATGCAAGAAATAAATGATAAAAGGATGAAAAAATAAATATTTAATGCAAGTTAAATTACCTATGTTAAATATGGATGAAACATTAGGATTATCTAATCCTTTTTCTGAGATAGAAATGTATGAGATTCTAATGCCATTTCAAAACAGTAAATACCTGCAAAAGATGGTTTCCCCCTGGAGTTTTATAAAGAATTTTTTTTTTTTTTTTTTTTTTTTTTTTTTTATTTTTTTATTTTTCACACCATAAATCACAATAGCCATGATATACACTTTTTCTTTTCCACACATTTACAGTGACTTTTTCTCCCTCCCCCCTCCCTCCTCCCAAGCCACCCCCCCATCCCTCCCCCCTCTCATCCATTTTAGTTATACAATCTAGGTTGCATTAATTCAGTTAGACAATGTTGTCATTCAACAAAAATACACCAGAAATTCTACTGAGTCCATTTTTTTCTTCTCTTCTCCTTCCATCAACTTAGGTAATGTTTGTTCCCGGTAGGTTTTCGCTATTGTATTTAATGTAAGGCTCCCATACTTGTTCGAATATTTCAATATTATTTCTTAAACTATATGTTATTTTTTCTAATGGAATACATTTATTCATTTCTATATACCATTGTTGTATTTTCAAATTATCTTCCAATTTCCAGGTTGACATAATACATTTTTTTGCTACAGCTAGGGCTATCTTAACAAATCTTTTTTGTGCATCCTCCAAGTCAATTCCAAATTCTTTATTTTTTATGTTACTTAGGAGAAAGATCTCTGGATTCTTTGGTATATTGTTTTCTGTTATTTTATTTAATATCTGATTGAGATCATCCCAAAATTTTTCTACTCTCTCACATGTCCAGATTGCATGAATTGTTGTTCCCCTTTCTTTTTTACATCGAAAACATCTATCAGATACTGTTGGGTCCCATTTATTTAACTTTTGCGGTGTAATGTATAGTCTGTGTAACCAATTATATTGTATCATACGCAGCCTCGTATTTATTGTATTTCTCATCGTTCCAGAGCATAACTTCTCCCATGTTTCCTTTTTTATCTTTATATTTAAATCTTGTTCCCATTTTTGTTTAGTTTTACCATTTGTTTCCTCATTTTCCTTTTCTTGCAGTTTAATATACATATTTTTTATAAATCTTTTGATTAACATTGTATCTGTAATCACATATTCAAGGTTACTTCCCTCTGGTAAACTCAAGTTGCTTCCTAATTTATCTTTCAAGTAGGATCTCAGTTGGTAATATGCCAGCGCTGTATCTCCCGTTATATTGTACTTATCTCTCATTTGTTCAAAGGATAAGAATCTACTTCCTGAAAAACAATTTTCTATTCTTTTAATCCCTTTTTTTTCCCATTTTCTAAAGGCAAGGTTGTCTATTGTAAAAGGGAGTAGCTTATTTTGCGTCAATATTAGTTTTGGTATTTGGTAATTTATTTTATTTCTTTCTACATGTATCTTCTTCCATATATTGAGGAGATGGTGTAATACTGGAGAAGTTCTATGTTGTACCAATTTTTCGTCCCATTTATATAATATGTGTTCAGGTATCTTTTCCCCTATTTTATCTAATTCTAGTCTCGTCCAGTCTGGTTTTTCCCTTGTTTGATAAAAATCTGATAGGTACCTTAATTGTGCGGCTCTATAATAATTTTTGAAGTTTGGCAATTGTAAGCCTCCTTGTTTATACCATTCTGTTAATTTGTCTAGTGCTATCCTCGGTTTCCCCCCTCTCCATAAAAATCTCCTTATTATTTTCTTTAACTCTTTGAAGAATTTTTCTGTCAGTTGTATTGGCAATGCCTGAAATAAGTATAGTATCCTTGGAAAAATGTTCATTTTAATACAGTTTATCCTTCCTATCAGTGTTAGTGGTAGCTCTTTCCAATGCTCTAAATCGTCCTGTAGTTTTTTCATTAGTGGATTGTAATTGAGTTTATATAATTGGCCTAGATTTTTGTTTATTTGCACACCTAGGTATCTTATTGCCTGCGTTTGCCATCTGAATGGGGATTCCTCCTTAAATTTTGAGAAATCCGCGTTATTCATAGGCATTGCTTCACTTTTATTTACGTTTATCTTGTATCCCGACACTTCTCCATATTCCTTCAATTTCTTATATAGTTCTTTTATTGATAGTTCTGGTTCTGTTAAGTACACTATCACATCATCCGCAAACAGACTGATTTTATATTCCCTGTCTTTTATTTTTATTCCTTTTATATTATTATCTCTTCTTATCGATTCTGCTAGTGGTTCTATAGCTAGCGCAAACAATAATGGTGATAGTGGGCATCCCTGCCGCGTTGACCTGCTTAAGTTAAATTGCTTTGATACATGTCCATTTACTGTCACTTTCGCTAACGGTCCCTTATATAATGCTTTAATCCAATTAATATACTTCTCCGGTAAACTGAATTTTTGCAATACTTTGAACAAGTAATTCCATTCTACTCTGTCGAAGGCCTTCTCTGCGTCTAAAGCAACTGCTACTGCCGGTGCTTTATTTCCTTCTACTGCATGAATTAAGTTAATAAATTTACAAATATTGTCTGTTGTGCGTCTTTTTTTGATAAATCCAGTTTGGTCTAAATTTACCATTTTCGGTACCTGTTCTGCTAATCTGTTCGCTAATAGTTTAGCTATTATCTTATAATCTGTGTTTAGCAAAGATATTGGTCTATATGACGCTGGTGAGAGTGGATCTTTCCCTTGTTTTAGTATCACTGTAATTATTGCTGTTTTACATGAATCTGGTAAGTTTTGTGTCTCATCAATCTGGTTGATTACATCCAGGAGGGGCGGTATTATTAGGTCTTTAAATGTTTTGTAGAATTCTATTGGGAGTCCATCCTCTCCTGGTGTCTTATTATTTGGTAAATTTTTTATTATCTCTTGTATTTCTACTGTTCCAAATGGTTCTGTTAATTTATTTTGTTCCTCTATTTGTAGTTTTGGTAGTTCAATTTTAGTCAAAAATTCATCTATTTTCCCTTCTTTCCCTTCGTTTTCGGTTCGGTATAATTGTTCATAGAATTCTCTGAAGTTTTCCTTAATTTCTTTTGGATTATATGTAATTTGTTTGTCTTTTTTCCTTGTTGCCAATACCGTTTTCTTAGTTTGCTCTGTCTTAAGCTGCCATGCTAGGATTTTGTGTGTTTTTTCCCCTAGTTCATAATATTTCTGTTTTGTCTTCATTATATTCTTCTCCACCTTATATGTTTGTAATGTTTCATATTTTATTTTTTTATCCGCCAATTCTCTTCTTTTGGTTGTATCTTCCTTTATTGCTAATTTTTTTTCTATGTTTATTATTTCCCTTTCCAACTGCTCTGTTTCCTGATTATAGTCCTTCTTCATCTTGGTTGCATAACTTATTATTTGCCCTCTAATGAATGCTTTCATTGCGTCCCATAGTATAAACTTATCTTCCACTGATTCCGTATTTACTTCAAAGTACATTTTTAATTGTTTTTCAATAAATTCTCTAAAATCCTGTCTTTTAAGTAGCATGGGGTTTAATCTCCATCTATACATTCTTGGAGGGATGTCTTCTAGCTCTATTGCCAATAACAGGGGTGAGTGGTCCGATAATAGTCTAGCTTTATATTCCGTTTTCCTAACTCTCCCTTGTATGTGGGCTGATAACAGGAATAGGTCTATCCTTGAGTATGTTTTATGTCTAGTCGAGTAGTATGAGTATTCCTTTTCTTTTGGGTTTTGTTTCCTCCATATGTCCACAAGTTTCATTTCTTGCATTGATTTAATTATAAATTTGGTTACTTTGTTCTTCCTGTTAATTTTTTTCCCCGTTTTATCCATATTTGGATCCAAATTCAGATTGAAATCCCCTCCTATTAGTATGTTCCCTTGCGTATTAGCTACCTTCAAAAAGATATCTTGCATAAACTTTTGATCTTCTTCGTTAGGTGAATATATATTAAGTAGATTCCAAAGCTCTGAATATATCTGACATTTTATCATAACATATCTCCCTGCTGGATCTATTATTTCCTCTTCTATTTTAAATGGCACATTTTTGCTAATTAATATAGCCACTCCTCTTGCTTTTGAATTATACGATGCTGCTGTTACATGTCCTACCCAATCTCTCTTTAATTTCTTGTGCTCCAATTCAGTTAAATGTGTTTCTTGGACAAATGCTATATCTATTTTTTCCTTTTTCAGTAAATTTAGTAGTTTCTTCCTTTTAATTTGGTTATGTATTCCATTAATATTTAGAGTCATATAGTTCAGCGTAGCCATTTTATATTTTGTTTATCTTCTCTTTCCGTTTTTCCATCATTACCTTTCCTCCTTTTCCATTTCTGTTTCCTTATTTTCAACTCTTTACCAGACAACTCTTTACCAGACAACATTCCTACAACATCCAACATTTTCCTTATTCTCCTATTTCTATCTTCTTTATCCCCAATCTCCCCTTCCCCTCCTGAGTTGCCCTTTATCCCTTGTCGGACAACCACATCTCCCCTCTCCATTTGGATTTGCGAATCCACTCGCAAGCGTCAACTGATTTTGCAGTGACCGCTCTTTTCCCCCACCCAGCCCCCCCCAGAAAAGATTTCGTTTTTTATATGTCACAAAGGTCACTCTTTTAGTTCCCTCCTTATTCTCTCTATTCCATTACCTTCCCTTATTAATTCTTGTCTATACTTTCTATGTTTTCCTCTAATTACAGATACTTTCACATATGCCCGTTGTCTCTATTCACTCTTATACCTCTTTACCCGCATACATATCAATCGTGGTCATTTTTACCCTCCTTACCCGTCTTCATCCCTCAGTCTATTTTTGTCTTTACCCACATACATATCAATCGTGATAATTTTTGCTCTCATTACCCGTCTTCATCCCTCAGTCTATTTTTGTAATTGTTCTGCAAATTTTCGTGCTTCTTCTGGATCCGAGAATAGTCTGTTTTGTTGTCCTGGAATAAATATTTTCAATACCGCAGGATGCTTCAGTGTAAATTTATATCCTTTCTTCCATAAAATCGCTTTTGCTGCATTGAACTCTTTTCTCTTCTTTAGGAGTTCAAAGCTTATATCTGGATAAATGAAGATTTTTTGCCCTTTATACTCCAGTGGTTTGTTGCCCTCTCTTACTTTTTCCATTGTCTTCTCCAGCACCTTTTCTCTTGTAGTATATCTTAGGAATTTTACTACAATAGATCTTGGTTTTTGTTGTGGTTGTGGTTTAGGGGCCAATGCTCTATGTGCCCTTTCTATTTCCATTTCTTGCTGTAGTTCTGGACATCCTAGGGCCTTAGGGATCCATTCTTTTATAAACTCCCTCATATTCTTGCCTTCTACATCTTCCTTAAGGCCCACTATCTTTATGTTATTTCTTCTGTTATAATTTTCCATTATATCTATTTTTTGGGCTAGTAATTCTTGTGTCTCTTTAGTTTTTTTATTAGATTCCTCCAATTTCTTTTTTAAGTCTTCTACCTCCATTTCTGCTGCTATTGCCCGTTCTTCCATCTTGTCCATTTTTTTCCCCATTTCTGTTAAGGTCATATCCATTTTATTTATTTTCTTTTCTGTGTTGTTTATTCTTCTTCTTAAATCATTGAATTCCTGTGTTTGCCATTCTTTAAATGACTCCATGTATCCTCTAACAAGAGCAAGTACCTCCTTTACCTTGCCTATCTTTTCTTCTTCTATTTCCCTGTACTCTTCCTCTTCCTCTTCTTCTTCCTCTAGGTTGACCATCTGTTGTTTCTTTGCTGCCCTTTCCTCCTCTTCTTTCTTGTTTCCATTGTCTTCTGTGGTGTCTTCTTGCTGCAGGTGTTCTGCAGCTGTCGTTGCCGGCTGTGGAGATCGACTCCCCAGCTGGTCCCCCCTCCCGTCGGTGTGTTTTTTTGTATGCGCATCGCGCATGCGCGAGGAGTCGCGCATGCGCGGTTGCGCACTTTTACTCGGCTCTGTGAGCCATTGTTGTAGTTCTCTTTCTACCGACCTGAGGTAGTGGGGTCTTCTCTCCACAGCGGGCCTCTTCGGACAGGTAAGGCCTTCACCTTTTTCCTCCGTTGTCTTCTCTTCCTCTCTTCTTTCCGTTGATTTTGATTTTTCTCCTTTTGTCTCCATCTTCTTTCCACCTTTATATTCACTTTTCTTTAACTTGTATTTCTGTGCCTTTGTATTTTCTCTTGTTTTTCCCGACTTTTCTGGAGAGGGCTGGAGTTCACCGTCCGGCCACTACTCCATCACGTGACTCCCTCGAGTTTTATAAAGAATTTAAGGAATTATTAACTCCTGTATTAATTAGAGTATTAGATGAAATGAGAGTCACATGATATGCCAGAATCTCTTAAAACAGAATTAATAACAGTTATTCCAAAAAAAAGGAAAATATCCTTTACAGCCTTCTTCTTATACATCCTATATCATTATTAAATACAGATTATAAAATTGTATCTAAACTATTAGATAATAACTAAATATTTACCAAAATTAATAAATATAGATCAAACTGGTTTTATTAAAAATATAAGATCTGTAGATAATATAGTTAAATTTATGAGTTTATTAAGTTTAGCACAAAAAGAAAAGAAACCAGCAGTAGCAGTTACATTAGATGCAGAAAAAGCATTTGATAGGTTACAATGGGACTTTTTATTTAAAGTATTAAGTACATTTGGAATGCCAAATGTTTTTATAAATTGGTTAAGAGCAAAAGCTAAAGTGGTCATAAATATCCAAATATCAAAGGCTTTTCTATTAGAAAGATTATCTAGGCAAGGATGTTCATTATTTACTTTAGGTAAAGAATTTTTGGCAGAAATAATTAGAAGAGACAATGAGATTAAAGTTTTTGAGAATATAAAATTAGTTTATTTGTGGATGATGTTATAGCTTAACAAAACCAGAAATATTATGGTGTAAACTAAATGTTAGATTAGCAGAATATAGTTTAGTATCAGGCTATAAAGTAAATGTTGATAAGAGTGAAGTGATCCCTATGGTTGATATGGATTGTACACAAAGTAAAATAAATGACAGAATTTAAGTGGCAAAAAGAAGCAATTAAATGTTTAGGAATAAAAGGCAAAGAAGGAGCAGATATAAAAGGATTTATAAAAAGATGGATCCCATAGATCTTGGGAGTAGATGAACTCCAAGAAAAACTTGAAAGAGCACACAGAGCATTGGCACCAAAGACTCAGCTAAATCAGAAACCACGCTCCATACTAATAAAACTATTACAATATATAATAAGGGAGAAAATATTGAAACTGACAATGAAAAGAGTGAAAGAAAATAAGGAACCATTGGAGTATAATGGTAAAAAAAAATATTATTTTATCCAGACATTAGCTTTGACTTTTAAAGAAACGAAAGGAGTTTAATTTAGCAAAAAATGTACTATGGAAAAAGGTTATAACGTTGTGTTGTGGCATCCAGTAGTGTTGAAGGTATTTATTCCTGGTGGGCAAAATAGATTGTTTCCAGATTTAGAAGAAGCTCATCACTTTGCAGACCAATTACCAAATAAGCAACAAGAAGAGGAATAAAGGAAATACTAAAAGGATTATTAAGATCATGTATATAAATAAGTTGGAATGTTAATAGTTTGAGTACAGACGTTTAAGGTTAAAAAAAAAGGCTTGATATTTTTAAGAACAATATACAGTGTTTTCTTGGGGGAGGGCTGGGAAAGGGGAAAGATCTACCCACTGCAAAATCTGTTGACATTTGCGGTTAATATCGCAAACCAGGTAGAAAAGGGAGTTGTGGTTATCTTGTGAGGTGGCAAGGACAACTCAGTAAAGGGGGAATTCTTGTTTTTTTAATAGTATTGTTTGGTTTATTTATGGTTTTTGTTATTTTCTTATTAGTTGTGTTGTCACGTATAGTAAAGAGTAAGAACAATTTAAAGAGTGATTTTGGAAGAAGGGAGATGGAGGGGTTGAAGAGGTGGGAGAGAGCTGTAAACAGATGAGTAAGATGAGTACATTGAACTATATGGCTATCAATATTAATGGAATTCACAAACAAATTAAGAGAAAAAACTCACTTAACTGAGTTAGAACACCACAAGTTGAAGAGAGACTGGGTAGGACATGTAGTGGCATCATCATACAACTCAAAAGCAAGGGGAGTTGCTATATTAGTTAATAAGAATTTGCCAATTAAGATAAATGAAATAATAACGGACCTGGCGGGTAGATACGTAATGATGAAGTGCCAGATTTATTCAGAATTTTGGAACTTGCTGAACATCTATGCACCTAATGAAGATGACCAGGAATTTATGCAGGATATTTCTTTAAAGATAGCAGACACACAGGGACACATTTTACTAGGCGGGGAGGACTTTAATTTTAACCTTGACCTATTGATAGATAAAACTGGTAAGACAGCTATAAACAATAAAGCAGTCAAATTTACATTAAACTCACTGCATAATTTGAGGATAATTAACATATGGAGGAAACAACACCCAAAAGAAAGAGATTATTCGTATTATTCAAACACACACAGAATCTATTCTAGGATTGATATGTTCTTGTTGTCGGCTCATATCCGGGGGAGAGTTCGAAGGACTGAATATAAAGCAATACAATTATCTGACCACTCAACCTTGTTATTGACAATTGATTTAGAGGATATTCCATCAAAAACATATAAATGGAGGATAAACCCTATATTGTTAAAATGGCGAAACTTGTGGGAATACATTGAATAACAAATCAAAATATATTTTGAGACAAATACAAATTCATTTGCAGGTAAATTTATATTACAGGATGCATTGAAGGCCTTTATTAGGGGACAAATAATTAGTTACACGACTAACATTAAAAAAGAAATAGAACAGTTGGAAAAAGAGATAGTAATTATAGAAAAGGATTTAATGAGAAGGGAAGATATAGAGAAAAAGAGAGAATTGGCAGAGAAAAAATTGGAATATGAAACATTACAAACATATAAAGTTGAGAAAAACATTAAGAAAACAAATTAGGAGAAAAAAAACATAAAATATTGGCTTGGCAGAAGCAAAAAGAACTATCTTATCAACAAGGAATGAGGATAAACAGATTTCATATGACCCTATAGAGATTAACGGAAATTTTAAAAAAACCTCTATAAGCAATTTCATAAAACCGAAAATTCAGGGAAAAATGATTAAATAGATGAATTTTTATCAAACATTGAATTACCCCAATTACAATTGGAAGATCAAAATAAATTACTAAAACTGCTCACAATTGCAGAAATACAGGATACATTAATGACATTTTTTTCTTTCTTTGCTTGGCTTCGCGGACGAAGATTTATGGAGGGGATAAAAGTCCATGTCAGCTGCAGGCTCGTTTGTGGCTGACAAGTCCGATCCGGGACAGGCAGACACGGTTGCAGCGGCTGCAGGGGAAAATTGGTTGGTTGGGGTTGGGTGTTGGGTTTTTCCTCCTTTGCCTTTTGTCAGTGAGGTGGGCTCTGCGGTCTTCTTCAAAGGAGGTTGCTGCCCGCCAAACTGTGAGGCGCCAAGATGCACGGTTTGAGGCGATATCAGCCCACTGGCGGTGGTCAATGTGGCAGCCTCCAAGAGATTTCTTCAGGCAGTCCTTGTACCTTTTCTTTGGTGCACCTCTGTCACGGTGGCCAGTGGAGAGCTCGCCATATAACACGATCTTGGGAAGGCGATGGTCCTCCATTCTGGAGACATGACCCATCCAGCTCAGCTGGATCTTCAGCAGCGTGGACTCGATGCTGTCGACCTCTGCCATCTCGAGTACTTCGACGTTAGGGATGAAAGCGCTCCAATGGATGTTGAGGATGGAGCGGAGACAACGCTGGTGGAAGCGTTCTAGGAGCCGTAGGTGATGCCAGTAGAGGACCCATGATTCGGAGCCGAACAGGAGTGTGGGAATGACATTACTGAATCATAAAATGCCAAGTGAAGATGGATTCCCTACAGAGTTTTATAAAGATTTTAGTAGTCTATTAATTCTGCCCCTTTTAGAGGTAATGAAACAGGTGGAAGAGACCCAGAATTTTCCTGACTCATGTAAAACGGCAATAATTAGAGTAATTCCAAAAATAGGAAAAGATCCGCTGTCACTGGCATCATATAGACCAATATCTTTGCTAAATACAGATTTATAAATTAATTGCAAAGTTACTAGTGAATAGATTGACAGATTGTGTACCAAAATCAGTGAAGCTAGATCAGACAGGATTTGTTAAAAATAGAAGAGTGGCAAATAATGTCTGTAAATGTATTAATACACACAGTGCAAATAAATAAAACACCAACTGTGGCAGTAACTCTAGATGCAGAGAAAGCTTTCAATAGGGTGGAATGGAATTATCTATTTAAAGTACTACAGAAATTTAAATTACTGGAAAAATTTATTAATTGGATTATAGCACTGAATAATGGGCCTTAGGCAAAAGGAGTAACAAAAGGGTATGTTTCAGATCACTTTAAATTGAGTAGGTCAACCAGACAGGGATGCCCATTATCACCTTCCCTGTTTGCTTTGGCTATAGAACCATTGGCAGAGCTGATAGGAAGGGAACCTCGGATAAAGGGAATAAAAGTAAAAGAAGAAGAATTTAAAAATTAGCTTGTTTGCAGATGACATTATAGTATATTCAACAGACCCAGATAAAACAATAAAAAGGTTATATATAAAATTGAAAGAATATGGAAAGATATCAGGATACAAGGTTAATATCAATAAAAGTGAAGTGATGCCAATGAACAAAGTCGATTATACAAAATATAAAAAAGAATCCCCTTTTAAATGGCAATTACAGGCTATACATACTTTTTTATCAGGAAAGATAATAATTTAAATCATTTGTATAAATTAAACCACCAAATGTTAATAAAAAAATCCAGGAAGATTAAGAGAAATGAAAAGATTTACCATTAACTTTAATAGGGAGGGTAAACTGCATCAAGATGAATATATTTCCACACATACAATATTTGTTCAAAACATTACCAATTCCCTTGACAGGAGAATTTTTTATGAAATTGAATAAATTAATAAGAAAGTTTTTATGGAAGGGTAAAAATCAAGAGTGGCTTTGGAAAAATTAACATGAATGTATAAACAAGGAGGATTGCAGTTACCAAATTTCAAAAACTATTATAGGGCAGCACAGTTAAGATATCTATCAGAATTTTATCAGACGGGAGAAAAACCAGACTGGCTCAAGATAGAATTATACAAACTAGGAGAAAAAGTCCCGGATGAGACATTGGTGCAACTTAAAAATTTACCAATACTACATCATGGAAAAACATGGAAGAGAATACATCTGGAGCAAAAGATGATAAATTATCAAATACCAAAAATGCTACTAATGCAAAGCCCATTGATTCCTTTTATAATAGACAATTTATTTTTTAAGGAATGCGTGAGAAAAGGATTGAATGAATAAAAGATTGCTTTCTGGGAAATAATTGATTAACATTTGAACAGTTAAAAGACAAATACAGAATATCACATGGTACAATATTTTCATACTATCAGTTGAAAAGTTATTTAAAAGAAAAAATGGGAACTATCTTAAGATTACCTGAGAGTAGCTGTTATGAATACTTAATTACAGACACTGCAATAGTAAAAAAAATATTATAAATATGTAGATAATCAATTTATGAAAGTTTGGAATCAAAAGGGAATTTAAAAAATTGAAAACTGTTTTGAAGCTGGGAAATTTTTGTCTTTTATCCACATGAAAGATAAATGCCAAATTTCTTCAAATACTTTTTTTTGCTATTATCAAGTTTAAAATTTTTTTTTACTAGAACAATTAAGTCAAAATTTAAAATTACCTAGACAGTCTTCTTTAGAATTACTTCTTACTAAAGATGATAAGAAAAATTTATTTCTGAAATGTACAAGTTGTTACAAAATAAATTGCCAAAACCTGATTTTCATAAATCAAGAGTGAAATGGGAAGTGGATTTAGATAGAAAGATTGATGAAAATTTTTGGAAAAATATGTGTAAAGATAGTATGACGAAGGTAATAAATGTATGTTATAGATTAGTGCAGTATAACTTCTTACATCAATTCTATTTGACTCTGTTGAAATTGAAAAATATTCAACTTAATTCTTCAGATGTATATTTCAGATGTGGCAAAGAGGTAGGTCCATTCAACATGGACTTGTCCTAAGGTTAGAAGTTTTTGGTTGCAAATTAAATTATTTTTGGAGCAGATATTAAAAATAAATTTACCTTTTGATCCAATGTTGTTTTTACTAGGAGATCAAATCAATAGCTTTAAGATTGAAATTAAATATGTATCAAATTGAATTTTTGCACTTATCATTGGCGGTTTCTAAAAAGTGTTTAGCAATTACACGGAAATTGGATTTGAATTTAGGGATGAAAAGATGGCACAATGAAATGAAACCCGGTATTCCTTTAGAAAAGATTATATATAATTTGAGAGATAATTTTTTTTTAATAAAAGTTTTGAGCCCTTATTTTAAAACTATTGATGTTAAAATGTGAGGACTCCGCTGTTGCAGCCAAGAAGCTTTTAAGTTATAACATTGTAGTATTAAATAATGATCTCCTTTTTCTTTCTTTGTAGTTGGGGCAGGGAGGAGGGAGGGTAATAGTTGGGAGGTTCGGGAGGTTGGGGTTTTTTTTACATTAATTACACTATGTATGTACCTAATTGTAGTAACTATTGTTATGTTTGTGATGTACAATTTTAAATAAAATATTAAAATAAAAGAAGCTCCTTTCAACTCTATTCAACAGATCAATATTTCATTGGATAAGAAATAGGATAATACTTTTTCACAATTGGCCTTGATTTGTTTCATGGTTTTTTTGAAGGAAATCAAGCTGACATCAGTGATAACCTTAACAAAGTTTTAACTCTGAAAGTAAGTACATTCCAGTATGGAGTCTGGCTTTTTGACATTACTGAAAGTCCCCCCACTGTTTGATCACAGTGAGCATGATATCAAACAAAGATGTGCCATTGTTCAAACAAATTTTTAATCCTTCTTATTGCAATGTTGTACATCCAACAAACTTTCTGTGAGACCAATTAATCTTCATAACTGATGGGAAAACTTCTAACCTACAGGGTTTACCCAACCTACAGTATGCTGAACTTCAAACCATCAGCAATGCTTTTTTCTGAAGCATATTAGAGGATATCTTACATTCAACATCTGTAAGACCAAGATTCCCTGCCAACCTGCCCCTGCTGCACCACAATGCACTTCAATAATAAAGGTTCCTGATGAGACTGGGAAAACTCGAACCACTTTCTGTATCACAATAGCCATCTCTCAGTGAAGACAGATAACAATAATAAAATTCAACACTACTTCAGTACACCAACACAACCTTTGGTCAATTTCAGAAAAGTGGAAAAGGGTATCTGAAGATCAAGACCTCAGAACTGAAATAAAACTCATGCTCTGTGAGGCAGCAGTGCCTCCTGCCCTCCTGTAGCCCTGTGAAACCAGAACAACCTATAGCAAACAACTCTTGGCATTAATAAGTATATTCAATACCGTTTCTGCAAAATCACTGGAGGAAGAACAGAGTAATAACAGTGTCCTCTCTCAGGCCAACATCCCAATGTAAATAAATACTCGATCATTTACAATGGACAGACCATGTCATTTGCATTGTAATGGCTAAATATTGGGATGAATTTGGTAAGATTAGTGGGTTACATACATACACACATTTTCAAACAGATCTTATTTGAAATATTGAAGAATTCATATTCAGGAATATTGCAAAAACTATGGAGAATGCTATGCACATTTCACAAGTAGGTGCTAATTGAAATGACATCATGAAATGAATAGACCATTGTTTGGAGGAGACAAACTGGCTGTTTAAAAGTACCTACAGTGTGCACACAGAAAGGTCACTCCTGGGTTTTGTTTATCTAAGACAACAGATGGGAGCAGAAGGATAACTCCTGTTGTTTGCTGAAGAAGGTGGGATTTTTGCAAGTGAGAGAGTCACATGGGCTTTCTAGCAGTCTCATTTGAAAAGAGACTGAGAGAGAGAGAGACCAAGCTCAACTAGCTCTCTCAAGCAGTGTGTGTGTGACACTGAAAGCAGCTGAACAGTGCAAGCCAGGAGAAGGTGGTTGGAAACAAAAGCTCCAAAGAGGCGGATGGCTGAAAGTGCTATCTGTCTGATGTTTCTCTCTTGAATAAATGAGACAAAAAGGAACTCTGTGATAGCCTGAAAGAAAGAGGTTATCATCTGATGGGGCAAGTTTCATCAGTGAGACACTGAGGTGACTAATGGTGGAACCTCAGTTATGGAAATCCTGAAACAACAAATCTCTCTCTGCAAACCCTACAAGAACCTTCCTGAGCGGTAAAACATTTACCTTTCATGCACCAAAGCCTAATGAGCTTTATACATGTTAAATTCTGTACACAATATAAGAATTGCCTGTATCCAGAGAACTTTGAAGAAGGAGAAGTGAGATTGAACTATGAACCAAATAACTTTTCTTAAATTTACACACACACACATTACATACACGTGCACTTAGAATTAAAAGGGGGTTAATTTGGGTTAGTTAAGTATAGAGATAAGTTAAAGTTTGATTCTATTTTCATGTTTAAAGATAATTAAAAACAACTTTTGTTTAAATAACTAATTGTCTTGGTGAATGTCTATTGCTGCTGGGTTTTGGGGTCCTTTGGGCTCGTAACAGCATGACTGACATCAGGCTCCTGAAAAAGATGCTGTACTCCAAACTCTGGCCTGGAAACAAATTATCACATTGTCAAAGATCCTAGAATATGCTCAAAGCCTCCTTCAAGAAATGCAATATCTCTTTTGACCCCTGTAAATCATGGTCCAAGACTGCTCAAAGTGGAGAAGGATTCAGGGTAGTACAAAAAATCTTGTCAATAGGCATCACAGAGACCCAAAGGAAATGTATAAACTCACAAAGTATTCACTTTCCTGACCTATAAGCCACCAATAGCTTCATCTCCAAAGAGTTTCCGTTCCTAAATTAGCCTAATCAACCTCCTGAGAAACCAATTTCAGTCTGAAGTGAATGCCCAAGAAGATAAGAAGGATAATTCAATCACACCCTGTGGTGATACAACCACTGGACTGAATGTGGCTGCCTGCGCTTGTCTGCATTCCTGCAAGCTAGATTTCCAGTGCCATCTCCACAGTGTCACTCTAGTTTTTGGTGGCCCACTCCCCCTACTCACCGACCACATCACCAAACCTAGTGACAACCCCCGCCCCACATGCGAACTGTCCATCCTACAGATACACCCTCCCTCCTTCTTCAACCACCTGATGCCAGACTGCAAGCCCATTGTGGCCAAGAGCAAGCATTACTGTGCAGCCGACAGGGCTTTCAGAAAGGTCGAGGTGCAACAGCTTCTGGTGGAAGGGGTAATAGAGCCCGCCACTAGTCCTGGCAAGCCCAGGTCCTGGTGGTCAAAGGGGGCAGTAAACCGAAGATGGTCATTAACTATAGTCAGACCATCAACCAGTATACCCAGATGGATGTCTACCCACTACCCATATTGCTGACATGGTCAACAAGATAGCCCAGTGCAAGGTTTTCTCCACCATTGACCTATCCATGCCCTGGATAAGCCCTCTTCTACCTTCAAGGCTGACAGACACCTTTACCAGTTCCACTTGGTCTCTTTTGGGTCACAAATGGAGTCTCCGTGTTCCAGAATGAGATGGATCGTATGATAGACTGACATAATCTAAGAGCAACCTTCCCATACCTGGACAATGTCACCATCTGCAGCCATGACCAGCAGCACCACAATGCTCACCTGGAGAAGTTCTTCTGGACGGCAGAGGCATTACATTTCACCTACAATAGGAAGAAATGCGTGTTCACACCATTTGGCTCACCATCTTTGGATTCAATGTGGAACATGGTGTCATTGGTCACAACCCAAAATGCATGCATCCTCTGATGGAACTTCCCTTCCCCACACACTCAAGGCCCTGCACAAGTGCCTAGGGCTGTTTTCTTACTATTCCCAGTGGGTTCCCTAGTTCTCAGATAAGGTCTGGCCAAGCCACCACATTTCTCCTCCCCACCGAGGTGCAAGCGGCCTTTACCCACATCAGAAAGGATATCGCCAACGTCATGATGCATGCCATTGATGAAAACACCCCATTTCAGGTGGAGTGCAATACCTCTGATGTTGCCCTCGCTGCCACCCTCAACCAAGGGGGCAGACCTGTGGCCTTTTTCTCCCGACCCACGGCTCCATCGAAAAGGAGGCCCAGTCAATCGTGGATACAGTCTGCCACTGGCGCCACTACCTGGCAGGCAGGAGGTTCACCCTCCTCACAGAACAGCACATGGTGGCATTCATGTTCAGCACTACCCACAGAGCCCAGATCAAAATTGACCAAATCTTGTGCTGGAGAGTTGAGCTGACCATGTTTAGCTGTGACCTTCAGTATAGGTTGGGGAAGGTCAATGACTCCCCTGAAGACCTGTCCTGGACCTGTGCCAGTGCGCATTCCAACCAACTTCAGGTGCTGCATGATACCCTTTGCCACCCGGGTGTCATTTGCCTGTACCATTTTGTGAAATCCTGCAATCTCAACTTCACTGTCCAGGAAGTCCGGACCATGACTGAGTCCTACTGGGTCTGGGCAGAGTGCAAACTGCACTTCTTCCGCCCAGCACAGGCCCACATGATAAAGGCCACCCGGCTCTTTGAGCAACTCAGCATGAACAAGAATGTCTATTTCCTCTCAGTTATTTTTTTTTTAAACTTTATTTAAAGATTTTATCACATGAATAAAACAGAAAAAATTACATTTAAAGAAAAATGAAAAATAAAGTAATTATTACAACACATTAATAACCTAACTTAGATTAGATAACCCCCAACCCCCCATATATACGGCCACTAAAAAAAATTATATAGAAAAAAAATCCACCCCTCCCCCTAAAATAAAGAGTGAAGAATTAATGAAGTTAATAATATTATATATATATAAAAAAACTCACAGACAAAAAGAAAAATAACAAGTAAAAATACTAATAAAAAAGTTATCAAATCTAAACTATCACACATAAAACATATTTATGTCAAACTTAATTACATATACTTAACAAATAGAGTCCACTTCAGCTAAAAGACATCCTATCTTAAATTGAAAAGAATATCTTTTCCATAATTAAACAAGACTTCATCTCTAAATACCACCTATCTAAGATTAATATATTTCTATCTTTCCAAATAAGCACTATACATTTCTTGGCCACCACTATGGCTAAATAAATACAAGAAATCTAATAATCAATTAAACCTAAATCAATTAATGATTGCATTTTCCTTAATAAAAATATATCAGGATCTAATACAACATAGATATTATATAAACTATTAAAAATAGATTGAATACTATTCCAAAACTGTTGCAATCAATCACAAATCCAAACAGTATGTGTAAAAAAAAGCAAGTTGATTATTATATAATGGCTTAATTACTCTTAAATATTTGTCCAATAGAGGCTCCAATACCACATTTAAATCTCCTCCAATCATCACATTAGAATTTACTTATCCAAATAATAAAGACATATCCACAACAAAAGCTATATCCTCAACATTTGGAGCATAAACATCAAGCAAAGTCCAAGCCTCGTTAAAGATTGTACAATTCAGTTTTAATAATCTTCCACCATCTTTCTCTTCATTCTGTAACTGAAATAGTAGATTCTTGTACATCAAAATTGGCACTCATTTTGCCTTTGAATTAAATGAAAAAAAAAACTTATCCAATCCATTCACGTTTAAGTTTCACATGTTCCTTATCTGTTAATTAAGTTTCCTGGAAAAAAAACCACATCAATTTTTAATTTTTTTAAAGTAAACAAGTATTTTCTTACACTTAATAAGATTATTTAAACCCTGGACATTAAAAAAAATACTTTAGTTTAGACCTTTCTGACAACACCACAACAAGAAAAAAAAGGAAAAAAAAAACACCAAAAAAAAGACCCCTTCCCTTATCCCCTCTTAAAACTACAACAAAAAAAAAGAAAATTATTATTTTTTTAGATAATAAAAAGAAACTTCACTCCTTAATCCAAAAATTAATTAAAAAAACAGGTAAGAGGTTGCTACCTCCTCCTGTCTAAACCGCACAATGCGGTAACTCCCACAAAATATTGGGTGTGAGATAACTCACACGTAGCTGACGACTTCTGGAAAATAATGCCCACTCAGTTCCCTCTCCTAACTCCCATTTCACATTAAACTATCATCATTATTTAAATCTTTTCGAGAAAAAAAATTCTTTTTTTTTTTAAATCAGCTTTGTCACTCCGACCACCATTGCTTCCATTTCTTCTTAAAATTCGATTCCCATCTTGTATCTCTAATCTTTTTGGAGACCGTGGAGGACTACGTCGTTCCTGGAATTGCATAATTGGTAACAGTTGAGCAAAGTCCATAGCTTCTTTAGGATTATCAAAAAATTTTGGCTGACATCCATCCTGGAAAATCTTCAATACTGCAGGGTATCTAAATGTTGCTTTATATCCTTTTTTCCATAACACTTCTTTCACAAGATTAAATTCACGTCATTGAGACATAACTTCTTGACTCAAATCCGGATTAAAAAAAAACACGATTGTTCTGGACCATCAAAGGAGATCTACTTTGTTGCGCATTTCTAATAGCCGTATGTAAAATTGTCTCTCTATCATAATAGTTTAAACAACGAACCAGAACAGGTCTTGGATTCTGTCCTGAAAAAGGCTTTCTTCTCAAAGCTCTATGAGCACGTTCCAATATTAAACCTTCCGGGAACTTATCTTGTCCTAACACTTGTGGAATCCATTCGGTAAAAAATTTTCTTGGATCTGGTCCTTCTATATCTTCTGGCAAACCAACAATTTTTACGTTATTCCGTCTAGACTGATTCTCCAAATAGTCAACCTTTTTCGCTAAATTTTTATTCTGGATTTGTAAAGTTTCAATTGTTTTATTTACGTCTTGTATTTGGTTTTGTACCTCAACTATACCTTGGTCACAAACATCAAGTCTTTCATTCATTTCAAGCTTAAAAGCTCCATAATCAACCATCTGTTGAGTATTAATATCCACCAAGGTATTAAGCTTAGTATTAACTTGAACCAAAAATTTACCTATCTTTTTGATTGAAGAAGATAACTTAAATTCAAGATTCTTGATAAGCATATCAACTGGAATAGATTCAGGTACAATAGGATCCTGCTGTTTCTGAGTAACCAGAGGGTCTTCTATTCCTTTCCTTAGTTTAACTGCTTTTCTTGCAGTATGACTCCGTGTAGAAACCCCTGCCACAACCTCCTCAGCAGTATCAGAAGACTGGTATTCAGGGTTATCCTTAACCCATATTACATTAAAAGCTTTCATTACATCAAGGTCTGTTGAAGTCTTCATAACTGGTGGTGCATTTCGCAGCGCCACCGCTACATCAATCGGTGAACGTCTCTTTAAAGTCGGGTCTTCAGCTGGCGGCATCCCAGCTGTTTCAGCTGTCAAAAGTTCAGTGACAGCGCTCATAGCGGGCGTTGATTGAAATACACGCGCCTGGCTAGCCCTTTGTTCCAAAGGCTGCCGGGCGCCATTTTTAAAGAGCGGAGCTCCTTTGCCGAATCCTGCACTTCTCCTCTTGGATCCATTTCACGCTGAGTCCTGGCTTCTTGTAAACAGGTAGGCTCAGATAACTTCGGAAAATGTAATTTCTTAGCAATCTGTTGTCGTTTTCTTTTACTTTTTTTCAACAATTGTACCATTAGAAGCTAAACACCTCTAACTATTTATAAATTTTTTAGAAAGTTTTAACAGGCACTTATAGACAAAACAATAACAAAGAGTCAGGAGAGGACTGGAAGGCACGTCTATTCCTTACGCCATCTTGCCACACCCCCTTATTTCCTTTCAGTTATAGACAAATACTTCTGTTCACCATCCCTTGCCTCAATACCTCCACCACCTCTGTTATCAAGGCACTGGTGCATATTTTTACCATGTTTGGATACCCGGCATTCATCCACAGTGACCGGTAGTCTAGCTTCATAAGTGAGGAACTGCACTAGTTCCTGGAGATGCGAGACATTCCATCTAGTCACATGACTGGCTACAACCCCAAGGGCAAAGGGCATGAAGAACACGAGAATGAGGGTGATCTGGAAGGCAGTCCTCCTCACCCTTAGGTCGAAGGGTGATCCACTAACTACTGGCAGTAGGCCCTTCCCAAGATGGTCCATGCCATACAGTCATTCTTACGTACAGGTCCCAACCAGACCCTTCACAAATGCCTCTTTTCCTTTCCCAGGAAATCAGTGAAGGGAGTCTCACTGCCAGCATGGTTGATGTCTCTGGGACCAGTCCTCTTCCATAGACATGTGAAGACTCACAAATCTGATCTACTGGTTGAGCAGGAGCACCTCCTCCATGCCAACCCACATTACACCTACATGGTGTACCCCAATAGACGTGAGGACACCATCTCGACTCAGGACCTGGGACCGATGGAAGCCCAGTCCCCGCATCCCAGGCACCCTTGGCATCTCCAGAACCCTCTCAGAGGTGAAATCCTCTCCCACCCACCATCAACCACGGGACCCTGCTGCCCACGGACCCACCCCAGACCTACATTCCTTCACTGCCATGCACCACTCCACCTGCTCTGCTGGCCATCCTGACCGCATCTGACCCAGCCAACCTTCAGGCGGCTCTGTCCACACCGACCATTAACCAGGAACCTGTCCTGCGATAGTCCCAAGGGCAATAGCGACCACTACATCACCCGAATTTGTAAATCTGTAAATATGTTTTTCTCTCCCAACTACTCTGTATCTAGCGGACACTCAGCATGAAGACATGGTGGACTGTTTTTCTCCCCCCAGGAAAATAAGGACCATTAACTTCAATACACCCTTGCCAAATTAATTCAATGATTAGTTCAGCCATACACAACAGAAAAATCTGAAGATTTATGCTGAGCTAGCTGATCTTAATCAACTCTTTGACTATAACAGCATTAAAAATATTAATTTTCTTCAGTAATAGCATTCTTTCATTGGTATGCAACACAGGTTGATACAACTGTGCAGTCCAAAGGATCACCATTTCAATGAGACTCCGTCGACTCTTATGAGCCCAGAGGACCCCAAAGCCCAGCAGCAATAGATATTCACCAAGACAAATGGTTACTTAAACAAAAGTTGTTTTAAATTATCTTTAAACATGAAAACAGAATCACACTTTAATTGATCACTATTAACTTACTTTACCTAACTTATCCCCCTTCTAATTCTAAGCACGCATATGTGTAATGTGTGTGTAAGTTCAGGAAAGTTATTTGATTCACGTCCAATCTCACTTCTCATTCCTCCAAGTTCACTGGTTGTAGGCAATTCTTATACTGTGCACAGAATTTAACATTTCTAAAGTTCACTAGGCTTTGGTGCTTGAAAGGTAAATGGTTACTTAATGTTTTTGTCAGTTTTCAGAGAGATTTGTTGTTTGCTGGACACCCACAACTGATTCCTTTTTAATCAGCCACTTCAATGTCTTGCTGAAGAAACTTGCCTCATCAGGGTTTTCCAGATGATAACCTTTCTTTCAGGTCACCACAGAATTCCGTTTTTGTTTCTCTTATTCCAAATGAACATTAGGCAGCTTGTCCTCTCCTCTTGTATGGACCACAAGGGCTTTGACCAGGCTGAACTAAGCACTCACAAAATGGGGGTTTTCTACAGCTGTTGCTGCTGAGTGTAAAACTGCAGATCTGATCTCTCTCTCTCTCTCTCTCTCTCTCTCTCTCCTCAGAGAAAAGCCTGTTTGACTCCCTCTCTGCTTTCAATAAACCACATGACCCTCTTAGAATAGCAGCACTCCCAGACAGCAGAACTTCATTATTTTAAATGAGATGTTTTGAAATGATTGTATGTGACCTACACTAAAAAACCTTCCCCAATTTATCTCCTTTAAAACATATCTCTTCTTCTTTGGCTTGGCTTCGCGGACAAACATTTATAGAGGGGTAATGTCCACATCAGCTGCAGGCTCGTTTGTGGCTGACAAGTCTGATGACGGACAGGCAGGCACGGTTGCAGTGGTTGCAAGGGAAAATTGGTTGGTTGGGGTTGGATGTTGGGTTTTTCCTCCTTTGTCTTTTGTCAGTGAGGTGGGCTCTGCAGTCTTCTTCAAAGGAGGTTACTGCCCGCCGAACTGTGAGGCGCCAAGATGCACGGTTTGAGGCGAGATCAGCCCACTGGCGGTGGTCAATGTGGCAGGCACCAAGAGATTTCTTTAAACAGTCCTTGTACCTCTTCTTTGGTGCACCTCTGTCTCGGTGGCCAGTGGAGAGCTCGCCATATAACACGATCTTGGGAAGGCGATGGTCCTCCATTCTGGAGACGTGACCTACCCAGGGCAGTTGGATCTTCAGCAGCGTGGATTCGATGCTGTCGGCCTCTATTTACAATATCTATTTACAATATAAAACACAATATTCTGTCACAGTAGCTTGAGCTTGTTTGCACTGCAGCACATCATACACCCAATATATTGTGGGTAACATCACAGAAGAAAAATTTAAAGTCTCGAAGCAGCTACTAATTAGCATTGTTAACACTATATAAAAATAAGGAATCAGGCAAGAATCCTAAGGTAGCAATATACTATTCAAATAGTAATCTAATAATATATTAGATAATATATTAGATACTTTTCTAGTGATTAATTATTCAGGGTATTTTATTAGTCTCAATCATTCAGTATTATTATATTTGCTTTATTATGGTACCAAAGACTTCCTACCAATTATATAATTATGTTGAAATAAACTAGAATTGACAAAAACATTGTAACTTTTTCTGTTTTTATTTCTTATCAAGAATAATGAAGCCATTTGATAATATTGCATTGATTAAGCACTCAAGGGTCAGTCTGATAATAAATTAATGTGATTTGAATCATTGCTGAAACTTGATTTACTGCCTCGACTTTTCCACCTCCAAGAAAGAAAACCTTTTCCATTAAGGTTAAAACATTATCATTTGCCATGGAGGCTAAGCATTCTTTTTAATTTATATTCACAAGATCACAAGATAAAGGAACAGAAGCAGGCCATTCAGCTCATCGAGTCTGCCTTCAAATCTACTCTGAGCTAAACTGTTTTCATATCGAGTTCCAAATTCCAGCCTTTTCCTCATATCCCTTGATACCCTGACTAATTAGATACCTATCAATCTCCCCTTTAAACTCCCCCAATGATTGGGCCTTCACGGCTGTATGTGGTAAGAAATTCACAACCCTCTAGCTAAAGAAATTTCTCCTCATCTATGTTTTACATAGGTACCTTCTAATTCTAAGACTGTGCTCTCTTGTCCTGGATTCACATCTACTCTCTCCAATACTTTTAGCATTTTAAATGTTTCTATGGAATCCTCTCTCATTCTTCTGTACTCCAATGAATAAAGTCCAAGAGCTGCTGAACTTTCCTCATATGATAGCCCTTGCATTCCAGGAATCATCCTGGTAAATCTTGTCTGTTCTCTCTCCAACATCATTACATCCCTTCTAAGATAAGGGGCTCAAAACTGCACAAAGTACGCTAAATGAGGGACCCATAAAGCCTCATCAACACTTTTTTCCTCTTATACCCTATTCCTCTTGAAATGAATGCCAACATAGCAATCGCTTTCTTTACTGCCAATCCAACCTGGTGGTTAACCTTTAGGTTATTCTACACAAGCTGTCGTAGTCTTTGCAACCTTTTGGTTTTTTCAACACTTCTAATTTGCAAATTTAGCCACAAAACCATTAAATCCATTATCTAAATCATCAATAAAAAATTGTAAAAAGAAACGACCCCAACCTGACCCCTGCGGAACACCACTAGTAACCGTCAACCAACCAGAATAGGATCCTTTTATTCCCACCCTATCAGCCAATGGTCCATCCAATCTAATACCTTTCCTGTAATTCCATGGGCTCTCATCTTATTAACCAGCCTCTTATGTAACACCTTTTCCAAGGCTTTTTGAAAATCTAAACACACATCATCCACAGCTTCTTCCTTGTCCATCCTACTTGAGATTTCCTCAAAAAATTCCAAGACAGACAGAATCTTCCCTTGCTGGCTTGGACCTATCATAACCTCATCCAATAACTTTCTAACTACCAATGTCAAACTAATAGGCCTATAATTTCCTCTTTTCTTCCTCTCTCCTTTCTTAAACCGTGGAACTACAAGTGCAACCTTCCAATCCTCCAAAATCATGCCAAACTCTATCACTGGCCGTGATAGGTCTAAGTGCGCCGCCTTCAAACGGTCCACAGTGAAAGGTTTGTCTTTACCCCCTATGTCCAAACTGAAAGTCCTGCCGGACCGCTGAAGGACCTTGTATGGACCTTATTATGGGCGTTGAAAAGATGCCGTATGTGGGTTGCGCCGAACACATACAAATTCTGCTGAGTCCAGCTCTTTGGGACGATGTGTCGGCATGACGCCATGATGCAAGGGAGGTGGGGGGGGGCTAGTGAGGACAGTTTCTTATGGAGATCTGCCAAAAGTTTCACGTGCTCGGATGTGATATTGAGCTCCGGGTCAAAGAACTCACCAGGCAGCGAGAGCAGTGCGCCGTAGACCAGTTCCACAGAAGACATCTCTAAGTCTTCCTTGGGTGCTGTTCTGATGCTGAGGAGGATCCAGGGAAGTTCATCTGCCCAGCCTGGGCCAGTGAGGTGAGCCATGAGGGCGGATTTCATATGACAAAGAAACCTCTCCATCAAACCATTTGCTTGCGGGTGGTAAGCTGTGGTGTGGTGGATTTTAACCCCCAGGAGGTTTGCCAGCTGAGCACAGAGCGCGGAGGTGAACTGGAGCACCCTTGTCACTGTTGATGTGCGCCGGGACTCCGAACCTAGTGATCCAATGACTGACTAGGTTCCTGGCGCACATCTCTGTGGAAGCCTCTTTGATGGGAACGGCTTCCGGCCATCTTGTGATCCGATCAACTATTGTGAGAAGGTAGTGCACTTCTCTGGACACCAGCAACGACGTCAACGTGGATGTACTGAAATCTCCACACCACCAGGTTGAATTGCTAGATTGGGGCCTGCATATGTTGGTAGACCTTGGGGGCCTGGCTCCTAGTGCAGTTCCTCACCATCTTTCCCACCTGCTTTTTGAGCCCGTGTCACACAAATGCTTTGCCACCATTCACACCGAAATCTTCACCAAGGGGTGGGCTAGGTCATGGACTAAGCTGAAAACCCTCAACCTCCACTGCGATGGGACTACCGGGTGCGGCAAGACGGTGGAGACATTGCACAGCAGCATGTCCAGGGTGTTGGACAACTGAATGTCCTGGAGCTCGAGACCAGAGATGGCAGTCCGGAGTGCCTACATCTCTGTGTCCAGCTTCTGGGCCTGTGCCAACTGTGTGTAGTCATGGCCGGGGGCGAGAGCATTGATTGCCAAATGAGAGAGCGCATCCACCACAACGTTGTCTTTGCCTGCCATGTGCCAAATGTCGGTGGTGAATTCCAACACGTAGGAGAGGTGGCATTGCTGGCGAGATGACCACGGATCTTTAGCCATCACGAGTGCCTGTGTGATGGGCTTGTGGTCCTTGAAAACCGTGAAGGGCCTGCCCTCCAGAAAGTATCAAAAGTGCCAGATGGCCAGGTACAGCGCCAGGAGCTCCCTGTCGAAAGCGCTGTACTTGAGCTCTGGCGGTTGAAGCTGTTTGCTAAAGAAGGCCAGCGGGCTCACTGTCCATTGAGCCACTGCTCGAATACACCCCCTATTGCCGTAGCCGAGGCATCCACCGAGAGCGCCGTGTGTGCATCTGGGCGTGGGTGCACCAATAGAGTTGCATTGGTGAGGGCCTCCTTTGTTGTGGAAAAAGTGGTCTCTGCCTCCTCCGACCAGGTCAGGATTTTCTCATTAGTGGCGATCAACGTGAACAGCGATCGCATGGTGCGGGCGGCGCCAGGGATGAAACGATGATAAAAAAATCACCATCCCCACGAACTCATGCAGGCCCTTGAGGGTGGTTGGCTTAGGGAACCGCTGGACGGCCGTGACTTTCTCTGGCACCAAGGCAGCACCTCAGTCGGGTCACTCAGTCTCTCCCACTTCCTTCATGATTACTTCTGGGCATCAGTTTAAAAGTCTGAGTTTCAACACAGGATTTCTAAGACTGAACTTTGGAATGACCTTCCAGAATTGTGCATAAGCTGTAGTGGTTTGGGTATCGCATAATAGTTGCTTTTGTTGCAAATAAAGCATGTTTTACCATATGCTGGACACTTTTTTGGTAGGTGTATATTGTGCCTGTTGCTGGAGGAACTAAGTACAATAAAGCAAGGTTCATGCAGTAGATGAAAGGGAGATGGAGAAAATTTATGTAGACATTATGACTGAAAATGAGAAAGAAAAGAGAGACTGGATGTTGAGATTAAAAGTGAATGACATATACATTTCAGTTAAATTGCATACTGGAGCACATATTAATATAATATCAGAGACTGGTTTTAAGAAGATTAGAGCCAGACCAAAGATGTATGAACAAAAGTGAAGGTGACAGGATATTCAGTTACTGATACACCAATGTAAGAAGAATGTATGGACAAAGTGAAACACAAGACAGAGAGCATATGCTAGCATTCATCGTGGTACCAAAGGATGTACAGGCCATATTAGGGAAAGCGAAGGAGAGACAGTCTATGAACTCAGGAAAGAGTACAATGACCTATTTTAGGGTCTAATCTGCCTTCCCGGTGAACACACAATCAGGGTGGATAAACGTGTGCCACTGATAATACATCCATGCAGAAAAGTTCCATTTGTGCTTCAAAAGCAACTAAAGGCAGAGTACTGGAACTGCCAGGCAGAAGACATCATCTACAAGGGAAGTTAAATCCTTATCCCAAAGAGTCTGAGTAAAGGGATGTTTAAAAAGATCCATGGAGGTCTTCTCGGAATCGAAAAGTGTAAAAAAAGAGCACGAGAGGTGATGGACTGGCCAAGAATCAACAATGATATAACAAATGAAGTGTCAAACTATGCAATATGCCAGAAATAAGCAAACAATCCTCCAGAACCACTAAAGCGACACTCAGCACCACACAGACCTTACCAGAGGCTAGGCGCTGACCTATTTGCATGTCAAGGGAAGGACTATCTTGTTGTGACAGACTATTACTCCTTATTACCAGGGGTGTGTAGACTGAAGACCACCACTGTAGATGCTGTAATAACAGTTATGAAAGCCGTATTCTCCAGACATGGTGTGGTAAGCAAGGCCTTCACAAACAATGGACCCCAGTTTTGCATTTCAAAGTTCCGACATTTTGCCAAAGAGTGGGACTTTGTACACACCACGTCAAGTCTTCATTTTCCACAGTCCAATGTTCTAGTGGAAAAATCAGTAGACAGTGAAAAGACTTGTGTACAAGGCAAAAGACAGTGGAATGGATTTCTACAGAGCATGCTAGTATACTGCACAATACCGTTCAAGTGTGGTATGTCACCAGCACATCTCCTTACGGAATGTGGACTAAGATCAAACCTATCCATTCAGGAGAACCTCCTAAAAACAAAAGAAGGGGAGAAAGTGAGGAAATTCAAAGAACAACAGAAAGAAAAGCAAAATAATTACTTTGACAGATGAACACAAAACAGCCAGAAATCTACATTGGTGACCAAGTAAGGCTAAAAGACAAAACAAACTTATAGACTCAGAAGGGAACTGTCCTTAGTGAAGTCCAACCAAGACCATACACCATTCAGACAGATGAAGGTGCTGTTCTGCAAAGAAATCATCAAGATCTTCAAATGGGACCAGCCAAAGTAGATGGAAAAATGGATACTGTTGAACAACCTGAATACACCATCTGAGGCAACAACTCAGATTCAAGGACAATCAGGAGATCATTAAGACACATGAATCCTCCTAAGAGACACATAGAGAAAATTTAAAGACTCCTGTTGTAGAATGAAGTAGTGTTATCTTATTTGCTCTTCAAGTTTTAGTGTATGTAAATGTGAAGACACAAAACAAATTTTTAAATGTTAATTGTGTTGATGATAATGAAAATATAAGTTCTTGGTGTTAAAGTTAAAATTGCAGAGTTATGCAAAGAAAACATGTTAGTTAAAAGTAAGCTACTTTTGTTTTAAGGGAGATGTAATGATAGCGATCATGTTTGCATTGCTACTAGCAATATCTTAAGGATCATAGTTCCTGTTTGATTATACTTGCCTGCCAGCAGGGGGCTCACACAGACAAAGAGACTGCTGTATGAGAGATCTGTAATGGAGGTTTGCAAGCCTCATGGTTGCTGCTTACAACAATTTTAAAGAATCTTTTCCTTCATCCATGTGTTGTCTAAGAACTCACATGTACAAATACAAGATGAAACAGCTGTAGTCACCACATGGAAGCCAACCTCCAGAGCTCTTCTGGACCATGTCCAGTGTGGACCCCTAGGGGCTGTTTGAATGGTGGACAATGCTCAACTCTTCCATGGCAAAAACTCAGTCTTGGCTTGTAGGAGTTTGTCCTGCAGGAGGCATCAAGCCCATGCAAACTCTGGTGATCCAGTGGTCTCGATGTGGTGCTCCACGCCATGTGCTGGTTTAGTGTAATGGAAATTGGGCACCAAGAGTGATGGATACTTGGCCAGTAAAAGGGCATATTCATTGTGGTCCAGAGCATGGATGCCCAACGGTAAAAAGGAACATTGCTGTAGCATGTATTATTTTCCCTGTTGCAAACTACCACTACCTGCATTCTCCAAGGGCTATTGCTGGCTTCAATAACCCCTTCCTTAAATAAGTGTTGTTCCTCCACCCAGTTGAAGGCCCTGTCCCTGGTGCTGTACCATCTGCTTTTAGTGGCAATGGGGTTGCAGTCAGGGGTGAGGTTGATGAATGGCGACGGGGTGGGGGAGAACTTTAAGTATGGAGAGCCTGCAAGTCATGCATGGTGAGTGGTAAGGTTGGTGGACGTGTACAGTGGAGGGTTGGCTATCAAATACCATCATCACACTTTTATGGTGACATTGAAAATCAAGCCCCAACAGTACAGTAGAGTGGCGAAATTACCATCAGTCTAAAGTTGTCATATATAGTACCCCGCACCTTTAAAATCACAATACAGAAACCCCGAACATCCGCTGTAAATTATTTAGATGCCAGGGAAACCTTCTGGTTCACCTGCAGTACTGTGAGGGAGAGGCTCCGCACTATGTTCAGATGTATAAAACTCTACATGCTCCCGCTATCAAACAAGCAACTCATCACGTGGCCGTTTACCATGACGTCCATCCTTGACCAGGCGAGTTGATGCAGACTGTCCTGGTTGAGGGTGATGGAGGCAGCATCCAAGATGGTGCTTGTTGCCAGTTCCAGAAGATGGCGGCCTCCACAGCCAGCACACGGCACAGCTGGGTCCTGAGGTGGCATCCAAGATGGCAGCCCCCACAGATTGCACATGGTGCTGCTAATGGTGGCATTGTGGAAGATGGCCCCCATGATCTGTACATTGCACTGCTTGGTATGGGTTTGGAATTGCACATTTTGGCATAGTGGCCCATCTTTCTGCCACTGGAGCAGACTGAATCCTTCGCTGGGTAGCATTTCCCCTGATACTTGCCCAGGCTGCACTTTGGGGGTTCCCGAAACACTGCAACTGTGATTTGGTCATTACCAGAGCCAGTTGAGAGCATTGCGGGGGGGGGTTTCACAGAGCACTGCTGCTGTCGTCTGGTTGTTAATAGAGTGGTGAGGTGGTGGAACGTCCCAGGATGGTTGCAAGCGGGGTTACCACAAGGTGGCCGTGTTGTTGGTTGAGTAGGCCTCCATGTTCTGGAGAGCTACCTCCAGCATACCTGCCAGCTCGACTGCTGTGCGCAGGCTGAGTTCCCCTTGCTCTACAAGTCTCTGTTGTAATTCGATCTGATCCGTGCGATGTAAGCATCCCGAATCAGTTCCTCTGTGTACTCCGCGGCAGACATGGTTTTGCATTCACAGCCCTGCCGAGTACTCGTAGAGCCCGAAGATATTCGGTGTTTGACTCACTGGGTTATTGCTTTCTGGTCACTAGAAGATGTCTAAGCATAGACAACATTGATCTTATTCAGGTATTACTCTTTGAGGGTGTCCATACCTCCTGGTATATTATGGCATCCCTGATCAGGGTTCCAACCTGGGAGAGCAGTGCTTGCAGTCTGTCGGTCTCTGATCGCATAATGGTAGAAGAGGCCTGCTGGAATGCCTCAAAATAGTGCAACCAGAGTTCGAAACTCGCAGATGCCTCAGGCAATTGAGGGTCGATTTTCAGTTTTTCTGGTTTGAGGATCTGCTCCATTGTAGAAAACTTCAAATGAATTAAATTGATGCACCATCAATCACTCAGGAGACTACTGTGGAGAAACCAATAGGCTTTAATTCACTTGAGAACATAGCATATCCTTACCGTTCAGCTGTCCTGCACTGAGTTGCAGGGGGCTGTGGAACAGGCACCTTTATACAGGAGCCTGTGGGGATGGGCCAAAGGCACAACTGGCCAATAGGTATGCTTAACCAGATAATTATGCATTAGTGATTTACCATAATGTGCTTGTCCTTTATTGGTTGGGCATTGAATATAAGAGTACAGAAATGATGTGGCAGCTGTCTAAAACTTAGATGATGCCAAACAGAAAAGATACGAAGGCTTTGGAAAGGGTACAGAAGAGATTTACCAGGCTTTTGCCTGGATTAGAGGGTATGAGCTGTAAAGAGAGATTGGACAAACTGAGGGATCATAAAATTATAAATGGCATAGATAGGGTAGACAGTCAAAATATTTTTCACAGGGTAAAAATTTCACATAGTGAAGGACACGTGTTAGTTTTTTTTTTACACAGAGAATGGTAGGAGCTTGGAATTAGCTTCCAGGGCTAGTGGTGGAAGCAGATATGATGAAAGTATTTAAGAGGCTTCTACACAGATGCATTGATATGCAGGGGATAGAGGGATATACATCTGCAAGTAGAAGGGTTTTAGTTTAATTCAGACATAATATTTGACAGACATTAAGGAGTGAAGGTTCTGTTCTTATGCTGTACTGTTTGATATGAATATGAGCATTTATTGTCATATACCTAAGTATATCTCAAATTCAACTTTATTGTCACATGTACAAAGATGCAGTGCAAAGAATTGTGCCTCCACCGACACTACTCTGTATTTTTTTCAATTTACAGTACAGTAGAAGCCAATTCTGGCCATTGTAACCAGTGCCACCCAAATAACATACAACCCTATGCATTTTGAAAGATGTGAGAAAACCGGAGCACCCTGGGAAAATCCACACAGGTCATGAGGAGAATGTCTCCTTATGGAAAGCGCCGGAGTAAAACCCTGTTGCTGGCACTGTAATAGCGTTGCGCTAACCGCTACACTAACTGTGCCACCACTATTAACCCCCTCTGTAAGTAGATGTGAAAATCCCTCTCCTAAATTTTCTACAATCACTGACAGTCAACTTAAGATCTTAGACTGACCCCAAAATCAACAGTGTATATGAGTGCTTCCTTTATCAAGAATGTGCTTCATCCATTTGGCACAGTACCTTTCTATCTCCTTAATTTCATCATTGTGGTTCGTGGTTCATTTACCTTGAATATATCCTCACGAAGGTCAAAACCCATTATGAAGGATCACAATTTTTATGATGATAGGTAAAAAGAATGCAGGAGACCCAGCAACCATCATGAGCATGAATTTTGCATCAAATACCCAAGAACTCATTCCACTGAAAATGAAGAATAGAGGAGAGCATAAATTTTAAATTTAAATTAAATTTAAAATTTTAATTTAGACATACAGCACAGTAACAGGCACTTCTGTCCCATGAACTCGTGCCATGCAAATATCCCAATTAACCTACAATCCCTGTATGTTTTGAAAGGTGAGAGGAAACTAGAGTATCTGGAGGAAACCCACATAGATACAGGGAAATCATTCAAACAGTACCGAATTCAAACTAGGATCGCTAGTGCTATAATTTTTCTTTGGCTTGGCTTCGCGGACGAAGATTTATGGAGGGGGTAAAAAGTCCACGTCAGCTGCAGGCTCGTTTGTGGCTGACCAGTCCGATGCGGGACAGGCAGACACGATTGCAGCGGTTGCAAGGGAAAATTGGTTGGTTGGGGTTGGGTGTTGGGTTTTTCCTCCTTTGCCTTTTGTCAGTGAGGTGGGCTCTGCGGTCTTCTTCAAAGGAGGCTGCTGCCCGCCAAACTGTGAGGCGCCAAGATGCACGGTTTGAGGCATTATCAGCCCACTGGCGGTGGTCAATGTGGCAGGCACCAAGAGATTTCTTTAGGCAGTCCTTGTACCTTTTCTTTGGTGCACCTCTGTCACGGTGGCCAGTGGAGAGCTCGCCATATAATACGATCTTGGGAAGGCGATGGTCCTCCATTCTGGAGACGTGACCCATCCAGCGCAGCTGGATCTTCAGCAGCGTGGACTCGATGCTGTCGACCTCTGCCATCTCGAGTACCTCGACGTTAGGGGTGTGAGCGCTCCAATGGATGTTGAGGATGGAGCGGAGACAACGCTGGTGGAAGCGTTCTAGGAGCCGTAGGTGGTGCCGGTAGAGGACCCATGATTCGGAGCCGAACAGGAGTGTGGGTATGACAACGGCTCTGTATACGCTTATCTTTGTGAGGTTTTTCAGTTGGTTGTTTTTCCAGACTCTTTTGTGTAGTCTTCCAAAGGCGCTATTTGCCTTGGCGAGTCTGTTGTCTATCTCATTGTCGATCCTTGCATCTGATGAAATGGTGCAGCCGAGATAGGTAAACTGGTTGACCGTTTTGAGTTTTGTGTGCCCGATGGAGATGTGGGGGGGCTGGTAGTCATGGTGGGGAGCTGGCTGATGGAGGACCTCAGTTTTCTTCAGGCTGACTTCCAGGCCAAACATTTTGGCAGTTTCCGCAAAGCAGGACGTCAAGCGCTGAAGAGCTGGCTCTGAATGGGCAACTAAAGCGGCATCATCTGCAAAGAGTAGTTCATGGACAAGTTTCTCTTGTGTCTTGGTGTGAGCTTGCAGGCGCCTCAGATTGAAGAGACTGCCATCCGTGCGGTACCGGATGTAAACAGCGTCTTCATTGTTGGGGTCTTTCATGGCTTGGTTCAGCATCATGCTGAAGAAGATTGAAAAGAGGGTTGGTGCGAGAACACAGCCTTGCTTCACGCCATTGTTAATGGAGAAGGGTTCAGAGAGCTCATTGCTGTATCTGACCCGACCTTGTTGGTTTTCGTGCAGTTGGATAATCATGTTGAGGAACTTTGGGGGACATCCGATGCGCTCTAGTATTTGCCAAAGCCCTTTCCTGCTCACGGTGTCGAAGGCTTTGGTGAGGTCAACAAAGGTGATGTAGAGTCCTTTGTTTTGTTCTCTGCACTTTTCTTGGAGCTGTCTGAGGGCAAAGACCATGTCAGTGGTTCCTCTGTTTGCGCGAAAGCCGCACTGTGATTCTGGGAGAATATTCTCGGCGACACTAGGTATTATTCTATTTAGTAGAATCCTAGCGAAGATTTTGCCTGCAATGGAGAGCAACGTGATTCCCCTGTAGTTTGAGCAGTCTGATTTCTCGCCTTTGTTTTTGTACAGGGTGATGATGGTGGCATCACGAAGATCCTGAGGCAGTTTACCTTGGTCCCAACAAAGCTTGAAAAACTCATGCAGTTTGGCATGCAGAGTTTTGCCGCCAGCCTTCCAGACTTCTGGGGGGATTCCATCCATACCTGCTGCTTTGCCACTTTTCAGTAGTGCTATAATAGCGCTATGCTTACCATGCTGCTCTCTACACTAACCATGCCGGTTATCAATTGCTGGAAGGTGCACTTCAAAATTCACCTCAAGGGTTTCCCTTTGAAGTAAGAACCCTTAATTCTATCCAAAGCACATTGTTCACTACAATCTTGGCATTACCCAGGAGAGCAAGAGTTGCACTTAATTATCAACATTTGAAAAACAAAAAGGCCTCTGGAACAAGTAAAATTCACACTGAAGTACATATTGTAAGATACTTAAACTAGTTAAACAGTTGATTCATTATGAAGCTAAAGAAGCCTTTGGAATACTTGTTTCATTGAAGCTTTATTTAATGCCATGCATAATTTTCTGCCACCTCCACAACCAACAGGCCCTGTTCTCCTTAGAAAGAGAATCATACAGAAATATCAATGTCATAACATTACTCAAAAGACTCACATAAATGTACTGTGTGATTTGCTTTCAGACACTTATCTTGCCTGGTGCTGCATGCATTGAAGGAATCCATCTGATCTGATCTTTGCAACAATATACTCCAATGCTGTAAAAGAGTCCTTTTGTCAAATTTCACTCCATTTTATGTCTGCGCTAATTAAAAACTGACATTGGAATGGTTGATTTGGCCATATCTTTCGATGATCACTTTGATGGCTTATGTGATAGTGCTCTAAATTCCTGTCAGACTTAGTAAATTGGTACTATTTCTTCCTAATTCTTATTAATATTTTGCTAATATGCACATCTTCTGGCAAAAGCTTTCATGTTGTTGATGATGTCATTGTGCCAAGTACAGGCTAATGAAATGCAATTAGCATCTAACCAGAAGTACAAGTAACTACGAATAAAACCAAGAGGTCCAGCAAACAAACAAGTATAAAAGTACTATCAGTACAATATGGGTGCAATACTGCTCAGTGCTGTGATGTAAGATCTAAACACATTTGTCGTGAGAACACCTGAAATAATTACTCATTATTTTCATTTGTCAACTTGTGTCTGTTTGACAATTCAAATGTTTAATGGATGAATACTTGCAAGTATTCATTTGGGCACTTCCATACTGGTTCATTATTATGAACTAACAAATCTTATTAGTAACTAACAAATGAACAGCAATGGAAAATTCACTAGACAATGGTAAATTCAAAAATAATAATTTTTATTAAACTATTAATAACATAACATTTCTTACTTATCTCTAAACCTAACTCTAAATTTAACCCCACTATGTGCAAATGTAAATGTGTGTGTGCATTAAAATCCAAAACCATTACAGTTTAAACTTGTTTCTGAAAAAGTCAATTTTGAAGTCCAGTTTCAAACATCTTGTTAACTTCAGGATCCTTTTAAATCACAGTTCAGAAGTAATTATGAAGCACTTTTAAACATCATTTTTTTTTAGATCTCTTTCATGAGTCTCTTAATGAGCTGTCTTTCAGAGATATTCTTCAAACAGGAGTGTCCATTTTCCAGGCACAAATGAGGAGGTCTGGCTTATTTAAAAGTCGCTTATGTTGTATCTCCTTTGATAAGGATAATACAAGTCATGTTTTTCCTGGAGGTCAAGTTTTCTTCTTTTTCAGTTTTCTTCTTAAGAGTTTCCTTCCATGATGAGGCTCCACTCTTTATTTACAAAAGAGTAGTCAGAAAGTGGTTTCCTTTTTGAAATCCTCTTATTTTCTGTATTCTCCTTTTATTAGAAGTAACACAAAACAGCACCTATTCTGGGTACTGTAATTCAACCCTGTCTTTCACAAGATTCCAACTCCTGTGTGTATCACAGGGTCTTGACTTCTGAACTAATTCAAAATGTCTGAATTTTCCAATATGTTTCTCAAAATCATGTGACATTACATCATCGAGACAATCTCAATTCTTGGAAACCATGTACTAGAATCTTAGTTTCATTTCTGAAAAACTTCTTGCCTTTTCCCAAAACCACCCCATATTCCTAACAACCTCTGACCTCATCTCTGTACAAGATGCTTAATTGCTTTTAAGAACCACACCTGGTACTTGAGTTTCAATTACGAATACTTCTGTTCGATTATGGCTCTGCTTTCCAGGCACGTTGACTGCCATTAGATCATGCAATACTAGCTTGACACCAAATTTCCCCTTACTGATGAAATTACTGAATAAAAAGTATGCAATTGAATACTATGAAGAGGGAGTTCTTCCTGCAGAAGGTTGAGCACCTTTGTAATTCTTTACACCAGAGAGCTATGGACCCAGAGTTTTTCAGGTGCCAGAAGGGATTTTCTAAGCCCATCTGATAATTATTTTTGCCACAATAGAGGTTGGAATAAAGTGTCTGTTATAGGGATCTGGTGATAATAATGGAAACAGTGTGATATACCCAATATAACCAATTGAGAGTTATTTGGATTCCAATGCTTGCAATGTTGGCTTGAGAGAGGATATTGATGTTGCTTTGGATAGTTATTGTTTCAGTGAATTTGGAAGATTTTGTAGAGCCAATGTAGATGGTATTCTGCCAGTGCCTCGTGGTGCCAGGTAAGGATACTGCAGGTCTCAGCATGCTGTAAGCCTAGTACACCAAGAGTTTTGTGCTAGCTCAGAAGTATTAATCTTCTAATACCCTTTTGCTCAATCAATCAAATATGCTGCTGACACATTTAAAGCAATGGAGAATTTCATCTATGATTATGGATGCAGAGAAATGGTATACTTTCCATCATAAACCTTTATTATGACCAAAGTATTCTGCAAAATGTTGGTCTTATCTAAAAACTAGTATATAATCTGTATTTGATGGCGCACAGCAAAGATTTACCACTCGAGTTCTTGGGATAGCAAATTTATTGTAAGGAAAGATTGAGTACATCCAATCACCAAAACAATGAGAGTGTCCTCACTAAGATGTACAAAGTCATTGGTGAACTTGATGTGGTAGAGGGACATAGGGTCAAAATAATGTGTAGGTCATTTAGGATTAAAATAACTAAAAATGTCTTCATTAGAATGATATTGAATTATTGGAATTCTCTTCCTGGAATAACAGTACGTGAATATATTCAAAGCAATGTTGATAGATTTCTGGATATTAAAAAAATCAAGAGATAGGGTGACAAGGCAGAAGTTTGAGATAGATCAACCAACAAAGTGCTGGAGGAACTCAGCAGATCAGGTAGCATCCATGAAAAACAATAGACCAGTGGTTCTCAACCTTCTTCTGTTAAAGGCCCACCTAGCTTCTGGTCTAATATGCCATGGCACACTAGTGCCAATCACTGAGCAATATTTTCAAATCAAAGGCAGCTCTGTAAAAGAACACACCTTTATCGAACTTAGAGTATTTAACATTTTTAAAGTCCCATATGGAAACACGCTGTGGCCCACTGAGATCCACTGCAATAGACAGTCAACGTTCAGTGTAAAAATCCTTCATCAGGAATATTAAGAACTGGTTGAATATCGAAATAAAAATGTGAGGGAGGGGGAGAAGCACAGATGATAGATGAATACAGCTGGGAGGAGGACAAAAATAAAGGAGCTAAGAGGTAATGTGGTGAGGCAGAGAATTGAGAAATGCACACTCTGATAGAAGGAAGGGAAGGTACATGATGAGGGGCTGAAGGAAAGAAGGTACGTGACAGGAAGGAAGAGAGGGTGGGGGAGGGGAAAGAGAAGGAGGAATGGGACCAGAGATAATGGAAAGTGGGACTGGGAAAGAGGGGATACTGGAAATGTCCCATCGATATTGATACCACCTGGATGGAGATTGTCAAGGTGGAATAAAGTGCTATTCCTTCAAGTTTGTCCATGGCTTCAACCTCCTGGTACACAAGGCCATGAACAGATATGTCATTATGTGGGAATAGAAAGTGGAATTGAAGTGGCTGGCCATTGTGAAATCCTTGATGTGGTAGGCAACTGAACACAAGTGCCTAAATTGCAATGCATTTCAATTGTCATTCTAATTTTCAACAGCCATCTATGACAGAATATATTGGTTTTATATTGTATACAAATATGATTTTGGGAGATAAAGTATGGCAGGGTTTTTTTTAGGTCACATACAAACACTTCAAAACAGTTCTCACTCAAAACAGTTCTCACTCAAGCTAAACTGGCCGGCTCTGAAGGCCTTTGCAAAAGCTTTGGGGAGTACCCAAGGGACTTCACTAATGGATTGTTGTTTTGAATAGCAACAGATGAAAAAACTCAGAGGAGTAGGTTTGGAGCCACAGGCTGTCTGGGTTTGCTGCTTGCTGTTTTAAGAGGGTCAAGTGGTTTTGCAAGCAGAGAGGGGGTCAAGCAGGCTTTTCTCGGGGGGGGGGCGGAAGAGAGAGAGATTACTTCTGCAGTTTTACAGTCAGCAGCAACAGCTGGGACTGGAACAGGACAAGCTGGCAAGCTTGTGGAAAACCCCCATTTGGAAGACAGGTTGTGAGTGCTTAGTTCAGCCTGGTCAAAGCCCTTGTGGTTCAAGGAAAAGGAGAGGACTGGCTGTCTAATGCTTCACTTGAAATAAGAGAAACAAAAAGGAACTCTGTGGTGACCTGAAAGCAAGAGGTTATCATCTGGAAAACCCTGATGGGCCAAGTTTCTTCAGCAAGACACTGACGTGGCTGATTAAAAGGGGTCAGTTTGTGTCCAGGAACGACAAGTCTCTCTTTGAAAACCGACAAGAACCTTCCTGAGCGGTAACCATTTACCTTTCAAGCACCAAAACCTAGTGAATGTTAAATTCTGTGCACAGTATAAGAGCTGCCTGCAACCAGTGAACTTGGAGGAATGAGATGTGAGATTGGACTGTGAATCAAATAACTTTTCTGAACTTACATACACATTACATACACGTGTGCTTAGAATTAGAAGGGGGTTAAATTAGGCTAGTTAAGTTAATAGTAATAAGTTAAAGTTTGATCCTGTTTTCATGTTTAAAGATAATTAAAAACAATCTTTGTTTAAAGTAACCATTTGTCTTAGTGAATATCTATTGCTGCTGGGTTTATGGGTCCTCTGGGCTCGTAACACATCCTTCACCTGAACTGAATGTGTTTCATTAGTTTACTTCAGCACATAAGTAGAAAGTAGACACCAGAGAACACTGCAGCACAGAAAACATGCCATTCAGCCTTTCTAGTCTGTGCCCAAACATCATTCCACTAGTTCCACTGACCTGCATCCATTCCATAACTCTCCAGACCTCTCCTATTCAAGTATCTATCCAATTTATTATTAAAACACAAGAGTGAGTCTGCATTTACGTCAGATGGCAGCTCGTTCCACACCCCCACCACTCTCTAAGTGAACGTTCCCCCTAATATACCCCCTAAACCTTTCACAATTCTAAAGCAGTGGTTCTCAACCTTTTTCTTTCCACTCACCTACCATTTTAAGTATTCCCTATGCCTAAAGAGCTCTGTGATTAGTAAGGGATTGCTCACGGTGGTATGTGGGTGGAAAGAAAAATTTGAAAACCACTGTTTTAAACGTACCTAATTGATTTGTTATGTGCACGGTTTCATTACTCCAAAGGAAATGTGCCATTGACAATTTTTCTCAAGCAAAATATTTCAGTAACAATTGGGTCGAGAGCAGTGGTTCTTCACTTTCCCTTCCTACTTACATATCACCTTAAGCAATCCCTTACTAATCACAGAGCACTGATGGCATAGAGAATACTTAAATCTAAGTGGAAAGAGTCTACTCACATTTACTCTGTCTATACCCCTCATAATCCTGTAAACCTCTATCAAATCACCCCTCATTCTTCTACACTGCAAGGAATAAAGTCATAACCTGTCTTTCCCTGTAACTCAACTCCTGAAGACCCAGCAACATCCTAGTAAATCTTCTTGGCACTCTTTCAATCTTACTGATATCCTTTCTGGAGTTTGGTGACTAGAACTACACACGATACTTCAAATTTGGCCTCACCAATATCTTATACAATCCCACCATAACATCCCAAAACTCCTGCACTTCATACCTTGATTTATGAAGGCCAAGATGCCAAAAGCTTTCTTAACAAATCTGTCTACCTGTGACACCACTTTCAGAGAATTATAGATCTGAAGTCCCAGATCCCTTTGATCCTCCACATTCCTCAGTGCCCTGTCATTCACTGTGTATGCCCTACCCAGGTTTGTCCTTCCAAAACGCCAGCACTTGTCTGCATTGAGTTCCATCTGCCATTTTCTAGCCCATTTTCCCAGTTGGTCCAGTAAAGACAAAAGCTATACTAACCTTTGGGATGCAACTGGAAATTCATACCAATAATTGAAGAATTCATACTTGAGGCTCAGCCAACAGAGAGAAGAAAAACCCTGTCACCCTGCCCTGCTCTCTTCAGGCTGAAGTACAAAAGGCAAAAGTCAGGATGAAGAATGTCTTTTTTAAAATCCCCCAACAACCATCAGGCCTTAACCACAACACTACTCCAGACCACTAAAAATCTGTCTTCACTATTGAGACAGCAGCATACATTTTGCACTGCCAGCCAACAATATTTATTAATTTTTCCTTTCCTTTTTTCTTTTTATGTTAATAATTCTTAAATGGTTGGAATGTTCCAGTAACGAAGACTTTCATTTAGGACCATAAATTCTTCATTCATTATACTTCATGTGCTTCATCGCTGCGCATTGCCAGCATTCTTTTCTCATTTTGGTTTGAGTTCAGACAGAAATTTGCAAGACCCCCCACCCCACCCCACCATAGACTTTGTTTCGCTTCGAAAGATACATAACATACGGGGTACAACTCGCAGCCGCTCATGTCACCACATCTTAACGACGCGATGTTTGAAGGGAACGGGTTGATTCGGGTCGAGTGCCGGCGCTGCCTGAGGCGCAGGTGGCACCAACCACGGGCCTCGGACGGTTGGGCCAGCCGCTGGCGCGAGATCGCTTCCCGAGCCGACGTTTGAATTAAGCACGAGCTCGGCTTGGGATCAGACCGGACCAGGCGCTGGCGGTTGGAGATGGAGGAGGAGGAAGTCGGCTCACGGGCTGTTCGCCGGAAAGCCCAACGTCGGTTTCGACCCTCGGCCTTCAGCTCGAGGCCGTCCGGGCTCTAAACTCGGCTCCAATCGCCAGGCACGTTGAGCAGAGGCTCCGGTGAGTGGGAGTGCGGCCGTCTCGCGCTTTTCTTCTGGGTCGGGCGTTGCTATGGCAAAATGAGTCGGGATGGGAATTATTCTCCTCACTTACTTGATCACCACCAGGCCTTTCTCCGGGAAAGGGCAGAGGAATTAAAACAACTTCTTTGTGCCTGCCTTTCTCAGAGAAAAGGAAACGCCGGTCTGAAATGTCAGGTCAAAAGTAGTCCGAGACAAGTTGGTGAACTTGAAATCGAGTAACTATCACCGTGAGAGTTGGAAAGTTTGCATGAAGTATCTGGAACCTGATACTCTTCCCACGGATGCTGCCCGACCTGCTTAGTTTTCCCAGTGGTTTTTTTTTGCAGATTTCCAGCTTCTGCAAGTTTTTTTTCTCACCCATTTTAGTCTTAAGTGGGGCAGCTGCAGATGTAGTGAATACAAGAGAAATGTAAACAAAGAAAAACACATTGCAATTCAGAACAAAATAACTATTTAGTAATGTATAATGTGCAAAGTAAGAGACTTTAAATGAGTCTCTGAGTCTGTTGATTAGGGGTCTGATGGTAGAGGGGTAGCAACTTTTTTTTAAGACCTACAGCATGGTAACAGGCCATTTCGGCCCATGAGCCCGTGCTGCCCAATTAATCCACACCCCCAGTACGTTTCAAACGTTGGGAGGAAACCAGAGCCCCTGGGGACATGGGGAGAATGTACCAACTCCTTACAGACAGCGTGGGATTCAACACCCCCCACCACCCCTGGTCCCGATCGCTGGCGTTGTAAAGGCATTGCAATCACTGTTACGCCAACCGTGCCTCCCTACTTTAAAAAAAAAATTAGGCATACAGCATGGTAACAGGCCATTTCGGCCCACAAGTCCGATTCTGAACCTGGTGGTACAAGCTTTGTGGCTTTTATACTTCTGGTAACAGCTACCAGTTAGGATCTTTTGCTTTCCCTTTCTCCTCCAGCTCTGCATTCACAGAGCCACCCCTTCCCCCAATTATTTCTCACTTTTCCTCTCCTGTCCTCTGATCCATGTCCAATTATCATGTTATGCCTGTACTACTTCCCCTGTCCTTTCTTGCCACCTCCAGCCTTTTTATTGAGGTGCCTGCCTGCTTTTTGCTCATACCGTGAAGAAGGGCTCAGGCCGAAACATTGGTTATATCTATCTTTTCCTCCTATTGACATTGCATGACCTGCTGAGTTCCTCCAGAATTTTTGTGTACTTACTTTCTTGCTGAGCTCCGGTGTGTGCTTAGCCTGCAAGTATTCATGCTGCTGCCTTATGACTGCACTGCCAGTTTCTGTTCAAACAGAATCATCAAGTTTGCAGATGAGACAACAGTATCATTGGTAACAATGATGAGCTGAGTGACAGACAGCAAGGAAGTTTGGAGGTTTGTAAAATGGTGTGAGAACAACAACCTGAGTCTCACAGTGGACCAGCTGAAAGATGATTGAGGATGGAGATGTATGCTGCTGTCTCAATAGTGAAGATGCCATCCTCCAAACTTTACAAAATCCACAAAAATTAAAACTACAACTACCCAACATCTACTCCCTCCCTCAACAAACAAAATCCATAACATAAACATTAAAAATAAAACTACAACTATCCCACCCTTCCCCCCCCCCTCCACAGACCTCACAAGGAAAGCAAAAGCACTTATCACAAGTTAAGATAATACTAAATTCATACAACTCAAATAAGGCAACCACATCTTAATTAAAAAAATCGTAATTATCATGTAAATTGTAAGTTATTTTTTCCATGTCAATACTGGATCTCAACTCATTGTGCCAACGATTTATATTTACCTCAGCTTCATCTTTCCAAGAAATTGCAATACTTTTATGTGCCACTGTCAATGCTAAACGCAGAAATGCCGTCTGAAACTTATCCAACCCCAAGTCCATAAATAGAACAGTGTAACCCAACAAAAAAAAAAATTTGGATCTAATAAGAATTGAATTTTAACCAAATTTTGAAGAAAGTCCTTGATTTTTACCAAAATGCTCTAACTTTATCACAAAGCCAGACCGAATGTAAAAAAAGTCCCAGCACATGATCCACATCTAAAACACAACTCTGAATCACTAAATCCATATTTCCTCAATTTCTCAGGGGTTAGATATAACTGATGCAAAAAATTATAATTAATCATACTGTATCTTACATTAAACAATTTACTCACACCTTCCAAACACATCCTCTCCCAGTTGACCTGATCAATTATCACTAAGTTTGTTTTGTTTTCTGTCTGTCTCAACCACCTGAAGACTTGTGAAATGTTGCTTATTTTAAATGAATCTTGTACTTTTGGGATTCTAAAACCAATTAGTATTATTTCAACCACTTCAGTGCAGTAAATTAATATTTAGGTGCTAAAAATGCACAGGCACTTCCATGTATATTCATACTTCATTCTTACATGTAGCGTAGATAAAAGCTCACACTCGACTGGAGGGAGAACAAACACTTTTATTACAGACTAGGGTAGGGTTCACGAACAGGCTTTCTGAGGAGTTCTGGGTTTAGGCCAGAAACCAGGGTTATAAAAGGGCCCCAGGGGAAGGAGCCAGGAGGCAGGACCAGTCATCAGTACAGAACACTTCTAGTGTATCCCAGTTCACTACATTCACCCCTTCCTTCAGAATTAAGGGTCTGTGGATGAAGAGAACAAGGATCTGAAGCCGTTAATAGACACCAGAAGAGAAATATTTACAATACTATTTGCAGATTCAGGTGGTCCGGGGGTCTGGAGATCCTGGTGGAGCACTTTAGCACCAGGGAGCCCTGGTGTCTTTGAATCTCCTGGTCCACCTGTGATGGAAGGGTAGTGGGCTGGGGCTCCGGCTCACTTTCTTCCTGAACTGGGTCCTCTGAGGCCCTGAGTGGGGGAGGGGAGAAAAACCTTGGTAGCTCATGGGGCACCTGTTCCAGCAGGTGCCAGGTCCCTGATGGAGACGCTGTCCTCCCTGCCATCCAGGTCCCTGATGGAGACGCTGTCCTCCCTGCCATCCAGGTCCCTGATGGAGACGCTGTCCTCCCTGCCATCCAGGTCCCTGATGGAGACGCTGTCCTCCCTGCCATCCAGGTCCCTGATGGAGACGCTGTCCTCCCTGCCATCCAGGTCCCTGATGGAGACGCTGTCCTCCCTGCCATCCAGGTCCCTGATGGAGATGCTGTCCTCCCTGCCATCCAGGTCCCTGATGGAGACGCTGTCCTCCCTGCCATCCAGGTCCCTGATGGAGACGCTGTCCTCCCTGCCATCCAGGACCCTGATGGAGACGCTGTCCTCCCTGCCATCCAGGTACTCCATATAGGCATACTTAGGGTTGGCATGAAGCAATTTTACCTTTTCCACCGGGAAGTCAGTCTTGCTTCTCCTCATGTGCTTCTTGAGAAGGACAGGACCAGCACTAGTGAGCCAGGCTGGGATTGTAGACCCTGATGTTGACCTTCTGTTGAATGTAAACATGAGTTCATGAGGAGTAGAATTGGTCGCAGTGCAGAATAGCGACTGAATTGAGTGGACATCCTGCCAGCGCGAGTCTGGAAGGCTTTTTTACTCTAGGGCAAGTTTGACAGCCTTCCAGATTGTGGTGTTCTCTTTTTCAACCTACCCATTCCCCCAGGGGTTGTAATCGGTAGTCCTGCTGGATGTGCTGCCCCTCACCAGCAGATAATGACGCAGCTCTTTGCTCATGAAGACTGAGCCCCAGTCACTATGAATATAGCCGGGATACCCAAACAGGTGCTGGGTCTCCATCTTTATAAACTCCCTGTCTGCCACACTGTACCTCCTGCTCTTGGTGGTGATGGGCTTACAGTTGGCAGATAGGTTTGGGAATGGGTCAATGTTCAGCGTGGAGAGGCTGAAAGTGGGTCCTGGTTTTGAGGGCCCTCCGTTCCGAGCCATTATCGGGGGAAGGGGACCAGAAAACTCCAAGGTCATGTTTTTAAGGTGACACAGGAAGTTCAAACCCAACAATACTGGAGCACACAATTCATCTAAAATGTACATGTGAAATTTACAAAATTCCCGCCTTCAAATGACAGACGAACTATACAATATTTCTTTCTATACATGTGCTGAATGGGACTGGGACACAAGGAAGATTCAGTAATTAGATGGGTACAATTTTAAGTTATATTTTTGCCCATTCCGTGAATTTATGAAACTGTCCGTGGAGCTGTGTCAATCAGGCACTTTGTTGAATGCCCGTTTACCTTCACCGTTACCATCGAGCTGCTGAGCTGGTGAGGCCAGGTTGCTGGAGATGCCGTGTTCTTCCCTCGAGTGGCTCCCTCTGTCCTGAGTTGACCTTTGAGGGAAGATGGTGCTGACCCCGTGGCATGGCAAGATGGCTGCCCTCCCTCCTCTGACAATGATGATGGTGCTGAATTCAAAATCGGGCCGCTATAAGGTGGCCGCCAAGCCATTTCATGCAGTTTCCAAAGGCGGCGGGTTGTGCAGCAGGCGATCTCGGGTGAGTCTAGGGCAGACGACAAGGCTGGAATTTTATCCAGGAGCGGTACAGCCCATGGACTTTTCCAGGACTTCTGTTCGCATGGCAGACCCTCGCCCAATGTCCCTTCTTCCCACAGCTGGAGCACGCCGAGTCTTTGGCCAGGCAGCGGGCATGGGGGTGCTGTCCCTTGCCACAGATAAAGCATTCTAGGGCTCAGGAAACGGCAGCCATTAAAGTGGGGGCCTCCATAGCAGGAGCAGCTGGTCACCTGAAACCGCGAGTTCTCTGGTCCCCTCGAGGTTGGCATTCTTGAGACTGGCCTATTCCTGTGATTTGGCCAGCTAGACATGGCTAGCGAGATCCTTCCTTTCCGATTTGAACAGTCACTGCCTTATGTACCTCGAGTGGACCCCTGCGACTAGAGTGTCTCGGATCTGTTCATCTTCCTGGACAAGGCCCGAAGCGGGCTCATACCTGCGCTTCTTAGTCAGTGTCCGCAGATCCAGCAGGTAGTAGTCGTCAATCGACTATCTGGGCCGTTGGCGGCGTAGGGCGAGCCGCTGCCTCACTAGAACCTTGTTCAGGGCCTTCATGTAGTGGGCCTTTAGTGCCGCTACTGTGGTCTCGTACGTTGGGCGCTCTTGGAGGACTGTGTACCCCTTCGTCCCTACTCTTGAGATGAGTGCCGACCTCCGGAGCTCGTCTGTATGGAAGACATCCCTGGTTGCGTTCAGGTAGGCCTGGAAGCAAGCTAGCCAATATGTGAACTCCTTAGCCGCGTCGAGGGACTGAGGGTCTATTAACAGCATACTGGACTTAAGTAACGCCGCCATCCTTGTTTGTAAGCTAATAAAATTGTAGCATAGATAAAAGTTCACAGTCGACAGGAGGGAGAACAAACATTTTTATTAGCTTACAATACAGGTAGAGTTCATGAACAGACTTCAGAGGGGTTCTGGGTTTAGGCAGGAAATCAGGGTTATATACGGGCCCTAGGGGGAGGATCCGGGAGGCAGGTCCAAGTTGTCAGTGCAGCACACTTCTAATGAATCCCAGTTAACTACACATGCTTGATGGAAGGTATTCTTCTGAACTAGTTAGAAGAGGAGATTATTGAAGCCACTTTTTAATCAATAGAAATACAGGTTGCTTTTCTCACTAAAATTCATTATGAGATTGAGATGGAACATGAGACAAGGTTGTAGATGTGTAAATGACATGACAGTTTAAGGATGAATTGAGCTTTTGCAGATGGGGTTATATGAGTAAAAATGGATGTGAACATCAAAATAAATTTTCACCTCATGAGGAAATTATTTTTTTAAAATGTATATTTTTTTTCTTGAAATTAATGAAGCTGAGAAAGCTTTTTCAGACTTTTGTTCACTAAATGCGGATGCTAGTAATCATTTAAGTTCATTTTTTGGACGACCAGTGCATTGTGTTTGCTAGATTTCCTTAGTGAATGGCACTGAAATCCTCCAGATTACTTGAGTTCTGGAAATAGTAAATATATTTTCTTTACTATAAGCATCAACCAACATGTTGCCTATGAATATATTTATTTTTTGACAATGCACCTTTGCATTATTAAAGTGATTTAATATGCAGATATATTTTTTGTACTGTAGCTCTTTGTTGAAATTATTTAACTATAATGTTTAAATTTAAAATTTCAACATCTCATCTGAATATAATATTAACAGGGTGTTGGTGAGGTTTATGGCTAGCCAGGTGCCTTTGCTGACAGCCTGCTGCCTAATGACTCATGCCCTCATTCAGCAGCTGCCTGCTAGTTCCCTTTGTTGTGGGCATTGTTGCTGCACACCCCTTGTCAATGCACATGATGCCCAGGGCAGACCCTGGTTGACATCAGTGTACTTGTGTTATGGGGCCCCAAGACCTGACGTGGGATAGAAGTTGGTTTGCATCTGCCTCGGAAACTAATTGTTAGCTGGGTGAGCTCTTATTGGCTAGAAAAGTGGTTTGGTAATGGGGGAAAGCATAGACATTGTTGGTCCATCTGTTCAGCTATTCATTGTTCTCTGACTGCCTGGAAGTCTGCAGCTCAAAGTGTATAAGGTTTTTTTTGTTACATTGCAATATTGAATCAAATGTCTGTCTGCTTTTCAAATAATGTAAGTGTTGGAAATAACATTTAAAAAAAAAACATGATTGTTGTCTTTACCTGTTCATGCTTGTAAATATTAGAAAATAAGTACTATAGTTGAATTGTCTAAAATCTAGGTGTATTGTAACTAATGTACACCATTTCCTCTTGGCCATTGAGCTTGTATTTTGTGAATTTAATGTCAAATATACAGTATAACATTTTATAATTTGTACTTTAAAGAATATACATTGAATAATTTTATAAGCTATTAAGCAATTTTTTGAAGTGAAAAAGGGAGGAAAAAAAGGATTAAAAAGAATTTCCATTGTTGTCTTTGTCTCTATATCAACAAAACTAATGCACAGTATCTTGAAATCCTGCTGCACAAAATCTGTTGGTTATGAATTCTAGTTTAATATTCAACTAAAAATGCTGAGTGCCTTAACTTTTTTGTGCTGAAAGTTGATGTGAGAACTTTGTTTTGAATGGAAACAAGAAAGGCTAGTCAGTCAGCACCAGGAAAGAGACATTAGCAGTTTTATATTTGAAGGAAATCTTTCAGAAATATGCTTTTTACGGATACTAACTCACATGGTGAGTTTCTCTATTTAGTTTCTCTATTTCCCCTTGTGTATGTATCATACAAATTAATACATTCAGTTTTTGTTCCTGCTTTTAGTCTGTTACATTTATACTAAAGAGTGGCATGTTGGCTTTTAAATTTTAGTTAGAAGATTTCTTGTATTGATGTTTAGTTGTCCTTGTTTACTTCTGTATTTTGGGTTGAGCATTTTTTCAGACTTTAATATATTTCTAAATACATTTTGTGTGCTTGTTGGAATTAAAATACTCTTGTTCCCACAAATTTAGCAATTGATAGAGTCTTCATTGATCGGTCTAATGACATCTGGTAGTCCTTTTGCATTAACCAGTTTTATTTATACAAATCTTTATCTGATGCAAATTTATCAAATTTTACTTTTGAATATTTTGCAAGGGAGTTAAAGGCTTAATTAAAGGCACTGATTATGAACGGTGTCTGGTACGTGACAGTATTGTTTACATACCAATAAGAAAGGTCAAATTGAACAGATTTCATTGCTAATATACAAAAAGTCTATTTTTAGAAAATTTTTATCTTTATCTCTTATGTTTGATTAATAGGTTTGGTTATTTTGATACATCATAACATTAAACTTGATTCTGTGTGGGAAGGAAGATGCAAGTTCTCAGTGTCAATTTCAAGTTTTATTAAAAAATATGCATCATAAATATGGTGCAATGATTTGGTCAAAGAGCTAAATTCTGAGAAATGGTGTGGAATTGATTTTTAAAAATAATTTTTAAGCTGTAAGTTAACAATTTTAATGCTTTTCTGATCACTTCTAAACAACTTGGGAAAAATATTAGTCAAAGGCACCTAATAGTAAAGTATTGAATCGATTGACTTTTGAGTATTATTCTTAAAATATGGCACGCAGTTTTGTTTTAAGCTATAAAGAGATTATTAAATGCAGTGAAACACAAAAACTGCAGATTCTGAAACCTTAAGAGAACAAAGAGAAGCTGGAGGGTCTCTGTGTCAGGCAGCATCCATGGAGAGAAATGGTCAGTAAGCTTTTCAAATTGGGACCTTTGTCAAGACTAAAATAGGAATGGGAGAGAGCAAATATAAAAGGGGGAAGGATGAAGAGATATTACCTCCTCGCTCCTCCTGAGACCCCCCACCTTTAAGATTGGCGTCACCCCTTCCCAGTTTAATGTTGACAAAGGTCCTGATCCGAAATGTTGTTTGGCCATTTCTCTTCAAGGGTGTTGCATGACCTGTTGTCCCAACAGCTTTGTTCATTTAGTACTGATGTACATTTTTTTGTGCAATGTATCTAATAATATTAAAGGACTCGCCAAGGCAAATAGCGCCTTTGGAAGACTACACAAAAGAGTCTGGAAAAACAACCAACTGAAAAACCTCACAAAGATAAGCGTATACAGAGCCGTTGTCATACCCACACTCCTGTTCGGCTCCGAATCATGGGTCCTCTACCGGCACCACCTACGGCTCCTAGAACGCTTCCACCAGCGTTGTCTCCGCTCCATCCTCAACATCCATTGGAGCGCTCACACCCCTAACGTCGAGGTACTCGAGATGGCAGAGGTCGACAGCATCGAGTCCACGCTGCTGAAGATCCAGCTGCGCTGGATGGGTCACGTCTCCAGAATGGAGGACCATCGCCTTCCCAAGATCGTATTATATGGCGAGCTCTCCACTGGCCACCGTGACAGAGGTGCACCAAAGAAAAGGTACAAGGACTGCCTAAAGAAATCTCTTGGTGCCTGCCACATTGACCACCGCCAGTGGGCTGATAACGCCTCAAACCGTGCATCTTGGCGCCTCACAGTTTGGCGGGCAGCAGCCTCCTTTGAAGAAGACCGCAGAGCCCACCTCACTGACAAAAGGCAAAGGAGGAAAAACCCAACACCCAACCCCAACCAACCAATTTTCCCTTGCAACCGCTGCAATCGTGTCTGCCTGTCCCGCATCGGACTGGTCAGCCACAAACGAGCCTGCAGCTGACGTGGACTTTTTTACCCCCTCCATAAATCTTCGTCCGCGAAGCCAAGCCAAAGAAGAAGAATGGTATCCAATTATTTTATGTTGCCATAATCTGGAATTATCACTCAGCAAAGATAATGAATTAAAATGAGATCAGTAAATCTCTATTTCCCCTTGTGTATGTATCGTACAAATTAAGTGTTTTAGCATGTATTATCTAACAGAAACCAAATTATGCCATAGAAATTGCATATTTTAAGGCATCATTAAGAACATTTTTCATACAATTGTGGTTCTTATCATTTGCACAAGACGAACACAATTTGCGCTGTGGTATTCATTACTGGAAGTTCAACAACTGATGTGTATCTATAGTATCTGAATTGATTTCCAATAGGAATGTTTTAATGTTGGTACATCTCCCAGCATTGTCACTCTCTCTGAAAGTTGGAGCAGATGATTCTGGGAGATATATATTGATAGTGCAGACTAAAATAATTTTAAAAGTATTTATTAATTGAGATAATTGTGCTTTTATTTGGGGATAGGTGGTCACAAAATTGTGCTTCCACTTTGTGTTCATTATGTTGCTGAACCATATGTAATGTATCTTAGAAGACACAAGGAAATTTATTTTTGTCAAATGTTTATTAAATGATTTTCCAGTCATGAGTTGGTAAATTGTATATAACATCACCATTAAGACGATGACTATTATTCATTAAATAACTTCCCCATTTGTGATAGAGCATAGTCTGTAAGACAATGATGTCGGTGTTCCATGATTTGTTTGACAGTTTTATTGTTCTAAGAGGGCAAGCCAGACATACTTGAGTCCCTGCACTTTTTGGCCTTTGTTCATTCAAAATTGTTCATTCAGTATTGGTGCATTCATGATGGTATGTTGAAGGATTGCATCCTAGCAACTTGGAACAGTTGCTTAGCATCACATTTTTGCAATAGATTTATCTTTTAGTTACAAATCTATTCTCATATATTGAGAATATAGTTTTCTTACAGTTGAATTATTTCTTTCAGTTAAATATGCTGTATTTTATAGAAGCATTCTCTAATAAATTGGGAGAATTTGTGCACCCTTGTATTGTTATTGGGTATATAAAAATAATCTGTTCTTGTTTAGTCTTCACATTTAAGTTTTTTTTGGTCATGTGTTCTCAGAAACAAAATCAACTTGGTGCTATGAATTAATGCTCAGTTGTGTTCATTATTCTGACTTAAGAAATTGCATGAAGTTCCTTTGTACTTGTTCTGATGAAATGTCATTGACCTAAAACATTACAATTTGTCTCCATAAATGTTGCCTGATGGAGGATTTCCAGCATGTTCTGCTTTATTTCAATAATATTTGGAAAAGTTTTGATTGATTTATAAACAATGGTGTATCTAGGTAAAATAGCGCCTATGGCAAGCACTGAAATTATGCCCCCCTGTTTAAAACAAAATTGCACATAAAGTTGACGGGTGTTTTTTTTTCCTCCTTTCACGCACAGTTGGGCTGGCGCTAAACGCTACACCAACTGTGCTGCCCGACATATCCTTGTAAGTATCACATGTTGTGTTGTAATTTATTATAAGTGAACCAGTGGTTGAGCTTTAGTAACGGAAAGGCCCCCTCCTCTTGCTCTTCCTCCCCCTACCCCTACTAACAGAACTCCTGATTGCAAACCACACCACACCTCATTGAGGTTTATTATTCCCAGTCTCCAAGGCATGGATCGCTCCAGCTCACGTTGAAGTGACCCAAGCCTTGTGTTTAGTACCTGCTGTTCCTTATAATCTCCCATGCAACTGGAACCGCTCTGGCAGTAACGAAGACGGCCTTTGCTCAATTTAAAAATCACGGATAGAATCCTTTGAATTCTAAAATACAATATTTTTTTGTCTTTTCAATTCTATGTTTGTCTTCAATATACACTCTTTGATTAGGAATGCATTTTACCAATCTTCTCACTCACAAAATGGCATGTGCGTGTGATACTTAACCATATGAAAATGCATTTTTAAAAATTGCTTTGCACAAGTATAGATTACAACTTATAATAAAAAGCCTTTTATAACAAGTAGCTCCCATGAAAATTAGCTGTTGGCTCTCAGAAACACTGGAAACGCGAGTGTAGACTGTGTAAGAAGTGACAACCCCTGCACACATCCAGCACCATGGGGGCATGCTTGCATTCACATGGTGCAGCAGAGTTGCTGAATCTTTGTGGCCGCCCAGAAGGAGACACACGCCCGCACCCCCCTCTACCCCCACTCTTGGCAATCATGGCCTAGCTCTCAAGCAGGGAGCAAGAGGCAGCTATCACGTGAACAACATTGAAATGAAGGCTGAGCTCCGCTGTGGTACACACATGAGATGGCCCTTGGCCCCTCCATAACTAGCAGCATGCCGAGCTGCGGCATCCCGAGCCATCCCAGCACCACTCACTGTGGGAACCCTGGGTGGTGCTATCAGGCCCAGGTTGCTGAGGAAATCAACAAGCAAAAAAAAAACCAATGGACTCTCCCCAAGTAAAACTGTACCAGAGAAATTCCACATAGCAGGTTAAAGCAGTGAGCAAAGATGTTGGGCGGGCAAGGGGAGGACAGTGGTGATCCCTTTCAAGTGATGCCCAGGGCATGCCATACCCTAGATATGTTCATAGATATAGTTTGGATATGACTGACTTTATACGAGTATCATCTTATAAAAGCCTCTTCAGATCTAGTTTTTCTCTTTTGACAGTGTTTAATTATGGGTTTAAAATCTTTGACTATGATGCATATAATTTCTGCAAGAAGAATGTCTGTTGGGTCATGATTTAAGCTCTTGACTGCAATTGTTTCAATTACTGCATCACAGATTATTTCTAAGTACTTCTGTGAAATGTAAATACAGCCTCATTTTGAGAGTTCTTGAATGAATGGCCATTCCGCAAAGAAATTGTAGTCATTTTCCTTAAATTAAGTGATATTTACTTTCAGTGCCTAGGTTCCAGGAGCAGATTTGTATTTTTCTGTTTGAAGTCTGCCACAATATAGAAATAAAGAAAATAAAAGCATGAGCATGCCATTTGGCACTTTGAGCCTGCTCTACTATTCTTTACCATGATGGCTGATCCTATGTCTCTGAGGTATTCTGCTCTCTTCCATACTTCTTGATGCCTTTTCCATCTGGAAAACAGTCTTGCCAAATATATTCTGCAAATTATCCTCCAACATCTTTTGATCATTCCATCTCTGAACCCATAGCCATGACACAAATCTGATTGCACCACCACCCTTTCTAGTGAACTCCCTCCAAACCTTGATGCCTATTGGAGTACTATTCTAGTGTACATAATGGATGTACTAGAAATTTAAGGCATATGACATCTTGTATACTTGGAAAGAAAGCATTTAGGGATTGTTTGTGAATTGAACACTTTGGCATAAATTACAACTTGAAGTAGTGTTTCCTGACTTAGCTCTGTTAATTTTCTGAAAACTTCAAAAAATTTGTAGTTTTAAGATTATTGTCAGTAAACTAACTGCCAAAGCATTGGTCCTTTTTCTATTTTTAAGATTTAGTGAAGCATGATAGGTGTTTACTTGCCAGATTAGATCCAGAGTGTTGCTTTGTTTTAGACTGTTTATTTCCTGACCACAAATTGCAGCTTGGTCAAAAATTCAGATAATAAATTCATAAAGTTTTAGTTTGTTTAGATGACGATGTGAATAATTTAAAAAAAAACCTTTGCGTTACAAATTACAAGTTGAGGGGAAATTATCAAATTAATTTCTTGGAAAGTTAATTTGTACTAGCAGATGGAAAGTCTACAATTTTAAGGTATAAAATCTAAGATTCAGGCCAGTCTCTATGGTACATCTATCTTTGCCATCTAATGTTTCAGGTTTAAATAAAATGTAAATAAGTCTAGTGATAACCATGGTACTGTAAAATAATGCTATATTTTAGGAAATCCAAGAATGCTGAATAATTGGAGTGATTTTAATAATTCAAATTCATCTTGAGATTTTAATAGTTGAAAGATTGGTTGAAGGTATAAATTGTTGTCAAAATTGCTAATGGCAACCACAGAAGTGTAGCAGTTCTGTGCTTCATCACAATATCATCTGAGATGAAAGGGATCAAATTATGACTACTTCTGACTATTTTTTGTGCAACTTTATATAGTAATGTTATAAGATGGTTATAATATATATGCTTGCACTATGATACTACTACCAAATGCCTAATTTCATCACTTGTTTATGACAATAAATTCTGATTGTAACTTCAAATAATGACTACTTCAAATATGCAGTGAAACACACTTTGAGCATTTTGTATATTGTTTAAACAGCATTTGTCATGAACATCATGAAATTTGTTGTTTAGCGGCAGCATTGCAGGTGCAAATATTGCTATAAAGTTTTTTTTAAAATAAATAAATTGGTGCAAAGGGAGAGAAAATGATAATTTATTATCCATTCAGAAATCTGATGGCAGGGGGGAAAAAGCTGTTTTTGTACCATTGGGTGTTTATCTTCAGGCTCTCTGTACCACTTTCCTGATGGTAGAAGTATAAAGAGGACATGGCATGGCCTGTCGGGGTGGTGAGGGTCCTTGAGAATAGAGAATGCTTTCTTAAGACGTAACCTTTTGTAGTGAAGACTGGTAGCCATGATGGTGCTGGCTGAGTTCACAAATCAGTAGTCTTTTTCTGTCCTGTGCATTGGCACCTTCATACCATACAGTAATGCAACCAGTTGGAATGCTCTCCACGGAACACCTGTAGAAATTTGCTAGTCTGTGGTCTCCTCAAACTCCTCATGAAGTATTGCCGATGGTGAGCCATCATGATTACATCGACATGGAGGCTTCAGGATAGATCTTCAGAGATGTTGACACCCAAGAATTTGAAGTTCTTAATCCTTTCCTCTGCTGACTCATCAGAGTACTGGTTTGTATTCCTCTGATTTTCCCCCTCCTGAAGTCCACAATCAGTTACTTTTGCTAACACTGAGTCCAATGTGGTTGTTGTGGCACTACTCAACTAGCTAATCTATCTCACTCCTATATGCTTCCTAATTGGTGTCTATGATTCTAATGACGACTGTGGTATCATCAGCAAATTTATAACTGACATTTGAATTGTGCCTAGCCACACAGTGATGAGTGTAAAACAGTGGGCCAACCACACATTTGGTGTGCCTGTGTTGATTGTCAGTGAGGAGATGTTGTTTCTGATTCGTACTGATTGGTATACCGATGAAGAAGTCAACAATCCAGTTGCAGAGAAAATTGAAAACACTCAGATGCAAAAGGACCTGGGAATCCTTGTGCAGGATAGCCTGAAGGTAAATTTTCAGGTTGAGTTGGTGGTTTAGAAGGTAAATGCAATGCTGGAATTCATTTCAAGGGGAATAGAATATAAGAGCTTTGTAAGGAACTGGTAAGACCTCACTTGGCAGTTATGAGCAGTTTTGGATTCCTCATTTAAGAAAGGATATTCTAATGTTGGAGAGGGTTCACAGGAGGTTCACAAGGATGATTCCAGGAATAAAAGGGTTGTATGAGGAGCTTTTGACACCTCTTGGCCTGTACTTAATGGAATTTAACACAATGAGGGGGATCTAATTGAAACATTTGGAATGTTGAAAGGTTGGTTCCCATAGTGGGAAAGTCTAGGACAAAAAGCCACAACTTCAGGATTGAAGGGTGTCTGCTTGGAACAGAGATGTGGTGGGATTTCTTTAGCCAGAGAGTGGTAAATCTGGAATTTGTGGTGGTGCTCAAGTCCATTGGATGTACTTAAGGCAGAGATTAATGGGTTCCTGATTAACTAGGTCATGAAAGGTTATGGGGAGAAGGCAGGGCAGTGGGGCTGATTAAATGACAGAAAACTCAATTTCTGTTTCCTTAGTCTTATTGTGTTTTGCTGGAATCCTTTTGAAGGGGTAAGTAAGAGGAGGTGACTGAGAATTGTCATCTGGCTTTGGCTAGATAGAGGTCAGTGTGACAGACCACAACAGCACCACCTGTATCTATGGATTTGATGGTGAGGTTGGGATTAATGCAGAGAGAATGGAGTGGTGAATCTGAGGTGGTTAATGTCTTAGCAGCAGTTAGAAATATAAAAGTCTAGAGCAGGCAGAAGGCTATATCGAGGTGTCCAGGAGGAGGAAGGTTTAAATGAGAGAAAGGATCTGTAGAGGGGGGTGGAGAATCATGGTTGTGGAAGTGGGCATGGAAACAGAGCTGACAGAAGAAGAGTTTGGCATTGTGGCATGTGCGGAACTCATTGAGGTGTGGGTGAAGGGGGGATAAAGATGAGGCCTCTACTGCAGACAGACCGTTCCATCTCCAAGAAGGGAAGGTTGCGAGAAATGGTGGAAACCAGGCAGGGGTTGAAATCGGTCTCGATGGATGTGGCAGGGCTGGGGGGCTGGAGGAGGATGGATTGGCTTAGGAGGTAGAAGGAAGGAAAGATCCAAGGGGGAGGGAAGGGTTAGGGAAGTTAGAGGGGAGGAGAGGGTGTGAAGGGAGGTGTGTGTGTGTGTGTGTGTGTGTGTGTGTGTGTGTGTGTATGTGTGTGTGTGTGTGTGTGTGTGTGTGTGTGTGTGATCTCAATGGAGACTCTGAGTTTTGGTATTAACATACACTAATCCAGTTTCATTTAACTCCTCTCTCTTTCGCTCCCCCCCCCCATCTTTCCCTATGTCTCCATTCCTTTAACTGTCTCTCCCTCTTCCTTTTTCCCTCTGTCTCCTTTATCCCACTTCTGCATTCATAGAGGTAACGCATACCCCTACTATCAACTCTCACCTTTCCTCTTTCCTGGCCTCCTCACCATATCCAATTAACATCTTTTCTCTGTTGGTCTGTACTCCTCCCCTGCCCTTTTATTTGAAACACCTGCCTGCTTTTTACTCATACTTTGAATAAGGGCTCAGGTCAGAAACATCAGTGATAAATCTTTACCTCCTATGGATGCTGCGAGATCTGCTAAGTTCTTCCAGGATTTGTTTTTTTTTCTACAATCAGAGCATCTGCATACTTCAGTGTTTCACTTCTCTATCTTCCCTGTATTTCAATTTTTCAAGACCCAAAAATATTCTTGTAAATCTTCTCTGCATTCTTTCGATCTTATTGATATCCTTCTTGTATTTGAGTGACCAAAACTGTCCTCACCAAAGTCTTTTACAACTTCACCATATCATCCCATCTTCTATCCTCAATACTTTGATTTATAAAGGCCAATGTGCCAAAACCTCTCTTTACGACCTTAACTACTTCTGGTGCCACTTTCAGGGAATTGTGTATCTGTATTCCCAGATCCCTCTGTTCTACTGCACTCCCTAGTGCCCTACCATTTACTATGTATGTCTTACCTTTATTTGTCTTTCCAAACTGCAACATCTCACATTTGTCTACATTAAATTCTATCTGCTATTTTGCAGCCCATTTTTCCAGCTAGTCCACAAGATCTGAAAGCTTTCCCTGCTGTTCACTACACCTCAATCTTTGTGTCATCTGCAAACTTGCTGATGCAGTTTACCACATTATCATACAGGCATCGGACTTGTCAGCCACAAACGAGCCTGCAGCTGACGTGGACTTTTACCCCCTCCATAAATCTTCGTCCGCGAAGCCAAGCCAAAGATACAGGCCATTGATATAGATCAGCCATTCTTTTTTGGCTATGGCCCTGTTCAAAATTTACCTCTTCTCTGTGAAGCAGTCAGGTTTTGGTTTCTTCGAAGAACACAAAAAATATCTACATACAAGACACAAAAAATATTTGTTACGCAAAAAAATATTCGTTATGTGAGGTGTAAAGAACACGTAAATGTGCTGTGAGGCCCCCATTGAAACTGGCTGATATAGATGACAATCAACAGTAGACCAAGCACTGATCCTTGAGGCACATTACTAGTCACAGGCCTCCAATCAGAGAGGCAATCATCAACTACCACTCTCTGGCTTCTCCCAATCTATAATTGTCTAATCTAATTTACCATCTCACCATGGATACTGAGCAAGTGAACCTTCCTGACTAACCTTCGTGCAGGACCTAGTCAAAGAACTTACTAACTTATATGTTGACAACATCTATGGACTTCATCATTTTTCCTGGTAACCCCATCAAAACTCTTAAGATTAGTTAAATCAGTGGTTCACGATCTTTTTCTTTCCACTTACATTCAATTTAAGTAATCCCTATGCCATCAGTGCTCTGTATTAGTAAGGGATTGCTTGAGGTGGTAAACGAGTGGGAAGGGAAGTTTGATAATCACTGCTCTAGACCCAATTGTTACTGAAATATTTTGCTTGAGAAAAATTGTCATTGGCCCATTTCCTTTGGAGTTATGAAAAGGTGCACATAACGAGTCAATAAGGTATGTTAAAACAGTGCTTTTTCAAACTTTTTCTTTCTACCTACATACCACCTAAAGCAATTCCTTATTAATCACAGAGCACCTATGGCATAGGGAATACTTAAAGTGGTATGTGAGTGGAAAGAAAATGGTTGAGAACCACTGAGTTAAACACTACCTACCATTCACAAAGCCATTCCTAATCAGTGTCTGTCTATTCAAATACTTGTATATATGATCTATTAGAACACCTTTGAATAACTTGCCCACTTTTTTCTTTAAAACAAAACACTTTTGAGCCTTCTTCTTTTAAACAATGGAACAACACAAGTTACCCTCCAGTCTTCTGACACCTCGCCTGTGGCTAAGGATGTGTTAAATATATCTGCCAGGCCTGCTGCAATTTATACTCTCAAGGTTTGAGGGGATTCATCCACTCTCATCTGCTTTAAAACAGCCAAGTACTTCCTCTTCTTTAATCTGAACAGTTTTCATGATCTAACAGCTTGTTTGCTTCACTTCCATAGAGACTGCCAGTTTCCTGAGTTATTACAGATTCAAAACAACCCACTTAACAGCTCCCCAATCTCTTGGCTCTATCCATTGCCGACTACTCAGATCTTTAAGAGGACCAGTTTTTTTCACTTGCTATCCTTTTGTTCTTAATATACCTGTAGAAGCTCTTAGGATTTTCTCTAATAATGTGTGCCAAAGCAACTTCATGTCTTTGTTCAGCCCTCCTGATCCTGCTTAAATTTTTTGCAATTTTATACTCCCCAAGTACCTAATTTGCTCATTATTGCTTACCAACAATATACCTCTCTGCTCTTAACAACCAGATCCCCAATATCCCTTGAAAACCAATGCTTCTCATGCTTGTTAACTTTGACTTTAATCCTGACAGGAATATAGAAACTGTACCTTCAATGTGTCACCTTTTGAATACCTCCCACTCACCAAACACATCCTTGCCGGAAAACCACCTGTCCCACCCACACTTTCTAGGCCCTATTTCATTTCCTCAAAATTAATTTTTCTCCAATTGAGAATCTCAACATTAGGACCAGACCTATCCTTATCCATAATTATCTTGAAACTGTGGCATTATGATCACTAGACCCTCATTTATCTCAATCATTTCACTACTGGCATGGATTATTGCCTTTCTTTTATTCAGAAGGGGTATAATTATACCTGTCTACCAATGTGTTGCCGATAGGGTTGCCATACCCCAACGAATGTGTCATATTTCCTCCTTAAAGTGTATGTGAATTTCTCCAGCGGAATACAACTCTACTTTTCTGTATTCTTTCGCGTAATATTTAGTTGGGAGCCGGACTGCCATGTGACTGCTATACATTTCTTGGCTATTGCCAAAGTGACCATCACAAACTGAATTTGGTACTTGAACAGTTTAAAACATACATCTGTAATATTTCCCAGAAGGTACTGATACAAGCCCAGAGGACCCCAAAACCCTGCAGCAATAGAAATTCACCAAGACAAATGGTTACTTAAACAAAAGTTGCTTTAATTTTCTTTAAACATAAAAACTAGATCAAACTTTAACTTATTACTATTAACTTAATTTATCATAACTTAACCCCCTTCTAATTCTGATATGCTATAGACATGGACCAGACAAGTGTTATACTAATACAGGGCTTTTATTAACAGACTATAACCACCACTAAACTGGCCAGTGGGAAAGCATCTCCATCTGTTATACCAGTAGGGAGCAGTAGCTCTACGGCCATAGCCAATAGCAAGCAGTCAGTATAATATGCCCCACCATTACATCATCACATTCACCACCCAAAAAAATTGACCAAGTTTAATAAAATACAATAATGGTAAAAGCAAAAGCAAAAAAAATTACGGAAGATCAAGGGTTACAAACAGAATTAATGAGAATACATAGCAAAAAAAAAACAAGCTGTGAGCCTGAGATGATACTCGGTGACTCTACTCACTATAATCATAGCTAAGATTAGAAATGGTCATAACAAAACCTCTGTGGAGGCTTTGAGATTCATGTTGATCTTTGCAAGGGCACAGATGGAGGAGACTTATCTCTAACTGAAGGACTTCTGTCGCCAGGTGTGGAAGTGAGTGGAGAGCGCGAGAAAACATTCCCATGAAGAGGGTATTTTCCTCAAGAGGGTAGAGAAAGAGTCAGGTCAGTGGAAGGGCTAGCAGGCTGTAGACCAGAGGAGACTAGATCCCTAAGGGAAACTGTCCTTTCTTCCATCAGGAAAAATAACATGAACATACTGCAGATTAGCATGAAGCAGTACAAGCTGGTCTGCTTTGCTGGGTCTAATATGTTTTCTTAATAAAAGTTCTCCGGGCTTAGATAGCCAAGTCAGCAAGGTCGATCCAGTTTTCAATTTTCTAGGGAAAACAAAAAGACGTTGGTGAGGAGTCTCATTTGTAGCTGTACAAAGCAGTGTACGGAAAGAGTTTAATGCTTTTGGTAGCACATCTTGCCAGCTGATGGTGTGGAGACCTTTTGATTTTAGCGCTAGAGTAATAGCTTTCCAGATTGTACCTTTACTGTGCTCCACTTGATATTTATCCTGTAGGTTATAGCTTGTAGTATGACTAGTAGCTATACCCCTATCAAGAAGGTATTGTCTAAGTTCAGAACTCATGAAAGCTGATCCTCTGTCACTATGAATGAAATTAGGATAACTGAAAATACTAAAAATCTATCAAGACATTTAATAACAGAACTAGCAGAAACATCAGCACGCAGTATAGTGAAGGGGAAACGAGAGAATTCATCAATGATGTTAAGGAAATAGGGTGGAAAATCTCTACAGCCATAGCCAAAGCCAATAGCAAGCAGTCAGTATAATACGCCCCCCCCCCATTACATTATCACAAATTGTAAATGCACGTGTCTATAATGTGTATATGTTCAGTAAAGTTCTTTGATTCGCGATCCAATCTCACTTCTCACTCCTCCAAGTTCACTGTATCAGGCAATTCTTGTACTGTGTACAAAAAATAACATTTATGTATTTTCACCAGGCTCTGGTGCTTAAAGATAAATGGTTACCTCTCAGGAAGGTTCTCGTTGGTTTCAGAGAGAGATTTTTTGCTCATTGGACACACACACAAAAAATGATTTTCTCCGATTAGCCACTTCAGTATTTTGCCGAAGAAACTTGCCCCATCATGGGTTTTCCAAATGATAACTTCTTCTAGGTCACCCCAGGGTTCATCTTGTTCCCTTTATTTCAGGAGAAACACTCTAGCCAGCCATTTCCTCTTGTAAGGACTACAAGGGTTTGGGGTTTTCAACAAGCCTGCTGATGATCTCTCTCTCTCTCTCTCTCTCTCTCTCTCTCTCTCTCTCTCTCTCTCTCTCTCTCCCTCTCTCTCTGCCTGTTTGTAAAAACCAGAATATTTGCACTGCAAAGCCACTGGTGACTGCACGTCTTGCTTCTGCAAGCTCTTGTATTTAAATTAGATGTGAAGTGTGAGTTTCTGTTTGTGAAGTCACCTTACAGTGAATTCCCTCAATATCTTTTTTTAAAGACATTTTTATATTTTATATAACCCATAACAGTACAATTCTGTATGCTGTTGAAATTCCTCCTTTGTAATTTTTTTCAGAATGTCCCATATCGGAGATCCGTTATAGAGATAAACCTGCAGGTATTCCCCCTTCGAATTAGAGTCTCCATGTCACTACACATGGGTAGGGCCATAGATGGTCCAAGATGTCCCTTTAAGAAAGATCTTTGCTGAAGATATCAGAAGAAAGTTTTTTATTCAGCAAATCATATTTCTTCCTCAGCTGTTCAAATGACATGAGCTGCCCCTGTTCATAACAATCCTCAATATACCTGATTCCTTTCCGGCACAGGTGTCCAGGATCTTCTTATCCGGGTCATGTTTATTAATTTGTACTTGGTCAAGGGTGTTTTAGGAGATAGCCCCACTTTTAGCCTGATGTTTGATTTATTATTTTGCCGTATATGAATTACATATTTCAGTACAGGGGTTATTTGTTTTCTTTAATATCAGTTTAGTGTCCCATTTGTACATTAACTCTCTTGCTATCTTCTGCCATGTATAGTCCAATTTGTGCCCAGGAGGGGGTACAACCTCCTTCATAGAGAGAAGCAATAAACCTTGACTGGGCCGCCCAATAATATTTTTTGAAGTCTGGCAATTTCAGATCTCACAGTTTGTAACCCCAAGTTAATTTTTCCAAGGAGACCCTAGCCACCTTACCGTTCCACAAGAATTTCCTGACACATCACTGAGCATCTTAAAGAATCTCTGGGGAAATGGAATGGGCAAGGACTGAAATAGATAATGTAGTTTTTGCATCACTTTCATTTTGATACAGTTACCCCTGCCCACCAAAGTTAGGGGCAAGGTTCTCCATGTACCAAGGTCCTCCTCAATCTTCCAGCGCAAAGGAAGATAATTGTGTTTATATAAATTTCATAAATCCTTATCCACTTTTACCCCCAAATATATGATGCCCTCTTGCTGCCATTTACATTGGCTCCCTTGTTGATATTGTCTGTAATTCCCCCTTTGTCAAGAGCATGCTCCTCCTGGCCCACTCTGAACCCCTTTATATCTGAATCCCACCATATGGCTTCTGCCAGTGGTTCAATAGCCAAAACAAACAATGCTGGGGACAGCAGTCAGCCCTGCCTACTGGACCTGCCCAGTGGGAATACTGGAGATATTTGCCCATTTGTTATAATTTTAGTGATATACCATCCTTACCCAATTTATGAATGGTTGTCCCAGTCCAAATCTTTCCAATACTTTAAATAAAAAGTCCCATTCAAGTATGTCAAAGGCCTTATTTGCAACCAGGGCTGTGACCACACCCAGGTCCACCCCGACTGACAGATGCATTATATTAAGTAATTTGCATATGTTATCTGCTGATTGTCTCTTTTTTTACAAATCCCACTTGGTCTGGATTTGTTAATCTTGGTAAATATTGAGCCAACCTGTTGGCCAATGCCTTTGCTATAATTTTATAATCTTCATTCAATAATGAAATTGACACATAAGAGGTGAGATTCAATGGGTCCCTGTCTTTTTTTTTGGGATCACCGTAAAGATTGCTGTTGAGAAAGACTCCAGGATGGCATGCATCTCTGCTGCCTGGCCCACCACCCCCATAATAAGGGGCATTAAAAGATCCTTAAACTATTTATAAAATTCACCCTGTAATTTCTTAGCCTGCAATGAACCCAGGGCTTTTTCAGTTTCCTCTCTTGAGAAGGGGGTATTCAGCCCCTCATTCATCTTGATCCAAATTTGGTAGTTGCAATGTAGACAAGAAATCATCTATTTTGTTGGGTAACCCACTAATTCTGATTTATATAACTCTGTATAGAACTTTCTGAATGTTTTATTTATCTCCTTTGACTCTTATGAAATCTTGTCTTCCCCCGTTTGAATCTCATTAATTGTTCTTAAGACCTCTTCTTCCCTCACCTGCCAAGACAGGACTCAATAGGCCCTTTCCCCCAACTCATGCACGAATTAAGAGGCCCCAGAGGCAGCTCGAGTAGCTTGTGGTAGCAGATACGGCCTCTACAGCTGGAAATTGGAGATGACAATGAAGAGGAACAAGAAGTAAAACAAGAAGTTAAAATCTCTGCTAAAGGTAAAAAAAAACCTAAGAAACAAGAAGTTTAATACTCTAATGTAGACTTGTTGAGAGAATTGAAAGGAGAATTAAAGAATACTGAAAAACACATTAAAAAATACTTTGCTATTATGAATAAGATGCAAGTTACTTTGGACAATATGGATGAAAGTTAAAAATATTGAAGATGGAGTGGAAGATGTACAGGAAAGAGTGGGCAAGAGTGGAGAATGAAACACTTGCATGGAGAATGGAAAGAAAAAAAAATTTGAGATAAGGTGGATACGTTACAAAATTTTAGACCCAATTTGTTTTTTTTTTCAAGAGTGGCTACCAGAGGTTTTGGAAGCAGAAAAGTTTGAGGAACCTATTGCAATTGAGAAAGTGCATAAGGCTCTCAGACTACAACCATCGCCAGATCAAAAGCCATGTTCTATATATCAAGATAAAGAGAAGATATTGACTGCAGTGGCAGAAAGAGCAAAAGCAAGAAGTGGTCCTCTTGATTATCAAGGATGTTGAGTTTTTTTCTACCCAGACATAGTGCAGCATTACTGAAGTGAATGAGAGAATTTAACTAGGTTAAAAGTTCTCTTTGGTGAAAAAGATATAGATTTATACTGCATCATCTAGCCACTTTGAAGATATTTTTGCCGATGGTGGAAGAAAATTCCTCACAGATAGTAACTGGGCAGAGGAATTCATGGAGTCTTTGCCGAATGCACAACTGGCGGAGTGACCAAATTAAAACATAATTGTTTCTTTTGGTTTAATTAAAATATAATTTTTATATATGAAAGAATGATAAATATCTGGGGGAGGGGGTTATGGTAGGGGTGGCTGACTACTATCATATGTGTGTTTTTGTGGAAATTGCCACAGCCCCTATAATGGAGGGGATAGCATTGTGCATTATTTAAACAATGCTAATAGAGGGGAGGGGAGTTTGTAGTTCGTTTATTTTTCACTGTTATGTGTATTATACTACTTGTATTTTAATTAATTTTAATTTTTTAACTTGGATTGTTGGGGAAGGTGTGCTCTAACACAGAAGATAATAATTGATCGAATTATTGGAGAAAGTACGTGAGAGAGCTGAAGTGGGAACATAAGAATACAGTAATCACTTTTTATAGAGATGAGTAATACAGTGAAATTTATAAGTTTTAATGTTAATGGGTTAAACAGGTCAGTGAAAAGGAAGAGGGTATTGGCATAGATTAAGAAAATGGGAGCTGACAGAATAGATTACAGGAATTACGTTTTCACAAAATCCAAAAATATTTTTATTGGGGAATATTGTAGGGACAAGATCAAAATGATCTAAATACCAAACAAAATTTGTCAAAATAGCATTAGCAGTATCAAGAAAATGTATCAGTTACTTGGAAATCTGATTCACATTTGCGTATGGCACGAGAATGCCGAGATGCAGAGTTGTGTTCCCGTTAAGAAGATTACTTATAATTTAAGAAATAAATATGATACATTTTTACAAATGTGGTGCCCGTGTTTACAAATTTCAGATATAAATTGGTAGATGTTTTTCAAAACATAGGGACTTGTGTTCACCTTCTCCAAAGAATTAAATAGAATATATATTGGAGATCCAAATTCTTGGCCATTCTTTCTGCTTTCTTTTTCTTTCTATCTTCCTTCTGTTTTTTCTTCTGGGATTTCTAGGGTGGGAGGGGAGTGGAGGATTTATCCATCATGAAATATATAATGGATTTATATATTATTTCTATTTGTATATTTTTAATTTTGTAACTGACTCCATGTATAGACAAAAAAATAAATAAAATATTTTTAAAAAGTTATTTGTTTCCATTTTGGTTTGAATGTGTAGAAATGACAGCACATTGTAGACATTGTGCCCTTATTTCAGGGCATCATAATATTTGGCACTAGCAATGTATAATAAAGTAGTCATGATTAGTACTTTGTTGCATATCTTTTGCATGGAATAACTGCTTGAAGTGTGTGATTCATGGACATTACCAGGTGCTGAGCATCTTCTCTGGTGATGCTCTGTGAGGCCTCATCTGCAGAAATCTTCAACTCCTGCCTGTTTTGGGGGCTTGTCCCTTTAAGTTTTCTCTTCAGCATTTGGAAGGCATGTTCAATTGGATTTAGATCAGATGACTGACTTGGCCATTCAGGAAATTTTCTGGCTTTTGCTTTGAAAAACTATTGCTTTAGTAGTATGTTTTGGATTATTGTCTTGCAGGATGAAGCACCGTCCAATGTGTTTGGAGGCATTTGGTCAAACTTGAGCAGATAAGATGTTTCTATACAGCTCAATTCATTTTGATAATGCCATCAGCAGTTACATCATGAATGAAAATACTGTAAATGCCCCAGTACCTGTGGCAGCCATACACGCCCAGGCCATAACACCCCTGGCACCATGTTTCACAGATGAGGTGGTGAGCTTTGGATTTTAGGCAATTTCTTTACACCTTCACACTTTGCTCTTGCCATCACTGTAAGGTTTATCTTGGTCTCCTCTGACAACAAGGCTTTTTTCAAGAATTCTGCAGGCTCTTTTAAATGCTTCTTGGCAGTTATCTGGCCTTCCTGTTTCTGTGGCTAACTAATGGTTTGCATCTTGCAGTGTAGCCTCTATATTTGCTGTTTATGAATTCTTCTGTGGACAGTGGTCATTGACACATCCACACCTGTGTCCTGAAGAGTGTTTCTGATTTGTTGGACAGGCATTTGGGGATTTTTCTCCTTTATAATGAGAGATCTTCTGTCATTAGCAGTGGAGGTTTTCCTTAACCTACCAGCTCCTTTGCAATTACTGAGATCACCAGTGCACTCATTCTTCTTAATGATGTTCCAAACTGTTGATTTTGGTAATCCTAAGGCTTAGGTGATTTCTCTTAATGTTTTATTCTTGTTTTTCAGCCTCCTAATTACTCCTTTGACCTTCATTTGCACAACTCTGGTTTTCATAGTGAAAATAGAAACTATAGACTCCAAAGATAATTAAAAGCTGGAAGCAAGCCTGGGCCTCTTATACCTGCAGCAATAAAGCAATTAAACATACTGAAGTAATCACAAACATCTGTGAAGCCAAATATCCCAAACTTATGGTGCTCTCAAATTGGGAACTAAATATTAAAAAGTACTGTAATTTCTAATTTGTCAAACCAAAATGTTTACAAATAACCTTGAATAAAATCTGGAATGTACACATTAATCACATGTGAATTGTTTGATTACAAAATTTAAAATTGTGGAGTACAGGTGCATGGAAGGTAAAAAGTATCTTTGTTCTAAACATTATGGACAGCACTGTATATCCTATATAGTCCCAGGGATTTATCTATCTGAATATTTTTAGGAAGATCCAACACTTTCTCTTTCTTGACCTCGACATGTATCTAGCACATTTTCTTTTGTACACTGACCCAAGATCCCTTCCCTAGTGAACACTGAAGCAAAGTATTAATTTGGGACCTCCTCTACCCCATCTACTTCCAGGCACATCCCCACCCTACCCCCTCCCCCATTATTCCTAATCAGTCCTCATCATTCTTTTGTTCTTCACCTGTGTGTAGAATGCCTCAAGGTCTACTAATCCTACTTGCCAAGGGCTTATGCCCCATTTAACTCCTGTCCTTTTCTTCCTGGCTAGCACATAATTCTCATGAGCCCTTCGAAGGCTGATTTTTTTTTTCTTCATTGACTAGCAGTGCCAGATGTTACATCAAACAATGTTGTGTTCTGATGCTGTAATTGGTTCATGTACTTTTATCTGTGGATGATGTTGAATGTTATTTATTTCTCTTGGTCTAGAAGTGTCATCCAAGTTCAGTCATAATTTTGCTTCAACAACCCCACAATCCTCAGAAATAGTTTAAAAATAGATGGCCTTATGAAAGGCTTCCTTAAATCTGGTAACTTGTTAAGAATCTGTGTTCCTCAGCCTTCACTACAGAAAACCAATACCTACATGTATTTCAGTGGAACAACTTGTTCATGACAACTTGCAAATTTAGTGGCTAAACTAAATGTACAGCAAAAAACACATTCTTTGAAGGAGCTGTAGGTTTCTGTTTTTTTTGAGTGCTGAACTCATTTTAATAATGTTCATCTTGGATTAACAAGGTAAACTGGGGCCACATTTATGTGTATTGATTAGGAATTCCAGCAATTATTTGACAATAAGTTGCACTTGTTAATGAAACAAGTCCTGAATATTCTGAAATAGAGTAAGCTGTGTTTTGCATGTAGATTGTTTTCAAGGAACTTAAAAGGGAAAAAATAGTATACAATAAAACCCCTGGTGTCCAGAATTAAAACTGGCAAAAAAATTGAGAAAATAAATTTTTAAAATTAAAATACATAAGAATAAAATAATTGGTCAAAATGTGCAAGTTCAAAATTGTAAATGTTTTCTAAGTAACACATAAACCTTTGATGAAGATGGGAGCAAATATGCAGCCAGCAGAGTGCCTTGGTTGTGCTTTGCTCATAGCAGCTGTTTGAATAAAATTGTGTTATCATGGATGAAGAGCTGGTTGATGCCACTCGCTGTTGGGTGGCTCTCTTAAAGTGTTTCCTTAAACCTGCTTAGTAAGAGTCATCCTGGTCAGAGGCTTTATCTGTATACTGGAGGGAGGGGGGCTGGTGGGGGGTGCTAATAATCTATAATGATATTGTTCATTTTTTGGCAGCTCCATGGAGGGGTAGAAACCTTGAAGTGAAGCGATGAGTAAATAGTTTCAAAGAATGTGACTGAAAATAAAGTAAAATGCTTTAAGGTTTATATATTCATGCAAGTGAAGTTTGTTCCGTGTAAGTACAGTCTAGTATTTGTCTTCTGTCTTTTAAACTGTTTATTCTTAATGCAGTTAAGTATTGTAAGAGTAAGTTTCATGCAACCAGATAATACACTTATCCAGCATCTACCAATCCCCATAGGTGCCAGATACCCGGGGTTTTACTGTATCTTGAAGTTGTAAATACACAAAATGCTAGAGGAATTCAGCACCTCTGAATTCATTTTGCTTCTGCCGTCAGCTCTTCAATCACCATTTTTCACAGATGAGGTTGTATGCTTTGGATCTTGGGCAGATCCTTTACACCTCCACATTTTGCTCTCGACAGATTAATCTGATACAGATTAATCTGGGTCTCATCTGTCCACAAGACATTTTTTGAGGATTCAGCAGGCTCTTTTAAATACTTCTTGGCAAACAGTAATTTGGCCTTCCTGTTTCTGTGGCTAACTAGTGGTTTGCATCTTGCAGTGTAGCCTCTGTATTGCTTTTCATGAAGTCTTCTGCAGATAGTGGTCATTGACATATCCACACCTGTCTCCTGAAGTGTTTCTGATTTGTTGGACAGGCATTTGGAGATTTTTCTCCTTTATAATGAGAGATCTTCTGTCATTAGCAGTGGAGGTTTTCCTTAACCTACCAGCTCCTTTGCAATTACTGAGATCACCAGTGCACTCATTCTTCTTAATGATGTTCCAAACTGTTGATTTTGGTAATCCTAAGGTTTGGGCAATGTCTCTTACTGTTTTATCTTATTTTTTCAGCTTCATAATGGCTTCTTTGACTTTCAGTGCAACAACTCTGGTCCTCATGTTGAAAAATGGGAACTACAATCTCCAAAGGTGATCAAAAGATTAGAACCAAGCCTAGCTCTCTTATGCGTGCACCAATGAAGCAATTAAACATACCCAAATAATTACAAACCCCTGTGAAGCCAAATGTTCCAAACATTATGATGCCCTGAAATGGATAAACTCCGTATAAAACGTGCTGTAATTTCTACATGGTCAAACTAAAATGTATACAAATAACCTTTAATAAAATCTGGAATGTGAATTGTTTGCAAATTTTAAACTGTGGACAACCGGGGGCGGTGGGGGGGGGGGGGGGTGGGGGAGTGGGGGAGGGAGTGCCTTTGTCCAAACATATGGAGGATACTACTTTGTTTAAAAACCATATGTATTCTTCCTATGGATAGAAAAGTTTGAAGTTGGCCATTGATGTGGAAGAATGCTCATTTGAAACAATATGGCAGAGTTAGCTTCTAAATAATATAATCATGTGTCATTAGCCTCCTGTAATTTTCTTGATCACACTTGTATTGTAAAACTCACCACTGATCCAAACCAGGTGCAAGAGAAGAAAGCATAATGATTTTCTACCTTGTGGCTTGTATACAGTATATCCAAAGTATAGAATTTCAATTTCTTCATTTTGTATATCGGAGTGTGAACTATAATAAGGAAATTAAATAATTGGTGTATAAATTTGTTCTCAATTTAACAACTTGATTTATTTATGATTTTTTTCATTCTTAGAAATACAATCTGTTGTGTGTTCAAACACACACACCAGGATTGGCAGTCCATACATGCAACAAATTCATGGGCTTGAAAGATCACTCGTCAACTGAGAACAGCACCGTTCTTGGACTTGCACAGTTCAATGTGGAAAACACTAACAAACCGCTAAACGTGATTACATCTTGGTCAGTAGTGGACAAAATGGCAATGGATAAAGGATACTCCAGTACAGAAAACATTGAAGAGTGGGAAGTGCAAGATACAGAGAGCTCCAGTTCCGATAGTGAATTGGAACATGTTGGAATTGTTAAGTTAGAGACTGGTCCTACAGCAAAACAGTTTTATCAGTCACCTGCTTTGGAATCAAATCTACTCCAATGCAATGAGATGCTGCAAGATTTAAAAATTGATATGGAAACAAAACCAAAGGATGATTTGAGGATTACTGATGAAGACAAAGTCTACAAAACCAAAATGGAGTTTGCACTGAAATTGGGATATTCAGAAGAACAACTGCATATGGTCCTGAACAAATTAGGAACTGATGCCCTACCTAATGATATATTGGGTGAACTTGTTAAACTGGGAAACAAACTTGATTATGATGTCTCCTGTAGCAGAAATAATCCTAGAACCATAAATGTGCGAGATACCATTTCAACAGATTCTCAGAGGTCTGATTCTCCTGCAGAAGATATGGTGGATAATGGGAATAGTCTCAAACCAATAGTCATTGATGGCAGTAACTTGGCAATGAGGTGAGTGGGTAAATTGAGTTTCCCTCAGCCCATTTTTATCTCTCACACTCTCTCACTCAGTGTCTCACTCGTGTACTGTCGCCCTTACACTAATGAGCTGTCTCAATCTCCTATCTTAATTCATTAATATCTCAATGCCAATTGAAGCCTTGAAGGTTTCTGACAATGCTTGTGGTTTATTATCAGGGTTGAGGGAAAGTCGATGTAGAGACTTAAAGTTCCACGAATGTCTGATGTCAACAGTTTTCAATGATATCCAATTTTGATGTTTTGATTGTTAACTCTGATCTTATAAGAATTAAAATGGGCAATTTTTTTTATTAACACACTATTGATTAATCACATCTGTAACACAGTGAAATGGAATTAGTTTTGGATTACTGTAGGCTGCAGGGTTTTCTTTCCTTGTTGTATGATTCCATGATGATCTTGTTGCATGTGGCACCTGCTATCAGTATTAAAAAATTAGTATTTTTGAAACCATTCCTGCTATCTCTGTTTTACATGTTTAATAAAATGCTTTGTATGCATGTAGACTTTTGCTTTTGGCAATTTTTAAGACTCTTGATTTTGAAGGCAATACATGATGCCTGTTGGCTAGTTAGCATGATCTGTGCTCAAAACCAGTGATGTTGCACCATCACCTTCCATTACTTGCTTTGGTATCTCCTCTTCAATATCCTGATACCACCTGCATGCCAAACCAAAGCATTACAATATCCATGGATGTTTCCCTTGATTGATATCCTAAGGATCACCAAATAAACTACAACTCCTACCCCATATCCTCTATATTCCTATAATATTTGCACCTCCAAATTCACTTTTAACTCATTAATGTCAACCTCTGGAAGTTATTTTCTCATTCACTTTCGCTCTCTTAAAATCTACTTAAAACTATCTCATTGATGGAAAGTTAGGTTTAGTCTACTTGCTTGTAATTCCCTTCTGTGAATCAGAAGGTACTTTGAATAATTTTGCAAAATTATTGAACAAAAGTGCAGTTCATGGAAATTAATTTGGTTTCCATTGTATTTTGAAGATTTTAGTAGGTAAATAACAAATAATTGTTTTAACAGATTGAATCAGTAACCAGACACATGAACTTGAAGGTCACTAGCAAAATGATATTGATGCTAAAAGAACATCCTTTATTCTTGCTATTCAATGAGCTATTGCTCGATTATAAACAAAAGAAGTGAGGTAAATGGGATTAAACCAGTTAATACCAAAGACTGGAACAGATGTCATGAGTCAAATATTCACTGTTTCAGTGACAAATTATTATTGTACTTATTTACCTTCCTCTATCTTGAAAAGGCAATGTCACACTAATTAAAGTTTTGAATCATATTTTGAAAACTAAAGTTAGTAATGAAGTTTGTTTTTATCAATAATTTCTTTCTTCCCCTGCTTAAAATTGAGAACACAGGATTCATTTTGACAATTTTTGTATATAGTGTGTTTTCTGGTATTAACCAGTGCTATATAATTTAATAGAGTATTAATTAGGAAAGATTCCATTGAATAAATGGATTTAAGATTTGTTTTCATTTCTTGCAGTCATGGCAATAAAGAAGTTTTCTCCTGTCGAGGGATTAAGTTAGCAGTGGACTGGTTTTTGGAAAGGGACCATAAAGATATTACTGTGTTTGTGCCTGCCTGGAGAAAGGAACAATCGAGGCCTGATGCCCTCATCACGGGTAATCTGTAGCAATTACTCAGTTGATTTGTATTGATATGTGAATTAAACATGGACTATCTTGTTACAGCTGATAGAATGGTATGATTTATTCATTGCCCTGTTTCAATTTGTTTAATCTAAAATTTTGTAGAAACCATTTTTGTATAAAATTATGCTTTGGGATTTGTTGTTGTTATGTGGTGAGGCAACTATTTATATTTTCTCCAGCATTTTTTTGGCCATGCTGCAAAATCTAAAGGCTAGAGAACATCACTCCATGATACAGTTCATCTGTGTTTAAATAGGTTGGGTATCTTTTTAAAAAAAAAATGCTGTACAACACAAAGAGTGGACAGACTCTAGATGTGGTCATCTTTCTAGAAAGGCTGTAAAATGGTTTGTGTATCAAACTATTTGTTGACTTGTAGACCAAGAAAGCTGAACTATAACATTGCTACTCTCACATAAAATTGATTTTTCACACAACTTTTAAGTTAAAATTTTCAAACTTAGGTTAATATAAATTTTCAGTTGTTTATTTAGATTTGATGAATATGTTAAAAAAATGCTTCAAGATGTTCAGAGAATTGAGGCTGTTAAGTTTTAATGATACTCTATCTGCTGAGAGATAGACTTTAGGTACAGATCATTTGGCGAGATCATCAGTGTTCAGTAAACATATACCTTCCACACAGGCAAGGCCCCTCAACTTTTCCTCTGCTACATCAATGACTACTTTGGTGCTGCCTCATCCACACATGATGAGCTCATAGACTTCATCCACTTTGCTGCCAACTTCCACCCCTACCTCAAATTTCACTTGTTCTATCTCTAGCAACCTTTCCTCGACTCTCTCTGTCTCCATCTCAGGAGACAAACTCTCAACAGATATCTTCTACGAACCCACCAACTCCCATAGCTACCTTGTCTGCACCATGTCCCCTGTAAGGATTTCCTTTCCCTTCTCTGAATTCCTTCATCTCTGTCGTAACTGCTCCCAGGGCGAGGTCTTCCATGCCAGATAATCAGAGATGTCCTCCTTCAAACTACTACCGTCAACTAGGACCTCATCTGTATATCCTCCATTATCTCCACATTTGCCCTGGCCCACTCCACTCCCATGTACAACAAAGCCAGGATTCCTCTTGTCCTCCCCTACCACCCCACAAACTTCTTCCATTTCCTCAACCTAATACGTAATCCCACAACTAGATGCATGTTCCCCTCTCCGCCTTCCACTCCTCCCTGCCCACCAACTGAACTCTTGGCACCTACCCCTGTAACTGCAGGAGATGCTCCGCTTGCACTCACGTGTTCTCCCTCACCACCATTTGAGGCCCAAGCATTCCTTCCAAGTAAAGCAAGATTTCACTTGTGAATCTGCATGGGTCATCTACCTCAACCTGTGTGAGACTAAAATGCTTTGTTGAGCACCTCAGCTCTGTCTGCCGCAATAGCGTGTATTTCCCATTGGCTACCCATTTCAATATCCCTCCCATTCCCTTGTTGACATGTCTGTCCATGATCTCATGCACTGCCAGACTGAGACTATTGGCAAATTAGACGAACAACACCTCATCTTCTGTCTGGGCACCCTTCAACAGGATGGCACTTTCATCAATTTCTCCGGTTTCTGTTTAAACAACCCCTGCCTTCCACCCTTCTTCACCCCCCCCCCTTGCCTTTTCTCCTGCTCTCTCTATATCTGTCTCTTTCTTCCCTCTTCTCTTTTTCAAAGAGCCAAAATCAATTCTCACCTCTCCTCTTATTATATCGAATTAACACCTTTTGTTGGCCTGGACTCCTTTCCTGGCCAGTATTCAGTCTTTATTCTTGCACCTTCCTGTTCTTTGTCTTATCCTTGAAGAAAGGTACAGGCCCAAAACGTCAGTAATATATCTTTACCTCTTATGGAAGCTGCAAGACCGGCTGAGTTCCTCCAGCATTTCTCTGTGTTATTTTGTCCCATATCCCTTGATTATAGGAGACAATCTGTATTGCATTTTTTTTGTCTAAATAATTAATGCATCAAGATTTGCTGATGACACCAAAATTGTTGGGAAAGTTAAGTTGTAAATGGGTACAAAGAACTAGACAGCAACTATTTCATTAAGTGGGCAAAACATTGGCATATGCAGTGTATTGTGAAGAAATGTAAAATCATCCATACATCATGAAGAATAGAAAAAACTAAAAGTTACTGTTTAGTCTGATGTCTAGTTATGATTTGTTGGTAAGTTTTTGAAGGGGACAAAAACATTACAAAGTGAGAGATTTTCAATATTAATGTGTTTATCAGTAAAAGTTCACAAATTCTAGGTGCAACATCAACTGGAGCTTCATTTGGCCTACCTTAATGCCTTCCCATTACCATTGCTATACAGACTCCACAATAGGAAAGCCCATAATACTTAACCTATTCGACAAACTTCCATATAAGAGTGCAACTTTCAATTTTTTTTTAAAGCTATTCAGGCCTATTAATTTGACCAGCAAAAGCAGTATGAGTATCCAATAATCTTGGCCATTTGGACGTCACTTGCGAAAGAAGAGGACTTTGATAAGCATTCCAGCTATTCATCATCAAAATTAGCTTGGGCAGATCAGAAACATAGAAGAGACACTGAAGTGTTTCAGTACAATTCTAAATATAGTTGAAAAAAATGGATAAAATTTTCAGGGCATGCAAGAGCATAGTTCACTGTAGTTGCAGAACATAGAACAATACAGGACAAGAACAGTCCCTTTGCCCACTATGTCTCTGTCAAGCATGATGCCAAATTAAATTAAAGCTCTGCTATTTCCACATGATACATATTCCTCTATTCTCTGTATTTTCATGTCCCTATCCTGAAGCCTCAGAAATACTAGTATCATATCTGCTTCCAGCCCTGATAGCCCATTCCACAATTATCACTCTTGTTGGGGGAGGTGGGGGGGGTGGGGTGGAAAGAGAAACACAATATGCCTCACATGTCTTCTTTAAACTCCCCTGGCCTCCTTCCTCCTCCTCCCACCCTCGCGTTCAGTGCATGTCATCTCGAATGTGGTATTTTTACATTAGGAAAAAGATTCTGATTATCTACCCTTTCTATGGCTCCTATAACTTTATGAACTATTAGATCTCACCTCAGCCTCTGTTATTCCAGAGTAATCTACCCAACTTTGTCCATCCTCTGTTTATAGCTCATAACCTCTAATCCAGAAAACATCCTGGTAAATCCCTTCTGTACCCTTTCCAAAGGCTCTATCTTTCCTGTAATGGGGCAACCAGAATTGCACCAATGCTCCAAGTGCAGCCTAACCAAAAATTTTTTGTTGTTTGGGTGAAATCAATGGTCTCAAATTCATTATTTTCAAAGGAAAGCTATTCCCAAATTTCATGATATGAGTACACACACAAAAAAAAATTGGATAGAGAACAAAAAGTGGAAGAATGATTGAAAACAGAATTAACAGAAGGATAGATCTTTAATTTTATAAATAAATATTACTGGATTTTGATTTGTTAGGGCAACAACACAATTTTCTGCAGAAGTGGCTTAAGGTTTTGAATGCATAAGATTATTGTTTCCAGCAGTATGACAAAAAAATAGTTAATTAGCAAGTTCTTTAAGTATTGTATGAGGAAAAAATAGATGGTTGTGTTTCAAGGAAATGAGCATATCATTGCTAAAGGAAGCTTAAGGCAATTGGAATTGTGTTCTCTCTACATCTTGGATTGAGAACTCTTGAGAAATAATTGACTCAATTTTAATTATTAAATCACTACATAAAAAAGGCATATACACTTAACTGGATGGTGAATATGAGGAGATGGATACTCTATGTTCAGATCACTGTACTACTACTGTGGCTACTATGTTTGGAGAAGACTGATTTTAATTTTTCCAGAAACTTTTGGTTTTGAGTAATAGAGAGCTAACCAAATTGGATCTTTCTCAGTTTAAAATATACTTAAACAAAATATTGTTTCTGCACCTGTCCTGATGTTTGTTTTGTTACACAGTTAACAGAGGAATTTGGGTTTCAAAAATTGAGTTTAAAAAAAAATCATTGATCTAATATAACAAGAGCAAATATATTTTTAACCTGATAGATTTCTTAAAACTGAAGGACTGGGAATTAGTAATTTCTACAACAGATTTTACAGTATTTAAATGGGAAATCTCTGTATATTATGTAAAGCAGAAAGATATAGGCCATAATAAGGAGGGCAAGTGGATAAGGAGGATGGAGTACAAAAGTAGGTAAGTTTGACCAAAGTTATCATTTCGAACTTTTATTATATGGCATTTAGCACAAAATCCTCTCAATTGGTTGGCCAAAAATTTACTAGATTTATCACCATGAAGGTAAAATTGATTTTCAGATTTCAAAAGTTGGCATTCAGCTGGGTATATGAGAGAAGATCAAATTTAGTGTTAAGTTTAATCTTTTAATATTCATTTTAGTTTGAGCATAATGTTGATCTAACTGTTTAATTTGTTTAATTAACTCAGATCTTTCTTTATTAGTCTTTCTTTTGTTATTAACAGTATATTAAATAATTTGCCCTCTAATAAAAACCTTCAAGGTATCCCATATTACCAAACTAGAGGTCTCCAAAGAGAGATTAGTATCAAAAAAAAACTATCTGTTATGCCATATATTTCACAAAGTCCTTACCTGATAATTTTCTTCTTTGGCTTGGCTTCGCGGACGAAGATTTATGGAGGGGTAATGTCCACGTCAGCTGCAGGCTTGTTTGTGGCTGACAAGTCCGATGCGGGACAGGCAGACACGGTTGCAGCGGTTGCAAGGGAAAATTGGTTGGTTGGGGTTGGGTGTTGGGTTTTTCCTCCTTTGTCTTTTTCAGTGAGGTGGGCTCTGCAGTCTTCTTCAAAGGAGGTTGCTGCCCGCTGAACTGTGAGGCACCAAGATGCACGGTTTGAGGTGATATCAGCCCACTGGCGATGGTCAATGTGGCAGGCACCAAGAGATTTCTTTAGGCAGTCCTTGTACCTCTTCTTTGGTGCACCTCTGTCTCGGTGGCCAGTGGAGTTCTCGCCATATAATACGATCTTAGGAAGGCGATGGTCCTTCATTCTGGAGACGTGACCTACCCAGCACAGTTGGATCTTCAGCAGCGTGGATTCGATGCTGTCGGCCTCTGCCATTTCGAGTACTTCGATGTTGGAGATGAAGTTGCTCCAATGAATGTTGAGGATGGAGCGGAGACAACACTGGTGAAAGAGTTCTAGGAGCCGTAGGTGATGCCGGTAAAGGACTCATGATTCGGAGCCGAACAGGAGTGTGGGTATGACAACGGCTCTGTATACGCTGATCTTTGTGAGGTTTTTCAGTTGGTTGTTTTTCCAGACTCTTGTGTAGTCTTCCAAAGGCGCTATTTGCCTTGGCGAGTCTGTTGTCTATCTCGTTGTCGATCCTTGCATCCGATGAAATGGTGCAGCCGAGATAGGTAAACTGGTTGACCGTTTTGAGTTTTGTGTGCCCGATGGAGATGTGGGGGGGCTGTTAGTCATGTTGGGGAGCTGGCTGATGGAGGACCTCAGTTTTCTTCCCAATGTCTTTTATCTTGAGGTCAGATATTGCAATACTGTGGTATTCACAGGAATGAGTTAATGAAATTAATGATTGTCAATAAAAAATAATCAATACGTGAGTAAGTGTGATGAACAAAGGAAAAATACTCTTTATTGGTAGGATAAAAGAAATACCAAACCAACAGTTGAAATCTCACCTGGAATAGGTGAGTCTAAACTTAAATTTGGCAAGGAAATTAAAACAAATTCAAAAAACCCTGGATCATCAACATTGTAAAAACCACAATTTTATTTGTAATTTCCCTGAAACAATAACAAAATGGCCGTTAAAATTTGAAACAACATTATGCCTCACCTGTACCACCTCCTTGATGGTAGTGGATTAAAGATGCTGTGCGCTCAATGGAAAGGATCTTCGGTAATTCCTTGAGCCCTATTTAGATAATGTTTCCAGTAAATGGCATCCATAGAGGAAAGGGAGACTCCAGTGATCCTCTCAGCTGTTTTAATGATCATCTCTTTTGATCTGGCCTGATGCTTTCTAGCTACAATACCATGCAATGATGTAGCCAGACAGGACAATCTCGATTATATTTCTGTAAAAGATTTTTGAGTTGGGCTGGTAGCCTTGCCCTTCTCATCCTTCATAGGAAGTGTAGGTGCTACTGTGCCTTCCTGACTAATGTGGAGGTGTTGTGAGTCCAGTATAGGTCATCCTTTATATGCATGGCAAGGAACTTTGTGCTCTCCACTTTCTCCATGAGGGAACCATTGATGTGCAATGGAGAATGATCGATCTTTGTCCTCCTAAAGTCCACAATCATCTACTTTGTCTTGTAGCCATTCCTTAAGTACTAATATGATCTGAATAAAAAGGCTGGAGGAGGAGAACGAGCACAGGCTAAAAGGCAAAAGGTGATAATTGCACATGGATGGAACACAAAAGTCTGCAGATGATGTGATTATATTTAGACAGCTGCTTGCTTTTTACTCATACCTTGATGAAGGGCTCAAGCCTGAACCATTGGTTATACTTCTTTACTTCCTATGGATACTGTCAGACTTGCTGAGTTCCTCCAGCATTTTTGTTTTTACTACAATCACAGCATCTGAAGACTTTCGTGTTTCATGCCATTTGACGCCAGATCATTTTTTAATGTTAAATCTGAGATTGATAGATTTTCCAACCCTCAACATTTTAATGCAATTCTGGTAAAACTCGGATATAAAGCCCTTCAGCACATTAAGTCCTTGCTCACTATCAACAACAACACTTTTTCACTAACCAATTTTGATTTTTTTTAAATTCTTCCCACATTCTCATCAGCTCCCCCAGATTTTAATACTCCCTTACATTAGAGGCAATTTATAATGACCAATTAACATACCAACCTGATTGCAAAGAGAACATGCAAACTCCACATTAAAAGCACCTGAGATCAGGATTCAATCCAAGTCTTTGACATTGTGAGGCAACTGTTCTACTATCTCTCCCTGCACCCTACACCACCCTAATCTATGTTGCATTCTTTAGTTAATATATTCATAATATTTGGTGTAGAACCTTTTGCTTACACCAAATATAGCCTTGCTCCTTACATTAATATATGCTTTATTTTATTTTAATGTCAGCTAATGTCAATACTTCATTTTTAGAAATCTTTTGTGGTTCTTTTTGGATTCTAAATGTTGGCCGTGCCATTTTAGGACAATTTTTAAAATGAAAACTAGATTCAGAAGTAGAAACAGAAAGTGCTGGAAATGCTCAGGAGGTCAGGCATCTTTGAAAATAAAAACAAAATTAATGCTTCAGGTCAAAGACTTTTTCTGCAATAGGGAGGGATAGATAAAACAAAGGGAAAATTTATGATGGGGTGAAGCTGGAATTGCTTTGGTGATAAACCGTTAATGATGCTATCTGATTGGTAAATTACTGAGGGAAGTTAAACAAAGGACATGCAAAAGCTGTGAAATGCAGAGCTGTAGAACCCAGCATGTCAGGTTGCAGTAGAAGGGAGAGAAAAACTGAATATATATTTTTTTAAATCTATAAATTATAAACAATGATTTTTAACGTCCATGTATATTGTGCCTTTAACATTGGGGAAAAATATCCCAAGGCATTTGAGAAGAGCATTATCAAATTAAATTTGACGTGAAACTACAGAAATTTTGAAATGCATGATGGAAAGCTTAATCAAAGAGGTTATAAGATGCATCATAAGGAGAGAAACATTCAGGGTGGGAATTCTACAGCTTGGAGCCATAATAAATGAATCATGTATACTAGCTGTGAACCAATGAAGAGGTCACAACTGGGAAAGCACAGTGATTTACAGGCTGATGGTGATTACAGATATAGGGAAGGCAAAACCTGATAGTTTGAGAGTAGAGTGTGATCCAAGGAAAGACAAGGAACATGATGTTAATGAGAAGTATATGGCTTTGAAAAAACAGGTTTACAGTTTTAAAAATGCCATCCAATACAAGTATTGTTGTTGTTTATAGAGCTACTTGTTAACACTGATAGTCAAAAGTTGTATCTGTCTGATGTCTTGTTCAGAGAGAGTTAAATTATCAAATCAGATTTTCTTGATTGACAGCAGGGTGACTTCTCTAATTACCAACATTGTGTATTTCCTTCCTTCAAGATAGTTGCACATATAGCATTTCTGAGCTTCTTTGGCATGCTCCTCTTCCAAGATAAATTCACATTAGAAAAACTAGTCTATCATGTTTTTGTGTTTAAGGGATTTCACCCTTAAGATCTTTCCAGAGACCTTTGTTTTTTTTTCCACTGGTCTTGTGTAGCCCTGGAGTAATGTTACAATGTGTAGTAGAGTCAAGGTCATTCACATTCATATTCATTCTTGGTAAAGGAAAAACTTGTGTCTCCTTTTGGTCAAATAATTGATTAGTACCCAAACATGAGGCCCAATACACATTGCTAAGTGCTTTGTAAGTTTTCTGTTTAAATTTCAAATCCACAAAAAAATCTTTTTTTGGGACAGCTCAATTAGGCTGTTATTTGGTAAACTACAGGAGATGTCAGTTTAACTTGTCTATTAATACTTTTGTCTCGTTGATTCATAGAGCTTTGTTGTTCCACAAAATGAAAGCAGGTCCTTTGGCACAATGCATTCATGCCAACCAAGATACCTGTCTATGCAAATCCCACTTGACAATGTAAATAGTGGAATAACTCAGTGGGTCAGGCAGCATCCATGGGCAGAAAAGGTCAGTCAGCATTTCAGGTCAGGGCCCTTTATCGAGACCAAAGTAAGAAGAGGATACAAAGGGGGGAAAAAAGCTATGGAGGAGCCAAGAGGTGATAGGGTCTTGGCAGTAGAGGTGGAAAGTTGGGTAATTTGAAAGACCATTTGGAAAGGCAATGGTGGGTGGGGGGGGGGATAATTGTTAGTCAAAAACGTAAGAGCAGCCGATGATTTAAAAAAAGAGATGTGAACGATGGAACCAGACATAGGTGAGGATTACCTAAAATGAGGAAAAACAATGTTAATGCCGTAAGGTTTAAGGTTGTCCATGTGGAACATGATATGTTGTTCAAGTTTACATTTTAACTTACACTTACAATAGACAAGGCTGAAGCCAGACATATCAGGGTGGGAATGCTATGTAGAATTGAAATGGTTGGCTACAAGGAGTTCAAGCTTAAATCCACAGAATGAATGCAGGTGTTCAGCAAAGTGGTCCCCAAATATGCATTTGGTCTCACCCAATTTAGAGGAGGTCACACCCAGTAGATCAGGTTGGATGATGTACATATAAAGCTCTGCCTTGCCTGGAAGGTCCGCTTGTGGCCCTGAATGGAGGCGAGGGAGAAGATGCAGGGGCAATTTTGTGCTTGTGCAATTACACTGGGAAGTTCCTAAGGGAGTAGATGGATGTATGGGGAGTGAAGAACAGACCAAAGAGTCTTGAAGTGACTGCATGGATAGGGGAAGATGTAGCAGGTGGTGGGATCATGCCGAAGTTGGGGGGAGTGTCATAACTATGTCAAATGCGGAGGCTGGTGGTTAAAAGGAAGGACCATAGGGATATGTCCTTGTTCTACTTGGGAGGAGGTGGGATGAGGAAAGGCAATAGTATGGGCATCATCAATGATGGTGGAGAGTCCACATTTATTAAAGAAAGGATATTTGGATGGGGGGGGAGGAGGAGGCTTCACCCTGGGAACCGAAGAGGTAGAGATGGATGAATTGAGAGAAAGATTGCATCCTTACAAGAGACAATGTGGGAAGACTTGTAATTCGGATAGCTGTGGGTGTCAGTTAGTTTGTAATTGATCCTGAGATGGAGACAAAGGTAGAGGACAGGGGTTTCAGTCCAGCTAAATTGAGGGACCAATTATTGAGTTCTACACAGATACAAGAGGGTAATACCAATGCAATTGTCAATGTAGCAGCTTTTTTGGGGTGTGGTACCTGAGTAAGATTGGAATGGGGCAGTTTTATTTATCCAGCACAAAGGCAGACCAAGCTGGGGCCCATGTGTATGCCCACAGCTACATCTTGGATCTAAAGAAAATGGGAGGAGTCAAAGAAATTGTTAAAGGTAAGGATAGGTTTTGTCAAATGGAGGAGTGCGTAAGTAGATGAGGACTGAATTGCTCTGCATTCAAAAAAGAAGCAGAGTGTTCTGAGGCCTTCCAGGTGTGAAATGAATGTGTATAAGGATTGCACATCTTTGGTGAGGATAAAGAGATGTGGACTTGAGAATCATAATTCTTCAAAAATGTACAGACCATGGGTAGTGTCCCAGATGTAGGTAGACGAAAGCTTGGAGGATGGTTGGGAGGTGGTCAATGTACGAAGGGACCAGTTCGATGGGGTAGGAGCCAGCATGGCAACTGGCAGGAGAGTTTTTTGTTTGTGAATTATGAGAAGATAGAAATGGATGGGCCAGAGTTAGGAAACCATCAGGTTAGTGGCCAATATCCTATCAACTTTTGGCCCCTCTCCAGTTTATTTCTTCATTCATATACTGATTTACATTTTTTCTTACTTTAGTCTCGATTGAAGAATCCCACCCAAAACGATGAATGACTATTTCTGCCCATGGTCACTGCCTAATCCATTGACTTCCTCTAGTATCTTTTTGATCAATATTTCAACATCTGCAAATTTTTTTCTCTGCATTCTAACCCTTTCCTCTCTATGTACGTATCCAAATGACTTTTAAAAGTTGTAATTGTACCTACTTCTGCCACCTCCTCTATCATATTGTGTATGTTTTTTTATTGTTTGCGTTTATTGTATTCTATTTTATATTTCAGTCAATGCTAGAGTATCGTGATCACCATATACTTATCACTCTATGGAGAAACTTGCCCCTCAGATCCCCTTTAAATCTTTCTCCTCTAACCTTGAGCCTATGCCTTTTAGTTTTGGACTCCCTGAGGTTACTTTTCAGCCTCTTCCAAGTAAAGCAGTCCTGGGAATCTTTTCTGCGAATCTCTGGATAAGTTACATCCTTCCTGTAGTCAGGCACCCTGAAATGCACGCAATGGTAACAGTGGTAACAAAATCTCCCAACTTTCTTATTCCGTGCCCCGCCTGATGAAGCCAACTATGCCCAATGCTGCCTTGAGCATCCTATCTATCTGTGATGTCACTTTCCAGTAATTGTGTACTTGCACCTCAAAGTATTACTGTTCAATAACACTGCCAAGTGCCATGTCATTCACTCTGATTTGGTCCAGTTTAACTTTCCAAAATGCATCACTTTACTCTTGTCTGAGTTGTATTTGAACATCCATTCCCTTTTCCTATTCTCTCAGGGCTTATTTGACTGCAGTTCCTTGGCTTGTCCTTCTTAAATCAAGGCATATAAACCATCCTACAGTCCTCTGGAACCTCATCTGTGGCAAATATAAACATCTCTGCAAGGGGCGCAATAGTCTCCTTCACTACTTCCCACAACATCCTAACATACACCTGGTCAGATCCTGGGAAATTACCCACCTTTATTTGCTTAATACCACCAACATCCCTTTCGGAACGTTGATGTTTCAAGACATCGCTGTTTTCTCCCCTTCTGCATGGTAATTATAGACACTATTCATTTCAGATGTTGCCCTCTTTGATGACTACACATATTGATTACCTTATTGATCCTAAGGGGACCTACTCTCTTCCTATTTACCCTTTACTCAGAATATGTTGGGGTTCTTCTTTATCTGCCTGGGATATCTTGTGTCCTCCTTGTGATCCTCAATTAGGGACTTGCTTGCTTGACTTGCCGATGCTTGTCACGTCTTTTCTTGGTCAGAGTATCAATATCCCTCATCCACTATGGTTTCCTAATCCTTCCAGCCGTCCCCTTCATTCCAACAGAACAGATGGGCTTTGACTTCATCCCGCCTTGCTTTGAAATGCTTCCCACTTGCCAGTTGTCCCTTTACCCACAAGTCTTTACCCACTCAACCAGTCTTGGTTAATTCCAAAGTTATTCTATTTATATTGGAAGTGCACTGATACTTTTTTAAATTTAAAATTAAATTTGCCATGTATATTTTTTTAATTTCCTCATTTCTCTTTTAGCTTTTTTCCTCTAAAATAAACACTAGCTTCCTCATCACACTGCAGATTACAGTCATTCAACTCATTGTTCCATAATAGCTCTCAATACAACAGTCCCATTCCCCTTTTGCAGAATGCTTGAATAAGTTTATTGCACTAACCACACACACACACACACACACACACACACACACACACACACACACACACACACACACACACACACACACACACACATATTATATATTCTCTATTTTTCCACCCACCCCCCCCCACCCCCCCACCCTGTCTTCTTCTTTGGCTTGGCTTCGCGGACGAAGATTTATGGAGGGGGTAAAAAGTCCACGTCAGCTGCAGACTCGTTTGTGGCTGACCAGTCCGATGCGGGACAGGCAGACACGATTGCAGCGGTTGCAAGGGAAAATTGGTTGGTTGGGGTTGGGTGTTGGGTTTTTCCTCCTTTGCCTTTTGTCAGTGAGGTGGGCTCTGCGGTCTTCTTCAAAGGAGGCTGCTGCCCGCCAAACTGTGAGGCGCCAAGATGCACGGTTTGAGGCGTTATCAGCCCACTGGCGGTGGTCAATGTGGCAGGCACCAAGAGATTTCTTTAGGCAGTCCTTGTACCTTTTCTTTGGTGCACCTCTGTCACGGTGGCCAGTGGAGAGCTCGCCATATAATACGATCTTGGGAAGGCGATGGTCCTCCATTCTGGAGACGTGACCCATCCAGCGCAGCTGGATCTTCAGCAGCGTGGACTCGATGCTGTCGACCTCTGCCATCTCGAGTACCTCGACGTTAGGGGTGTGAGCGCTCCAATGGATGTTGAGGATGGAGCGGAGACAACGCTGGTGGAAGCGTTCTAGGAGCCGTAGGTGGTGCCGGTAGAGGACCCATGATTCGGAGCCCCTGTACTAACCACATATATGTACAAATGCCATTAAAGTCTTGGTCTTTTTTTTTTTACTATTGCCCTCTAATTTGTCTTGTTTCACATAACTGTCACTTCCCTTTTTAATAATTTTTGCCACTTATTACCAAGGATCTTGCCACTAAATTACCATAAACTGTTAATTTTGCAGAGGTTTGGTAATGACATTGGAAACCCTGGCAAATTTCTACAGATGTATGGTGGAAAGTGTTGACCAGCTGCATCATGTTATTGGTGGTATGGGGACACCAGTAGCCCTGAGCAGAAGCCCTGCAAACCCTACTTACCATCAAGAACATCTATAAGGAATGCTGCCATCATGGAGCAGCGGCAATCATTAAGGATCCAGACCACCTAGTGTAAGCTCAGTTCTTGCTGCCTACCATCAGGTATAGGTACCACAAGACTCGTACCACCAGGTTCAAGAACAGTTGCTACCCCTCCACCATCGGACTCCTTAACAACAAACTCAGTCAGAGACTAATTTAAAGACACTTTTTTGCACTTTATTTTTTTTCTCTCTGTATTGCACAGTCATTTGTTTACATTTCTTTATTTGTTTCCACATGTATATCTTCTTGAGTACAATTTTCTTTCACTACCAATAAACCCTCAGGGCTATAGGTGATGTCATGTATGTTCTCTGACAATAAATCTGAACTCTGATATCTTGGATGTTGTACGAAACCAGAGCAACTAGCATCAACTCAGTGAATATGTACACTCCACACAATTTGAGTGCACACATCCCCACATCAACATTCCATCCATATGAATCTTAAGCTAATATTTACGTGTGTTTACTCATTCCAAATATTATAAACCTTAAATGTCAAAGGTCAAGACAATTAAAATGAGAAATTGTACCTTAAAGTTAAAGTTTGCAGAAATCCAGAAAAGATTGATCAATTATTAAAATAAAATTATTTTGTCTTCACAGATCAAGAAATCCTGCGCAAGTTGGAAAAGGATAAAATCCTTGTCTTCACACCATCTCGTCGTGTTCAAGGACGAAGAGTAGTTTGTTATGATGATCGCTTCATTGTGAAACTGGCTTATGAGTCTGATGGTATCATTGTATCAAACGATAACTACAGAGATTTGCAGAATGAAAAGCCGGAATGGAAAAAATTCATTGATGAGAGATTACTTATGTATTCTTTTGTTAATGACAAGTGAGTATTCAAATTTTACTCCAGAATGCATCCAAAGCATTATTAGAAATAGTATTAAAGTAACATAACTTGATAATTGTGTTTATGAAGTTCTGTTTAATTTCAGATTTATGCCACCAGATGATCCTCTGGGTCGCCATGGGCCTAGCTTGGATAACTTTCTGAGGAAAAAACCTGTTGCGCCAGAACACAAGAAGCAACCTTGTCCATATGGTAAATACATTTTGAAAAAAGTAAATTCTTTGCTTGTACAGTTCTTTTCAGTTTTAGCTGCATCAAAACACTTAATTGGCATTTGAAGTAGAGATATGCTCTTCCTTCAAAATATACATTCATCAGGGGAAAACCATTGAAATGACTTGTATTTATTATTGATATTTTTGCTAGTTTTCCTTTAATCTTGCATAATTTCTGTGAAGAAATTTACAACCATTTTATGCAGAGGTACTCCTATCATTCACAAATATCTCGTTACTTCGAAGTGATATTAATATTTCATCATTGTATTTTTGATAAGTGCAATAAAGACAGAAATTAAATCATAGTCAAACCTGAGCTTGTACATCACTATATACTGCACACTATACAAGCTGTGTTTCAGTTGGGGAGGATTGTGGGTAGAAGTCTGACTTGCAATGCATTTCTGAGGGAGGAGTTATTGTGGAAGTATTTTCCAGATGAGATATTATTCTAAGGTCACATACTTCCTCTCAATTGAAGGTAAAATATCACATGATAGTACAGTAAAGCCCCTATATCCAGAATTCTAGCAACTGGCAAAAAAAAATCAAGTAAAATAAATGAAAATTAAAATAAATAAGAATAAAATAATAGGTAAAAATGTTTAAAACTGGCACACCTTACTGTTAGTTTGCCAATCCACTGCTCGTGTGCCAGGTGACACCTGCAAACAGTTCCCACCTTGTGACCAACATAAACAAACAGAGATTCTATTTCACAGGACATTATTTTGGACAAATTTCCCCAATCCGTTTCCATGCTGAAAGAAAAATAACCAGACAGGTGTAAAAGTTTAGTGCTTAACCTTAAGCAGGATATGGAGATATGTTAAGAGAGTGGAAAAAGATGAAAGTTGCACAGTGCTTATGGAAGAGTTTAATGTTGATTCATCAACACTGGAAATACAGAGCAGCTAGACTGCATCAGCAGGAAAAAAAACAATGAATGCTTCAGCTTGAATACACTTTGCCAGAATGAAGACCCATCTGATAAGAAGTCATCGGCCTGAAGCATCAACTCTATTTCTCTTCCCATAGATGAGACCTGACTGTGGAATATTTCCAGCTTTTACTGTTCTTTAGATTTTCAACATCTGCAGTCCTTTTTAAGTTTTCATTAGCCAGAAGCTTAACTGGCCAAGCCAAATATTGTGGCTGCAACAGAAGATCAGAAGCTGGGTACCCTGCAGCAAATAACTCCCCTTTAGATGCCCCAAAGCCTTCCACCATCTACAAGACTCAAATCAGAAGAATGATGGAATACTTTTCATTTGCCTGGATGAGTGCAGCACCAACAACTCTCAAGAAGCTGATAAACTCATTTGCTTGGCCTAAACATTTGTTCCCTGTCACTGGGACACAGTAACTACAAAATGCATTGCAGTTACTTCCCCAGATGCCTCCAGCAGAATTTCCCAAACTTCAACCACTGAAAAGGAAAGGACAGGAGCCATATGGGAACACCACCTGTAGGTTTTGCTCCAAAAATCACACCAACCTGATGTGCCAGTTCTTCATCTATATACTGAGTCTTCCTACCCATCAGGTTCAGGACATTCAAGGATGGGCAATAAATGCTGGCCTTATTAGTGACACACAGATCATGAAAATGAATTTTAAAACCATTCATATTGTATTAATGAATGTAATTGCAGAATGGATAAAACTCTGCAGTTTGATTAACCAGCTGCCTGTCAAATAATTGATATGAACTCATGAGACACTCTCTTGGTTTATTTTGTCACTTATTTTTAGATTATTACTTATATTTTACCACTTTCTAATAGATATCATTGTTATGGACTTAACAGCAAATATTTGTAAGCTTTTTTCAACGCACTTTAATGTTTTTGTATTTTTTATTCAAGCAGGATGTTAATGGATTTTTTTTATAAAGTTTTATAGTCCCCAGGTTCTACACCTTCTGTTTAAAATCCACTTCTATTTTCACAGGAAAAAAGTGTACTTACGGTCATAAATGTAAGTACTATCATCCTGAAAGAGGTACACAGCCTCAGCGTTCAGTGGCAGATGAGCTACGTGCTAGTGCTAAGAATTCAATAATGAAAACAAATGAAGGACTGGTGAAGAGCAACAGTGTTCCGTCTAAAAACAAAACTGAGGGTTCAATTGATGTCATGCAAACAGTTCCAAAACGACAATCTGATCCAAGTATTCAACTGCCTCTTTATAATGCAGATGAAGGAAATCCTATCAATAAAACTAGATTGGAAACCAGGTCTGTGCCCTCTCTTGTTGGTGCATCAAACTCTTCAACTGCAGTTGTCCCAAATAGTGCAATCTCAGGTTCTGGCATGCACTTCATGACACAAGAACAAGGGATACCTGTGCAGTACTCACCAATTCTGGTTAATGGTCTCCATGGAACACAGGGGTCGCAACAGCGCCCGAAGTGTGACTCTCCTGTTGATGGAGGATATTATTCCATGATGAGTCCTTATCCTAACCTTAGTTTACCAGGTACACACATCCCTGATCAGTTTGCTGTAAATAAAGACTACAGACTCCATCAGCAGGGTTCTGAATGTAGCTGTGAAAGTAGTGTCAGCTGTGGTAGCAGTGATCCATATGGTGGATATGAGCAAACCTACCAAAGTTCTCCAGTTACAATGCTTGAGGAAAACCTTAAATGTCACCAGTTTCATAGACGACATCAGCCCCTTCAACACGGATATCATGATTCTTTAACAAGAATTCAAACTTATACTCCAGAAGAGCAGAAGTCATTGCACACAGCTTCAGTACCTCGCATGACATCACATTTGCCACACAAAGTAATTAGTTCTCACTCCATTTGTACTGGTGAATATCATACAGTATCTCACAATACCCATCATCCACAGAATATACTAATGGGTACAGCAGTAGGATCGTCAAGTGGAGAAAGCTTTGCAGACTTCCATTTATATGAAAATCAACCCGTGAGTCAAAGAAAACGTTATATAGGTCAGGAAACATTTGCCAATTGGAATAGGCATGGTTATGGTATGGATGCTTATAACTGTGTACAAGGATATTCCTTACCTAATAATCCTACACAGCCATGTTATGATCAATTTGCATTCCAAAGCCTACCTGAGAAAAGGGAACAGACCTGGAGGATGCCATGGAGTGGTCTGCCCACTGAGCATCCAAAATCACAAAGATGTCAGGATGCTCATGACAAGGTCTTCACCAATTTGTGCAACATATTTCCAGCTGATCTTGTGAGGATGGTAATGAAAAGAAATCCTCACCTGATTGATGCCCAACAACTTGCTGCAGCAATTCTAGCAGAAAAGTCAAAACTGGTTCATTGAATTTAAATGCATCATCTTGTTCTTATTCCTCAGCCAAATGTAAAGATGAGATTAATTCAAAACCTGGAGATGAAGTAGCGTATTCCCTATGCAAAAAGGAGTATGTAAATGCATTCAATACTATCTTTTAGATCTTCTATAGGAAACATTATAAAATGCGTATGTTAAAGCACCTTTAAATTATTTAGTTACTGGTGATTAAAATTTACTATTTCCATCTTGTACAGCAGTATTAATAGGAAACCTTTTTTATTCTCTGGAAACGATGTATTTAGTAGCTTTTGGCACTTTTCCTTCAGCATTTAACAAATTATTGATGGTAAAGGTAAATTAATGCTGATTCTTGAAGTACCATTATTTGAACAGTGCAATCAGAACATTGCTAACCTTCAATTAATGACCATTAATAGCTAAAACAGAATGGCTGATTATTGATTATTATTTAAGGATGGAAATAATGTACCAATTTTTGAAGTTGGAATAAAAATAACCTTTTAAATTAACAGTTTAAACATTTTAAAATATATTGTACACTTTTTTTAATAATGCACTCAGGCTGTGGTTATATGAGAAGGCCTGGTTTATCTTGCCATATTTTATTTTAAAGTGGAACCAAACCTATTATGTTTGGTTTTGGTAAAAGTTGTTTCTGGCATTTTTTAATGGATGTTTGTTGCAATGTCAGTCATCCTATAAGAGATTTTAGCTATCAATTCTGTTTAATTGTTGAATTTATGCAACTTGAAGCAAAATCCAAAATAGCCAGAAATGACCTTTTATTGTTGATGCAAATTGTATCTTTTATAAAAATGAAATCTGCAATAATTTTAAATTTATATATAGTGACATCATAAATACACAAACTTGTGTAAAAGTAATTAGGGACTGTTTGGGCGGCATTTTACCAGATCCTTGAAATTAATCATTAGTTTATCAAATTGCTTGCTTTACTCGGTCATTAGAAGATACTGCCAACTGAACAGCAACATCCAATATTTGGGTTTATCTGTTTCTGTTTGCAGACATTATACAGATCTGTTCAGTGCTGTGTTTTTTAAAATGGATCTTTAAGTCAAGTAGCAATGTAAAACATTTTTTAATTTCCTATGTATTTTTGTTGTTTCTTCTTGGTCCTGTAGCTTCCAGGTTTGAATTTTAGTAGACCCGAGTCTCATCTCTTTATGGTCAGGCTGCAAGTTTGCAAAGGATCCATAACAAATACTTATTAACTGGTGGTAAATTGCTGTCATTGTATTCCTGGCTGTTAAACGAAATAACCATAAATCTTAGCTTCTTTTCTGCACAGATTATTGCGTGAGCATCAATTTTATCTAATAAAGAAATTAATGCATGCAATATATACAGAAAAGAAATAAAATATTAAAATCCAATTGATCAAACTCTGCCATGATATTGATACTTTTCTGGGAAGCTACACAGTACTGTATAATAACAAATTCTTAATTTTAGTGCACATTATTTTCAGATGTTGATTTTTTTTTAACTGTTGGATGATTCACCAATTCGTGCTTATTTTTTCACCCTTGTACTCCAGCGCTATCTACATGGAGTTGGTACTTCTCCTACTTTTTGTGTGGGTTTCCTCCCGCCATTCAAGACATAGCAGGGACGTAGTTCAATTGGATGTAATTTGGTGGCACCAGCTTGTGGGGCTAAAAGGGCCTGTTATACTGTGTTATATGTCTAAAAATACTCAAAATAGATGTATGCATTCAATGTGGCATATCTTGCAGCCTGATCAAAAGCAAATTAAACTTGCATATTGGAGTGGATATTTTATATTTCAATATGTATAATAAATTGATTGAAGAAATAAATTGCCAAATTTCAGGGAACATGGTAAAATGGATCCTAAAACCACGTCCAACACACCTAATAGAATAATCTTTTCACTACTTGTGTGGCACTATGTGTGACATTAGGTAGACTTGGGTATGAATGCTTTTTTAACAGGGCATTGTGTTTATAGCCATAACTGTTACTCTGAACCATGTTCAGCACTTATCCATAACAAATTATTATATACAATATTAATATTCTCTTCCTCGTCTACTGTACAATGCTGTTGAGATTTGAACTGCATGCACTCCAGTACCATTGTAAAGCTCCAAGTTTGTAATGGTACTATAAAATTTAGTATATGAATTAAAAAGTTTATAAGGATTTTTGTATGTCTGTATCAACATTGGGATTTTGTAACAATTTTCATGAATAATTGAATTTTTTTTGTTTTCCATTTGGTGCCAACTGATTAACTTATCAAACTATTTTGAGATGCAACTATAGTATTGCTATTTTATATTCATCAACATTTTGAAAATTAAACTAATACCTGTAGTTGAGTTTGTAATAAAAGTAAAAATACGAGTATTATTTTGAAAGTGTTAACTTTGTATTTGAACAACTTCATTGTAAAGAGCTGACAATGTACATTACTGTCAGTAAAAGCTAAAATATTGCAGTCATTTCATACCATGGCAGTTTATAACTAATCTAATTTACTAGCTCTCAAAACTGAATTAGTGATTGGACCTTCAAACTCAAAATTATTTTCTGGTGATTTCAATTTAATGTTAGACAACATTGCAGTTATTCAATGGAAATTTTATCATTGCATATGAAACTAATACATGCTTGCTTATAAACTCACTGAAGTTGTGTAACTATAATTGAATTATATGGAATATGTAAGATGAATGCACCATTAGTCTGAAATTGTAAAATTTTATATGACTATTTCTGTAAAAAGTTATGTAATGTTTTAAAGTGTCCTTGATGCCAACTTATTAATATTGTTCTCCAAGCTTCTAAATATTTGTCACTGGACTTTTTTTTTAATTTATGTAGGCATTGTCAAGATTGTTTCTAAATATCACCTGACTTTTTTTAAACATTTGCCATACTGTTCAATCCTGATTATATGCCATTAGATGTATAGGTCAATGATAAATATTTGAACATGTATTTATTTTAATGGGCAATTTTGCAGGCACAGCATTTAGAAACTGAAATTAAAGATTTGTTGTCACATAGAAAGCAAGTAAAATCATAACAATCAAATATGACCATTTTTGTTGGTAATTTGAACCTTCCACCATTTTAAGCTCAAAATGATCAATTTTTCTGCATCACTGTCCTGTTAGCAATTGTCCTCATTGTTCTGGTGTACAATTCTTCCAGTCTTTAGCCACATACATCTGCTAATTTGGAATCCATAAAATTGGTTTAGTCATTGTTTAAGTAAATGAACATACAGTAAAACCTATTATCCAGGATTCAAGTAGCTGGCAAAATAAATAGGTAAAAAAAATACAGAAGTTTAAAATGGGCACACCTCTCCGTTAGTCGCCAATCACACAACACAAGCTTTTTTTTTGAAAATGTATTTTAAAATTTTTCCATTCGTATAATCATAGACAACTGTAAAATACAAAAATCAAGTATTAATATCAAGTCCATTATACATGATGGTATAAAACTCCAACTCCCTTCTCCCCCTTAACAAAAGCCCCCCCAAAAGCATAGAAACAGAAGATACCCATCACTACACGGCTCTTGTGTCTTTTAATACTTGTAAGGCGGTTAGAGGTTTTGAAGTTTATGGAAAACATCTATAAATTAATTCCCACAATTTGTAAGTAATCTTCCCAAGAGGAATGCAGCTATGCATTTCTGCATTCCATTGCTCTTTGCCTAAATGGGTATCAGATTTACATGGTACTACTATACATTTTCTTGCTTTTGCCAATGCAATCTTTGCAAATTTAAAAAAAATTCATTTATTAGCAAAACAAGTAATAACCACAATTACATTAAAAAATATTGAGAAATTATCACAATCATTCGTGGATACATAGAAAAACACCCAAAAGAAACTACAAGAAATCTTTAAAAAATACCCTAATCTCCCCTCCCCTCCAAACCTTACCCCTCCCCTTAACCTAGTTCTAACCCACCTACCCCCACCTCCCCTAAATAAAAGGAAAAACTAGAAAAGAAATAGATAAGGAGAATAACTCACATCATTCATTTACTATCTGGTAAGGAGATCCAGCAACACTCTAGATCCACATCAAATTTTCAAATTGGAGTAATCCAAATATGGCTCTAAATCTTTTTAAATACATAATATTTATCCCATAAATTATAAGTTATCTTCTCCATTGCTATACAGGTCCTCATTACTGAATGCCATCTTTGTAAATTAATCTCCATTTGATCTTTCCATGAAACAGCTATATATTTCCTTGCTACTGCTAAAGCTAATCGCAAGAATGTCATTTGAAATTTATATAATTTATAAATCAAAGCCATTTCACTAACTTCCCCAATTAAAAATATCTTTGGATCTATAGAAAATTTTATTTTCAAAATATCTTGCAAACACTCTCTTAATCTAGTCCCAAAACACTCAACTTTCTTGCAAGACCAAACTGAATGGAAAAATGTACTTTTTGCTCATTACATCGAAAGCATAAATCTGTAGCACTCAGTTTATATCTTTTCAAATGCTCTGGAGTTAAATATAGTTGATGCATAAAATTATAAAGTCCCTAATCTATACCTAACATTAACTAACTTTGTCATAGTGTCGCTATTAATCCTCCTCCAACAATTCATTTCAAATTGAACTCCTGTATCCTCCCATTTAAGTCTCGATTTATGCAATTCAATCTTAGGCATTTTTTGTTGCAACAATTTATACATTTCTGAAATAAATCCCTTCTTTCCTTCATCTCTAATCAAGACTTCAAATGTTTCCTTAAGTAAATCCAAATATCTCTCTAAACAATCATGCCACATTGATTTAAGTTGATAGTAACAAAATAAAATACTGTTAGGGGTTTGATATTTTTCCTTCAACCTTTCAAATGTTTAAAAAATGACTCACCTCAAAACAGTCATTTATCATTCTAATTCCTTTCTGATTCCAAATTTTAAGGCGGTTATTGTCAATCGTAACTGAAACAAAGGAGGTATATCTAGACAAACCCCCTGAAAGTCCCATATTTTTACTAGCCACTTCCCATACATTTATCAAGTGAAATAAAACTGGAGATTTAGAACTACTAATAGTTTTACTATTCAATTGATAAATGAAATGGTCCCTTCTGTCCTCTCTAATTTTCTTCAATTCAATATCCAACCAAGTTACAAAAATAACTAAATCAAACATTCTATTAATAATTTTCAATTGAGCAGCATAATAATAATTTACAAAATATGGAAGTTGCATATCACCTAACTCATATTTCCAAGTTAATTTATGCATAGAAACCCTTGCCAATTTCCCCTTCCACATAAATTTCCTTACCAACACACTTAAATCTTTAAAAAATCTCGTCAGTACCTTACAGTGTAAAAAAAAATGTTAAAGTCTAGGGAATATATTCATTTTTATAAAATTCACTCTTCCTACCAATGTTAACGGCAAATTGTTCAATTTCTTCAAATCCTCCTTTATTACAGACAATAATGGTAAGTAGTTTAAATCTACTAATTGGTTTATATTTTTATTCACTTTAATATCTTACTATTTAATATAATTTGACCACTTAAATCCTATTATACCTTTACATGCTGAATAATCAGCTTCCAACAACGGCATAAATTCACTCATTTCAATTCACTTTATAACCAGATAACTCCCCATACTGTAATAATCTTTCTTGCAATGCCTTCAAAGACTCTTTTGGATCAGTCAAATATACCAATACATCATCTGCAAATAAACTAATTTTATGTTCCATTAAGCCTGACGTAATCCCTTTTATTTTATTGTCTTGCCTTATTAATTGTGCTAAAGGTCAATGCAAACAAAGCAGGTCACAGAGGACACCCTTGTCTAGTAGATCGCTCCAAACTAAAAGATTCCAATAAAACTCCATAAGTCACTACTCTCCCCTTGGGTTGCCTTAATCCAACTAATGAACATTGCTCTGAATCAAAATTTTTCCAATATTTTAAATTTAAAAAAAACATTCTACTCTTAACAAAAGCCTTTTCAGCATCCAATGATAAAACGAAAGGTAGGAGGGATTCTTCCCGGAAAACATTTATCAGTCTAATCAATTCGACCACATTGTCTGCTGAATATCTACCTTTAATAAAGCAAGATTGATCAATATGAATCAAATTCAGTAAATACTGCGCTAATCTATTCATCAAAACCTTAGTCAGAATCTTATAATCAACATTCAATAACGAGATTGGCCTATAAGACCCCAGGTTTAACGGATCTTTATCTTTATTAAGAATCACCATAATTATTGCTTGAGAAAATGATTCCGGGACTGATTGCGAATCCGATACCTGTTGAAGAGCTTCCTCAAATACTGGAAAAATTAGATTTTGAAACTTCTTATAAAATTCCACCATAAACCCATCCTCCCCTTTAATAAAGCAAGATTGATCAATATGAATCAAATTCAGTAAATACTGCACTAATCTATTCATCAAAACCTTAGTCAGAATCTTATAATCAACATTCAATAATGAGATTGGCCTATAAGACCCCAGGTTTAACGGATCTTTATCTTTATTAAGAATCACCATAATTATTGCTTGAGAAAACGATTCCGGAACTGATTGCGAATCCGATACCTGTTGAAGAACTTCCTCAAATACTGGAAAAATTAGATTTTGAAACTTCTTATAAAATTCCACCATAAACCCATCCTCCCCCGGAGATTTACCATTTGGCATTAAATTCAAAGTTGATCTAATTTCTCTTAAACCTATAGGTTTCTCCAACTGATCTTTAGTCCAGTCATTTAATCTTAACAGCTACAGTCCTCTTAAGAACTCCTCTATTTTGTTCTCATCTTGTCTTATTTCAAAGGTATATAATTTTCTATAAAACTCCTTAAACTGATCATTAATATCTTGTGATCTATAAGAGTCCCCTGAATTCTTCCTCACTGCTTTTATCCTTCTTAACATGTGTTCAGATTTTAACTGCCAGCCAATACTTTGTGTTTTATCCCCTAACTCATAATATCTCTGATTAGATCATAGTCATAGCCATTCAATTTTATAAATTTGTAATGTATTATATTCCAATTTCAGTGCATCCAGTTTACCTCTTTTTTTCTCCTATTGTAACTGCTTTTCTAACACTCCAATTTCCTGTTTCAACCTTTCTGATTCAGCTAAGTACTGCTTTTTCAATCTCACTGTATAACTAATAATCAGTCCTCTCAAAAATGTTTAAACACATCCCACAATATAAACTTACTAGTCACCGAATCTCTATTTATATCCAAAATCAGTTGAATTTGTTCTGTTATAAATTTACAAAGTCCCTCATCTTTTAACAATGACATATTAAATCTCCAATGATAAGAGGGCTGCGCCATTTCCATCCGAACATAAATCAACAACACTAGAGAATGATCAGTTACAAGTCTAGCTTTATATTCAGTCCCCATTACATTATGTAATAACTGAGTCGACATTAAAAAAGTCAATTCTAGAGTACGTATCATATTTTACAGAATAATACGAATAATCTTTCTTTTAAATTGCTCTTCCTCCACACATCAATTAAATTCAATTACTTCATCAAAAACGATAACTTCTTAGCCATTTTTTTTCTTAAGTACAACTTTACCTCACTTTCCATCACTGAATCAAAACAACAATTAAAATAACCACCTATCATAATTTGATTTTTCGCCCCTAACATATTAAGCAGGACATCCTGAAAAAAAATTCATCATCAACATTCGATGCATAAATATTCACCAAAGTCCAAGATTCTGAAGAAATCTTACAATTAGCTATCAAATCTACCGATTGCCTCATATACAGATTCTACGGGCACACAGTTTCCTGTTCGAGGCCCTTTTTCTCTCGAAACTACCAACACATGTATCCTTGGCAGTTTCAGACGTGGATTTCAGCATCCTGCACCTCATAGCCAAGGAGGCAGACAGGCTGTTCCGCATGCCACAGCAGAGCTCTCTCCACATGCAACCAGCGATCAGCGCTGCCACCCCATCCAGCCCACTAGAAAAACCAGTGGTAGCTGTGGCACAGTGGCAAAGTAAAGGGTGTGTGGAAAAGAACAGCAAGTACTGTTTTTACCACCACTGATGGGGCAGGAACACCTGGTGGGGCACTCCTCACCCCCCCCCCACTCATACCCCACTGCCAAAACCAACACGGCGATGGGAAATGGGTGGGCCAGCCGCCAATAGTGGTCTCAGCAGTTGGCACACTGAAAGGCCTACTCTACCTCAGAGACCAGAGGGACTTCCTTGTCGACACGAGTGCAGAGATTAGCCTCATCCCACCCATGTACTTTGAGGCAAGACACAACACCAAAAGCCTCCCCATGTAAGCCACCAACAGGTCCTCCATTCCCTGCTACGGGACCTGCCTGGTCATCATCCATGTTGCAGATGCTGTTTACCAGTGGGAGTGCACCAGCGCAGCCGTGGGACAGGCACTAGGAGCGGATTTCCTCTGGGGTCAGAAACTGCTGGTAGATGTGACAAGATGCCTATTAGTAAATGCCACAACATTCCAGTCTTTCCCCCTCACCCTCCGGAGGCACTCCTTCCTGCCACTGGGAATCCAGTGCCCTTGTCCAAAATGAGTACTCCTCCCTACTGGCCAAATACCTGGCTTTATTGGCACTGAACTTCCATGACTCCAATCCACCACATGGCATGGTGCGCCACATGGAGACTGAAGCCCCCCCATTGCATGCATGAGCCCAGCGCCTCGTACCAGACAACCTCCATCAAGCCAAGGCATGGAGGAGTTGGCGATCGTCCGCCATTCCAACAGTCAGTGGGCCTCCCCACTTGCTCCACATGGTGCAGAAGATCTCTGGCAGATGGTGTCCATTTGGCGATTACCAACATCTAAAGGCGACAGTCCCCGACAGGTACCCCATCCCACACATCCAGGATTTTGCCACGAGGCTACAGAGCTGTAGGGTTTTCTCCAAAGTAGACCTCATGAAGGGATACCACCAAATCCCAGTACACCTCAGCGACATCCAGAAGACGGCAATATCACACGCTTCAGCCTCTTCGAATTCCTAAGAATGCCCTTCAGACTCAAAAACGTGGCCCAAGCATTCCAATGGCTAATGGACGTGGTCGACAGGAACCTCAACTTCATATATCAAGATGACATCCTCATTGCAGCCCCGACACCAGCACCCACAGGACGCACTTCACCCGCCTGTTCGACAGACTGCAGCAGTTTGGGCTCAGAGTGAACCCGGCCAAGTGCCAGTTCAGCCTGCAAACAATAGACTTTCTGGGACACTGCATCACACCAGAGGTCACCACACTAAGGTGGAGGCCATTCAGAACTTCCCTAAGCCGAGCACGACCAAAGGACTACAGGAGTTCCTGGGGATGGTCAACTTCTACTATCGTTTTCTCCTGGGAGTGGCCACCCTCATGCAGCCCCTGTTTGGCCTCACCAAACTCAGTGACGAGATGCGGGAATGAATGCCAGAGGCCACAGAGGCTTTCCACGCCACTAAGTCAGCACTAGCAAAGGCCATGGTACTGGCCCACCCAGATTCCACCTCTCCCGGCACTCATGATGAAAGCTTCAGACAGAGCAATGGATTTGGTGCTAGAACAATGGGTCAACGATCACTGGCGACCCCTTGCCTTCTTCAGTAAGCACCTCTGAACACCAGAGCTCAATACAGCATATTTGACCACGAATTGCTGGCCTTGTAACTGGCAATACAGCACTTCCACTACATGCTGGAGGGGAGAGTGTTAACTGCCGACACAGACTACAAAACGTTGACCTATGCGCTGAGTAAGGTCTCGGACCTGTGGTTGGCAAGACAACATTGGCACCTCTCCTATGTATTGGACTTCACCATGGATATCTGCCATGTCGCCGGCAAGGCCAACGTAGTAGCTGACGCGCTGTCCCAGCCTATTGTTGCCACAACCTGTGGAGGGCATGACGTTGCCCAGCTACCCAAGAACCAGAGGGAGGACGCAGATGTCAAGGCACACAGGATGGCTGTCACCAGACTGAAGGTCAGAGATTTCTGCCCTGCACCATGAGAAACGACCCTGCTGTGCGACTCCACTGGGTCCCCAAGGCCGATCCTACCCACGACCTGGTGATGGCGGGTTTTCGACAAGATCCACGGCTTATCACACCTCTCCATAAGGTCCATGGTCCATCTGCTCTCAGACAAGTTTGTGTGGCATGGACTCCGCTGTGACGTTACCCTGTGGCTTGAACCTGCTGACAATGCTAGCGTGCCAAGATGCACTAGCACACCAAAGCCCCCCTACAGACTTAAGAGCCAGCGCAACGCAGGTTCGAACTTGTCCAAGTCGACATTGTCAGCCCCCTCCCAGTGAATCATGGTATAAGGTACCTGTTCACGACCATCGACAGATTTACCCGCTGCCCAGAGGCAATACCCATGGCTGAGTACGACACAGAGATGTGCGGCCAGGCTTTTCTCGCCACCTGGGTCGTGTGTTTTAGAGACCCAACCTGCATCACATCAGACCAAGGAACGCAGTTCACCTCCTCCTTCTGGTCCATCCTGGCAAAATTCTGTGGCAGCCAGGTCTACCATATGACGGCCTACCACCCCCAATCAAACAGACTGGTCGAATGCTTCCATCACCACCTGAAGGCTGTGTTGAAAGCCTAAATAACTGGGCCGAACTGGATGGACGAGCTCCCGTGGGAACTGCTCAGGATCCGCATGGCACCGAAGGAGGACCTGCCAGCATCGCCCACATAGATGTGTACGGCACACCGCTCTTCATCCCGGGGGACCTACATTTCAATCCACCCCGGCCCATAGACCAGCGCGATAGACATCTTGCACAGGCTGAGAGAGCAAGCGGGCAGACAGCCCACCACCCCCTCCCCTGCCACCGCCACCCAGACAGTTCCAGTTTTTGTACACTGAGGACAGCAAAGGACCCCCTCCCCTACAATGCCCTTATGAAGGCTCCTTCAAAGTACTGCGAAGAGATGGTGTGGTGTTCACATTGGACTTTGGCGGCTAACAGGACAGATTCACAATCAACCGCCTCAAAGTCACGCACCTGGACTCTGACCTGCCGGTCTTGGAACTCTGGGTCAAACAAAGAGGTAGACCGCCCAATGACTTTAAGTCAGACCGCGCAAAGAATGGCAGCGATTCTGGGGGAGGTGGTGAGCGACTGCGTGAGTAAACAGGCTGAATCACCACAACACACGGCCAGTCTAAGATGGTGTGGGTTCCCCTTCACTGCCGAGAAGGAGCCCACACCTAGCACCACGTGCAGGCTAAGGAGCCTCCACTTCTGCATGGCAGCCCGCCAGCTGGAGAGTATCACTGCAATGTAATGACATCACTTCCTGAAGCTGTCGGGTATGACACCAGAAGTGGCCAGGCCAGCACAGAGACACGGTGAATTCAAACCAATAATGTCATTCTTTGGTTCACCCTCACGCTGTGTGGATGTCTCTTTACTCACTGCTGCAGCAGCGCTATACTCTGGCCTTTTATAAATAATATTGAATTAAATCCTCAACTATAAATTGATTCTTCTCTATCTAACATTGTAACTGCCATTAATAAAGGTGAATGATTTGATAAAATTCTTGTTTTATAATCAACTTGATTAATTCTACCTTGGAGATGTGCCGATATTAAAAATAAATCTTTCCTTGAATAAGAATGTCTGTTTGAATAAATAGAATAATCTCTCTTTTGGGCGGATTCTTCTCCACTTGTCTATTATCAGAGTGGAAAACTGTGTGTGGAACCTAGAGAAATGGGGGAGATATTGAACAGTTTCTTTTCTTCGGTATTCACTAAGGAGAAGGATATTGGGAGATGTGGGATAAAAAAAGCAAATTGGGTAAATATGGGGAATATAGAGATTACAAAAGGTGTAGTTTTAAGGCTTTTGAAGAATATAAAGGTGGATAAGTCTCCGGGACCAGACGGGATCTTCCCCAGGACATTGAGAGAAGTGAAGGAGGAAATAGCAGAGGCTCTGGTGGTAATTTTTCAAATGTCATTAGATATGGGGATAGTGCAGGAGGATTTGCGCATTGCGCATGTGGTTCCGTTATTTAAAAAGGGTTCAAGGAGGAAGCCTGGCAACTATCGGCCTGTAAGTTTGACGTCTGTGGTAGGTAAATTAATGGAGAAAATTCTTAGAGATAGTACTTATAAACATCTGGATAGACAGGGTCTGATCAGGAGCACTCAACATGGATTTGTGGGAGGAAGGTCATGTTTGACCAATCTGATTGAATATTTTGAAGAGGTGACTAGGAATGTGGATGAGGGTAGCGCAGTGGATGTTGTCTATATGGACTTCAGTAAGGCCTTCGATAAGGTACCACATGGAAGGTTAGTTAGGAAGGTGCAGTCTTTAGGTATAAATTTTGAGATAGTCAAATGGATTGAACATTGGCTGAAAGGGAGAGGCCAGAGAGTGGTAGTGGATAATTGTCTGTCAGGTTGGAGGCCGGTGACCAGTGGTGTGCCTCAAGGATCTGTATTGGGCCCATTGTTGTTCATTATATACATTAATGATCTAGATGATGGGGTGGTGAATTGGATTAGTAAATATGCAGACGATACTAAGATAGGTGGAATAGTGGATAATGAAGAAGGTTTTCAAGGATTGCAGAGGGATTTGGGCTGCTTAGAAAAGTGGGCTGAAAAATGGCAGATGGAATTTAATGCTGATAAGTGTGAGGTGCTTCATTTTGGTAAGAAGAATCAGAATAGGACATATGTGGTAAATGGGAGAGCATTGAGGAATACAGAAGAGCAGAAAGATTTAGGAGTGACGGTACATCGTTCCCTGAAGGTAGAAACTCACGTGAATAGGGTGGTGAAGAAGGCTTTTAGTATGCTGGCCTTTATCAATCATTGCATGGAATATAGGAGTTGGGAGGTGATGTTGAGATTGTATAAGACGTTGGTGCGGCCTAATTTGGAGTTCTGTGTGCAGTTCTGGTCGCCTAATTATAGGAAGGATATAAACAGAGTGGAGAGAGTGCAGGGAAGGTTTACCAGAATGTTGCCTGGGTTTAAGCATCTGGAGTATGGGGAGAGATTGGACAGATTGGGTCTTTATTCTTTGGAGCGTAGAAGGTTGAGAGGGGATTTGATAGAAGTATTTAAGATTATGAAAGGGATAGACAGAATGGATGTGGATAGACTATTTCCGTTAAGAGGAGGAAAGTTTAAAACAAGAGGACATGAGTTAAGAATTAAGGGGCAGAGGTTTAGAGGTAACATGAGGGGGAACTTCTTTACTCAGAGAGTGGTAGCTGTGTGGAATGATCTTCCGGGAGAAATAGTGGCGGCGGAGTCAATTGTATTATTTAAGAAAAGGTTGGACAGATATATGGATGAGAGGAAGATGGAGGGTTATGGGCATTGTGCAGGGAGGTGGGATTAGAAAGGGGTGTTTGGTTCGGTGCGGACTAGAAGGGCCTAATGGCCTGTTTCCGTGCTGTAATTGTTATGTTATGTTATGTTAAATTCAAGTCCTTCATTAATGTCAAGATGGCTTTCACTGCCTTTTCTCTTGTTATTCCTCTAATTGACCTATCTAAAACTGGATCTAAATAAAAGTTAAAATCCCCAGCTAATTCTAATATGCTCCTGCCAAATAAAAAAGTTATTTGTATAAATTTTTGTTCATCCACATTCGGTGTATATTTTCATAAGAGTCCAAAATTCTAAAAAACTCTTCCTGCAGGCTCAATCAATAAAGAGGAAACTGATTTATCAGGGTAGGCCCTTGACAAAGACTGCTCAGTATATTGAGAGTAAAACTGGGCCTACATTTTGTATCACAACTGGAAGGGTCTTCTTTATCAAAATTGTCACTCCCCTTGCTTTTGAATTAAATGAAGAAACTGGGGGCGCCTGGCGTGATGGCGTAGGTGGGAGATGTGGGAAGACACCTCTCCCAGCAGAAATTTTCAAAACCTGACCCTAAAAAGTTATTCTGAACAAAACAACAATACAAAGATTTTTTTGGAATCATTATTAACATTACTAAAAGCAGCTATGAGGAAACCAAAGCCAGCAGACTGGGGGAAAAAATTGTCTTAAAACAAACAGTAAGTAGTGAAGTACCTTAGAAACGGAGCCTGCGGAGTCGATTCCTCTTCCACTGAGATCAACGAGTCAGCCATCTCCTAGTGTCCAGGTAACTCCAGCGCTGTTTTCCCAGAGCTCCGAGGAAGATGGCACCGGAGCTCGGAGACGTCTTCCTCCTGAGTCCCAGAAGCAGTCGTGCATGAGCGGAATTCCACACACGTGCACTGCGCAGGGTTCGATTCTCCCTGTAGTGGGTGGGTTTGGGAAGGGGGGACATGACTCCTCGCATCCCAGTGGTGCTGGGCTGCTGAGGGAGAGGCCTAGACCTTACAGACAGGTGAAATTGCTGTCCATGTCAATGGAGGAGGAGGAAGAAGACATCACTGGAGTGGCTGAAGAAGAGGAAATCTTCCCAACAACTAAAGAGGAAACTGATTTATCAGGGTAGGCCCTTAACAAAGACTGCTCAGTATATTGAGAGTAAAACTGGGCTTGCAACTTGTCTAGACCCACCAAGCTAGTTTGATATTTTAACTAAATAAATGAAAACATTGTCAATCCAAATGAGTCAAAGCATTTCATCTATTAAGGAACAATTTAGTAGTACGAAGGAAGAAATGTTGACTATTAAGACTGATGTGGCAAAATGTGTGAAGTGAAGTGGGTAGACAATATGCAAATTAAATTCCAGAAAATTGAGGATGATTTTCAAGATTGTCACGAAGATGTGGTACAATACGGTTAATATGATGGAGGATTCTTTTACTGCTTGGGAAGTACAAAGAAATGATTTATAAAAGAAAATTGATGTTTTGGAAAATCAGAGTCATAAGGGATAATTTTAAGATGGTTGGTTTGCTGGAAGAATTTGAAGGCTCAGATTTTTTCAGAGTTGGATTCCTGAAGTTTTGGGAAGAGAATATTTTCACGAATGGTTGGGAATTGGACATAGAGCTATCAGGAAGAAGCCTTTTCCTGGCCAATCACCACATTCAGTTTTAATTAGGTGTTTATGTAATCAAGATAAAGAAATGATTTTGAGAGTTTCAGTTCAAAATGCAAGAAAGCATCAGACCCCTTTGTTGATCAAGAATAACTTTTTTTTAAATGCAGACTTAAGCCAAACTATTATTAAGAAGCATAGAGTTCAATCCTGCTAAAGCTGTATTGTCGAAGAAAGGATATAAATTTGCTTTTAGATACCCTGCTACTCTCAAGGTTTTTTTTATGGCAAATATCAAACTCAGTTTTTTACTGATTCATTGCCTGAAAATAAGCAGAAGAGAAGTTAAGATCAATTCCCTTAACAACTGAAGCCAGCTCAAGAAGAGAGGTTCACAGAAGGTGGAATGCCACAAATTAACTGAAATTGACATTGATGATCAAGTTCCTAGGGATTTGCAAGCTGCGTATTATACTTGAAAGGTTTTTAAGTATTTTTGTTTCTACTTAATTGTTCTGTTGGGGGGAGGTGGTTTTGTTTGCTTCTCCTTCCAAAGTCATTAGCCACTTGGTGATGCTGGTCACTTCCCGTATAATGGAGGAGGGGCTTTATATATTTTTATTTTTCTCTTTTTAAGGGTTTCTTTCTTTTCTTTCAAGGAGATGCATTTTACTTTGCAGATTAACCATGGACAGGGGTGGCGGAAGATTGACATTTATGATATTAAGTATGATGACGAGTAAATTAAATTTTGTGATGTTTAATGTTAATGGGCTCAACAATCCGATTAAGAGGAAGGGAGTTTTGGCTTGTATTAAAAAGTTCAAAGTAGACATTGCTTTCTTGTAAGAAACTCATTTGAATGAAAAGGACATCAGAAATTGAAAAGAGATTGGGTTGGTCAAGTTGTAGCTTCTTCCTTCAATTCTAAAGCAAGAGGATTTGCCATTTTGATTAGTAAGAAACTGTCTTTTAAATTAGAATCAGTTGTTTATGGCATAGTTGGTAGACTTTTAGTTATTATTTGTCAAATTTATTCAGAATTTTGGACACAAGAATATTTATGCACCAAATGTTGATAAGAAATTGATTCAAGATTTTTTTAAAATTTGGCACAAGCACATGAAAAGGTAATGATTGGAGGGGATTTTAATTGTTGTTTGGACCCATTATTAGATAAATCTCCAAAAATAGTAAGTAGAACTAAAATGGCAAAAACAAATTTTGACATTAATGAAGGAAAAGGATTTAGTTGATATTTGGAGAAGGTTGAATCCTAAAGAAAAAGATTTTTCATTTTATTCATTTCAATATGATTCTTATTCTAGAATAATTTTTTTTAAATTATCAGCCCATTTGCAAGGACGTGTAGTATCTACTGAGTACAAGAGTAGAATATTGTTAGATCATTCTCTATTATTAGCATGTATAGGCTCAGAAAAAATAGACACTAGACATATAGATGGAGATTTAATTCTTTATTGTTAAGAGATGTAGAGTTTTGAAATTTTATAAGATGCCAAATACAGCAATATTTACAAACAAATAGATTCAGTTAATAGTAAATTTACTTTGTGGGATGCCTCAAAAGCATATTTAAAAGGAAAAATTATTAGTTTTATGACTAAAGTTAAGAAACTGTATTCTAGTGGGGTTGATAAATTGGAAAAAGATAAATTTTAGAAAACGATTTACAGCAGAATTCAACAGAGACTAAGAAGATACAATTGATAAATAAAAAATTGAATTATTTTCATTGCAGACTTATAAAACAGAGAAATTATTGCAAGGAATTAGACAAAAATATTATGAATTAGGGAAGAGACCCCTTAAAGTATTAGCATGGTGTGACAGATTATGTTGTGTTTGTATTGTATATAGATGTTTTTGGGAGTTAAATTGGGGCAGGTTTTTTTTTAGTGTAGGTCACATACAAACACTTCAAAACAGATCTCATTTAAAATACTGGAGCTCTGCTCAAGCCAGACATGGCAGCTCCTGGGGGCCTTTGCAAAATCTTTAAAGAGTGCCAAAGAGACCACTAATGGATTGTTAGTTTGAAAAGCAACAGATGAAAGAGATCGGGGGAGTAGTTTGGAGATGCAGGCAGCTTGCTGTTCTAAGAGGGTCATGTGGTTTTGCAAGCAGAGAGAGTGAGAGAAATCAGTTCTGCAGTTTTATAGTCAGCAGCAGTGGGGACTGAAACAGGACAAGCTGGCAAACTTGTGGAAAATCCCCATTTTGGAAGATGGGTTTTGAGTACTTAGTTCAGCTGGTCAAAGCCCTTGTAGTTCATACAAGAGGACTGGCTGTCTAAAGTTTCACTTGAAATAACAGAAACAAAAAGGAACTCTGTGATGACCTCAAAGGAAGAAGTTATCATCTGGAAAACCCTGATGGGTCAAGTTTCTTCAGCAAGACACTGAAGTGGCTGATTAGAAGGGATAAGTTTGTGTCCAGGAACAACAAATCTCTCTCTGAAAACAGACAACAACCTTCCTGAGCGGTAACCATTTAATTTTCAAGCACCAAAGCCTGGTGGAATTTATAAATGTTAAATTCTGTGCACAGTATAAGAATTGCCTGCAACTAGTGAACTTAGAGGAATGAGAAGTTAGATTGAACTATGAAATAAATAACTTTTCTGAACTTACACACACATTACATACACGTGCGCTTAGAATTAGAAAGGGGGGGGTTTAAGTTAGGTTAGTTAATATTGATAAGTTAAAGTGTTTCCATGTTTAAAGATTATTAAAAGCAACTTTTGTTTAAGTATTTGTCTTGGTGAATATCTATTGCTGCTGGGTTTTGAGGTCCTCTGGGCTCATAACAGTGGCAAATAAATACATACTATTAGGAAAAATTTAAAAAACACATAAATCCCAAGATATAAATGATGGTTTTAGGGAATTTTATATGAAATTATATACATCTGAATCTGAAAAGGATGAGGTTAAAATTGATATTGTTTTTAGCTGACCTTTAGCTACCTTTTTCTGAGTATTCAAGAACATAATGAATTAGATACTCCCTTTACTTATAAATTATAGAAGCATTTAAAATCAATGCCTAATGGGAAATCTCCTGGAGAAGATGAATTTACATCTGAATTTTATAAAATATTTCAAGATTTATTAATGCCTTTGTTAATGGATGTATTGAAACAAACAATGGTGGTTCATTCTTTACCAGATTCTTTTTCTCAAGTAATTTTAACTATTATTCTTAGGAAAGACAGAGATCCTTTAAATACTGGATCTATTTCTTTGTTAAATGTTGATTATTAATTTGTAACTAAGGTTCTAGCAAATAGATTATCGAATTACTTACCAGGTTTAATTCGTTTAGATCAAGCTGGATTTATTAAAAACTGTTATTCTGCAGATAATATTGTAAAATTAATTAGTTTGATTGATATTTCTTGAGAGAAATCCAACTTACCAATGGTCTATCGTTAGATGCCGAAAAGGCATTTAATAGGATAGAATTGAGTTTTTATTTAGTTTTTGAAAAATTTAGGTTTGGACCAATGTTTATTCATTGGATTGAATCTTTTTATAGAAATCCTTCTGTCAGAGTGGTGACAAATGGCCAATTATCATTGTCTTTTTTATTAGAAAGATCTACTAGACAAGGTTGCCCTTTGTCTCCAGCACTGTTTGCATTAGCTATTGAACTTTTGGCTCAATTGATAAGAAAAGATAATAATATTAAAGAGAAATCTGAGGAGTAGAAGATTAATTTATTTGCTGATGATGTTTTGATTTATTTAACAGAACCCAAAAATTCTTTAAAATCATTATATGAAAGATTGAAACAATATGGTGCAATATCAGGTTATAAAATTAATTCGGAGAAGAGGGAGATTTTAATCGCTGATTGATGCTGATTATATCTATTGTAAAAAGTTTGTTCAATTTAAATAGGCAGACCAAATTAAATATTTAGGTATTACATTGGATAAGAATTTAGGTCATTTATATGAGCTAAATTATTTGCATTTCATAATTAAAAATGGCTTACCTATAAAATTAATAGGCAGAGTTAATTGTATCAAGATGAATATTTTTCCAATATCTTTTTCAATCTATTCCTTGCAAAGTTCCTCCAAAGTAAGGAAGTTTTTGTGGAAAGATAAAATGATCAGGATATTTTTTTACAAAAATTAACTTGGAGGTATGATTTGGGATGTTTTCGATTCCTGGATTTTCAAAGCTTTTATATAGCGGCACAATTGAAATTTATTAATAGAATATTTGATTTGTAAAATCCATTGGTATGGGATAATATTGAGTTAACTAAAATTGGTGAGAATAAGATGGAGCAAATTATTTATAAATGGAATTCTAAGTTATTATTTATAATTTACCTATTTTGAGACATTGAATTATGGAATATGATAAATGAGAAAATAGGTACAAAGTCAAGATTGTTATGAAGCTTATTTTATTTCTTTTCAAAGAATGAAGAAAAAATATGAAATAACACAAAGTACTCTCTTTTTAGTTATGATCAAGTTAGTGCTTTATTATTGGATAATTTTGAGGTTGTCATGGCAGTCCAAATTTGAAATTTTAGTAATGAAAGGTGGAAGAAAAAAATTTGTATCTGAAATGTATTCGTTATTACAGAATAAAATGCCTAAATTAGATTTACATAAATCCAGATTAAAATGGGAAAAAGATTTGGAATAGCAATTGATCAGGACGATTGGAGAAATTTATGTAGAGGTGGTATGACTAAGATTGTTAATGTGAGATTGTGGCGGCGCACATCCTCATGGCAAACCGGCCCTGCTTGTATTGCCACGTGGCAGGGCAGCCATGGGTAAATGGCGTTGACAGAGGTTTCTCTCTGTCTCCAGCATCCCTTCCAGTGCGCACCCTGGGCAGCGATTATGATGTCACAATGCACCAGGTGACTGAGCTCATGCTGCCCTTAAAGGGGCATGCTGAATTTTAATAAAAACTGTTGTTAACAACCCTCAACATGGTGGCTGTGTTTCTTCCACTGCTCACACCGCCACAGTGTGACCCCGACGACCCAAGACATTTTTCTGGACTCAAAACACCATGGATTCAGTAGAGGTTTACACTGTCTCCATCAAGCTTCCCCTTTTTGGACCCACCGACCGAGAACGTGGTTCAGGCATGCGGAATCACAATTTCAACTTCAGAATGACATCTCAGATGCAACGATGTTCTATCATGTCGTGACTGCTCTGGACCAAGATATGGCAATGAGGATGAATGACATCATCCACCACCCCCTGGCTATGGACAAGTAAACCGCCCTCAAAGACCTGCTGCTTTCGGGCTAACTCCCCAACAACGGGCTTCCAGGCTCCTTCACCTAGATGGGCTTGGAGACCATAGTCCATCAGTGCTGATGGACGAAATGCTGGCCCTGGCAGAAGACCACAAGCCTTGTTTTCTCTTCCACCAGATATTCCTGGAACAGATGCCGGAGGACATCCAGCTGCTCCTCACAGACGAAGACTTCTCGAACCCAAGGAGAGCAGCAGCCCGTGCAGATGCCCTCTGGTGCACGAAGAGGGAGAACAAGGCAGCCCTCAATGAGGTGGCACAACCAGGAGCCAGCTGACCGCAAGCCGCTCCCAAAACCAAGCCAGAGGAGGGCCAGTTGACCTGGTGTTTCTACCACCAGCACTGGGGAGCGTAAGCCCGTAAGTGCTACTAGCCCTGCGGGTTTCAGGGAAACAACCAGGCCAGCCGCCGTTGATGGCTGCGACGGCTGGCCACACAAACAGCCTCTTTCATGTACAGACAGATCCACCGGCCGCCTATTCCTGGTGGACACGGCTGAGCTCAGCGTCCTTCCCCCCACAGCATTAGAGATTCACACCTGATCTCAAGGTCCAACCTTGTGGGCGGCCAACGGCTCCACCATCAGGACCTACAGCACTCACGGGTCATAGATACAGATCAGGAAGGAGAAATTCCACTGGAGGTTCATCCTAGCCTCCGTGGGCACCGCGCTGTTAGTGGCGGACTTCCTCAGAGTAAAAGGCAGGTCAACGCCCGAACATTCCACTCCACCCGACTGGACACAGCAGAAGCCCGCAGGCCCAAAATCGCCACCATAGCCGCTGCCAGGGACGAGTTCAACGAGATCCTCCACGAATTCCCTGCCATCTTAGAGCCACTGTTCAACACTGCCCTGCCCCAGCATGGGGTCTTCCACAACATTGCCACACAGGGCCGCCCGCTGCACACTAGACTCAGATCGCTGCCACCCAAGAAGCTCCAGCAGGCAAGGAGGATTTCTCCAGGCTCCAGGAACTGGGAATCTTCCAGTGCTTGGGCAGATCCTGGGCATCGCCGCTCCATATGCTCCCAAAATTGTTCAGGGGCTGGAGACCGTGCGGGTACTACCGTTGGTTGATCGACACAACCAGTGCCCCACATACAGGATTTCTCTGCCAACCTCCACGACATACGGGTCTTCTTCAAAGTGGACCTTGTGCAGAAATATCATCAGATCCCGCCTGGTGCATCCAGACAACGTGGGTAAGACGGCCATTATCACCCCTTTCGGCCTCTTCGAGTTCCTGTGTATGCCCTTCGGGCTAAAGTACGTGGATCAAACATTCCAGTGCCTAATAGACATGGTTGGAAAAGGCCTGGACTTTGTGTTCATTTACCTGGATGATATTCTCATTGCCGGTCACAACCATGATGAGCTCAAAGCCCACCTCCACACACTCTTTCCCGGCTGGCGGACTTCGGCCTCACGGTCAATGCGGCCAAATGCCAGTTTGGCAAGGAGACCCTCCAGTTCCTGGGGCACACCATTTTGGCGGCTTGGGCCATGCTGGAAAAGGTAGCGGCTGTTCAACAATTCCCCAAACCCTCCACCCTGAAAGGCCTCCAAGAGTTCGCGGGTATGGTGAACTTTTACCATCGTTTCATCCCCGGAGCCGCGCGCATCATGCGCCCATTGTTCGCGCTCATGGCCACCAAAGAAAATATTTTATCGTGGTCAGAGGAAGCAGACAAAGTAGGCTCTAGCCAGCGCCACACTGCTGGTGCACCCATGGCCAAAGGCGCACATGGCACTGTCCGAGGACGCCTTAGCTACGGCAGTGGGGGGTGGGGGGGTGGCCGGGTTCTGGAACAGTGGCTCGAAGGACAATGGCACCCGCTGGCCTTTTTCAGCAAGCAGCTGCGCCCGCCGGAGCTCAAGTACAGTACCTTCGACCAGGAGCTCCTGGCGCTGTATTTGGCCATCTGCCATTTCCACTACTTCCTCGAGGACAGGCTGTTCACAGTCTTCACGGATCACAAGCCCCTCACTCAAGCACTGGCGATGGCCAAGGATCTGTGGTCCACCAGACAGCAGCGCCACCTCTCGTACGTGTCTGAGTTCATGACTGACATCCGACACAAGGCCGGTAAGGACAATGTAGTGACAGATACGGTCTCCTGTCCAGCCATCAACACTCTCCCGCCCAGCCTGGATTACGAGCAACTGGCTCAGGCACAGAGGAGGTGATGCAGGCTTTGCAGACTACCATCTCAGGCCTCAAACTCAAGGATGTCTGGGTGCCCAGTAGCCCGGACACATTGCTCTGCGACGCCTCAAAAGGCACGCCGTGTCCAGTGGTCCCGCCACACTGCAGGTCGAAGGTTTTCAGTCTGATCCACAACCTCGCTCACCTAGTTCTAAAGACAACCATGCAGATGGTTGCAGAGTGGTTTGTGTGGCACGGGCTGAAGGAGGAGGTGGCGGAACTGGCCAGGAACTGTACCAGGTGCCAGACCTCCAAGGTCCAGTGACACATGCGAGCCCCCATCCAAAACTTTGACCTGGCAGTTCGCAGATTCCAACACATCCACATTGATCTCATCAGGCCCCTGCCAGTGTCCAAGGAGGCTCATTACCCCCTCACGGTGGTGGATCGGGCCACAAGGTGACCTGAGGCCATCCGATTAAGGAGACCTCCGCAGAGACGTGCGCCATGACTCTGATCAGCCAATGAATTGTCCATTTCAGAGTCCCAGTGCACATCACTAGCGACAGAGGGGCGCAGTTCACGTCTGCCCTGTGGACTCAGATGGTGAAGCTCCTGGGGGTCATGCTCCACCACGCCACAGCATACCACCCGCAGTCCAATGGGTTGGTGGAGAGGTTCCACAGGCACCTGAAGGCATCGCTTAAGGCCAGTCTCTCTAGACCAAACTGGGCGGACAAACTACTCTGGGTTCTCCTCAGGATTAGGACAGCACCCAAGGAGGACCAGCAGGCTTCAGCAGCGGAGATGGTCTATGGCGCACCGTTTTCCCTGCTGGGTGAGTTTTTCGGCCCTGACACCATGGCCACCAACAAAAACATGCTGGGTGACCTACGCAGGCAACTGGCCTCCCTAGCTCCCCCACCCGCTGCATGCCACAACACCCGGCCATTTCATCTCCCCAAAGAGCTCGACTCAGCCCAGTTCGTTTTCGTGCAGAGGGGACCACAAGGTGCACTGCGGCAGTGACCATACGAGGGGCCATACAGTCTTGCATCGGTCTGGCGGAACCTTCACCCTGGACGTTGTGGGGAGAGAGGAACCTTTTACGGTGGACCACCTGAAGACGGCCCATCTGGACTTAACACAGCCAGTGCAGAAGCTGGGGCCAGCCGCCAAAGCGACAGGATGCGTAGCCAGTTCTGGGGGGGGCGGGAGGTGTATTGTGGCGCACATCCTCATGGCGAACCGGCCCCGCTTGTATCGCCACGTGGCAGGGCAGCCATGTGCAAATGGCATCATCAGAGGTTTCTCTCTGACTCTAGCATCCCTTCCAGCACACGCCTTGGGCAGCGATTATGATGTCACATTCCACCAGGTGACTGAGCTCATGCTGCCCTTATAAGGGTGTGCTGAATTTTAATATAAACAGTTGTTAACGACCCTCAGCGTGGTGGCTGTTTCTTCCACTGCTCACACCCCCACAAGATATAAATAGGTTCATTATAATTTTATACACCAGTTATATTTAACTCCTGAAAAATTAAAGAGATATAATTTAATTCCTTCAGATTTATGTTTTAGGTTTCATAAAGAAGTATGTTCTTTTTAACATTCTACTTGGTAATGTGACACTGTTAAACCTTTTTGGACACGACTTAAGGAGTTTCTAGAGAAAGTTTTTATGATTGAATTGTCGATGGAACCAGCATTTTTATTAGGTAATATTAAAATGATGGATTTTAAATTGAGATTAACTAGGCATCAAATTGTTTTTTTAAGATTAGCTTTGGCTGTAGCCAGAAAACATATAGTGATTACTTGGAAAAATTAGTAATTTAAGTTTGCAACTATGGCATATGGAATGAAGATGTATTCCATTGGAAATGATAACTATGTTTTTTTTAACCGGAAAGTATGGAGCCCCTACTTGGATTTTATGGGTTTAAAGTTTTGAACTTTCTATGGCCCGTTGTGGTGGTGTTACCGTTATTCACAGATGTTTAGCCCATTAACATTAAAACTTAAAAAAGCTCAATATATTACTCATTGATATTTAATTGAGTCTAACTCTAGCGGTATTTCCCCATCACCTCTCTCCTCACACCTCCTCAACAATTTAGTTATTCATTGTCCACTGTGTAAAGGGACATCCTCTTTGGCAATCCAGCTAAGAAAAAGAGAATTATACACTCAATTTATAACAATTATAATAGCAACACAATCTTGAGGAACTAGAAAATACGCTCATCCAGCATCTACTAATCCCATAGGTGCCGGATACCAAGCATTTTACTATATTTCCAATACCTTGCTAAACATTGAGAAATCATTTATTTAAAATAATTCCCTATTTTATACATACAGGCAGCAGATTTTAATAAATCAAAATCCATTTTATTTTGCTCTTTTCCCCATTTTAAATTTGTTTCAAGTGATCATTATATATTTACTCATAATATCACAAGTTTCCAGTCACACCTTGATGCATGAATAATTCTACCACAGAATATACTGGATTAGTTTTCATTACTAACAAAAGTTTTAAAAATAGCTTCTAATTTAGAACCACCAAGTTTCACGGGATGCTGCTGCTTGGTTTTAATGAAATAAACTATAGATCAGTGCTTCCCAAACTTTTTATCTCACGGAACCCTTTTGGTCAGTGTCATGCTCGGGGGGGGGGGGGGGCATTCGCAGGCCCTACCCTCCAAATGAGTTACTGTGAACCCCCACCCACCAGCAGTGCTAGTGTCTGGAGCTCCTGGATGTATTACTGCTTGGAAAGACCCTCGTCCATGTCCTGGGTCCCCCCGCCCTGAAACCTAGCCACTGTTTGTTGTTCTGCCCTGAGTTCAACAACTGACCATTTCTCCCCATGAATGCTGTCTGACCTGCAGACTTCTTCCACCTATTCTTTATCTTCCCAAGATTCCAGTATCAGCAGGCTTTTGTGGTTCTTAATAACTTTTGTTGTCCTTTCGGCTCCAGGGCAGATCAAGACAGCATCCACTCAACTCCTCGTCAAACCCAAACCCACAATGCTGGGCTCTTGTGGCCGCTTTTCCTCACCAGTCATTTTTTTTTAAAAATTTCAAATCAAGTGTCCGGCTCATCGGGAAAGCCTCTCCCCCTACCCGCGTGGAGCTGGACCCCAGAGCAGGAGCGGGATAACCTGAGCTCTTAATCCCAGGTGGAAAATCATCGCAGAGTCACTTGTTTTAACAAGAAGTGAGGAGTTGGATAAATTCTTGTGATCACGTGAGTCAAGTTAATGAAAAGTTTCCCCATCTACACAAGTTGGGGGGGGGTGGGTGCAGTGAAGAGCTCAAGAACTCCGGTGAGTGCTGTGGATTAGATGGGGAGAAGCTTCCGGATCTTAACCCTCCTCCAGTGAACCCAGAATTCGTGGAGAAAAGAACATGGTGAAATGATTTGCAACCCTGACACGACTTCTCCCTTCTGGTGGACCATATTCGCGAGTTGGACAGGAGGGAAATTGCTGCTGCAATCACACCTCCACAAATCACGGAAGCTTTTAACCTTACAAAATCATTGTTGGACAGACATAATCCAGCAAAATAAATTAAAAATGAAATGCCAGTGTGGGATTACAAATGAAACAGACGCCCCCAGTGAAACATTTTCTTGAATCACTGCGGACTTCAATGTCTACCTTCCGAACAAAAAGTCGGCCTGACGCAGCAACTCTAGCAGAAGCTAAACTGAACCTTAAAAGAGCAAAGAGCGTGGTGTTTGGACCGGTTACTTCACTCAGGCAGTCGTGCAATGTCAAGAAAGCATTCAAAAGGCAATACCCCGTCCGGACCCTTTGATGGACAGACGAACTTGGACGCTGATTGGAGCTCATATTGTGCCAATGAACCGCTGAAGTGAGCGCCAGCGGAGGGCCGCGCGTGTATTCGATCCCTGTTATTTCTTCCACAGAACCCAGTTTGGGAAACACTGCTATAGATGATTTAAACATCTAATGCTTTTGCAGTGATTTCATTTTTAAAGCAAAGCTCATTGTTATTACGACTAGTATTTGATTTTATCAGATTTTCATCTGAAACATTACACAAGGGTGCCTGCTACAGTTAGCTCAAAGCTGGTTCTCTCAAGTCAGTAAAACTATATGCAAAGCTGAAGTTGCATTGAACTTAACTGCTAACATCAAGGCAATTTCTAGCATCTCATTGTTGGTAATGAATTTAGCTGGTTGAGGTTCAAGTCAGTGAATGGTTTTCCTACAGGTAGACTGCAGAGTCAACTTTAATTCTGTTCTATGAGTTCTATGCATCAATTTTGCACTTTGTGGCGATGCTGTTGCCAGTCAACCAGATGAAGCCCCAGTGTGCAATTAAGAGAACCTCTTTGGTTTGGAAATTTAACAGCCTAATTCATAAGTAGGCAATTTTAACAACTGAGGCAACCTTTTCATTATTTTGAGAGGCTGATAACAGAGCAACTGTTACTGTTCTCCTGAATCAACTTTAATCAGAGCAGATTTGGATTATTTTCGGAGCTGGATGCATTCATAGATATTTACCTATATGAAATACTAAATTTGATACGTGTCAATGAGATGAATGCATGACAGTAGCAGCGAGAACAATGCCTTGAAGTTGAACCCTGCTGCAGTTTTGAAAGGGTTCTAATCCTTCCATTATTCTTGCCTTTACCATACACGTAGCCACCCCTGCTCATAATCAAATGTCAAGATGAGGTTGATGACCACACACTGAACAGAAAATATCATATGACTGAGCAGAAGTAGGTCATTTGGCCTGAAGTCTGCTCTGCCATTCGAAGCATGGCTAATGTAGTTTTTCCCTCAACCCCATTCTGCCTTCTCCCCATAACCATTGATACCCTTCCTAATCAGGTGAGATGTCTACCTCAGTCATAAGTTGACCCGATGACCTGGCCCATGTCAATGAAATTAATACAGGTACTTAGCCTTTTATACAGAATCATCAGGACTGGACATCTTCCATTGTTCAGAATCTTCCAGATTTTGGAATCATTTTGATTTCGATCCCTTTAAGCAAATGCCTCTCTCCTAGCCCCCTCCAGTCATCCATCGACCCCAGCCCCGGCCAGTTGTCGTCCATTGCCCAGGGCCAGTACCAGACTCTTTTGTGCCCTAGGCCAGATTGAGCATGGATGGGGGAAGGGTGCTGACCAGGCTGAGCACGGTGGGGTGGGGAATGGTTTGTGCTGGCTAGGCTGAGCGCAGGGGTGCTGGCTGAGCCAAGTGGTGGTTCAACGTGTGCCATTCAGGAGGCTCTCGGCCAGGGCGTCAGTCAGGTGGAGGTCAGAGATGATGCAGTGGCCTGGGAGCCCAGCCAAAAAGGCAGCCAGTGTCAGCTGCTCGGAGCCAACAGCCAATCAGGGCAGAAAGCTGGACACGAGGGCAGAGGTGCAGGAGTAGCAGGCAGAGCCAAGTGCCGGCGACTTTCAGGCGCTCCATTAGCTCGTGGACTGACCCTCAGGCACACCCCAGCAGGGCAGTGCCATCCATGCCCCCCTCCCCATCTAACTCCTGATGCAGCAGCAGGGGTGCAATGCAGCTGAGTCTGGAGTTTATGGAGCACCGCACTGGATGCAGCAGCAGCTCAATGCAGGAGCAATGGCTATCTTCATCACCCATAATCCCCCACACAGCTGGAACTGCTCTGCCAGCACCAGAGCAGTTCCAGCTCATGGGGGAATTATGGGTAAGGAAGGCGGCCACCCACATTGAGCCAGCTACCACCTGCTTCACTCCCACCACATGCTGGGGCAAGAATGACCTTTCTACCAAAGGTAAGAGAGGGTGCCCACGGGGACAGGGAAAAATGGGGACTAGGGAGGGGTGGGGAGGGGGTCTCCCTCTGAAAACTGAGAATTTATTTTACTTATGTGTAATGTCATCTACCCAAAAAGTGGTTTTCGGAGGTTGCTGGTGTTCAGAATCCCGGATAAAGGAAATGTATAATGAGGAACTAGCAGTTTCAATTTGCCGACAACGTTTGATATCCCTCCTACATAATATGTACTATGTAGGGGTACAGAGTTAAAGTTGATGGCTTAAACCTTTCATCTCTGAAACAGCACAATTCGCAAAACAATCATAGACACGAGCAAAACCAATTTTTACAATTTTATTGTTAACCAATGAATGTTGTTCAAAATAGTTATGTTCAATTGTACAACACAGTACATGGGGCCAGGGAAAAGCATTTGTAAAGTTAATTTTAGAAGAAACAAACCCAATACATTTTATATCAGCAGGTGTACTGATAGCAATTTTAGCCTTTAAGTCAAAATACGTTGGAAATCTTTCCTTGTATGATCATAGTTGGAACCTTGTTAACAAGCTTATCACTTCATTAAACTGCAAGTGCAACTCTTTTTATCCAACAATGATACCAATGTACTGATGTGTCAATGTTAGCATGCACATTTCAAGAAAAATCCACTGGAAGCACAGTATTTCAGCTTGCTCTAACAAACCTCTTGCCCAGTATAAAAATACTAATGCTCGTGCTTTAGTGCATTTTTTCTATGCATTAAAACAGTATGTATTACACTGCAAGTAGAAAGACTTCTCAAAGCCTTTAAGCGAGTACATAACATTCATGTACATTTCTAGGAATTGCCTTCCGTCCCTCAAAAAAAAATCAACCATTACAAAAACTAGATGTTTACTCATGATGCAAATCAAAACTTTACCTGCACTTCTAGTCACAAAGAGCGCAACAGACTTACCCTTTATTTTTAGCCAACCAGGCATATTAAATGCTCATCAATGGCAATTTAAATAAACCATCATTACTATACTGAATGCAACAAGAATTTAGCTGAACCAACTACAGAGGAAGCAAAGGCAACAAATCGCAATTCCGTTTATTGCAGTAAATTTGATTATTCAGGAAATGTGGAAAATTTGAAACCAAATGTTAAAACAACATTCACTGTCTGTCCTTCTAATGTAATTTACCCATTAGCTTTTATTGTACAAGTTACCTCATCTCCTCAATGCCATTCACATAAAATGCATACACATTCAAAAACAAAAGCCTGCTAGGTACCAACACAGAATTAATGTAATACATCTGTGCCAATTTGTGTATTTTTTAATTATACATAATTACTGATTAGACCACTCAATATAGCAGGCATTGCAGTCTTTCTAAATATTTCAGTATTTTAGGATCATAGATGAAAGATGTAAGAATTAAAAAAATAGTGTATATGATTCACATATATTGAGAAGGTGTTTGACTGGCCATTCATCATTTGTATAATATTGAGGTAGTGTACTGTCCCCACCTTGGGACTGATGTTTTCATATGCTCCCCTGCCAGAAAGGCCCAACATTAAGAACTGTTCACTAATAGAGGCTGTATTAAATTCTATCTATGTAAACACAAAACTCTGCAACTGTGTTTTGGGGAATCGTTTCCCAAAAACTTGCTGTGTTTTGGGGAATAGTTTCTCGCTTGACTACCATAAGTCTTTGTGAACAGGTAGGCAAAGAAAACCATCTATGATGATAAGACATGAAACACCAACCTTACAAAGATATTCAGTTTGATACATTATTGTATTCAGATGTTACATTTTACTGAAAATTAGACCTGAATTATGCAGACTGCCATTTAAGGCAGATTTCTTAAACCTCACGTTCTATACTAAATATAACTAAGAAAAGCTACAGAGATTAAGCCAACTTCACACATGCATTTTACTGAAATTAAACATGCCTGTTCAACAAAAAGAAACAGTACTTTCTAAATAATTCCAGCTAAGAGCTGTTAAGTGTTATGCTGTAAAATGCTTAAAGGGTAGTTACCAACTGCTTTTAAAAAATTACATCCAACTCCAACAAGTCTAACAGGTACAATGCTTTGGCAAGGTGAATTATTCTTATCGTTCTAGAATGCCACTTGTTCCTCTGTCAGTAGTTCAGCTGTTTTAAAGAATATAAAGTAACTGCACTCTCACATAGCTTCAAACTCATCAATGCGCTGTTTTGTGTTGCCTTGTCGTATCTGTCGAAGGGTCTTGTATTTGTCTCGACCTGCCTTAACATTCTCAGCATGGATGACATCATTTACAGTCTTCTTAGTCTCATCACGTGCATGGGCCAATTCAGAACTTAACGCCTATTAAACAAACAAATTGGGAGTTTCATAAGAAAAACGTGTAGTAATTTTAATTAGGAAATTACATGATCAACAATTATTTTGAAGCTTCAATGTGCAGAGGAAATAGTATTCTAATTTGGATTAATTGCTAAAGGCTCATTTGTCTAGGAGTGTGCCAAATAGTTGAGTCAAAACCAATTTTAAATCTCGTTAAATAATCTACCTTCAGGAATTTCTACTTTAAAACGCTTGTGTTTTTGGAGAACTGGCATGATGACCATAGATTTCGACTCACCAAAATTGGATATTTTAACAAATTTCTACATACTAAAATGATATTTGCATGAAACTGAAAATACATGGCCATAGGGAAACAATGGGGCAGACAGCAAAATGTATTGTGCAATTCCCTTTTAAATAAAATCCACAGGGCTACCTCTTTTGTGTGAATTTATGGACAGAACAACAATTATTTGAATGTCCCTGTAAGAGTTGAAAATCCATGATTATCAGTATGGTTCAAATAAGGTTGTAAGTTTGCAATGCACTACAAATATCAAACAGTAGACATCTCCCAAGTTATTAATCACCTCATCTAAATGGCCAAGCACTCATAATTTCAAGATCCCCAAGGAAGTTCAGGAGGGTGGGCCACCACAGAACAAGTCAAAGGTTAAATATTCCAATGGGAATCATTCAGGTTCCAACTCCCTGAACCTGTATGTTAGCAAGGGTCACTTGACAAGAGGCTGATGTATAAGGGGCAGGAAGCTGGGGATAACACACAAGAGATTAATGACAGCATTTAGGATTGATACTTGCTAAGAAATGGCAATAGTTCTATGGAACTGCTAGCAATTTTCAATAAGTGCTACATTGTTCAGGATTTGCATGCATGTGAAATTCTAAACTTGATTAAGCTCCACTGGCAATTCTCTAAATGCACAGACTCTGAAAAAGGTTTGTCCACTGCTACTGAACTAATTTCACAGGACTTCTCTGGGAGTAATTGTTGAAAATAAGCTATATTAGATCTCATTGCATTCATTTGCACAGAAGGAACCTATTGAAAGGACCAAGGAAAATATTAGGCACACATTCAATTTTTGATTGAATTTGTTTTAATGCTTTTAAACAAGTGATTTTTTAAATGTTTTGTTTGATTGGGTTTTAATAGCTTGAATGCTTCTAAAATGTCATGGATATTTCCATAGTTTTAGACTTCCTTACCCTGGTGAGAGAAAAAAAAAATCTAAATACCTTGTCTATGCCTCTCTCGATTTTATGCATCTCTATAACATCCCCCAATTCAGCAACCTACACTGCAAGTCTTAGTCTCTCCACCCTCTCCTTGTAATTTAAGCCCTCAAGTCCTGATAACGTTCTCACAAATCTCTTCTACACCTTTTTCCACCTTAATGATATCCTTCCTATAGTTGGTCAACCAAAATTGCATAATGCTCCTCATCTGCAGACAACTCGTCTGCAGTTGTTAGACGAGTTCCAGCTCCTGTACTCAAATGCCCTGACCATTGAAGGCAAACATTCTAAATGTCTTTTCACTGTCCTGTCACCATCTTCAGGAATCAATAAACCTATCACTATTCTCTCAGTTCCACTACTCTCTCCAGAATCCTGAGAAGTCCTGCCCTGGTTTAATCTACCCAAGTGCAACACCTTTCACTTATCAGAATTAAATTCCATCTGCCATTCCTTGGTCCACTTTCCCCAGTTCATATACATCCTATTGTAATTGTAAACAACCTTCTTCACTGTCTGCTATATTACCAAGTTTGGTGTCATCTGCAAACTCTCTACATGAACAACCAAATCAACAGATTTCAAATAACAGTGGACTCAGCATCAATCCTTGCGGCACACCACTGATCACATGCCTGCAATTACCCATCCCTTGACTCCTTCCATCAGCTCTATTCTGTGTCTAGTGATTAGTTCACCCTGGATCCTATGTGATCTGGACTAGCCTACAATGCAGGACCTTTTCAAATTCCTTGGTAAAGTCCACATGGACAACATCTACTGCCCTGTCACCTCTTAAAAAATATATTCAATCAAATACCTAGTGCACGATTTTCGACACAAAGCCTTGCTGACTATCCCTAATCAGTCCATGCTTTTCTAAATACATGCAAATTCTGTCCAGACTCCCCCTTCAGTAACATGTTAAGCTCATTGGTCTGCAGCTCCCTGGCTTCTTTGCAACCTTTAAATTAAGGCACAACACCCCAGTCTTCCAGTGCCTCACATACATGTCTAACAATTATAAAATATCCCTGACAGAGCCTCTGCAATTTCTTCCCCAGTTTCACATAATGATCTAGGATACACTCAGTCAAGTCCCAAGGATTTGTCTACCTTAATGTATTTTAAGAACCCCAGTACCCTTTTTTCATATTGTGGGTTTGCTATAAACCTCACTGTTTAGTTGTCTGGACACCCAGCATTCACATCTTTCTCAACAGTAAATAGAGGAGAAATATTAATTTAGGAACCTGTAGCTTCATACATAGATGACCACGTTGATCCATCAGGAGGTCTATTCAATCTTGAGGTTCTTTTACTCTTTTTTTAAAACTTTATTTATAATATTTTAAAAAAGATGATGATACAATCAAAAATACAAGCCCCGTTAATACAAAAATACATTAGTAAAAATACATTAGTAAAATAGATAATCTTAAATTAGTAGATTAATAACCCACCCCAACCCCCCCCCAAAAAAATCACCATCCCTATTTCTACAAACTATTGGAGCCTTATACAAAGATTAAAATACCATAATTCAATATATGCAAATTAAAAATATTATTAAAATATCATAGTTAACATATACTAAGACCCATATATTTTAAATATGGGTCCCACATTTTAGTAAAAAATAATTATGTAATCTATGTTATTTTTTCTAGATAAATATAAGATTTCAACTCATTATGCCACCTTAAAATACTAATCTCTACATCATCTTTCCACGTTACTGCAAAACATTTCCTCGCAACACCTAAAGTTAAATTAATAAAGGCAATCTGAAATTTATCCAATTTCAAACCCCTTAAATCCATCATAAACCCTAATAAAAATAATAAAGGGTCAAATAATTGATTATACAAACATTCTAAAAATTGTCTAACTTTTAACCAAAAATTTTGCACCTTTTTGCTTAACCAAACCAAATTTAAAAAAAGTCCCTTTTTGTACTCCACACCAGAAACATAAATCTGAATCCCTAAATCCATATCTTTTCAACTTCTCCGGTGTCAAATATAACTGGTGTACAAAATTATAATTAACTAAGTTATATCTTGCATTAATCAACTTAGTTACCGTATTCTCACATATCTTTAACCAATCCTCCTCCGATATAGTAAGTTGTAAATTTTTCTCCCATTTACTTTTTATTCTAATACCAAGTTTCCTCATCTTCTCTTGCAGCAAACTATACATTTCTGATATAAATCCTTTTTTCAAAGATTCTGTGATTAATTTTTCAAATCTAGACAAATTGGGGAGTTTAATTTCTTTTCTGAAATTTTCTTTTAAAAAAACTCATATTTGATAATAAGAAAATATTGAATTCATTGAAATATGAAATGTTTCTTGTAATTGATTTAAAGAAATAAAGCCTCCTTTCTCAAAAATATCCTCTACCCTTTGAATACCTTTTGAATCCCATTCCTTTAAATAATAACTATCCAGGAGGATAGTTTTGAAAATTATTATGAGCCAGCACAATTGAAATTCATTAATGAAATGTTAGATAGGGAACAAACTCCTATATGGACTAGAGCAGAATTAAGTCAACTTTCAGAAAGCGATGCAAATTCTTTTATATATAGGAGGAGACCAAGTTTTTTGAAGTCTTATGGTGTTCCTGTACTTTGACATTTAATTGATATTTGGTATAATTGGATCTAAAAGTAAAATTACTGGTTGGACTCCTATATATATATATATATATATATATAGAAATAGGATTATACCAGTTTCTTTTACTCTTAATGTACATAGAATCTCTTGGAAATCTCATTTAGTAACCTGCCAAAGCTATTTCCAATTCCTTTTTGCCCTCTTGATTTCCTTCGAGACTCCTCTTGGATTCATTGGATCACAGCTGCCTAAACTTAACACACATCTCCATTTTCTTGACCAAAAACAATTCACCCTTCTCCCTTTCTTCCACCTCTACCTAATCTGTAGCAATCATTAACCCATAATGATACAGAAAAATATGGAAAGCTTATTAGTCAGATATTTGTTAAACTGTTAACTTGTTTAGGTTCAGCAATTGTTAAATGTGGATTTCTTTAGTCAGTTTAGTACAAAAAAAATTCGATACCTTTATAACTTTAAAAATACAAAGAAAGCAAGATATTCAGGCATCAATAAAATGAGGTGCCTAGGATCTTTAATTGCTATCTAACACTTCCATTGACAAATGTAATTTTAGTTTGATGGGGAGAAAAATATTCCATTACTTTAGTCAACCCTGATACAGTGCAAATGGAAAAGAAATAACAACTCAAGTGTGTTGCCAATGTGGTCTGTAACAGGGTTTCTTTTGCATGCAATGATAAACTTATTGACCGATAAAATGTCAACAGGCATGCAAATTCCACTTCCAGATTTCAAAATGGGATCATATGTCCTGAATGCAAATAAAAATGTACTAAAGTACTAAAAAGCAGAATTCAAAAACAGATTTTTGATACAGGCAGATGAAATGTTTTTCAATATTGTTTGCAAATGTGGTAGTAACAACACAACTGAGAAGAGGTTATTTACTACTATTATTAAGTGAGTAAGAGCTCTGTACATGGTGGCCATACCACGCCTGGACTCTGATGAACTCCACTCTGTCAATCTGGAGCTCGAGCATGTGCAGACCACTAGTATGGTGGCAGTGATCGGTCTACATCCCCTTTCTTTAGTGACCCCCAACATAACAGTTTGCAAGTTAACAACAAACACCACTGACGTGGATCAGTCCTTGTACCAGAGGTTCAGTTTACAGATGCACCTGGAGCATCTGTGGAGGTAGAGGCCTGTGATACCTCAACCAGAGAATGTGCACTTTCCGTTATCTCAGGTATGGTACTGAGGGAGTACTAGCGTTTTTAGGCTCAACTCCCATGTTCTGGTACACATTCTCGTCAGGATCGTGTTGAACCGGGACCAGCTCCCTTACAGGGTGTGTCGTCGGTTTCTCCTGTACATTTTCCCTTCCGATTGGACCAGGTATGACCTCAGCTCCTGGCAGCTTTCTTCTACTACGCCAGTCTGGTCATAGCCCTGCAGAGTTTGCATCCTGATGACTTGTCCCTCTGTCAAAGGCTCGAGCAGTTGGCTCGCCTTGTCGTAGCACTCCTTCTGCGATAGTCTTTTGCTCAACAGCTGGGCCTTCATCTCCTGTGGATTTCTCAGTTGGGGCTCCAGAAGCTTCCTTGCCACAGGTAAGGTCATGGACTACTGTCAGGGGAGGGGGGAAAGTTGCTAGCTCTGTGGTGAGCACCCCGGTGGCTACTGCTCTTAGCAACAAATATAGTGCATTGGATGTAGTTGGGGAAGATAACCTGCCAGAGGTTGCACCAAGAGAACCGGTGGTGCGGAAAGGAAGGGGAACAAGGTGGTCATTGGGGACTCCATCGTCAGAGGAACAGACAAAAGATTCTGCGAACCTGACAAGTGTTCCCGTATGGTGTGTTGCCTCCCAGGAGCCAGGGTGCGAGACGTCTCGGATAGGGTTCAGAGTATCCTGGGGGGGGAAGGTGAACGGCCAGAAGTCCTGATACATGTGGGTACAAATGACGTGGATAAGATGAAGGAGGAGATCCTGAAGAGAGACTACCGTGAGCTCGGAAGGAGGTTAAGAAGCAAGACCTCCAGGATTGTAATCTCGGGGCTGCTACCTGTGCTGAGCGTGGGTGGGGGCAAAAATAATAAAATCAGGAGGTTAAATGTGTGGCTGAAGGAATGGTGCAGAGTGCAGGGGATTCAGGTTCATTGACCATTGGGATCTCTTCTGGGGAAGACAAGACCTCTACAGGAGGGATGGTTTACACCTAAATGAAACGGGGGCCAATATACTGGCAGTTAAAAATGCTGTCGGATTTGATTTAAACTAATTTGGCAGGGGGAAGGGAACAGGACTGATAGGGAAGCAGATAGGAGAGTGAATATAGGGGTGGTTCCGTTAGACAGTGAAACAATAAGGAAAAAGGGAACTATAAGTGATAGGAGAGTAGGGACAAGTGCATCGAGAACAAAGGTGGAGGGAGAAAGGAGATATGGTATCAAGGTATTGTGTATGAATGCACGGAGTGTAAGGAATAAAATGGATGAGCTTGAGGCGCAAATGGCAATGGGAGGTTATGACATTGTCGGAGTAACGGAGTCATGGCTGCGGGAAGGGCAGGATTGGGAAATAAATGTTCCCGGGTACACATCCTATAGAAAAGACAGAAAGTTAGGAAGAGGAGGTGGGGTAGCTCTTTTGGTAAGAAATGAAATTCAGGCGTTTGAAAGGAAAGACATTGAAACAGGTGGGGTAGAGTCTGTTTAGATAGAATTAAGAAATTGCAAAGGCATGAGGACCATAATGGGGGTCATTTACAGGCCTCCGAAAAGTAGCTCAGATATTGGTAGAAGTATAAATCAGGAATTAAGAGTGGCATGTCAAAGTGGTAGCAATACGGTAGTTATGGGGGACTTCAACATGAAGGTGGACTGGGATAATCAGACGGGGGCAGGAACACAAGAGAGTGAGTTTATTGAATGTCTACGAGATACTTTCTTGGAGCAGCTAGTGGAGGAACCTACCAGGGGGAAGTCGATTCTGGACTTGGTGCTGTGCAGCGACGCAGAGTTAATAAGTGAAGTCGGAAGCATCTGTACTGCAGTTAAATAAAGGGGATTATGCAGCTATGAGGGAGGAGCTAGCCAAAATAAAATGGAAAGATACACTAGCTGGGAGGACAAATGGGGAAAAATGGCAGGTATTTTTGGACATTTTTCACAGGATTCAGGACAAATTTATTCCAAATTGGAGGAAAGGCTCTAGGAGATGCAAATGGCAGCCGTGGCTAACTAATGAAATCAAGTGCAATATCAAATCCAAAAGGAGTAAGTATAAGATGGCGAAGCGGAGTGGGAAGTTAGAGGATTGGGAAACCTTCAAAGAGCATCAGAGGGTAACTAAGAAAGTCATAAGTGAGGGGAAAATGAAGTACGAGAGGAAATTAGCAAATAATATAATGGAGGATAGCAAAAGCTTTTTTAAATATGTGAAGAGGAAGAAAGTGGTTCGGTCCAAAATTGGTCCATTAAGAATGGAAAAGGGTGGAATTATTACCTGAAACAAGGAGATGGCTGAGGAATTTAACAAATACTTTGCAACTGTCTTCACCAGGGAGGATATAGGTTATGGTCAGTTAAGGGGTAGTGGTCATGCTGTATCAAGAGATTTGGGGAACTTTCCTGGGGAAGTAGGGGATCTAATGGATATCCGGATCCAGAAGCAAGAGGTTGAGAGCAAATTGTTGGGACTGAGGGCTGATAAATCCCCAGGGCCTGATGGGCTGCATCCCAGGGTGCTTAAAGAAGTTGCTATGGAAATTGTGGAGGCACTAGTCGACATTTTCCAAAGTTCCATAGATTCGGAGGAGGTCCCTGAGGATTGGAGAGTGGCTGATGTGGTGCCGATTTTTAAGAAGGGAGGGAGGGAGAAAACGGGAAATTATAGACCGGTCAGCCTGACGTCGGTGGTGGGGAAGATATTGGAGTCTATCATAAAAGGAGTAATAGCAGAACACTTAGGCGGAAATAATAGTATAAGGGTTAGTCAGCATGGATTCCTTAAGGGTAAGTCATGCTTGACTAACCTTCTGGAATTTTTCGAGGATGTGACAAAGAGGGTGGACTTGGGAGAGCCAGAGGATGTGGTGTATTTGGATTTCCAGAAGGCCTTTGATAAGGTACCGCACGGGAGACTAGTGGGCAAGATCAAAGAGCATGGTATTGGAGGTAAGGTGCTGACATGGATAGGAAATTGGTTAAGAAATAAGAAACAAAGGGTTGGAGTAAGCGGGTCTTTTTCAGGATGGCAGGATGTGACGAGTGGAGTGCCGCAGGGATCGGTATTGGGTCCTCAGTTGTTTGTAATTTATGTAAATGATTTGGATGAGGGGATTATTAATAACATGAGCAAATTTGCAGATGACACTAAACTGGGTGGCGGTGTGGGGTGTGAGGAGGATGTCAGGAAAATGCAGAGGGACTTGGACAGGTTGGGGGAGTGGGCTGCTGAATGGAAGATGACGTTCAATGTGAGCAAATGTGAGGTTATCCATTTTGGGGGCAATAATAGGAAAGCTGAGTATTATTTAAATAGAGACAAGCTAGGGAGTGGGGAGGTGCAAATGGATCTGGGTGTACTTGTTCACCGGTCACTGAAGGCTAACATGCAGGTTCAGAAAGCTGTGAAGAAGGCAAATGACATGTTGGGTTTCATAAAGAGGGGATTGGAGTACAGGAACAGAGACGCCCTTCTGTAGTTGTACAGGGCCCTGGTGAGACCCCACCTGGAGTATTGCGTCCAGTTTTGGTCTCCAATTTTGAGGAAGGACATACTAGCTATAGAGGGTGTGCAGCGCAGATTTACAAGGTTAGTTCCAGGGATGGCGGGGTTGACATATGCTGAAAGGCTAGAAAAACTGGACTTGTATCCGATGGAGTTTAGAAAGATGAGGGGGGACATGATTGAGGTATACAAAATTATCAGGGGGATAGACAGGGTGAAGTCGGATTACTTGTTCCCAATGATGGGGGAGACGAGGACTAGAGGGCATAGTTTAAGAATACAGGGTAGGCCCTTCAGGATGGAGATGAGAAAACATTTTTTTACCCAGAGAAGTGTGAATCTGTGGAATGCTCTGCCACAGAGGGTGGTAGAGGCAGATTCGCTGATTATGTTCAAAAGAGAGTTAGATAAGACTCTAGTGGGCAAAGGAGTTCAGGGTTATGGGGATAAGGCTGGAAAGGGGTACTGATGGTAGTGATCAGCCATGATCTGTAAAATGGTGGTGCTGGCTCAACGGGCCGAAGGGCCTACTCCAGCTCCTATTGTCTATTGTCTTATCTGTCTCGACATCAGTCTCTGTGGCAGATGCTCCTCATGTTAAGCAGATTGAGGAATATGTCTGCTTTTTTTCCCTGTAGGACTTTACCATGAGCTGTTTCGCACTTCTTACAGCTCTCTCAGCCAACCCATTAGACCAGTGATTCTCAACCTTTTTTATTCCACTCAAATACTACTTTAAGTATTCTCTATGCCAGTGGTTTGAAAACCACTGTTTTAATCTTACCTAATTGACTCATTATGTGCACCATTTCATAACTCCAAAGGACAATTTTTCTCAAGCACAATATTTCAGTAACACTTGGGTCTAGAGCAGCAATTCTCAACCTTCCCACTCACATACCACCTTAAGCAATCCCTTATTAATCACAGAGCACTTATAGATAGGGAATACTTAAAGTGATACGTGAGTGGAAAGAAAAATGTTGAGAACCATTGCATTAGACTAGATATTCTGGGCTGCTGTGATGTGAGTGAAGTCCCACTTGATACCAAGTCCTTAAATTTTTGGCTCATAAAATGTCTGCCGTTATCTGATAATAGGGTGAATAGTGCTCCATACACTGAGAAGTGCCTTTTCTACTTGGTGATGACTGTTGTGGAAGTAACATCACATAAGAGGTCTATTTCATACTACCCTGAATACGAAACAACCAACACTAGCTATAACCGACATCGCCACTTGAAAATGTCAGTTGCCACAGTTGACCAAGGTAAGTCTGGAACCGGATGAAGTTGTAATGGTTCCTTCTGCTAATGTGGCTTAGTGCTATTGCACAACTAGCAAGCTTGCACCTTTTGATCAATGTTCTCGGCCATCGCAGGCCAAAAAACGATGTCCCTTGCCCTCCATTTTGTTGCCTCTGCACCAGACGTTGACATGTTGGGAATCACAGCTCTCTGGCCTTTGAATACGATCCCTTCCTCGATGAGCAGCTTGTCAAGAAATGGGGAAGTAAGGGGCGCACTCCTGGTGGCAGACTGCTCTGCTTGTTCAGCCAACTACCCTTGATGAAAATGCCAAAGGTCTTTAAAGTAGCATGCCTTGTGTCTTCTCAGCTTCTCCAGGCGAGACGAGGATATGTGAGTGACTGTCATTACGTCAAAACTGTCCTCCTCAATCTGTTGTACAGTGGAGTCTCTGGGGTTACGAGACAGTGTGCCAGTTAGGTGTATCTCTTTTCTGCATTCGTATACTAGGGTGATACTGTATTTCTGAAGCCTGAGCTTCATCCCCTGTAACCTCGCTGGTGCTGTGTGTATGGGCTTCTTCAATATTGTGACCAGGGATTGGTGATTAGTCTCTATGGTCACTGACTTACCAAAGATGTAGTTATTAAAATTGGAACAGGCAAAAACCACTGTTAACAAGTCTTTTTCAATTTGTGTGTACCTGGCCTCCGTATCTATGAGTGATCATTGGCTTTCCATCTTGTAAGCATGCCGCACTGAGCCCATGCTGTGAGGTGTCACAGGTCAGCATTACTGGCTTTCGGATATCGTAATATGACAAAACTGGTGGGCATGACGTGCTTCTTTGAAGTGTTAAAAGCATTCTGTTGCTGCTTGTGCCGTCCACTCCATGTCCTTATGCGCAAGCTGTTTCAATAGAGCTGCGAGCTCACGAGATTTTAAAAAATATATTTTTATTTATCAGAAAACAAAGTTATAACCACAATTACAAAACTGAAATATTAACAAGTTGTCAAAATCAATTGTGGTTACGGAAAAATAAACAAAAAAGAACTACAGAAAATCCTAAAAGAAACCCCCAAATCTCCCTTCCCCACCAAACATTACCCCTCCCTCTATCCTAACTAACCCCCCTAGTAAAAAATAGCTAAAGAAAAGTAGATAAGGAGAATATCTTACATCATTCATTTACTGATAAGGAGATCCAGCAGCACTCAAGACCAGCCTTAAATTTTCAAATTAAAATGTTCCAAATAAGGACTCCAAATCTTTTTACATACATAATATTTATCCATTAGATTATGTTTTCTTCTACATTGTTATACATGACCTCATTTCTGAATGCCATCTTTGTAAATTAAGCTCAATTTGATCTTTCCACGAAATAGCTATACATTTCCTTGCTACTGCTAGAACTAATCGCAAAAACACCATCTGAAATTTATCCAGTTTATATACCAAAGCCATTTCACTAACTTAGTTCACTTGTGATTCGGATGAACTTGCTCAGGTAGTTAACCACACTGAGAAACCTCTGTAGGGCTGCAACATCCCCTGATACAGGCATCTTGGTGATAGTCTTCGTTTTCAAGGGGTCTACTTTCAGGCCTTCGCTGGTAAAAACGTGTTCAAAGTAGTTAACCTGGTTCAGCTGGAACCTGCACTTGAGGGGATTGAGCCACAGGTTCACCTTTCTGGCACGGTCGAGCACTTTCTTTAAATTAGCATTGTGCTACTCTATGTTCTTGCTGCCCAGGAGTATGTCATCGACTATGATGGCACAGGGGTAGCTGGCAAAAATCTGTTCCATGGATCTCTGGAACACTTCACTGGCCGAATTAATTCCAAATAGCATCTGCAGAAATCAATACCGACCAATACAAGGGCTGAATGTGGAGTAATGATTATTTGTCTTTGAGCGTGATTGACCAAAAGAAGTTCTTGGCATCTAGGACTGAGAATACGGTTGCACCAGCCATTTGTGGAGCAACCTCTTCCACGTTGCGCATAAGATGGAGTAGTCTCTTCAGAGCTGTGGTGAGGTCCCGCAGGCTAATGCATATCTGGATTTCTTGGCTCTGAAACCGGAGTAATTACACCCAACTGCATTCTGTCCAGCTCAGCCTTGACTTTGTCCTTCATAGCCACAGGTATGCGATGAGCTGGACAAACCACAGGTCTTACTTCTGGGTCGAGCCTCAAAGAATATGTTACTGGCAGCCTCCCAAGCTCGGCTGAGAAGAGATCACTGTATTCCAAGAAACTTTTCTGCAACAAATAGCCTTCGGAGGGGTATACTGGTGAACATCTCGACTAAACAATAGGCCAAGCAGAGGCAGAACATTTCATGGACAACGAAGAATATCTGTAAATGTAACTGTCCTTAAAGGTAGCACCGCAGCTTCACAATGCCAATTATTTTGATCTTACTCCCCCTGTATGCCACTAGACTTCTTTACTTGATGCATGGCTTGATCTGATCCCTTTTTGTTTTATTCGACTAAATGTCTTCTCCAACATGACATTTGCACTTGGCTCCTGTGTCAACCTTCATTTCTGCTGCCTTGCCATTGACCTTTATGGTTACGAAAGCTTCACTGATTCCCTAATCTGTGTCTTTGTTGAGTTTATTGCTATCTGCAATGTAAGCCCATCGACAAAAGATATTTCTTCTGTGTTGCTTTCATCCTGTTCGGGTTCTAGTTGGTCAATCGTCCTTCTAGGTCTGAGTCTAATATTGATCTGCTGTCTGGATCGGCAGCATCTTTTGAAATGGTTTCACTTTCTGCAGACTCGATGCTGCTAGTCAAAAGCTAGGCACATTTCTTTTCTCGCCTCATGGTCACCTCCACAGTTGTTGCACTTTGTAATGGATGATGCTGGTTTGTTCTGGCTGGCTTTTCCTCCTGGTTTCCAGCCATTGTTACTTTGCAGATCCTGCATGGACTGCATCAATGTTCGTGATTCTGCTGGACTGAGAATCAGCTCCCCTTCACACATTTCACTTGCATACACAAATGATCTCTCCTTCCCTATGGCTTCTGGACCCACCAAATTTAATAAAATGTACGGTCTGGTGCAGAAGGCTTGTCACTATGCATCGGCACAATAACTATATCATACTCTTGTTCAAAAATGCACCAGTTCTCAGCAGCGTTACCCTCAAAGATGAGTGGGTCGGGTCATCTGAATCCATCCACCATGGCGACTGCTGCAACATGGTACTGGTTCCTCACTTGTAAGTTGACCAGGAAGCTTCAAGCTCAGAACGCTCACCATCCCACTTCTGACACCATGTTTATCAATGTGGTAATAACAACACAACTTGAGAGGAGAGGCTATAATAATAACTATTTACTACTAATTAAAAGTGAGAGGTCTGTACATGGTGGCCATACTATGCCCGGACTCTACTGAACTCCAGCCCGCCAATCCAGACCTCACGCAGGCATAGACCGCTACTCCGAGTACGATGGCTGCAATATGATTGCAGAGGGCACTGAGTGACTGGACTACAAATATTAAAAGGTATTAAACAAATTATAAAACAAGCTTAACTTTAAAAATTATTTAATATTAATTTTACACTTGGTGTAGAAATATTAGGATTTAAAGTCATGGTAAGAGTATCTACTAAGGATTTCATATTCATTTTATATCCTGCGTAGCTCACCTGCAGTTGTTTCTTTACACGCTCATTCTTCTGTGTTTCAGTAATACGCTCCTCCTCACTGCGGTGGTTTGCTATTCCTTCTGATAAGAGTTCAGCGCTGGCTTCAGCATTGTTCTCATCCTGCTCGTCAGCGTGGTCATTCTCAGCTTGTGGGATAACAAGTGGAGGAGGTAGAGGAGGAGCAGTCATCACAATCTTCAACTCCTCCTTGGTTTTTTCCAAATCTTCCTGAGCTGTGACGGCCTAAAATTAGGAAAAAACAGAACCATTTCCTCCAGAAATTCTTCACTCACTTCCCAAACCAAGATCCATCTACTAAATGTCTAAGATTTCCCATTACTTTTTGGTACAGTGTAAAAGAAAAAAATCACTGAGGCCATTTAATTCTGTAGAAAGCTGCACTACTTAAATAAAATAGCATCTATCCCTATGAAAAATCCATCTCAGTACACTTGAGATTAAAGCATTAGGAGACAAATTAGTTACTTTCTGCTGCCATTCAGTTGCTTCTGCTTCCTTCTTCTTCTTGGCATCCTCCAGTAGTGCAATTTTGGCAGTAAATTCAGCAAGTTCAGCTGCCTAAGAAAGAAAATATGATTACAGTTGCTCAAATTCTATACCATCACAAAATATGCATTTCCTTTTCCGCTCAAAACTAGCCACTCAGCATGTAGAAATGAAGAAAATGAACATGAAGTAGCATTAATAAGTTAACCAACCCACCCCTCTCTAAAAGTTAAGAGAAGGTCACAAGGGTGTCAACTTGCTTGAAGATAAAAAAGAGAATTACTGTGGCAATTAGAATCTGATGAAATTCTTATCAAATTGAAATTAATAAGAGAATTATAGCCACAACAACATTACTTCAAAACTAGATTGCAGTTAAGGTTATTCAGTTGACCTAAACAGGGGTTGCAGAAAACTTTATAAAAGCTGTCTAATCTACAGTGCAGAAAATTAATCTGAGCTGGACAGCTATTGGATTAAGGAAGAGCTGGACAAAATTTTTTGGAGCTAACACCACTTCCTACAAATGCTTGGGAAAAGTTGAAATATGCCTCATGGTTGCAGTGCCCACATTTAAATGTTTGTACAACTAATGAACCAATACCTGTTTGGCTGATTTATGGTTGTGAAGTAATCTGGCATGTTTTATGAAAACTTCATTTTCCAACTCAAGCAACATCGTTCCTCCTGCATAAAGATATTTTCAACTTTATGAAGATAGTCTTCTTCTCATTGAAGCCATATAATGTTCCATTACAGGGATTACAATGTTTAGAATTCCTTCCACACTTACAACCTTGCTCTGCCATAATTTTGCATCAAAAGTTCAAGCAAGTCTAGGTTTTTAGTATAAATGACTGATGCAATTTAAACCAAATTATTTTACAACACAAGCTTGTTGCAGGATTATGAAATAGGAAAGAAAATTAGGGCAGGGTCGGAAGCAATGTTGTGGTTGAGTGGCCACAATTCCTTAATTATAATTTGGTAAGAACTTCATCAGATTCTAACTACCATAGTAATTTATTTGGTTTAATTGCAGAGATCTTCTTTTCTTTATTCTACCCTCCCCCACCTTCTCTGCTTCTGAAAACAGCATGCTTTCTGTCTTTCCCTAAACAGTCTTGGGAGTCTCTTGCCTTTTGTCGGTTACCAGCAGCTTGTGACCAACTTTCTTTTTCCCAAGCAATTTGTAAACCTTATTTTTCTTCAACAACGGCTGCTCGTAGATCAGGCAAGATGGCGCCCTCGTACAAACGCGATATGGAGGACTCGCAGGAGCCGGAACAGCTGCGGAAGCTGTTCATAGGCGGGCTGAGTTTCGAGACTACGGATGACAGCCTGCGGAACCACTTTGAGCAATGGGGTCGGCTGACAACACCAAACGCTCGAGGGGGTTTGGGTTTGTTACCTACTCTTGTGTCTCAGAGGTGGATGGGCAATGGCTGCCAGGCCGCATAAAGTTGACCGTCGTGTGGTGGAGAAAAAGCGTGCAGTGTCCAGGGAGGACTCCACCCGGCCTGGAGCACACTTGACAGTGAAGAAGATTTTTGTTTGGGGTATCAAAGAAGACACAGAGGAGCACCATCTCAGAGACTACTTTGAGAAGTTCGGCAAGATTGAGGTCACAGAGGTGATGACAAATCGTCAGAGTGGGAAGAAGAGGGGTTTTGCGTTCATTACGTTTGATGATCATGATTGCTGTGGACAAGATAGTTGTTCAAAAGTACCACACAATCAATGGGCACAACTGCAAAGTAAGGAAGGCACTGTCACGAGAGGAGATGCAAAATTCGGGGATGAACCAGAGAGGTCGCGGGAATTCTGACAACTTCAACAGAGGCAGCTTTGGTAATTCTGGGAGCAACTTCAGTAGCCGTGGTGGAGGAGGAAACTTCAACAGCTGAGGTGGATTTGGTGGTGGCTCCAGAGGAGGCGGTGGATACAGAGGTTGTGGCGATGGATACAATGGATTTGGTGATGGTGGTGGCAATGGAGGCGGTAGCAGAGGTGGTGGCTATGGGGGAAGCCCATCCTATAGCAACCAGGGTGGTGGTGGCAGCAGTGGCAGAGGATATGGCAGTGGAGGTGGTTACGATGGCTACCACGGCAGCTTTGGTGAAGGAAACTTTGGCGGCGGTGGTGGAGGCAACTACAATGACTTTGGCAACTACCCAACCAGTCCTCAAATTATGGCCCCATGAAGGGAGGTGGAGGTGGTTACGGAGGCAGGAGCTCAGGCACTCCCTCTGGAGGTAACTACGGTGGCTCCTTTCCACGGAGATTCTAGACAAAAAAGGAATACAGTACTTAGCAGGAGAGGATGGGCCAGCAGATTGACAGGGAGGTAGCCAGCAGGTTACTGCATTACAGATCTCAGCCAAGCACAGGGCACAACTGCTACCGGAAGAAAATGTCTTTTTTTAGTCAGAAAAGTCAGTGTTTGAACTTGAGAACTTTTTTAAAAAAAAAAGAAACTTTAATCCCATGTGCATGGATATCTGCTAAAGGACTGTGACAGTTTGATAAACTGTTAAACAGGTTAACAGCAGCCGCTGCAACTGTGTCTGCCTGTCCCGCATCGAACTTGTCAGCCACAAACGAGCCTGCAGCTGACGTGGACTTTTTTACCCCCTCCATAAATCTTCGTCCGCGAAGCCAAGCCAAAGAAAGAAACAGGTTATTTTATACTTGGTGACTTTTCCTTTCCCTGCTCTGGAAGTGTAAAATGAACATTCCAGTGAGTCTTTATTGGACCTTTTTTTGATTTTATTGCTCCAGTCGTCAAGTGATATATTAAATGTATTAGCTGTGATCATGACCTTTCCATTTAAAAAAAGTCTTGGCCACAAAAAATTAACTCAGAGTCTTCATGACTAGAGCATTTTGTTAATATTTTGAATCTCCAGAATTTTTGTTTGCTTTACAGAATCTAATCTGCTTCATTTTACTTTACAATAGCAACAATAAACTAATTGATACAAACTATTAGAACATTGCGCACAAGAAGCTACAAGAGCCATTCAGCAGGTTGAACTACTTGACCTGCTGATTTTCTGTTGCAGATTACATTTTGTTCCAGATTCCAGCATCTGAAATCTTCATGTGTCCCTGGAACACTGATCATGTTTGAATATTCATTTAGAGGATTCTGCTTTAAATCTAATCCATTCCAACAAACTGTTGAAAACAACTTGTGTAATCATTTTCTTGGAATAAATACACAAACCACAGTAGTTATGAATATTACAAAATATAGAGAGAAGGGAAAGAGTTAGAGGAAAGGGAGAAACATCACATCTTCAATATAGAATCATAAAAACAAATGGCAGAAACAGGCTATTTTGCTGACCTTACCTATACCTACTGTCAAATTCCATCTATACTAATCCTATCTACCAGCACTTGGTTCGTAGCCTATTATGCTTTTGCAATGGAAGTGCTATTTTCTAAAAAGACGCTGATGCAATGCAATACAAATTCAGTTCTCCCTCTCCTATACACGCATGCTTCTTCAAATGTTGAACCTGCAAACTATTCTCAAGTACCTTCCCAGTTACGGTAAATGATTTATAATTGTTTTGGAAGGGGGGGGAGGGGAAGAAGATTCATACTAATTGTTCTTGATTCTTCATCTGATCTTCAGCCTGTTTGGCCAAGGCAGCTTTTCCTTCTTCTGCATTCCGACGCTCTTTTTCTAGTCTCTCAGCCTCCTCCTTAGCTCTTTTCCTTTCCTGCTCAAGTTCTAAAGCTCGCCGGGTTTGATCTTCTAGTTCTGTGGAAGAAATTAAAGTAATTTTGGTGCCCTTCTTGAAAAGTACAAGATATTTCAATGTATTGTTATGTCACAGTCCAGCAGCAATATAAAATCACAAAGACAGTGTTATTTTAAAACAATATATTTATTAATAAATATCAATAATATAACTTCACTAAATTTAACCCAACTCTCTGTGTCGAGCGAGCGAGTGAGAGCGAGCCCCCAAACCATTACAGCTTAGGCACAATTCTGTAAAGTCAATTCAAATTTCAGTCTTAGAGATCCAGTGTTGAAACCCAGACTGATGTCCGTAATTACAAAGGAGGTGAGAGAGAAAACTCAAGAATCCTGGAGTTGCTTTGAGAAATGTCTTTTCAGATGAATGATTGTCACACTTCCCTCTTCCTTGCGTTGGGGAAATGAAATGTGCGACTTCCACGATGCTTCTAAAACCCAGGCACAAGTCAAATGAAATGACCATCAGAATGATCACAATCCCAATGCAGGAATCCTCTTGCTTCCTTTACCCATATATGGGTTAATCAAAATGACCATTACAATAGTCATGGGGATCAATACTTCTGACAAAGAAAACCAGCAAAATTGTCCATTTCACACAAAGTCACCCCACCCCGCCTTTGTGCCTTGCAGCTATCTGGTTGCTTATTCATCAATACTGCTTCTTCAAATGTCCCAATTACATGACTTTCAAACTCGTGTCTCACTTTCCATCTCTTTCTCCTAAATAAATACCATTATTCTTTTGTCTTCTTCCAGACCATTAGTCAATATTTAATGGTGCCTTTCTGTCTGTGAGTTGTGAAGTTTTGCTGTGAAAGGTTTGCAGCCTGTGTTAACCCTTAAAGTGACACTCACTGGAGCTTGTAATAGTATAAATAAATTTTAAAGAGAAAGTGGATTACTTCCGGCAACTCATTGTGGAAATGAATTATACAGTCCACATACTACAAGGCAGCTGCCAACAGCATTAAAAAAACTCTCATCACCTAGCCATTTTCAGTCAGAAGATACAGCAGCCTGAAAAACAGAACCTCTAAGTTCAAGGGTCCCCCACCAGCATTGCCCCCCCCCCCCCTCAACAGCTATTAGGCTCAACTGAATAGTTTCCCTCTTTTGTTTTAAATCTTGTTTTCTTCTTCTTGTGTTTTATGTTCCAAGGAAGCTGCAGCAAGTGAGACTTTCATTGAATCTGCAAATGGTGTACATTATGTATAAACTTAATTTATAAATAGCTGGCTGCCAGTTTCTCCAGCGAATTACAAGATGTCAACATGGAATTTACAGAATTGAACTATTGTTAATACTGACCTAAACAAATTAATTATACAAGTGAGTTATATTTTAAAAAAAACCTCTTCACAATGTTAATGACTCATCAACAAATTTGAACTCCTTAGATGGTAATGCCATGAATATTTGTATTCTATACCTTTGAGTCCAATGTCTTTTTCCATGAAAGTCTCGTTGATGGGAAAGCATTGTTCAAACAACATGTTAAACCTATTGCTCAAGTTTTACTATTGCATGATGGTTTTAAACAAAGTTTTATTGTTTTCTGTATATCATTTAAATTACAATTCAATTTATGGGAATTCTTGGATACAAGATAAATACAGTTAATAAAATAGACCAAGTAAAAAGCATAAAGCTGGAAGCAAAGTACGAACAAACTACTCCATTAATACCTCCAACTTACTGTTACGCTTTAACAAAGTATGAACAAATTAAAAGAACCCACCCACATTAATACCTCCAACTTACTGTTACAGTTTTAACAAACATATAAACAAATTAAAAGAACCCACCCATTCTGCCTCTAGACCTCGCTCTGCTATTCTAAAAGATCACAGCTAATCTCACAATTACCTTGAACTTTTTGGACACTCGTTACAGTGTCTGTGGTTAATGGACTTATCTTTTCTCCTATGATAGATGTTACCATAACTGACCTGCAGTTTCTTTAATCTGCGTCCTTTCTTTGAAATAGAAGAGCTACATTTGCTATGTCCAATCTAATGAATCGAGGGAATTTTGAAAATTTTCTTCATGTACCATACCTTCTTTCATACATTTTCCAGATAGTTCATTTAAAATCCTGTCCATTTCCTTAGTTACAAGGGAGGGGTCTTACATGGCTATGTGTTGACCATCCTAACAATATAGCTTCCATTTTTCCTAGACATGCTGTATGTAAAAAATCTTGAGATCAATAGGTTTTTTGAAGTTCTACTCAAATTGGTGCTTAGATTGCACACCAACTATGCAAAACTCAGGGTTTGGCCTGCCTGCATCATTGGTTCCCATGTATAACAACTGGACTCTATTTCTCACAGTGTTTCTCTTTGGCTCAATTCAGATATCCTGAATCCTGACACCATGCAGGAAACTTGTCCTTCACTGCAGAAACCAGTGTTAATTTTCTCCATACTGATCCCTACAGCCACTATGTTCTTGTCTGCTCTCTCACACAAATAGCTTCTTGTAGCACAGCTGGAATTACTCAGCCGTTCTGTAGCTGTGGCTAATAAAACCTCAACCCATTGGACAATTTGTTTTCTGCATCCCTGCCAGATTGTTCCCTTTACCTGCCTCATTTGCAATGCTCAGTCTACTGGGACATTGCTCCAAGTAACTCTCCCCCTCCTCAAGGTGTTGCAATGTTTGCTGCTCAGGATCGAGCTCAGCAACTGTAAGTTGTTGGAATTATTTGCCTTAGATCACATTGGTATACTAGAGCTCCCACAAGTTAAGCAGTGACATCATGTGTCCCACCATCTTTTTTTTTAAAAAAAACTCACCTTATCAGTTCTGTGCTATTTGGAATCTTGGGAATAAAATAATCTTAATAAATATTTCCCCATTTCAACAATGTGTTGAATTCTGCACTCACCTTTACCAAAAGCTTAAAGTAGTAATGTCAATAAATCCTTAATCAGTTACCTAGGTTACTTCACCTTTCCACTTGTAAAGTGATGTGAGTGTGGAGTCACTCCTACCCCACCCTGCTTATTGACAGAGTGGTGTTGCAGTGACTTCATAATGTATGTGGCAAGGATCACATCCCATAGACTTAAAAATGTTTGCAGTACAGGACCATGCTGTTCAAGATGCAAGACATTACCTTTCTGTGCCTTTAAAGTCTGTTCTTCAATTTGTCTCAGTCTCTCCATAAGTTCTTCCTTCTCGTGTTCTATCCTCTCTTTTTCCTTTTCTGCCAGTTCTCTTTTCTTTTTCTCATTTTCCAACTGTGCCCTTTTAAAACAAAATTGATAAAATACCTTAATTATTTAAGTGACTGTGAAAGAATTTACTTTAAAGAGAAAGTGAATCTGCTGACAGTGGCGTAGAAAAAATGAGAAACAGATTGATCCCCGCTGTGAGAAAAACAAAGATACATCAAAGAAACAACAGCCTGGTTGGCGGTGTCCAAAGGGAGAGAAAGTGATAGCATTAAAAGTTACACAAAGCTAAGAACCAATTCAAAGTTAGATAGCAGCCAGAAAATTTAGGTTGATAAGTTTTTTTTAAATTAATTGCACAAGAAATGTTTGAAAATTTCAAAAACATTGATTAAAGAAAGGTTTAAAAATGTATCAAACACAAAGATCAGTAAACTCTGCTCAATGCCTGTAAGAGTTAATGAATTTTGACATTCAGACACATCTTCTTCATCAGAAATGACAAATAGAGGTGTTGGACTGCACTATGAAGACAATTTCACTACCCTCTGTTCAACCATCACAATGAAGCCAATAAAATATTTAGGCATTAAATTTGAGATTTTGAAACCCTCAACACCAAAACTAAAAACTGAGGAATTCCTGAACTTGCGTCAGGACACATGACGGGTTTAATTATTTCACTTACATATAAATTGGGGAAAAACCATAGGGAAAATGAGATGTGGAAAATAAATGTGCAAGTTAAATACATTGGATTAAAGTCTGCACCAGAAAAGTGAATAAAGATGTGGAGAAAGAATTAATTGAAGCAGAAGCCCAAAGCAAGTGACAAATCACTTTTTAAAAGGCTCCCAAATGCAGGTGAGAGATCATTTAATTCAGATATCCAAAACTGAGATTAACATTACAGAACATTAAGGCCTTTCAGCCCACCTCTAAAAAAAAACTCAACAAAGAGGGGAGCACGGTTGGAGTAGCAGTTAGTGTAATGACTTTACAGCGCCAGCGATCGGGACTAGAGTTTTTTCTTTTTTTTAAACTTTTATTAAATTTTTATATAACAGTAAAGAAATGATGCATAAAACTAATACAAACTACAATAGAGCAACATCGGAGCAAAAATATTTTTCTTATGCAACAGTATTATTCAGAGGTAAATTGAAAAAAAGAAAAAAGGAAAAGAGAGAAAACAATATAATTAATCTAAACCCCAAATCATTCCTAAGTTTCCTGGCAATATAGAAAAAAAACTGCCAGTAAAAATAAAAAGAAATGCATAATCACAAGAATCATATAGAACCTGATTAAGATTTCCAATAGGAAAAGGTAGAAACACTCCAAGGATTGAAACAATCGAGATTTTCTGGGTCAAATTCAGCTCTAAATCAACCCAAGCAGGACCGCCTGCTTTACTATCACAATATAACCAAAATATAACATAGCGAATATTGACAGCCCAATAATAAAATCAGAAATTGGGTTGAGCTAAGCCTCCATTCTTAATGTTTTGGTGTTGTACTTACACGAGGTCATTTATTTTTCCAAATATATGATGATATGATGGGATCAAGTGAGTCAAAAAAACTTATGAACAGAAATTGGAATAGCTTCAAAAATTTATGTAAAATATTCACCTTAATGACATTAATTCATCTAATTAAGGACATCGAAAGAGGAGACCACTGGGATAAAGATTTCTTCACCTGATTTAATAAGGCAAGGAAATTCTCTTTAAACAAATGTTTATCACTCTTAGTAATTGTTACACCAAGGTATGAAAATTGGGTTTTATCAATCTTAAAAGGAAAAGCAGGCTAAGTGTTCAAAAGAAATAATTCACTCTTCTGCAAATTTAATTTATATCCAGAAAACTGAACTAATTGTTGAAACAATGCTAGTATAGCAGGAAATGAAGAGTTAGGATCCGATATAAAAAGCAAAAGGTAATTAGCATAAAGAGAAACTTTATCAACCAATTCTCCCCTATAAATACCTGAAATATCCTGAGATTCTCCAAGAGCAATAGCCAAGACTGAGGTTTGAATCCTGAGCTGTCTGTAAGGAGTTTGTATGTTTTCCCTATGTCTGCATGGGCTTTCCCAGGGGGCTCCAGTTTCCTCCCACCATTCAAAATGTATGGGAGTGTAGGTTAAATGGGCAGCACGTACTCGTGGGCTGAAATGGCCTGTTACTGTGCTGTATGTCTAAATTTAAAAAAATTAAACCTTCCTTCTCTCACATCCATAACCCTCCTTTTTTTTTACATCCATGTGCCTAAGAATCTTACAAAGATTTCAACATGTAGCACGTACCCCACTCTCTGCATTCCTCTTCGATCAAAAGGCACGTTTCCCAAGGCTCTAGTTCACTTCCTGTTGTCGAGACATCCAAGAAGCAATTCCTATGAATGTATCTTTGATCTCCCACCAAATCACATGGCCAGATTTAGTTCAATGCTCTCCCTTCTGCAAGTGCACGAAGAATGAACCATAGAATGCTATTACACTGAAACAAGTCCTTCCACTCATTTGACCTATCAACCTGCACCCAGACCCTATCCTTCCATCCATACCCAAATTTCTATTTAATGTCGAAATCAAGCCCACATCCACCACTACCATAGGTAGATCTTTCAAACTCTTACCACCCTCTGAGTGAAGTTCCCCTGAATGTTCACTTTAAACATTTTATCAAGTCAGTTGTCATCTAATTGCACAAGTACAACCTGACGAAACAGCATCCTCCAGTCACTGGTGCATAACATGAATACAGACTCAACCAGACATAACATGCATACAGACAAACTATACATATGCAGGACAAGTATACTTTCAAATAAAAAAATAGATGCTGCCTTTGATACGAGAGAGAGAGAGAGAGAGAGAGAGAGAGAGAGAGAGAGAGAGAGAGAGAGAGAGAGATTGATTTCTGGATGCACTCAACAGAGCTCCTGTAGAATGGTGGTCAGTAGCTTTGCCCACTTCAGTCAGGAAGTGCAGACGCTGTTCACCCTTAACCCATGTCCTCTCACTCTTGTCTCACCTAAACTCAGAGCAAAAAGCCCACCTGCTTTTATCTATACCCCTCAATTTTGCAAACCTCTATTAAATCTCCCCTCCTTTTCTAATGCTCCCTGCTATCAGATTATAAATTGTTGTCATTGCTTGCTACAAACATGGGGGAAAAAGACGTTCACATGATGGCAAGGCCAATGTTTAATTGCTAGAGGTGGTGATGATGAATTGGCACCTTGAATATATCATGGGCATTAGATGGACCCTCGTGTGGGACTCAGCTAAAGTCACTCTAAGACCTGATAAATGCAGCAGACATTCTTCTTTAAAAGAAAGCCATGAACTAGGTATTACAATCTGATGTCCTGTGGCCACCCCTTCTGACATTGGCTTTATATTTGAACCTATTGCGACTCAAGATCATCACAACTTTGTTATTATACCACCAACTTCGTTATACCACCAACTTCGTTATACCACCAACTTCGTTATACCACCAACTTCGTTATACCACCAACTTCGTTATCATACCACCAACTTCGTTATCATACCACCAACTTCGTTATCATACCACCAACTTCGTTATCATACCATCAACTTCGTTATCATTCCATCAACTTCATTATCATATCACCAACTTCATTATCATATCACCAACTTCATTATCATACCACCAACTTCATTATCATACCACCAACTTCATTATTATACCACCAACTTCATTATTATACCACCACTGCTCTCTTTTTGAATGATAGTTCCTCAAATTATTTATTTGAATTTTGCATATATATTCATCCCTTTATTGAGATGATAGATTAAAGTCAAATCAATGTCACCACATTGTAGAGCCTCTCTTAAACTGATTATTTTAATTTACCTTTCCAACTGCTTCTGATGTTTTTCTTCTCTGGCCTGTGCCTTCATTTGCTGTACTTCAATTGTGTCAGGTTTTCTCCTTCGCATGTAGAGCTCATGATTTCCCATACAAAGTGCTAGAATTCGTTTGTTGATCCGCAGGCGTGGAGCATAAAATACAAAATCCTAAATAAAACAATTTTAACAAATGAAAAATAAATATCAAATTATAAACTGAAAAGCCAACAATGCCAAAACTATAAACATTCACATTTTGTTATGTACTTTGATCCAATAAATTGAAGAAGTTGTGTATTTCGTACACCTCATTGGCCTAGATGATGGGGTGGTAAACTGGATTAGTAAATATGATACTAAAATAGAAGGAGCTGTAGGGAGTGAAGAAGGGTTTCAAAGCTTGCAGAGGGAATTAGGCCAGTTAGAAGAGTGAGCTGAAAGATGGCAGATGGATTTTAATGCAGATAAGTGTAAGGTGCTACATTTTGCTCGGGCTAATCAAAATAGGACATCTATGGTGAATGGTAGGGCATTGATAAGTGCAGTAGAACAGAGTGATCTAGGAATAACGGCACATAGTTTCCTGAAGGTGAAGTTACACTTGGATAGGGTGATTAAGAAAGCTTATGGTATATTGGCCTTCATAAAGCAGAGCATTGAGTATAGGAGCTGGGATGTTATGTTAAAATTATATAAGAATGTATGAAATGTTCTGTTCCCAAAGAGCATATTAGTAGGCATTAGTGTCTCCGAATGCAAATTCTGGCATTTTTCATAGCTAAAGTTTTGCAACACAAAAACACACTCTTTGGCCCAACTGGACAATGCTCTCCATGTGGTCTACCCAAGCAAGATCCATTTAATAACATTTGGACCATATCCCTCTAAACCTATTCTGTCCATGCACTGTCCAATTGTCTTTTGGACAATGCAATTCTACCTACCTCTATCACTTTTTCTGGCAGCTTATTCCACACAACTACCACCTTCTGTGTAGAAAAAATACTCCTCAGGATCCTTTTAAATCCATTCACTTCATAAATCTACACCCTCTCATTTTAAGCACCCCTATTCTGGGAAAGGACTCTTTACCTTCTCTATACCCCTCATGAGTTACATGCCTCAACAGAGTCACCCCAACTTTAAATCATTTGTCAAAGAGCATCAGGGAAGGGAAGTGAGTAAAGTTACTATTTCAAGGGAAAAAATGCTCAGAAAATAAGTGTTCTAAGGGTGGATAAGTCTCCCTGACCAGATGGATTGTATCTTTGGGTCTGAAAGTAGTGGTAGATATCGTGGAGGCATTGTTAATCAATAGAATTAAGGAATCAATAGATTCTGGTATGTTCCCTTAGGACAAGAAAATCACAAATGTCACCCCAGTATTCAAGTAGGAAGGGAAGCAGCAGAAACAAAATTGATAGACCTTTAACCTGACATCAGTGGTTGGGAAGATATTAGAGTCAATTGTCAAGGATGAGGTTATGGAGTATTTGGAGGCACATGACAAGATAGGCCAAAGCCAGCATGGTTTCCTCAAGGAAAATATCTTGCTTGACAGACCTATTGGAATTCTTTAAAGTGAAAAGCATGGCAGATATAGAAGGAGCAGTGGATGTTGTGTATTTGGATTTTCAGAAGGCCTTTGACAACAAGTCGGAAAGAGACTTCTTAACAAGAGCATTTGGCACAATTGGAAGCATACTAGCATGGGTACAGCTTTGGCTTATTGGCAGGAGCCAGAGTTGGAATACAGGTATCGTGTTCTGTTTGGCTGCCAGCTGCTAGTGGTGTTCCAAAGGGGTTGGTGTTGGTGCCACTTCTTTTAATGTTGAGCATTAATTATTTAGATTATGGAACAAATGGCCAAGTTTGCAGATGACAGAGTAAAACGAAGAGCAGGTAGTGTTGAGGAAACAGGGAGGCTGCACAGGGACTTGGACAGATTTGGAGAATGGGGAGTGGCAAATGAAATACAATGTCAGAAAGTGTACGGTCATGCTAATTGGAAGAAAGAAATAAACAAACAGACCATATTCTAAATGTGGAGAAAATTGAAAATACCCTGTGTTATGTCACAGATCAGCAGCAATAGAAATTAATAAGAAACTATTATTGTTTTCCTTTTAAAACTACTATATATATTTATAACTACTAATATAACATTTTACTTAAATTAATCCTAACTATGGGATTAATCACGAATATACATGTGTGAGTGTTTTTAGCCAAACCATTACAGCTTATGTGCAATTCTAGGAAGTCATTCCAAAGTTTCAGTTTTTGAAATCCTGTGTTGAAACTCAGGCTTTTACATTGATGCCCAGAAGTAATCACGAAGGAAGTGGGAGAGACTGAGTGACAGGATTGCTGAAAACTCACAAATCCTTGTTGAGTTTCTTGCTGAGAAATATTCTTTCGGACAACCAGCTATCACAACTCCCCTTTTTCTTGTGTAGGGGAAATGAAATGAGTGACTTCCACGATGCTTCCAAACCCAGGCTCGGGTCAGTCAAAACGGCCATTACCTTGGTCACGATTCAATGCAGCAGTTCTCCTGCTTCCTTTACCCAGATACGGGTCAATCAAAGTGACCTTTCCTTTGATCATGGTGGTTTGATAATTTCCCTGACAGGGGGAAATCAGCTGAATTGTCCATTTCACACAGAGTCATTCCACCTCCATGCTCATCAGATGGCTGGTGGTCAATAATGAAATCTTGTTTCTTTAAGTGTCCCACTCACATGACTCTTTCACTACCTGTTTTCCTGAATAAACAACCATTGCACTTTCTCTTCCCCCAGAGTATTAACTTTAGGTATATTCTGTACTTGATGGTGCCACCCAGTCTCTCCACAATTGTGAATGATTGCAGCCTGTACTAATCCTTAAAGCACACATGTCAAACTCTGTAATTATATTTGACCCGCAAGATCATATTAAATATATATTAGAGTTGGCCCGCTGGCTGCTGCGCCAGTATAGCGCATGCTCACTGAAGGTGAAAATGAAGACGCCGAAGGTGTGGAGGGATCTCAGAGTCCCGAATCCCGTGGATCGGAGCGCCGCACTCAGCCCGCCTGGCTACCGGACACACAGATGCGGCTGGAGTTGGGGACCATCCTCGCTGGGTCTGCGCTTCAGCGGCGATGCCGGACCGAACTTCTCGTTGGCGATGCCTTCCCCCTCACTCCGTGCGCGGCTGACCCTGCCTCCCGCTCCTTTTGTTGGAGACGAGCCCGGCGCCGTGAGATCGCAGTTTAATCCCTCTCCAACCATGGGAGGGGGGTGGGAGCAACGTGCTCTTCTCAGCCAATTCCTCCACCGCCCCGGACGCCGGCGTTTCAACAGGGGGTTCGGGTGCCTTCGTCAGGCGACCGACCTGTTGGTCCAAGACAAGGGAAGAGCGTACAAACTCCACACAGACAGCACCTGAACTCGGGTGAACGTGGAGCTGTGGACCCCACATTCCACATCAGGACTGTGTGTAAGATTGGGAGCAGTGAGACGGAAGCTTATTTTGTTCCTGTGATTTAAGCCTTTCTTGGGGTGGGGGGGGGTCCTTCTCTGACCACTTGCCTAACAATTAACCTAATCAGATGTGGAGTTACCACCATACAACAGTTCTCAACCTTTTTCTTTCCACTCGCGTCCCTGTGCCATTGGTGCTCTGTGATTAGTAAGGGATTGCTTAAGGTGGTCTGTGGGTGGAAAGAAAAAGTTTGAAGACTACTGCTTTAATCATCCCTCATTGACTTGTCATGTGCACGGTTTCAGAACTCCAAAGGAAATGGGCCAATGACAATGACAATGAAAAAGTTTATCCAAAACTATTATTAAACATTTATTTTAATAAGAAAAAGTTTAACATTACATATGTTGAAAGAAGAGAAAACATGCAGACGTTGTTGAAAATTTTCAATAAATATTTAGTTCGGCCCTCGACTTAGTCCAAGTTTTTAATTTTGGCCCTCCGTGAATTTGAGTTTGACACCCCTGCCTTAAAGAGACAGTCACACTAAATGAAACAGGAGCTCAAAATACCAGATGCAGAGAGACCTGGGATTGAGCAGGATAGTTGGAATGTTAACTTGCACATTGAGACAGTGGTGAAGGCAGCAAATACAATGATGGCATTGATCTTAAGAGGAACAGAATGCAAGAACAGGGATATGATGTTGAGCCTCATTTGAAACCTCATTTGGAGTATTGTGAGCAGTTCTGGACTCGTTTAAGGATTTGCTGATGTTGGTGAGGGTTCCATGGAGGTTCACAAGGATGATTTTGGGAATTAAAGGATTATTATACGAGGATCATTTGGCAGCTCTTGGCCTGTAGTTGTTGGAATTTAGGAGAATGGGGGGTTGGGGTGGGGGAGAAATCTCATTGAAAGATTTCAAATGTTGAAAGGCATGGACAGAGTAGATGTAGAAAGATTGTTTCCCATGTAAGGAGAGTACAGGACAAGAGGGCACAATTTCATGATTGAAGGGCGTCTGTTTAGAACCGAGATGCGGAGGAATTACTTTAGCCTGACAGTGGTAAATCTGACATTTGTTGCCTCAAGCAGTTGCGGAGGCCAAATCATTGGGTGTATTTAAGGCAGAGATTGATAGATTCTTGATTAGCCAGGGCATCAAAGGTTACGGGAAAAAGGCTGAGCAGTGGGGCTGAATAGGAAAATGCATCAACTCGTGATTAAACGATGGGACAGACATTTGGTTGAATAGCCTATTTCTGCCCTTGTGTCTTTTGGACGTTCCTTCTACCATGAGTCTTGCAATGGATTATGTTATATTTTATATTGTATATAGACATGTTTTAAAAGGAGATAAATTGTGTTTTTTTTTAAAAAGTGTAGATCACAAACAATCACTTCACAACATAGATCTCATTTAAAATGCCAGAACTCAGCTCAAGCCAGACAGTCCAGTTCCGAGTGCCTCTATAAAGACAATGGAAACTTATTTGCTGAAGTACTTCACAAGTAGGTGTTAATTAGATAGGCTGCAGAGTAATGGATTATTGTTTAGGAAAGCAACAGATGAACGGACTCTGTCTGAATGCAGTTTGCTGTTCTAAGAGGGTCATGTGGTTTTCTCAGAGAGGGAATTCAGTTCTACAGCTCAGCAGCAGCAACATGATAAGCTGTCCAGCTTGTGGAAAACCCCCATTTTGAAGACAAGTTTGAGTTCTTAATTCAGCTTGTTCAAAACCCTTGTGGTCCATACAAGAGGAGATGGCTGGCTGTATAATGTTTTGCCTGAGATAAGGGAAACAGACAAGGAACTCTGTGGTGACCTGAAAGAGGTTAGCAAATAGAAAACCCTGATGGGGCAAGTTTCTTCAGCAAGACACTGAAGTGGCTGATCAGAAGGAATCAGTTTGTGTGCGTCCAATGAGCAACAAATCGCTCTCTAAAAACCGACAAGAACCTTTCTGAGCGGTAACCATTTACCTTTCAAGCACCAAAGCCTGGTGAAATTCATAAATGTTAAATTCTATGCATAGTATAAGAATTGCCTGATACCGACGAACTTAGAGGAGTGAGAAGTGAAATTGGACTGTGAATCCAAGAACTTTTCTGAACTTACACACACATATTACATGCAAGTGCGCTTAGAATTAGAAGGGGGTTAAGTTAGATTAATAGTAATAATTTAGAGTTTGATCCTGCTTTCAAGTTTAAAGATAATTAAAATCAACTTTTAAGTAACCATTTGTCTTGGTGAATTTCTATTGCTGTTGGGTTTTGGAGTCCTCTGGGCCCATCACAGCTTGCCTTGCCCAAATGCACGCACATAACCAATTAAATTACTTACACCACAAGTCTTTGAAATGTGGGAGGAAATTCGAGCACCAAGGGAAATCATTGCGGATATGGGGAGAACGTACAAACTCCTTACAGACAATTAATTTGAACCTGGGTCATTGTAATACCACTGTGTTAACTATTCCATCCAGAATTTTGATTTAAAAGTCAAAAACATTTGTAATTGATATTTCATTCCAAAAACTAGTACTGAAAGTAATAAATACTTACAGGAGCCTTCTTATCAATAGGTTTTATTACAAACTTTTTGTCGTTAAAGGATATATTTCTTATTTCACTCCAAGGAAATCCTATTTTTGGTGTTAATCTGTTGAGTAAAAACATTACAAATGGCATTAGAGAAAAGCATATTTAGGCCTTTTATTTTCTACTCTGGGCTGCATTTTCTTTTTCCAAGGTTACTGCTTGAATTTGACAATTTCCATATAGTGTCTATTCCTTTGAAAGCATGGGTCTTTTACAAAATTCAATTCAAATTTTTAACAAATAAAGCTCTGAGGTGGAAGGAGTCAGGACTCCGGACAAAGGCACATTCAACCACAAGCAGATATTCTTGTGTAAAAGCCACACAAAGTCAGATATCATTGACCTTCTGGCAATATCCAAGGCAGTAGTAAAGGAATGAAGGAGGATAATAAAAAGGAGACTGGGGAGAACGTTCATCAGCATAACCACTGATTGGAAAGGATGGCAAGAGGCAGTTAAAATTACATGCTGAGAACAAACCATTTAATGATGTTATCAGCCCTACGTCTACCTTTTGAGTAAAGGAAAATATGCATATTCCAGAAGCAATAAATCTGTTACATAACTTGAAAAAATTATGTTCATACTTATCGTCATGTTCATAGATGTTAAGTCCAAGAGCATCAACGCCAAGCCACAGCTCTGTTCCCTTTTTGTTCTTGATTTCAAAGTAATTCACACCGTACATTTCAAGGTCTTGAGCAATCTTGAGGTATTCCATCATTGAATCTTCCCTATTAGTAGTAAAATTAAAATAATTGTTTGAAAGTCCAATCAAGAAACTAGGTATGGTCATTAATTGACTAAGATTTTTTTCAATCTGAATTAATCTAGTCCCAATTATAACTGCATGATGATCTTGTAACATTGTATTGCCCAGTACATCAGTTAAAAATTCTGCAATTGTTGGGGGGGGGCGAGAAAAATACCTGTTTTGAAGCAGTTCAAATGCTGCATTTTTGCAAAAATAAGCGAACTGTTATACCAAATAGCAAATAAATTTATGCACACAGTGGACATTACAAATTAGACTCTGGTTTTGCAGTGTCAAACAAGCAATTCCATGTGTAATATTGACATTGGCCTTCACAGAACAAGTGCAGATATTGCAATCAGTGGTGGAATGAGGATCCCTTCTGCTGATATTTAAACTATCTGCTACCACAAACATCTATATACCTGTAGAATGAATATCATAATTTCGGATATTAAATTTTATCCTGAATTCAGCTGCAGGGAACCTCTGCCACCCAATAGCGGATGTTTGAAAAATAATGTGCCTTTAATTTCTCCTGGTTTATAAATTGAGAAATTGTTCTTTAAAAAAAAAACCCAGAAATGATCAAGTTGTAGAAATTAAAATAAAGGGACGTGCAACTGAGACAAACGTGCATGCTGAAATAGCAAATTTCCATTTTTAGCATCACTGAAATAATTCAAAGCCACAAAGTTTAAGTCTAGTGGCTGTTCAATAGTATTTTTGGCTTAGTACACTTGAGCTAAGTGGCATAACACTTGACTACATGTGAAGATCTATACAGACAAGACAATACAGCAAAATGTTGACTTTCTTACCACCTCAGTTATTTCAAAATTATTTCCAATCAGATCAAAAAGTACAACGTTTGATTTGAAGCTTTAAAACAGTTTTTCTCGATCTTTTTCTTTCCACTCACATACCACTAAGTAATCCCTATGCCCTCAGTGCTCTGTGATTAATAAAAGACTGCTTAAGGTGGCATTTGAGTGGGAAGGGAAGGTTGAGAATCACTGCTCTAGACCCAAATGATACTGAAATATTTTACTTTAGAAAAATTTTAATTGGCCCATTTCCTTTGGAGTTCTGAAACCGTGCACATAATGAGTCAATTAGGTAGTGGTTTTCAAACTTTTTCTTTCCAGCCACATACCACCTTAAACAATCCCTTGTAATGGCAGAGGGAATACTTAAAGTGGTATGTGAGTGGAAAGAAAATAGGTTGAGAACCACTGCTTTAAAATAAGCTTAAAATAAAAGGCGCAATTGTTTCTAGAAAGCATGCAGCACTAGCTTGCATACAAACTCATGTTTAGGCTAGAGATGGACTATTTTCTCAATTGATTTTACATTTAGAATACAAATTAACTAAACATTGCTACCTATTATGGAAAAATGTTGTGATTCACCAAGAGAATGCCTATAGGACAAGTTAAGTAGGTATTTAATAAAGAATGGGTTTACAAACACAAAACAGGAGGTGGTGGCCCCTCAGCCCCTTCAGCCTGTCCAGACATTGAACATGATTATGGCTAATTTACACTGGCCTCAATTCCTCACCTGTGCTAGTTTCTCATAATATTCAATTGCTCTATTTTTCAAATATTTATCGCAAACTTAAATACATCTACTGATCTGACCTCCCTTACTTTCAGGAAGCGAGTTCCACAGATATATGGTTAACCCTCAAGAAATTTTTATAAACTTCAGTTCTAAATGACCAGCCTCTTATTTTGTAGCTATATTCCCTTATTCATGGCTTTCCCAAGAGGCAAGGCCAAATTAAACTGCAAGTTAATGCCATTTTCTTGTTTTAGTTACTTGCTTCATCCCAAGTCACCTGCTTTCCATAGTCCCCTTTCTATTTAGGGAAGTAATTAATTTTACCACGTCTCACATTTTCTCCAGCAGTTTGTGTCGCAGTGCATTTGTTCACTGAAGCGGACACCAAATTTCCTAGCTTTTTTTCTGAACTCCCAAAATTCTTTTCATTTGCCAACTAAATAAACTATTTCCTTTATTTTTCTATTTATTCAAATAGTGATCAACATAGCTGGATTATTAATATTGTTTGAAGCCTGTTGTATTGGGTTCAAACACGCTTGTAATAAAAACTACTTTGAGCCCAGAGTTGCATTCATAACTTGCTTCATTTTAACATACCCTTGGTGAATATCTACATGCACAGGCATTGCCCGCTGCTCCCGAGCCTGCCAGACGCACAACTCTCCTGGATGCAGAAGTCCCGGCCAGTGACGTCATTGACCCACTCGATGTCCTCCCGATAGCGTTACACCACATCCCCCTTACTTTGCGGTCAAAGCCTCCTTTATCTGTGGCTTCGCCCACTACAGTTACCTTATGCATTCAGGTACAAATACAAATAAAACATTTACAATACACAAATCCTTCTTGACTCTGGGTGTTTTACAGTCTCTATAGATTCAATCTCTGCAGTCTCTTTACTTCTCGACCTGACTTTGTTCTTATTATGCCAGGCAAAATCTGTGTTTCAGTCGGCAGAGACTCTAGACTTGCCTTTGCAGGAGAGTCCATTTCTGGCTGGTGCTCTTGTCGCTTTTCATGTTGAGACTCTGATAAGGTCATGAGATGTTGGCGATTCCGTCTCAGTGTCCCTTGTGGTCCACTAATTATGTAAGACCGTGGGCTGTGGTGCACAAAAGTTACCGTACCTTGCTGTCTTACATCAGTACCATTTTTTTCAGGTCGTTTGTTCTGTGTCAATTGTTATACCACTTCACATCTCTACACTTCTTCTCCATCTCCTTGTTCTGGAGTTGTATCAGGTCTAGAGTTACAGCTACAACCTCTCTGGAAGGTTCAGTAAAGTCATGTGAGGGCAACGTCCCATTAGCAACTGGGCTGGGCTATAGCTGTTGTGCAGCAGTGTGGCTCTGTACCCCAATAGTGCACGGTAAGGGTCTTTTGCCTCCGTGAGCAGGTTCTTCACTGTTTGTACTGCTCGCTCTGCTTCACTATTGCTTTGTGGATACTTAGGGGTATGTTACATGCTCAAACCCGTAATCTGCTGCAAAGGCTTTGTCCAGAGAATTGTGGGCCATTGTTGCTTACTAATGTCTCTGGAATGCCCAGCAAATATTGATTTTAAGTGAACAGTTACATCGGTAGCTCGTGTCGGGCTATTTCTATAAATCTCGAGAAATAGTCCACCACTAATAACTATGCGTTCTCTCCAAGTGCGAAAGTCTGCGCCAAGTTTTTGCCATGGCCAGTCAGGGAATTTATTCGGCATCAGCGGATTTCTTACGTTTGTCCTTTCTTGGATGCACTCTCTGCACCTAAAGAAAATCTCACTTATTTGACTAGTGGCCACCACGCTGCTTGACTGGCACATTCCCGGCACTTTACAACCCCCTAGTGGCCATCGTGTATTTTCTCAAGTACCTCATTTCGCATGTTAGCCGGAATAACCAATCTCGAACAAAGCAGGAGTAGTCCATTGTGCACCTCAGAATGGCCCTCTCTTGCCAGTAGTGTTTGACTGATCCTTGTAACTGGTTTCTGTCTGGCCATCCTTCAATGCAGTATTTAATGACCTGCGTGCACACACTGTGCACATAGTTGCTCTCAGAGCTCTGTCAGGTATCTGTCGCTTGTTGGAAGGTTTTCCATTAGTGACTCTACATAAAATATTGGTGTCCTCCGTGAAGTCTTTGTCAGTACTCGTGGTTCCGGCTTGTAGTGGGGAGTGAGAGAGTGTATCCTCAGTTGAGGTTCTTCCCAGGTGTGTGTGAGATCGTGTAGGAGTATCTCATCCGCCTCATCCTGAACCTCTGTATCCGTGGCGGCAGCAAATCCAGCACTTGCCCACCTAGCAGATTCACAAGTAGTTTGTGGTCCATCTCCAATTCAAACTGTGGTCCCAAAATGAAACCGTTGAATCTCTCCCAAGCCCAAGTCCCTTTTTCCAGCTGCACGTACCGTTGCTCTCTTTCTGTTAGTGATCTGGGAGAATAAACAACTGGTGACCAATTGTCTCCCTCCTTTTGTAGTAAAACTGCTCCCAGTCCACATCATGAAGCATCAGCTGATATTTTCAGTTGCCTATTTTGGATCATACAACTGAAGTACCGGTGTGGATGATATCTCTCATTTGAGGTTACTAAATGTTCTCTGTTGCTCATGTCCCCAGCTTCAGCTTCACTAGTTTTTCTTGGATAACAGGTCTCTCAATGGTTTGTCCTTTTCAGCCAGGTTTGGTATGAACTTACCTAGTTGGTTCATCAAACCGAGGAAACTTCTGAGTTTACTAATGTTTGTCAGCTCCTTCATGTCCTGTACATATCTTGTCTTGTGTGGGTCTGGTCTCATGCTGTTGGCTGAGATGATGCACCCCAGAAATTTCACCTGCCTCCTTTCAAACTCACATTCGCCATGTTGAAAGTGACCCCTGCTTTTTCTGCTCATTCTAGGATTGCATAGACCCTCGCATCATGTTGGTCCTTCATGGTCCCCCAAATGAGGATATCGTCCATGTGGCAGACAACTCCTTCCAAGCCTGCGATAACCTCGGTCACAATTCTGTTCTGGAAGTGTTCAGGGGCAGAGGAGATACCAAAGGGTAGGCAGTTGAAATAGTGGCATGATAAATGTCATGTAGAGAGCTGATTCTTTGGACAAAGGAATTTGCTAAAATACCATGTTCACATCCAACTTAGTAAAATATTGTGCACCAGTGAGCATGCCTCGGGTTTGATCCACAAAAGGAAATATAAACTTTCTCTGCACATTGATTCAATCAAGGGTGTCAAGTCCACACAAATGTGAACATCTTCTTTATTCTTTTTCAGTGCTACCACCATGCCGCATCACCACTCTGTAGGCTCCTCTATGTGACTGATAACTCCAAGCTTCTCCATTCTTCCAAATTCTCTCTTCACTTTGCCCTGAGCAGCAATGGGACCCTTTCAGGTACTTTCAGTGAAAATGGTTTTGCATCAGGCTTGAGTTTAACAGCTTCTGTAGTAGCCCAAGTCCATTGCAAAATTTGAGGTATGCCTTCCTGACTGTCTCTTGGTCTAGGGCATCCACTCTGGCCACTAGTTTGAGTTTCACCAAAGTTGGTCTGCTCAACAGCACCACTTGTAAGTCTCTCACCACAAACACTTCTTCTGTGGTGCTCCTCTCTCTGTATGAGAGCATTTCTTTTGCCGATCCCAGGACCATCAATTTCACTTCCCCTGGATCGTAGAGTGGTTTCTGTGCTTTTCCTAGCTTGCTGTCTCTGGATATAATTCTTTTGAATACTTGCTCATGAATGGCTGTAACATTGGTCCTGTGTCAATTTTGAAGGTCACCATGTTAATGTTGTCCATCCAGGGTTCCTCGCCAGATGCTATTTCCACTACCTCATTCACCATGTGGGTTGACCTACAGACTTATCCATAGTGTCCTCATTTGCCGCAGTTGTGGCATTCTGCACTCCTGGCTGGGCATTGAAATGCTAAGTGGAACGGTAGTTTTCCACACTTGGGGCATATCTTGCACTCTACTTTGCTCTATGTTATCGTCTTAATTTTTTGCTTCCTGGCATTTGCCCTTTGCCACTAAATTTCTTCCTCTCTGAAGTTGCACCACATCTACTGCCAGTTTGCTTACACACATTTCTTTCAAGTCGGTTTGCTGCTGCTTTATCACCTCTGACTGTCGAGCCATTGTGACTGCTTTCATAGGGTGAGGTCTTTGTCGAGTTGCATCTTCTCTGACAGAGATGAATCTCTTAGACCCACTACTAACCTGTCCCTTAAAAGTTCGGCATGCAGATCCCCACGTTCAAAATTCTCTGCCAATGCGTACAAGGCTGTCATAAACGCGCCTACTGTTTCTGCAGGCTGCTGCACTCTTGTTTAATTTCGCCTGTTCGTAAATTACATTCTTCTTAGGCATGAAATAATAATTGAACCCTCTCCGTCCTGCATCGTACTGTTGCCGCTACATGCCCGTTAAGTCTAGGGCCTGTAGTACATTATCAGCCTTATCCCCCATGCAATATACCAGTGTATTCACCTAGTTAGCTTCAGAGGAATTATTTAAATTACTTGCCAGTCTGAAGTGCTCAAATCTTCTTATCCACTTCTCCCACTCTTGTGGCTTTGAGAGGTCAAAGGGTTCTGGAGGTTTCATCATGAAAGTCGCCATTGGAGCTGCTGCCGCTCCTAATCAGTGTGCCTTCACTTGTTCAGGCCGGTTCTCCATCTTAGCTCGTTTCTTTCACTTTTTCTCTTTCGCAGCCCATCCTCCTTTCTGTGACTCAAAGGTACACTTCTGACATCATGGCGTGTTGGGTTCAAACACGCTTGTAATAAAAACTGCCTTGAGCCCGGAGTTGTGTTCATAACTTACTTTATTTTAACATACCCTTGGTGAGCATCGCTCTCTGCTCCTGAGCCTACCAGACGCACAACTCTCCAGGATGCAGAAGTCCTGCCCCATGATATCATCGGCCTGCTTGCTATTCCGCCAATAGTGTTACACTACAAAGACAATATCATGGGCCATCTTATAAACACAATGTATGCATCTCTTTGACATGGAAAGTGTAGATATAGGTGATGAAGCTACATTCAGTTGATCATCTTATGTTAGCTAAGCATTCACCTGGTATGCATATGGATTATATGTTAAGTCTTCACAATATGAATCAATCACCCATATTCTAATTAACAACATATTAATGAAAAGCAAGAAGAAAGTTTATAATTCTCCAAAAAGGGCATACTGAAGATGCATTGAGCGGGAATTTCATAGCAGGAACACACCTAATTCTTTAAGGTATCTCAGGATATGAATGGGAATATAAAATGTATTCAAGAAGCGTTACCTCAGCATTCCTCGATGTTCTTCATGCCATGTCTGTATTCTATCTTCCCACTGTTCTTTTGTTAACTTATGCTGTTCCAGGACACTAAGAATGTAGTACATACATGAAATGCATCAAAACTACTTTAGAAATAAAGTTTTAAAATGTCATTCATTAATATATTAATGGTGCATCCAAAATCTTCTGACACTTCAGGCATTAAAGCAAGTAATATTAATTCCACATATTAAAACAGCCTCAAAAAGTATAAGCTTGATCTGTGTTAGAGTATAATACTTATCACCTGTTTAACTGCCAGAAAGCAATATCTAAAAAAAAACTCCAACCAAGTTGCAAAGTTCATAGCTGCAAGAGCTTCAAATCTAGAAACGTAACTATTTTTTAGAACAACCAGATCAAGGAAATTGGGAACTTTTATCAAAATGTTGAACATGAAAATATCCTGAAAGAAACTGGGAATAATAACACATTAAGCAGTTAAAGACATTACAGTACTTTCAAGCAAAGGTTGAAAGTTTTATGACCCATCATTTGGAATGAGTTTTTTTTAAAATGTTCAAGAACTTTTATTAAGTCAGACTCTCAGGTTCACATGACACAACTTCACAGCCAACTACGCATCTACAAGTCAAGTTCATATTTTACCAATGCAAGCAGGGCACAGATTGGCAAGTATTCTTCATCGAAAAATTGATCATTTTGTGAAGCTCAGGAGGGGGTGTTGCAAAAGCGAGTTTAAAACATGAAAGTGTGAGGAGAAAAATTTGCAATCTTTCAGCATCATCCATTCCTTACTTTATGCTACAATGCAGGCCACCAAAACAAATCAATTACAAATTAGAGTTTTATTTCTTCTGCTCAGATAGTACATTTACCCAAGTCAGAAAACTAGGAGTTCAATGCTCATTTCATACCAGAATTTAAGCAAACAGTGTAGAACCTGGAAAGCAGAGGTCATTTTCCAGATAAAATGCTAAATCAAGTCCCCTACTTAGGGAGATTTCTATTCATTCAAAAGTAGAAATGTTCTGCGGTCCTTAGGCACAAGGATTCTGAGTTCTCAGTACCAGCCTCATGCTCCCTATCTACTTTCAGCACTTATGCACTGGAAATTGTCAAGGGTGCTGCCCTTTTCCATGCAATCTTCAGCAAACAAATCAGTGACAACTTGGCATCATCTCTGAAGGTAACAATTAAAGCTGGGTAATGAATCAACAACTTGGCTGAACACTTTCCCATTAGTCCTGCAGATTTGTTCCATTCCAGCATAGTCCTAGCTAACACCCATAATACCTCACAAAATTCCAAACCACAATGATTATACCCAATTAGCCAAACAAAAAAGCCAAAATTTAAAAGGATAAGCATTGTTGACATCTCCCCTTCTCCCCAGAATCACTGCCAAAATGGAGGTAATCAAACCTTTTACCTAATCCACTATCATTCTCCACAAAACTTTCACCACTTGTTTTAAGGGTGATATTGTAGTTCAGATGTTTTACACCATCATCTATTCCAGCTATTAAACAACATCAGTCCAGCAAATGCCTTCTTAAATTTAGTGCTCACTATGTGCCACTCCAAGCCTTTGCATTTATAAAACATCTGAACTGATAGAATGATGCAGAATCACCAACGTTTTAAACAATAATTGGCAGTTTCATCACAGCAGAGAGTTAGGTGATCTCTGGTGCAGTAAATATATGTCTTTCCAACAGGCCAGTTAATGAAAAGTCCAAGATGCTTGGAAAGGAAAAAAAAAAGGAAAAATGTAATGATAACACGATATTCATCTTGTCAATGAATTGGTGCCCTAAATCGCAAGGATAATGGTAAAAGATGCCAACCTTTGTTTTTGACCGTATTGACACCTGCCAAAAAAAAGAGCTTTTTGAAAGAATTTCAAAATTGATCTTTTGTTAACAAGAGATTAATTTATAATTGAAATACAAATGATTCAATGTTAAAACAGAAAAAAAATGACATTCAAGATATATGCAGACGAATATGCACAAAATGCCCGAGTATTGCACAAGGTAAATACTTCTGCTCGATGTGGCACAAATAAAATAAATACACGTCCAGTTAATGTGGTTCGTATTTGTTGAGAATGGAATGTTGATACATCATCAACAAACATACTAATCTTATATTCCTCTTTATTAACTTTAATTCCTTTAATAATCTTGTCTTATTAATTGTGCTAATGGTTCAATTGCCAAAAAAATTAATGCCAGAGGCAAAGGACAATCTAGTTAACGAAAAAGGAGAAATTTGTCCATTAGTGACTACCCTAGCCAAAGGATTTCCATATAAAGCCTTAATCCAATTAATAAATATTGATCCAAATTTAAATTTTTCTAAAACTTTAAATAAATAATTCCATTCTAATCTATCAAAAGCTTTTTTAGCATCTAGTGATAAAATTAAGGCTGAATCTGACTTCTTCTGAGAAACATGAATTAAACTAATTAATTTAGCAATATTATCAGCTGAGTATCTCTTTTTAATAAATCTAGACTGATCTGAATGAACTAATTTTGGTAAGTATACATTTAATCTATTCGCTAAAACTTTATCTACAATCTTATAATCGATATTTAATATGTCTGTAAGACACTGGTTTTAATAAATCTGTCTTTCTTAGGTATTACTGTTATTATAGCATTTGAAAAAGATTCTGGTAATGAACAAGTTTGGGTTGCTTGTTTTTATACTGTCAGTAATAAAGGTGTTAATAAATCTTTAAACTCTTTATAAAATTCACCTATTCCCAATTTGCATAGTATTTAAGGCCTTAATAACTTCTTTCAACTTAAATGGAGAATCTAAATCTTTACGAGCTTGACAATTTAAAGATGGAAGTTGAAGCTTATGCAAGAATGCATTAATTTTCCCTTCATCATCTGTTGACTGAGATGTATATGACTTAGTACAATACTTTTTAAAAGAATCATTTATGTCTTGCAGTTTATAAGTAATTTTTGAATTCTTTTTCACAGAATTAATAGTTCTTGATACTTGTACTACTTTAAATTGCCAAGCTAATACTTTCTGCACTCTTTCTCATAATATTTGTTTAGTTCTTCCAATTAAATTATAATGCATTTTCTTATTTATTAATTCCAGCCTCTTTTTCTTAGACAAATGATTTTGTAAATTTTTTTCCAAGATTGCCATTTCTTTCTAATTTATCGACCTCTTTAAGATAACCTTTCTTAATCTTAATTGAATAGCTTATTATTTGACCTCTGAAATAAGCTTTTAGTGCATCCCACAAATTTATCATCAACTGAATTAGTATTTATATCTAAATATATTTGTTTTTTGGTTTCTCATAAAATTACAAAATTCAATATTTTTTTTAAAATAGTGAAAAATTAAATATTCTTCTACAAATTGAATAAATTTTGTCAGAGCTTAAGTATGACATCAATGACGGTGAATGATCCGATACAATTCTAGGTTTATGTTGTACATATTCAATTCTTCCTTGAAAATTAGCTCAAATTAAAAAGAAATCTATTCTAGAATAAGAGTCAAATCGATAGGAATAATATCTTTCCTTTGGATTCAATTTATGTTTACTGATGATGTATTAAATCTCTATAACAGATCCTGAAAATTCATTATCTTCTTTATACAAGAAATCACTGTACATTTGGAAAGTAGTGGTACCATTGGATGGAGTCAGCACGGTTTTGTGAAGAGACCATGTCTGACGAATCTAATAGAGTTTTTTTAAGGATATAACCAGTAGAGTGGATAGGGGGAATCAGTGGATACGGTATACCTGGACTTTAGTAAGGCATTTGATAAGGGTCTGCACAGAAGAGTAGTGTACAAACTTGAAAAGTACGGTATAGGAGGTATGGTATTAAGGTGGATTGAGAATTGGTTGATGACAGGAAACAAAGAGTAGAAATAAATGGGTTCTTTTCAGAATGGCAGCCAGTGACTAGTGGGGTACCGCAGGGCTCTGTGCTGGGGCCACAGTTGTTTACAATATATATCAATGACTTAGATATGGGGATAGCAATATCACAAAATTTGCAGACAACATGAAGTTAGGTAGCGGGGTTAGCTATGTAGAGGATGCAAGGAGGGTGCAGAGTAATTTGGGCAAGTTAGGCGAGTGGACCAAGATGAGGCAGATGCAATATAATGTGGATAAATGTGAGGTTATCCACTTTGGAGGTAAGAACAGGACAGAGGACTATTATCTAAATGGTATCTGTTTAGGAAAAGGGGAGATGCAGAGAGACTTGGGTGTTGCTGTGCATCAGTTGTTGAAAGTGGGCGTGCAGGAGCAGCAAGCGGTGAGGAAGGCAAATGGTATGTTGGCGTTCATAGCGAGAGGATTTGAGTATAGGAGTTTTGAGATCCTGCTGCAGCTGTACAGGGCCTTGGTGAGATGACTCCTGGAGCACTGCATGCAGTTTTGGTCGCCTTATCTGAGAAAGGACATCCTCGCCATGGAGGGGGTGCAGAGAAGGTTCGTTCACTAGACTGATACCAGAGATGGAAGGATTTGCATATGAAGAAAGGTTGGATAGACTAGGCTTGTATTCTCTAGAATTTAGAAGATTGAGGGGGGATCTTATAGAAACATATACAATTCTTAAGGGTTTAGACAGACTAGATTCAGGAAGGTTGTTTCCAATGCTGGGAAAAACTAGAACCAGGGGTCAAAGTTTAAGGATAAGGGGGAAGTTTTTTAGGACTGAGATGAGGAAAAATTTCTTTTCCCAGAGAGTGTTAAATGTGTGGAATTCTTTGCCACAGGAAGTAGTTGAGGCCAGTTCCTTGTCAATATTTAAGAGTAGGTTAGATTTGGCTCTTGTGGGTAAGGGGATCAGGGGATATGGGGAGAAGGCAGGAACCGGGTACTGATTAGTCATGATCATATTGAATGGCGGTGTAGGCTTAAAGGACAAATGGCCTACTCCTGCATCTATTTTCTATGTTTTTTTAAAATGAGAAAATATCTGGTTATAAAATTAATTGGGACAAAAGTGAGGTTATGCTGTTAGTTGAGGGTGATTATGATCGATGTAAACAAATTTAAATGGACACCAAGTCTGATTAAATATTTAGGAATTAAGATTGATAAAAATTTAGACAGTTTGTAAAATTAAAGACTAATTAAATATGTGAAATAATTTACCTATAACTTTAATAAGTAGAATGAACTGTATTAAAATAAATATCTTTCCAAGGATCCAAAATCCTTTTCAGTCTATTCCCTGTCAAGTACCTCAAAAAACTTTTAAATAACTTAATTGCTAGAAAATTTTTATGGAAAGGAAAATGGCTAGAGTATCCTTGGAAATTTGAATTAGGTGGCTTACAACTTCCACATTTTCAGAATTATTATAAAGCTTCACAATTGAAATTTATTAGTGGAGTGTTTGATTTAAATTAATCTTCAGTTTTGGCAAATATAGAGTTAACTAAAATTGATGAACAATGTATGCAAGAATTTATACAAATGGAATTCAAAATTGTTAATTGATAGAGATGCACCGATATTAAAGCATTTAATTGAATTATGGAATAAAATTGATTATGAGATAGGTGGAAAAGGTAAGATTTCATCTAAAACACCTTTATATCAAAATAAGCTTTTTCCTTTTACTGTTAATAATCAGTTTTTGAAGATATGGAATCAATTGGGGATTAAAAATGTTGAAGATTGTTTTGAAGCAGGGAAATTTACATCTTTTAACTGAATGAGGGAAAAATATGAGATCCCTAATAAAACTTTTTTTTGTTATCAATTAAAAACTTTTTTAACTGAAAAGTTAGATTATAGTTTAAAATTACCTGGACAATCTGCTTTAGACTTATTACTTACAAAAGGACATATAAATAAATTTATTTCTGAGATGTATAAATTATTACAAAGTAAAATGTCTGAACCAAATATTAGCCCTCTGAATAAAGTAACAGATCCAAAGACTGGTAATAAAATTCTGTACAAGTCTAAATCAAAACAAAGAACAAAAGCAAGAAAAAACTGTACTGCTTATAAATAAATTCACATGAATGGTGGGGAAACTATCAAAGATACGACAGATTCAATGAATTGCAACATCTCATTACATCTACATCAGAACTCAATGCCATGGTTTCCCCTCTTCCTATGAATCATTTAAAATAATTCCTATGTTGAGAAAACAAATCTCGATTATGTAATTCATCAACAAACTCCATTATCACTGCATCATAGATGGTAGAAAAATTAACTATCTGACATTTTAAATACAATGCAACAAATACTCCAAAGAGTTTCCACTGTAATACTTGCAAGCAATTACCTCAGAATCTACCTTCTCCATCCCAAGCTGTAAGGAGTTTGCTTGTGCTTCTCATGTCTGCAGGAGTTTTCTCTGGTTTCCTCCCACTTTTAAAGACATATGGGGTTAGTAGATTAATTGGACACATGGGCATTTTGGCCAGAAGGGCCTGTTACCATGCTGTATTTCCAAATTAAAAATTAAAATTAACCTGCAAAATGTCAGGATACAACTGGAAGATAATAAACTTGAAAGTTATTAAGTGGGGGAAAAAGACACAATTTACTTCCTCCTTTGCTCTGACATACTGATGCATTGTCTAAACTGGTTTAATTCAGAATCATTCAGATGTATACAGTCAATTTACCTGAATCCACTGGTAGGCTATGGCTTTGGATTCTAAGTGGATATTTCAATACCCAGTAAATTGACATAGCTTTAAAATATTCCATTCATATGAAAATGTTTTGATGTGGATCTAGATACATGTTCATTTTATACATAACAACAGTTAATTAAGACAAAATACACAGTTAGAGCCTCAGTGCTACTTACCGCTGGGGAAGAAGTCGGTCACTGGCCAGATAACCTGATTTATGGACTTCTTTGTTAAAATCTGCATACTTGGCTTGCACAGCATATGAAGCAAGTAGGACTGCAGTTTCTGGTGGACAGTAGATTTCATCATTAAGAATGCCCTCCTTTACTTGCAAGAAGAATAGACGTTGTGTAATTTCTTGGATCAACTCCTCAGACACATCTTCTGGGAAAAATTTTGCCCTAAATTTAAACTGTAGAGGATTCTCTTTTCTTACATCCTGCTGAGTTACCTGGAATGCAAATTGCAAAAGAAATGATTTCCTCAGCTTCAATATTTAGAACCAACAAAAAACAATTTCACACTTCTGTTAAACTTATCCAGAAGACTTCTATGCAACCTCATGCTGTGCTCAGTACACCAACACTATTTACAAACTTGTTGACGATACCATGGTAGTGGGCTGCATAAAAATAGGTGATGAGTCAGCATACAGGAGGGAGATTGAAAATTTGGCTGAATGCTGCACCAACAATAACCTTGCACTCAATCTCACCAAAACCAAGGAGCTGATTGTTGGCTTCAGGAAGGGGAAAAACGAGATGTGTACAATCCAGTGATCATTGAGGGATCAGAGACTGAGAGGATGAGCAAATTTAAGTTCTTGTGAGTCACTATCTTGGAGGATATTTCCTCGCCCTAACACACTAATGGCACCATGAAGAAAATACACCAGCACCTTTATTTCCTCAGGAATTTGCAGAGGCTTGGTATGACACTGGAAATCCTGGCAAATTTCTACAAATGTGTATTAGAAAGTGTGCTGACCGGCTGCATCACAGTCTGGTATGGGAACACCAATACCCTCGAGTGTAAAGCTCTGCTAAAGGTAGTGGACACAGCCCAGGACTTCACAAGCAAAAACTTTCCCACCATCAAGAACATCTGTGAGGAACAGCAGCAATCATCAAGTATCCACACCACCCAGCACACGCTCTGTTCTCACTGCTACCATTAGGAAAGAGGTAAAGGTGACACAAGATTCGCATACCAGGTACAGAAACAGCTGCTACTCCTCCATCATCAAACTCCTCAGCAATAAACTCAGTCAGGGGCTCATTTAAGGACTCTTACTTTTGCACTTTTTTCCCCTCTCTGTATTGCAGTTGTTTATATTTCTTTATTTGTTTACATGTGTATATTATGCAGTTATTTTTTGCATTACCATAAAGTGGTAATTCTGTCTTACTCATAGGGGGAAAAAAAATCAGTTTTGTATGCGATATCATGCATGTCCTCTGACATGGATGCAGAGAAGAGGGAAGACATGAAACTCAGGGCTCCAGAGAGAATGAGGTGAAATAAGTCAAAAATAGCCAGAAAAAAAGATAAAGATGAAATAAAAAGCACCCAAAGAAAGAATAAGCACAAAAGAAATGGGGAAGAAGGAAAATAAACTTGCCCAGAAAAAATTTTCGACCTCATGGACATGAGAAAACTAGGAATGGCAGCCTTGTGGAAAAGAAAATGGCGGAGTCTCTTTGAGGCATCTGCGGGAAGAAAGAATGGACGGCCTACCTGGAGAGTTGAAAGACGGGATGTCCTGGTAGACCCAGGAAAGAGTGCAGGCAGTACTGTGGGAGAAGCAATGACTGCAATCTAAGGTGAGCCCCACGAGCAACGGCAAGAGAAGGCTGGAAGGTAGTGCAGGAAATGGAGGAGGACCCAGGCGGCCTAGGCTCCGCATCATCAGATCGGAGGAGGAACACAAGCAGCACCATGAAAATGGTGCTGCCTGCAACCCACGGGACCCCCCCCCCCCGAGCAGCGGGGGCAACTGCAGGAAGAGGCTGGAGGTGGCAGCATAGGGAGCAGAGGAAGATGTGGGCGCCCTCAGCCCCGCATCAATAGGTCTGAGGGGGAACACAGGCAGTTTGCAATGCAGAGGAAACCCCCCATGAACAGTGGAGCGAGGGTAGGAGAAGGCAGGAAGCAGCAGCAATGTGGGAAGCGTTAGGAAGGTGAAGGAAGGCACAAGTGGCTTTGGCCCTGTGCTAAAAGGTCAGGGAACGAGCTCAGGCAACCCAGATAGAGCCCAATGAGCTTTTGGGGAGGGGAGGTGGAAGGACACACAGCAGCACAAGATGGAGCCAGCCTTGTAACAGAGACGTTGAACAGCGATACAGGAAATGGCTCGGATGGAGGAGACTGGCCAATAAGAAGGTGCTGAGGAGGACAGTGGGGAGAGAGAGGGAATGAGTTTGGAACCCTCCATGAAAGATTTCAGAGAGGTGATGGAGGCAGTGGTGGAGGCCTTAGAAAACAGATAAAAGAAAGCATTAAAAGATTTGGCAGAAGAAATGGGAGGGCCATATGGGAACTGTCTGGAGGGGTGTCAGCATTGGAGGAGAGAGTGGAAAGGGTGGTTGATCGCATAGAAAGATTAGACAATGATGGAGATGTCTGGGTAAAAGACAGGGAAAAAAAATTAGATAAATTAGAAAATATTAGCAGGATAAACAATATAAAAATTGTAGGAGTAAAAGAGGGGATTGAAGGGAAAGACCCCACTACATTTTTCAGGGAGTGGATGCCTGAGATACTGGGAAAGAATAGGGTGGGGGAGGGTCTCCAGATATAAAAAGAGCCTACCAGTTTTTCTTCTCCAAGCCAGGTCTGGGACCTGGAACTTGATAAAACTTCAGAAATATCAAAACAGGGAATAGATTCTGCGAGTGGTGGCTGGAAGTGCCAGAGAGAGGGGTGGTCCAGTAGAATTCGAAGTGGGGGAAGGTCCTCTTTTATCCTGATACAAGCAGGGCACTTATAAGGTGCAGAGTTCGATTCAGTAAAAACCAAAAGAAATTGGCTTTACTCTGCTATATCCAGCGACCCTGAAGGTGAGAAAAGAATTCTTTATAGATGCCAAAGAGGCACTGATATTTACAAAATCCCTGGCTACCACCCAGAAAAATCCCCAAGGGAGAAAATAGGATGGAGAGCTAAAGACATGAGGTGATCTGGCTTTAAATAATGTATATATAGTAGAAATAATGGTTGCTCTTTGCTTATCACGAGGATTAAAGTTTTAAAGAAGAAAATAAGTTGAAAGTTATGGGGTAGTGGAGGAGGAGGCAGGTGTTAGATGAGTGCTTTAGGCACGTTCCAAAATGACGGTGAAGTTGGTGCCTATGTTTTGTACAGGGGCACTGGGAAGGACAGGGGTAGATCATTTGGGGGGGGGGGGGGGGGTAGGGAGAGGAAAGTGAGGGGATTATTTGGGGATATTGTATATATATTTTTTTGAATTGTCTTTTTAGTTTAAGTTTGTCTCAAGCACAGGGATCTGCACCAGAGGTTGGCGGAAGACAAATGGGATGGAAGACAGAAGGAAGGGGAGGGGGCGGGGGTGGAGAAGGATAATAGAAGGGCCCTGCAGTAATGGATAAGACAACTAAATTTGTGTTTTAACATAAATGGGATCAAAGGATTGTGACAGAGTATACAGAGTACATAGATATATTTTTTTGGGAGATAAATTGGGAAAGGTTTGTTAGAGTAGGTTACATACAAACACTTTAAAACAGATCTTATTTGAAATACAAGAGCTCTGCCCTATGCTAGACATATCGGTTACTCAGATGTTTTGCAAGAGCTTTGAAGAGTGCTCAAGTTACTTCACGAATGGATTGTTGTTTACCAAAGGCAACAGATGAAAGAGCATGCCCAGAGACACTGCTGTCTGGAAGAGAGCTTGCTGTTCTAACAGGGTCATGTGGTTTTGCAAGCAGAAAGTGTCAGAGAGAGAGAGATCACTTGACAGTGTTACAGCCAGCATAAGTAGCTGGGTCTAGAACAAGACAAGCTGGCAAACCCGTTTGGAAGACAGCCTGGTCAAAGCCCTTGTGGTTCATGCAAAAGGAGAGGACTGGCTGTCTAATGTTACACTTGGAATAAGGGAAAAAGGAACTCTTGAGGTGAAATGAAAGAAAGAGGTTATCATCTGGAGAACCTTGAAGGGGCAAATTTCGTCAGCAAGACACTGGAGTGGCTGATGGAAGTACATTAGTTGTGAATGTCCTGGAACAACAAATCTCTCTGAAAACCAACAAGAACCTTCCTGAGTGGTAACCATTTACCTTTCAAGCACCAAAACCTGGGGAACTTTATGAATGTTAAATTCTGTGCACAGTATAAGAATTGCCTGCAACCAGTGAACTTGGAGGAATGAGAAGTGAGATTGGATTGTGAACCAAAGAACTTTTCTGAACTTACACACACATTACATACACGTGCGCTTTGAATTAGAAGGGGGTTAAGTAAGTTCGAGATAAGTTAAAGTGTGATTCTATTTTCATGTTTAAAGATAATTAAAATCAACTTTTGTTTAAGTAACCATTTGTCTTGGTGAATACCTATTGCTGCTGGGTTGTGGGGTCCACTGGGCTTATAACAGGATCAATAAAGAAAAAACAAGTCTTGGCAGAAATTTAAAAAGAAAATGCAGACAGACAGTGTTTTTACAGGAGACCCATCTTACAAAGCAAGAGCCTATAAAGCTAAAGAGGGGGTTGGTGGGCCAAGTGGTGACGTCCTCCTTCAATTCCAGTCCCAGGAGAGTGGCTATTCTGATAGGGAAGAATGTTCCAGTGGTGGTTCAGGATGTAGTCGCGGGCCCGGTGGGGAGATTTGTTATGATGCACTGTCAAATATACTCTGAATCCTGGACACTTATGAAATATATATGCCCCAAATTTCGATTATGAAAATTTTATACAATATATATTCTTCAAAGTAACTGAATGGTGTGAGAATGTCTTGATTGGATGGGATTTCAATTTTTATCTGGATCTGGTCATAGGCAAGTTAGTACCAGGGCAGCTAAGTCTACCCTGGCCTTTATGAAAGAACTGAACCTCATAGATGTCTGGAGAAGTCTGAATCCAAAAGGAATTTCTCATTTTACTCAAGACAATGTGATTCTTACATTAGAATTGATTTATTTTTGGCATCAGCCCAAGTGGAAACCAAGTACATGGCTTGCCTATTGTCGTACCACTCACCTTTGATGTTATCCATCATAATGCCAGATAAGCAGGCCTCAGCGAATACATGGCGTCTAAATACGTTGCTGTTGGGAAAATGGGAAGCTTTTTTTTTATATAAAGAGCTCAGATAGAATTATTCTGCAAGACGAACTGCCCCTCTACTGAGGATAACTTTCTAATATGGGACACACTGAAGGCTTATTTAGGGGCCAGATAATTATCTGGGAAGCATCAAAAAGGGGCATATGAAGGAGGTTAATGCTTTACACAAGTAGATAGCTCAACTGGAAAAAGATTATTAAACAGCAGGCACAGAAGAAAAATACAGAAATCTAGTGAATAAAAAGCTAAATATAATACATTACAAACATACAAGACCAAAAAGCTGATTTTAAGATCTAGAGCTGGAGGAAAAGCCCATAAAATCTTGTTCTGGCAGGTGAGAGCGGAAGAGGCCTCAAGAACAATCAATGCGATTCAGACAGGGGAAGGCAAGATCTCATATAAACCAAAATAAATAAATTAAACATTTGGAAGGTTTTATAAGGAATTATATAAATCTTAATCAGGGAGTGATCCTACCAAAATTGATGATTTCTTGCTTTCATTAGATCTACCAAATTTGGATCCGGAGTCGCTGGCTAGGCTGAGGACCACACTAGATTATTATGGGAAGGACTTGGTGTACAGGTAAATCTGGACAAAAGTGAGATTGTGCCTTTGACAAATGGGGATTATAGACAATATCAACAGAGAATGCCATTTAAATAGTCACAAGAAGGCATTAAATATCTGGGGTTAAAAGTCGACAAAGATTTATGTAATTTATACAAATTTAATTATCTCCCTTTGTTCCAGAAGATTGAGGACTCTGACCATAATACCGGTGGGCAGAGTTAACTGTGTCAGAATGAAGGTGATGCTCCAGTAGCTTTTTCAATTGTTACAATTTTGTTGCCCCAGGGTTTTTAAGATGCCCAACAAATGTGTCAGAAGGTTCCTGTGGAATGGAAAAGTGGCTAGAATCTCCATGGAAAAATTGACATGGGATTATAACTTGGGGGGGGGTGGGGGGCGTTTAAATTACCTGATTTCAATATTATTGGGAAGCCCAGGCAAGGTTTAGCTCCCCCGCCCACCCCCTTCCCAGGCACAAACTGGACTACATGCAGTAGGTGAAAAGGTAGCAGGAGAGTTTATATATAAATGAGACACTAAATTAATTTCAAAGAAAATTGCTAACCCCATACTAAAGCATGTACTTCAGATGTGGCAAAGAATAAAGTAATGTATTAGATTGAAGGTGGGGATATCTCCAAAGCACCCTTGACCCAGAACAACCTGATACCCTTGACTCTGGGTAACAAAATCCTGGACACCTGGTGCCAGAAGGGGATCAGGTATATTGAAGATTGTTTCAAACAAAGGCAGCTTATGTCATTCGAGCAGTTGAGGAACAAATACGATTTGTCTAATAGAACATTCTTCTGCTATCTGCAAATAAGATCTTTCTTGAGGGAAAAATTGGGACCATCTATGACCTTACCTAAATATAGTAATGCGAAGATTCTACTTTGACAAGGGAATGTGTATAAATTGATCTCTAAAATGTATTATATATTCCAAAGTGAGGGCCAAAGTCGGGCTTACATAGGTCAAGGGAGAGATGGAAGTTGGACTTAGTTACAACAATCAATGAAGAATGTGACAAGACCTGTGTCTGGACAACGTGGCTGGAGTGGTCAATACCAGATACAGGTTGGTGCAACACAACTTCTTGCACCAGCTGTAACTCTCACCTCAAAAATTACACAAATCAAAGAAAAATTTCAGAAATGTGCTTTAGGAGTGCTGTGGAGGTTGGAACTTTTATCCATTCCACTTGGTTACGTACAAAGGTGAGATCTTTCTGGGAAGACCTGGGGGACATTCTAAAAAAATTACAAAAGTGGATTTTCCACAGAATCCAGAAATAAACCTTCTGGGAGACATTGGGGAGTGAGTTTTAGACTGTCCAAATACTAAATTTTGCTCGTGAAGGTCACCTTGGCAGTAGCCAATAAGTGTATAGCTGTTTCATGGAAGTCCGACTCCCAATTAAATACCACACAATGGAATAAGGAAATCCAGAGTTGCATTCCCCTGGGGAACAAAAAAATCACATACAATCCAAGGAAGAAACATGACACATTCGTTAAGGTGCAGCAACCTTACTTGAAATATATTGGCACTCAGATTGATTAGCCCCCTCCTGCCTTTTCGAAATAGAGGTATGGCAGCAATCCTTCCCAGTAGGGAAATGAATGTGATCAAGGAAGTGGGACATGGTGCAAGCGACATGTTTTTTTTTAAAGTTTTGTTTTGATTTTTTAAAATTGGTTTTTAATATAATTTAAGTTCTTTTTAATTTTTTTTATCCTCTGTTACTTAGCCTTTTGATTGTTTTTTTTCCTAGGTTTCTATAGGGGTCTTTGACCCCACCAGAATTTGTATCGATGTAATTTAATTGACTATATTTTTAGCTGTATGAGGGTGGGGAGGTTGGGGGGGGCGCAAATAAATAAATACTCTGTATGGTACATGAATGATAAAGATTATAATGTTTGAATTTTATGAGTCTATAAAAATAAAAATAATTTAAAAATGAATGTAATCTGACAATAAATCCGAAAGTTTGAGAAGATATACAAAAAGGGCAGCATACTTGGCATAGTGGTTAGTGCAATGCCTTTACAGCACCAGTGATCGGGACTGGAGTTCGAATTCCATGCTGTCTGTATGGAGTTTATACATTCTCCCCATGTCTGTGTGGGTTTCCTCCAGGTGCTCCGATTTCCTCCCACTGTTCAAAACTTACCTGTGTGTAGGCTAATTGGGAAGCACAGACCCGTGGGCTGAAATGGCCTGTTACCATGATGTATATCTAAAATAATTTAAATTTTAAAACACAGTGAATGTCACAAAGTGTTCACACAGGACTAGAATAATAGAAGGTAGAAGACCAGAAACAGACAGAACTATTCAATCATTGCCTGGGGAGGCTTAGCTCTGAAGCTAAATAACTGTGGAGCTTTCCAAAATTCCTCCTTGGTGACATGCAAATAAAACTCACCTGCACAACAAAACCAAGACCACAGCACCAATGCCAAACACGAGAGAGGGTGACACTTGTCGAGAGTAGGGAAATAAGCATTTATGCAAGAGAAAAAGATGCACAATGTGCATTCAAGTCTGGTACTTTATTTCAAAACCAGTCTGAACTTATTAAGAGTCTTATAAGAAATTAACTTGGCAATTTCAATCTAATTCTTAACAAGCAGCTACAAGCAGTCTTTAATTTGGCAATCTGATGGAGGATGATTAGTATGGAAATTGGATATCATACCGATACAACAGATTTCTTAAGTTTGTACAATACATTGTGGTTGTACAGAGAAAAGTTTAGTCTAGATGGACTATATCCAAGTTGAGAATATTTTTGATTTTGATTTGACTTCAGATTTATTGTCAGAGTACATACATGACATCACATACAACCCTGAGATTTCTTTTCTCTGCAGGCACAGCAGAATTACCACTTATTGGTAGTGCAAAAAATAAACTGTACATAGCGTAAACATGTAAACAAATAAAAGAACTGAAAACAGAAAACAAATGCAATCTAACTGGCTGTGCAATACAGAGAGAACAAAAGGAAAATCAATAAAGTGCACAAGCGTCCTTAAATGAGTTTCTGATTGAGTTTGTTGTTGAAGAGTCCAATGGTGAATTCTGGATACTGATCAATTAATATTCAAGATTGAGAGCTTCAAGCTACCCCTTGATGAGGAAAAACAAATATTGAAGATGATTTCTCTGTTACCCACCTTTATTACCCAACCTTTGTCCTTCAAACATGTTAGTTTTTGTCATGCATCAGTATTCCACGAATGTCAAAGACTTCCACCATCCCATATCAACATAATTAAAGATTGTTCTCTTATAACCACTTCCATTCACTATTTAAAAGTGGGAGTTATCAACAAAACAAGTTGAAGTACAAAAGTTTCAACTTTCACATTCATGAAATAAGACCATTTGGACTTGAGAAGAACTAGCAACATTTCTTACAATTACTACGTTTTGCATTTAGTTCAAAGCCAAAAGCCCAGTCTTAAAGCTCCTACAGATGGTAATTTAACACTTTGATATTTTGGGGGAAAAGCTTACGAAAGCTGAATCCAGTGTCTTCCATCTCACATCCCCAAAGATAGGCTTATACACAAAAAAGTCAGTTACAATAAAACAAAAGTAAATTATTGTAATAAATTTTGAAGACACCATAATGAAAATTTTCCAATTTAACATTTAAAGGAAATATAAATAACCCATTTAAAATTAACAGGGTTGTAAAGTCTTACAATAGCTGCATATAAACAAAATTAAAGATAAAATTCACTTCTGGTGAGAAGATTACAAATGGCAATGAATCATGTTTATGAACAATGTTATAACTCAAACAAACCTCAAATTTAAAAAAAAAACTAGATTGGTGCCAAATATGAAAGTGGAATAAAGAAGAGGCTCCAGTTTCAATTAAAAAGATAAATATCTGAGTAAAATTATGAACAGATTAAGAATTTGATCTGCAGAAAAAAATAGGAACTTTGGTGGATATGAAGTAATACTGACTTGGAAGGTTATTAAATCCAAAGGAGGATCAAGATTCCAATTCAAAGAATGCACCTGAAACTCTGGCTTAAAAGTTATATCTGATACTTAATGGTGGCTTTCCATTGTTGGGTAAACTTGTTTTCCAAAAACCTCCGATTTTAATTTATTTTTTAAAGACATAATTTTTTTAATACATACATCACGATAACAGGCGATTTCGGCCTTAAGTCCATGTCACCCTTACACCCCATTAATCAACACCCCCAGTACATTTTGAATGGTGGGAGGAAACCAGAGCCCCCAACAAAACCCATGCAGAGATGGGGAGAACATACAAGCTCCTTACAGACAGCACAGTATTAAAACCCAGTCTGGACCCGATCACTAGTGTTGTAAAGGCTAACTGCTACACCAACCATGATTTTACATGACTTCCAACCCAGCCTTTGTGATACAATTCAATTCAGAGTTCAACAGCATGGGAAAAAGGACCTTCAGACTCACTTGTCCATGCTAGTCCCATTTGCTGGGACTCAGCCCATATCCTTCTAAACCAGCCCCCTTAGGACTCTTCTCAAAGTTTGCGGGCCACCTTCCCTGTGAAGCAGCCAAGTTTTGTTGGTTTCTTTCGACTTTACCCTCTTTTCCCAATCGGGAGACTATGACTGTTTTAGAGGATATACTATATTCAAAATTCCCTCCAAAAGGTGTGATATCTAAATTATATAATATAATTACAAAAATAAATTCTGGGACTTTTGGAAAGTTTAAAAATGATTGGGAAAGAGAACTCAACCTTCATATTTCCAATGAAAATTGGAATAAAATTCTGTGACTGGTAAACTCTTCTTCTCTATGTGCAAAACATCACTGATACAGTTTAAAGTTGTTCATAGAGCTCATATGTCTAAAGATAAACTCCATCGCTTTTATTTTCTTATCGATCCTATATGTGATAAATGTCAATTGGAAATAGCTTCCCTTACACATATGTTTTGGTCCTGTCCCTCTTTACAGAATTATTGGAAGGAAATTTTTTCCATTATATCTACCGTTTTGAATATTGATTTACAACCACATCCCATTACTGCAATTTTTGGATTACCTATGATAGATTTGACTTATTTATCTCTTCCTGCGGATCGTATGATTGCTTTTCTTACACTAATGGCTAGAAGATCTATACTATTGAATTGGAAAGAGGTTAATCCTCCCACTGTTTTCCAATGGTTTACCCAAACTATACTATGTTTAAATTTAGAGAAAATTAGAAACTCTGTCTATAAATCCCCTTCTAAGTTTGAGTTAACCTGGCAACCATTTATTCAATATTTTCATTTGTGGTGAGTTGATCTGGCTCTGTTTTCTTTTTATGATTATGTATGATAATTGGGCTGTTAGATGAGATCGGAGTGATCGGCGTGGTTTAGCTATATCGGTAGGTTTTTTTTTAAAGTTTTTAATTCAGATTTGTTTTTTCTTCCTTTTTGGGGTTTTTTTTTTCTCTTTTTTTTATATATCTTTATTAATTATATCATTTTTTTAGAGATAGTTCATACTCTAAACTGATCTAAATTTTTTTTTATGATATATTTTTATTCTGCAATATTATTGTTTAATATCTCTGTATTAATTCGTTATTTACTATGTATTTTTCATATCTCTTTGAACTGTATGTGTTTATAAATTATAATAATAATAAGATTGGAAAAAAAAGTTTTGTTGGTTTCTTCCATACTTCTCTACCAACTACATAAAAAAACAAAAAATAATTTATGATTTCAGTCCATGGCCCCCTTTACATTTGCTTTGGCCCCTATTGAGAATGGCTCCTCCAAATTTTTCCTAACCATGTCTAAATGCTTTTTGAACTTAACTGTTTTTACCACGTGTGGCAACTCATTCCATATAGCCATCATTCTGTATGAAGAAGATGCCCCTCTGGTCACATTTAAATATTTTCCACATCGCCCCAGATATACGGCCTCCAGTTTTAGATTCACTAAGCGTGGGGGGGGAAAGGCTACAACTATTTACCTATCAATGCCCCTCAAAAGTATATAAACCTCTAAAAAAAAAAGTACCCTTAGCTTCTTTTGCTCCAAGGTGAAAGGTCTCAGCCTATCCTTATAATTCAAGCCTACCACCCCAGCAATATTAATTCACCCGATTCTAAGAAGAATGTTAAAAAAAATCACTAAAAATAGATTCCAAAATAGAAAGCGTTTAGCAAAAAACAATAGGCAGCAGAGTTAGCGCAGCGATTAGTGCAACCCTCTTACAATGCCAGCGACTCAGGTTTGAATCTGACACTGGCTGTAAGGGGTTTGCACATTCTTCCCATGTCTGCGTGGGCTCTCCCTGGATATGCTGGCTTCCTTCCACCTTTCAAAACATACAGGGGTTGTAGATTGATTGGTATATTGGGAAGCATGTGTTCATGGACTGGGAGGGCCTGTTGCCATGCTGTATGGCTAATTTAATTTAAACATTTAAGGATTACCTTTTGAACTTGCACTCTCCATCTACCTAGATAAGGTAGGACCAAAAGGTAGAGCTCATGGTATCCTTGGAAAGTTGGCTCAGCTGATGGAAGCAGAGGGTGGTAGTGGACTCAATTTCTAAATGGAAGTCTGTGACCAGTAATGTAGTACATAGATTAGTATTAGGACCTTTGATGTTAATGGCTTGGATGCAAAAGTAGCAAATACAATTAATTACATTTTCAAATGACACATAATTGGTGTTGTAGATAGCAAGAAGAGTTGTCTAAAGCATGATCTAGATCAGCTGGAAAGTCAGACACTGGTTGATGGAATTTAATTCCAATAATTGCAAGGTGATCAGTCTTGGGATGATAAGCAATTTCATTTACACAGGAATGATAGGGCCCCCAATGGAATATTAAATTTAAATTTAGACATACAGTGCAGTAACAAAGCCCTTTCAGCCCATGAGCCTGTGCCGCCAAATTACACCCAATTATACAATCCTGGCACATTTTGAAAGGTGGAAGAAAACCAAAGTACCCAGAGGAAACTGACGCAGACACAGGGAGAACGTACAAACTCCTTACAGGCAGCATCGGATTCAAACACCAGTCAAACCCCAGCTGCTGGCACTGTAACAGCATTGCGCTAATTGTACCACCTCAAGCTGAATGCTGATGAGCAGGGGGTCCTTGGGAACACAAGTGGAGTAGATAATGAAGGCGGCTGCAGAACTGAATATAGTAACTGGGACATCATGTTACAACTTTATTGAGCTTTAATTAGGCTACACATGACGTTTTATCTACAATTTGGATTGCCAAACTACAGGAGTGTAGCCGCGCGCCACTCGAAGAAAGACACACACTGTCTTTATTGAGATTGAGGCCCAGCTTTTATACAGTTGACGTTCCTGCCGTTTGCCCCATCAACTGACATCACTGCCTGTGTAACAATAGCGGGTTTCCCACATGCGGGCCCCCTTCTTGCATTACAATGCCTTCTTCCCTGCACGCTACCCCCAAGATGTCAGCTATGCAGCGGGGGGCAGTGCCATATGCTGCGCTGCCTTAGCCATACGACGACTGGTTCGCTAGCTGGTGCCAGTGCCGCTGCGCAGTATGCTGGCTTGTGGTTGCACTCGTCACCCAGAACACCGGCCTAATTGCCATGGCGGCGTACTGCTACGTGACCCCCCCAGAACTGGTGGTTTGGTCTTTGATGCCTGAAGGCAATGTCTCTGTCATCTCTGGCAGTCAGCCTCTCTTGCATGGTATTGATATCTCAATGGGGCGTGATGGGTCCAGGTGTGCCAGCTTCAACCTGTCCATAGTGAAGACCTCAGTCTTGCTTCCGACCTCCAATTCAAATGTTGCATCATTGTTTTGTACGACCCAGAATGGACCTTCATATGGCCTATGTAGCAGTGGACAGTGTGGACCCTTGTGGATGAAAACATAGTCCTGCAGGTCTTTGGGAATATTGGTTCTCACTTGTCTGTACCTGGTAGGTGGAGTCGGGGCAAGGTTGCCAATTCGTTCTCGTAGCCTGCAGAGAAGTGCTGCTGTGTCATCTGGTTGCTCGTCTGGGTTGGAACAAATTTCTCAGGGACCACCAGTGGAGCTCCGTACTCGAGTTCTGCAGAAGAGGTGTTGAGGTCCTTCTTGGGCACAGTGTGGATCCCCAGCAGTGCCCATGGTAGCTCAACCATCCAGTTGAGTCCTTGCAGTCAGGCCATGAGTACAAACGCGAGGTGTCTGTGGAAGTGCTCCACCAACCCATTCAATTGTGGATGATAGGCTGTAGTGTGGTGTAGCTGAGTGCCCCACAGACTCGTGAGGTTGGACCAGAGGCTGGAGGTGAATTGGGTCCCTCTGTCCGATGTGATGTGGGATGGTATGCTGAACTGAGCTACCCAGGAGGTCGTGGAGGTGTCTACCATCGGGACTGCTTCTGGCCATCTAGTAATGCAGTTGACCATTGTGAACAAGGTAGCTATCCCTACCTTGAGATACCACTGGTAGGGGTCCCACAATGTCCACGAGGATGTGGTCAAACCTTCGCTCTGCAGGCTTGAAGTACTGCGGTGGGATCTTGGTGTGTCACTGCACCTTAGCTGTCTGGCACTGCATGCACACCTTCGCCCACCTGCTGACTTGATTTTGGAGACCATGCCACATATACTTGATGGCCGCCAGCCAGACCATAGTCCTGTTGGATGGGTAAATCAGCCAGTGGATGGAATCAAAAACCTGTCATCTCAAAGCCGCAGGGACGACAGCCCTGACCTGTTCGGTGACCACATCGCACAGGAGGGTGGTGTTACCTGCGCCAACTGGGATGTCCTGCAGTTGCAGTCCTGAAATGACTGTTCTATACTGGGGCATCTCCTTGTTATCTTATTGGGTTTTTGACAGTGTCATGAAATCCCTTCAATAGTGCATGGATGATTTTCCTGGACAGTGCGCCTATCACCACGTTATCTTTGCCCGAGACGTGTGCACATCTGTGATGTACTTGGAGATATATGACAGATGACACTGTTGGCGAGCTGACAAAGGGTGCGAGATTTTGGCCAGGGTGAAGATCAGGGGTTTCTAGTCAGTAAAGGCCGTAAAAGTCCTGCCCTTGAGGAAGTATCAGAAGTGGGTAGGTACAGCACCAGTACTTCCCTGTTGAAAGCAGTTGGACCCTGCGCGTGCCCTAGGTCCTGATGGTGTTAGTGTTAGCAGCTCTCAACGTGAGGCCCACTTGCCAGTTTCTGGAGGAAACTGTGTCCGCTCCTGTGTCCACGAGGAACCGCCACCTTGATTGACGGTTCCTCACCTACAAGAGACTGTCTTGTTGGCCAGCACAGCTGGCCCCAGTGTTTCCCTGGTATGTGCATGGTGGTCAGCATTGGCGGGGTCCGGAGCCCCATTGCTGGTGGTAGAAGCACCACTGGTTATTGGGCTCATCTCCCTTGTGGGGTCGCTGCTCCTTCTGTGGTTTGGCCCAGGTCTGGCAACGAGCACCATGGACACCGAGCACCTTCTCTTTTGCTTCCACACAATGTCCACTCATGCTGCAACTATCTGGAGGTTATTGAACTCAGCGTCTGCCAGAAGTAATTGGACATTTTCAGGTAATTGCTCTAAGAATGCCTGCTCAAACATTATGAGTATTCATGCTTCCCAATAAGGGCCAGTATATTGTTCATCAAGGCTGATGGGGGCCTTCCCCCAGCCCGTCTAAGTGGTGCAAACAAGCCCCTCTCTCTCTCTCTCTCTTTCTCTCGCTGTGAGAGCCCAAAAGTCTCAATAAGCAACTCTTTGAAGGCGGTGTAGGCACCTTCTGATGGGGGCCCCTGGATGAAATTGGCCACCCAGCTCGGTGTGTCCTGGACCAGGGCGCTCAGCCTGTTTGAGCCAGACGCGGGGCTGATTCATCCAGAAGGTTGGCAGCTTCAGGGCGACTACGTGGACTGCTGCCGGCTCGCTCATCGTTGGGTTTAGATGCCGTATAAACTGTCAATCATAGCTGCACGCTACGCGAAGAAAGACACACATGGGTATAGTGAGGTTTAGCTCTGTCTTTATTGTGGCTGAGGCCCGGCTTTTATACAGTTGGCGCTCCCGCTGTTTGCCCCATCAACTGACATCACCTGCATAACAATAGCAGATTTCTCACGCGCGGGTCCCTTTTTTGCATTACAATGCCTTCTTCCCAGTGCGCTACGCCGAAGCTGTTGGCTGTGCAGTGGGGGTCAGTGCCATGTTGAGGATGCTGGCCTCTATGGCTCATGACTGCGTTCGCCGCCGTGGTGTGCTGCTGCAGGAGGATATTATTGCACTGAAGAGGGTGCAGATGACATTCCCTGGACTGGAGCATTTCAATTACAATGAGACATTAGGCAGGCTGGGATAGTTTTCCTTGGAACAAGGGACTAAGGGGTGACTCCTTAGAAGTATACACAATTATGATATAGACGGGTAGATAGAATCTATTTTCCCCATGATGTGTAAGAAAGGGTGCCATGTTTATTGTGAGAATAGGACATTTAGAGTGATGAAAGGGAAATTCCACCCCCACCCCCCCTCACTGTGATTGGAATCTGGAATGAACTGCTTATGAGGTGGCAGACACTCTTGCAACATTAAAGCATCTAGATAAGTATTTGAACAACCAAGGCACAAGTAGCTATGGACAATGGGATTAATATATGTGGGCTGAAGGGCCCATTTCTGTAATATATGACTATGAACATGGTATTTGATGCTCACGCTAAGCTTTGCACATTCCTCCTAATAACCAAGTCCAGTGAGAGACTAGAGAGGCAAATGTGCTGGTATTTGTCAATCGGTTTATTCTGGCTCAAGTCTCTGGAAACCCAAGATATAGTTAACATGCACGTGATTGAATGATGGCAGATCTCTTCATATGCTCCAGCCACAGTCAGTACATATGGCTTAATTGCTGCAATAAGCATTATGGAACATTCCCAAAGTACAAAAGCACAAAGATGAATGTCAGTTGAGCAACTGTTAAAGATTTTTTTTGCAAACAAGGTACAGTAAACACTGAGCATCCAGCATTCTTAGGAGCTCACTGCTGAGCTAGCAAATTTTCCAGACAGTCAGATGTGCTCCTGTTAATGCCTAAACACATATATTACACCCAGGTCAGAGTCATACATTAATTTTTCTTAGCAGGTATAAAAGGATCTGGAAATATACAAAGGACTCCAGAAGCAAATCTACCCACAATCAAGAGACCTGGGGTTCCAGATTTTCTCTTCTCTGGTTGCACCCTGATCCTCCAGCCCCAGTAGTGCTCTACGCCCCTGGGTCTAGCTGTACTTCCAATCTCTAGCTCATATTTTATACTAATGAGTGAACCAGATGCCAAACAATTATTATTCCTGAATAACTGGATGCTGGATTATCAATATTACTGAATACTGAAATGTGCACTGAGATTAACAATACATTTTCCTAGTACTTTGACTGCTTTCCACTCCTTAAATATTATTTTAAAATTACCTTTTTGTTCAACTTTAGCCACGTGGTGTAACCCTTACTGTCAACATATTGCAGGCCAAAGAACCACACTTCTCTTAGACCCACTGTCTTTACAACCTGAAAGAAGAAAATCTATCAGTATAAATGCACAAATAATTAATCATTTATCTTTATAACCAATGGTAAAGGTTAGCTAATATCCAGAAGCCCATCTTATTCTGTTTCAAAACACTATTTTAAGTGGTAAAAGGCAATTTTGGTATTAAACAAATCACAGCTATTTAATGAAAAGCAATTTAAAAATTACAGAAGCTGAACATTTGAAATAAAAATAGAAAATACTAGAAATATGCAAGTCTAGCAGAATCCCTGGAGAAGCCAACTGCTCTGTTGAAAGTCATCAACCCTAAAACAATAGTTGTTTCTAATTATGGATGCCGCCTGACCTGCTCAATATTTCCAAACCCATCCTTCTCCCTTGAACCACGCCCCCAACTTATTCATACTGGAAAATATTACCAAGAATACATTTCAATTTGTTTTCTACCCTTATAAATGCAGTCATACCTAAAGGTTGAAGTAGCAAAAAAAAAAATAGACTAAACTATTCAAAGTAGATCCAACTTCAAACTGGATCAATAAATGCTTAATTTTATTTATTTACTGTGCTCAAGGGGGATGTACAAAAAACAGATTGGTTACACTTCACTGGAACACTACTGCAGATCTTAACCCTTGAAATAATAAAGCCAAAGGGGCAAAGAAGCATACAAGGCATAAATATACATAGCAGTAATTATATCCTCACTACTTCCCTTGAAGCTCCACATTCAAATGGCAAAAGATAACATTTTCCTGTTCCTTCTTGTGTTGATCGTCATCAATTGCTTCACGAACCAGCCTCATTTAAATAATATTGGGCTCTACACATTCTCCCTCACCGAGATCTTGTATCCAAGAACCACCTGCTTTGCCATACAAATAGCAAGGAAATCCATCTCTGCTTGGATTATCATCACAAACAATGGTGAGTGAAAAGTCATCAGAACATTCTCCACATTAGCTTTGTAGCACCGCTGATCTTTTTCCAATCCCTTGTCTTGACTTTATTAATTCCAAATTCAAATTATTAAATTCCCTAGCATCCTTTTGAACTGCACATTAGAAATTAACTAAAACCAATCCTGTTCTGCCAAAGCTTGCAATTAAGTCTCATTTTCCTGCCTGTCACGTCCTTTCTCAACATTTTGAATTTAAACTCATTATTCATAATTGCAATTTCCTCAATGTTCTTGCAAGATGCGTTGTTTCTCCAGGACAATCTAGACTCCTCCTCATACTGTAATCCCACCATTCACAGTGATTCAGTCTTTACTTTGAAACATTCCCATTGGATTATTGCAAGGCAAATAAAGTTAAAGTGTTATTTTACTACAATTGTGCATACCACATACTAATGGAAAGTGCAGTCTTAAACTGGACAGCTTTAGAATCAAATTACTTCATCATAACTTTCAGTCACACTAACATTAAATTAAGCTTCACATAAATGAGAACTATAAATAACAATCAGCTTACCTGATCAAAGAGCTGTTTGCCAGTTGTATTAGGCTGGATGGCAAACTCAAGCTCTGCATCCATCGTAGTAACCCGGACATTGATCTATTGTCAGAAAATTAAATCCATTCAACTTATTTATCCAAAAAAGTTTTTTTTAAAAAAATGACAGAGACACACAAAAATACAAACTGATTTTGCAGTCTGGTAAGTAACGAGCATTTTAACTCTCTCCCACTTTGAACCACCAGAAATTGCCATTTGTATATGACGTTTATCAAGTATCAATATAGTCCCAGAAGAAAAAAATATTTTTAAGTCAAATCAAACCATCAGGGAATTGCATTCATCCATGAAATTATCAGCACATGACAAGTTAATTACTAGTTAGGTTAATGAAAGAAAAACAACCTTGCACCTTCAAAATGGCAAAAGCCAGTACATTATTAATTCTGATCAAAAAAATGTACAAGCAATATTCTTTGGTATTATACAATGGATGTGGGCATCATAGAAACAGATGTTTTTATTTTTTGTTGTAAGAAGTAAAACACTAAAGTCTGCAGTCATTATGTTATTATAGAGCTGTGCTCTGTTTGACCTGCTGAGTTTCTCCAGCATTGTGTTTTTATTCTTTGTTGTAATATTTTACGATATCCCTTCTATGTTTTTACAACCTTAATCCTGCCATCTTATTGAAAATATTACCAATTTAGAAAATCCATGACATACTTGAGAGCATCACAAAGAAATATCCTATTCTTACTAAAATAACCATTAGTACAAGACCAGGCTGAAAATACTGTACATGTACCTGCATTGTACAAGTACCAAAGTTAGCACCCTTTAAAACCCATTGAACTTCCATTGAAACACTTCAAGCAACATTAATAACCTCCAATAACAAAGTGCCAATTTTCAAATTTTGAACCTCAAATTGTACATGCAGAAATGTACAACTTTTCTTTTCTTTCTTCTTTGGCTTGGTTTCGCAGACGAAGATTTATGGAGGGGTACGTCCACGTCAGCTGTAGGCTCGTTGGTGACTGACAAGTCCAATGCGGGACAGGCAGGCACGGTTGCAGCAGTTGCAAGGGAAAATTGGTTGGTTGGGGTTGGGTGTTGGGTTTTTCCTCCTTTGTCTTTTGTCAGTGAGGTGGGCTCTGTGGTCTTCTTCAAAGGAGGTTGCAACTGTGGCATTGCTAAATACCATTGTACATGGAACCGAAAACTACAAGTTTCATTTTCAGTAGATCCTACATTATCTTTTTCACCTATTTATTGATGAATTGCATCCAACAACCCTGAAATTTCACTTGCCACTCTCCCAAAATTGACACACCTACAACATCAAGTGCTGGGCACAGAAAAGAAGCCTATTTTTAATTTAAACACTCCATTCTTATTCTGACAACTTTAATGATAAATAAAATGCTACTTATATGACAAGAGAAATACGTTTGTAGACAATCTTTTCTTCACTTTTGTCATGCATGAAATGTTTGAAACTAGCAAAACAATTCAATAGATTAATTTACATACCAATCTAATAGAATCATAGAACACTACATCATAGAAGCAAGGCCATCTAGTCTGTGCCAAACTATTATTCTGCCTAGTCCCAATTACCCTGCACCCAGACCATATCCGTCCATATCCCTCTTATCCATGTACCTATCAACATTTTCATTAAATGTCAAAAAAAGCTATTCATAACTTCAGCTGGCAGCTTATTCCTCACACTCTCCACTCTGTGTGAAGTTCACTCTAATGTTCCCTTTAAATATTTCCCATTTCTCTTAAAACTAGTGGTTTTCAAACTGCCCCCACCACCCCCCCAAACTCACATTTCACCTGAAGCAATTCCTACACCATAAGTGCTCTGTGATCAGTAAAGGAGTGCTTAAGGTGGTATGTGAATGGAAAGAAAAAGTTTGAAAACCACTGTTTCAATCATACTTAATTAACTCGTTATGTGTATGGTTTCATAACTTCAAAGGAACTAGATAAATTAAAATTTTTCCTCAAGCAAAATATTTCAGTAACAAATGGGTCTGGAGCAGTGGTTCTCAACCTTTCCACTTACATTCCACCTTAAGCAATCACAGCACACTTATGGCATAGGGATTGCTTAAGGTGGAATGTGAATCTAGGCGGGGCAGTTTGAAAACCACTGCTCTAAACCCATGTACTCTTGTTCTTGTCTCACCTTTCTTTTTTCTTTTTTTTTCTTTGGCTTGGCTTCGCGGACGAAGATTTATGGAGGGGCTAAATGTCCACGTCAGCTGCAGGCTCGTTTGTGGCTGACAAGTCCGATGCGGGACAGGCAGACATGGTTGCAGCGGTTGCAGGGGAAAATTTGTTGGTTGGGGTTGGGTGTTGGGTTTTTCCTCCTTTGTCTTTTGTCAATGAGGTGGGCTCTGCGATCTTCTTCAAAGGAGGTTGCTGCCCGCCGAACTGTGAGGCGCCAAGATGCACGGTTTGAGGCGATATCAGCCCACTGGCGGTGGTCAATGTGGCAGGCACCAAGAGATTTCTTTAGGCAGTCCTTGTACCCCTTCTTTGGTGCACCTCTGACACGATGGCCAGTGGAGAGCTCGCCATATAACACGATCTTGGGAAGGCGATGATCCTCCATTCTGGAGACGTGACCTACCCAGCGCAGTTGGATCTTCAACAGCGTGGATTCGATGCTGTCGGCCTCTGCCATCTCGAGTACTTCGATGTTAGGGATGAAGTCGCTCCAATGAATGTTGAGGATGGAGCGGAGACAACGCTGGTGGAAGCGTTCTAGGAGCCGTAGGTGATGCCGGTAGAGGACCCATGATTCGGATATGTCTCATCTAACCTCAATGGAAAAAGCACACTTGAATTTATTCTATCTATATAATGTTGTTAACCCTATCATATTTCCCCTTATTCTTCTATGTGCCGAGGAATTGTTACGAGCAGAGAGGACCCCAAAGCCTAGCAGCAATAGATATTCACCAAGGCAAATGGTTATTTAAACAAAAGTTGCTTTTAATTATCTTTCAACATGAAAACAGAATCACACTTTAACATCACTATTGAGTTAACTAACCTAACTTAACCCCCTTCTAATTCTAAGCGCACGTCTGTGTAAATTCAGAAAAGTTCTTTGGTGCACAGTCCAATCTCACTTCTCATTCCTCCAAGTTCATTGGTTGCAGGCAATTCTTATACTGTGCACAGAATTTAACATTTATAAAGTTCACCAGGCTTTGGTGCTTGAAAGGTAAATGGTTACCACTTAGGAAGGTTCTTGTCGGTTTTCAGAGAGAGACACAACTGATTCCTTTTTAATCAGCCACTCCAGTGTCTTGCTGACGAAACTTGCCCCCTTCATGGTTCTCCAGATGATAACCTCTTTCTTTCAGGTTCCTTTTTCCTTTTTCAGAGTTCCTTTTTTTTCCCTTCTTATTCCAAGTGAAACATTAGACAGCCAGTCCTCTCCTCTTGCATGAACCACAAGGGCTTTGACCAGGCTGTCTTCCAAATGGAGCTTTCCACAAGCTTGCCAGCTTGTCCTGTTTCAGCCCCAGCTGCTGTCTGCAACACTATAGAATTATCTCTGTCTGTCTCTCTCATTCTTAGAGAGACCGTTTGACTCTCTCTGCTTGCAAAAGCACATGACCCTCTTAGAACAGCAAGCTCTCTTCCAGACTGAAGGTGGCTCCAAGAAGATCTTTCATCTGTTGCCTTTTGTAAACAACAATCCATTAATGAAGTCTCTTGGGCACTCTCCAAAGATCTTGCAAAAGCTGTGGAGCTGATATGTCTAGCATTAGCAGAGCCCCAGTATTTCAACTAAAATCGGTTTTAAAGTGTTTGTATGTAAACTATTCTAACAAACCTCTCCAAATTTATCTCCCCAACACATATCTATATACTCTGTCACTGAATAAAGGCCTAACCTGTTTAACCTTTCCCCATAATTCAGTTCCTCAAGTCTTGGCAACAACCTTGTAAATTTTCTCTGCACTGCTTCAATCTTATTGGTATCTTTCCTGTAGTTAAGTGACCAAAACTGCACACAATACACCAAATTTGGCCTTATTAATGTCTTGTACAACCACCATAACATTCCAACTCCTCTACTCAATACTTTGATGAGCCCCTCTAACTGCGACACCACTTTCAGGGAATAACGTGTCTGTTTTTCCAGATTCATGCATGTCCTACCTTGGTTAGTCCTCCTAAAGTGCACCACCTCACACTTGTCTGTGTTAAATTTCATCTGCCATTTTGCAACCCATTTTTCCAGCTGGTCCAGATCCCCCTTCAAGTTTTGAAAATCATCTTCACTGTCCATTACACCTCCACTCTTTGTGTCATCAGCAAACTTACTGATCCAATTTACCACATCATCCAGATTGTTGACAAAGACAAACAATGGACCCAGCATTGATCCTCGAGGCACACCACCAGCCAGGTAATCATCTATGATCACTTAGGGTTCTCTTCCAGAATACAGAGCAACTGAACTTTCCTGGCCAACTTCCTTGATGGGACCTTGCTAAAGGCCTTTCTAAAGTCCATGTAGACATCATCCACGCCCTATCCTTCAAAAACTTTCCAGGTAATCTCCGCAGAAAACACAACCTACCATGCACAAAGCCATGCTATCCCTAATCGGTCCCTGTATAACTAAATACTTGTATATCTGATCTCTTAGAACACCTAATAACTTGCATTAGGCTCATTGGCCTATAATTTCCTGGATTATTCTTAGAGCCTTTTTTAAAAAAAATACAATGGCACATTAGCTATCCTCCAGTCCTCTGAGACCTCATCTGTGGCTAAGGACTTTTTAAATATATCTGAAAAGCCCCAACAATTTCTACACTAGCTCCCTCAAAGTCAGAGGGAATATTTTTGTCAGGACCTGGGGATTTATCCACCCTTATTTGCCTTAAGACCGCAAGCACCTGCTCCTGTTATCTGGCTTCACTGCTTTGTTTGCCTCAATTCTATAGAATATGTAAGCTGCAACAAAACCATTTAAGATCTCCCTGATCTCTTTTGGTTCCATAAATAGCTGACCATTCTGATCTTCAAGAAAACCAATTTTGTCCCTTGTTGTTCTTTTGGTCTTAATAGATCTGCAGAAATCCTTAGGATTTTCCTTCACCTTGTTGGCCAAAGAAATTTTACATCCTCTTTTAAACTCCTCATTTTTTTTCTTGTGTGATGGACTGAGTGGCCGCACATTAAACAGGAAGAATCGCCACATTGAGCAGTCAGCACAGAATGGTGTGGGCTTCCGCTCTTTGCCCAGGAGAAGCCCACGTCGGTTGACAGAGCGTGTGGCTTCCCTGCTGGCATTTTGCCAGAGAGATAATGACTCCCCCTTGTGCAGTGTGCTGACATCACTCCCCCCTGTGCAGCGTGCTGACATCACTCCCCCTTGTGCAGCGTGCTGACATCACTCCCCCCTGTGCAGCGTGCTGACATCACTCCCCCTTGTGCAGCGTGCTGACATCACTCCCCCCTGTGCAGCGTGCTGACATCACTCCCCCCTGTGCAGCGTGCTGACATCACTCCCCCCTGTGCAGCGTGCTGACATCACTCCCCCATGTGCAGCGTGCTGACATCACTCCCCCCTGTGCAGCGTGCTGACATCACTCCCCCCTGTGCAGCGTGCTGACATCACTCCCCCCTGTGCAGCGTGCTGACATCACTCCCCCTTGTGCAGCGTGCTGACATCACTCCCCCCTGTGCAGCGTGCTGACATCACTCCCCCCTGTGCAGCGTGCTGACATCACTCCCCCCTGTGCAGCGTGCTGACATCACTCCCCCCGTGCAGCGTGCTGACATCACTCCCCCCTGTGCAGCGTGTTGACATCACTCCCCCCTGTGCAGCGTGCTGACATCACTCCCCCCTGTGCAGCGTGCTGACATCACTCCCCCCTGTGCAGCGTGCTGACATCACTCCCCCCTGTGCAGCGTGCTGACATCACTCCCCCCTGTGCAGCGTGCTGACATCACTCCCCCCTGTGCAGCGTGCTGACATCACTCCCCCCTGTGCAGCGTGCTGACATCACTCCCCCCTGTGCAGCGTGCTGACATCACTCCCCCCTGTGCAGCGTGCTGACATCACTCCCCCCTGTGCAGCGTGCTGACATCACTCCCCCCTGTGCAGCGTGCTGACATCACTCCCCCCTGTGCAGCGTGCTGACATCACTCCCCCTTGTGCAGCGTGCTGACATCACTCCCCCTTGTGCAGCGTGCTGACATCACTCCCCCTGTGCAGCGTGCTGACATCACTCCCCCTTGTGCAGCGTGCTGACATCACTCCCCCTTGTGCAGCGTGCTGACATCACTCCCCCCTGTGCAGCGTGCTGACATCACTCCCCCCTGTGCAGCGTGCTGACATCACTCCCCTCTGTGCAGCGTGCTGACATCACTCCCCCTTGTGCAGCGTGCTGACATCACTCCCCCTTGTGCAGCGTGCTGACATCACTCCCCCTTGTGCAGCGTGCTGACATCACTCCCCCTTGTGCAGCGTGCTGACATCACTCCCCCTTGTGCAGCGTGCTGACATCACTCCCCCCTGTGCAGCGTGCTGACATCACTCCCCCCTGTGCAGCGTGCTGACATCACTCCCCCTTGTGCAGCGTGCTGACATCACTCCCCCTTGTGCAGCGTGCTGACATCACTCCCCCCTGTGCAGCGTGCTGACATCACTCCCCCCTGTGCAGCGTGCTGACATCACTCCCCCCTGTGCAGCGTGCTGACATCACTCCCACCTGTGCAGCGTGCTGACATCACTCCCCCTTGTGCAGCGTGCTGACATCACTCCCCCCTGTGGAGCGTGCTGACATCACTCCCCCCTGTGCAGCGTGCTGACATCACTCCCCCCTGTGCAGCGTGCTGACATCACTCCCACCTGTGCAGCGTGCTGCACAAACAGTTGGTAGTTGACTCTTCTCTGATAAGCTGTGTTTCTTGAGCTCTGCAGTTAGTACCATTAAATTGGTGACCCCGACGGGTGCTCAATGTCTTTTGAGCCCCAACAGTAAAACATGCGTTATTTACATGCGGGAGAAGAATGCCACATCATGAAGAAAGCCTCTACTTCCTCAGGAGTTTGTGGAAGAGCTAGTGGAGTTGTTCAAGTGAACGGGTACGGAATTGAAGGGCCGACATGGCCTGTTTCCGTGCTGTAAACGGTCAAATGGTTATATAGTAAGAAAGTCTACAGAATGGATGTCACTCTGTGCTGCATGCAGTGGCTGTGAAACTGCCAACCTTCTGCCCTCACAGACAACAGCCTGAGGCTCAGTTCCACATTAGGAACATAACAAATGAAGCTACGAAATTCTTGCATGTAGTTGCCTCATTAGATGAAGATTTTGCTACCAAGATAGATAATTTTATCAACAACCTGCCCGAGGAGGATCAATACAGTGCTTTTAAGGTACATCTCCTCGTGACTTTCGGCATGTCTGACCTGGAAAGAGGCACACGCTTACTCCATCTTGATAATTTGGGGGACAGAAGGCCATCAGAACTGATGAATGAAATGTTTGCATTAGCAGATGGCCATTTCAACTGCTTAATGTTCAAGGCAGCCTTCTTGGAACAGCTCTCTCGTGACATCGCCCTGTTGCTCTCTTCTGCTGACTTCTCTAAACTAAGGGAAGTGGTGACGGAGGCAGACAGATTTCACAGGATACCGCAGCCTCCCGTGACAAAGTTTCAACAGGTCACCTTGGACAGTCAAGTCAATGCAACCCCCAGTCCTACGGCACTCCACAAGCTACCAAGGAAGAAAAAGGCATTGGAGAACAGTGAGGGGTGTTTCTACCACAGAAAAGTTGGACAGGAATGCACGTCACTGTGCAGTTACATGGTTGACTCCCAGGGAAACAACACCACCAACCGCCACTGATGGCCTCAGCGCTCGTCCACCAGACCAGCCTGTTATATGCCACTGATCAGCGCACGGGATATAAACTGCTAGTCCTGGAGCTCAGTATCTTCCCGCAATCCTCTTACGATCGGAAATCTCGAGTGCCTCAAGCTGATTTGTGTGCCGCCAATGGCACTACAATTAGCAGTATGGTACCAAGTCGACACAACTGACATTAGGCAACACATCTTACTGCTGGACTTTCACACTAGCAACCATAGAACAGCCCATTTTGGGAGCGGACTTCCTGAGGGTACATCACTTGTTAGTAGACGTGAAAGGGCGCTGTTTGGTCCACGCCACAACATTCCACACATGCCCAATTTTTTCAGGTCATCGGCTGGCAACACTGCTGTATCTGCAAACATTCCCCACTGATGATTTTGCGAACTTATTAGCAGAGTTTCCTGAACTATTTACACCTGATTTCCATTTAGTCTCTCCACATCATGGAGTTCAGCACTACATAACCACCACCAGCCCTCCCCTACATTCCAAGGCACGCAGACATCCCCCTGATTGGCTACTACAGACCGAAAAAAAAGTTCAAAACTACGGAGGAACTGGGTATCATCCGAAGGTCCAATAGTCCTTGGGAATCACCACTCCATATGTTGCCTAAAACATCTGGCAGCCTAAGACCTTATGGAGATTACCAACGCCTCAACGGTGCAACTGTGCCAGATATGTATCCAATATCACACATTCAAGATTTTACCGCCAACCTCCATGGTGAACGTAACTTCACGCCCCTTTGTGAGGCGCACGATTGTTTAAAAACAGGTGATAGATGACTCCTCTCTGGTAAGTTGTGTTTCTTGAGCTCTGGAGTTAGTACCATTAAACTTGCATTTTTATACTCTTCAAATACCTCATTTGCTTCTTCTTGCCAATACCTGCGATACATCTATTCTTCTTTATTAGATCCTCTGTATTCCTCAAGAATCAGTTTCCTATGTCTGTGAACTTTAACTTTAATTCTGACAGAACATAAACTTGGTACTCTCAAAACGTCACCTTTGAAGGTCTCCCACTTACCAGGCAAACCCTTGCCATAGAATCTGTCCCAAACCACTCTTTCTAGACCCTTTCTCATTTCCTCAAAATTGATCTTTCTCCGATTTAGAATCTCAACTTGAGGACCAGATAGATTCTTATCCATTATTATCTTGAAACAAAAGGCATTATGATCACTAGATCCAAAATGTTCCTCTACAAACACTTCCATCACGTGTCTTGTTTCGTTTTCTAATACAGGAAAGAGATATAATATTGCACTCTTGCCAATTGGTACCCCTATATATTGATTTAGAAAGCCTTCTTGAACACATTGTAGCGCGCTGACAGCTCTGCTTATATGGGCCCCTGGTGTTGATGGCAGGACCCTGCATCTTTGGAGCGCCAACCTCAGGTTGGCTGCCAGAGTTCCTCATCTTCCCGCCAGGTGGAGGTCACCTGGAAGGATTGCCGGTGTTACCTGCAGGTCTGCACAGTTGCCGCATTTGGGGATTTTACAGACTGGTTCGTGTCTCCATGTGTGGGCCGCTAAATTATCCCATCCCCCCCCCAAGAATCGGCAACTGGGCCATTGTCCGTACCCTTAAGTGGTTTGTCCCTGTGCTTCGTGGACAGAGTGGAGACCAGCTTGTTAAAGTCCAGATATGCCGGCTTCAGATGGTCAACTGTAAAGGTTTCCTCCTTACCACTGGCATCGACGATGAAGGTGGAACCATTGTCTTTAATGACCTTGTAGGGTCGCTCATAGGGTCATTGTAATGCTGGTCTGTATGCGTCCTTCCTCATGAACATGTACTGGCAAGTCTTTAGGTCCTTCAGGACACTATGCTTGGGCTGGCTGTTTGGTGGGGGTTGCTATGGGACCAAGGACCCTAGTTTCCACCACAGGCTCTCGAGGTTCGCCACGGGGTCTTCTGGGCATTTATAAGGGGCCGTAGACCATCTTCACCACCGAGGCATTGAAATCCTCCTTCGGCACGGTACAGATACCCAGCAGGACACAAGACAGTTCATCCACCCAATGTTAAGACGTCAACGCTGCCTTGAGTTGTCTGTGGAAGCACTCCACCAACCCGTTGGCCTGAGGGTGATATACCATGGTATGGTAGATCTACATCCTCAGAAAGTTAGCCTGCACCACCCAGAGTCTGGAGGTGAATTGTGCCCCCCTGTCCAAGGTGAGGTGCTCCAGGACCCGCATTAGGACACCCATGTGTCAACAAGTGCCCTGGCACAGGATTCTGTGGTGGTATCAGCCAGCATGACCGCCTAAGGCCACCTCGTGGAGTGGTCTACCATGGTCGAGGTATCTCGCCACCCAGGAAACAAGTAACAGCCTTACTAAGTCAACGTGCACGTGGCTGAACCTGCACTGCGCCAGTTCAAAAGTCTGTGTAGGCGGTCTTGTGTATACCTTCTCTTTGGAGGACTGACAGTCATGCAGGTCTTGGCCCACTGGCTTACAGAAGCCATGCCAGACAAACCTGTCGGCCACCATTTTGACCATGGTGTAAATGGCAGGGTGCTCCAGGTTGTGGATAGCCTCAAAAACCTGGTGCCTCCATGCAACCGATGTCAGGTTACCTGGGCTGACAGGGATGTCCTCCACCCTGAGACAGGAGACAGCTGTCCTGTAATTGGGATCTCAAAGTCTTGCCACTGTGCTTTGGCAAGGGCCACATAATTAACCCCTTGGGACAGGATGAAGGTGGAACCATTGCCTTTAATGACCTTGTAGGGCCCCTCGTAGGGTTGTTGTAATGCTGGTCAATCACGGAGCATGACAGAGCATCAGCTACCACGTTGTTTTTCCCCACAATATGTTGAATGTCAGTGATAAATTCGGACACGTAGGACAAATGTCTCTGAGGCTGGGTCAACTACAGGTCCAAAACCTTATGGAAGGTGAAAGTCAGTAGCTCGTGGTCAGTGAACACCTTGAATTGCCAGCCTTCCAAAAAGTAATGGAAATGTCTTACTGCCAGGTACAACACTAGCTTCCAGTTGAAAGTGCTGTATTTGATTCTGGAGGGTGAAGGTGTCTGCTGACAAAAACTAGGGGTTGCCACTGGCCCTCAATAAGTTGTTGTAGCATGTCCTCTACCGCTGTGCTGGAGGCATCGACAGTTAGAGTGGTAGGTGCCTCTGGTCTGGGGTGGATCAGGAGGGTGGCATTGGCCAGCTCGTGTTTGGCACTCTGGAATGCCTGGATGACTCCTCGTCCCAAGCAATGTCTTTAGCCTTGCTGGTCATCAGCACGAAGATGGGGCACATGATGCGTGGTGCTGCCGGTATAAACACATGGTAAAAGTTTATCATGTTGGCGAATTCCTGCAGCCCTTTCATCCTTGGCTTAGTGAAGTGCCTGACTGCCTCAATCTTCTTGGGGAGGTTAATCCTGTACCCCAGGAAGTCAATTTCATCCAGACGGAACTGGCACTCAGCTGGCTTGATGGTCAGCCTGAACTCGCTTAGTCAGGTGCACAGTTGTCTCAGGTGGGCGGCATGGTCTTTGCGGCTGTGGCTGGCGATGAGGATTTCATCCAAATAGATGAAAGCAAATGGGAGGTCCCGGCCCACTGTGTCCATCAGCCGTTGGAAGGTTTACATTCTTTAGACCAAAGGGCATGTGGAGAAATTCAAACAAATGAATGCCGTCTTGGGAGACATCCTGGGGGTTAACTGGGATTTGGTGGTACCCCCTGATGAGGTTGGTCCTCCTTGGAGAACACGCATGTCCCATGCAGATTGGCAGCAAAGTCCTATATACAGGCACAGGACATCTATTGGGCATGGTGACCTCATTGAGGCGGCGGTAGTAACTGCATGGTCTCCAACCCCTTGCTGATTTGGGCACCATGTGGAGGGGAGAGGTCCAAGAACTGTTGAAGCGCCACACAATTCTCAACTCCTCCATCTTTTTGACCTCCTCCTCCTTCACCAAGCTGAGCTTTTCGTGAGAGAGTCGATGTTCCCTGGTATGGGATGGGGGACCCCCCCCCCCCCCGTCGGTCAATAATGTGGTGCCTTACCCTGTGCTTTAGCTTGGCCATGGAGAACTGTGGCACTATTACTGAGGGGAACTAGGCCAGGATGCAGACAAATTATCCAAGAGTGTTTATAGAGTCCAGGTTGGATGGGGGTGGGGGGAGGGTAGTTTGGCTTCCCCCAGAGGCAGTCTGAAAGGTTCTGGTGTGCACCAAGCGACATCCCTTGAGATCGACCAGCAAGTAGTGGACCCAAAGGAAGTTGGCCTCCAGGAGTGATTGCACCACTGCAGCGAGGGTAAAGGTCCATGTAGATCAGCTGTTGCCAAAACTAAGGGGATGGTGCAGTTGCAAAAGGTCGAATGCAGGAGCTGTTAGCTGCCATCAGTGTTGGGTTCTGCTTGCCGCTGCAGGTGTCGAGGCCTGCAGGGGGTAGGACGCTTAACTTGACGCCCATGTCGACCAGGAAACGCCTGCCCGACGGAGAGTCCCAGACGTGGAGGAGGCTATCACGTGGGCCAACCGCTTCAGCCATCAACGACGGCTGTCCAGAGAGTTTCCTGAAAACCCCCAGGGTGGGTGATAGCATTGAAGGGCCTCCACACCCCATCACTGGAGGTAATAGCATAGCAGTTCTGAAGTGTTCACTTTGCTCTCTGCTGGCCTTGATCTCTCTGGGGGTTGTTTGTGGGGCTTGCTGATGTGGTCTACAACGGCGCTGGTGTCCTTCTTTGCTTTCCAGATCATGTCCACCTGTGCAGTGACCCTCTAAGGATCAATGAAGTCCTTGTCTGTGAACAAGAGCCGTATATCCTCGGGCAGATGCTCCAGAAAGTTCTGCTCGAAGAGCAGGCAAAGCTTGTGGCCCTCTGTTAATGTGAGCATCTTGCTCATTAGGGCAGGCAGAGCCCTGTCCCCCAATCCATCCACATGCAGCAATCAAGCGGCACGCTTGCTCCAGGAAAGCCAAAAAGTGCAGGTTAGTAGCTCTTTGAGGGCCGCATATTTGCCTTGCTCCTGAGGCTACCGTAGGAAATCTACGACCCTTGCCGCTATGCCTTGATCGAGGGCGCACATGACGTAGAAGTAGCAGGTGTCATCAGCAGTAATATGGCAAAGCTGGAACTGAGCCTCGGCCACACCCAGAACCTTGGAAGCCTGAGACCTCGTGGATAGTCATTGGTTCCGGTTAATCTGTCATCTGCCAGTTGGACCTGTCGGGGTCATCAGTGTAGTGTGCTATGACGAATATGAAAGGAACACACACACACACACACACACACACACACACACACACACACACACACACACACACACACACACACACACACACACGCGAGGAGTCGAAGTCTGATTTATTGCACTGGCAGCTCTGCTTATATGGACCCTTGGTGCTGGTTATTGGAGTGCCAACCTCAGGTGGGCTGGCATTCCCACCGGAGCTCGTCTTCCCACTGCAGAGATGACCTGAGAAAACAGCTGGAGTTACCCCAGATCCAAGCAATTGCTGCGCTTGTTGGCCATTTTGCAGGCCGGTTTGTGTCTCTGTATGCGGGCCACTACAGCATTACAATATGGAAGCCCCAATCAACATGTGGAAAGTTAAAATCACCTTCCATCACAACTTTATATTCTGTGCATTTGACTGCCATCTCTGCAGATTTTCTCCTCAAATGCTCGCTGACAACTGGATGGTCTATAATACATTCCAATTAACATTTCCTCATTCCTCAATTATACAAGATCCCATAGTATCTTGGAGTCAAGATCTTGGTCCTAAGCAGTGGCACAATATTTTACATGACTTAGCTTCTTTGAAAATTTTGGATAGATATTTATAACATAAGAGTATGTGACAAGTTTCTATCTGGCTAGTACAATTGCAGTTATTTTTATACAATTTCATGTACTTGTACAAGGATACAGTATAACATTTTTGCTAGGTTACATTTGGAATATTATTTGCAGTTCTGATCACCAAATGTGCAAGAAAGGTTCATCACAATGTTGCCTGGATTGCTACATGGAGAGGTTGGACAAACTGAGTATGTATTCCCACACGAGAAGTTGAGGGGCAACTTGATAGAAGTATACAAAATTCTGAAAGACATACACAGGTAGAGTCTTTTTCCACAGGGTGGAAATATTAAATACTAGAGGGCTTGGACTTAAAGGTGGGGCATGGAGACTGTTCAAAAGAATTGCAGTTTTTAATGCAGAGTGCAATGCCCTGCTGGGGGAGATGGCAGAAGTAGATTCTATAGCAATACTTAAGTGACATTTGGATACCCAAACAGCTTGGGAATAAAGGGATATAGGAAATATACAGGCAGTGCAATTAGTTTAATTTGGCACCATGACTGGTGCATGCATGGTGGGACAAAAGGGCCTGATCCTCTTTTTTTTTTAAAAAACACTATCCCACTGTCACTGGATTCTCTCAATATCTCTCAATATCCAGCAAGCTATTTCAAACAATCTCCATGAATGAGCCTTCGCATCCTTCCATGGAAAACAACTGCAAAGATTCACCACCACTTATGGAAAGAATGTTTTCCTCAACTTAATCTTAAATGGCTTGGAGAAACTGGTCCTGGTGGTAGAACACTTTCTTAAGATAAAGCTCTCCTTGTATGCAGCCTTTCAAACTCTAAAAAATTGATAAAATGTAATAGATTTTGGAGTCTGAGTTTTGAAACACAAACAGGTCATCATGTTCACACCGACCACTGCATACTAATCCTATTTCCCTACATTTTTACAATATGGTCATTAAAGTGCTTGTTCAGATGCCATTCAAATGTTGAGAGCATGTACTTTTACCACTTCCTCAGACAGTACAAGTCAGATTCAAACCAATAAAAATACACCCTCTAAACTTTCTATCACTCACTTTGTGCTTATGCCAACCCCCCCACCACACCTCCACTGAACAGGGAAAACACTCTTTACATCTAATCTACCCACCTACCCTACCTTTCAAAATATTGTACTATCAGGTCACCCTCAGCTTCCTCTGCTGAGGGAGGACAAATCCAATGTATTCCCTATAATTGAAATATTCCACTCTAGCCATCATTTTGGTGAATCTTCTCTGCAACATCACCATCGCAATCATTTCCTTCTTTTCATGCACAAAAAGCATTGCCCAATATTAAGAATAACCATTGTACAATTTGAGGATTGCCTTTCTAAAGTAATTTATAGTGTTAACATTGTTCCAAAATTATCTCTAATTGGATGTAGTACCATAATAACGCATCACCACTTTACAAGGCAGTTTGGATCCAATGGCTGATTAGTCCAAGGACCAATGTAAAGAAGCAAACTTTGGCAATTTTCAAGAACATTTTTGAAGTAATGTTTAAGCTACTTGCCTTATATTGAACTTAATCATATTAGGTTAGGAATGATCATAAGAGGGAAAAAATTATACTGTATGATCAATGTCATGAAATACAGATTTAGAATAAATATGTCTTCAGACTGCAAACAAGTTCACAAACAATTAGAGTTGAAGTATCAGTAGAACACCAAGAACACTTAGTGGTGCCTGAATGGCATCACAAATATAGAGTTCACTTGAAGATGGATATATATTTTAAGCATATATTTGTTAACATTGTATTGTGGTGACTTATTATTATTAATTATTATGATCTTATATACATCTGGTACCGCATGGATAGCAGTCTCTTCAATCTGAGGCGCCTGCAAGCTCACACCAAGACACAAGAGCAACTTGTCCATGAACTACTCTTTGCAGACGATGCCGCTTTAGTTGCCCATTCAGAGCCAGCTCTCCAGCGCATGACGTCCTGTTTTGCGGAAACTGCCAAAATGTTTGGCCTGGAAGTCAGCCTGAAGAAAACTGAGATCCTCCATCAGCCAGCTCCCCACCATGACTACCAGCCCCCCCATATCTCCATTGGGCACACAGAACTCAAAACGGTCAACCAGTTTACCTTCCTCAGCTGCACCATTTCATCTGATGCAAGGATCGACAAAGAGATAGACAACAGACTCGCCAAGGCAAATAGTGCCTTTTGAAGACTACACAAAAAAGTCTGCAAAAACAACCACCTGAAGAAACACACAAAGATCAGCGTGTACAGAGCCGTTGTCATACCTACGGCTCCTAGAACGCTTCTATCAGCGCTGTCTCCGCTCCATCCTCAACATTCATTGGAATTACTTCATCACCAACATCAAAGTACTCGAGCTGGCAGAGTCCGCAAGCATCGAATCCATGCTGCTGAAGACCCAACTGCGCTGGGTGGGTCACATCTCCAGAATGGAGGACCATCGCCTTCCCAAGATCGTGTTATATGGCGAGCTCTCCACTGGCCACCGAGACAGGTGCGCCAAAGAGGTACAAGGACTGCTTAAAGAAATCTCTTGGTGCCTGCCACATTGACCACCACCAGTGGGCTGATATCGCTTCAAACCGTGCATCTTGGTGCCTCACAGTTCAGCGGGCAGCAACCTCCTTTGAAGAAGACCGCAGAGCCCACCTCACTGACAAAAGACAAAGGAGGGAAAACCCAACACCCTAACCAACCAATTTTCCCTTGTAACTGCCGCAACCGTGCCTGCCTGTCCCGCATCGGATTTGTCAGTCACCAATAAGCCTGCAGCAGACGTGGACATACCCCTCCATATATCTTCATCTGCGAAGCCAAAGAATATGCTGATTAAATAAAATATTTTTTAAAAAAGATAGATCTCACATTGGCCTTGAAAATAAAGCTTTTGTTCCATTTCTCACTTGCAATGTCAGTGATACGGCAAGAGGCCTGGACAAAAATGGGCCCTTCAGCTTACAAGGACTATGCCAGCCATCAAATATCTATTGATACGAATCTCATTCATCAGCATTCCATTGATATCCTTCAATAACTTGGCAATTCAAGTTCTTTCACCCAAGTAGAGAGTCTGTGCCTCTACAATAGTTTTCCAGATTCCAATCATTCTCTGGATGAAAAAGATCCTCCCTTTAAACCTCTTAACTCTTATTTCAAGTCCATGTTCATTAATCATAGACACCTCTGCAAATGAGGAAAAGTTAGTTTGACTCTGTGCCAATGACCTAAATGTCGTAAAACTGATCAATACCATTCTTACAACTTTGTGCAGCTTTTAAATGGTGTAGATTCTTAAAAAGGAGGCCCATTTGATTTCCTTAATAATGTCTGGGCACTTCAATTCACTTGGTTTTAAAAAATTAGAATGCATTCTCTTCCCTGCCTCCCAATCCCCAGTGAATAATTTCTACATTTTATTTTCAATCTTTTAATGTAATCAACTTGCTATATAAAGTCAAGGCCCGTGAACAGTTTCATTTTATAGAGAAAAAGTACGTAGCAATGTTGAAAATTTTCAAATAATAAATTAAATTTGGAGAAATGGTCTACTTGAATTATCAGAACAACACAGGTACTAGTTTGCACTTCATGTTCTATGGTAAAGTGGAATGTACTGTGCAGAACTTGTTTTGTGGTAATACAACTCAAAATCAATTTAACATTTGGGCTATTTCAGAAGAATAGCAGGAAAGAGAAGGGACTATCTCATTCATACTCTCCCTTTAATCAGTGATGCCTCTTTCCAGAAACTTGTCATATCTATGAAGTCCACCCTCCCTTCTTCTCTTCTTAAGATAGCAATTAGAAACGCCAGGCTCTTTTCACCAACAGCCCCAAAATCTAGAAGTGTTCTGTGCCAAATTGCATGTAATTGTCCGAATGGTGTTGGGATAAATATGGAAGTGTTATGAAAACTCAAATGAAAAGAGATCCAAATTTGTATAATTTCTTTCTATACCGAGAATGAACAAACAACAAGCTAGCAATGGTTTTCCTCATAGTAGGAAATTATGTAAATAAATATTTTGAAACCTTCAGGTCGACAAACTGGTACTTTTGCCAAAAATATTTCTTGAAGCAATTCTACAACTTATCAATCTTCCTGCAAAACTTACATGCCAAATCTCAGAACTATAAAAAGATAACTGAAGTGAATCCTATCAACTTTTTCCCCACTCACATACTACTTTTAAGTAATCCTTTACGAACCATAGGGCGCCTATGTGATTACTTAAGTTGGTACAAGTACCTAACCTTTTATCCGAAATTCCAAAAACCAGCTTTTTTTTCAGTAGATGGCGTCAGCTCATCATCAAAAATGGAGATCGTCACCAAAGATGACCTGACTCGACCCCAGCTCAACTCGTCACCCTCCGTTATTTTTTTAAGCGCCTCTGAATACCCTATACATATGCCCTTCCAGTGTTGTGGCCCTTTCAGTTGGCCCGGCAGCGGCGACTCAATGGCTGTTATTGCTACCCATAATCCCCCATGCAGATAAAACCACTGTACCAACACCAGCACAGAGGAACCAAGAAGGAGGCCATTCTCCAGGCACTGGTACAGCAGGGGGCAGGTGGAAGGAGGGTGGGTGAGGGGAGACAGGCACAGCCAGCCGACTTGGTCATTGCACAATACTAGATCTAAAACAGCATTCTCCCCTGTTGGTTCCTTAACATGGTGCTCAAGAAAGCTATCGCTGATGCATTCTATTAAGTCATCCTCCAGACTCCCTCGACCAATTTGATTTTCCAATCTACTTGGAAGTTAAAAGTCCCCCACGATAACTGCCGTTCCGTTCTCTCGTGCTTCAGTGATCTCTCGGTTAATTGCCTGTGTCAATGTGCTATTGTCATTTGGTGGGCGATAGACAACTCCCACCAGTAATTTTTTTTCCCTTTACTATTCTTAATCTCTACCCAGATGAACTCAACATTCTGCTCCTTAGATCTTGTATAGTCATATCACTATTGCCTGATCTCATCCTTGATTAAGAGCATCACCCATCACCTTTACTGTCCTATCTTATCGTACTACCTGATACCCTTGAATATTTAATTCCCAATCATGCCCACCTTGCAACCATGTTTCTGTGATGGCCACTAAATCATATCCTTGGAGACTGATTTGCTCCTCAAATTCACTAACTTTGTTTCTAATACTACAGATAAAATAACCTTATGCTCATTGTCCTTTTAGAATATAGTGACCTCTGCATCTTTTGCTTTTGACTTCTCTGCCCTATATTTTTCTTCTCTTTCCTAACTCTAGCTTTGATCTCTGAACCACCTTCCTCATTCTTTGTAGGTTCCCATCCTCCTGCCCCATTCGTTTAAACGTTTCTCAACAACACAAGCAAACAATTTCCCTCGGACATTGATCCCAGCCCTGCCCAGATGCAAGTCATCTGGTTTGTACTGGTCCCCTCTGCCCCAGAACCAGTTCCAATGCCCTAAGAAACTGAAACCCTCCCTCTGCACCACCGTTCAAGCCACATATTCAAACTATCCTGCTATTTCTACGCTGGCTAGCTCGTAGCACCAGTAATAATCCCGAGATTATTACTTTTGAGGTCCTACTCCTTAATTTATTTCCTAGCTCACTAAATTCAGCTTGTGGGACCTCATCCCACTTTTTTTCCATAATTAATACCAATATGGACCATGAAAGCTTGCTGTTCATCTTCCCCATTCAGAATGTCCTGCAGCTACTCTGAGACATCTTGACCCTTACACCCAGGAGGCAACACACCATCCAGGAGTCCTGTTTGTGGCCACAGAAGCTCCTGTCTGTTTTCCTTACTATAGAATCCCCTATAACTATTGCTCTACCACTCTTTTAACCTGCCTCTTGTACAGCAGACCCACTCACAGGACCATGATCCTGGGTACTGTTGCCTTCTCCTGGTGGGCCATCTCCCACAACAATATCCAAAAGAAGAATATCTGTTTTGGAGGGTGATGACTACAGGAGACTCCTGCACAACCTTCCTGTTACTGCTCTTAGTCATCCAGTCCCTATCTTTCTCTACTCTCTTAACCTATGGTCTAATAAACACCTCAAGCAACACTTTGGCATTATCATCAAAATCCTGATCCGTAATTAAAAGTATGGTAGTTACTGTTCTTTAAAATTAATATCAAAAGAACAATATTATAAAGTACAGACCAAAAGAAAAATCAATTTTTGTGGAATGGTATGAGCTAATACAGGCAAATGTCACAAACTGGAAAAGTTTCTAAAATTTCCTAAGAAATTGGCTGTAAGGTTAACCTACCCTGCAATGAGAGTTAGGTTTAAAATACTGGTATATATCATATGAAAGGAGTTAAACTTTCAGTAGCCTAATGAAATTCCAAATCCACAATGGTGACTTACAGGTAAGTTCTGTTGCAACTCGAGGAACAGTTTTTGAAAATATCAAATAATTAAACATGTATACATGAATTTTGCATTCAGTCTGAAACTATACATGAAACACAGATTAATTTTCATTTCAGAGCCTTGTTTATAGTCAGACACATTAAGTGAAAGTTTTAAAATGCACAAGTAGCCAAATACGCAAAGTCCTCAATTTGATCCCTTGTCTTTGAGTCAACTGATCTCAGGAGGCAATGTTAAAGAGACATAAGGAAACAGGAAGCCCTGCATTACTGGTGGGTGGGAGGTGGTTATTAAATTCCCAGAAACTTTTCCAAAAGTCACATCATCTCCACATGCATCAAGAAACTCAATTCAAAAAAATAAGGCACAGATTTACATAATTTCCCCTACACAAATTCCACAAGGACAAATTTTATTCTGGATCTCAATATTTTTGGGGGGTAGAGATAGGTGAATTTTCTAAGTGAAAATTCTCATTACCCAAATGGCCAGAAACACACAACAGCCATTACCTATGATGTTCAATGATCCAGTCCTTTTGTCAATTGAAAAGAGGTGCACAGTTTAAAGCTCTGGGAAATGGTAACTGATGCAGCACATTACAGTAGCCATGGGAAATAGTGGACAATTCATAATAAACGTGGGGAAAATAGTGTGGGAACAAAATACACACACACACGTACATACAATGATCAAGGAAAAAAATCACTACGATGCCCCACCACCCCTTGACTCAGTGCAGGCACTACTCTATGCTACAAAGGACACTAATTAAGCACTCCCAACCCTTTTAAAAGTGCACATCTTACCAACAGTTTCTCCAGCACCCTTCCACATTTCTAGGCCTGGTGTGAAGCAGGGTGGTCCTAAGTTGGCAAAGAGAGAGAACAAAGAGCACATGGCACCTTTATAGTGCTGGAGGGCCCAGCCCACATCATTTACAGGGTTGCTAAGAGGGTTAATCCAATTACAACAGTCAATGGCCTCAGGCCTAGTACAGGCAGATTAGAGAGTGCAGTCCAGGTAATTTACATGGACCCAACAAGGAGTGCATTAATGGGTTGGGTGGAACCAAACCTTGATTGGCAGCTTGAGTGTCCTCTGACTAGGTAGAGAGAAGTGCTGACATGTGACCGCCACAACCCTCCCCAATACAATAATATAACAGGGGGATGATCTGATAAAACTCTACTTCGATAATTATAAAAACGAGTCAGTGGAATCAGTTGATTATCAATAAAAATAAATAAATTTGCAAATAAGTTCAATGAATGTGTGAAAAGAAAGAATAATCTCTCCTATTTGGATAAAGAAAATGCCCAAACATCAGAAATACCATAATCTGATAAGAAAGTATGCATTAATGAGGTAAATTTACTCAATGTGGTAGGGTTAAGAGATAAATGATCCAAAGCAGGGCCTAACCAACAATTAAAGTCCTCAAGTACTAAAGAGCCAAACTATCTTGTTTTATGTGGACGTATCTCCTCATTGTGATAAATGCAACAATGGAGATGCTTTGTTAATTCATATGCTTTGGATATGTCACAGTCTTGAGAAATACTGGAACAGTATTTCAAACTTTTTCTGTACTTCTTAAAGTTAATTTTAAACCTACTCCCTTAACTGCTTTTTTTTTGGTATTGTTGAAGAAAATACCACAACATTAAGAAAGTCCAATTTGCATATTATTAGATTTTATTTCTTCTGGCGAGGCAGGCAGTGTTGTTCAGATGGAGGGACATTGTTCCGCTTACTCATCCTCGATGGCTATGTGACATCATGTCATGTTTACATTTAGAGAAGATTAGATGCTCAATTTCCAATTGGAATTCAAATTTTCAAACACTGGGGACCCTTCTTGAATTACTTTCATAATCTCTGATTTGATATAAAGGTAGAAGTGTTGACTAATAAAGTAACTTCTTACTCTGATAAGAATGCTGTCTTTTTTGCCAAACAGCTTATTTGGTAGTGGGTTTAATTTTTTTTAAATAATAAAATATGAATACAATTTAATTTGTTTGATTGAGAATGTGGAGTTCCTTGGATGAAATTATATGATTGAAATGCAATGCATCTTTTTGACTTTTAACATATCTTTATGTACTGTGTATTTTTCAATGTGGAATTTCAATGTTAATAAAAATATTGATAAATAAAGAAAAAAGTCAAAACCCCACATCATCTGCATTATGGGCATAAATATTAGCAAAAACTACAATTATATTATATAATTTCCCTGAAACAATGACATAACAACCATTTGTATTTGATATGACATTGTGATGGACAAAGGTAATATTCTGATTAATAAGAATTGTGAACCACCCCCCCCCCACCCGCCCCCAGTTTTAGCCTGGAAGGAGAATGAAAATGGTGCTCCCTCCACATTGTCATGAGACAGGAATTATCACAACTACAATGCATTTCTTGTAAAAATACAATAGTAGCTTCAAGTTGTTTAATACGTGAGAACACTTCTTTTAACCAGATGATTCAAACCTTTTACATTCAAACTAAGGAAATTAATAGAATTATCCATACTTTCCCATTATTAATGTAAGTTGATTAGTACAAATAATATCCAGCCTCCAGGCAAAAGTATGAAACTGGTATTACAGTCAAAATTCATTTTACATGGAAATAACTATTCCTGCTAGACCCGTTATCACTAGCTCCCTTACTATTAATGTAAATATAATTAGCTCAATCAAATGATAACTAATTCTATTATGACTACAACCAAAGGAAGGATTTCTTTTAAAAATTTCTCATGCAATTCTTCTTGTAAAAGTTTAATAGTTCAATTAAATTAATACAAAGAAAAATAAAGTAAAATCAGAACCAATATCACTAAAAGAGAAATGAATATATATTTTGAAGTATTCTTCTCATAAGAACTTAACAGCTCAATTAATTTAATACAAAAAAAAAACAATTACATGAATAAAACCATAAGTTTATTAACCCACAAAATAAAAAAATTGCTTAGGCAAAGAAAACCAGAGTTATCAGCTAATGAATAATACATAACAAATGTTATAAACCTTTAGAAAGTAATAATAGTCATCTTCGGTCATCAGGTAGAAATTCACACTGGGCTCAATTTAGTGGAGAGATATTTAGGTAGATCAGAGCCTCTTCAACTCAGCTCAATCACTTCTGACCATTGGAAAGTGTAACGCGGAGACACTCAGGATATAGCAAGGAAGACTTGGGAACATGTTTGTACAACTCCAACTTTTCTGTATTCGATGCACTTCTTCAGAACTTCAGGACAATAATCTTCTACAATCCTGATTTATTGGCCCTGATACTAGAGTTTCCTTCTTCGAAGAGCTTCACGAATCAAAGAATCCTTTATTTGATAACGATGTAGCTAAAGAATAACCGAGCAGAGTCGGCTCAGAAGCTGGCTTAGCTTACAATCTAAATTGAAGGCCAATTTTGAGGAAATGAAAGGATTTAGAAAGTGTGGATTTGGACAGGTTGCTTTCTGGCAAGGATATGCTCAGTAAGTCGGAGGCCTACAAAGGTAAAATTTTGACAGTACAGAGTTTACATTTTCTTTCAGGATTAAAGGCAAAGTTAAGAGGCATAAGGAACATTGGTTTTCAAGGGATATTGTAGATAAAGTTATGAGAGATGCAATGCATTAGCACAGATTGTTTTTTTTATGGCTGGAAAGGATATGATGGACTGCAGGATCTGTTAATGCTGTACAACTCACAATTCTAAGTGTATATCTATTTAAGGCACCAAATTCCAAAAGGCTAAGTGGATAAACTATGGTTAATACATATCAGCACAGAGACTTGTAATGTTTCAAGGAAAGAATAAACAAGGAAATTGGGATAAGTATAGAGTTTGGCAAAGGAAGACCAAGATGTTCATAAGAGAAAGGATGTGCTCAATAAGTGGGAAGCCTACAAAGGTAAGATGCATAAGGAAACTTGATTTCAAGGAATATTGAAGACTTGGTTAAGAAGAAAGAGATGCATTGCATTTTCATAGATTGGTCTTTGATGGCTGGAAAGGACACGGTGGACTGCAAGATCATTTATAGAGGCAATCTGGGGCAAATGAGGTATTTAAGGAACATAAAAATGCAGGAAAATATAAAAACATGAAAATAGAATCACACTTTAACTTATCACTATTTTGATTTAACTAACCTAACTTTGATGTATATCTTGGTACCTCTCATGAACCAATTGTCATATTTACTGACCACAATCCTCTGGTGTTTTTGAATAAAATGAATAAAAACACAAGATTGTTAAACTGGAGTTTAATATTACAATAACATAATCTGTAAATTAATCATATCAAATCTGTAAATTAATCATATCAGAGGTATAAATAATGTGATAGCAGATTGATTGTCAAGATGTTAAAATTGGTCATGTATTGAAATACTCTCAACATTAGGTTACTTTATTATAACATGTTACATATAGTGTACTGTTATCTCTTTAGTGATTTTAAAGAGTTTAGTTATAACTGAATTTTAGCTCAAGAGTTAAAATTCCTTTAAAGGGGGAAGGTGTGACAGAGTATATAGATATATTTTTCGGAGATAAATTGGGAAAGGTTTCTTAGAGTAGGTCACATACAAAAAATATAAAATAGATCCTATTTGAAATACTGGAGCTCTGCTAATGCTAGACATATTGGGGCCTCAACAGCTTCTGCAAGAGCTTTGAAGAGTGCTCAGTTTACTTCACTAATGGATTGTTGTTTGCAAAATGCAACAGATAAAGAGCATGTTGGAGTCGCTGCTGGAGGAGGGCTTAGTGTTGTAAGAAGGTCATGTGGTTTTGGAAGCAGAGAGAGTCAAACAGGCTTTCTCAGAGAGAGAGAGATATTACTTGTACAGTGTTGCAGCCAACAGAAGTAGATGAGATTGGAAAAGGACAAGCATGTACAAAGCTATTTGAAAGATGGTCTGGTCAAAGCCCTTGTGGTTCATGAAAGAGGAGAGGACTGGCTGTCTAATGTTTCACTTGGAATAAGTTAAACAAAAGGGAACTCTGTGGTGACCTGAAAGAAAGAGGGTATCACCTGGAGAACCCCAAAGGGGCAAGTTTCGTCAGCAGGACACTGGATTGGCTGATGCAAGTATGTCAGTTGTGGATGTTCTGGAAAAACAAATCTCTCTCTGAAATCCGGCAAGAACCTTCCTGAGCAGTAACCATTTACCTTTCAATCACCAACCCTGGTGAAATATATGAATTCTGTGCACAGTATAAGAATTGCCCTCAACTAGTGAACTTGGAGGAATGAGAAGTGAGATTGGCGTGTGAACCAAATAACTTTTCTGAACTTACACACACAGGCATTTAGAATTAGAAGGGAGTTAAGTAAGTTAGTGATAAGTTAAAGTTTGATTCTATTTTCATGTTTAAAGATAATTAAAAGTCTATTGAATGAAAGAAAAGAACCAGTTTCATAGTCTTGTACCAACTTAATACTTGCTGTTCTGATGATTTCAAACATTGATTGTTCATCAAAAAAGAAAACAATTTATTCTGGTACAATGGAGTCTTGGCAGAAATTTTACCTTTAGTTCCAACAGTTCGATTCCTATTATGCCATATCTCCATTAAATGTTTTAGCACGGGTAGATGATAATTTTGCATGGACATCTGGTGGCCATCAATCAACATAGACATTGAACAGATGGTTCAGAAACATCATACCTGTCAAGAAACACAACTGAAAGCCCCACAAGCTGAAGTTAACTCATGGAAATGGCCATCCCAACTATGGCACCGAATTCATATTGATTTTGCTTGACCATTTATGGGCAAAAACTTTCTGACTGTTGATTCTTACTCCAAATGGCCTATTGTGTGGCGTATGTGATCAACAACAGCTGAAAAGACAATTGTGAGACTACAACACATTTTTGCAGATCATGAATTACCCAATGAACTGGTTTCTGACAATGAACCTCAATTTGTATCAGACGTCTTTAAGCAGTTCCGGCGAAACAACAACATGCAATACATTATCTGCACCCTATCATCCGAGTGAGATGGGGAAGATGAGCATTTTCTTCAGTCCTTCAAACATGTGACAAAAGAAAAGAATTAATCAAAAGCATCATAGAACCACAAGATTACATATTTTTGTTATACAGAACACCACTGCACTCAACTACAAAGCACACGCCTGCAGAACTGATATTAGGACACAACCCGAAAACCTGACTCACTGTGGTGTACCCAAATATCAGACTTGGCATTCAATGGTTGACAACCCCAAGTAAGCCAACAAGATCTCTGGAGATCAGAGAGATTACAGGGAGAGAAAGGAAACATGGATAAGAGGCGTACTTCTCAAGAAACTAAGTCCATGTTCATATTCTGTGTTAATTAGTGACATGATATGGAAATGACACGTCAACCAGTTAAGAGCAATCAAGGACCCCATTTCAGTGCCAATTTCAGATAATTCCCCCTGACATTTCTCCTTTGGCACAAACAGACCCTATTGCCTCAGGGATAACCCCATAATCCATTGCTGAGACACCATTGGTGTCTGCCCAGAGGCAAGATTCTAGCCGAATGCAGGATACACAGTCAGTAGGCTGAGCTGTGCTCCTGTTCTATGTTCTTCATCCTTGCAAAAATTCAAAAGAGAAAAACACCCTCCAGCAGATCTCAAAGAATATGTGCAGTGACATAAAAACTGTTTTTCCAGTTTAGTGCATTTTCAAGTTAGGTTGCTTTATATCTAAAGTTTAATATTACTACTAGTTGAAGTTGTATTTAAAATTCACTGTTGTGTCCACAAGTGTTAACAGCTTTAAATTGAGCTTTTTAGTCATTTTAAAATATGCAGTCATTGAATGAAGTAATTTGTACTTAAAATTATAAAGTAAGCACAAATTAATATTGTACGTGACGTCATTTTATGTTCTACACATTTTGGTGGGGGCCATTTTGAAATAAACTCAGTGGCTGCAACGCATATTAAAGTTAAAACTTTAATAAAGAGCAATCCATGACAGGAAGCACAGGTGGATGGGGTTGTAAAGACAGTTTTTGGCATATTGGCCTTCATAAGTATTGAGTTGGTTAAGCTATACAAGACATTGAGGCCAAATTTGGAGTGCAGTTTTGGTTATCCAATTACAGGAAATATATCCATAAGACTGAAAAAGTGAAGAGAAGATTTACGAGGATGTAACTGGGACTCTGCTTTTCATTGGTTAACTAATCATCTATCCATGCTAATACTTTATCCCCAATTCCATGCATTTTGATCTTGTGGACATTTAAGTTAAAGCAACATTTCACTTGTTAATCTGCAGGGGTCATCTACTGCATCCGGTGCTCCCACTATGGTTTACATTGGAGAGATTGGGAGATCGCTTTGAGCACCTCTGCCCTGTCCACCGCAATAGCATGGATCTCCCAGTGTCCACCAATTTAAATTCTCCATTCCATTGCTGACTTGTCTGTCCATGGTCTCATGTACTGCCAGATTGAGACTACCAATAAATTGGAGGACAACACTTTGTCTTCCGACTGGGCACCCTCCAACCTGATGGCATTAAAATCAACTTCTCTGCCTTTCATTAAACCACCCCACCCCACAACTGTCTCTTCATTCCCTGCCTCCTTTTGCACAGACATGATCAATTCTACCTTGACCCTTATCACATCCAATTAACACCTTTTGTTGGTCTGGATTCCTCCACCATTGATTGAATTCTAAAATTTTCTAATATATCTTGCTTCTGCCTTTTCTGATTTTTTTTTCCCCTTGGAGAAGGGCTCAGGGCCAAAACATCAGCAATATATCTTTGTCTCCTATAGATGCTGAAAAGACCAGCAAAGTTCCTCCAGCATTTTGGTGTTTTTAACTACAATCACAGCATTTCCAACCCATCATGTTTCACTGAAAATCTGTGCCAACTTGCCAGAGTGTTCATGAACATTTTCAATCTCTCATTGCTGCAGGAAGAGGTTCCCACCTGCTTCAAAAGAGCATCCTAGTGCCGAAGAAGAGCAGTATGAGCTGCCTCAATGACTATCGCCCAGTGGCGCTAACATCTACTGTGATTAAATGCTTTGAGAGGTTGGTCATGGCCAGAATTAACATGTACCTAAGCAAAGATCTGGACCCAATGCAATTTGCCTATCGTCATAATCACTCCACAGCAAATGCAGTATTGCTGGCTCTCCACTCAGCTCTGGATCACCTCGAAAACAGCATTTCATACATACGGCTGCTCTTCATAGACTGCAGCTCAGCCTTCAACACCATTATTCCCTCAGTACCAGGTCAAGAAGCTCCAAATCCTAGATCTCTGCACCATCTTCTGCAACAGGATCCTTGACTTCCTCAGTGGAAGACCATAGTCGATACAAATTGAAAACAGCGTCTCCTCCTGACTATCAACACAGGCACACCTCAAGGATACATCCTTAGCCCACTGGTCTACTCACTCTACACCCATGACTGTATGGCCAGGCACAATTCCAATGTTATCTACAAATTTGCTGACGACACCACAGTTGTCAGCAGAATCATAAAAGACAATGAACAGGAGGGAGAATGATCAGTAATTGAGTGGTGTCACGTCAACAACCTTGCACTCAATGATATCAAAACCAAGATAAATTGTGGACTTCAGAAGGAAGTCAGGAGAACATGATCCAGTCCACATCAAGGGCTCAATAGTGGAGTGTCAAGAACTTCAAATTCCTCAGTGTCAGCATCTCCGAGGATCTGTCCTGGAGTCTCCACGTCAGTGCAATCACGATGAAGTCCTACCAGCTGCTATACTTTGCAAGGTGTTTGAGGCGATTTGGTATGTCATAGAAGACTTCCAAAAACTTCTACAGGTGTACCATGGAGAACGTCCTGGATGGTTGCATCATTGTCTGGTAAGAAGGTGCCAATGCTCAGAACAAGAAAAAAACTCTAGACAGTTGTTAACTCGGCCTGTAACATCAAGGGCGCCAAACTTCACTCCATCAAGGACACCTACAAGAGGTGCTGACATAAGAAAGTAGTCTTTATCCACAAGGACCCCTGCCCTCTTCACTCTGCTACCAATTGGGAAAAAGCTACAGAAGCCTAAAGATGAGTACTCAGCGACACAAGGTCAGCTTCTTCCCTGCTGCCATCAGATTCCTGAATGATCAATGAACCAAAGACACTGCCTTATTTTGACTTTTTGTCCCCTATTTTTATTTATTGTTGGAGGGTGGTTTATATTAATATTTGTGATGCAGCTGCAAAACAATGACTCGTTCATGACAATAAATTCTGAATCGCAAATGAAAGGGAGGTCATCATTTCTACAGCAGCAATTCCTGACAAAGCCTGAAGACGCCTGCACACTGTTCTGGGTCTGCACTCTGCTACATGCAGGCAGCCAAGTCCAAAGCTTGCCAATGACAGCTGGCACTTCTGGAAGTTCAGACCTCAGGTACTAAATCTGCTTTTGTGATACAAAAATACCATTGGGATAAAATCTAACAGACTGTCTGGTCTTATGTAAAAAGCTTTTGCCTTGACCAGTGTTGTTTTAATAATATTGCCCATTCCCTGCTAACACACCCCAGAAGTAATAAAATTAGTGCATATTTCCAGTAACCTTCATGTAGGTTGCCTTGACAAGAACCAAACAGTTTTATCTGATCTGCTGTACATTTGTACTGTGCTGTTTATAATGCTATTCATAAGCATGTTATGAAAACATCAGTTCTAAAACTTTCCAAGTGGTTTTACCAAGGTTACCCAGGCAATTATAAAATCTGCTCATGAGTATTGTTATGATTAGTTAAGGCCATTGCAGGTTGCCTTAATACATATAAAAATATACAACATTGTTTTTATATAGTGTTCAGGTAAATATTTTCTTGAAGAAAATGTGTGGAATTTCAGGTTTTATAACTTTATTCAATAAAGTTATAGAGCCATGACATTTGCAGCAAGTTACAAATTATTGCAACTTCCATTTTACACCATTTTGGCCCACATTTTACATTATTTGTCCCATTACCTCATATTTAATCAAAATGCAATATTTTTGAGCATTAGTGAACAGGGTATGAAAGGACGGGGGTGGAAGAGTGAGTGTAACTATTAGAGCAACGCTGTTCCAGCGCCAGCAATCGGGACCAACGTTCCAATCCCATGCTGTCTGTACATTCTCCCCGTGTCTGCATGTGTTTTCCCTGGGGGCTCCAGTCTCCTTCACTGATCAAAAAACATACCAGGGGTTATAGGTTAGTTGGGCGTAATTGGACAGCATGGGCTGATAGGTCGAAATTTAAATATTCTCCCACAGTATTTTTTTGTCCATTAGTAGATAAACAAAGGTTTCCCTCAATCAAATATTTAGAAAACTAAAGCCATCATCTCATCCCCAGCCGCAATTCTTGCACAAATCCAGTTATTGATACTTTTTAAAACAAAGGCTGTAGTTTCTCATGCAAAATACACGACTAGACATCGATTTAAGCATATCTACAATCAAATAGACCACCTTAATATTTTGCAATACAGTATTTAAATTAAAAACTGTTTAGTCCCCTGTGAAGGCAAACATTAAAATTACCACTGATACAAGGTACCTTATAGAAGAGTTTAAGGTTACGTGCAATCACTTGCTTCATGATAGCTGCACTCCTAGAATCATATAGCTGGCCCAGTTATCCTTCTAGTCAATAGCGATATCCAGAATGTCAATGATGTGGAATGAAAGTGTTAAATCCCAAAATAAGCATCAGTCAGCAAGTTATCAGAGTGCATGTGCAGTTGAATAACATTTGCTAATAATTTAATATGTAATTAGCTGATGGGATTTAGCCTGATTTTTGTAAGACAACACAAGGCCAATTTTCAGACTCTAAAAGGTTCTGACCTGAAATACTAACCCACCATTTCTCTCCATGGATACCACTTGATCTGCTGTCCCTCCATCTTCTCATTGTTTGTTATTAGTTAATTGTGTTGTACATGTGCTTTGTTTTGGACTTCATCTTCAATACATCTGTATACTTCTGTACATCAGCACTGTACAACACAAAATAGACAATCAAAAATAGATTGAACAATCAGCCTGACGACGTAAACCCATTTGAGCCTCTGAAAATACTGCTCTTTATCATGACAGCAGCCAAAGAAGTTTGATTCATTACTATTTCTGCTAATTAGTACACTTCATTGTTTACTTTTAAATAGGCCACTCTGGCAGCACCTTTCTGTTGTGGCTTTAAACTTCATTTTAAAAAATGGTGGCACTGCTATAATGGCAGCACTGCCGCTAGTGCAGCATGGGAGAGCAGAGAGGGACGACACAGGGTTGCTCAAAAGTGTTCAACCCCTAGCTGCTCCATTCAGGCTTTAAACAGTCTATTAAAGTAGCCAACAGTGTTTGTAAGTAAAATCCTGCCACTGAGGTCTGTACTCAAGATGACAGCTCCTGTGCTCTGCCACGAAGGGTTGCAGACTCCAGGGAGCAGCAGACCATTGCAGGGCACCAGAAAAGGGAAGAACACCACCTGTTGAAAAAGGAGAAGCAGAGGAGACGACCCAGCAGGGAAAGTGGCCACAGCAGCCAACCAGCAAGGGCTCAGAAGCTGAGGGACCCACAAGGATTGCAGGCTACTGGAGATTGACTCATGGAAACCAAGTATTGGGGCCAGGATTTTAGAGGATACTGGGGGCAAGAAGAGCTCCTGAAGGGCCTCGGGTGCTGAAGGCTTCCTGATTGTATCGGAGGTTACCAATGAATTCAACAGGAGTTTGTGCAGCTCAGCCCCTTATAAATTGCCAAATAAAATGGATGAACCAGCCAATTTAGTGGGTCTGTAGCAGCTAATCTGGTGGAGTGAAAGGTCCCCACTGGGCTTTGACTTTTGGTGGTAAGGGTAGAATCAGAGCTCAGCCAAATTAACTTGTTAATCACCCTGTAGTGGTGTGAATACCCAACCAGGTATCATTAGTGATGTTATGTCTGGGTGCAGCAGTCTAGTAGTATTAAAAGTAATCCTGAGATCATTTAAAGCACAGGTACATGCACAGTAATATTTCACATGGTGGCCGGTGAGGCTGTCAGTACGTTTCTGTGCTTTAAATCTCAAGATCACTTATAATACCTAATATGTAATGCTATGTAAATAGTTGTTATACTCTATTGTTTAGCGAACAATGACAAGCTGATTTGTGGGTTTCTCTTTAGTGTGAACAGTCTGAAGCCCACTGCTGGAGATTTTCCCATGATCTTTTATACATTGAGCACATATGTCTTATTAAAGTGAGCACGTTTTTTCCCCACGGTCTTTTATACATTGAGCACATATGTGCTTTATTCCCACTATTTCACTGCCTGAGCAAGTATGTAATACGTCACCACTGGAGGACCAGATGAACCAGGTAAATCATGATCAAGTGTGAATGGCTTACCAGGTACTGCATGCCTGGTCAGTTTAACCGCTTCCTAGGAAGGTTGGGAGTATGCCTGGGGGGGGGAGAGGAATTCTCTTTCTCTCTTATACTATAAAGGGTGCTGGGTGACACTAATGGCCACTGTGTCGGCCTCACAACAGACAGAAGGCAATTTTGTATAATATTACATCTTCTGTTTTATTACATTGACAATAAAGGAATCTTGAATCTTACTGGGTGTCACCAGTATTTATTGCCCATTCCCAATTGCCCCTGAAATCCAATTTAGCTTTCTCAGATGGATACAAAAGACACTGACGAGCAGATTTTTTTAAAACGGTTAATTTTATTCTTTTAAAAGGAACCAAAACACAGATTTAAATGAATCTATCTGCATCTTGATATCTTAGCATCAACATATTAGCTGTGATACACTTGTGATAGAGAAACTGAAAGGCACTAAACCAAATGAAAACAATATAACCTCAAAAAAAAAAATCCCAAAATGTGTTGTCTTTCAAGCTAGTTTTGTATCTAACCTCAAGTTTTAACAAAACACACGATTGTAGTTATATAAATGGGTCAACTGGGACAAATGGGTTTGTGGATCTTTGATTACCCATGACTTCCCACAGAGGTGCTACATAACCTGCTGAGTTTCTCCAGAACATTTGTGTATAATGTATAACAAGCACATGACAGAACAGATCAAACCATATTTGACCATAAGGCAACACAAAATACAAATAAATGACAGTTTAGTGATGAAACAAAAAAGGCCTTTCCACTCAAAAGATACCCATAAAGATTGACAAGTTTTTAGTGGGGTCTTGCCATTTGATGCCAGGCATCAGCCTAATAAGATCTCTGGCATTCAGCAAGAGTTCTTCTTGACCAACTTCAAAAAATGCAGAGACAACAAAACCAAAAGAGAAAGCACAACCAATGAAATTTTTTTTTTTTAAAATACAAAATAAAAATGGAAATACATCTAGTTATACTTACAATTATTTCTCTCTGGGCCAGAGATTTAATAATGAGGATTCAGCAAAACATTTAAGAATTCAAATGGAGGAAAAATACATTTTACAATTTCCAAATATTAAAAACAAGTCAATTTCCCGATTTCCATTGATTACAGAAATTGCACAAAGAGGAGCAAATGCATCGCAGTCACCAGAACCACAACGTGGTTTCAGCAAAATGCTGATTTTTACAGTTTCACCATTGTAAAGATGCAGTACCAACAGATTGGTTATTATAACCAAAATCTAGGTCATCCTATTTAATATATACATAAGACTATGAAGTTTAGAGTAAGAATAATTTGAAAAAAACAAAGTACTATGTCACAGTACAATCAAGACAAGCATAAAGGTTTACAAAAAGACTACCACTTATTCAAGCTGTTTTATTCTCAATGCACCTTATTTTCTTTGAACACTATCATTTACCAATTATCAATGAAACAAGAAACAAAATTTTTAATGATCCCCCCCCCCCCACACCCCCCTGAAAAAAAAATTCAGGGAAAAAATTGCAAGGTAATTTTTTGGAAACTCTGCAAGTGTTCCAAAATAAACAAATTTTCTTTCTCAAAATGTCAAAGCCTTGGAGGAAAGCACAAAACATCACAAATTTTAATATCCACTATCAATGTATTTGCACAATTAACTTTTTGAATCCATGTCTATCCATATGCAGTTGAAAGATATCAGTAACATTGTTTTTTTAACCATTAAAAATATCAACAGTGCAGATTCCAAATTTAAAATGGATCTGTCAAAAAACAGCAATAATTACCACTGGATTTGGAGTAAGGTTTGTTTTTGACTGAATAGGAGGGTTAGTGTGGTGGGATGGAGCAAGCTTAAGTGAGATATAGGTAAAGAAGTTCATGTAGAACAGATGTAGAGTTACTGCACTAACTTCAATTCTGTAAAACCAGATTAAAATGTCATTTTGGATCAAAATGTAATCTCTATCTAATTTTCACAGAATGACAAATTTCCAGGAGAAATAATTATACAATTTATTCAAATTTGAAGGCGAGGGGAGGATAAAAGTTAACCAATGTTTTCTATTTTTGAGACATCACGAATTTGGGTAGAGAAATTCAAGCATCTGTATTTCTAGAATATCAACTTCATGCAAGATCAAAACACTGACCAGAGAAAACATGCTACATTTAATCTGTAGGCTCCAAACAAGACTACCTCTATGCAGCAAAATTATTCTACTCTTCAGCATTCACTTATTTCACATAAATAAATGCTTTTTTTTTTAAAAAAAAGCTGATTTTATACAAATATGCATGGCAGCACCAATTACAAAGCCCATAGCTTAAACTAGTCAGGAATATTTCACCAAGAAAATGTAACAAAGTCTGGAATGACAAAATGTAAGGCTGAAGGTTGCTGTAGTTAACTGCTGAAGAATATACAAAAAGAGTCAAAAGGTCATTGAGAAAAGGTCCGATAAAACTGTCTACCAAACAAAGAGCATTTAAATAAAGTGTTCCAATTTGTAAATGTGACATATGTGAAGAAAGTTACTTACTTTTTTTTTTATAAATTTTTTATTTTTCACACCATAAATCACATTAGCCATGATGTACACTTTTTCTATTTCACACATATACAGTGACTTTTTCTCTCCCCTCCCCTCCCTCCTCCCAAGCCACCCCCCCACCCCCCCCCCCCTCATCCATTTTAGGTATACAATCTAGGTTGCATTAAACCCGTCAGACAATGTGGTCATTCAACAAAAATACACCAGAAATTCTACTGAGTCCATTCTTTTCTTTCCTTCTCCTTCCATCAACTTAGGTAATGTTTGTCCCCGGTAGGTTTTCGCTATTGTATTTAATGTAAGGCTCCCATACTTGTTCGAATATTTCAATATTATTTCTTAAACTATATGTTATTTTTTCTTTCTTAATCTACTATATTTTAAAGGAATGTTACTAGCAATTTGACCCAAATTCAAATTTGTAGATGCTTCTGGTTTAGACTCAGATATGAAGTACATCATCCTAGTTGTACCAATTCAATTAAAATATCCCTTCTTTATGCTCCAAAAGCACTTTTACAGAGAAAGTTATTTTTACTCATTTTAATTTTCTCACAGAATTCTAGTTACTAGTTTTTTCAAGCTACAGGGGCCATTTGAGACACTGCAGTTTCAATGACAATTCTTCCAAATACTTAATTTACTAACTTCATTACAAAACACATCACATCACCCCCAAAAAAAAGTTCCATCAGTTACTGCTTTATGAAAATACAGTTGCTTTCTTTAAAATGTTAAAAAATGTCTAGTGTAATTATTATTATTTAATACCTTACAGTCAATGGCTTGGAATGAAAATACAAGACAGGACTCATGTATGCCCTAACTGAAACTTCAATAGATAGATGAAAATAAAATTAGATCAGAACACACTTAACTGACAATAATGATTTATGTACAAGCTAGTTTTGTGCATTTGATACAACTTTACAGATAATAGAAAAATGTAGAGGATTAATGCTACTTATTAGTGCATGCACGCTCTTCCATAAATATTACGTAAACTTTGAAAAAGCTATGGTGGAGTAACGTGTTCTTCTCATTCAATGACTAAAAAAAAACAAGGGGGGGGGCGGTAACCAGTAAAACAATTAACATTAAAAGACTTTGTCACAACAGATGCATCATGGATTGAAAGAAACAATATAGAAATCAGAGTGATGAATAAACTTACAATTTGGGACATAGCCAGAGGATTAAATTGTTAAATCCTTGACTTTAAAAAAGAGCAAACCTGATAATTACAGAGTTTTTAAGAAACTTGTGAACTGGTAGAAATTAAACATAAAATTAACAGCCTCTGGCCAAAAATGGCCACAAAGGCAACCTCACAATAATATTAAAGAAAATAACATTGACCAATTTAATTTTTTTTGGTAAGATGACAGGGAAAAGTGTACAGAAGTGGGCAGAGCAAATGATGTGTGAAATGAACATACATAATATCTTGAGACTCTAGCTAGATTATGAGTGTTTTAACTGTATTTTGCTGTTATGCAAAATATGATAACAAAAGCTAGGAAACACCATGCTTGACCCCCAAATGGAATACCGTTTCCAATTTTTGGATCCTACACTGTAGCAAAGGCAAGGTGAGATTTACCAAAATAATTCTATAGCAGGATCATAATTATCTGAATGGACTCAATAGGTTGGAAGAGTAATCCTCAGAACAGTGAAGAACAAGAAAAAGCTACAAGTTAACAATGCATATTAAACCATGAAAGATTATAAATTACCAATAAGTGCAAATTAAACCTTTCTTAGTGACTGGATTGTCAAACAGACTTACCTGATGAACCAGAGAGCATTGGTTTTAGATAATTGGCAAAACAACAGTTCAGAAAAAAATTGGGATTCAAAAATCACTACGTAATATGTGCTTGTGAAATCAGTTGCCATACATATTTCAAAGAGACCTTGCTAACCATCAAGAAAGCATTTCAATGAAACGTGGAAGGAATGAGTCAGACTAGAGGTAAATGGAAACAGAAATTGGATAACTCATAAAAAGACCCAGGACATACTCTGAGATCTGAATGACACATTCTGTTACAAAAATCCTAGACCAAACAGAAAACAGACCCAAGAAAAACACAAAAGAGGCAGATGTTGAAATCTTGAGCAAAGAATTACTGGAGCAAGTCAGCAGGCTAGACAGCATCCATAGGTAGAACTGGGCAGTCAATGTTTTGAATTTGTACTTTTAAAATAAAGACCAAGAGAAAAAGGTGTCATTACATCTATAAAAGAGGAAGAACGCTGGAGGAGGGACCCAGAGGTAATTGGGGTATTGGTCAGGTGAAAGAGATAGACAGTTAGGTAGAGGAAAAAACAATTAGGAAGTATGGGGTAAAAAATTTTAAAAGCAAAGAAATTACATCCAGGAATAGGTAAAGAGATTGTAGCAATTGAATGAGATGGGATTTGAGGGTTACCTTAAATTTTAAAAAAAACTATTCATGCTATCAGCCTCAAGCCTCTCAAGGAGGAACATAAAGTGTTTGTCAAGTTTATGTTTGCCCTACAAGAAGCTAAAGTTTAGACCCACAAAGAGCATAGATGTTCAGTAAGCAGTCACCCAATCTGCATTTGGTCTCTCCAACATAGAGGAGGCCATTATAAATATCCGAAATACAGTAGATTCAGTTGGACATTGTGCAGACTTGAAGAACACATCAACCTCCTCCTGTAAACCTAATAGTATGTACATTGATTTTTCTGATTTTAGGTAACTTCCCATCCAATTTCATCACTTAACTACTCCTGTCCAGGTTTTTTTTTCTATCCACCTCCCCTTTCCCAATGGTTTAAATCACACTATTTGTCTCTCCACCTTCTCAGCATTATGTCTGATACCCAATCACCTCTGTGCCCTTCTCCCACTCCCCCCCCTTTACATACAAAACAATTTTTAAAAAACCTTAGTCTTGATAAAAGGTTCAAGCCCAAAATGTTGACTGATCATGGATATTGACCTGCTCATTTCCTCCAGCAATTCTTTGTCTGTCCATAATACATGTCCTCAATGCCAGGGAATACTAATAGAACAAATTCTTCAAGAATTTGACAGGACAAATGCAGGAATGACACTTACTCTAAATGGGGTGTATAACATAGAACAATGCACCACAGTACAGGCCCTTTGGTCCTCGATGTTGTCCTAACCCATATATTCCTTCCTAAAAGTAAAATAATACGAAACCCTTCCTACACCATAACCCTCTATTTTTCTTTCATTCAAATATCTAAGTCTCTTAAATGTCCCCAATGTTTCAGCTTCCACCACCATCCCTAGCAAGGCATCCCAGGCTCCCACAAGTCTGTGTAAAAAAAAAAATTAACCCTGATGTCGCCCCTAAACTTCCCTCCCTTAACTTGTACATACATCCTCTGGCTTTTACTGATCCTGTCCATGTAAACAGGTGCTGGCTGTCCACCCTATCTATGCCTTTCATAATCTTATGGGCCTCTATCAAGTCTCCTCTCAACCTTTTACACTCCAAAGTGAAAAGTTCCAGCTCTGCTCTCCTTGCCTCATAAGACTCTTTTCTAGTCAACATCTTGGTTTATCTCCTCTGCAACCTCTCCACAGCTTTCACATTCTTCCTATAATGAGGTGACCAGAACTGAACACAATACTTTAAGATTGGTCTTACCAAAGATTTGTAGAGTTGTAACACAACCTCTCTACTCCTGAACTCAATCCCCCTCTTAATGAATCCCAGCATTCCATAGGCCTTCTTAACTATCCTATCATCCTGTGTGGTGACCTTGAGGGATGTTTGGATGTGGACCCACATTCTTAAGTTACCGACCCTGTACTCAACCTCCTGGTCAGTCCAGAATAGTACAGAACTAGAGATCATGATTTCAAAATTACATTTGGGGCAGAGGAGAAGAAAGTTTTCCATCCAGGAGACATACAGTAGTGATTTGGCAGAATTTTTTTGTAGACGAAGAGAAACACGAAATATGGCACAGCGTTTTTGAGATATGGGATCAACCATGATCTTATGAGAAGATGGGTGTATTTAAACGAATCACGGGTTAAAGAACATCGTTTTTAAACCACCCTCCCACACAACCCTTTACAAACTCTGGTCCATCTCCACAATATCAACGTTCAATGACAAATATCACAAAGACATTCAAAACATACAGCATAGGATTGCGTTGGTTAACTGCATCGTTTACTTACAGGCTTCGGCATTTTGTCCCCCTCCTCGTTTGCAGACTAGCCCGATACAGCCAATTCCCCTTTCTGTTAAATACGTCAAAGGAAGAGGATTATACATCAAATATCAAGTACATTTGAATTACACTTCACCTTTTAATTAAACTACCATTCAACAACCCAGCATTAATGTCACACCCTCGCCCGTTTAGTGATGGGCAGCTCTAACGTCTATTCGAGAGCCACTAAACCAACAAATGACAGAATTGAAGCCACTGAGGAAGGAGAAAAGGCGTGGGAGGTAATTCATCTTGCAACTCCACCCCGCCACCACTTGACAAAGCGCCTCCGATGTGACTGATAGTGGCAGCCGCCACAGTTACTGCTCTGAACCTTCAGCCGTGCTTGGCGTTAGCTGAAGTATAATTGGAACTAGTAACGGTATTATTAAACCAGTCAAATAGACAAGGCGGCGGGATTTCCATATTCTCAGCGAGCCTTGCCGAGTTTCATTATCAAGGGTGAATATAAGTTGTAGTTTATACTATTTGGCGCCCACGGATATAATGATTACTTTTTTGACAGGGAACGGCAACTAAGAAGCCCACGGTGCAAAATGGACCAACAAATTATTAAAATTATTGACGCCGATTTAAAAAAATATCAAAATTATCACAAGTTTTGATACGAATCTTATTTTTCTGTAGTGACTTCAGGCGCAAGGAAAACGATGATTTAAATGTTGGCACAGTTCGTTGACCACAGCCACAGAATAATGCCGCATTGTAATTATGCGGTCTTTTGTTGGAACACTAAAGGCATTTTAAAAGTAACTGTATCCGAGTTCATTTTATAATTTCATTGTTTAACACATTGTCACAAGACTTGCAGAACGACTCAAAGGAATTCATTCCACGCATATGAACAGTGAAGGTCGTAGTTTTTAAAAGGTTTTGCAAACAACATTGAAAATCCTAATTTTAACGCGAAAAACTAAGATAGAGTACTAAACGAGGACACTTTAAATTGCATTCCAATGGGTGATCCCTTTGTTCTGATGGCCGCAAAAATCCCCGTTCATTCAACTGTTGCTGTTCAAAGTCTTACTCAACCTGTTTGTTACCATGTATCAATGTTGAACCAAAAACGAATGCATGGATACAAAATATGGTTTACAACTCAACAGTGTTGACACGTAATTTAACAGTAATTATTAGTAAGACCCTCCGCTTACCCCCTCCCTCCCCCATCTATGCCTTGGAATAATTTTCCACTTTCATTTGAACAAGTTGTCTTTGAGCGGAATGTAGCGGAAAAGGCTCCGGCCTTCATTAATACATTAAGGCCCGAGACAAGAAGCATTAGGATATGGAATTCCTTTCGCTAATTACTTGCTTTGCTTTAGAAGGCCAAAAAAAAGCAAAATTTACCTGGGCGGATAAACTGACCTCTTTAGAGGTCACGTGAGAAAAACTCCCAAACAAATTGTCCTTCTCAAATTTCTCTGCTGTGGTGTGGATGATGAAGCGATGCAATTTTCAGCAGGAGGATCGCAACATGGCCGCCAGCGAGAGCAAGGCGTGGTCCCCTCTGACACATCTCAGTGCCGCCGTCATCTTCATGGCGCTGTGCTTGCCTGTGCCCCCTGCCTCGCTCGTCCCCACCCCCCTCCCGGAGACGAAGACGGTACAGTAATGCCGGAGGTGACCGAGGGAGCAGTGAAAGCTGTGCCAATAATCTGCGCTTTCCTGCTGACTGTGGGCTGCAGGCTTGGGTTATGTGCAATATCACTGCAGCCTTTGAAGAGCTCGGACTCATTGCCAAGATAGGGAAGGACGTCAATTGATTTCTTTGATATTTAGTCTGAGAATCCCACTGCTTGAAGTCAAAATCCCTTGACTTTATCTGCCACAGATAAACGCCTGCATCTGCAGATTTTGCATTTCGTTACGTGGATATTTTGCCAATTATTTAATCGCCTGTTTTTCTAAAATACGAAACAGAGAATCTATTAAGATCTTACAAAACTTACACTCCCACTCACAATAGATAATCCTGTCAAGACCTGAAATATCTTTTAATTGTGGTTTTAAAATATAATTTGATATAATCAAATCCCTCACTTTTTTCTTTAAGTAATATGACACAAGAGTCCTGAATTTAGAATGGCAAGGCTCGTTTTAAGTTCTCTTAAGCTGCAAGTGTGGAAACAGGCAACGCAGATTGCTGTTACTGCACAACGCACAATTAAGGACAGGAATTTACTGTTAAATTAAAAACAAGACCAATAGCAACTATTGTTATCTGAAGCACAAATGCTATTGCAAATTCTGGCAAGGTCAGACTGGGACACAATTCCCATATTTGCTGTGATTTTTAGCCTCCTGAGGAACCTATACAAAAGGACATTTTGCTGACTGTTTCACTGTTGAAATGCACTGAATGGAATGGAGAAGCAGGAAACTAAACTGTAAAATACCAAATCTTGATAAATTCCAGTCTAACTACAATACATCTAAATTTTTAAAAATCTAATAATTCATCAGTTAAGGCATCATCTGCAGAGAGAGAGAAACATCAGAGGCAGTTGGGCTGGGCATTCATTTCTCAAAGTTATGTCAATTGTGTCTGGGTTTCCAGTTTTCTTCCACCCAAACTTGCATCAAGCCTGAATCTGTTTAACCTCTGAAGACAGATGCTTCCAGACTTGCAGCATAGGCAGGATTCAATTTATCCAGTCTAATTTATTATTGCTGATTAATCCTTGTGCTGCAAATGTCATAATTCTTCAGTCAGTTCAGATAAAGAATGACATTAATACTTACCTTGTTTTCTTATACCCAGAGGCCCTCTTACCCTTACTATGATGTTAGGAGTTCAAATAAGCAAAGAACCAAGTCCTAAACAATGGTTAATAGCAAATATGTGACGGCTCATCCACATGGCAGGCGAACTGGCGCCTGCAGTCGCGGTTGAGTCCGCAGTCAGAGATGTACTCGGCTGCTCTCTGTGCAGGGCAAAACAACGGACAGGAAGTTGACATCATGTCTGCCCCCCACAAGTGGTGAGACTGCTGGGACCAGTATGGACCTTTTAAGCACGTGAATTTGAATCAGTAAATCAGTTGGTTTGAAACTCTACTCGACTCAGCGTGTTTCTTCCACTGGCGGTAGCTAATTGTGACCCCAGTGGTCCAATGGCATTTGGACCTGACACCAACGACTCCAGCAAAATGGACAACGCAAGCGATGCGACTTTTCAAGAAAACGCAGTTTTGCTTAAACTGCCAACTTTCTGGACAGCTCAGGCCCTCATCTAGTTTCAACCAACAGAGGCCCAGTTCTGAGTCAGGAACATTGTCTCCGATGAGACCAGGAACTACTATGTGGTAGCGACGCTCGACCAAGAGACAGCAGCCACCGGAGGCCAGCAGGTATGAGGCATTGAAAGCCTTGTTGGTCGGCACTTTCGGCCTCACATCATGAACGGACCATATGGTTGCTGCATATGGACGGCCTAGGCGACCAGCACCATCAGCCCTAATGAATGGCATGGTGGCACTGGCAGATGGCAATAAGCCATGTCTACTCTTCAAACAGATCTTTTTGAAGCAGATGCTGGAGGACATCCACCTCCTACTAGCAAATGAGGATTTCTTCAACCTGTGGAAGGTGACTGCACACACAGATGTCCTGTGACATGCAAAAAGAGCCAGTGGAACAAGAGTCGGAATTAGTGCTGAGGTCGCAACTGCACCCCAGCAGGAAGTCAGCAACACCCACACCAAGAAATGACAACAGCTCTGAGTCTTGGTGTTTCGACCATCAGAGGCCAGGATCCGAGACCTGGTGATACCCACCACCATACATGTTTTAGGGAAACAACAGGGCCAGCTATTGCTGATGGCTATAGAAGCTGGCCAGCGGGAAAGCCTCCTGTATGTCTGGGACAAACACTCCAGGCGCAGGTTCCTAGTAGACATAGGAGCAGAAATCAGCATCCTTCCCCACTTGAGCCAAGATACCAGAACCAGAAGGGCCAGACTGGAACTCACACAGCAGCACCATCTGCACCTACGACATGCTCACTACCCCTTTGCAATTCAGTTCCAGCCGGTTCACATGGACATTTATGCTGGCCATGGTGTCACAACCATTGTTGGGTGCAGACTTCCTCCACACAAACTGTTTGCTGGTGGACTTGAAGAGATGACAGCTAGTCAACACAAAGGCATTTCAAATCTTTCCCCTTGGCGAAGCCAGATTTCCAGCTTCGCACAGGGACTCAGCCACGTGTTTGGACAATGAACTTGCCAGGATGTTGTCAAAGTTCCCATCCATCATCATGCCAGTTTTCCTTGACAGCTCCAAAACACAGCGTGATGCACCACATTCCCCCTCAGGGACACCCCCTGCACGCCCGAGCATGCAGGTTACCTCCAGATAAGCTCCAGCTAGCAAGAGGGGAGTTTAACAAAATGGAGGAGATGGGCATCGTGCATCCATATGGGCCTCTCCACTCCAATATAATGCCCAAGTCCACGGGAAGATGGAGGTCATGCGGGAACTACAGGTTGAATGAAGTGATCATCTCTGATGGGTACCCAGTCCCGCACATCCTGGACTTCATGGCCAACCTGCACAGGGCACACATCTTTTCAAAGGAAGATCTGGTGGGAGGGTGTCATCAAGTCCCTGTCCACCCAGATGATATCACAAAGAAAGCCTTCATAACTCTGTTCAGCCTTTTCAAATTCCTTAGAATGCTGTTTGGCCTCAAGAATACAGCCCAGACCTTCCAACTCCTCATGGGTGGAGTAGGGATGGTCCTGGACTTTCTGTTCATCTACCTATCACAAGCCCCACACTTTCGCATTCGCCAAGGTATCCAACCCATAGTCAGCCTGCCAGCAGCAACACCTGTCATTCATATCTGAATTCACCACTGCAATGAAGCATATCTTGGGGAAGAGCAACATGATGGCCGACGTGCTGTCCCAGTTATCCATTCAGTCAGTGCACGCTTTGGCTCTGGGAGTGGATGACGCAGCGTTTGAAGAGGCACAACAGGGAGATAACGAACTATCAGCATACCAAACAGCAGTTACCAGACTCCGCCCTGAGACGTACCAATTGGACTCAGAGGTACAAAACTCCTGTGCAACACTTCCACTGGGCAACCTCAGCCAACTGCTTGGAGGCACTTTGCACAGGTTAGCCCACTCTTCCATTCGGACAACCACGCAGCTAATCGCAGATCGCTTCATGTGGCATGGCCTACACAAGCAGATCAACCACTGGACGTGCTCACACAGCAAGAACGCCAAGGTCCTAAGGCACATAAAAGCACCTCCACAACCTTTCCAATCAACACAAGAGGTTTGAGCACATGCACATCATTGGCCCACTACCCATCTCAAGAGGAGCAAGGTACCCATTTACAATGGTGGACAAGTTCACAAGGTGGCTGGAAGCTGTCCCAATCACCAACATGACAGCAGAGACATGCATCAGGATGCAAATCACAACCTGGGTGTCGAGTTTGGGCTCCCTGCTTATGTCACCTCGGACAGAGGGGCATAGTTCACCTCAGCACTGTGGTCAGCGGTAGCACAGCTACTAGGAATCCTGCTCCACCAAATGACAGCATACCACCTTCAATTGAATGGCCTGGTGGAATGTTCCCACAGGCACCTGAAGTCAGCCCTGATGGCACGCCTCCAAGGGCTCAACTGGGTAGACATACTCCCCTGGTTGCTACTGGGCATCCACACAGTGTGGAAGGAAGACCTGGCAGTGTCATCCACCGAACTAGTTTACAATGCACCGCTCACAGTACCTGGCGAATTCGTGCCCACAACCCATGGCAAGAAGACACACCAGCAGAGATTTCGGGAGACTCAGAACACTGGCTCCATCACAGGTCAAGGCCCTCCTTCATACCCAAAAACCTACAGCAGAGTGAGTACACGTTCATCCACCAAGGAATGCACAGACCACCCCTGCAGAGGCACGTCATAATGAGAACCTTGTGTTTTGGATGTGGGTGGCCAGGAGCACACCTGGACATGGAGTACCCAGTCATGGTCCCACCAGTCAAGAGGCAAGAGCAGCCACATAAAGCAGAAAGTGTATGGAGTATGGTTTCAGTACCTCCTGTCGCTGATTCTAGTGTGGGGGGTGGGGGGGAATGGGGGTGGAAGTCATGTGGCGCCTCACCCACATGGCAGGCGAACCAGCGCCAGCAGTCACGGTCAGGTCTGCAGTCAGAGGCATACTCAGGAGCTCTCAGTGCAGGGCAAAACAACAGAAAGGAAGTTAACGCCACTTCCACTCTGCACAAGTGCTGAGACCAGCATGGATCTTTTAAGTGTGAGAGTTTGAATCAGTAAATCAGTTAGTTTGAAACTCTACTCAACTCAATGTGTTTCTTCCACTCGATGGCCAATAGCCACAAATATTTATTTTATGATGACAACTATTATGGCCAAAAGAAACACCAATAATGAACAACCGGGGGGGGGGGGGGGGGAGATTAACAGTTATATTTCTGGTAATTGTTGATTAGTACTGAAAGCAGATGAGTTGCTTACAGTCATTTTGGCTAGAAAAGAATAACTTAGGTTGTTGGAACAAAACAAAATATTGAAAACAATCAACAGGTCACGCAGCATATATGCAAAAAGTTAGAGTTTCAAGTCAAAGATTCTTTTTCAGAATTAAACACTACATCTGAACAAGACATCAAATAAGGTTATGACATTTGTAGTAAATAGTAGAGTGCAAAAGAAAAACATTGGAGTTCGAGTCTACAGTTCCCTGAAAGTGTCAACAGAGAAGATATATGACATGCTTGCCTTCTTAGGTTATGGCTTAAGATAGAAAAATTGGAATGTTGTGACAACTTTACAAAACTTTGGGTACACTCCTCTTGGAATCTGTGTGTGGTTCTGGTTGCTGTATTGTATGAAAAGTGGGAATAGATTCACTGGTGTGTTGTCTGGATGGGAGGACTTTAGTTAAAGGGAAAGATTGTTTAGTTTGGGCTTACTTTTCCTGAAGTGCATGATGTTCATAAGAGACATAGATTGTGTAGATAGAATCCTTTTCCCATGGTTGAGATAAAAAAAAAGGGCTAAGTTTGAGGTGAGAGGAAGGAGTTTTAAAGGAAATTAAAGGGGATAGTTTTTTTAAACAAATAACATGTTCAATACCTGGAACTTACTGTGAGAGGAATCAGTCACAATTACTATGTTTAAGAGTTATTTAGACACGACATAAAGGATATAGACCTGATGTGGACAAATGAGAAATAATGTAGATGGGCAAAAATGTTGGAATGGGCATGGTGGGCCAAAGGGCCAGTTTCTGTGCCGTACAACTCTTTGATCCTTCTGCATTTCAATTTATGAACACATCGTAAGTGGCAAATGCTGTGGGCTCACTGTGGTGAGGTTGTGAAGATTCCAACAGAGTATCACAAATCTTGGCACCCTCTCTGTAAGATATATTAAGGCTTTCGTCATTGGGGTGTGTTGAAAACTATGGGTCATCAGGTCTGTTGTCATGGACTTCCCTTAATGCACAATGGATGATGGTCCGTTGTAAGGCTGAAGTACAAACAGAATTGCCACTGCCCTTGTTACTGTTGACAGATACCATGCATAACTTGTATGTTTCCTGTAATCACACACTAGCCAGATTTTCAGGTCAAGTGTTACCTCTCTTTTTCTGTCTAAATTTTCAGTCCGATCTGCTGAGAATTTTAAACATTTTCTGTTTTAATTTTAGTTTTCAAGTCCATACAACTCATTACAACCACATCTGTTCTCATTTACCACGTATTATAAGAGCATAATACAGTATATGACTATTGGAAAATTTGCAGGATAAATCTACTTTGAACCATAAACAATGATAAATTACTTGTTTACAAATATATCTTGACTGAACAACAGGCATTGCTTGGGTCATTTACACATGTGCATATTTCTGGGGGTCAAATTTGCCCTGGGTACCATTTCATCAAATGCATTAGTCCACACAGTGAAAATTATGAAAAGCAGACAGATCATGATGTCATTTATGTTAATTTGATGTCAGCACATTCATGTTGGAGCAAAAGACTGTTTTCTCTTACACAGCTCAGATATGTGCCCAGAAATATGCAGGTCTATTTCATCAGTCATTATCGAGTCCTACATCACTTACAAATTAATCTTGGCTGATTGTTTGGAGCTTCCAAATTTCAAATGCCTGAGCATGGGAATGGTGCTGAAGAACTTTCTCTTGACTACAAGATTTAAACACAAACTAGTTGCTGCCAGACATGAGTGGGTTATTTTTTTTTCAATATGGTATTACTAGGAGAATTACAACAATGCATCTATTGCTGGATGAGCCATTGAAAGAGGCAGAAGAGGAAAGTTAGCATGGAAATCCAAAAGACGTTCTAGCAGAATCATTTTTGAATGTGAATTGGTGCTAGTATACTACAGAGCAACATTTGGTAACAATTGGCATTGTCAGCAACTAAACAATAAGTTTACCAAATTGTTTAACATTCATAAACGTAGTGGGGAATTTTTTTTCTTGTGATTTTCCTTTTTTTCACATCTTCCACAGTGAAATTCTGTGAGCAGAGGCTTTGTTCAGTCCTCAGTGATCTGCTTAGTAAGAATTTGTCCAGAATTCCACTGTAGGAATGCTGAAGATGTGGCTATATGTCTGCAGTGCATGTCAAAAGAATCAAAGACTTGTTGATCCAAACCAATGCTTTTATTAACTAGAAGACTGGAGCATGTCACATGTAGGTCGACCAGTCCAGAATGATCTGGGTCTGGCTAGGAGCAACCCTTTAAGACCTGCCAGTAGGCGTAGCCACACTCTCAGCCAATCACCACCATCCTATACCACAATATATACATATACACATGGGTGAAAGAATCCGTACTATCACATTCACCCCTTCTTTGAGAACTGACCCCGGGGTGAATGAAGGGCTGTAAAAAAGAAAAGAGGGGGGGACTGCTGGGAGGTTAGGGGCTGTAACGGTCGGGGGGCCTGATCGTCCGGCATAACCGCCATGGTGCTGGGATTGGGGTCACTGGAGTCGTGTCACTGGTAGGTTCGTTGGGTGCAGCCACCGCATCGCTCAATTCCCAATGGTGTTGTCGACAGGCTGGCCTGAGTTGGTGGGGTGGTGCTGATCCCTTTGTTCGAGCACGTGACCTAGGGGAGAAGGATTTGGAGAAGGTTGGGAGCACTGCTGGGTCCAATCTGGCTTGGACTAGGTCCCTTACCCAGACTGTGTCCTCCCGCCTGTCCAGGTACTCAATGTATGCATTATCTGGGTTCGCATGGAGCAGCATCAAAGGATCATTCTTTGAGTACCGGTCGTGGTGTCACAGGAGGACAGGCCCGAAGCGTGGTTGTTCCTGATTCGGATTTTCTTGGGAAAGAGAATATTCTTTCATGGGGGTGGCATTGGTCGCGGTGCATAGGAGGGAGTGGATGGAATGTAGGGCGCTAGTGAGCATGTCCTGCCAGTGAGCGGTGGGGATGCTTTTGGACTGGAGGGCCAAATTCCAAGCTTTCCAGACGGTGCCATTCTCTCCTTCAACCTGCCCATTACCGCGGGGGCTATAGCTGGTGGTCCTGCTCAAAGCAATACCACGCTCCAGAAGGTACTTTCACAGCTCAGCGCTCATAAACGAGGACCCCCCCGGTCACTGTGGATGTAACTGGGGTACCTGAAGATGGCGAAGATTCTGTGCAAGGCCTCTCTGACTGAGGAGGTGGTCATGTCTGAGCAGGGCACAGCAAATGGGAAGTGAGAATACTCGTCGATCACTGTAAGAATGTAGGTGTTACGGTTGGTCAACGTTAGGGGCCCCTTGAAGTCCACGCTTAGATGTTCAAAGGGTCGGGTGGCTTTGTTGACGTGGGTGTTCTCAGGACAGAAGAAGTGGGCCTTGCACTCAGCGCACAACGGGCAGGCTCGGGTCATGGAGCGCATCTCCTCGACCGTGAAGGGCAAGTTGCGAGCCTTAACAAAGTGCGTGAACCTAATGACTCTCTGGATAACAGAGCTCCTCGTGGAGTCTCTGCAGCCTGTCCAGTTGTATATTGGTGCAAGTTCCCCTGGAGAGCGCATCTGGCGGGTGGTTAAGTTTACCAAGCCAGTACAGTATGTCATAATTGAAGGTGGAGAGTTCGATTCTTCACCTAGTGATCTTGTCGTTCTTGATCTTACCTCGCTGGGTATTGCTAAACATGAAGGAGACTGCGCGTTGGTCGGTCAGCAGCGTAAAGCGCCTGCCAGTGAGGTAGTGCTTCCAACAACGTACTGCTTCGACTATGGTCTGGGCCTCCTTCTCGACAGAGGAGTGTCAGCTCTCAGGGCCCTGGAGGGTCCTGGAGAAGAAGGCACCAGCCGCCGGCCTGGTTCAAAATGGCCGCCAGTGCAAAATCGGATGCATCGCTCTCTATTGGAATGGAATGGACTCGTCAATGGCATGCAGTGTTGATGTCCGATTTGATGTGGTCGAAGGACGCTTTGGCTTCGGTTGATAGGGGGAAGGAGGTGGTCTTGATAAGTGGCTGTGCCTTGTCGGCATCATGTGGAACCCATTGGGCATAGTACGAAAAGAAACCCAGGCAGCGTCTGAGTGCCTTTTGGGTGTGGGGGGGGGGGGGGGAAGTCCATGAAGGGTCGCATGTGGTCAGGGTCTGACATTACCACCCCGTTCTCCACCACACAACCTAGAATTGCGAGCAGAGTGGTCTGGAAGACACACTTGTCGAAATTGTAGGTTAAGTTCAGCCGAATTGCAGTCTGAAAAAATTTCAAGGTTGGCATCATGGTCCTGCATGTTATGGCCGCAGATGGAGACATTGTCCAGATACAGGAAAGTAGCTGTTAGCCCGTTCTGATCTACCATCCAGTCCATTTCCCACTGGAAAACCGTGACACCATTCGTGACCCCAAAGGATACCCAGAGGAATTGATACAGCCGCCCGTTCGCTTCGAAGGCCGTGAAAAGTCAGTCTTCTCGGCGGATCGGGAGCTGGTGATAGGCCGAACATAAGTCAATGGTGGAGAACACATGGTATTGGGCGATCTGATTCACCACATCTGTGATCCGTGGGAGGGGGTACGCATCTAGAAGCGAGAAGCGGTTGACTGTCTGGCTGTAGTCAACCACCATCTGCGGCTTCTCCCCATTTTTAACCACCATCACCTGGGCCCTACAGGGACTTGAACTGGGTTGAATAAAGCCCTCCTCCAGCCGTCTGCGCACCTCGCTTGTGATGAATTTCCTGTTTTCGTAACTATACTGCCTGGTTTCCAGCCAGGGGTCAGGTTTGCAAAGAGTGCTGGAGGAGCGACCCAGAGGGTGGAGAGGATACAAGTGGGCTGCCATGGCGTGGGGGCTGGTGGTGTGGGCTGTCGCTGGCAGGAGGCCTCAGAGGTGGAGTGGTTACAGACAGAGAGTGGGGCATGGGGCCCCCCATAGTGCAGGGAAACAGTTCAGAACTGGCACTGAAAATCCAGTCCCAGCATTACGGGAGTGCACAGTTGGGGGAGAACTAACAGTTTAAAATCAGTAAATGTGATGCCCTGGACTTTAAGGGTCACCACACAATACCCCTTTACCCCAGTCAAGTGTGATCTGGTCACCAATTAAATCTTCTGGTCAGTGGGGAGAATGACCAGTCCGCAATGGTGGGCTAGGTCTGGACGGATAAAACTCTCAGTTGACCCAGAGTCAAATAACCAATTGGTCCATGCACTTTAATCAGTTCCATTGCTTTTGTAAGGGGATGGGGGCAGTCCTGGTCCAGAATCACTAATGCAGAAACCTGTGCTGGGAACAGTGGAGTCTTACGTGATGACATCACGCAGCGTTGGGCCTGAAGTGAACTACATGTGTGTGGTTACGTCACAGAAGCAGTCGGGCTGGAGCTGTCAGCATTCAGGAGCTGAGGCTGCTGCCTGCAGCCTGCTGGGGGTGTCGGCCAGCCAACGGTAAGAGCTGGAGGTCGCTGCTTACAGTCAGCAGTGGTGGGGCGGTCAGGCGGGCAGTTGTTGGTGGTAGCAGTGGCGGGTACCAGGTCGGTAGCATCAATGGCGGCGGGTCCCCGGTCGGCAGCGTGTCCCCGGTCGGCAGCGTCAATGGCAGCGGGTCCCCGGTCGGAAGCGTCAATGGCGGCGGGTCCCCGGTCGGCAGCATCAATGGCGGCGGGTCCTTGGTCGGCAGCGTCAATGGTGGCGGGTCCCTGGTCGGCAGCGTCAGTAGCAGTGATGGCAGCAGCAGCGGTCAATGAAGTCAGGGCTTGGGCCTGGGCGGTTGTTGCTCTATGTGGGAGGTCCAACCAGGCCAACATCATCGCGACGAGGGTTGGCTGTACCGTTCGTGCTCGGCGCCTGCCCCATGACGTCAGGCGCTGCCGCGCAGTGAGCCCTCGCTTCATTGGACGAGAGCTCTGAAGAAGAGATGTTTGAATGGGAGGGTGACGGTTGGGCCTGTTTGACAGTGGCCATTTTGGCCCGAGACTGGCCATTTTTAAGGCACTTCTGGCACCTGGCTTTCCTCACTGGACACTGGGACCTGCTGTGCTTATCCCTCCTGCAGAAGTACCACTTCGGGATTGCATCAGGCAGTGTAGCGGCAGCCAACAGGCCAACGGTGGGCCGTGGGGTAGTAGGCTTGAGGGAGGGCATCCTACTCACTTCATAGCGTGGGGTCCAGCCCTGAGAGTAAGCGACCATACTTAAGACCGCATCCTCCATTGACTCTGCGATCTGGATCATGTCCTCTAGGTTTTCTCCCCCATGCTCTAGCAGGCGCTGCCTCACCTCATGCGATCGGACCCCAGCCATGTAAGCATCCCGAATGAGATCGTCTGTGGTCTCAGCAGTAGTTCTGTCTGAGCAGGCACAGGCTTTGCCCAGTGCCCTTAGTGCTTGGCTATAAGCTCTACAGGACTCACCGGGCAGTTGCCTCCTGGTCGCTAGTTTGTACCGGGTGTAGACACTGTTTACCGGTCGCTCGTAGAGTCCTTTCAACACCTTCATGGCTGCGGCATAAGTGGCTACGTCCTGGATGCTCTCATAGATTCTTGGGGACATCATAGACATCAATACTAGTAGTTGATGGCCGTCCTCCTCCACGGCAGGGCCAGAGAGTTGTAGGTAAGCTTCGAAACACCTCACCCAGTGCTTAAAGTCATTCAAAGCTGTAGCTGACTGCGGGTCGATGTTGAGGCATTCTAGTCGCAACATACGCTCCATCCCTTGAAAACTTTCTAGTTAATAAAATTGTAGTGCACATCGAATGAATCAAAGGCTTGTTGATCCAAACTATTAACTAGAAGACTGGAGCATATCACATGTAGGTCGACCAGTCCAGAATGATCTGGGTTTGGCTAGGAGCAACCCTTTAAGACCTGCCAGTAGGCATGGCTACGCTCTCAGCCAATCACCACCATCCTATACCACAATATATACATATATACATTGGTGATAGAATCCGTACTATCACAATGTCCCAGGGTTTTGAGGGAACAATTCTCCTTCCTGATCTCAGCAAGAAATACATGAAGCATTTGCACTTCAGAAAAAGGCTTTCTTATGGAAATATAGCATCTACCACAGCCAAATCTTTATGGAGCTATAAAGGTGCTTATATTAACACATCTGGCTCCTTAGAACCCCAAGATGCTAAATTTGTAACATCTTAGGGTTTGCCATCCATTATTGCATCAGAGAAGTCAATCAGGTTTATGTTCAAGAGGGCTAGTTGAATTTTATTTTTTCTTGCCAGAAACCAGGAGGGAAAAGAATATACAGCCTTGCTAAGATTTCAATTTTCCATGTAATAGAGTGGTACAAGCTAAATGTGCATTGTTCTGCATTTCAATTCTTCCTAACATTGGGGATTCTTCTCTCTCAAAGTCCATCTAACATCTTGCTATGGGCAACATGCCATACATCTCACTCATAGAATCTTTAATAGTGGTCACGATGCTTTTGTCCTGCAACAGTTTATGCTCTTTGCAACATTGGAGCCACAGTGGCAAATCAAAGGATTGGTACTAGTTGTCAGCATGACCGAATACTTTGGTGTGCACCACACGGCACATGTTCAGCCTTCTAGAAATCTGGTAGCATACACTACTGAGGAACTGAACAATGTTTCTGATATCAGAACACACTAAAGGATTTTGCTGAAAAAAAAAGAAAAGTTGGTTATGAACAGGAGAATGTCTATTTAGTTGTCAGCGATGCCAATTGAGGAAGAAAGTAATGAATAGCACACAAGAATTTATTGTTCTAGATTTTACATTATTAGCTAATAAATCAATCAGAGGTATGTACTAGCATGCAAAGTTGAATCTACCATAACAATGCATTTGGAGTTCTATGCTCCAGCCTTATTGTAATTTTATATGTCCAAACACACATTATTCAGTATGAAAGGTGGTTCACATACATAAAGGCTACATCAACTACATGTAGACTAGATGCCAGTTGATTTTGTATGGCATTGGAAAGAGCTAATATGGATTCTTGTTTTGTGTTCTTAAAATCTAGAGGAAATGGTATGAATGTGATAGTACAGATCTATCACCAATGTACATAGTGTATATAGTTACTGTATCTAGACTGTGCTTACAGCGATTGGCTGAGAGCTAAGCCACACCTATTGTTTGGGCCTTAAAGGGTTGTGTCCCTAGCCAGGTCGGATCATTCCAGACTGGTCGGCCACCTGTGAAGAGCTCCGGTCTTTTGCTAATAAAAGCCTTGGTTTGGATCAACAAGTCTTTGGTTCTTTCGACGAGCTCTACAATGACAAACGCTGAAGGTTTCTTTGCAACTTCAGTGTTTCAATAAAAAGCATTTTCACCCTACCATGTTACATCTGCAGGCATTCCTTTCATAATACAGCATGACTGAGAGAGTGAACAGAGGATACATAAAATATGATAAGCTGCGGGAAGAATGAGCTCAAGAGCTTTCAGCTGGAGGCCACAGAACACTATTGACAAATGTCGTTCATCTTCAATAAAATACTCCAGAAGTATTTGCAGGGAAATTCTAGTGCCAGAGAAAAAAAAACCATAAATGTGTAATATTGCTATTTTAAAAATAAACTGCATTCATAAAATATATAAAAGTACAAAAACAGTGCATTTTCTCTACTTTTCTGGTGCCTTTATAGACAGTATTATTGGTTTTAAAGATTGATAGTGTTAACACATTTTGTGCACATAGTACCTAACATCTGTTTTGCTTCTACTGATCATTGCATTCTCCTTTAACATTCTGTACTTAATCTCTGATGCCCTCTCCATTTAGCCTCTTGGCCAAACACTTTGTAACTTCTCAGTTATACTGTTGAATTATTTGATTTAAATCTGTTATCCCAGAATCAGGCTTCACTGTTTCTGCAGATAATCGTTGTTCCACAGAAAACAACATACTATGACTTGGCTCAAGGTAGTGTTGGCTGAAGGATACAATTGGACAAGGAAACTGGACAACTCACTTGCACTTCCTAGAAAGAAGGAATCTTTTATTTTCACTTGAGGGACAGATTTTATTTTAACACCTCGTCCAAAGTACAACATCATTGGCAATACCTATTCCATTGCTACTGCACTGAGGCATCAATTTTGACCAATTAGTCCAATTTTGCAGTGGAATTTAATTGATGGCATTCTGTCTTAGAAGCCAGTGTGCTGTGAACACACAAAAACAGTACAAATGACAAACTGGGTAGGTCACGTCTCCAGAATGGAGGACCATCGCCTTCCCAAGATCGTGTTATATGGCGAGCTCTCCACTGGCCACCGAGACAGAGGTGCACCAAAGAAGAGGTACAAGGGCTGCCTAAAGAAATCTCTTGGTGCCTGCCACATTGACTACTGCCAGTGGGCTGATATCGCCTCAAACTGTGCATCTTGGCGCCTCACAGTTCGGCGGGCAGCAACCTCCTTTGAAGAAGACCGCAGAGCCCACCTCACTGACAAAAGACAAAGGAGGAAAACCCAACACCCAACCCCAACCAACCGCTGCAACCATGTCTGCCTGTTCCGCATCGGACTTGTCAGCCACAAACGAGCCTGCAGCTGACGTGGACATTACCCCTCCATAAATCTTCGTCCGCGAAGCCAAGCCAAGCCATAGGCAAAAGTGAAGAAAAAATATTTCTCATTTAAGAAACCACAGCATTTTAATTGTGCTAGTGATGTTATTAAAATTGTTATATCATAGCAGAGATTTCAGGCAACATATGATTGCGATGCAGTTTTAAATTAAATGTTTAATGGAACAATTCATGCCCCTCAAGTGGTCAACAGTGAATCCATGTCAAACCACAAATCATTAAACAAGGAAAGTAAAACAGTTAATATGTATTAAAGTACTTCCTTTTATGATATACATTCATAAAGATAACAAATGTATCTAAAATATACTACAGATAGAAAAAGTAAATAAAGTAACCTGTGATAATGACACCAAATGTCTTGATGACTGATGTCATCTGAGCAAAAGAGAAAATGGAGGAAATACTCATAAGGTCAGGCAGCATCCATGGAAAGAGAAAAGGAGTTTAATTACCTTTCACTCACCATTCAATGGAACTTTTTGAGTTATTGCAATTATTACATTATTCCTTACAAAAGGAGAAAGGCCTCAATGGCATTGTGTGATCAGCCACATATTAAGTATTCTAGCCACAAATTATTTTAAAAGAGAAAACATTAAGCATTCTAGATAATTCAAATGCAAATACATCTCTTAACCCAAAGTTAGTGAGAATAGAAGAAAGCCTGACTCATAAGAAGTTCAAAAACTAGATTTGTTTGGGCAATACAAACCTAAAATCTAATGCTAGATTTTATCAAAGACTAGTAATGAAACAACATGGCCTTAAAAATTATTACTGAGACCACTTTAAGTGTATGAAATTAACTTCTTGGTGTGTTGTATCGCAAGCAGTGTTCATCCATTCATCTGATATGTAGAATAATTTAGTTGCTCTTGCAATGTCAAACCTTTTCAGCTGGTAAATTTAGACAGAGCAATGGTATGAGGAATTGAATCCCAATAAGTGTAAGGTGTAGGTAACTTTGGGTTACCTAATAAAGATGGTACATACCATACATCATGAATAGTAGGCTTTAGGGAGTATTGAGAGCTGAAAAGTTTTCATGTATCAGTCCATAGATCCTAAAAGTGGTTACAAGATAGACAAGATGGTGATGAAGCATTCAGAGGCAGAGAATACAAAAGCATGAAAGTCATGATTCTATAGTTATTTCACAGGAGAAATATTACATTCAATGTCACACTGTGGGAAGGATGAGATTGCACTGGAGAAGGTTCAGAGGAAATTTACCAAGATTTTGCTTGGAATGGAATATTGCTGAGTTATTGGGAGAGATTGGATTCATTGGATTTTATTTTCTGGTGCAGAGGAGTCTGAAGGTTTGACCTGGGTAGGGAGGATAGTAAGAAACTGTTCCACATAATAGAGACATTTTAAACCAGACAGCATAGGTTTATAGTGAGGAACAAGAAAGAAGGAATCTGAGTGAAATTGCTTTCATCCTGAGAAGGTAATGAGGGCAGTTATTCTTACAGAATATAAAATCAAAGCAGATGAGCACTGGAATCATGAAGGTAGATATGGTGTAGCGGAATGCTTGAAGGGAGTGGGCAGATCTAGCGCTAACAGCTCCCATCTTGTGATGGCTAGACACAACAGCCTCCTATCTACTGGCAATTAGCAACTTTAGCCACGTAGCATAGTGATTCAGCAGAACCCACAGGTCTACTGAGAAGCCCTAGCCTATTCGATGTAACTATGTCATGACGTCATTTGTACTTCAGATGTTATGACGCCAAGTCACATGTTGTGCATCTATATTAAGCCTGACAGCACATTAATAAACGCTTCTACTCTTCGCTGGCTGACAACTTCAGGTGTGGTCCCGCATGGTGTGCTGCCTCCCTGGTGCAAGGGTACGAGATATCACAAATCGGATCCAAAATATACTGAGAGGAGAGGGAGAGCAGCCTGATGTCTTTGTACATGTGGGTACAAACGACATTGACAAGAAAAGGGAGGAGGTAATGAAAAGGGATTACAGTGAGCTGGGACGAAAGCTGAAAGACAGGAACGCTAGGGTGGTGATCTCGGGATTACTACCTGTTCCAAATCCAAGTGATGAAAAGAATGTAAGGATAAGGAAAATGAACGTGTGGTGTACAAGGCAAGGATTTGGCTTCTTGGATCATTGGGATCTCTTTTGGGGAAGGCATGATCTTTACAAGAGGGACGGGTTGCACCTAAATCCAAAAGGTGTCAACATTTTGGCAAGTATGTTTGGTACAGCAGTGGGGCAAGGTTTAAACTAATTTGGCAGGGCTATGGGAACCAGAGTGATAGGGAAAAGGGTAGGGAAGATAAAGTAATGGCCAGGAAAAGTAAAATAGGAAAAGTAATGTTGGGAGGAGAAAGTAAAAAATCAGATGGTGCAGTGAGTTTTCGGGTCAATGATAGTCTTAAGAAAATTACAGAGAAAAATAGTGGGCAGAAAAATCACAAGAAAAGGTTACAGAAGTCACTAGATATTAAAAGGACAAAGAGCATAAGGGCACTTTATCTGAATGCCCGTAGTATTAGAAATAAGGTTAGTGAACTTGAGACGCAAATCGGTACCCATGCCTATGATTTGGTAGCCATCACGGAAACATGGCTACAAGATGACCCTAAATGGGAATTAAACTTTCAAGGGTATCAGGTGGTGCAAAGAGATAGACAGGATGGTAAGGGAGGTGGAGTTGCACTCTTAATCAAAGATGAGCTCCAGGCAGTAGTGAGGAATGATATAAGATCTAAAGAGCATAATGTTGAGTCCATTTGGGTAAAGATAAAGAATAATAAAGGGAAAAAATTATTGGTGGGTGTTATCTATCACCCACCAAATAACAATAGTTTCTTCTTCTTTGGCTTGGCTTCGCGGACGAAGATTTATGGAGGGGGTAAAAAGTCCACGTCAGCTGCAGGCTCGTTTGTGGCTGACAAGTCCGATGCGGGACAGGCAGACACGATTGCAGCGGTTGCAAGGGAATATTGGTTGGTTGGGGTTGGGTGTTGGGTTTTTCCTCCTTTGCCTTTTGTCAGTGAGGTGGGTTCTGCGGTCTTCTTCAAAGGAGGTTGCTGCCCGCCAAACTGTGAGGCACCAAGATGCACGGTTTGAGGCGTTATCAGCCCACTGGCGGTGGTCAATGTGGCAGGCACCAAGAGATTTCTTTAGGCAGTCCTTGTACCTTTTCTTTGGTGCACCTCTGTCACGGTGGCCAGTGGAGAGCTCGCCATATAACACGATCTTGGGAAGGCGATGGTCCTCCATTCTGGAGACGTGACCCATCCAGCGCAGCTGGATCTTCAGCAGCGTGGACTCGATGCTGTCGACCTCTGCCATCTCGAGTACTTCGACGTTAGGGGTGTAAGCGCTCCAATGGATGTTGAGGATGGAGCGGAGACAACGCTGGTGGAAGCGTTCTAGGAGCCGTAGGTGGCACAGGAAATAAATAGAGATAAGTGAGGCATGTAATAATGATACGGCAGTAGTCATGGGGGACTTTAACTTCCACATAGATTGGGAAAATCAAGTTGGTCGTGGGAGTCTAGAAGAGGACTTCATAGAATGAATCCGCGATAGCTTTCTTGAGCAGCATGTTAAGGAACCAATGCTCTCCTGGATCTAGTGTTGTGCAATGAGATGGGTAGAGTAAATGATGTAATAGTCAGAGACCATCTGGGAAATAGCGATCATAGTATGATTGAATTTCTCATTCAGATGGAAAGGGAAATAGTTAGATCTAAAACTAATATATTATGCTTAAACAGGGGTGACTACCATAGGATGAGGGAGGAATTGGGCAGAGTGGACTGGGAGTACAGGCTAATTGATGCACGCTAGTTGATACAGGCTAGTTGAGGAACAGTGGAAGATTTTCAAAGAAATATTTTGTAATGCTCAACAAAAATATATTCCGGTCAGGAAAAAGGGCAGCAAGAGAGGGAAAAATCAACTGTGGTTAACAAAGGAAATAAAGGAGAGTATAAAATTGAAGGCGCAGGTGTACAAAGCTGCAAAGAGCAGTGGGAAACTGGAAGATTGGGAAAACTTTAAGAGACAACAAGGGGTTACAAAGCGGGTAATAAAAAATGGGAAAAAGGATTATGAAAGTAAATTGGCACAAAATATAAAAACAGAAAGCAAAAAATTTTATAAATATATAAAACGGAAGAGGGTGGGCAGAGTTAACATAGGACCCTTGGAGGATGAGAAAGGAAAACTGGTAGCAAAAAATGAGGAAATGGCCAAGGCATTAAACAAATATTTTGTGTCAGTCTTCACGGTGGAAGACACGTCCAGCATGCCCAAGTGCGGAGTTAAGGATGCGAATGCTGGGGAGGGCCTTGATAAAATAGTTATTACAAAGAAAGTAGTGATGGAGAAACTAATGGGACTAAAGCCAGACAAATCACCTGGTCCTGATGATATGCATCCAAGGGTTCTGAAGGAAATGGCAGAAGTTATAGTTGATGCATTGGTGGTCATATACCAAAATTCCTTGGATTCTGGGCAGGTCCCGGCAGACTGGAAGACAGTAAATGTCACGCCACTTTTTAAGAAGGGATGTAGGCAGAAGACTGGAAATTATCGGCCAATTAGCTTGACGTCTATAATTGGAAAATTGCTTGAAGCTGTCATTAAAGACGAAATAGTGAAACTTTTGGAACGTAAATTGGTTGTCTGACAGGAGGCAGAGAGTCGGGATAAGTGGGAGTTTTTCAGGTTGGCAGAGAGTGGTAAGTGGGGTGCTGCAGGGGTCAGTGTTAGGCCCACAACTGTTCATTATTTACATTGATGACTTGGAGGAGGGGACAAAATGTGGTGTAGCCAAGTTTGCGGATGACACCAAATTGAGTGGAAGAGCAAATTGTAATGAGGATGTGGAGAGTCTGCAGAGGAATATAGTTAAGCTGGATAAGTGGGCAAAGGTCTGGCAGATGGAGTACAATGTTAGTAAGTGTGAGGTTATCCATTTTGGCAAGAAAAATAAAAGAGCTGAATATTATTTAAAGGGTAAAAAACTACAACATGCTGTAGTGCAGAGGGACTTGGGAGTGCTTGTGCGTGAATCGCAAAAAGTTAGGTTGCAGGTGCAGCAGGTCATTAAGGCGGCAAATGGAATGTTGGCCTTCATCGCTAGAGGAATTGAATTCAGGAGTAGGGAGGTAATGTTGCAACTGTATAAGGTACTGGTGAGACCGCACCTGGAGTACTGTGTCCAGTTCTGGTCTCCATCTTTGAGGAAGGATATACTAGCTTTGGAGACAGTCCAGAGGAGGTTTACTAGGTTGATCCCTGGGATGAAGGGGTTGACTTATGATGAAAGATTAAATCGTCTAGGATTGTATTCGCTCGAGTTCAGAAGAATGAGAGGAAATCTTATAAAAACATATAGGATTATGAAGGGTATGGATAGGATAGATGTAGGAAGGTTTTTTGAGCTGGCCGGGGAAACTAAAACGAGAGGACACAGTCTCAAGATTCGGGGGAGTAGATTTAGGACAGAGATGAGGAAAAATAGTTTTCCCAGAGAGTAGTGAATGTTTGGAATTCTCTAACCAGGGAAGTGGTTGAGGCTGCCTCATTAAACATATTTAAAATTTGGTTAAATTTTTACATGATAGAGGAATTAGGGGATATGGGGAGAAGGCAGGTAGGTGGAGTTAGGTCATAAATTAGATCAGCCAAGATCGTATTGAATGGCAGAGCAGGCTCGATGGGCCATTTTTGCCCTACTCCTGTTCCTACTTCCTATGTTCCTATGGTCTCGTTATTCCTAACATTTCAACATGATGGTGTTTGAGCATAATCATTATCTGCCACAATGGTTACAAATCAAGTGCTGACAAATGGGATTAGGATAGAGGTACAGGGACTGCTTCCGTAACATATAACTCAATAGTTCTGTGACAAATTCCTTAAGGAAAGTAATAAAGACCATGAAGTAATCAAGTGTGTCACCAAGGATTCAAGGAGAATTCAGAAGAATAAAAGTACTAATGTATGCCAGATGGTAAATATATCTTCTTGTTCACACCCTGTGAAACCAAATAGTTTTGAATTTAATGTCAGCTTCAACATGTTCAAGGCAATCACATAAATATAAAATCAAGTAAGAGGAATCATGTAAGAGGAACCAGGTAAGCACCTCACTCAAACACAGCCTACTGGTTAACGTCCCCGCACCAAACTGCAAAAGCTCACCCTTACAAGTGATCCACAGGTGAAGTGGCCACCCAAAAGGGAATGAAAATGAGAAGTGGCATTCATTGCATGCTACTGGATGTAACTGCACAGACTGCAATTTTTCTTAAACATGCTAATCAAACATGCATAGTATCCAGAATAAACATTTTGGACATCATTTAGGGCAGCATGGAGAGCAAAGCAGTTTGTGCAGTCTATTATAGTGCCAACGATCCCATTTCAAATCCCGCACTGTCTGAAGGTAGTTTGTACAGTATTCCTATGTCTGCGTGGCTTTCCTCAGGGTGCTCCAATTTCCTCCCACTCTTCCAAGATGTACGAGAGTAGTAGGTTAATTGGTGTATTTAGTGAGCACAGGATTGTATGCCTGAAGGGTCCTGTTACCATGCTGTACGTTTAAATTTTTTAAACATAGTGCTCAAACAGAGCTCCAAATCTTGTGCCAATGTGATTAATTGGGTGGCACAGATTTCATGGGCCAGAAGGGCTTTCCACCTTGTTATATTGTTAAAAAATTAAATCCTCTTCTTAGTCAAAGATATTTTAGTAGCAAGTTCTTTAATACACAATTGAATTGTTTCATTAAGACTGGACAGTTTTAGTGAAGAATTCTGACCTGAAACATTGACAATTTTTTTTTCCAACTGATGCTACTTGACCTGATGAGTTTCTTCAGCAGATTGTTTTTCGCTCCAGATTCCAGCATCTGCAATCTAGTGTCTCTTGAATTGTTTCATTGGCTTGTGAAAGAAAAAAGCTTCAAAGCTGGAGAACCTTAGCAAAATTAAAGGAAGGCAGAGGCCAATTCAATTTCATCCCACAAGGATGCAAAATTAAGTTGATCTGTTTAGCACTTAATTGTCTGGAAATTTAAAAAATTGTGGATTTTATAACTAACAATTACAAGAATATGTTCTTACTAAACTGAAGTGAACAAGACTATAATTTCCTTTTTCATCTGTACTATTGTGTCTTCTATTTAATCTTATCATAATCAAAGCATGATTGCCACCTGTCTATTTACCATTATCATTAAATCTAGACAAAACCAATCAATTCAGAACAAAGTAATAGGTTATGTTTTAACAAGAATAAAGGAGAACCAACCAGGAATTTTGATAGTTCTCTGATTGTTTGATACTGTAATTTTCATTAACAGGATTAAATAGAAATAAAAATGAGACACACAAGTTCAAAGAAAATCAGGGTCATGCTACCAAGATTGAGTTTCTCCTTACTTTTGACCCAATCTATCTGGCCACTCAAAATTTAATATCAGGCCTTAATTTGAAACAGTAAGGGTGGCTGTACAATGTCTATTTTATGAAAATTAAGGATGGAATTACAGAACAAATGGTGTGGGCTCAGTAAAAACTCCTTTCAGTCCTCAGCTTTTTTCTCTTCTTCCCTCCCTCCCATATCCACCTATGACCTCTGTGACCCTGTGCTCCCCCACCCATTCGTTCTTCCTCCCCCCACCTTTTTATTCAGCCCCCTGTCCGCTCTTTGCTCCAAAAAAAAGGTGGCATTGCCAGAGCTGCTGTTGCGACAGCGCTGCCACTGGTGCAGACCGGCAACACAGCACTCCTCCACAGGGTTCTTTTATTGATCTGTCAGATAATCCCACTGTTAACATGCTTATCTGTAGCTCCCACCCTCAAACCCTGCCCTCACTTTTATTATTAGCTCTTTAATTGAAGCAAGATAGATTTTAAAGAAAGTTGGAAAATTCACTAAGTCTGAAATTATGGTCAAGTCCAAGAGGGGTGGAATAACAAAATTGTTACCACAGATCAAAGTTTTACCGCTTGCTCTTCATATCAGTGTTGGGTCTTTTGAAGAGCAATTCAATAATTCTCCACACACCTTCAAACTCATTTAAACGCAACTTCAGTTGACCTTTGAAAACTACAATTGAATTGGTTTCTTTCAAGGAATTAGGTTTTTTTTTCATTTCACATTATGAGTATTTCTAAATGTAGCACCCAACAATTAGATCTGTTCAGGATAACATCCACAATGTTGTACCAGTCTATACATCTCCCAAGATCATAACTTTATATTTTTCTTTCATCCAAGAGTCTTAAATGCCCCTATTCTTCCAGCCTCCACCATCACCCCTGACAATGCATTCCAGGCACCCACAACTCTGATGTCTCCCCTAAACCTTCCTCCCTTCACTTTGTGAGTGTGTGAGTGTGAGTGTATAGTCTTATGTGTTAAGTGTGATATCGTAATTTTCCAAAAAGAAAGCTTACTTCAGTGGAACAAAACCAAATGTTAAGTGCCTTTTGTGGTATCAAAATGCTTATGTTAACCGAGCAGGTCAGGTGCAGAAGTGAGAAGAGATGGGGAGGAAAGTAATCATAGTTTTGCTGAAAAAGAAAAATATTCAGGTGATTGGCAATTGTTTGTGGTTGAACTTGTAGATTCCCTTTGCCCACTCTCCCCCTGCGGAGTGCAAGTAAAATTTAAAGGGCTGTAATTATTTTTAAGAACTTTTATCTAATATTTAAAATTAAAGTGGAAAGTGGGAGTGAGCAGAATAAAACACATCTCTCTTAACGAGCAAGGCATAAAAAATTGGGAGTAACTGCTTGGCAGTAAATCCATAGCGGCACTATGGCAGCACTACAACACCCAAGAAGCATCGAACTGGCCATGTGACGTGATGACATTAGCATGTGCCAAGCACGATTCTGGCTTTTAAAACGTTGCACAGGTGATGAAGAGTAGATCAGTTTAATCCACTCTAGAAACCTTGTGTGGTTATTTCATCATGTCCACTGCAATTCCAGCGGCCACAATTAGTGACCTCAACGAGCCCAAAAACGTATTTTTGGACAAACAAGCGCGTGATTTTGGCTTTTAAAAGATTCTGCAGGTGATGTAGAGTAAATCTGTTTGATTCACTCTAGAAACACCTTGTGTGCTTATTTCATCGTGTTTACTGCGATTTCAGTGACCACAGAAGTCTTTTTAAAAACTAGCTGGTTAGAGTTCAGGGCCAGTATATATTTGTGAAAATGAAAATTAGAGATGGCAGGATTTAGGAAACTTGGATGTAAAAAAGGAAGTGTGGCGGCCCACAATTGTGGAGATCGGCCCACATCGTGTGACAGCAGACACAGACAGAGAGACACTACAGCGACTCCCAGGAAAACAAACCAGCGAGGGTAGAAGCTGGGGCAGCATCAGACCAACAGCCCTAAAATGGGATTGGTCAAGCTGCTCAGCTAACTCAGCAGAAACAGGCTGGGGAAGAAGGGCAGTGTGTGTGTGTGTGTGTGTGTGTGTGTGTGTGTGTGTGTGTGTGTGTGTGTGTGTGTGTGTGTGTGTGTAGCGGTCAGCTACAGAACATTTCAGTTCTGGTACTCAACATCAGATCTTCCCAGTTCTGAAACAATTTTTTTTTCTTTCCACAGGTTACTTAAACAAAAGTTACTTTTAATTTTCTTTAAACATAAAAACAGGATTAAACTCTAACTTATTACTATTAACTTAACCCCCTTCTAATTCTAAGCGTGCGCGTATGTAATGTGCAAGTTCAGAAAAGTTCTTTGATTCACAGTCCAATCTCACTTCTCACTCCTCCAAGTTCACTGGATTCAGTCATTTCTTATACTGTGCACAGAATTTAACATTTATGAATTTCACCAGGCTTTGGTGCTTGAAAGGTAAATGGTTACTGCTCTGAAAGGTTTTTGTCAGTTTTCAGAGAGAGATTGGTTTCTCGATGGACACAAACCGATTCCTTCCGATCAGCCACTTCAGTGTCTTGCCGAAGAAACTTGCCCCATCAGGATTTTCCAGATGATAATCTCATTCTTTCAGGTCACCAGGGTCCCTTTTCGCTTCCCTTACTTCAAATGATACATTATACAGCCAGCCCTCTCTTCTTGTATGGACCACAAGGACTTTGAATAGGCTGAACTAAGAACTCACAAACAGTCTTCAAAATGGGGGTTTTCTTGCCAGCTTGTCCTGTTCTAGTCCCACTGCTGCTGCTGAAATGTAGAACTTAATTTTCTCTCTCACTCAGAGAAAACCGTGTGACCCTCTTAGAACAGCAAACTGCACTCAGACAGACTGTGGCACCGGACCCAATCTTCCGAGTCCTTTCATCTGTTGCTTTCCAAAACAATAATCCATACTCCACGGCATGTCCAATTAACACACACTTGTGAAGTCTCTATAGGCATTCTTCAAAGTTTTTGCAAAGGCACTCGGAGCCTGGACTATCTGGCTTGAGTACAGCTCCAGCATTTTAAATGAGATCTGTTTTGAAGTGTTTGCATTCATGTGTGACCCAACTAAAAACTCCACAATTTATCTCCTTTAAAACATTTCTATATACAATATAAAATATAACATCAACTGTCACGATAGGACTACTAATACTAAAGCTTTGAGTTATGAATACGCAGTTCTAGAACTCTGCAAAGGTATTCCACAGAGAAATTTTCAGCACAAGATAATCACAAGCTGAATAGGGTTGAATCGAGCCTGATTCATAGTCCTATGACATTTCTTGTAGTCGATGGTCTACTGAGGTTAAAAGGCAGCAGACCATACTCTCCCAATACAGTATTGTTGATGTTATTAACACATTTGAAGCATGTCATATCCACATATCTCTACCACATCCCAATACAAGTCTGATGGAGGAAGAGCACCAAAGAATTTGTTTGGTGCGAGACCTTAGCTTAAACCATATGAAATGCAGGCAGTGCAAAAGATGTGGTTTGGACACTATTGATATAATCTTTTGCAATATATCATAATTTATGATGAATGCTACATTTTTTAGCCCAGTGAATACTCTTAGTGTTCCAATTTTTTTAAATTTTCATTGTTTTGAAATTAGAAAATTCACCAGAATTTTTAAATTAGTACACCAAGGCATAAACTTTCATCATTTGAGAGGGATTCAGAAGATCCACTTTCTTCCCTCTGTTAATGCCAAGGAAACTAGTTGCTGGGATGTACTTAGAAAAGCTGAGTGAATAAGGTACTTGATCTCTGGAAGTTTTCCAGTGATCCTTGATATCCTAGCAAAAATCATGCAAGTTTTCAAGGTGAACACAAATCATCTAGACTTTGTAGTGCTGGACACGGCCAAGAAAGACACAGCCACCACACTGAAAGTCGTTAATGACTTTTTATTCAAATTCAGTGCGCGCCCCTTTAAGGGCAGCATGAGTTCAATCACCGCATGCATTGTGACGTCATAATCGCAGCCCCAGGCGTGCGCTGGGCAGGAGACTTGAGGCAGGCAGAAACTCTAACAGTGCCATCTTCCCATGGCTGTCCCACCATGTGGCGTTACATGCGGGACTGGTTCGCCATGAGAGTGCGCTGCCACACATTCCCCCCCCCACAAAACCGGCTACGCATCCTGCCACTTGGAGATGGACGGCCCCAGCGTTTGGGCATGTCCGTCTGCACCGGACGTGAGAGGTCCAAGTACACCGCCTTCAAACGGTCCACGGTGAAAAGTTCATCTTTACCCTCTATGTCCAAAGTGCAAGTCCTACCGGACCGCTGGAGGACCTTCATACAGGCATTGTGGAGGTGCTATATGTGGGCTGCGCCGAACAAATACAAATTCCACCGAGTCCAGCTCTTTGGGACGATGTGTCGGCCGTCCATCATGATGTGAGGGAGGCGGGGGGCTAGCGAGGATAGTTTCTTACGGAGATCCGCCAAAAGGTTCGTGTGCTCAGATGTGACGTTGGGCTCCAGGCCAAAGAACTCACCGGGCAGCAGGAGCGGTGTAGACCAGTTCCACAGAAGACGCCTGTAGATCCTCCTTGGGTGCTGTTCTGATGCCGAGGAGGACCCAGGGCAGTTTGTCTGTCTAGCCTGGGACAGTGAGGCGAGCCATGAGGGCGGATTTCATGTGACGATGAAACCTCTCCACCAAACCATTTGCTTGTGGGTGGTAGGCTGTGGTGTGGTGGAGTTTAACCCCCAGGAGGTTCACCAGCTAAGCCCAGAGTGCGAAGGTGAACTGGACGCCCCTGTCACTGTTGATGTGTAACAGGACTCCGAACCTAGCAATCCAATGACTGACTAGGTTCCTGGCGCACGTCTCTGCGGAAGCCTCTTTGATGGGAACAGCCTCCGGCCATCTCATGGTCCAATCGACTATTGTGAGAAGGTAGCGCACATCTCTGGACACCAGCAGGGGGCCTACGACATCAACGTGGATGGGCTGAAATCTCCGCATCATCGGGTTGAATTGCTGGATTTGGGTCTGCGTATGCCGGTGGGCCTTGGAGGCCTGGCACCTGGTGCAGTTCCTCGCCATCTCAGCTACCTTCTTTTTGAGCCCGTGCCACACAAACCGCTCTGCCACCATTCATGCCGAAGTCTTCACCGAGGGGTGGGCAAGGTCATGGTCTAAGCTGAAAACCCTCGACCTCCTCTGCGGTGGAACTACTGGGCGCAGCAAGCCGATGGAAACGTCACAGAGCAGCGTGTCCAGGCTGTTGGGCAACTGAATGTCCTGGAGCTTGAGGCCAGAGATGGCAGCCCAGAGAGCCTGTGTCTCTCTGTCCAGCGTCTGGATTTGTGCCAGTTATGTGCAGTTAAGGCCGGGGGCGAGCATTGATTGCCGGTTGAGAGCGCATCCGCCACGACGTTGTCTTTGCCTGCCCTGTGCCGGATGTCGATGGTAAATCTGACACGTAGGAGAGCTGGCGTTGCTGGCAAGCCGCCCGCGGATCTTTGGCTATCACGAGTGCCTGTGTGAGGGGCCTGTGATCCATGAACACCATGAAGGGCCTGCTCTCCAGAAAGTATCGAAAGTGCCGGATGGCTAGGTACAGCGCCAGGAGCTCCCGGTCGAAAGCGCTGTACTTGAGCTCTAGCAGGCACATCTGTTTGCTAAAGAAGGCCAGCGGGCACCACTGTCCATTGAGCCACTGCTCGAGTACGCCCCCTACTGCCGTGACTGAGGCATCCACCGAGAGCGCCGTGTGTGCCTCCGGGCGTGGGTACACCAATAGAGTTGCGTTGGCGAGGGCCTCCTTTGTTGCGACAAAAGTGGTCTCTGCCTCCTCCGACCATGTCAGGATATTCTCCTTAGTGGCGATCAACGCGAACAGCGATCTCATGGTGCGGGCAGTGCCAGGGAAGAACCGATGATAAAAATTCACCATCCCCACGAACTCCTGCAGGTCATTGAGGGTGGTTGGCTTGGGGAACCACTGGACACCCGCGACCTTCTCTGGCACCAGGACAGCACCTGCTGCCGAGATGGTGTGCCCCAGGAACTGCAGCGTCCGCTTGCCGAACTGGCACTTGGCCAGCTTGACTGTGAGGCCAAACTCTGCCAGTCAGACAAACAGGGTATGGAGGTGGGCCTTGGCTCTTTGCGGTTGTGGCTGGCAATAAGGATATCGTCTAGGTAGATAAACACAAGGTCCAAATCCCTACCCACTGCATCAACGAGGCGCTGAAAAGTCTGGGCCGCATTCTTGAGGCCAAAAGGCATACGCAGGAATTCAAAGAGGCCAAAAGAAGTGATTATTGCCGATGTCCTCGGGGTGGACCGGGATCTGATGATACCCCCAGACCAGATCGACCTTGGAGAAGACTTGCGCGCCGTGGAGATTGGCCAAGAAGTCATGAATGTGTGGGCTTAGCGTGCAGTGGGGGGCCCTGCGTGGAGATATGGTGGTATACCCTGCACTGGGGTAAGGTGGTGCTGAATAGTGGTTCTAAGATGGCAGGGAACTCATGGAGCATGTTTGAATACTCATCTCTGGAAGTGATGATAGTGGCGATCTCGGGCCTGTAGGCATTCGTGGTGTCCAGGTGCACTGAATGGAAGGTATGAGCGTTGACCAGCCTCTTGCCCTTCATGTTGACTAGCAGTCCGTGTGCCCTCAGGAAGTAGGCCCATAACAACGCAGTACCCACTGAGGCTAACACAAATTTCCTGTGGAATTTCTCTTTCCCGACCTGGATCTGCACCCTGTGTGTACCGAAGGTCTTGATGGTGGAACCGCTGGGTGCCCGCAGGGTGGGACCACGAGATCAGGTGTGTGTCTCAAGGGCGGTGGGGGCAGGACGTTCAGCTCTGCTCCTGTGTCCACCAGGAAACGCTGTTTAATTTTATCTATCCAAAAAGTTTGTTATATTCATTTTGTTTTCCACAAAATTAGGATATTTCACTTGAATAATTGTCATGACTGTGCAACTTATAAAACTATTCAAGTGAAATGTCCTAATTCTAAATATTAGACCAGAATCACAAACACAGGTTATATATTACTATTGCAATTGCCAAAAGGACCATCTATCAAATTAACTTTTGAATCATTTATCTGTGAGTTTCAGATAACAATAGGCATTATATTGTATTTTCAACATAAATTTGATTTATTCAACGCTGTGCATTAACTCAATAATGAGTGAAAAATGTAGACTACCATTACTGTAGAATAAACTTAAATCACATAGAAACAAAAACACAAAATTAGAAGCAAAATTAAAAAATATGTATGTGGTACCAAATTGAAGAATATTTAAGATTGAGGACATTATTAACTTACAAATTTGTTAAATTATTGATAAATTAAGTACAACACAGATAAATGCACTGCAGTATATTTTGGTTATAATAGGGAAGTCACGTTACTTGGAAGGTGCAAATCCAGGTTGAATGGGTGAACAAAGGGACTTTTAAACAGGAACTACACAGAAGATTCATTTCCAGAGAGATAAAATTTAAAAACAAGTTATGCTCAACTAGTACTGAACTTCATCTACTCTGCACAATTTACATATTATAGGATAGTAACATTCCAGAGATCTATAAATATGAGGGTGTTGCAGGTGATGTTTGTGCCCATATGGCATCATGTTGAAATAATGAGGCCACACCTGAAGTTGTCAGTCAGCGAAGAGAAGAGCCTTTATAGTGTTACCAGGCTTAATATAGAGACACAACAGGTGACCTGACATCATGACATCTGAAGTGCTAACAACCTCATGACGTAGCTACATTGAGTAGGCCAAGGCTTCTCAGTAGACCTACAGGAGCTGCTGAGTCACTATGCTTTGGGCTGTAGTGGCTAGTTGCTAGTAGATGTTGTGTCTAGCCGTCACAAGACAGGAGCTGTTAGCGCAGGTTCTGCCCACTCCCTCCAAGTGTACCGCTACAAATATAACAAAGTATTTTTACAGATTGTAAAAAGGCTGAGGGATAACCAAATAGAATCCTTAAAATTGTGATAGGTTTTGATGTCTGGTACAGACATTGTGAAGAACATTCCTTGAGGGTATCATGATCAAGAAACCCAAAGGCATGTATGTTTTTTTTAATTTAGACATTCAGCACGGTAACAGGCCATTTCAGCCCACAAAGTCTATGCCTCCTAATTTACACCCAATTAACCTACAATCCCCAATATTTTTTGAGCAGTGGGAAGAAACTGGAGCACCCAAGGAAAACACACACAGATGTGGGGAGAATGAACAAACTCCTTACAGTCAGCACGGGATTTGAACCAAATTCCATATCGTTAGCTCTGTAAAAGCCTGGCGCTAATCGCTATGCCAACTGTGCCTGTCTTTACACAGAGGGGCAGCAAAGTGCAATTTGTACCCACCAAACTGGTTGAAGTAGAATTGTAAAGGGAAACTCGATGAGCAGGCAGAGAGAAAGAGATTAAACTGTCAGGCTGATGGAATGAAAAAGGATAAAATGAGAGGAGCCTTGAGAGCAGCATTAATTTCAACAAAATGAGAGTAGGGCCAGCTTGCTGGACTGTACTACATTTCTTAGTAACCTTACAAGATTCTGAGAGGGCTTGACAGCATTAATGTGTGGATGTTTTCCATTGTACAATATAACTATGGAGCAAAGTTTTAGAATAAAGGAATAGCCACTTTAAATGAAGATGCTATGAAGCTTTTTCTCTCTAAGGGCTGTGCATCATTGGAATTCTCAAACCAGAGACAATGGATCCTGAGTCATTAAATATATTCCAGAACACAAGAAAAAGGACCAGAAGCATGCCAATAGACCCCAAGAGCCAGCTCAATTAGTTAAAACCCACAGCTGATCTTCCACTTGCATTCCCTGATTCCTTTAATACCTAGAAATTGTAGCAAAATCACCTGTGAATGCAATGATTGATTGTCCACTCCAAATTTTGATTTCTAAATCTAGGCTTGACAGGTTGTCAAGTTTTACTCTACACATCGGCCCCTTTAAATTATGACCATGCTGTATATTTCAATGTCATCTCTCATTCTTCTAAAGAATATAGAGGCTTAGCCTCCTCAACTGACAACCCAGGAGTCGGTTTGAGAAATTATTATTGTTCGCCTGATACAGCAAATAAAAATTTGGTTACACGAAGAGAAAATAGTACAAAATATCCAGGTGGGGGTCTCACCAAGATCCTACATTATTGTATTAAGAGATCTTTACTCAAATCCTCCTGAAATAAAAGTAAATGTACCATTTTCCTTCCTAGTTTCATGCTGCGTTTACATGTTCGCTTACAGTGACACACACGAGGACCCAAGACTAAAATACTGTCCGTGCAGTTTGCACGTTCCTCCCAAACATTTTGTTAAAGATGCTAAAGGGAACTTGATGAAGAGGAGAGAAAATAAGTGGCAGGACTGGATAGAGATAAGGGGAAATGGGACTATCATAATTGTTCAGAGGCAGTAGAACTCCATTCTTCTGTCACAAGTATTGAGTAAATAAAAATCTGATCGTACTCAGTTTCAATGGTTAAGGCTCGTTATCTGCAATATCTAACAATTGCACCTTGAGCCCCCCCCCCCCCAAAAAAAAAAGCCAAAGCGACGTCGAGGATAGAGAAAGCTGGAAAAAAATGGAACATCCTTCTGAACTCATAGGAATTCGTGGTTCACAACAGGTGGCGGAGAAACCACCTTTCTCGCAATCAGTAGCAAAGTACAAACACAATCAGAAATGCCCCATAGTTCAGTCTCGTCAATTTTCTTTACGTCCCTTCGCCGCCAACAACTGCCCCTCAAATGCACCCCTCTCCCCCGTATCTCCACAGCAATGCAATAGCCATCAGAGAACGACGTCGCCATTCATCTCGCAGGTCAGTCAAAGAGGAACCGTTGTGTGCTCGGTACTTCAAGACTTGTCCTAAAATTGATTGTGAAAACAAATCCTCCCCTCATGAGGCCATCAACCCTCTGAAATACCTAATAATGGCGCTGTTTCAATGACCGACGAAAACCTCCAGGGCCAAGTTTGAACAGCGGATCTTCCCGCGCTTCCGGCAGACGCCTCCTTCCTCCACTCGCGTAGCGGGTGACGTCAACGGGGTTACGTCAGCAGGAGGTGACAACAGCTTGCGTCAACGGGGTTACGTCAGCAGGAGGTGACAACAGCCTGCGGATCCCGGCAGAGAGCGAAGCGAGTTTTCAACTGAATCAAAGTGCCCACGGATATGGCGGCGATGGTTGCTAGTAAGCGGCTTCTGTTAATTTCCAGATGGTTGCGATACCCGGGTTGTTACATAAACCCGGCAGTGAAGAGTTCTCAAAGTGGTTGTCGGCAGCAGAACGAGTCGAGTTTCTTTGGAGGAACCGGTGAAAGGTCGGGCCGACGTTCCCTTAGCACTGCTACCCCGTTGCAGAGGTGAGACACAGGGCTTGGGTGATGCCTCCTGAAACCAGTTCAGGGTAACTCGAGTGATTAGTATTGTTACGAAGAGGCGATTATGTATTGATCAGAATTTACTGTCATGAACAAGTCGTGATATTCGGTGTTTTGCAGCAGCGTCACAGTGTAAACATTCATATTAGAACCATCTTGTAAATAAGAAATAAAAAGGTAGTGCACGTAAAGTAAGGCAGTGTCTTTGGCTCACTGAGTGCCAGAGCTCCTGAGATATTACATATCTGAGGAATACATGGAGGAAACACAGCAATCTTTATACAGCTAAAAAAATTAATGGAGACCTCCTGAAGATGGAGTTGGACACAGGGGCAGAGGTGTCCCTAATGCCGTTACATGTAAAGGAACATGTAAAAACAACTGAAGTAACTCTAAGATCTGTTATAAGAGACAGAATCAAAGTGTTTGGAAAATGTACGGTCCAAGTACAATACAATCAACAGCAACCAAAAAACACACACTCTCTACTTCGTAGATACCCATGGACCAACTCTTTTCGGAAGAAACTGGCTCCAACACATTGTGATGATGCAATGGGGGGGGGGGGAGTATATTATCTGACTGCTTGCTAATGGTTATGGCTATAGAGATACTCCACCCTACTGGTATAACATATGGAGATGCTTTCCCATTGGCCAGTTTAGTAGTGGTTATAGTCTGTTAATAAAAGCCCTGTTAGTCTGTTAATAAAACAGATAGAATTGGACAAAAAAAAAATCAAGGAAAAATGTGACAATACCCATCTGGGACTATTCACCTATACACGCATACCTTATGGAATTACAGTAGCACCTGCGATTTTTCAAGCAACAATGGACTACATGGAATCTCAGTTGGGTGTTACATAGATGATGTCATCATTACAAGCTGAAACGACAGCAAACACTTACAAAACCTTGAAAATGTCTTAACCAGAAAACAGGCTAATGTACGATTACGAAAGGACAAATGTGTCTTCATGCGCCCCTCAGTAACATACCTTGGGTTTACAATCGACAACGAGAGGGTGCAAATGAATCCAGCAGGAACAGAAGCCATTTGCAAGGCCCCATACCTCACCAACAAATCAGAATTACAGTCCTTCCTATGATTTGTTAATCACAATTGTTAATTTACAATTCCAACACCCAGTTATTCTGAGATATGACCGATCATCCAGAACAGAACACGGATGTATATTAGGGAGTACCTGTATACTGCCTTTGATACTGTTGGTGGTCTATCAGGGTAAAGCTGCAGTAAACAGGTCTCTGGCACTGAGCCTGGCCCTGTGATTCAGAAAGGAAGGAGGGAGAAAGAGAGTGCAGTATGATAGGAGGTTCATTAGTTAGAGGGTCAGACAGGAGATTCTAAGGACACAAAGGAGACACCTGGATGGTTTCTTACCTCCCAGGTGTCAGGGTTCAGGAATATCTCTGATTGGGTCTATGACATCCAAAAAGGAAAGGTGAGCAGCCAGAAGTTGTGGTGCATATTGTTATTAATGACATAGGTAGGAAAAGAGATAAGGTTCTGAAGAGAGAATACAGGGACCCAGGTAGAATGAGGTGAGCTCAAGGATGGTTATCTCAGAATCTCTCTCTGTGCCACAACCCAGTAAGGGTAAGAATAAAATGATAGGGCAGATGAATGTATGGCTAAATAATCGGTGCAGGGGAAAGGGATTCTGATTTCTGGGTCATTGGAATCTCTTCTGGGGAAGTTAACATCTGTACAAAAAGGATGGGTTTCACCTGAACTGGAATGGGAGCGATATCCTGCGGAAGAAGTTTGCTTGAGCTGTTGGGGAGGGTTTAAACTAGTATGGCAGAGGGAATGGGAAGCAGAATGATAGGGCACAGAAGAGAGCAGAAAGTGAAAAGGTTGATGTGTTGTAAGATGGTGAGGAAGAACTGACAGTGAAGAGAGCATAATGTAAATGCAATCAGTCAGAGGGTTGGAAATGTGTTTATTTTAATACTAGAAGTATTAGGAATAAGGGAGGTGATGTTAGAGCATGGATCATATAACCATTTACTGAGCGGAAACAGGCCATGTCGGCCTTTTGAGTCCTCACCGGTTCACTAGAACAACTCCACTAGCTCAAACTTCCTGTTCTCCATCAATAACCCTCCAACCCCCTCACCTCCAAGTACACATCCAACCTTTTCTTAAATGACAGAAGGGACCCTGCCGCAACTATCTCATTCGGAAGATCATTCAGGACCATCATCAGTACGTGGAATTACGATGTTGTGCCTGTTACAGTCTTGGCTGACACAGGACAGGATTGGCTGATGCAGGTACCTTGGCATAAATGTTTCAAAGGGGAGGATGAATGGGGAGAGGAGTAGCATTTCTTTTTTTTTTATAACTTTATTTATTCGTTCAAAATACAGTTAGTAAATAACAAATACAACAATAAACCAAAAACATGAACGTTATATTTTATAGAAAAAACGAAAAAAGAAACCCCCCCCCCCCCCTTCAGCCAGCTCTCCTAAGGAGAGTCATAAAGAAAAAATAGTAAGGAAAAATTAAACAGACATATTAAAATCTAATCAACATAAATCAAAATGTAAATATTCTGAATATAACAACCACTTACTAATAAAAAAGCTATAGTTATCACACGAAACATATGTAATTTTTTCCATTATTAAACAGTATGTCCTCTCATTATGCCATCTATTAATATCAATCATATTTGTATCTTTCCACATACTAACAATACATTTTTTCTCTACAAATAATGCTAAATATACAAAAGCAAATTAAAATTGATCTAATCCCAAACCTTTCAGAGGTTGCAAATTGCCCAATAAAGATACTATCAAATCTAAAGGTATTTTAATCTTATACAGATTTGGATTTATCCCAACCCTTTTTATCCATACCCTCCTATAACATTTAATACATAAATGAAATATAACCCTTTTCTGGTACCTTCATAAGAAAAGTCTCAAGTTTAGTCATTTCAGGCAAAATCATATCGCTACCAAACACACATTTTACCAAAGATCAAATTTAAAAATAAAAAAAACAAAGAATTCTTATCAATACCATAGCTGTCCCTCATCGTTATGCTTAATCGAACTGTACTAAAAGTAGCAAACCTCAACTTTAACATATCTACTAATATTACTAAAGACCAATAATATCTTTATATAAAAACTCAAATCATCGTATGTAGGCCCTCCAATAGGAGAAAAAAAATCACAAAATAAAAGCTAGATAAAATGAAAATTAAAAAAAAAGAAAAAAAATTAACAAACCCCCCCCCCCCCCCAAAAAAAACTACCAAAAGATAGTAATCCCTAAACAAAATTTGGGTGTGGATCACCCACCAGTGGTTGATGACTAATAGAACCTAGAACAAACAAACAAAAATTAATAATCTCAAAATATCATAATAATGTAAAAAGTAAAATATGATTAAGAAGATTCTGCTATTCATCAACGAAGTTCCAAACTCGGAGATCCCATTTCAAAAGAAGTTGGACTTTTTCCATTCCCGTTTTCCCCATTTCTTCCATTTCCAGAACAACCAGATTTTTCTTTAGGAGACAATGGTGGACTACGTCTTTGTCCTCTTATATCTGGCAATGAATCAGCAAAAATCATTGCTTCTTGATCATCCTCAAAAAACCGAGATTGATAGTCTCCATGGAACACCTTCAACACTGCCGGATAGGAAAAGTAGACTTATAACCTTTACGCCACAAAACTTCTTTAACTGGATTAAATCGATGTTGACGTTGAATAACCTCTTGACTCAAATCAGGATAGAAAAAAACTCTGCTATTCTGAATCAATAACGGAGTTTGTCGTTTTCTCGCATTTTGCACTGCCAGTCGAAGTATTACTTCTCTATCCAAATAATTCAAACATTATTACAGGTCTCGGTGGCTGACCAGGTAAAGATGATCTCCTTAAAGTTCTATGAGCCCTTTCCAATACCAAGCCTTCAGAAAAAAATTCTTGCCTTAGTACTTGTGGGATCCAATCTGTAAAAAAACGAAGAGGATCTTTTCCTTCCATACCTTCTGGCAAACCAACGATTTTCACATTATTCCTTCTACTTTGATTCTCCAAATAGTTTATTTTCCTCTCTAACTCCTTCTCACGTTCTCATAATTCTATAACGGATTTTTCAATCTTCAACACTTTTTCTGTATTAGAAGCCACTTGTTGACATTCCAAAAAAGCAGACTGAAATTTTTTAAAATCTTCACAAGATGCTTCTACACGTGCTTTAACTGTATTCAATTCTGAACTTATCCTTTGAGCCAGCTCATTCATTATAGGCTGAATGACAGCATTTAACTGGTTATATTGTAATTCAGAAAAGCTCAGCCCTGCTTTCTCTAATGTAGTGGCAGAACCAGGTAACTGCAGCTCCTGCTGCAACTCAACAACAGGCATTTTAACGGTCTTACTGCGGGTCTGGACTCTCAGTGACGGCACCCGACTTCCTCAGGGGGTCAACGCTGGTCTCCCCCTGCAGCTCGCTGTTGTTTCAAAAACTCACGGAGAAGATCAAGATATTCAGGTTGGAGTGCTTCCTGAAGCGTTTCAGGCAAAGGAGTCGACTTCCTGCGTGCTCCCTCCGTTAAAGTCGGCAGGCTGCCAGAATCAGGATCCACTTCGTGGGAACACGCACCTTCCTCCAAAGAATGGGTAATTCCAGTGCTGTCCTTCACTTGGTGAGTAGTAGACATTTTTTTTTCAGCTCCCTCAGGCAGTCTTTGTAGTTTAGGCACTGAAGAAATTAAACCTGAGGCTATAGCAAGTTGTTTAAGCCCCAAATCTTCAGTACTTCGAAAATGCAACTTCTTCTGCACTTGAGGTTTAATCTTTTTACCATTAATGGCCATAATAGTTCCTTAATACTTTAAACTAAAATTTAAGAAGTTTAAACTTGAAAACAAAAGGTTAAAAAACGGGTTCTTAAAAGTCAGGCCAGAGAGGTCGAGATTACACATCTAGACTCTATGCCATCTTGCCACGCCCCCCCCCCCAGGAGTAGCATTTCTGATCAGGGATAGTATCACCATTGCAAAAAGGGTGGATATTGCGGAGGAATTGTCTACTGATGAGTGCGTGTGCAAGTCAGAAACAGGAAGGTAGCTATCGCTGTTGGGAGTAATCCATAAGTCCCCAAAGGGCCCTCGGGACATTGAGGACAGATTGTGGAATGGTGAAAAAATACAGGCTTGATACTATGGGAGACTTCAACTTCCCTAATATTGACTGGGACCTTGTTACTACAAGAGGGAATGATGGGGCAGAATTTTTCAAGGGGATCCAAGAACGATTCCAGACACAGTATGTGGACGAGCTGACGAGAGGAGAAGTCTAACTGGATCTCATACTGGGTAATGAACCTAGTCAGGTGACAGACCTCTCAGTTGCTACCCTACGTTATTAAAGGAAACAAGGGAAGAGATTGCTGGAGCTTTGGCAATTACTTTTTTATTCTCCCTGGCCACAGGGGAGGTACCAGAGGATTGGAGAATGTCAAATGCAATCCCTTGTTTAAAAAGGTAATAGGGACAATATTGAGAATTCTAGGCCATTGAGTCTTGTCAGTGGTGTGTAAACTATTGGAAAGGATTCTTAGGGTCGGGATATACGAGCATTTAGAGAAGCATCATCTGCTCAGCATGGCTTTGTGAAAGGCAGGTCATACCTCATGAGTCTAGTGCAATTTTTTGGACAATGAGGGCAGTAGCTGTGGTGTGTATGGATTTTAAGACATTTGACCAGGTCTCTCTTGGTCGACTCATTCAGAAAGTCATGAGGCATGGTATCCATGGAGCCTAGGCTTTGTGGATTCAGAATTGGTTTGCTTGCAGAAAACAGAGGGTAGTAGTAGATTGAACGAATTCTGCCTGGAGGTCAGTGATGAGTAGAAGTTCCACAGGGATCTGTTCTGGGACTTATGCTCTGTGCGATTATTTTATATACATATATTATATATATATATATATATATATATATATACACATGACCTGGATGAAGCATTAGAGGGTTGGGTAAGTGAGTTTGCAGATGATACATAGATTGGAAAAGGTGTGGATAATGTTGAAGGTGGTCACAGGTTACAACAGAATATGCCAAATTGGGTGGAGAAGTGGCAGCTGAAGTTTAATTTGGATAAGTGAAATGATGGATTTTGGAAGGTCAATCTTGAAGGCATAGTATATGCAGTTAATGGCAGGATTCTTAATAGTGTAGAAGAACAGAGGGATCTTGGGGTCCAAATGCATAGATCTCTCTCAAGGTGGCTGTGCAGGTTGATAGGGTAGTTAAGAAGGCTTATGGTATGCTAGGGTTTTGAGTTTAAGCATCGAGAGGTAATGTTGCATGTTGGCCTTCATGACAAGGGGAGTTGAGTATAGGAGCTCTCTGTTGCAGATCTATCAATCTCTGGTTAGACCACACTTGGAATATTGTGTTCAGTTCTGGTCAATTCATTTTAGGAAGTGTGTGGAAGCTTTGGAGAGGGTGCAGAGGAGATTTACCAGGATGATGCCTAGATTGAAGAATGTGTCTTATGAGGCAGGGTTAACAGAGCTTTTCTCTTTGAAGTGAAGGAGGATGTGAGGTGACTTAATAGAGATCTATGAGATTTCGAGAGGCAGAGATTGGATGGGCAGCCAGCATCTTTTTTTTTTCCCAGGACAACAGTAGCATATACCAAATGACATCTATACAGGTTGTACCTCTGTGGTCCGGCAACTTCCATGGTCCGGCATGTTTGAATCTGCCGCACTTAATGCAAACTCCTTAAAGACAGCGCGGGTCTTGAACCCTGGTCCCAATCATTGGCGCTGTAAAGGCGTCTATAAAGTGGTCGATATTGACCACTAGGGGTTGATGGGACTATGCAGGAGTCGAAAAATTCCAGTGGATCGTAAGAATTATAGAGGTGTGGCGGACAATGTTTGTGCTCATACGCCATCATGTTAGGAATAATGAGACCACACCTGAAGTTATCAGCCAGCGAAGAGAGAAGGGTTTATTAGTGTGTTGTCAAGTTTGATATAGACACATAACATGACCTGGTGTCATGACATCTGAAGTGCTAACGACCTCATGGTGTAGCTACATTGAGTAGGCCAGGGCTTCTCAGTAGACCAACAGGATCTGCTGAGTCACTATGCCTTGTGGCTGTAGTGGCTAGTTGCCAGTACATAGGAGGCTGTTGTGTCTAGCTGTCACAAGACATGAGCTGTTAGCGCTGATTCTGCCCACTCCCCCCCAAGCTCCCCCCAGAACCAGCGGTAAGTGACCAACTGGCTCAGCATTTCTGAATTAGTGCGGACATTCCGCCACAGAACCGAGCAGGGAGACCGAAACCGACTTGCCATTCATGGCACTGTCCTGGAGCATTGTGTATGAAGGCTGCTGGGGAAGGAAGTGATATGAACCATACATAATAACAGGGCTCAATCAAGTGGAAAGCAGTAAAACAATTATTGACAACACAAATAAATTACAATAGGAATCTGTGAGACACTTAACCTCTGCAAAAGGTAATCACAGGTAGTTACAAAAAGTCAGAGCTGATTATAGATAATTACAGTTGAGAAATCCAGAATAGTATCAAACATTTGAGACTCATTACCAAAACTAAAAGGTGTTCGAGGTGAGGTAGTGCTGAATTCAGAATTAGTTAAGGGACTGGTTGTAGTGGGAGTAAGTTCAGTTACCCATGCAGGATGTCTCATTTTTATTAGGGAATGATTTGGCAGAGGATAAAGTTGGGTCAGTTTTGAGATTAACAAATCAACTTACTAAGGATGATTTTAAGGAGGATTGTGAGATATATCCAGCATGTGCTGCAACAAGGTCTTTGTCTAAGAAAATGATGAGAGCAGAGGAAGATCCAGTTGATAGAGACTTGCCCTGTGCTTCTGAAATAATCTTGAAAGAGCAGGTTAATTTTGATAGAAAGGATTTCTCTTTGTCAAGGAAAGAGTTAATTCAGCAACAGAAAACAGATACAGATCTTATTGACTTAAGGGATAATGCAGTAAGTGATCAGGAGATGAAGGAAATGGCTTGTGGATATGACTTGAAGGGTGAATTGCTAATGAAACCTTATTATGAGGATAAGGTAGTGGAGAATCATCTGGATCAGAGGTATTAGTTGTTGACGGGGTTGAGGAAGTTATGGATCATAAGATTATGGAAACAGAATCTTGTGAGGGTAACCTTAAAGAAACCATGGTTCCTGTGTGTCTGTCTAACTCAGCAATTTTTGAAAATTTGGATGTTACAAGATCAAACCAGCAACCACAAAGAAGGCATATCACACAGCGGAAAAGATGAACAATTACTTTATTAACAAAAATTCACCTTCAAACTTTAATTCAAAATCCCCCCTTTTATAACAATGCCCACTGGTTACTATGCAAATTTCTATAACACTGTAAAAACTAATATAAATTCCCCAGCCTAAATATAACATATGTAATTAAAGTCTGTTATATTTCCAACCAGCCCACAGAAAAATACTTAGACACAAAACACACAAGACTCACAAAACTTCGATCTCAACTGAAGCAAAGATCATAAACAAAATTCAGTTTCTTTGGTAAACTGAAGCCAAAAGATCAAAGTTGTCTTGTGTTGCTTGCAGAGAGAGGAACAATGGCTTGATCCAGATCCTTCTGGCTGCCTTCAGAATGTTCATCCCTTTTTGAAACCCAACATTCTAAATTGTCTTCCAGACAATGATTCATGTTTTGGGCCTTCTTCCACTCCACAGTGGTTTATCGTCCAAGTCCAGAAATTTTAAAATCATTTTCTGCACATGCTCAGTCTGTCTCCCACTCTCTCAGCAGTCCACCTTCACCTTGGCTCTCTAAGGCAAACTGTCATTTTTTAACATAAAACCACACAACACATAGGTCAATACACAACACAGAACTCTGTAACACCTCCCCTGCTAAAAAAGAAATTGGTCCACAAGAACAAATTTTTAACAATTGATGGAAGTATTTAAATAAATAAAATAAACACTCCATTTTTTTTACAGTAAGTATGTGATTAGATTCATATCTACCCAGATTAACATCTTGACAATCTGCTATTATGTTATCCATCCCCTTTATGTGTGTAATAATTAAATCATACTCTTATAACATTAAGCTCCAGTTCAATAATCCTGTTCTTATTTTTCATTTTAGACAGAAAAACTAATGGATTATGATCAGTATATATTATTAATGGTTTTTGAGCAGTACAAATATACACATCAAAATGTTGCAATGCTAAAACAAGCGCTAATAACTCCTCAATGGTCGAGTAATTTCGTTGATGGTCGTTAAACTTTCTTTGAGAAGTACGAAATCGGATGTTCTACTCCATCACCATTCTTCTTCTGTAACAGTACAGCACCAACCGCTTCGTCAGTGGCATTCACGGCTAAAGAGAATGGCCCTTCAAAGTTAGGGGACACAAGTATCGGCTGATGGGATAAAATGGCCTTTAACTTCAGAAACGCTTCCTTGCATGCATCTGACCAGATAAATTTTTCTTTCTTTCCAAGTAGTTTTGTTAATGGGAGTGCAATTTCTGCAAAGTTTTTTTTATAAAATCTACGCTAGTAGCCAATCATACCTAGAAATCTCCGAAGAGCTTTCTTATTACCGGGGATAGGGAACGCAGTGATAGCCAATACTTTCGCTCCAACCGGTGCCAACTGTCCCTGTCCTACCACATAACCCAGATAAATTACAGTGGCAAGTCCAAACTCACTCTTGTGCAAATTCACTGAGGTGCGCTTCCACCTGTCTCTGAAATAACTGCTGTAATTCAAGCATGTGTTCTTCCCATGTATCCATACTAATTACTAAATCATCGATATAGGCTCCTGTATGCTCTAAATCCTGAATTACTGTATTAATCATTCTCTGAAATGTGCCAGGTGCATTTTTCATCCCGAAAGCCAAAACATTATACTCATACAATCCCGAAGGTGTAACAAATGCAGAAATCTCCCTGCCTCTCTCTGTCAAAGGAACACACCAGTATCCTTTTAAGAGATCAATCTTTGTAAGAAACTTAACCTTCCCCACTTTATCTATATAATCATCTATTCTGGGGATAGGGAACATATCAGTCTTTGTCACCATGTTTACCTTTTGATAATCTGTACAAAACCTAATTGAGCCATTGGCTTAGGCACCAGAACACAGGGTGAACTCCAATTTGAACTTGATTTTCGGATTATGTCATTTTTGAGCATATAATCCACCTCTTGATCCAAGAATCTGCTCTTTTCCTGATTAACTCGGTAAGGATGCTGCTTAATAGGTTTAGCATCACTGACCTCCGCATCATGACAAGCCACAGTAGTTCTTCTTGGAACATCTGGGAATATATCCTTAAATTTCATAATTAATATCTTCATTTCTTCCCTTTCTGATTTAGTCAAATGCATTAACTTGGTGTCTAAGTTTTGCAAAACTATAGAATTTTCCAGCCTGGGGCTTATCACTTTCTGTGCTCCATGACCCTAGCCCCTTGGTTGGAATCCTAGTCTCCTCCTCAGTCATTTTCTCAAAGTAAGGTTTACGCATGTTCACGTGACAGACCTGTGTCTCTCTTCGACGATCAGGCATCTCAATGACATAGGTGACCTGGTTAATTTTTGATTTCACCTTGTATGGTCCTGAAAACTGAGCTCCCATAGGGTTTGACTGCATTGGAAACAAAACCAATACTTTGTTGCCAGGTTTAATGTCCCTAATTTTTGCTTATTGATCATACCGAATTTTCATTTTTCCCTGAGCAGTTTTAAAATTTTTCCTTGCCATTTCGCAAGCCTGATGTAATCTGTTTTTAAATTTGAAAACATAATCCAACAGATTTGATTGTATATCATTATGTATCCATTGTTCCTTCAACAATAATAATGGACCCCTGACTTCATGACCAAACACCAACTCAAATGGACTAAAGCCAAGACACTCCTGAGTTGCCTCTCTAACAGCAAACAATAACAAATGGATTCCTTCATCCCAATCCTTTTTATTTTCCACGCAATAAGCCCTCATCATATTTTTCACAGTTAAATAGAACCTTTCCAAGGCCCCTTGACTTTCAGGATGATAGGTAGACGACACAATTTGATGGGCTCCCAATTCATACACCACCTGTTGAAATATTCCAGACATAAGATTACTCCCTTGGTGGTCTGATTGAATTTCCCTTGGTAGGCCAAACAGTGTGAAAAATTTTAGCATAGCCTTCACAATTTTCTTTGCTTTAATGTTTCTCAGGGGAATAGCCTCTGGAAACCTTGAAGCTGTGCACAGGAATGTTAACAAATATTCATTTCCCGGTTTGGTTTTTGGCAGTGGAGCAACACAATCCACTATCATTTCTGACAAGGGCTCCCCGAAAGCAGGGATGGGTTGTAAAGGTGCCACTGGTGGTCCTTGATTAGGCTTGTCCACCAGTTGACAAGTGTGACAGGTTCTACAAAAATTCACAACATCCTTTCTTAATTTCGGCCAATAAAACTGCTTCCTTATCTTTTCTACCATCTTCTTCACTCCAAGATGACCTCCTAAAGGTGTACTATAAGCCAACTTTAATATTTCATTCCTGTAAGTTGTGGATATCCTGGAACAACAAATCTCTCTCTGAAACCCAACAAAAACCTTCCTGAGTGGTAACCATTTACCTTTCAAGCACCAAAGCCTGGTGAACTTTATAAATGTTAAATTCTGTGCACCGTCTAAGAATTGGCTGCAACCAGTGAACTTGGAAGAATGAGAAGTGAGATTGGACTGTGAAGCAAAGAACTTTTCTAAACTTACACACATATTACATACACATGTGCTTAAAATTAGAAGGGGGTTGTGATAGTGATAAGTTAAAGTGTTATTCTGTTTTCATGTTTAAAGATGATTCAAAGCAACCTTTGTTTAAATATCCATTTGTCTTGGTGAATATCTATTGCTGCTGGGTTTTGGGGTCCTCTGGGCTGTGAAGTGGACAATATATATATATAATGTACAAGAGACAACTAAAATAAGAGAGTTGGCAGAAGAGAATATTTCTAGGATTTAATGATGTGAGAGAATGACATTGAAATTCTTGCCTGAATTTGCATCATATTCCTTTGAAAATAAAAATTAGAGTTCTGAGTTATGGAAAAAAAAAAGTTTTCTGCAGATTGAACCAAGTTTATTGATTACACTTTTTCACATGTTTAATGACATGGTCACAATGCTTAAAGTGTTATCATTGACATAATGTACTGTTGCTCTATTAAGCCCAAGAGAGAAAATCAAAGTATCTCATTAAGATTCTTTGCAAATCATAGTTGTTGAGTGGTTTTGCACTTGGACATGCTGATACCACATCCATGTGGTAGATTTTTAAAGATCAGGAACAGAGAGCTCCTGGGACTGGCACAAAGATGAGACCTGGGGCAAATAGGCCTTAATCATTTAATACTCCAAATGTGGTCTGACTAGCACCTTGTTAAGCCTCAGCATTCCATTCTTGCTTTTGTATTCTAGTAATATATAATAGTCGATCCTGGATAAAAGTTGATCATCCCCCCCCCCCACACAATTTTTGGGCCCAACCACCCACCCATCCAAGTGCTTGATGCCCCAACCGCAAACTCTTGTCTTAGTCGCCCACTAATCCGAGTTCCCAACACCCTAACCACAGATCTTCATCCTGACTGCCTGTCCAGCTGAGCTCCCAATGCCCCATTGTGGATCTTTGCCTCGGCTGCCCGCCCACTGGAATTCCTGATGCCCTGTCCACGGATCCACACCTCAGCCAGCCACCTGCCTTTTGGAGCTCCTGATGCCTGGACCGTGGATCTCACTTCAGCCGCTTGCCCATCTGAGCTCCTGTCACCACGATCACAGATTTACTATCTGGTGCCGGCCATCCGAGTTCCCAATGCCTTGAACGATGCAGTCAAAATTTGACACCTCAAATTTGACCCAAAAAATGACTATTACATGAGTATATATGCCACTTTCTTCTCCATTCTTCCAACCTGTTCAAGTCTCTCTGCAGACTACCTGCTTCCTCAACACTACCTGTTCCTTTACCTATTTTTGTATCATCTGCAAACTTGGCCACAAAGCCATCAATATCTCATGCATCTAGGTTCAGGAACAGTTGTTATCTCTCCACCATCAGACTCCTGAACAACAAACTCAATCTGAGGTTCATATAAGTACTCTTGCTTTGAACATTATTTATTATTTAATATGTATTTTCTATATTGCACAGTTTGTTTGCACTTCCTTGTATGTGAATCTTTTCGTGAGTATAGTATTTTTTTCACAATAATGATTTGAAATTCTGTTTGGCCTGGAGGAAATAGAATCTCGGGTTTATACGTGATGTACTCTGACAATAAATCTGTATTTTGAACTTTTAATTCTGTCCTCTAAATCTTTACATATAAAATGGTCCCAACACATACTTTTTACACAGCCACTTGGTTCTGGGGTATTTGTGGCTTTTTTAATGCTACACCTGCTGAGTAAAATGCACCAACACAGAATGGTGGGGGGGGGGGGGGGGGGGGGGTGGGGGTGGTCTTTCCAGTCCCAGCTTTTTTCCGGCAGCAGAGGTAGTAACAGCACCAGAATGCCATCTGTGTAAAAGGGGTATTCCGGCACCATGAAGGGAAAGGATGTGTTTGTGTACTGTATTTTGTTTAGTATATTTACCGGTAAGCATTTAAAACTTGGACAAAACTTGAAAGTAGGACAACAGGAAAAATCTTTTTAATAATATTACCATTGCCCTGCTGCCTCCTGGCGGCCCGCTGCCTGCTCTCTGTTGCTATGGGCCATTGATAGAGAGGGATGACGGCAATCACAAAGTGTGGCTGGGTCCAGCACCAACCCGGCAAGGTATCATTCCCAGTACATCACTGATCTGACCACTAGGTCTGCCAGATTAAACTGCAATTATACAGCAATAATAAAAGGTAGAGTCAATCAGGGTGACTGGCAGGTATTAGGGGTTTTGCCTGTTTCGGATGCCTGTGCATGCTCCCATAAATGCAGAAGTCTGAAAGGAGCTGTAGATGAAATGACTGAAGCTGGAATGAGCTGGTGATAAAATAGTGATGCATCCTCTACTAGACTCACCATTTTGTTGTGTGGATGAAGCACTGATTTGTTGTTGGGAGGAGAATGAGAGATGGTTTAATTCATAAGTACATAATTCATGGCCTTTCAAAATAGGACTTGATCGTTCATGAATAAGATGAAAAGTATATATCAAAGGGTACTGAATCTGGAACTCAATGGAAGGAGGGTGTGAATGCTCAGTATTCAAGACAGTCACTGACAGACCTTCAGATATTAAGGAAGAAATTAGGGTTGAAGAGTGGCATTGTGATTAAAAGTCCAAACCCCACACCGATTCCACCACCCTGCTCTCAGCTGTCACTAGGTGTCTCTAATCATCTTGTGCTGTGAGCAAGCTGGTCTGTGTTTGTCCTCAGCTTGAACAGTCTGAAGCCCACTATGTTATATTTTGTTATCTGTCACCAGCTTCCAATGATAGATAATCATCATTAGTAAGGGATTTTTTTTTTTAATTTATTTTTCACACTGTGAACCATATCAATCAAAATACATACAAACCTTTCCCTCAAATGCACACAGTGGCATTTTCTCCCCTTTTTTCCCCCCTACCTTCCCTTATCCTCCAAACCCATTAAACGTTCAACATATACAATACAATAAAACCATTAAACAATGTCATCACACAATGAAAATAAACTAGAAAATGGTGTCATCTACTTTTACACACTGGATCAAGTCATTTTGTCTTCTTATCATTTTAGGGGGTGGAGGTCCGAGGGAAGCCCTCTCTGTTATGTTCCATGTACGGTTCCCAAATTTGTTCAAATAATGTGACTTTATTTTTAAAATTATATGTTATTTTTCCCAATGGAATACATTTATTCATTTCCATGTACCATTGCTGTACTCTCAGGCTCTCTTCTGATTTCCAAGTTGACATTATACATTTTTTTGCTACAGCTAAAAATGTATAATAAATCTTTTTTGTGCTTCATCCAGTTTGAGGCCTAATTCTTTACTTCTTATATTACTTAGAAGAAAGATCTCTGGATTTTTTGGTATGTTGTTTTTTGTTATTTTATTTAATACCTGATTTAGATCTTCCCAAAACTTTTTCACTTTCTCACATGCCCAAATTGTATGTACTGTTGTTCCCATTTCCTTCTTACAGCGAAAACATCTATCTGATAATGTTGGATCCCATTTTTTTAACTTTTGGGGTGTGATATATAACCTGTGTAACCAATTATACTATATCATGCATTACTTTGAGTTTATTATATTCTTCATAGTTCCAGAGCATAACTTTTCCCATGTTTCATTTTTTATCTTTGTGTTTAAATCTTTTTCCCACTTTTGTTTGGGTTTATACCTTATTTCATCATTTTCCATCTCTTGCAGCTTGATGTACATGTTCGTTATAAATCTTTATTATCATTGTTTCTGTAATCACATATTCAAAGCTGCTTCCTTCTGGTAATCTCAGTCTGTTTCCCAATTTATCCTTTCAGTTGATGGTATGCAAACATTGTACCATGAGTTATTCCATATTTGTACTTCATTTGTTCAAATGATAATAAATTATTTCCCAAAAATCAATTTTCTATTTTAATTCCTTTTCTCTCCCATTCTCTAAAGGAAAGGTTATCTATTGTAAAAGGGATTAGCTGATTTTGTCAATAATAATTTTGGTAGTTGGTAATTTGTTTTTTTTTTCCTTTCTAAATGAATCTTCTTCCATATATTGAGTAAATGATGCAATACTGGTGAGCTTTTATATCCTATCAGCTTTTCATCCCACTTATAAAGTATATGTTCCGGTACCTTCTCCCCTATTTTATCTTGCTCTATCTTAGTCCAACCTAGTTTTTCCCTTGTCTGATAAAAATCTGATAAATACCTTAATTGTGCTACTCAAAAATAATTTTTTAAGTTTGGTAACTGCAAACCACTTTGGTTGTACCTCTCTGTTAATTTATCTAACGCTATCCTCGGTTTCCCCCCTTTCCATAAAAATCTCCTTATTATTCTCTTTAGTTCATTAAAAAAAATATTATGTTAAGGGAATTGCTAACGATTGAAATAAGTATTGTATCCTTGGGAAGACATTCATTTTAATGCAATTTACCCTCCCTCTCAATGTTAGTGGTAATTCTTTCCAATGTTCTAAGTCGTCTTGCAATTTCTTTATTAGTGGCTGATAATTTAATTTGTACAGGTGTCTTAAATTATTATCTAATCTAATACCTAGGTATCGGATTGCTTGTGTTTGCCATTTAAGTGGTGTTTCTTTTTTAAATTCTGTATAATTCGCATTACTCATAGGCATCGCTTCACTTTTATTTGGGTTGATCTTGTACCTTGATATTTCTCCATATTCCTTCAATTTCTTATGTCGTTCTTTTATTGATATTTCTGGTTCTGTTAAGTATACTATGACGTCATCTGCAAGTAAACTGATTTTATACACCTTCTCCTTTATTTTTATCCCTTTTATTTTCTGTTCTTATCAGTTCTGATAATGGTTTTATTACTAAAGCGAACAGTGAGGGAGATGGTGGGCATCCCTGCCTAGTTGACCTACTTAATTTAAATTGTACATATCCATGTACTGTTACCTTCACCAATGGTCCATTATATAATGCTTTAATATATTTTTCTGGTGGATTGAACCTCTGTAGTACTTTGAATAAATAATTCCATTCTACCCTCTCAAAGGCTTTTTCTGCATCTAAAGTTACAGCCACTGTTGGCTTCTTATTTCCTTGAACTGCATAAATTAGATTAATAAATTTACAGACATTATCCGCTGTTGATCTTTTCTTAATAAATCCATTTTAATCTTGTTTTACTATTTTTGGTACACAGTCGGTCAATCTGTTTGCTAATATTTTTGTTATTATCTTATAATCTGAATTAAGTAGAGATATTGGTCTATATGATGCTGGTGTTAGTGGATCCTTCTCTGTCTTTTGTATTATTGTAATTATTGCTATCTTGCATGAATCTGGCAAGTTTTGTGTTTCTTCTATCTGGTTCATTACTTCCAGGAGAGGAGGAATTAATAACTCTTTAAATGTTTTATAGAATTCTATTGGGAGTCCATCCTCTCGAGGCGTTTTATTGTTTGGCAGTTTTTTTTAATATATCCTGTACTTCCTTTATTTCAAATGGTTTTATTAGTTTGTTTTGCAACTCTTGCAATTTCGGTAGTTCAATTTTAGCTAAAAACTCTTCAATTTTATCATCTTTCCCTTCATTCTCAGTTTGGTATAATTGTTCATAAAATTCCTTAAAGTTCTCATTAATCTCCATTGGATTATATGTAATTTGTTTGTCCTTTTTCCTTGATGCCAATACAGTTCTTTTAGCTTGTTCTGTTTTAAGTTGCCAGGCTAATATTTTGTGTGTTTTTTCTCCTAGCTCATAATACTTTTGCTTTATTTTCATTATGTTCTTCTCCACCTTGTACGTTTGTAATATTTTGTATTTTATTTTTTTGTCCCCCAATTCTTTTTGTTATATCATCCCTTATTGCTAGTTCTTTTTCTGTACTTACTATCTCCCTTTCCAACTGTTCTATTTCCCGATTGTAGTCCTTTTTCATCTTAGTTACATAACTTATTATCTGCCCTCTAATGAAGGCTTTCATTGCATCCCATAATATAAATTTGTCTTTCACTGATTCCATATTTATTTCAGTTCATTTTAATTTGGCATTCAATAAATTCTCTAAATTCCTGCCTTTTAAGTAGCATGGAGTTTAACCTCCATCTATATGTTCTTGGTGGGATGTCCTCCAGTTCTCTTGCTAATAACAGGGGTGAATGATCAGATAGCAATCTAGCTTTATACTCAATTTTCTTAACTCTCCCTTAAATATGGGCTGATAACAAAAACATATCAATTCTTGAGTATGTTTTATGCCTACTCAAATAATATGAGTATTCCTTCTCCCTTGGGTGCTGCCTCCTCCATATATCCATAAGTTTCATTTCCTATCCAACATTGGATCCAAATTAAGGTTAAAATCCCCTCCTATCAACATATTCCCCTGCGTATCTACAATCTTCAAAAAAAATATCTTGTATAAACTTTTGATCCTCTTCATTAGGTACATATATATTGATCAAGTTCCAAAATTCTGAATATATCTGACACTTTATCATTGCATACCTCCCTGCTGGATCTATTATTTCCTCCTCTATTTTGGTTTGTACATTTTTATTAATTAATATAGCTACACCTCTGGCTTTTGAATTATATGATGCTGCCACTACGTGCCCTATCCAGTCTCTCCTTAATTTATTATGTTCCACTTCAGTGAGATCCGTTTCTTGCACAAATGCTATGTCTATTTTTTCTTTTTTTCAGGAAATTTAATAGCCTTTTTCATTTAATTTGGTTATGTATTCCATTAATATCCTGTTTACACCTCATTTCTGCTTTTCATCTCTCAGTTTTCCCTTTTTGAACTCAATGTATGACAACACTTTTAAAACATAAAATTCTTCATCAACTCCCACATCTAATATTCCCTTAACCCCTAATGTCCCCCACCCTCTCTCTGAGTTGCCCCTTATCCCTTGCCGGGCAACCACAACTCCCCTCTCCATTTGGATTGCAAACCTGCTCGCAAGCATCAACTGATTTTGCAGTGATGGTATTCTCTCCCACCCAACCCCCTCCAGAAAAGACTTTTTTCTTTACATATAACAAAGCTCACCCTTTTCCCCCCTTACTTCCTTTCTTCCCTTTTCTTTCCCTTCTTTAGTTCTTACTTGTGCATTATTTTTACATCTTTATATGTATTTTATCGTCGTTCTTCATTCTCGTTACATCTCTTCATCTCTCCTTCTGTCCTGCAGGCGTTCTGCAAATTCTCGTGCTTCCTCCAGATCCGAGAACAGTCTGTTTTGCTCCTCAGGGATAAATATTTTAAGCACAGCTAGATATCTTAACATACATTTATAACCTTTTTTCCATATGATTGATTTTGCTGTATTAAACTCCTTCCTCTTCTTTAAGAGTTCAAAACTTATGTCTGGGTAAAAAAATATTTTTTGACCCTTGTATTCCAGTGGTTTTTTTTGTCTTCTCTAATTTTATTCCTTGCCCTCTCCAGTATATTTTCGATTGTCGTCTATCTCAGAAATTTTACTAAAACGGATCTTGGTTTTTGCTGTGTCTGTGGTTTCGGAGCTAGTGTTCTGTGTGCCCTTTCTGTTTCCATTCCTTCCTGTATTTCTGTCATTCCCAGGACCTTTGGGATCCATTCTTTTGTAAATTCTTTCATATTTGTGTCTTCTTCATCTTCCTTTAGGCCCACTATCTTTATGTTGTTTCACCTACTATAGTTTTCCATTATATCAATCTTCTGAGCTAATAACTCTTGTGACTCTTTAACTTTTTTGTCACTTTCTTCCAATTTTCTTCTTAAGTCATTCACTTCCATTTCTACAGCCGTTTCTTGTTCTTCCACATTTTCTAATCTTTTCCCTATTTTCTGTCATGATCAGCCGTACTCACTTTTTCTTCTGTACTTTTCATTTCACTAAATTCTAATGTCAACCATTCTTTTAATGCTCTCATTTGTTCTTGAAATTTTTTTTATCTATATTCTGTCCATCTGTTTTATCTTCTATTTCTCTGTGCAGATCTTGGTCTTTTTCTTCCTCTTCTTCTGTGTCTGTACCTGTGTTTATGTCTTCTACTTCTCTTCCTTGTATCTGTGTCTCTTCTGACTTTCCTGTTGAGTTGCTTGCCTCACTTTGCTGGTCTTCTTCTTGCTTGGCTTCTTGCTGTTGGTCCTCTTCTGGGCTAATGATCTGTTGGACCTCCTGTTGCTGCTCTTCTTTCCTATCACTCCTTTTCCTGTCGCTTTCCTCTTCTTCCAGCTGAGACCCCTGGTGTCGGGCATCCCTCAGCTGGTCACGCTGTGTTTGCTCGCTCCTCAGTTGGGCCCCTCCTGTTGGTGTTCTTTTTTTCCTTAGTTAGTGCACTATGCGCTTTTGTTTGGCTCAGAGAGCCATTTTTGCAGTCCAGCGGTCGGGAGGTCGTGACTCTGCAGGGTTGACACCAACCTTGGAGAATGGGCTTTCTTCTCCACAATGGCTCCCTGTTTCTTCATGCAGGTAAGGCCTTCTCCTTTCTCTTCCGGCGTCTTTTCTTCTTTTTTTCCCGTTGTTTTTACTTTTTCCTTCTTGGGTGCCATTTTCTTTCTTTTCTCTACAACTTTATCTTTTATTTGTTATGTTTTATGTTTCTTGAACTTTGTATTTTCTTCACTTTATTTCTTCTTTTTTGGAGAGGGCTGGTATTCTCCAACCAGCCACTATTCCATCACGTGACTCCTCTCTAGTAAGGGATTATTTAAGGTGGTATGTAAATGGAAAGAAAAGTTTGAAAACCACTGCTCTAGATCAAAATTTGCAGTAAATTTTCCCACGCTATTTTATAAATTGTGTGTTTTATTCCCAATATGATTTTCCCATGCTCTTCTATTAATTGTATGTTAGTAAGTTTGATTGCAATCCTTTGTGTCCAGACTCGCCTCTCTCAAACCTGACACTTTCTCAACACAACAATGACCAATGTGGGGACTGACAGCTGGCCACTGGGAGAGCCTCCTGTCATCCTGCCATCAGCCATTTTTTGGGGAAAAAAAGTGAGTCTAACATGCCGTTGTATGTGACACTAGATGCTAACGCTGTTATATACATGTCCCGCCTCTTTTGCTCCTGGAATGCCAGCTTGCTGTTTAAAAAGACACACTGACCTGGCATTATGCCGGCTTATTCTGTTCAGTGTAAACAACTAAAGCCGCCTAAATGACGGGTCTTCCTTGTGACAATATTGCGTGATTTTGGAGTTTAATAACAAAACTATAAGACTCCTGCAGAATACCATATACGGCTACCAGTTAGAAAAAGCCCCCTTTATTCTCTCACTGCCTCTATGCATGCTGGTACCTTTCCTATAATACAATGAGTTCTCTTTTTTTTTTTACAGCCTCCTATGTGGCACCTTGTCAAAGGCCTTCCAAAAATCAAGTAGGCAACATGCCCCACCAGTATTGCAGTAAAATCACCACTATTCATGACTACTCTCATCTGATCAGTTTACCAGAGTCTGTGAAATCCAACCAGCAGTAAAACTGAAATTGGTGGTTTGATGAAGAATTACTGGAGATGACAGCAAGATCTAGATCAACTGGAAAATGGGCCAAGCAATGGCAGTTGGGATTTGACTCTGAAAAGTGTGAGATGTTGCATTTTGATAAGTTAAAGTAGGTCAGTATTTGCACATAGGGCCCTGGAGAACAAAAGAGTAATTGATATAATGGTGCAAGAGGAAACACAGGAAGACAGTGATGAAGAGGGCATTTTGAATGCTTGCCTTCATTGGTAGAGAGATGGCAGATAGCTGCAGGAAACACAAAGCTGTGATAAATGGCGATTTTAACTTTTGTATATTGACTTGGATTACCATACTGTAAAAGGTTCTGGATGGATAGGAGTTTGTCAAGTGTGTTCAGGAAAGTTTTCTAAATCAATGTATAGAGGTACCAACGAGAGAGTGTAGTACTGGATTTCCTATTGGGGAACGAGACAGGATAGGTTCCAGATGTATGTGTAGAGGAACATTTTGGATGTAGTGATCACAATGCCATTAGTTTCAAGGATAGGTTTGGGCCTCAGGTTGAGATTCTAAATTAGAGAAAGCCCAATTTTGAGGAAGTGAGATAGGATCAAGATTGCGTGGATTGGGATATGTTGTTTTCAGGCAAGGATGTGTGAGGAAAGTGGAAGACCTTCAAAAGTGAAATTTTGAGAGTACCTGTACATAATTTGTATGTTACTATCAGTACTAAAGGCAAAGTTAGCAGGCATAGGGAATCTTGGTTTTCGCAGGATATTGGGGATCTGGTTCAGAATAAGAGGTGTATAGCAAGTTTAGGCAACGGAGCAAATGAGGTACTTGAGGAGTACAAAAAATGAAAGAAAAACCTAGAAAGAAATTAGGAAGGCTAAAAGAAGACACAAATTTGCTTTGGCAAACAATGTGAAGGAAAATCCTAAGGGTTTCTACAGGTATATTAAGAACAAAAGGATAGTAAGAGACAAAATTGTTCCCCTTAAAGATCAGAGTGGACAGCTATGTATGGACCCAAAAAAATGGGGGAGATCTTAAATGAGGTTTTTTTTTCACCAGGAAACTGGCATGAAGTCGAGGGAAGTAAGGAAAACAATCAGTGAGGACATGAAACCTACACAGATTAAAGAGGATGATGTGCTTCCTGTTTTAAAACAATTAAGGGTGCATAAATCTGGACCAGCTGTAAAAATGAATTCAATGCAGACAAGTATGAGGTATTGTATTTTGGAAGGATAAACCAAGAAAGGACATAATACACGGTAAATAGTATGGCACTGAGGAGTGTGTAGAACAGAAGGATCTGGGAATACAGATGCATAATTCCCTGAAAATAACACGACAGGTGGATAGGGTTGAGCTTTTGGCATATTAGCCTTCATGAATCAAAATATTGAGTATAGGAGTCGCGATGTTATGGTAAAGTTGTATAAAGCATTGGGTGATGCCAAATTTGGAATATTGTGTGCATTTTTGGTCACCTAACTGCAGAAAGGGTATCAAAGAGTGCAGAGAAGATTTACTAGCATGTTGCCTGGACTTCAGGAACTGAGTTACAGGGAATGACTAAGCAGGTTATGACTTAAGATCGTGGCAAGATCCATACTCTTACTGTTTAAACAGTCATCATACGGGCCCCAGTCTGTATCTGATGAGGCGCTTCAGCTTCGTTATCAGTTTCCCATAATAAATCATCTTCCATGACCTCAATTGCACAAGAGATACCACACTTTATAAACAATTTTATAACAGTCTCTACTTTAACTTTGTCCCAAGCCATGAGCACGAAGTCACACAGCACATCAAGCGATGCAGCATGTATTGCCCCTCCTTTTGTGAACGATTTTTCTGCACTCGACATCAATGTATTCCATTCCTCATGCACATGGTCTTTGAATGGCTTGTTCAAGCAGACATCAAGAAGTTGCAATATAGACGTCAAACCACCTGAGCTAACCACCATATAAGCATTAAGTAATGCTAATCTGCTTTAAATGTTCTCAGTTAATTGGCTATGAAACATATCTCAGACCAGCAAACACCAATACTTGTGTAAACCAGCTGGCCACCTGTTCTTTTTTTTAAACTTTATTTATTTGTTCAAAATACAGATAGTAAGTAACATATATAACAATAAACTAAGCATGAATGATATATTTTATATATATATATAAAAGAAAAAAGAAAGAAAAAAAAGAAAAAAGAAAAAGAAAAAAAAGGAACCCCTCCACCCCCCTTTCAGCCAACTCTCCTAAGGACAGCCATAAAGAGAAAAAAAATTAAAGAAAAATTAAGCATACATATTAAGATCTAATCAATGTAAATCAAAATGTAAATATTCTGAATATAACAACCACTTATTAATAAAAAAACTATAGTTATCACACAAAACATGTGATTTTTTTCCATTATTAAACAATATTTCATCTCATTATGCCATCTATTAATATCAATCATATTCGTATCTTTCCACGTACTAGCAATACATTTTTTCACTACAGATAAAATGCTAAATATACAAAAGCAAGTTGAAATTTATCTAATCCCAGACCTTTCAGAGGTTACAAACTACCCAATAAAAATACTGTCGGATCTAAAGGTATTTTAATCTTATTCAGGTATTCCAGAAACAATTGTACTTTCTTCCAAAAAGATTGACCAAACCGCATGAAAAAAAGTTCCAACAGCGTTACCACATCTAAAACACAAATCTGATTAATTAAAACCATATTTTTTTAGCTTTTCAGGTGTTAAGTATAATTGATGTAAAAAATTATAATTAATCATTGCATAACGTCCATTTATCAGTCTAGCTGGCCACCTGTTCCATACATTTTCTATCCATAGTTTTGCACCATTTTCATCCATCCATACCTTTTCAAGAAAATGTACAAAAATACCCTCAGGGAATTTTATTTTATGTTTAATTTTGCATTTGAAGATTACCATGGGTCTTAACTTCATCCCATCGGTCATGCACAATAACACCCCGGTAAACCTGGTCCTATCATGGCCTGTTCTTCTGGTTTGCACAGTTTTCACACCTTTCCATTCCACTGTTCTATTGTCTATCATACCAAATTTATGGGGGGGGGGGGGGGGGTCGTCCATGTTGCCAATATTTGCCAATGCAAACTTTTGTTTCTGCTGGTTACATATAATAAACCAGTAAAAATTTAAAACTTTATGATCAAGATCTTTTGGTAGTTTCTGAGCAGTTTTGGTTTTTGTCGTAATACCAGATATTTCCTGTTCATGAAACAGTTGCACCAGCCTACTGTAGCTTCAAAATCATTACTGAGGTCTGGGTGCAACTTCGTCCACTGCAGGGCAAATGTTCTTATTTTATTTCGGGTGTAGCAATCTTGCCTCTATTCACGTACCCATTTTGCAATGTGATTTTCCAACTCTGGCCAATAAATTATTCCTTTTCTAGTGAACGTTGCCTTTTTTGGTATTTTTGTTAGTCTCTTCTTTCTTCCAATCTCTTAGCAACTTCTCATATACATCACATTTTCTTCCAGCAGCTCATTTGTTGGTTTTCTTGGCCATTTCTATCACTTCACTTCATACTTTAATTGTTTTGATGGAGCCTCCAGCCAATGTCCAGCAGATTAATCATCGCGATTTTTGGGGGTTGACTTGTACGCCAACAAATGCCAACATTTCAGGGATTACAATTTTTGGGGTTAGACTAATATGCCCATTATATAATAAAACCCTTAAAATGAGGCTGGAAAAGGAGATCGACTGATCTTTCAGTCTACTTAAATGCCAAACTATATGGTACCTTTCTTTCTCTTTTCCTTCCTGGATAGAATTCACTAACATGAAATATATAATGTTAACCTGATTAGTAATTTGTTTTTAAAGTGCAAGGTAATGGGAGGTGTGGCCATGCTGGGTGGCTGAGCAGACATGTTTCTCTGAGCGCTCCATGAAAATCCTATAAAAGACTACCAAAAAGTGGTTTTAATGAAAAATCTTCAACAACAAAAGTGTGGATGCATCTTTTAAAGATTAATATTAAAGAATGACTGGAAGATCGCATGGGAAGCCAAAATCCGTGATGGAAAAAGCTCCAGCCTCGCCAGTCAGCTCAACAGAAAGTGCGGGTGGAGATGCCGCCTCCTCTCAACAAACACTGGACTTTAAAACTCTGCTGCAAGAGATTGGAAGTCTGGGTCAACGTTTTAAAAGTATGGAGAATCCGATTAAAAAGCTTACCACTACAGTGAGAGATGTGGGTGAAGCTATTAATGATTTAAATGAAAGAGTGGACAGAGCCAAGAAAGATCTTGGCAAACACTATAAACAAATCAAAGAACTAAAGAAACAAGCTGAACAATGGGTAACAGATAAGCAGCTTCTTTTGGACAAATTTGGATCATATAGAGAACTTAAATCGGAGGAACAATGTGCAAATCGTTGGCCTGAGAGAAGGTGCAGAAGGCAGAGATGCCTTAAAATTATTCGAGACTTGGATCCCTCAAGTCCTTCACACTGATGAACTCGGCAACCGAGTGCACATTGAACACACTCATCAAACATTGGGGTCAAGGAGAATGGGTGAAGCCCATCCTCGACCCATTCTGGTGAGATTGTTGAGCTTCAAGGATAGAAAGACAATCCTAAGAGTTGCTTATGAAAATACCTGAAATTCTGGTTTTCCCTTGAAATGGGACAATGCAGAGATCAAGTTCTTCCAGGACTTTAGTAACGCGGTGATTCTGAGAAGACAATTTGACGTGGTCAAGAGGCAATTCCAAGAAAAGAACTTTAAATATAAACTGCTGTACTCAGCATTAGAAAGTATGAAGGCAATAGAATATATTTTAAATTGAAAGAAGTGGAAGAGTTTATTTGACAACTATGAACACAAACAGAGATGCTGACGGTGAAAGACTGGTGTAAATAAGATATTTAAGGACATGATAAAGTTTTATTTTTTGTGTGATGGTTGTCTTAATTTTTATGGTGAAATGTTGAAGTTCTATCTTATTTACATCTTGGGGAGCTCAGAGAATGGAAAGAAGGTTCTGAAGGTACAGCATAGTATAACTCTGTCTTAAGGGCGGTAATGGCGTCAATGGAGGCAGATAGTTTTCAAGATGGTGCTTTAGGGTGGGGTTCTTTTTCTCCCTGAAGGCTTTTGTGGGCTTTTCTTCATGGGCCTTGTGGACTTCATGTCTATGTTACCACTGGGGAAGAGGTTGCATGATTTTTAGGGCAAGGTCACAGATCACGAAACCATTTACATGTATATTTGCACAGATTTTTTAATATGTTATTGTGGATAAGTCATTGAAGTTTATCAGTTTTAATATCAATGGTTTGAATGGAGCGGTCAAAAGGAAAAGAATACTCTCATATTTTAAAAAGATAAAAGCTGACATAGTATTTCTGCAAGAAACACATCTTCTAAAGTGGAACACGACAAATTGAGGTGATTATGGTGGGGGGGACGGACAGGTCTTCTCTTCCTCATTCAATTTGAAAGCAGTGGGCATGATTGCTAAGAACGTCCTGATCGCTGTAGAAAATGTCTCCATGGACCAAGCAGATAGATATGTAATGATAAATGGCTAATTTTACTCAGAATCATGAATGTTAATGAATATTTATGCCCCGAATTATGACAACGAGATCTTTATGAAGGACATCTTTTTAAAAGCTGCTGAAAAATGTATTGATTGGAGGAGACTTTGATTTTTGCTTGGATCTGATCCTAGATAAATCGGCAAAAACAGTAACAAGAGCCAAAGCAGCTAAATTAACTCTCTCACATATGAAATATTTAAACTTGATGGATGTATGGAGGCAGTCTAACCCTAAGGAGAGAGATTATTCATTTTATTTTAAAAAAATGACTCACATACCAGAATAGATTTATTTTTGCTATCGTCAAGTCTGAAAGATCGAGTAGTAAAAATTGAATACTTACCTAGCTGCACTCAGATCTCTCACTGTTAACTTTGGTTATACAATTATTGGAGAAGGAAGAAAAAAAATACAGATGGTGATTAAATACGATGTTACTAAAAAGGGGGGATTTTTAACAATTTATACAACAACAGATTGAACTTTTTTGTGAAACTAATTTGGGATCAACAGACAATAGCTTTCTAATATGGGATACTTTTAAAGGCATATTTGAGAGGACAAATTATTTCAAATGCAAAAAAGATTAAAAGAGAATTTAATGCAGAAATAAATAAATTGGAGATAGAAATAGGGGATTAGAAAAGCAATATCAAAGGATGGGAAATAAAGACAAATATAGATCACTGGAAAATAAGAAAATCCAACACCTTACAAACTTAGAATAGAAAAGACAAAATACAAAAAAGAAATACTTTGTATTGGGAGAAAGAGCATATAAAGTATTATGGCAACTGAAGGCTGAAGAATCAGTGAGTGCTATAAATGCTATACAAAATGACACGATTGCATACAATCAAAAAGAGATAAATGAAACATTTCAACAATAGTACAAAAATTTATATAAATCTGACTCACTGAGGGATGAAGCCAAAATAGATATGTAGTTAGATGAAGTGAAGTTGAATGATGAATTAGATTTACAATTTACCAGGGAAGAAATTGAAGAAAACACTGGGGACGCTTCAAGCTATAACAAAGCCCCAGGTGAGGATAGATTTCCAGTCGAGTTTTATAAAGAATTTAAAGAACTGTTAATGCCCCTGTTTATGGATATAATAGAACAAGCAGTGAAAACCCAGAAATTATCTGATTCCTTCTCAACAGCAAGAATTACTGTGTTGCCCAAAAAGAACAGGGGATCCTATGAAAACTTCATCTTATTAACCAATATCTCTTTTGAATGAGGTGACTATTTAACATAATACATTTGCCTCAGTCATGGAAGGACCCCAATATAGTAGTATCTCTAGATGCAGAAAAGGCATTCGACAGACTTGAGTGGCCTTTTCTGTTTAAAATATTGGAAAAGTTAGATATTGGATGACAATTTATAAATTGGGTTAAGGCTCTATATCAAAATCCACAGGCAAAAATAATAATTAATAACCAGATATCAGGAATGTTCCCATTAAGCCATTCGAGCAGGCAGGGCTGCCCTCTTTCTCTAGCACTATTTGTTATGGTGATAGAACCTCTGGCAGAAATGATCAGGGGTGATCTTAAAATTAAAGGTTAGAAGCCGGACAAGTTCAACACAAGATTAGTTTGCTGATAATGTACGGCTGTATATGTCTGAACCCGAAGGTTCCATGGAGAAATTACAATAAATTTTAATAAAATATGGAAGAGTATCAGGATATAAAATAAATAGGGAAAAAAAGTGAAATTTTACCAATACCAAACCAAAATTAAGAGCACTTTAAAGTTAACAGTATGCTTAAATGGAAAAACGATGGGATTTAATATTTAGGAATCATGATCAAAAAAAATTTGAACAATCTATAGAAGTTGAATTATTCTCCCTTATTGGCAAAAATAGAAAAAGATTTGCAGAAGTGGAAGGACCTGCCCCTGACTTTAATAGGAAGGGTTAACAGTATTAAAATGAAGATTGTGCCAAAGATCCAATATTTGTTCCAATCAGTACCAACATATTTATCAAATAAGTTTTTTTAAATAATAAATGGTATAGTTGGGCAATTTTTATGGAATAATAAAGTGCCAATGATAGCATTGATGACAAATTGATGTGGGACTACAAATTGGAGTTTGAGGCTTCTGGATTTTAAGAAATACTATCTAGCTTCACAGCTGAGGTATTTGGCATTCTTTTTTGAATTGGAATCACCAAACTGGGTACATATGGCGCTACACAGGTTGGAGGAAGCTTCACCCAAAGATTTTATTTATAGGTGGAACTTCAAACTAATTAAGAAAATGTCTTCTAATCCTACATTGATTCATTTGATTAAAATATGGCAAGACACCAAGAACATAATAGGAAGGAAACCTGGAATTTCTATAAGGGCTCCATTATGTAACAATCCATTGCTCCCTATGATCATGGGGAATACAATTTTAAATATTTGATCCCAGAAGGGGATTAGGTATATTGCAGATTATTATAAGGATGGAATTTTAATGTCATTGGAACAAATGAAGCAAATATATGATGTCCCGAATGGCACCTTTCTTTGCTATCTGCAATTGAGAGCTTTTTTAAGAGAAATTTGGGGAAACAATATGACTCCTCTGGGGTCGAGTTAATTGGAACACATTTTATGGGTGGGTAATATACCCAAGTTTATTACTCAAATTTATTTTACCCTCCAGATGGATGGGAAAAAGCTTGGAATTCATAGGTCCAGGGAAAGGTGAGAAGCAGATTTAGCAGTGAACATATCAGAATATTCCTGGGCTGAATTGTGTAAAGAGGGGGTAATATTGATTATTAATGCAAGGTATGATTTGGTGCAATACATTTTTTTTCATCAATTATTTTTGACTCCACAAAGATTGCACAAATCAAAGCCTGAAATATCCAACAGATGTTTCCAATGTGGAATAGAAGAAGGAACATTTCTTCAATCCGTTTGATCCTGTGTGAAAGTAAATGTCTTCTGGCAGGAAGTGACAGAAGTGTTATCTAAGATTACAGGAATCAACTTCCCCAGCAATCCAGAATTATACTTTTGTGGGAATTTTATAGACATCAGTAATCACTTAACTGAGTTCCATATCTCATTTACTATGATTGCATTGGCGATAGCTTAGAAATGTGTTGTCATCACGTGGAAATCAGATACACCAATTTCTCTGAAGAGATGGATATCAGAAATGGACATTGTTGTTCTCTTATGCATTGCGGCAGAAGGCTATATCATAGTTCAGATTTTGTGTATAGCAGTATACTAAAAATTGTTTTCTCTATAATTTAAAAAGTATCCTATGGACAAGATTACTTATAATTTAAGAAACGAACACGATACATTCCTGAAGACCTGACAATCGTATTTGAACTTTATTGGTGCACAAGTGTAATATTGCTGCTGTAAATGCATGATCTGTCCTCAACTTTATTCTATTATTTTTACTAGTAAAATAGACTGTGAGCCTTGGCGGAGAACAAAAAGACTCTGTATCCGTTTATCTTGTTTAAGTTGAGGGGAAGTGGGTAACGGGGGGGGGCGGGGGGGTGCTGCTGGAATGTTTTGGTTTTGGAAATTATACTTTTTGTATTTTTAAAATAAGAACGTCTATATACAGTATTTATTTGTAAGTGGTATATATATGTAAAGAATATATAAATGATATGTGTTTGAAAACCAAAAATAAAATATTTTTTAAAATGTGCAAGGTAATGAGTTGAAATTCTGTTTTAATGATTTGTTGGTTAAAAAACTATTTTGTGAATCCTTTAGAATTTCTGAATACATTAGAAATATTGTCTAGTTATTATTGAAATAGTAAGGGTTAATTATAAATATTTATGCAACAATTATAAAAATGCAACTTCCTCTCCATTAACTAAATTAAATTTCACTTAATTTCAGAGAAAACGTTTAGTTTCTTTAAGTTATCAGACTAAACTAAGCTCCTTTGTTCTCTTTTGTAGTTCAGAAGATAAAGTAAAGATCAATTTTATTAACCGTGATGGAGAAAAACTGAAAGCTGAGGGCAAGTTGTGTGATTCTCTATTAGATGTTGTTATTGAAAATAATTTGGATATTGATGGTTTTGGTAAGTCCTGCTATTTTTAATTAACTCTCTTGTTTTTGGAGAATTTTTAAACAATTGTAACTCCAGTTTCTTGGCACTTGTTTACTTACTGATTCCCAGTGAAAGAAATATTTTAATGTTCAGAAAAAAATGATATATTTAGTGTGATTAACAATGGTCTCTTTTATATCTGTGCCTTGTGTGCCCGTCATTCCATTAACATTGCACTCCCACCTCTGTTGGTCTCATGACCCAACTCTTTTTTCCCTGTCCTCTGGGTGTTGTAATGCCATTGAAGATATCGATCGCATGTTTTATGTTAATTTATGTTAATTATGTTACTATGTTAATCATCACAAGCAAATAGCCTTGTAGGCTGAAGGATTTGTGAAGAACAAAAGTTTAACTTCAGATAAAATATAAAAAGGATGTTACCTTTGAGGATATTTGGAGTTCCTTGAATGGCACGTGCGAATCACAACTGTACCAGTATTTGGAAATATCAAGGACACTCCAACAGTGAGCAAAGATGTAAAGTCCAAGTCACAGCCTAGTCCGAAATTGAAAAGGAGTACCTTTGACACTAATCTCAGATGTAAATAAGGAAAAGGATAAAGTAACTAAAGAAAAGGAGAGTTTGCCTGCTGAGAAGAGCTGTTTGTTCTGTCAAGGTGGACATGGAAAAAGAAGGCAGATAATGAGAAGATTGCTTTCTTAAAGGAAAAAGGAATATGTTTTGGTTGTATATGTGAAGGGCACATCAGTAAAAATTCCAAGAAGTGACTTAGTTGTAATAGATGCAATTTGAAGCATCCTAGAATACTGCATATTCACCAAAGGAACAAGGAACTGGAAAATGAGCAAACAGAAACAAAGGAAGCAGCAGAAAACAGTGTTATAGCCTTGATTCAGACAGGTGGTCTTACTGGGGCTGGTAAGGATAACTGCCTGTATGTTAAGGCCAAGATCGGTAAAGTAACAGTATGTCCACATGCATTTCTTGACTTTGGTAGCATTACATCATTTTGTACTGTGGGGCTTATGAAAAGGCTTAATCTTGAAGGAAGAAAGACAAAGATTCTATTGAAAGCCATGGGGCAAAAAAAAGTAATTGAAAGTAACATCGTTTCAGGGTTAGAGGTTGCTGGAATACACAGCAACAATTTTTGTGATTGTCCAGAAGTCTATGCCTGTGCATAAAGGAAACATCCCACTGTGGATCAGTGAAAGGAAGTTTAAATACCAGAAAATAGCTCTAAGATAGAGATGCTAATTGACTTGGATGTACCAAAGGTTCTAGAACCAATAGAAGTAATACAGAGTGTGGGAAATGGATCTTATGCTATTAAAACTGCTTGGATGGATAACTAATAGAAAGAATAGCATTGCTCAGAAGTAGTCAACAACCAGTGTCAATATCATCTATTGTGAAACTCAACAAACTATTGAAACAACTAACGGTTGTCTATTGTCAATAGACAATAGACAATAGGAGCTGGAGTAGGCCCTTCAGCCCGTCGAGCCAGCACCGCCATTTTACAGATCATGGCTGATCACTACCATCAGTACCCCTTTCCAGCCTTATCCCCATAACCCTTAACTCCTTTGCCCACTAGAGTCTTATCTAACTCTCTTTTGAACATAATCAGCGAATCTGCCTCTACCACCCTCTGTGGCAGAGCATTCCACAGATTCACACTTCTCTGGGTAAAAAAATGTTTTCTCATCTCCATCCTAAAGGGCCTACCCTGTATTCTTAAACTATGCCGGACTTTCCTGAATGCTTCAATAAAAACCAAAAACCTTCTAAAGAATACAAACTGTTCTTAGAAATCCTAACTGGCAAAAATAAATCAAGAGCATCTAAACCAATAAAAAAGAAACTGTTTTCTCAAAAAATGGATGAAAATGAAGTATTAGAAGATGCTGCAAATGCTGCTAATAATTATTCCTGCAAAGCAAAATCCGGGGCAGGAATGAAACAAATGTCTGGGAATGCCCAGATGCACCAACGAAAAGATCAATGAAGAAATCTTGCAGCATGAATACAATGGGTGAACACAGAAAATTGTGCTGATGGTATAATGAAGGATTTCATTGACAATATGGTTCAACTGCCCTCAGAGTATAAAATGGTAACCAGAAAGATTTAATTATAGATAGAATTCACAAAGCCAGAAAGCAGAAGAAAAGAATAATTGCTGAAGAAATTAATACAGTTATTGAGGAAAGAGATTCAGCTTTATCAAGATGTACAAGGTTAGATAAGGAGATTCATCTTTTGAAAGAGAGCGTCATTGCTTAAGAAATGTGTCTCAAACATACGCCTTACTTAGCCTCTAAGCAACTATTATTATTGATTGAAGTCGCTACAAGGGGACCAAGCACTGATCCACTTGTCATAGGCCTCCATCCAGAATAACACACTTCCATCACCACCCTCTGTCTTCTACTAGGGGTCTGCCAATTCTGAATCCAAGCTATTACTGAAGTCCATGTAGATAACATCCACACCCTATCCTTGTCAATTATATTGTTCTTAGACTTTCTGAAGTGCATTTCAATTAATCTCTTTTGGCTCTTTTGTGACTCTGGAGCAGTGGAGAGAGGAAATTGGTCAAACCCAGATACAGTTACCTGGCTGTTTTCTAGTACATAATATCATCAAAGTGATGTGTTTAAGGAATTAAAGCTATTATCTAATTAGGAAAAAAGATGAATAATTTCCCTAGGATAATTTTAAAAATATTTATAAAATTTTGTACCACACATTAATTTCTATCTGAAAGACAGATTTCTTTCAGGCTTTAAAATTGCTAAATCCTGTATTCATGGGTTTGCATATTTCAGTCCATAGAACACACTGTCAGAAAGGAAGCAAAAGAGAATCAACACCATCTCTTTTAAAGGTCATTAATATGTTAGCAATTTGTTCCTTAACAGGCACTTCTAGTATTATGGGGTGTCAGAGAACATTTTGACCTAAAACATATAAATGTTTGCTTCAAAAGCTGGAAAACTATGTTTTCATGTTATTCATGGCTTCTGATTTCAACTGAATGACTCAATACACAAGTTTGTTTTGGAATTCTTCCTACCAAAATAAACAGCCACTTATTAATAAAAAAATTATAATTATCATGCAAAGCATATGTAATTTTTTCCATTATTAAACAATATTTCATCTCATTATGCCATCTATTAATCAATCATATTTGTATCTTTCCACGTACTAGCAATACATTTTTTTGCTACGGATAAAGCTAAATATACAAAAGCAAGCTGGAATTTATCTAATCCCAAACCTTTCAGAGGTTGCAAACTACCCAATAAAAATACTGTTGGATCTAAAACTATTTTAATCTTATACAGATATTCTAAAAATGATCAAATTTTCTTCCAAAAAGATTGTAATATATATACATAACCAAACAGCACCACATCTAAAACACAAATCTGATTCATTAAAACCATATTTTTTTAATTTTTCAGGCGTTAAATATAATTGATGTAAAAAATTATAATTAATCATTGCATCATGTGCATTTCTTAAACTAGTTACACTCATAACAGATATATAACCAATTGTCTTCAGAAAAAAATAAAAACAATATCCACTTCCCATTTAATTTTAGATCTATCCCAACCCTTTTTATCCATACCATCCTGTAATATTTGATACATAAATGAAATATAACCTTTCTCTGGTACCTTCATAAGAAAAGTCTCAAATTTAGTCATTTTAGGTAAAATCATATCTCTACCAAACATACATTTTACCAAAGATCGAATTTGATAATAAAGAAATAAAGAATTCTTATCAATACCAAAATCTTCCCTCATCTGATTAAAAAAACAAAAACTTACCCTCTTTAAAACAATCTCCCAAATTTTTCACACCTTTAAATCTCCAATGCAATAAACTTTGATTCTGTATTGAAAAAGAAATAAGTTGATTATTATACAACAGAGTCAAAGCCAATAATTTACCCCTAGAGCCTATCATTTTATTTTTCTTTATCCATAACTTCATTAAATGTTTTAGTATAGGCACATTATATTGTTGTAACAAATTTATATTCCACTTAAACAAAAATTGATGTATTTTAAATTCAGAAATTCTTGCCATCTCAATTTGAGCCCAACTAGGAGGCTGTACCAAATCCATCAATGAACTAATAAATTTAAATTGGGCTACCTCATAATAATTTTGAAAATGTGGTACACGTAATCCCCCTAACTCATATTTCCAAGTTAATTTATTCAAAGGTATTCTTGAAAATTTACCCTTCCATAAAAAACTCCCTAACCATTTTATTTAAATCTTGAAAAAAAAATTTATCAAGTAAATACAGAATAGATTGAAACAAATATTGTATATGTTGAAAGATATTCATCTTAATTGTATTTATCCTTCCCATTAAATTAATAGGTAAATCATTCCATTTAATCAAATCATTTTTAATTTTTTTCATTAATGGAGTATAATTTAATTTATATAAAGATTGATAATTAACATTCAAAATTATACCCAGATATTTAATTCGATCAGTCCACTTCAAATTAATAATATTCTTATAAACTGAATAATCTCCTTCACTTCCCGGTAATATTTCACTTTTTTCCCAATTATATCCAGAAAGACATCCATATTGTATTAAACATTCCTTAAAATGCAAAAGTGACTGAGCTGGGTTTATTAAATACATCGATACATCATCAGCAAATAGATTAATTTTATACTCCTCATCTAAAACTTTCATACCTTGTATCTGTGTATTTTGTCTTATCAACTGTGCTAAAGGTTCAATCACCAATGCAAACAAAGCTGGTGATAAAGGACAACCTTGGCGAGTTGATCGAGTTAACTTAAAAGATTCCGAAATCAAACCATTCGTTAATACTCTAGCTACCGGTTTACTATATAGAGCCCTAATCCAACCAATAAAAGAAGGACCAAACTTGAATTTCTCCAAAACTTTAAACAAAAAATTCCATTCAACTCTATCAAATGCTTTTTCTGCATCTAAGGATATCACCATCGGATGATCTAAAGATTGTCGAAATCTATTAATCAAACTAATCACGTACAAAATGTTATCTGAAGCATATCTATTCTTTATAAAACCTGTTTGATCAATATGAATCAACTTTGGTAAAAATTTAGCCAATCTATTCGCTAATATTTTAGCTATTATTTTATAATCTACATTAACAATGAAATTGGTCTATATGAAGATACTTTCAAAGGAACTCTATCTTTTTTAGGAATTACTGTAATTAAAGCACTAGAACAAGACTCATGTAATTCATAATGTTCTCCAACTTGACGTAATACATCCCCAAACATGTATTTCAAATTCAGAAATACTTGCCATCTCAATTTGAGCCCAACTAGGAGGCTGTACCAAATCCATCAATGAACTAATAAATTTAAATTTAAAGAAGTCAATCATAAAAATTTTTTTAAAATTCAACCGAAAATCTATCATCACCAGGCGATTTACCATTCGGCATTTCCAGCATAGCCATTTTAATTTCCGAATTCCTGTACATCTCCATCCTCAAATATCGGTAAATTCAACTGTGATTAAAAAAAAGATCAATCGATCCAGTTTCCTGTTTTCCTTCAGATGTATATAACTTTTTATAAAATGAATAAAACTCATCATTAATCTCACAAGGTTTATAAGCAATAAGAGAATTCCGTCTAACAGCATTAATAGTCCTCGATATCTGTTCTTTCTTTAATTGCCAAGCTAACACCTTGTGTGCTTTCTCTCCCCATTTGTAATACTGTTGTTTAGTACTATTAATCAAACATTCAAATTGATAAGATTGCAAAGTATTATATTTCAATTTCAACCTAGATAATTCTATTTTCTGATCTTCTGTAGCATCTTTCTGAAATTCCTTTTCTAACTCATCGATCTGTTTCTCTAATTCAAGACTCTGATTTAATCGATTCTTTTTTATTTTAGAAGTATAACTAATTATTTGTCCTCTCAAATAGGCTTTCATAGCATCCCATAATACAAACTTACTTTGAACAGAATTAGAATTTTCTTTCAAAAAAAATTAATTTGTTTTTTCAAAAAATCAATAAATTCCATATTTTTTAACAACATCTCCAACGATAAGCTATTTGAATTTTCTCAGAAGTCTCATATGTAAAATATAACAGAGAATGACCTGAAATTACCCTATTTTTATATTCTGCTTGTTGTATTTTCCCTTGTAAATGTGCCGATACTAAAAAGAAGTCAATCCTTGAAAACGATTCATGTCTAGATGAATAAAAGGAAAAATCTTTCTCTGTCAGATTAAGACGTCTCCAAATATCTACTAAATTAAGATCTTTCATCAACGCATGGACCTGAATTGCCATCTTGGATTTTTTAACTTTCTTCGGAGATTTATCTAATAAAGGTTCCAAACCACAATTAAAATCAGCACCAACTAAAATATTATCATTAGCCTGACCCAAACATAAAAATGCATCTGAAATAAATACTTCATCATCTGCATTTGGAGCATAAATATTAAGTAAAGTCCAAAATTCACTAAAAATCTTACAATTCAATTTAAGAATACATCCTGCCTTTTCCTCCATTGATTGTAATTCAAAAGATAAATTTTTATGTATCAAAATTGCTACACCTTTAGCTCTAGAATTAAATGAAGAATATATATGCCCAACCCAGTCCCTTTTTAATTTCACGCTTTCCTTCACATTCAAATGTGTTTCTTGTAAAAAGGTAATATCAATTTTCATTTTCTTAATATACGCCAAGACTCGCTTATGTTTAATCGGACTATTTAATCCTCGAACATTAAAAGTAGCAAACCTCAACTTTGACATATCTACTATTATTACTAAATACCAATAATATCTTTATATAAAAACCTCAAATCAACGTATATAGGCCTTCCAATAAGAAAAAAATCACAAATTAAAAACTAAAAAAAATAAAGAAAAAAAATCCCCCCCCCCAAAAAAAAACTACCAAAAGGTAGTAATCCCCTTAACAAAAATTGGGTGTGGGTCACCCACCAGTGGCTGATGACTAGTAAAGAACTTAGTGCAAATCTCTCCCTCCCCAGCCAAACAGTCAGTAACATCAAAATATCATAATAACAAAAAAGAAAAAATAGAATAAGAAAATTCTTCTTTTCATCCAGAAGATTCCAATCTCGAAGATCCCATTTCAGAAGGAGGTAGACTCTTTCCATTCCCGTTTTTCCCATTTCTGCCATTTCTTCCATTTCCAAGGCAACCAGATTTTTCTTTAGGAGATAATGGTGGACTACGTCTTTGTCCTCTTATATCTGGCAATGAATCAGCAAAAATCATTGCTTCACGATCAGTTTCAAAAAACCGAAATTGATAGTCTCCATAAAACACCTTCAACACTGCAGGGTAACAAAAAGTAGTCTTATAACCTTTACGCCACAAAACTTCTTTAACTGGATTGAATCGACGTCGACGTTGAATGACATCTTGACTCAGATCAGGATAAAAAAAGACTCTGCTATTCTGAATCAATAATGGGGTTTGTCGTTGTCTCGCATTTTGTACTGCAAGTTGAAGTATTGCTTCTCTATCCAAATAACTCAAACATCGAATTATTACTGGTCTCGGTGGTTGACCAGCTGAGGGTGTTCTTAAAGCACAATGGGCTCTTTCCAGTGCCAATCCCCCAGAGAAAAATTCCTGTCCTAATATTTGCGGAATCCAGTCTTTAAAGAAACGAAGAGGATCTTGTCCTTCTAAACCTTCTGGCAAACCAACAATTTTCACATTATTTCTTCTGCTTTGATTCTCCAAATAATCTATTTTTCTTTCTAGCTCCTTCTCACGTTCTCCTAATTCTATGACTGATTTTTCCACCTTCAACACTTTTTCTGTGTTAGAAATCACTTGTTGTTTACAGTCCAAAAAAGCAGTCTGAAGTTTTTTTAATTCTTCATAAGATGCATCCACACATGTCTTAACCATATTTAATTCTGAACTTATACCAGCATTCATTTGAACCATTTCATTCATTTGAGATGTCAACAACTCCATTCCAGGTTTTATAACAGTTTGAATAACAGCATTCATTTGTATACATTGTGATTCAATAAAGCTCGGCTCTGCTCTCTTTGACATAGTGACAGAACAAGGTAACTGCAGCTCCTGCTGCAACTCAACAGAAGGCATTTTAAAAGTTTTACTGCAGGTCTGGACTCCCAGCAACGGCATCCTGAATTCCTCAGGGGGTCGCCGCTGGTCTCTCCCCGTATTTCGTTGTTTTTTCATCAATTCACGAAGAAAAACGATTTCTTCAGATTGAAATGCTACCTGATGCATTTCCAACAATGGAGTCATCTTCCTGTGTGCTCCCTCCATTGAAATCGAAAGGCTTTCCAAATCGGGGTCCATTTCTTGGGAACACCACCTTCTTCCGGAGAATGGGTAATTCCAGCACCATCCTTCATTTGGTGAGCAATAGATTTTTTTTTTCAGCCCCCACAGGCGAACTTTGTGGTTTAGACATTGAAGAGATTGAGCCTGGGGGTGTATCAAGTCGTCTAGGCCCCAAATCTTCAGCACTTTGAAAATGTAACTTCTTCTTAACTTGAGGTTTAGTCTTTTTACCATTAGTGGCCATAATAAATCCTTAATACTTTAAACTAAAATTTAAAAAGTTTAAACTTGAAAACAAAGGGTTAAAAAACGGGTATTTAAAAGTCTGGGCAGAGAGGTCGAGATTGCACGTCTAGACTCTACACCATCTTGCCCCCCCCCCCCCCAAGCTACACTTTTTAATCAATTCTTTGGATATTTTTTAGCACTGCTGATCACAACATTTGCCACCAGGAGCTGCTGCAGGTAACATTGTGCAATTCACTTTCTCGCCAGCTGACATTCCTAATTCCTATTTTCTGGTAATCTTGGGTAATGCTGTATATAAAATAAAAATGGAGCTTCAAAGTGTCATCTGTTTTTGAATTTTGCAGCAGAAACTTTGTTTGGAGTTTCCATGCTATTACTTGCACTGACTAATGAGCATAAGAATGTGAGCATAATTTTTGGTGCTTTAGGAAGAACACATGCAGCATTGATTCAGTGGAATCATGGTGGTATGAGAAAATGTGAAGGTGTGAAAAACTTTTTATTTATATAGCAGTATAACTTAAGATGCAATGTAAAATTATTTTTAAAAAAATATAAAGTATTTAGAACAGAGAACAATAAGACTTCTTTGAAGAATTTACTTCCATGGTTGGCGTAGCAGTTAGCACTGATTGGGACTGAGGTTCGAATACTGCACTGTCTGTAAAGAGTTTGTATGTTTTTCCATGTCTGCATAGGTTTTCTCGGTGGCTCTGGATTCCTCCCTCCACCCCTCCCCCCCCCGGAAAGGTACTGGGGTTGTAGGATAATTGGGTGAAATTGGGCGGCACAGCCTTGTGAGCCGAAATAGCCTGTTACCATGTTGTATGTCTAAATTTTTTTTTAAAAGATGAGTGGTTAAGGCAAGCGAGGTAAACATAATTACATTGGATAAATGAAAGTTGATGAAAAAATATAAAATCCAGGTAAATGTAATCAAGGTCTACACTTTTAAATATTGGCAAACATTCTTTATTTGTTTATAAACATTTTTACTTCAGAAATTAGATGTCCAGATGTATTTCAACCATAGTTCTCTATAAATACTAACAAAACGTGAGTTTATCGATTTTTCTCATAGGTGCTTGTGAAGGAACCTTGGCTTGCTCCACATGTCATCTAATTTTTGAGGAATCCATTTATAAGAAGCTGGATTGCATTACAGATGAAGAAATGGATATGTTAGACCTAGCATACAGTCTCACTGATACGTAAGATGTAACTTATTTTACATTTTTTTGGAAACTATGCATGATATTAACCCATTCACTTCTATTTGAAGCAGCAATGCCTGAAAGGTAACAAAATGTTAAAATCTAATTCTTCTAATTTCACATAATGACAATAATGCCAAGCAGAAAGGGAAAAATGGAGATCAACTTGTAATTTGTTGAGAAGAATAATTCTTGAGAAAAGTCCTTTAAAGTTGAGAGAAAGGGACAGAAAATTGCGGATGGAGTTCCTTGGAATAGGAAAAAATTGCATAGAAAGCAAGTAAGAGTAATGCAAGCATTATGAAGAGGGAAAGGACCTGGTAATTACATGGGGTAGAGAACGTTGAGAATTATCTAGAATTCAATGAAGTTTTTTTGATTTTTAGTGAATGTGAGTTGTTTGTTGAAACACGTGTGGTAGATTTTTACTTGAGAATGTGTTCACAGATCCTGAAAGATGAGAGATGAGAAAAGAAGGAATGACATAGGATGATGTATAATTGACAAAACTGTTCTAAAGGTTAATTTCCAACTTTGGCTGTCTCATTTTATGAGGACATTAGTGCTTTCCCTGAGGTTGGAGGGATGTCAAAATAGTTTATTAGTTACATCAACTGTATGCCCCTGGAAGGTCATGGAAAGGAGAAACCTTACCAGCAATTATTATTGGTACCTTCTCTTACATAATTTCATTTCAATTTTTAGTACTAAAGTACAGAGTAGAACTTTTTAGTTAATAAACTACAAGAGACCACACGATAATGACTCACATGTATGCTACATAATCTAAAACTTAAGGTGGGCGGGTGGAGGGGGTGGAGTGTGCTACAAATATGTTTCTTTTGCGAGAGGAAAAAAAACTTGGAATGCAAAATGTAATCTAAAATAGCCCAAGTGTCTCAAATTCACTTCATTCACAAGCCATGGAAGTAAATGATTTGAATTTTATTTTTAAAAAGACTAATTGCTTGGCATTGTTTTTCAACTTTATTGGTTGTAAATTGGGAAGGGCACCAGATAAAATAATCAATTATTGTTCTTGTTAAAATGGAGGTTTGAGTGAGAGGGTAGATAGAAAGTTTAGCAAAACTTCAGACATCACTGGTTCAGGTATTGCTTTAAATCAATCTAATTCTTTTCTCTTGTAAACACTGCACCAGTGTTCAAAGGTTTAGTTCTTAAATGGTGCATTTCTTTCTGTATAAAAGGGGCTTCTCAAACTAAAAATATCTGAGGACTTCTGTTAACAATGACCATGTTTACTAGTGTAAAAGTTGATCTCATGTAACAGTCGACCCTGCAAAGGGATGTGACCCAGTACACAAAATGGCCGATGAACATGGCAACCGTGCAGGCCCCGCGGAGACCAATGACCTTTGTACCAGATGACCACCTGCTCATTGTTTCCCAACGTGCAAAGGCAGGAATGCTGCCCAGTCAGAAATCAGTGCTCCCGTGACGTCACTCCTGTTGTCAGCAACGAGGAAGGGATGTAAGCAGAGCTGCCAGTCTTCGACTCCAACTCTGTGTGTATGTCATTCTTTCTGCACTTCGCAGTAGCATGAACACTACATTGGTGACTCCGGCAGGTCCATCTGGCAGTTGGTCCTGAAGATGACGGATCAAGAAACTCTTCACATGGTTTCGTTGAAGCTGCCAACTTTCTGAGCGTCGCAGCCACTCGTGTGGTTTGAACAGGCAGAGGCCTAGTTCCACTTTCGACAGATCAACACCAATGACAGACATTGCTACTACATGGTGAGCTTGCTCAACCAGGAGACAGCAATAAAGGTTGTCAACTTCCTTCGGCAGCCTCTGGAGCAAGGCAAATACGATGCCCTCAAGGAGCTATTAACCCGGATTTTCAGGCTCTCGTGTCGTGAGCGTGCTGCCCAATTGTTGCATATGGATGGTTTGAGGGACATCTGCCCTCATGAGTGAGATGTTCGCCCTTGCTGAGGGACACAGGCCTTGCCTGCTTTTCGAGCAAATTTTCCTGGAGCAGCTGTCCGAGGATATCTGATTCTTGCTCACCGATGAGGACTTCAGCAACCCCAGGGAAGTTGCAGCCCAGGCGGATGTACTCTGGGGAGTAAAAAAAGAAAACAGCGCCTCAGTGGAGCAGATCTCTAGGCCCTGCACACAGAGAGCCAAATGGACCCCCTGACCTAAAAGTATTGCTACTATCACCAACAATGGTGGGGTCAATGCCGCCTACCTTGCGCATTTCAGGGAAACGCCATGGCCAACCGTCATTAATGGCCGCGGCGATCGACCAATGTGGCAGCCTCCTCCACGTGTGGGACTCTCTGTCAGGAAGGCGCTTCCTCATTGACACTGATGCCAAAATAAGTATTCTTCCCCCAACCTCAGCCTATGACACCTGGAGCAGCAAACTGATCCCAGCACTGTAGGCGGTGAAAGGCACCACCATACAAACATTCTGCACCCGCACTGTCCCCTTCCGCAGCAACCAGTTCACGTGGTCATTCACAATTGCGGGGCTGTGGCGCAATTGCTCCTCGGAGCAGAGTTCTTGCAAGACCACTGCCTGCTGGTGGACTTTAAAGGGAAGCGATTAGTGCACGCCAGGACTTTTCAAACTACGTCCCTGGGGAAGCCAAATTACCTGCCCCCACCTCAATTATGTTACTTTTACACATTTACACGGATCCTAGTGGAGTTCTCTTCGATCATGGCACCGCAGTTATCAACTGCTGAGCTGAAACTTGGGGTAAGGCACCACATCCTCACCAACGTCCCCCGCTCCACACCATGGCGCACCATCTTCCCCCTGAGAAGCTCAGCCTCACTAAGGGAGAGTTTAAAATAAAATGGAAGAGCTGGGGATAGTGTGGCATTCCGGCAGCCCTGGGTCACCTCCCTGCACATGGTACCAAAAGCAGCAGGAGGGTGTGAGCGATGTGGTGACTATCACTGCCTTAACGAGGTCATCACACCCAACAGGTACCCTGTGCCCCACATCCAAGACTTTACTGCTAACTTACAAGGGGCATGGGTGTTTTCAAAAGTCGACCTCATCAGGGGCTATCACCAGATCCCAGTCCATCCTGATGGCATTCCTAAAACTGCCAACATTATCCCTTTAGGACTTAATGCTGCCCAGATCTTCCAGAGGCTGATGGATGCAGTGGGCCGGGATCTCCCATTTGCATTCATTTATTTGGATGATATTCTCATCACCAGCCAAAACAACACTGAGCAAGCAACTCACCTAAGGCAATTGTGCACCCGACTGCAAGAATTCGGACTAATTATAAACCCTGCTAAGTACCAGTTCGGGTTGGAAACCATTGACTTCCTGGGGCATCGAATCAATAGGCACAGAGTGAAACCCCTCCCAGAAAAGTAGAGGCCATTTGGCATTTCGCCAAGCCCCGTACAGTGAAGGGGTTGCAAGAATTGGTCGGTATGATTTAACTTGTATCACTGATTCAACTGGTAGTGGTGCACATCATGCACCCTCTTCGCGCTCATGGCAGGAAGGGTAAAGACATTACCTGGGACAATGAGGCCTCAGAGGCATTCAAGAAGGCCAAAGACGCACTGGCCAATGCCACCCTTCTGGTACACCCCAGACCAGAGGTGCCATCTGCTCTCACAGTAGACGCTTCCAGCACAGCAGTAGGGGACGTACTGGACCAATGCATCAAAAGGCAAAGGAAGCCCCTGGCCATGTTTAGCAAGCACCTCTGGTCACCCAAACTCAAATACAGTGACTTTGACCGGGAGCTAGTGGCGCTGTGCCTTGCAGTCAGGCACTTCAGGTATTTTTTGGAAGGCAGGCAATTCAGGGTCTTCATGTGCCATAAACCATTAACCTTTGCCTTCCACAAAGTGTCTGACCCATGATCGGCTCATACGTGTCTGAGTTCACCATGAACATCCAACACATTGGGGGTAAGACCAATGTGGTGGCCGACACACTATCCCGCCCCGCGAATGAGTCCGTCCAGGCCATTTCCCAGGGAATAGACTATTTCACCCTAGCCAGGGAACAGCAGGAGGACCCTGAGATTTCCCGGCACACAGAACAACAGTTTCTGGCCTCAGGCTGGAGGATGTCACCATTAGTCCTGGTAACTAGGCATTATCTGCAACGTCTCTACAGACAAACCCCACCCCATAGTGTCAGCAGCATGGAGGCAGCAGATCTTCAACATGGTGCCTAATGTAGCACATCCATCCATCAGGTTCATCTAGCAAGGCCTTCAGAAAAAGGTCAGTCAGTGGGCCAAGACCTGCACACTCTGCCAGACATCCAAAGTGGAGATGCACATCAAGGCACTCTCCCCCCCAGACTTTTGACCCAGCGTGATGTAGGTTCAGCCACGTCCATATTGACATTGTAGGGCCACTGCTGGTCTCCCGTGGGGTGAGATATCTCCTCACCATGATTGACCGCTCTACAAAGTGGCTGGAAGTGGTCTCACTGGCCGACATATCCACCAAGACCTGCGCCAGGGCACTGATTAACACTGTAGTGTCAAGGCTTGGCATCCTGGAGCATCTCTGATAGAGGTACACATTTCACTTTGGGGCTCTGGGCAGCGCTGGCCGAGTTTCTGGGAACCCAGCTCCACCATTCCAGGGTGTACCACCTTCAGGTTAATGGGGTTGGTGGAGCAGTTCCACAGGCACCTAAAGGCAGCCTTGATTGCTTGGATCAAGAAGCTAAACTGGGCAGACGAGTTACCCTGGATCTTCCTGGGGATCAGCACTGTGCTGAAAATGAATTTCAATGCCTCAGCAGCCAAGATGGTGTATGGCGCACCATTGGTGATACAGGGGGAGTTCCTGGCCACTGCCAAGGACCCGGAGTACCCTGTGGTCTCATTGAGTATGCTGATGAAAAGATCTAAGCACTCTAGCACCACCACCACATGGGCAGGCCAAAGCCTATGTCCCCTAAGACTTAGAGACCCGTGAGTATGGTTTTTGTTTGGGGCGGGCACACGGAACAACTGCAACAGCCGTATGAGGGGCCGTATAAAGTAGTAAGACACATCGGGTCGACGTGTGCTGGATATCCGCAGTAAGGAAGAGACTTTTGCTATCGATCACCTTAAACCAGCACACCAACCAGTCTCCCCACCGTCGCCACGTTGCAGAGTTAGGCCACTGAAAGCGGCAAACAGAGTTCCGATCGCTGGTTCTAGCGGGAGGGGTCGTGTAGTGGCCTGTTAACTGGGTAGACAAAATGGCTAATGAATGCAGTGACTACGCAGACCGCGTGGGGGTCAACAACCTTCATCCCAGGTGACCACCTGCACAGTGAGAAACAGCGAGCAACGGAGGGAACACCGCCCAATTGGAGATTGGCAGTGTTTTGACGTCGCTCCTGTTGTCAGCAGCGGGGAGAGAATGTAAGCAGAGCTGCCAGTGCAATAAATCAGTATTCGACTTTGACTCCTTGTATGTATGTATCTTCTTTCCCCTAGACTCACACTTTGGCGCTGGCCACCTGCAGGCTGGAGCTCCTAATGCCTCACACACAGGCTCTCGCCTTAGCCCCAGCTGCCCACCCATTAGAGCTCCTGATACCTTTGACAATGCAGATATTTACCACAGTCCCAACCTCCCCTATGGTAGGATGTGTGTTTTGGTGCACAGACCCTGTATTATTACTGTAATTCATTGTGATTTTGTTCTTTGTTTGGAGATCATTTGGACTTCTGCTACTGATATAGTATTTTGGATTCTAGTATGAATCTCAGCCCCTCAAAAGTAGTATCCATGTAATAATCGACCCCATAAATTTAACATTAAAAAATGGCCTACTAAATTTGACTAACAAAAGTATATACAGTACCTTCAAAGAAAAGTGTCTGGAAGTGAGTTTTAACTCAGAATTATTGTTGCTTCTGAATGGCCACTTCTTTCTGTCTGTGTTGAGGATGTTTTGGAAAATTCCAAGGTAAGTTGTACTATTTGTTTAAAAAAAATCAATTGATCAATGAATATCTGATGTGACTTCTCAATTGAATGTACCTGATTCTACTTTAAATAACTTAAATCACTTTATACATAATTGAAACATTTGATCTTCGTAACTCACTGGCAGTTTGTAACTAATTGCGACCAGTGAGATTTTTTGTGGAAATATTGCCAAGTTTTTGCAAAGTCTGAAAACTCGAAAGGAAAAATTTAGTTTACTTTCAAAAATTAGTGCTAATTTATTCAAACAATTGTATTACAACTGTTTGTGTTACAAACAGTTATGTCCCAGTGAGGATCAAAGGAAAAGCAGGAAGTCATAGGGAGCCTTGGTTTTCGAGGAATATTAGAAATTTGGTTAGGAGAAAGAGAGAGGTGTACAAGAGGTATAAACAGCAGGGTGATGAGAAATTGAAAGAGGACTACAAGGAGTGTAGAAAAAATCTTAAGAAAGAAATTAGAAAGGCCAAAAAGAGGCACGAAGAGGCTTTGGCAGGCAGAGTAAGAATAAAGGTACATTAAAAGTAAAAGATTAGTGAGGGATAAAATTGGACCCCTTGTAGATAGGGAGGGTAGGCTGAGTGAGAAGTCAGAGGAGATGGGGGAAATTTTAAATGATTTCTTTTCCTCAGTATTCACTAGGGGAAAAAAAATTGTACCAGTTGAAGTAAAGAAAAATAGTGGGGAGGTCATGAATCATATAAGGATACTCGAGGAGGTAGTGATGGCAGTGTTAAAAAAGATAAAAGTGGACAAATCTCCGGGTCCAGACAATGTATTCCCAAGGACACTCAGGGAGACTAGTGTACAGATAGTGGGGCCATTAACAGAGATATTTAGGATGTCGCTGGTCACGGGGGTAGTGCCAGAGGATTGGAGGGTGGCTCATGTTGTTCCGCTGTTTAAGAAAGTCTGGAATGTAAGCCTGGAAATTATAGACCTGTGAGTCAGACGTCTGTGGTGGGTAAGTTGATGGAAAGTGTTCTGAGGGATGGCATTTACAAATATTTGGAAGAACAGGAATTGATAGGTAGTAGTCAGCATGGTTTTGTCTGGGGTAGATCATGCTTAACAAACCTTATAGAGTTTTTCGAGGGGGTTACAAAAAAGATTGATGAAGGGAAGGCTGTGGATGTTGTCTATTTAGACTTTAGTAAAACGTTTGACAAAGTTCCCCACAGGAGGTTAGGAAAAAAGGTGGAGGCATTAGGTATAAATAAGGAAGTAGTGAAATGGATTCAGCAATGGTTAGATGGGAGGTGTCAGAGAGTACTGGTAGAAAATTGTTTGTCAAATTGGAGAGCGGTGACTAGTGGAGTTCCTCAGGGATCAGTCCTGGGTCCACTATTGTTTGTTATATATATTAACGATCTGGAAGAAGGGGTGGTAAATTGGATAAGTAAGTTTGCAGTTGATACAAAAATTGGTGGTATTGTGGACAGTGAGGAAGATTACCGTAGCTTAAAAAGAGATATAGGAAAACTAGAGGAGTGGGCTGAGAAATGGCTGATGGAATTTAATACAGATAAGTGTGAAGTGATGCATTTTGGAAAGGCAAATCTAAATAGGTCATATACATTGAATGGTAGACAATTGAGGACTGCAGAGCAACAAAGGGATTTAGGAGTACCGTTAAATAGTACCCTTAAAGTTGATACTCAGGTAGATAGAGTGGTGAAGAAGGCATTTGGAATGTTGGCCTTCATAAATCGGAGTATTGAATTCAAGAGTTGGGATGTTATGATGAAATTGTACAAAGCATTGGTGAGGCCAAGTTTGGAATACTGTGTGCAGTTTTGGTCACTGAATTATAGGAAGGATATAAACAAAATAGAGAGAGTGCAGAGAAGGTTCACGAGAATGTTGACAGGATGTCAGGGTTTGAGTTACAGAGAAAGGTTGAGCAGCCTGGGGCTTTTTTCTCTGGAGCTTAGAAGATTGAGGGGGGATTTGATGGAGGTTTTCAAGATTTTAAAAGGGACAGAGAGAGTCAACGTGGATAGGCTTTTTCAATTAAGAGTGGGGGATATTCAAACCAGAGGCCATGGTTTGAGATTGCAGGGGGAAAATTATAAGGGGAACATGAGGTGAAATTTCTTCACGCAAAGGGTGGTTGGGATGTGGAATAAGCTTCCGGCAGAGGTGGTTGAAGCAAGGACATTATTTACATTTAAGGAAAGACTGGATAATTACATGGAGGGGAGAGGATTGGAGGGGTATGGACCAGGTGCTGGTCAGTGGGACTAGGAGGGTGGGGATTTGTTCCGGCATGGACTAGTAGGGCCAAACTGGCCTGTTCTGTGCTGTATATGGTTATATGACATTTCCTGGTTCAACAAGGTAACACTTCAAAAATTGAATGTGTATTTTTGAATGTTTAATGAAATATTGATTTTATCCAATACACCAGCAGTGCATATAATCAGAATCTAGTATTGAATTATTTCACAAAAATAACAATTTAAATTGCGCCAGCAAGATATGTTACTACATCAATTCCTAACTTTTCAATTGCTGCATATACATATATATATATTTATTGGATTTTGTTTTCAGATCTCGTTTAGGTTGTCAGATCTGCCTGAAGAAGTGGATGGATGGAATGACTGTAGAAGTTCCAAGCGAGGTTTCTGATGCAAGACAAACCAAGGACTTTAGTTCATACACCTAAAGTAATCATTTCAATCACAAGATATTCAGAACATGACGTACACAAAATAATCACTTTGAATAAAATCTTTCGTAAAACTGGGTTGCTTCATGAAGATATAAACAAATCCTCATTTTGATCTGAGAAGAATAGACCAAATAAGTATATATATCTACATTTGATTAATTGTTTAACTGGGTACTCATTTCAAGAATGTATATTTTAAAAAGAAAATCTTGTGGATGATACTCATATTTAAAGTAATAATGTTAGCATATAATTTTTTTAAAAATCTTTTAAAGTTCTACTCTACTGCAAAGATGTTCATGATTTTATATGGTAAACTGTTGTCATAAACTTTAATGTGACATTAATATGATTATTTACACTGGATTCTGAGAGCAATATTCAAAACCAAATCATAAATATTTTAACTATGAAGACAAATTATAATTCTTAAAAAATATTGTTATACATCAGATGAGGAAGAGAAGCATTGTCCAATGGAAATGAAAACAGAATGTGCTTAGAAGGTCAGATATGATCTGTGGAGAGAAACCGCCAACCATTCATGTCGACAATCTTTCATCAGAAAAGTTCAATTATTAAATATTCCCATCTTTTTGGAAAGAACAAAGGAAATAACTGATGGTCTCACAAGTAAGAGGAGGTCAATTGGCCCCTCAAACCTGTTGCACCATTTAGTAAGATCACGGCTGATTCACTCTTGGCCTCGTCACTACGTTCTAGTTGAAATACCTGTTGAGCACTACCACTGTAGGTTTCATGGGAATAGAATACTAAATGTTCATACACTTTATATTTTTGTAGAAGATTGAGAGACATTTCTTAGTTCATTAACACTTTGTGAATCTTCTCTGCACTGTTTTCAATTGTCTCATTGTTGATTACATTCACTAAGATCAACCTTGAAGTCCAAGACTGATGATCAATTATTGATGATGCTCCAATTCCATAAGAAGCACAATATGTCCAATGGAAAATATTCAGTACCAGGTAGTTTGGCAAATATGAAGACAATATTGAAAGATGGAAGTGATCCCCACATTACGTTATTTTGGGAAACAGAAATTCACCCTTACAGAATTTGCATTACTCCCAAAACATTTGGGATTTGGATTTTAAAGTTTACTCTTACAGAAGTTAAGGGGGAAAGTTTTTTTTAATTAAAAAAAAAATTTCTTAATACATGTCATGCTCATGCTGTGTCTTCATATTACAAAACTGCAATATGGAACTTTTCTTGGATTGCAACCACAGCCCCTGGTACACAAATACCTGTGTAAAATTACACCCCACAGGCATCACTTTCTATGTAACATGTGCTTTTTATTTTTTTCTAATTTTATTTATTAAAAAATTATTGGTAAACATACAAAATGCACTTCACAACAGAATTTTTATATATATGAAAATAAAGAGAAAAAAAAAGGAAACCCCCCCCCACCCCTTCAGCCAGCTCTCTTAAGCAGAGCCAAATAAATATATATGAAAAAAAAACTGAAAAAAAGAATAAAATAAATTAAAGTACTTCTAAATGCATATATTCCAAATATAATGACCACTTATTAGCAAAAAAGAATAATTATCATGCAAAACATAAGTAATTTTATCCATAACAATACAAGCTTTCATTTCATTATGCCATCCCATTATACTAATCACTATTACTTGCTATACATTTTCAAGCTACGAACAACGCTAAATATACAAATGCGATTTGAAATTTATCCAACCCCAAGCCCTGTAAAGGAATCACATAACCCAATTTAAAAAAAAACAGATGGATCTAATGGTAACCATCTTATACAATTTTTCCAAAATTTACTTAATTTCTTCCCAAAATGGTTGTACATACATACAAGACCAAACAGCATGTAAAAAAGTTCCAACACACGTACCACATCTAAAACAAGAATCTGAATTAGTAAAGCCATATTTTTTCAATTTCTCAGGAGTTAAATATAACTGATGCAAAAAATTATAATTAACCATTCCATATCGTGCATCTGTCAATCTAGTAACACTATCATGACATATATCCATCCAGTAATCTTCAGGAAAAACAAAAGTTAAATCATTTTCCCATTTAAAGTTAGATTTCTCCCATTCCGACTTGTCCATATTATCTTGTAATACTTGATACATAACAGAAATTTAACCCTTTTTAGGCATAGAAGAAATCAAAGACTCAAACTCCAACAATACAGGTAAGACCATCTCTCTACCATACATTTTTTACCAGTTACCGAAGTTGATAATAAACAAATAAAGAAGCTTCAGCAATATCAAAATACTCTTTCAATTGAGTAAAAAAAATTGACCTTCTACAAAACAGTCCTGTAATATTTTTATACCATGAAAATCCCAGTTCTTTAAATGACTTAAACAATGATAAAGGAATAAGCTGATTATTATACAATGCCGTTAAAATAGATAATTTACCTTTTGATCCATAATATCAATAGATGTTTTAATATCGGCACATTATACTCCCGTGATAAATCTATATTCCTCCAAAATATGAATTGATGTACTGCAGTTTCAGAAATACATGCCATCTCAACTTTAGCCCAACTTGGAGATTGATCCAAATCCATCAAACCACTAATAAATTTAAGTTGGGCTGCCTCATAATAATTCTGAAAATGAAGTAATTGCAATCCGCTTAATGTGTACTTCCAATTAAGCTTATCTAATGCTACCCTTGGTAATTTACCTTTCCATAAAAATTCCCTAGTAGCTTTATTTAAATCCTGGAAAAAGTTCCTTGAAAGAAAACACAGTATTGATTGAAACAAATATTGAATACGTGGAAAATATTGATTTTAATACAATTAACCTGGCCAATTCAAGTCTTTCCACTTAATTAAGTCTGCTTTTATCTTTTCCAACAATGAAACATAATTTAATTTATATAAAGATCAATACTCAGTATTCACAAATATTCCTAAATAATTAATTTTATCTGTCCATTTCAAATTAATAACATTTTTATAAACTGAATAATCTCCATCACCTACCGGTAAAATTTCACTTTTATCCCAATTAACTTTATACCCAGATAATGATCCATACTCTAATAAACATTCCTGTAAATGCTGCAAAGATTGTTCCGGATTTGTTAAGTATATCAAAACATCATCTGCAAATAAATTAATCTTATACTCTTCATCCAAAACTCTCATCCCTTGTATCTGCTCATTTTGTTGTACTAATTGAGCTAACGGGCTGGTGACAATGTACAACCCTGTCGCGTAGAATGTGTTAATTTAAATGATGATGAAATTTGTCCATTTGTCACCACCCAAGCAGTCAGGTTTGTAGATAAAGCTTTAACCCAGCCAATAAAAAAAGGGCCAAATTTAAACTTTTCCAGGACCTTAAATAAAAAATTCCATTCAACCCTATCAAAAGCTTTTTCCGCATCAAGTGCAACCACCATTGGATGGTTGGGCTGCCGTCGGTATGCATTGGTCAAACTAATTAGTCAAAGAATATTATCCGAAGCATGTCTATTTTTAATAAAACCTGTTTGATCTACATGTATCAATTTAGGTAAATATTTAGCAAGCTGATTTGCTAACAATTTAGCTATTATTTTATAGTCTACATTCAATAAAGAAATAGGTCAATACGAAGGTTGTTACCATTAGATCCATCTGTTTTTTTATTGGGTTATGTGATTCCTTTACAGGGATTGGGGTTGGATAACTTTCAAATTGCATTTATACATTTAGCGTTGTCCATAGCTTGAAAATGTATAGCAAGTACATGGAAGGATAATACAGTGATTAGTATAATGTGATGGCATAATGAAATGAAAGCTTGTATTGTTATGGATAAAATTACTTGTGTTTTGCATGATAATTCTTTTTTTGCTAATAAGTGGTCATTATATTTGGAATATATGCATTTAGAGGTACTTTGATTTATTTTATTTTAGTTTTTTTTCATATATATTTCTTTGGCTCTCCTTAAGAGAGCTGGTTGAAGGGGTGGGAAGGGGGTTGGGGTTTTATTTTTTTTCTCTTTATTTTCATATATATATAAATTTTGTTGTGAAATGTATTTTGTATGTTTACCAATAATATTTCAATAAAAGTTTGAAAAAAAAAACTTGTAAAATCACAAGTTTAATAAAATTCCATTATAATGTTTAATGAACAAGAGCTATCATGGGTTGGTGTAAGAGTATACTGATACTTAAAAACTAATTCAATTGGGTAAAACAAAGATACATGTAATAAGGCATACCTGCAGCAACTGTACCTTGACATACTTTGCTTCAGAGCTGTTAAGCTGATTTTCCAACATTGTAATTCATTAAACTAGGAGATAGTAACAACCCTTGCATTATTGTAATTTTGACTTGATTATTACTGAAGGCCAGGTCTAAGACATTCAAGTTGGATGACCCCGCCCCAAATAAAAAAAAATGCAGGGATGATCTTCATAAAGTTGTCAAGAGACGGTACAGAACCAAACACGAGAGCCAGACAAACCTCATGGCTATCCGATGCTTGTGGCAGTACATAAATGCCATTGTGGCCTATAAAATGAAACCAGGCAGAAAAGCAAAAAGAAGTCCATCCATCCCCATCCAGATCAATGCATTCTACGTTTGCTTCAACCGGGAGGCTAGTGAACCAGCAACATACAACACATGAACCTCAGGCATACCTGCACTCAATGTGAAAAACCCTCAGACATTAGATCAGATGCAGGAGAGGGAACCCGCAGAAAGCAACTGATTCAGACAGAATCCCTAGATATCTCATAAAGCCTTTGCAGACCAGCTGGTAGGAGAATTCACAGATATCCCAACTCTCCCTAATGAAAGAAGAGTTGAGTTACCTACCTGATTTGAGGAGGCCGCTGTCATCCCACTCTCAAAGCAGAACATAGTGAAGGGACTAAATGACTGCCGGCGTCGTGAAGTACTTTGAGAGGCTGTTCATGACTCACAATAACACACAACCTCCCAAGCCAGTCTTGGCTCACTCCAATTCACCTATCATTACAATAGGTCTGTGGCAGACACCATCTCCCTGTCACTACATTCTGCCCTGGAACATCTGGACAACATTCATTGACTATAGTTATACTTTCAACACAATAGTGCCAAATTAATTCATCCCCAGACTATGTGATCTCAGCCCCACTCCCACACACAATGGGATCATGACTTCCTGTTCTGCAGGTCACACGATTAATGACAGCACCTACTGTCATCAACACCAGGTCACAAAAAGGCTGTGTACTCATTCCCTGTGCACCCATGACTGTGGACAAATACCACTCCAATGGGGGTCACATGATGGTGGACGGCGAGAAAGAACAGAATCCCAGAGCTCAGAAGACTAAAGAGAAGTCCAGAGAGAATCCAGCAGACGAAGAAGGAAGAAAGACAAGAAACCTGCAATAAAAGTGTAGACCTGAGGCAGTCCCAGGACATAGGGACCATGCGATGAGGAGGTCAGCGGAGCCTACTCGAGACCACCACAGGAGGATGTCACAGGAAGCTCACCTTCTAAGGAGAACCGTCCAATGTTGAATTGGGTGGACAGTGCAGAGCCTGAGAGTGGTGATGGGGACCGTGGGATGTCGTGGAGGCAGCAAAAGCAAAGACAGCGGTAATGGCCATATCGGCAACAGCAACAGCATTGGTGACAGCAGCGAAGACTGCGGTGGCAGCAGTAGTATCGGCGGTGAAAGTGGTGGCCACATCAGCAGCATTGTCAGTCAGGCCACTGGAGATATGGGAGAATGAGGGCTGACAGTATTGGGCAGGAGCACTGTTGCAGGTGGCATCAGGAGATCGGTCCGACCTGCAGCCCAGGCGGACACCCGCAGACAGCGGGAGAGAAGAAGAGGCAAATGGAGAGCTCGGTGAGCGGTGTTGGGGGAGAGCGTCAGTGAGACAGAGGAGGAGAACAGTGGGAGGAATGGCCCATTGTCGCAATGGGTAACGGCCTCTAAGGGAGAATATCAGGGCCGTCGTGGAGGTGATTGTGGAGGCCTCAGAGGCCAGACTGAAAACTATTAAGGGAACTTCCGAAAGAAATGGGAGAAATAAAAAGGACTATGGTGGATTTAATGGGGAGGGTTGCTAGTGTGGATGATAAAAGAGGTGGAAGACAAGGTGGAATATTTGGAAGGTCAGAGGGATGCCTGGAATAAGGAAAGGGAGAAAATGCCGAAGATAGCTTTCTTTTTAATTTTTTAAAATTTACTTAAGTTCTGGGTGTGTAGAAGGTTGTGTTTATTCTTCTTTCTTTCTTCTTTGGCTTGGCTTCGCAGACGAAAATTTATGGAGGGGTAATGTCCACGTCAGCTGCAGGCTCGTCTGTGGCTGACAAGTCCGATGCGGGACAGGCAGACACGGTTGCAGCGGTTGCAAGGGAAAATTGGTTGGTTGGGGTTGGGTGTTGGGTTTTTCCTCCTTTGTCTTTTGTCAGTGAGGTGGGCCCTGCGGTCTTCTTCAAAAGAGGTTGCTGCCCACCGAACTGTGAGGCGCCAAGATGCACGGTTTGAGGCGAGATCAGCCCACTGGCAGTGGTCAATGTGGCAGGCACCAAGAGATTTCTTTAGGCAGTCCTTGTACCTCTTCTTTAGTGCACCTCTGTCTCGGTGGCCAGTGGAGAGCTCACCATATAACACGATCTTGGGAAGGCGATGGTCCTCCATTCTGGAGACGTGACCTACCCAGCACAGTTTGATCTTCAGCAGTGTGGATTCAATGCTGTTGGCCTCTGCCATCTCGAGTACTTCGATATTGGAGATGAAGTCGCTCCAATGAATGTTGAGGATGGAACGGAGACAACGCTGGTGAAAGCATTCTAGGAGCCGTAGGTGATGCCGGTAGAGGACCCATGATTCGGAGCAGAACAGGAGTGTGGGTATGACAACGGCTCTGTATACGCTAATCTTTGTGAGGTTTTTCAGTTGGTTATTTTTCCAGACTCTTTTGTGTAGTCTTCCAAAGGCGCTATTTGCCTTGGCGAGTCTGTTGTCTACCTAGGAATATCAATTATGAGAAAACCAGCACAGATTTTCCTCTTACAGAAATGAAGTCAGAGGCTCCCAGAGAAAAGACTGGAAGAAGTGACAAATTTTAAGCCAAGCGACATACCAGGCAGGAAATTAGAATCAATGATCTCTTCTGCCCTATAAAAACATTTCAAGGTAATCACAGCACCCACCCCAGGCTCGAGACTACATAATACCTTTAACACAAAGATGCTAAATGCCTTATGGGCTGACTCCAAGAGACTGGACAGCTGGCATTTGCAAATGTTAATGAATGACAGATTAAGGCAAACTGAGCACTGTATATTGCAAGCAGCTTCCAGACTCCTCCATTGTATATGCCTCAAATTAATATCTTAATTATAACATGTACATGTAAAAAGCCAATTGATGGTAACCATTTTCCTGTCTTTAGAAATGTACAAATACTGACTGCAATGCCTTAACTTGTAACAATACTTTCAAAGAGATAATTCTCTAATTTGTATGTGAGAATGGTCCTTAAATAATGTAACCCTTGACTGGATTATTTGAATGAGACCAAACAGTCTTAAGCTGCTTTCAGGTGCTCGGATGCATATAATGCGCTGGCAGATGTGGCTGGGGGAGTGCAGCTGGGAAATTCAGGTGGTCGCGGAAAAGACGCCTTTCTGTCATCTGAACATGCTGGCTGAAGGAGAGCTGCATCCAAGCGAACACCGGCTCCTATGGTCTGTGGCCGTAGTCCCACTGCCACTTTCAGGTGCAACGGGGGATTCTCGGAGCCGGAGATTTTCCCTACAGGAGAAGGGTTAGGTAAGTGATCTTCCTGGCCGGGTTCTCCTGACAGCCACATAGGGGTAGAATATACGGCTTTTCATCAGGGTATTTTGGCCACCTGTAAGTGCCTTTAGTGAGGTGACCTTGTCTACTCAACACTACAGACTGCTCATTCCCGCTAATGTTATTTGATAAAGTTTGTTTAAGTTGTACTGTGTAGCTTGGTTGTACTTTTTGTATCTTTATAGGTAGGTGTGGACATCTGCGCCCAAGGTCTGTGGGGGCAAAATGGATGGAAGATGTGGGCCAAAAGAAGATTGGAAAAGTGGAGGGTAAGGATATTAGGAAAACCCTGAGGTGATGGATGATGGTAAGTTTGAACAATAATGGGATAAACAGTCCGACACTGCCACCACCCCCGACACCCACCCATCTGATGCCACTGTAAAATCAGAACCCCACCCCCGTTAACCTAATGCCCCTCAATTAGGTTTGTTCTGACACCGACTCTGGGACCATGTACAATGGAGGGTAAAGAAGAAATGGAAAGAGAGGGGAAGGAGTTACCTGAAACAAGAACAACCTGACCCGCCGACTTCCTCTAATCGCTCACTAATGGCTCGAGATTCCAGCCTGCTTCTCTGAGCAGGCATCCAGCTGTTCAGTGCCTGTCTTCCCAGCTAATTCTGAGCTCTGTTGTTATCAAACTGGTGCTAACAGTGCATCAGAGCCCCACAATTTGTGATGTCATGTTGCCGTTGGAAAAAAAAATTTGGATAACAGATTTTCGTTAACTGGTTTTCGGATAATCGGAAACATACTGTACTTGTTTCAAGCATTTTCTTTTTATTTTATATTTCAGCATTTCTTGATTCAGTAATATTCTAATATCAACCTCATCCAATAGTCACAATATTGTAGATTATGCAGAAAAAATATTCAAATATATCATGGCATCAACAAATTGATCTCATGTTACAGATATTTCCATTAAGATAAATTAATAATGAATGAATATTTCAGAATTTTACAACAACTAGATTATTTTCATTATTGCTTAACATTCAAAGGGCAGGAATGCAGAATTCTGCCTCAGGCAATTCAATCCAAATCTTAGCTGAGCAGTGTTGGCTGACAACTACTGCAGAAAACAATTGCAGACAAATTAATCATGTTTAGATGTAATTCAAGGAATATAACAAGGAGTTTTGTTTCACTCCGCTATTTGTTTCTATTTCTCGATGAATCCCTTATTCCTTTTCCATTTTACTATTTACTCACCAAGATAAGTCATGACCTCTGTTCCAGCTTCTGGGTTTCATTTTTATTACAGACACGCCATGAGACCATGTCAAGAATGACCCCTACTATAAACCTTCTGTTTAATTCTGAATAGTGGATTGCATATTTTAGTGCACTTTTTTCATTGCTTAGTGATTGCTTCCCAGTTACTTGTCTGGAGTATATCAACACAGTGTTCTCTACGTGCAAACAGAATCTCATTTCCTGTTTTTAGCTGTCCATTCTCCCCTGCTGTCTAGCAATCAATTTTAATCATTGAAATTGATTTTCATTATCAGCTGTATTTCAATACAATTTGGATCAAAGGATTTTTTGATTTTGAAAATTGTTACCGTTATTATTTTGAAGAAAAAACATGCCCCTGAAATTCTGTTCTGTAGTATAGGGTTTGGTAATGAATTGGTTCCATTATGGCATCAGATGTCACATGAACATTAGTGACAAAAGTTAGGCTAGCACATATCGATAAAGGCTTACAGTGGCTTTCAAACTATTTTTTTCTCCTCTCACGTACCACTTTAAGCAATTCCTATGCCATAAATGCTCTGTGATTAGTAAGGGATTGCTTAAGGTGGTATGTGGAAGGGGAAAAAAAGGTTGAGAACCACTGCTCTCGACTCAATTGTTACTAAAATATTTTGCTTGAGAAAAATTGTCATTGGCCCATTTCCTTTGGAGTTATGGAACCGTGCACATAACGAGTCAATTAAGTACAATTAAAACTGTGATTTTCAAACTTTTTCTTTGGCTTGGCTTCGCGGACGAAGATTTAAGGAGGGGGTAAATGTCCACGTCAGCTGCAGGCTCGTTTGTGGCTGACAAGTCCGATGCGGGACAGGCAGACACGGTTGCAGGGGAAAATTGGTTGGTTGGGGTTGGGTGTTGGGTTTTTCCTCCTTTGCCTTTTGTCAGTGAGGTGGGCTCTGCGGTCTTCTTCAAAGGAGGTTGCTGCCCGCCAAACTGTGAGGCACCAAGATGCACGGTTTGAGGCGATATCAGCCCACTGGCGGTGGTCAATGTGGCAGGCACCAAGAGATTTCTTTAGGCAGTCCTTGTACCTTTTCTTTGGTGCACCTCTGTCATGGTGGCCAGTGGAGAGCTCGCCATATAACACGATCTTGGGAAGGCGATGGTCCTCCATTCTGGAGACGTGACCCACCCAGCGCAGCTGGCTCTTCAGCAGCGTGGACTCGATGCTGTCGACCTCTGCCATCTCGAGTACTTCGACGTTAGGGATGAAAGCGCTCCAATGAATGTTGAGGATTAGTAATCCTTTACTAATCACAGAGAACCTATGGCATAGGGATTACTTAAGATGGTATATGAGTGGAAAGTAAGGTTTGAAAACCACTGGCTTAGCACAAGCAGAGCTAATGCCCATGGAAATGCATCATGTTGGTAGATTGTAGCAAAAGTCAGTGTGTAATGCTCATTTAATTATAGTACATAGCAACTTTTCTAGTAATATCATTTCTTAACCTCACATCAGTGCTGATTATCCTCCACCTATAGATTAGCAGCCAATTGATTCTACTAGCTGTTGCTACAAGTCTTGTTTAACTTTACTACAAGAATTTGGTATTAAAAGGAGGAGTCACGTGATGGAGTAGTGGCCGGACGGTGAACTCCAGCCCTCTCCAGAAAAGTCGGGAAAAACAAAGGAAAACACAAAGGCACAGAAATATAAGTTACAGAAAAGTGAGTATAAAGGTGGAAAGAAGATGGCGACAAAAAAAGAAAAATCGAAAGCAACGGTAAGAAGAGAGGAAGAGAAGACAAAGGAGGAAAAAGGTGAAGGCCTTACCTGTCCGAAGAGGCCCGCTGCGGAGAGAAACCCGCTCCCTCAGGTCGGTAAATAATGGACTACAAAAATGGCTCGCAGAGCCGAGTAAAAGTGCGCAACCGCGCATGAAAAAAAACACACCGACGGGAGGGGGGACCAGCTGGGGAGTCGATCTCCACAGCCGGCAACGACAGCTGCAGAACACCTGCAGCAAGAAGAGACCACAGAAGACAATAGAAACAAGAAAGAAGAGGAGGAAAGGGCACCAAAGAAACAACAGATGGTCAACCCAGAGGAAGAAGAAGAGGAAGAGGAAGAGTACAGTGAAATAGAAGAAGAAAAGAAAGGCAAGGTAAAGGATATACTTGCTCTTATTAAAGGATACATGGAGTCATTTAAAGAATGGCAAACACAGGAATTTAAGGATTTAAGAAAAAGAATAAACAACACAGAAGAGAAAATAAATAAAATGGAGATGACCTTAACAGAAATGGGAAAGAAAATGGACAAGATGGAAGAGCGGGCAGTAGCAGCAGAAATGGAGGTAGAAGACTTAAAAAAGAAATTGGAGGAATCTAATAAAAAAACTAAAGAGACACAAGAACTACTAGCTCAAAAAATAGATACAATGGAAAACCATAACAGAAGAAATAACATAAAGATAGTGGGCCTTAAGGAAGATGAAGAAGGCAAGAATATGAGGGAGTTTATAAAAGAGTGGATCCCTAAGACCCTAGGATGTCCAGAACTACAGCAAGAAATGGAAATAGAAAGGGCACATAGAGTATTGGCCTCTAAACCACAACCACAACAAAAACCAAGATCTATTGTAGTAAAATTCCTAAGATATACTACAAGAGAAAAGGTACTGGAGAAGACAATGGAAAAAGTAAGAGAGGGCAACAAACCACTGGAGTATAAAGGGCAAAAAATCTTCATTTATCCAGATATAAGTTTTGAACTCCTAAAGAAGAGAAAAGAGTTCAATACAGCAAAGGTGATTTTATGGAAGAAAGGGTATAAATTTATACTAAAGCATCCAGCGGTATTGAAAATATTTATTCCAGGACAACAAAACAGACTATTCTCGGATCCAGAAGAAGCACGAAAATTTGCAGAACAATTACAAAAATAGACTGAGGGAGGAAGACGGGTAATGAGAGTAAAAATGATCACGATTGATATGTATGTGGGTAAAGACAAAAATAGACTGAGGGATGAAGACGGGTAATGAGAGTAAAAATTATCACGATTGATATGTATGCGGGTAAAGAGGTATAAGAGTGAATAGAGACAATGTGCATACGTGAATGTATCTGTACTTAGAGGAAAATATAGATAGTATAGACAAGAATTAATAAGGGAAGGTAATGGAATAGAGAGAATAAGGAGGGAATTAAAAGAGTGACCTTTGTGACATATGAAAAGTGAAATCTTTTCTGGGGGGGCGGGGTGGGGGGAAATAGTGGTCACTGCAAAATCAGTTGACGCTTGCGAGTGGATTCGCAAATCCAAATGGAGAGGGGAGATGTGGTTGTCCGACAAGGGATAAAGGACAACTCAGGAGGGGAAGGGGAGATTGGGGATAAATAAGATAGAAATAGGAGAATAAGGAAAATGTTGGATGTTGTAGGAATGTTGTCTTATAAAGAGTTGAAAATAAGAAAACAGAAATGGAAAAGGAGGAAAGGTAATGATGGAAAAACGGAAAGAGAAGATAAACAAAATATAAAAGGGCTACGCTGAACTATATGACTTTAAATATTAATGGAATACATAACCAAATTAAAAGGAAGAAACTACTAAATTTAAATGAATAAATGTATTCCATTAGAAAAAATAACATATAGGTTAAGAAATAATATTGAAATATTCGAACAAGTATAGGAGCCTTACATTAAATACAATAGCGAAAACCTACCGGGGACAAACATTACTTAAGTTGATGGAAGGAGAAGGAAAGAAAAGAATGGACTCAGTAGAATTTCTGGTGTATTTTTGTTGAATGACAACATTGTCTGACTGGCTTAATGCAACCTAGATTGTATACCTAAAATGGATGAGTGGGGGGGGGTGGGGGGGTGGCTTGGGAGGAAGGGGAGGGGAGAAAAAGTCACTGTATATGTGTGAAAAAGAAATAGTGTATATCATGGCTAATGTGATTTATGGTGTGAAAAATAAAAAAATTTAAAAAATAAAAAAAAAAGAATTTGGTATTAAAACAATATTATCTTGTCGTTTAAATAATATCTTGAGTTAAGGGCTTTTGCACAAATCAATTGCTCCTAAATATGGGTACTAAGTAGGCAAGCCCCTCAGAGTTTGTCATGCTCGAGTCATTAAGGAGAGAGAAAGCAAAGCAAGACAAACAATATACTCTTGAATGTGGAATCTGGAACAGACCATGTATTTCGTCAAGGCTGTTCATCAATTCAATGAGATTGATTGCAATGTGACCTCACTCCTCGTACTCACCCTCACCTCATTCCTCTTCACTCTTTGATTACAAAACTAACAATCTTAGACTTTTATTTAATGATAATGAATATACATTGTATATAGGCACAGAAATTTTAAGTGTTTACAACCAGACAGGTACTTTGTTCTATAAATATATAGATATAAAGTAAATGTTTTGTTTGTGAAGTAAAGAGTTGGGACACCAAGCAGCAACTATTAAATACCCAATATATTTGTTTTTCAGCTCTGACAGGGGTGGGGAGGGGGTGGTGGGAGAGGGGGATTATAGGGATTTAGGGTTTTTTTTGTTAGATTGTTTTGTATGTATGTATCTTGCAAAACTTATAAATAAAATTTTCCAAAAAATATGTCCTTTCATACGAATGGCTGTCACAACTCCCCTTTTCTATGTGTAGGGGAAATTAAACATGTGACTTCCACAATGCTTCCAAAACTCAGGTCTGGGTCATTCGAAATGACCATCACAATGGTCATGAATCAATGCAGGAATTCACCTGTTTCCTTTACCCAGATAATAGTCAATCAAAGAGACAGTGGTTCAATAATTCCATGGACAGGGAGAATCATCTGAATTATCCATTTCTTGTGTTCATTAGATGGCTGGTGGTCAATTAATGAATCCTGTTTCTTAAAGTGCCCCAAACACATGTCCCATCTGGTTTCCTGGATAAACAACCATTGTTCTTTTGTCTTCTTCTGGAGCACCAGCCCTGGGTAATGACTCTACTTAATGGTGCCATTCAGTCTCACCACAAGCTGTGAATGTTTGTAGCCTGTATTATCCCTTAAAGAGACAGTCACTAAATGAAAAGGAGCTTGTAATAGGACGTACAAATTAGAGTAATATAAGAACAAGGGCAGTCATGGAAAAAACACCATTGGTGTCTTCAAAGTGAGGATTTGCATCAATCGAAGACCACACCGGATATAGGGACTTAACTGTGAGCTGCACGCGTCACAATCTTGCAAAATAAGACAAGAAACAAACCATCAGATGTGGTAGAATTCAGCACCAGTAGGTTGTCAGGATCCTGAGGCCTAGTCACTGAGAATAACCACAAACCTGACCCCGACATGCAAAATCTTCCAGGCATACCTGAGTTTTGTTTGCGATCACAAGAGGTTATAAATTACCATTTGAGTTCTTAAAATAACATGGCTCAGGAGAAAGTATTATTAAAATCTGGTTGTTTTGTAGATGGAATCAGAACTGTTTTTAAGAATGTTGGGGTTTGCACTGTGCATTTGAGAGATTTATCACTGGAAGAAATAGCTAACCCAATTGGAAATACCAGTGAAAAGATAGGATTTAAATATCAGAATAAACCTAAAAACACCTATGAATCTTAACAATACTGTTCTGCTCTGAGGTAAGACAATAGTCAACTGCATCACACCATTTATTTTTGAGGTATGTGAAAGAACAGAGCATTGGTCTGTCTTCACTTTAATTGTTGTTGGCCTTCTGTGGACAGTGCATTTCCCCTTCGAAGACCATAATGGAAACATCAACCACAGCTGCCTTTAGAGCTGAGACATGGTCATATCTCCATACCTTTCACTGTGATTAAAACAATTGCTAACTCACCTGTGCTTCAGTGATTTGAGATCTCAGTTCTTGATGTAAGGACTGAATTTGGTGTTTTCAAGTAACAATACAATTGTGTACATTATTCTAAATACATTCTTCTTTACTTAGATTTCAATGCCTAAAAATAGTACCTTTTTTGAGAATAAAAACTGAAATAGCTGCAAAATCTACATGAGAAATGGGTAAATGTGTCTTGTGTTAAGTATTTGCTAGAGACACAGAATGCAGGTGTTGAAATCTGGAGCAAACAAAGTCTGCTGGAGGAACTCAATGGTTTGAACAGCATTAGTGGGAGAAAAAGAATTGACATTTTAGATCGTAATTCTTCATCAAGGCCTATGTCTGTTTGGATCACCATAATCTACAGTATAGTCTGCCATATTTCTGGGTTTCATTGGATTTAACCCAAGAGATTTCACTCTAAAAATCAGAATGCTTTTCACTTGTCACTTGGCCCAATTTCAACCCAGTTTGCTCAAAGGGAAGTTGTCGATACATTGTAGTGCATGATAGCCACTGTAAAACAGTGAACCAAGATTTAAACATAGTCTTTGACCATTTTAAGTAGCAATTTAATTAAAGCGGAGCCAAACAGCCAATTTAGACTCTTGTCCAAATCTCTGTCCAAGTCATTTGTAAACATTAGGGTGGGCTTTCTAATAGATGAGGTCATGTTTAGCAGCACTAGAATATTTGTTATTTTAGAACGGCACTGACATATTAAATAAAGTGGTCTCATGTCTCAAGATATTGTAATCTCTGACTGAACACAAGATGTTTATATGGAAATTTAAATGACCAAAAGTTAGATTACAACCCTTACAAATGAGTGAGCGTCAACTTCATCTGAAGAGTAAATGTAATCATCATGGAGAAACCCCTAACACTAACAATAAAACCACCACACAAATCACAGCAGTTCAAGTAGGTGACCCCAGTACCACTTTCCTTTGGGCAATTAAAGCCAAATAATAAACTCTTACATTGTTTTCCTTATACCACGTGTGATTTGAAAAAAAACCCATTGTATATATGTTCATCTTGTGGTGCAGATTACAAATGTGCAAAAGCTGGCACAAAAAACTTGGAAGATCCAAAACTTACAAAAATTGTTTGAAAATAATAATCAGAAATTCTACTTTGTGAGATTCCAAGGAGGATTATATTAAATGTTAATATAATTTCATGCAAGCATGATTATTTTTTCCAGAAAGTTCAGATTCCTTTTATTACATAAATAAATCACATACACACACTAAAGGAAGAGTATATTTGCCACTAAAGATTTAAAATAAGGGAATATTGCCTTTTCCATTTACTAGTTTCTATACCTATTAAATGCATACATTGAAATACAGTAACATTATAAAAGCACATTATTCCTTATTTTGTTCATTTAAGTGCAATAATGAAAGCAAACAATGTTGTTAAATATCACATTTACTCATTAGCCACAGAACAGTTTATTAATTGAAAAAAGTGGCTATTTTATACTCCAGAAATATACATTTATCATTGAAATTCCAAACTATCAACATCTCACTGTTGCATTTTTTACCGTTTTGTAAGATGGCTGAGAATTAATCCAATAATATCATACCAAACACCAGAGAAATTCTATCCAATGCAACAACTAAATATCTGGCAGCAGTTAAAGGTATTCATCTGACAATTATACTTGACAAGCAGGTTTTTTTAAAACTGTTGAAGATAATGTATTTACTAAAATGAAGATATGTCTAGTCACATAGTGTACTGATAACATCAAAATCAAATGGAATAGAGGCAAAAATCATAACAGGTGGAATGATATGCAAAATATTACAAACATAATAGGAGCTGTAGGTTTTAGTGATTCTAATGCATCTGTAACACGATCCCAAGATCGTGTTATATGGCGAGCTCTCCACTGGCCACCGTGACAGAGGTGCACCAAAGAAAAGGTACAAGGACTGCCTAAAGAAATCTCTTGGTGCCTGCCACATTGACCACCGCCAGTGGGCTGATAACGCCTCAAACCGTGCATCTTGGCGCCTCACAGTTTGGCGGGCAGCAACCTCCTTTGAAGAAGACCGCAGAGCCCACCTCACTGACAAAAGGCAAAGGAGGAAAAACCCAACACCCAACCCCAACCAACCAATATTCCCCTGCAACCGCTGCAACCGTGTCTGCCTGTCCCGCATCGGACTTGTCAGCCACAAACGAGCCTGCAGCTGACGTGGACTTTTTACCCCCTCCATAAATCTTCGTCCGCGAAGCCAAGCCAAAGAGAATGCATCTGTCAAAGAATCTAATTCCTTCCTGAGGGACAGCTGGTGGTATTCAAGGCAGGTACTGAGCTTTGGAAGCATGTAGCCAAAAAGGTTCCAACTCCTGTCAATTTCTTGTCCAAGCCAACAAATGTGCCTACTGGCCAGTGAGCAAAATCGAGGATATTAAAAACCAGGACCCTGATACCAACGGCCCTGAGGAACGGTTCGCAGAACTCAGGTCGAGGTTGGGAGGAGATAAAGGAGTGAAAGTTAGTGAAGATGAGGGATAAGGGGTGGGCAACATTTTTTACTGAAATTTACTTGCTCCATTAAGCAAGTTAATTTAAAAATACAGCAGGATTGGTCAAGATTAAGTTTCACAGAACATTTCAACTGCCCACCTACTTGCATGAATTCTCCCTTAAGTTGTGGAGCTGCCAGGAATTTTTCTATCACTGAGGTACAGATTAATTTCAGGACAATGGCATTCAAATCCTAAAATAGATGCTGCCAATTGCAGTGTCTGCTATGTGCCACATTAGTCAGTGGAGTGAATCAGATTCATTGACATTACTACATTATTGAAAGAAGCAATATTTCCTATCAATAACCGCTGTTGAGCAAAAGCAGTAAATATAAAAAAAAGTTTGCATCTTGAAGAGTGGATGTATAATAACTCAGAATACTTGTTTTTATCATGGAATGTTCAACCAATACGTTATTTCCCCTTCTCATAGCATAAATAAATTAAAGCTCTTCTCTACTTCAGTATCATTTTGTTCATTTTGAGAGATCTGATTTTTACCTTCACTCTTCTGATTTTCAATGAGTTTTTTTCCTTTCCTGGCCTTCCTAGACATTTGTGTTTTCTGCAATAAAAGATCCTCCCCACAATTGCCAAGAGTCATGTACAAAACTTGCCAATGTTTCTCAACACACTCCATGAACAATGGAGCCGATTATGTCCTCACATGCTTTATTCACATGTACTTTTCAAGTAGACAGACACAACCTAGTGAGTAGAAAAGGAGTTGGTTGATTTAGGCTGACTTACTTGAATGGAAAAGCAGGCATGCTGTGAATTCAGAGCACTTACTTTTATCCTGTCAGGACTCCTGTAAGATTCAATACCTAGGAAAAAACATTTTCAAACTGAAAGTCATCATTGTGAACTTCTGGTGAAGTTGGGATTAGTTTAGACTCCAGGAGCAAATAGTTAAATGCCACATTTACCATGATGTTTACTCCATTCTACAAAGATAGCATAATCAGCGAGAAGTAAGTCTTATATTTGGTGACAACTTATTCACTGAGATCTACACATATCATTCTTAAAACATCATTGCTCTTTAAAATTCTTTACCATTGCTTATGTAATATGTATTTAAACTGTATTGCACTACTTCATTGTCTAAGGACTTCTGTTTCAGAGCCAGACAAAGAATATGGTTTACAGGTACAGTGACATTATGATGGGACAGATGAACAAAGAAGATGAATAGAAATAACTATAGAATGATCTGGGAAGAGGAACAATGCAATCACACATTGATCTTATCCCATGCCGTCTGTAAGGAGTTTGAACATTCTCCCTGTGTCTGCGTGGGTTTTCTCCCACCATTCAAAATCGTACCAGGGTATAGGTCAATTGGATGGCACAGGATTGAGGGCCAAAAGGGCCTGTTATCATGCCATATGTCTAAATTTTAAAATTTTTAAATAAAAATGTTTAAATAAAACATCCTTCAATGAAGGAGTGAAAAGTGCTCAAAATCTATAATAAATAGCTCGTTCTACATAGGGTTTCAGCCAACAGAATGCAGGAAAATAAGTCTTTCATGTAAATTTAAATGTGAACTCATCCACATAACTTCATTACTCAACATGTCTAAAACTTGGGCAGTAAAGGATGGAGGTGGAAATCAAATGTTAATAGAAAGAAAAGATCCACACTCATCACCTTCATGCCTCTTTCGCAAATCAAACTCTTTCCTCCTACCCCCAACTCCATCTACTCATCAATCACCTCATTGGATCTCCACCTATCACTTGACAGTTCTTGCCTCACCCCTCCCCCTCTCTCTTTAGATCGCCCATCTTCCTTATTAACACTCACAGTGCTGTTACAAGATCTCAATGTGAAACTGCGACCATCTCTTTGCCTCCACAGATGTTGCCAGAGCAGCTGAGTTCCTCCAGCATCTATTTTTGCTCCAGATTCTAGCATCTTTAGTCTCATCTCTCCATGTAAACCTACTTCTTGTACAGAATATGAAGTGGGAACTTAGTTCCTGCAGAGAACATTGAAGTGTCAAGACATCTCCATTTATTCATTTTGCTGTACTCAAGTTATTGTTTGACTGGGTACGGATCTGATAACAATGTTGATAATTAATTTATTCTTGGGGTTGCCAACATTGTATCTGATAATAAGAGACAGATTGTGGCAGGACTACCTCCAAAGTTCATTCGAAACTTAGTGGTTTGCTCTCCTTACTGCACAATAGCAGGCCTGATCTCGATAAATGACAATGCCTTGACTCAAATATCACCTTATAATTAGCTGGTCACTTCTCCCATTAACCATCACCAGATCTGTCCCTTATCCCTTCTTTTTACACCTGTTCTAACAAACAGAAAATGCTAGTGACACTCAGGTGGTCAGGCAGAATGTGTGGAAAGAGAACCAGAGATAACATGTTTCAGATCAATGACCTGTTGTCAGAGGAGGCACAGGAGATTACAGATGCTGGATTATGGAACAACAAGCAAAGGAATGGTCCACATTTTGGACTGGAAACATTGACCGTTTTTCTCCCACTGATGCTGCTCGACCTGTTGAGTTCCTCCAGCAGGCTGTTTGTTGACACTGTCAGAAGATGATTTGTCAGAATATCTAATAACCTAAACCATTAACTCTCTTTCTCTTTCCACAGATGCATTTCTAGTTTTTGTTTTGAAGATTTATGGTATTCACTCACACCCTTTCTTTGTCTCCCTCCTTCTTTGCCCCTCCTCTCAAAGGAGCTGCTGCCATCCAGCAGATGAAAAGGTAGGTCTGGTCCCAGGCCCAAGGACTGGTCCCAGTATGGTGATCAATTCCAGGAACCTCATCAGGATCATTCCAATCAATGAGTGGATTGGTTGTGTGGACATGACATAACATGAAACTCAGGAGACAGATGAGTAGACAGGCTGGACCACATGAGGTTCTGGTATTATGTGGGATCTTAGCCCCCAAATCAGAGGTGGCCAAGTCAGCTAAATGAACACAAATTTCAGGGGTGCAACTTTGCAGTTAATGAAGCTCACCAGATTGATAAGGCTGCAACAATAATAAAAAAAATTATTAAGAAACTAAAGTCCTCCTATCTCCAGTCTGTAGGCAGTCTCTCCTTATAGAGTAATCTTAGTCACTATCTGGGTTCGGGCTTCTACATGTTTACATCATTGTAAATTGGCAATGGCTGACCCCCATCTCCAGCCTCCATGTTACTGAGGGAGAAATTGATGTCCCATGTCATCATCAAACAGGACAACTATGTTTTTTTAAATTTAAACCACGAAATCTGGTAAAACAGGATTGTTGACAACAACCTAGATTAATGTCACCAAATAGTCTTAGGGCCAGACAGAAATGGCAGGACAGCTCTTTGAATTTTTCCACTGAGGAGATTCTAGTTTTGGAACATTATAATTCTTTTTAAAGAAGTTATTTTTTTTTTCAAAAGAATTGGAAGTAAATACATTTTAGTTCTGCAGAGGTCAAGTATACAAATACTTGTAAGAACACTTATAAAATATCAAGTTTGACATTTGCCAAAAAGCATATCTACAGCGACAGGTAGCTTGAATTGACTCAAATTTCAAAATAGGTTTTTAAAAGAAAAAAATGACAATTTTTAAAACAGATTTTTACACATAAGACTCCTCTGAGAAAAACACCTGTTCAAAGTCTTCAAACTTTGGATTGGTGCAGCACTGTTTTTGCCATTCTTTCTTGTTCTGAATCACAGCATCAGTCACTTCCTGTGTTGGTATCAAACAGTTCTCAGTGTCAATTTCAAAAAAATAATCCTTAATTGTTTTAGCTGCATTACACGAAAGGGCCTCTGTATGCTTGTTGCTATGCTCCCACTCAGCTGAGCGGGCTCCACCTGTGGAAGGAAATAGTTTCTTGCCTTGGGACATCCCATCCCTCTTCTCCAATGTTTCAGCATCGTCTGGACTCTCACAGATGTTGCTGAAGCTCCGAGACACCCAGTGAGCACTAGTAACCTGTTCAGGAGAATGTTGATCTGATGCACTTTGGGCAAAATTTCCATCCAGCTTGAAAGGGAATAACGGTTGACATGGTTTTGACTGAAAATATAACAATGAATTTTGCCCATAAAATACAGTCTGAGGAATTTGATAACGTTCCCTCAGTGCTGGAAAAGCTGTGTTAGCCGTGCTCACTAAAGGAGAACTACAAGTCATAGAGCTGCATGTGAGTTCCTTAGAATCAGGATGGAAAAGATGTGGCATAGGTTGAAACATCAATCCTTTGTCTTTTGCAGATGTATTAGGAAGTGGTGATCTAACTTCTTTCTGAGGAGAAGGAGGATCTGCAGATTGGGTTCTGTCTGCATTTTGAACCATTCGTTCCGCTGCTACTACAGAAACAGCTTCAAAGTATGGACCACTTTTGTCTTCGAGCTTACCTCCATTCTCCCCTTTTCTGTGCAGGGAGGTTCCACTTTCTTTTCTCCATCTATTGACTGAACTCTTTGCAGAGTTATCCTCTGATACACTGGCAGTCCTCTTGTATCTATATTGTGTAGCAGAGGAGGATGCAGGAACTGTGTTCAGATATTGAACAGGAGACAGATGTCCAGGAACCTGTTTAAAGGTACTGGGGCTAGTTTGAGCAGCTATTGAACCTATCTGAGCAGCACGACAAGATGTTAAGAAGGTTTCCCTTGGAGTGAACACAAAATATTCTGCATTGTTTGAAAAAACACTATCACATGAACTCATAGAGGACCCTGAGGGTGGCGTGCCTGGAGAAGATAGACTGGAGCTGATTGTTGTGGAAGATGCATTAATTTTGAGGGGAGGAGGAGGCTGATGTTGGCATCTACTCAATAATCTCTTTTGATCTGATTTATGGATACCATTCCTGGAATCACCTAAGTCAGTGGTAATTTTTCCACTTTGTTTTGTAAGTTTCTGCCTCCCAATCTGTAGCATTTGTAGATGCTCAATGTAGTTCTTGGTTGTCTGGCTCAGGACAGCATCACAACTACTTTTGCGGATTACATTCTTGTGATTCTGGCAGAGCTGAACAAACTGTGAAGCAGAAGGAACTATATTGGGCTCAGAGAACCTTCTCCGCCTTTTTGGGACTGTCAGCCTCTCACAAGTAGAGTAACCAGAACTGTTGGAGTCCAGAAGTGCATTTTTTAAAAACTGGCAAATCACACTGCATTTCAGGGAAGGTGAAGGAATTTCCAAGGATTTATTTGCTAACGGGGCCTTTACATGAACTGGTTCGTCCTCAGGTTGCTCAAAATCACAGTCACTCCAGGACAGAACTGAATCCCTGCTTCTATTTTCTTGGCTTCTTTTTGTCATCGGAGTGGAGTCAGTTTCGTTGTTGAGCTCATTTTCCAGACTATTGTAGGAGGAGTCATGCATTTGAAATGAAGGAAGATCTGAAAGAAAAAAAGTAATATAATGTTGTCTGATCATTTTGTAACCATGATACTGACATAGATAATTTTGCCTTGAAATTATCTGTTTTAACTTACACCTATTTTTTCTGATTTAATTGTGTTTTGAATTAATTTAGAAAGCCCATTCAAAGCTCTTTCTTTGTTGTTAATAATCTTCAGACTGTTACTCTTTGGATAAACATATTCTATTCTTAAATATGCAACCACATTTCAATCCTCCACTTTATGAAGAATCTGTTTGGGTCAGTTTTACCCATATTCTTTCTGGTCTTGAAATTCTTTGAAACATTTTACTCCAGAATAATATGGATTTTAAGCAAATAAAGAAAAATAATCTATATCTGCATTGTACATTTCACATCCTGCATCACCCCAAAGCATTTCCAACCAATGAAAGGTTGGCAGACCACTGTCAATGTTGTTTAACAGTTATTCTTTCTACTATGTAATGGGTCAACAAATAATTTAGTTATTTTCACATTCACCAGTTTTGGAGATTGTGGCAGATTAGATAAACTAGAAGTCATATTCCTGCAGGAATAAGTGGAAAGTAAAAAATAAATATGGGAGGGTACTTGGGGGATTAGTAGAAACACACAGAAATGCTGGAGGAACTCAGCAGGTCTCACAGCATCCACAGGATAAAGATACATTACCGACATTTCAGGCTTGAGAGCCCTTCAAGGAATAAGCAAATAACAGGAAGGCATAAGAAGAAAGAGACAGGGGGAGGAGTCCAGACCTTTTGTTGGTCCTCCTCTCCCAGCTAGTTTTCAGTCTTTATTCTGATGCTATCCTCTTCTCTGCTTATTCCTTGAAGAAGGGCTCAGGCCAGAAATATCGGTAATATACCTTTATCTCCTATGGATGCTGCGAGACCTGCCGAGTTCCTCCAGCGTTTCTGTGTGCTTTAACAACAATCACAGCATCAGCAGGCTTTCATGTTTCACTTGGGAAATTAGGGTGGGTACACAGCGGGTTTGGGTGGGTAAAGGGGCATTAGAGTGGGTACTCAGGGGGGGTTAGGGAGTGTAAGAGCATTATGGGGGTATTCAGCGAGTTATGGTGGTTACAAGTCTTTGAGGGAGTTTGCGAAACAAGTTCATGTGATCAAGAAAAATGTTGGTAACTGATGGTCTGAATGTAAATTCTACTTTTTATCATTTTAAATATTTTGCAAGTTATAATAATTCCCATACCTGAACCATCATCTCTACTCCCAATACTCCTTGATGACAATGTTTCAAAGAGAGAAGAGAAGACATCTCCAAAAATTCTGGAGAAATTTTCGATTAAAAACTGGACAAACAAGGCAACCTGGAGAAGAAGAAATGCCAGAATTTGACTCTATTCTTCTAAAATTCCATTCCACTAGCTGGCACCACGGACTTTGCATTTAAGTGCAGCAGGAGATAAAACATGAGTATGGGGTCAAAAGTATACTGTTCTGGTTTTTCCAGGACTGAGAAAGTCTTGTTGGAGATGTGGCACATCCTTCCAGACCACAGCATGAAGGTTGGCACAGAGAGATGCCAAATACTGTTAACCTGCACATTCTCCACCAGCAGAACTCTACAAAAACAAGTAGAGAATTCCTGGAAAAAATATTTCAGTCACCCGGTTTGAAAATGCACCAACTCAAAATCCCAAAGCAATTTACTGCTAACCGCACAAACATAGCAATGAATCCTCAATATATGTGAGAATGAAATAGGGAAAAATTCATGTTATCAGACAATGTAAACTTATTCATGGTAAAATTCAATTTTGGCAGAGGCACAAAATAGGTTTTTAGCAATTTGACCATCAAATTCTACTGCCTCGCTGCCCTTTGCCTCACCAACTCTCCCCACCCCCACCCAATGCTCCATTAGTCTTTTTCTTCTTTGGCTTGGCTTCGCGGACGAAGATTTATGGAGGGGGTAAAAAGTCCACGTCAGCTGCAGGCTCGTTTGTGGCTGACAAGTCCGATGCGGGACAGGCAGACACGATTGCAGCGGTTGCAGGGGAAAATTGGTTGGTTGGGGTTGGGTGTTGGGTTTTTCCTCCTTTGCCTTTTGTCAGTGAGGTAGGCTCTGCGGTCTTCTTCAAAGGAGGTTGCTGCCCGCCAAACTGTGAGGCGCCAAGATGCACGGTTTGAGGCGATATCAGCCCACTGGCGGTGGTCAATGTGGCAGGCACCAAGAGATTTCTTTAGGCAGTCCTTGTACCTTTTCTTTGGTGCACCTCTGTCATGGTGGCCAGTGGAGAGCTCGCCATATAACACGATCTTGGGAAGGCGATGGTCCTCCATTCTGGAGACGTGACCCATCCAGCGCAGCTGGATCTTCAGCAGCGTGGACTCGATGCTGTCGACCTCTGCCATCTCGAGTACTTCGACGTTAGGGATGTAAGCGCTCCAATGGATGTTGAGGATGGAGCGGAGACAACGCTGGTGGAAGCGTTCTAGGAGCCGTAGGTGGTGCCGGTAGAGGACCCATGATTCGGAGCCGAACAGGAGTGTGGGTATGACAACGGCTCTGTATACGCTTATCTTTGTGAGGTTTTTCAGTTGGTTGTTTTTCCAGACTCTTTTGTGTAGTCTTCCAAAGGCGCTATTTGCCTTGGCGAGTCTGTTGTCTATCTCATTGTCGATCCTTGCATCTGATGAAATGGTGCAGCCGAGATAGGTAAACTGGTTGACCGTTTTGAGTTTTGTGTGCCCGATGGAGATGTGGGGGGGCTGGTAATCATGGTGGGGAGCTGGCTGATGGAGGACCTCAGTTTTCTTCAGGCTGACTTCCAGGCCAAACATTTTGGCAGTTTCCGCAAAGCAGGACGTCAAGCGCTGAAGAGCTGGCTCTGAATGGGCAACTAAAGCGGCATCGTCTGCAAAGAGTAGTTCACGGACAAGTTTCTCTTGTGTCTTGGTGTGAGCTTGCAGGCGCCTCAGATTGAAGAGACTGCCATCCGTGCGGTACCGGATGTAAACAGCGTCTTCATTGTTGGGGTCTTTCATGGCTTGGTTCAGCATCATGCTGAAGAAGATTGAAAAGAGGGTTGGTGCCAGAACACAGCCTTGCTTCACGCCATTGTTAATGGAGAAGGGTTCAGAGAGCTCATTGCTGTATCTGACCCGACCTTGTTGGTTTTCGTGCAGTTGGATAATCATGTTGAGGAACTTTGGGGGACATCCGATGCGCTCTAGTATTTGCCAAAGCCCTTTCCTGCTCACGGTGTCGAAGGCTTTGGTGAGGTCAACAAAGGTGATGTAGAGTCCTTTGTTTTGTTCTCTGCATTTTTCTTGGAGCTGTCTGAGGGCAAAGACCATGTCAGTAGTTCCTCTGTTTGCGCGAAAGCCGCACTGTGATTCTGGGAGAATATTCTCGGCGACACTAGGTATTATTCTATTTAGTAGAATCCTAGCGAAGATTTTGCTCTCCATTAGTACAATGGCTAAAAAAATGCATCAACTTCAATGAAAAGGGAAATGGTTGGTGGGCATAAAGGAAACTATTTGTCTGCACTCTTTCTTCTCTTTTCAAAGTGGAAATTTGCACCCTCGTGTACTCAGAGATACTTCCAAATGATAATGATTATATTTAATTTCATGATAATAAGTCAATTAGGTAATTGTCAATCAACTAGGGCAGTAGAATGCTCATATACAATTTGGAGTATTGGTATTATTCTCTGCCAGACGTACCACCCTATTAGACCATAGGAGGAGCTGTGTACAATTACAGTAGGTATGTGGCTCAACGTGGAGGAGTACAAGGTCTGAGCCAGAATGTATGTTAGAGGGGGGCATGGACTGACCTGCTGACCGGAGGGAGGGGGGTGGTCACAGGATCAGACCTGTCAATGGTGGGGGGGGGGGAATGCTGGCAGGACCCTACCTATTGTTGAGGCCATCCATCCAACATAGGACGAGGCCCTAGAAATGGCCTAGAGCAGTAAAGTATTATTCTACTATTAAATGGTGTAGGACATAATGCATTGATGTAGGCAGAAAACTTATTGGCAGGTAAGAAGCAGACTATAGTAATAAATCAAACCTTCTCATATTGGTGGTCAGTTTCTTGTGGGCCAACTATTTACAGAGCATATTAATGATCTTGCCCTCAATGTCACCAAAACTAAGGAGCTGATTGTTGACTTCAGGAAGGGAAAGCCAGTGATCATTAGGGATCAGAGGTGGAGAGGGTGAGGAAATTTAAATTCTTGGGAGTCACCATCTCAGAGGATCTTTCTTGGACCAAACACATTAAAGGCATCGTGAAGAAAGCACGTCAGCGCTTCTTTTTCCTCAGGAATTTGTGCGGGGTTGGTATGACACCAGATATTTGGCAAATTTCTACAGATGTGTGGTGGAAGGTGTGCTGATCGGCTACATCAAGGTCTGGTATGGGGACACTAATTCCCCTGAGTGTAAAGCCCTGCAAAAGGTAGAGGACAGAACCCAGGATATCATAGGCAAAACCCTCCCCACTGTCAAGAACACCTACAGGGAACTCTGCCGTCGGAGAGCAGCAGCAATCATCAAGGATCCACACCATCCAGCACATGCTCTGTTTTTGCTGCTGCCATCAGAAAAGAAGTATAGGTGCCTCAAGACTCACACCACCAGGTTCAGGAACAGCCACTACCCCTCCACTATCAGACTCCTCAACAAACTTAATCAGGACTGTTACTTGTGCACATCATTGATTTTTAAAAATTCTCTTTGTATTGGACAATCAGTTTGTTTACATTTGTTATCTGTTTACAGTTCTTTTATTTGTTCACATGTATACACGGTACAGTTTTTGTTTGCACTACCAATAAGTGGTAATTCTGCCTCACTTGCAGTAAAAAAATCTCAGAGCTGTATGTGATGTTATGTATGTACTCTGACAATAAACCTAAAATATGATCTAGAGCAGGATGGCCAAACTACATCCTTGGGCCAACTGCAGCCCATTGTCCATTGATAAGTGGCCCAGGATGAATTTTAAAAATATAATGAAAAATGGCCCATTACAGCATAGTCTCTAACAATATATTGCACTGCAAGTACATTGCAGTTAACACTAACAATTATGAGACCAACCATTGCAATGTTAATCATCGATGAAAACGTTTATCTCAATTTAAAAAAGACATTTACCTCAGTTGATTAAAAATAGCAGAAGCAAAAAGATGGAAACGATGGATGCAAGGGAGTGCCGAGAGTTTCAGATGTGGTGGGAAAATTAATACTATTTCATATAAGTCAAGGGTAAGTGTGTTTGTTTGAATTGCAAGGAATCTGTTATTTTTAATAGGCCACCTACACATTTACACATTGCATCATAATCATTAAGGTGGACACTTGGCCCATGAAATTGTGAAGGAATGTTGGAGACGTCTTTGTCCCTATCTTGATCTTTTCTCCTGTTCTCATTTTGCACCCAACTTTTTATTTAGCACCGCTTTTTTTTAAATGAGTGTTTTAAAGAATTTTATTCACTTGGTTGGTGTAGCGGTTAGTGCAATACCTTTACAGTGCCAGCGATTGGGGCCGGGGTTTGAATCCCACACTATCTATAAGGAGTTTGTATGTTCTTCCCATGTTTGCATGAGTTTCCCCCGGGGCTCTGGTTTCCTCTCATCATGTGAAACATACCAGGGGTGTAGGTTAATTGGGTGTAATTGGGCGGCACGGGCTCCTGGGCTGATATGGCCTGTTACTGTGCTGTATATCAAAATTTAAAAATTTATATTTAAGAGCAGTAGATACAGAAATGCCTACTGTAATATGTAACCACATCAATAAACTACTGTAATGTCAACAATTAAAACTGTTCATTAGATTTGAATATTTTATTCAAATCAACACATATAATAGTTATAGCAGTTAATATCAAATCACAATATTAGTGTTTACAAAAACATTTTGATAATATACAACAAAGAAAAGAATTTTTTTTAAAACTAATAAAACTAATGGAAAAAAACTACAAGAACTTTTAAAAAAACCCTTAAAACCAACTAAACCCCCCCTCAACTTAACTAACCCCAATAACTAATATCCAAATATAAAATACATAATGGAACAATTAAGTGCATTATAAACCTCTTGGTCAGTGAAAAAACTATCTAAATCATCTTTACCTACTTCAGTTAATCTTGGTAATACCATTTGTGACAAACATTCATCTATGGCCCTTCATCATATAATGATTCAGATATATATAATTTTTCATAAAATTCCTTAAATGTTTCATTTATTTCTTGTGGTGCAAATGTCACTTCATTGTTATTCTGTTGTATCACGTTAATTGTTTTAGAGGTCTGTTCTGCTTTTAATTGCCAAGCAAAAACTTTATTGGATCATTCTCCTTGTTCATAATATTTCTGTTTGGACCGTAATATCATTTTCTCTGTTCTGTATGTTAGCATTGTATTGTATTGTAATTTCTTATTAGTTAAACTTATATATTTATTCTCTGAAGGTGATTTTTTAATTTCTTTTTTGAATTTATCTATATCTTTCATGTATACCTTTTTAATTTTTGAAGTATAACTTACAATTTGTCCTTGTAAATAAGATTTTAATGTGCCCCAAATAATAAACTTATCTTCTGCTGAATATAAGTTTGTATCACAAAATAATGTTGTCTTATAAAAAACCAAAAATCTTCCCTTTTCAATAATAAAGGATTTAATCTCCATCTATAGACTGGCTGTTTATTTTCAGCAAATTCCAATTCAATCAACAATGGGAAATAGTCAGATAATATTCTTGTTTTATAATCAATATTCAAAACTCTTGATTAATTTTGAGCTGAAAGCAAAAAAAAATAGATTCTAGAATATGTATTAAATCTATCAGAATCAAAGGAATAGTTCTCCATTTTTCAATTAAATGTAAATCCTTCATTAAAAATAATAATGTTTTAGGTGCTTTTGATTTAACTATTTTTCTTGATGATTTATCCAGCAAAGGATCCAAACAAAAATTAAAATCTCCTTTCACTAAAATATTTTCATGGACATCTGCTAAATTCAAAAAAGTATCTTGTTCAAATTTCTGATCATCTGTATTTGATACATATATATTTAACAAAGTCCATTCCTCAGAGAATATTTGACAATTGACCATTATATATCTACCCACCAGATCTGTAATTACATTTTGAATTTTAACTGGTTATTTTTTAAAATAAAATTGCCACTCCGCTAGCTTTAGAATTAAATGAAGAAAAAACTACCTGATCTACTCTTTCTCTTTTTAATTTCAAATGTTCTTTTTCAATTAAATGAGTCTCTTTCTTATGAGTCTTATATTTCTTAATATAAGACAAAATTTTCTTTCTTTTTCTTTGTCTGTTAATCCCATTAATATTAAAATTCATAATCTTAACTGCTTTATTCATTTTTGTTATCTGTAAATTTTAGAAAGCTCCTTTCCATCACTCCTATCAGGAAGAATTCCCACATATTAATTTGCTCCTGAATGTCAACATCTGCAATCCAAAAACATCAGAATTATTCAAAGTAAGCACATTATAAATGAGGATTATATAAAAAAGAAAATAAAAATAAAAATCCCCTCCAAAATGCTAGAGATACTAATTAAGGAACACATCCCCCGACTCCCGCTGGAAAAAATTTTATATTTAACCAACAATTCTTCCCAATATGAGATTTCTTCATCCATCATACATCAGATTTATTGCAACAAATCAGCATCTTTTGTTACTTGAATTTTAACAAGCTCTCCACATACTCTTCACCTAGTACATGACTTGTAAAAAACATATTTTACTAATCTGGCAGAAATACTTTCAGAGTAACTGGATAACGGAGAACAAATCTACAACCTTTATCATATAGAACCTTCTTAACCGGGTTAAAATTTCTATTCTTCTGTAGAGTTTGACTCAGATCTGTATTTAAAAAAATCTTATCCCCTTCATAATTCAAAGGTCTATGCTCTCTAGCTCTTTTCATCGCTAGACCAAGAATCCTCTCTCTATCCTGGTAGTTTAGAAATCTAATCAGGATAGATCGAGGTCTCTGGTTAGGATCCGGCTTTGACCTCAAGGCTTTATGAGCTCTCTCAATTAAAATCTTAACCCAAAATGTTCTTCTCCAAATATTTTCGTTAATTATTCTTAAAAAAACTGGATTACTTCTTGATCTTCTTTGCCTTCGGACATCCCCACAATTTTGAGATTGTTTCTCAAGCAATTTTTCATTCATTGAGATCAAACCAGTCATTGCATCTTCATTTATATTTGATCTTTCTTCAATATATGTACATCTTGGATTTTCTCCTCCACTTTATCAACTCTGTGAAACATTATTTATCAATTTTGTCATATTTGTTCTGACTTGCTTCAATTCTGCAGTTAAAAGTTTTAAATTACTCTCCAATGCATCGGAAAATCTATTTAACTTCAATTTTATTCATTTTTTAAAATCTTTTTCTTGCCTTTGAATTTTTCTTCTTCTGAACTTGACATTTCTTCTTCATTTCCATACGCTTCTGAATCCTCTTCCACTGGAGAAGTATAAGTGTCACCTTCCTGGTCAGAAGTGAAAATGCCGGAGTGGGCCTTTAAGAGAATTGAAGATTTTTTCCAATTTTTTTTTCCTGACTTCTCGCATACACGCACGGTGCAGTTTTAACTTTTCCACCGGCACCATCTTTATGGGGTGCTGCAAAGAGAGCTCCGGAGGAAGGTCCCTCCATTAAGTCCTCACCAACGGATCCAGAACCAACTTCAGCGGCCTGCTTCACCGACAAGGTAGGCCGAAATTCTCTTTTATTATTCTCTTCCAATTTTTTCATTGGTGTTACCTTTGTAGTCTTTTTTTTTGGCGACATCATTTTTTTTCTGTTAATCACTTTAAAATAATTTTTATGAAGTTAACTTTTTTCAATATGTGCTTTTTTTCAGTTAATCCCACGGGAATCGGTAGGTGGCACTGTGTTTCTCACGGCATCACATGACATCCTCCCGTTGTATAGTTATGTTGATAGAAAATGCATTTTCAATGGCACTGGGGTTTCCTGGTCAAAAACATAATTTTCTTGCAGAGTAACTGGTTGAAACCTGCTGGGCTTAATATTGATTGGCCCGTGGACCAATGTCATAAAAGTTTGGCCACCTCTGATCTAGAGGAAGGAATTGTATGTAATATTTCCAAATTTTCCAATGATACTAAGCTGGGTGGAAGTGGAAGCTGTGAGGGAGATTCTGAGAGGCTGTAGGGTGATTTGGACAGGCTAGGGAAGTGTAAAAATACATAGCAGCTGCAGTATAATGTAGATAAATATGAAGGCAGGCAGCTTATTATCTGATTAGTGACAAATTAGGAAAATTGGAGAGTCAATTGTTCTTTATTACTTAAAAGTAGGATTTTCAAATATATGTTGTCTTCCACATTCCTTTCAAGCAAATACTTTACAGATGAGGATGTTCTTTTGAAATATCACAATGATTATGTCAGAAATATGACAGCCAATTTACACACAGAAAGCTTCTGATGTCTCACATTATAAAGTCCAGATAATGTTCAGGGTTGTGTGAGAGATAACTTCTCTGCTTTTCAAAATAATGGAATCTTTTCAAGAGAGCTGGGAAGGTCTTGGTTTGAAGGCTCCCAAACATGCAGCATTACCTCACAAATGCACTGGAGCATCTGCCTTCAAGTCACTGGAATGGAATTTAACTCTATAAAAGCTAACAATCTGCCAAGCTGAGCTTTAAGGCCTTTTCAAATCGGGCCTCCATCTGGAGACTGGCTATGGGGCAGATTTGAAATCTTGAATTTTCCATTTCAGACTGCAGCCCAAAAAGGCTGCTCCAGCGTCCCTTTCAAAGGAAGGTGCCTCTAGCGCCCTCCACATCCCTGTGGAGGTAGGCCGACTGGTGCGCCACCCACCATCAATACGTGCCAGAGCAATGGCCGTCTTCCCTACCCATAATCCCCCACACAGCTGAAACTGTTCTGGGAACCATAGAGCGGTTCCAGCTGCATGGGGGATTACGGGTAGGGAAGATGGCCATTACTCTGCCGCGTTTTGAGCTTCAGAGAGTGGCCCCGAACGCCGAAGCGGCCCAGTGTGGCTGTCCCGGTGCACACCAGCTTCCCCCTGATGGTCCCTGCTGCCCCAACTGCTCCCGCTGCTCTCTCCTACCCTGACTGCTCCCACTGCCTCGACTGCTCCTGCTGGCCCAAGGGCTCCCCATCGCCGCTGACTTGGAGGGAGAGGGGTGAGTGGTGAGATGGGTCGCGGGCTGACAGCATCATCAGTCCGCCCCCAAACAGCCACTTAGCGCAGCTGCCAATTCAGATTGATCGGCGAAGAGCTGCACTGTGAAGATTATCCCTCTCGGAGAGGGGTTGGAATATGTGGCTTGGAAACCGCCTCCGCACATTCAGGGAGGTAGGTCTTTATGCATTTTGGCGGATTTTTTCTGCCTTTACATCCCGAGTTTTTGCCTATCTGAAATGGCCAGTAGTTGAAGGCTGTACTGGTGCCATTAAAGCAGAGTATTGTTTTTAATTTATGAATTTTTCAGATTCTGGGAGTTGTTTTCCAGGACTAGCCTCTATTCTCATCCATAAGCACCTTTGCACTGAGTGGTTGGTTATGTAATTTCAGTGTTAACCACATTGATGGCTCTGAGGTCACATAAATGTTAGACCTTATAAGGACATCAGATTCATGACCATCAGTAATGTGATAATCATTACTAATGATGAGGTTATTTTTTAAAATTCCAAATTGGTCACTGAACTTAGATTCCACAGTGGCCTCAGTGGCAGTACACTCCCTCTCTCACCCCTGTCCTGCAAGTATCAGTAAGGATTAGGAACCCCAGTCAATTATCTGATACCCATTCCTTGCTCTGAAATAAGTTCAAGGATATCAACTGCACTCATTCCAATGTGATTGAAGTGGTTCCATTTTTCTCTATTTATCATCTAAGGCACTAGATCATATCTACATTCAGCACATTTTTTGCAACGCACATTCAAGCTGACCTGCTGAATGCAGATTTGTTCTTTTCTCCTATGTTCTCAACCTTTTCTATTCTAAGTGATTCATGCTATATGCAAGTAAAATGTCATCCATTGAAACTGGGTTTCATTGTGTACAATTATAGCAAATATAAATGAATGCAGAGAGTGAGAATTTGACAAAATTATTAGATGTTTTGCACATTAAAAGCAGAGTAAGATTTGACGCACTTTTGACACTACCTCATGATTGTCTAACTATTCTAAGTAACAACCTCTTACCTTTTTTGTTGACTTGCACTCTGTCTCAGGGCTGCAGGATGTGGGAGGCCACAAGATGCTGGGTGCAATGCAAACTGCCAGGTTGAAGGCATTCATTTGATTTTCCTCAGCATGCTGCTCAATTTTGTGAAGAATTCCAAACACATAGTTCAGGAGGAGGGTATTGAATTTTGGAAGCTGGTCCAGCAATCTGAGAAAAATAAGAAATTAAAGGGAAGGCATGATGTGTCAGTTTTGATTATATTTTTCCCTTCATAAACACTCTTAACCCTCTTTATAGATAATGAAAGCTTTAGAGGGATATTGGCCAAACACATGCACATACGGTTAGCTCAAGTAGGCAACTTGGCTGGTACAGATGAGCTAGGCTGAAGGATCTGTTTCCATTCTGTCAGTAGGCCATTTCATGTCGGGCCTCTGCCTTGAGACTGGCTACGGAGCAGATGGAAAAATGGGAACTTACCTTTCAGACAGCAGCCCGCAAAGGCCTCTCCCGCATCCCATTCATATCCAGAGGTGCCTCGTGGCACCCTCCAGATCCGATGGAGGCTGGGCGACTGGTGCCATAGCGCCACCTGCCATAAATATGCGGCAGAGCAATGGCCGTCTTCCCTACCCATAAACCAGTCTATGGTTCCCCCGCTGTCCCGCTCCCCGCTGAGAGCTCCTGCTGCCCTGCCGTTCCTGATGGAGGGAGAGGGGTGAGTGAGGAGATGGGTCGCGGGCTGACAGCATCATCAGCCCACCCCTTAACACACGGCTGTACATGCAGATTGATTGGCAGAGAGCTGCACTGCGGAGATTATCCCTCTCAGAGAGGGGTTGGAATATGCGGCTCGGAAACTGCCTTCACGCATTCAGAAAGGTAGGTGATTATGTATTTTGGCGGAGTTTCTCCACCACCTCAACATTTTGGGCTATCTGAAATGGCCTAATGATTCTATGCCTCTAACCTTATGAAAGCGTATGCTTCCAAGATTGAACATATTAAGAACCTGATCATTTTCCAATTGACCATGCACATGACATTAGCCATAGAACTGATAATATTCAATGTTTGAGGAACATTCTGCAGATTTGCTTACTACTTGATGTTGGTAGAGGGATAGGCCAGTAAGTTCGTAAATAAAACAAAGGTTGGAAGTATGTATAGTGTTAAAGGTAGTCATAGGTTACAACAGGATAGAGACAGATGCAGAGTTGGGCAGAAAAGTAGCAGATGGAGTTCAATCTGGATAAGTATGAGGTGATGCATTTTGGAAGGTCAAACTTGAAGGCAGGGTTAATGCTAGGATACTACTTGTGGAAGAACAAAGGAACCTTTGGGTCCAAATCTATAGATCTCTCAAGGTTGCCATACAGGTTGATAGGATAGTTAAGAAGGTATGGTATGCTGGGCTTCATTAGTCAGGTGAGGTGATGTTGCAGCTCTATAAGTCTCTGGAGAGATCACATTTAGAATATTGTGTTCACTTCTGGTCACCTCATTACAGGAAGAATGTGGAAGCTATGGAGAGGGTGATGAGGAGATTTATCAGGATGTTGCTTGGATTGGAAAATGTGTCTTATGCGGCAAGGTTAGCAGAGCTGGGACTTTTCTCCTTAGTGTAAAGAAGGATGAGAGGTAACCTGTTGAGTCCCTCCAGCATCTCTTTATTCACTCAAGGTCATTGGACTCCTCTAGTTTGATCGATCCCTTGTGCATCACTGAATTTCACTTCTTTACCATTGCCAGCTCGGCCTTCTGTTAACCAGGTTGTAAGCTCCTGAACATGCTCCTAAAGCTTTCAATCTCTCTCTATTTGGAGACATTTGTCTCTGAGACCCTTAAATCTTCAAGCATGGACAAATGTCAAATATTATTTGAATATCTTACATTGTTTTGGGAAATTTTTTCTTGTTTTAAAAGGTTCAAAAGTACAGTAATGGATAAACATTTAATAAATAGTTCACACCTTTCCACTATCCTGACTTCCTTTCCTCATATTCTGTTGGTTCTCTTACTGAGTCATTGTACAATTGTTTCTTCAACTCTATCCAAACACTAAGTCATTGATCTAAACCAGAAATTCTCAAACTTATTTGGCACAGCCCACTTCAGAGAGATTTGGTTTCTTTATTCCCTCACCATCCTTTTCTCCACTTTAAATATATTACAGCATAAAACAATTTAGTTTTAGAATTATGTTGCATTTCACTTTAACACTTTCCATGATTATTCCCTTGGTCACATGACCCAATTTGAAAAGATAGGATCTAAACAATCAATTTCTACCTCAATTGCATGAAGTACAATTGGGGAGTCTGATAAAAATGTAACAGCTGTTGAGTCAAGAACTTCATAGCTAAATGAGGATGGAAGATATCAGATCCAGCAGGGGAAATAGTTTGTGCTTGTGTGACAAATTGATCATAGGCCTTGCCTTTTGCTGGTCTCAGCCTTCCCCTCTAAACCTCATACACTATCTCTACCCACCCATCCCTCCATCGAAACCAATTGCCACTGCGGCCTTTCTACCTGATCCGCAATCTGTCACAGGAAAAAGTAAATAAAAGTGATAATGAAGATGTGCAGCACATTTTGCTTGGAGTGCCACTCCCATGGATGTGCTTCTCCACTGCCACATCTCCCTGAGCCCTGTGTAAACATTGTGCCTGGATGTAGATTAACAATGATCTTAACAACCCACCATTTCTATCAGTTTTCATTTTAATATTTCAGACATGTTTGATTGCTTAGGTATTTATATTTTTAAAATAAAATAAAGAAGGATGCCCTTGAAATTAAAGAACATTTGTAAATTTCTCAGGAATGATTACCTGCATTAAAGAGTACTGGTCAGTGCTTTAAGCAAATAATTCTTACTCAGAATCAGAATTTATTGTTATGAACAAGTCATGAAATTCAATGGTTTGCGACGGCATCATAGTCCAAACATTCATATTATAACCATCTTACAACATTACTATAAATAAAATATAAAAACAATAGTGCTTGAAAAGTAAGGCAGTGTCTTTGGTTCATTGATCATTTAGGAATCTGATGCCAGCGGGGAAACAGCTGTCCTTGTGCTGTTGAGTGCTCATCGTTAGGCTCTTTTTCCTGGGTAGCAGAGTGAAGAGGTCATGGCCTGGGTGGTGAGGCTGCTTTTTTAAGACAATGCATCATGTAGATGTCCTTGATGGAGTGAAGTCTGGTGTCTGTGATGTTGCAGGCTGAGTTAACAATCCTCTTGAGTTTATTCTTGTCTTGAGAGTTGACACTTCCAAACCAGATAGTGATGCAACCAGCCAGAATGCTCTTCACGGTACATCTGTAGAAATTTTCGAGAATTTTTGGTGACAAGGCTGAATCTCCTCAGACACCTCACAAAGTATAGCCACTGGCAAGCCTTCTTTGTGATTGCATCAACATGGAGATTCCAGGACACATGAGTGCATCAATGGGAGAAAATATTATTATTAAAATAATTCAGCATTATTTTATTTTAACCTTCTAGTTCTTAGCTTCTACCTGCCTCATTGATTCTGATATCTGCAGGAAGCATTTCATCATTCTGGTAATAACCACCACACCTCCCCTCTTGAAATGATTCACTAACCTTTGAACTTCCCTTATCTTCTCTTCATGACTGTTTTGTTCCATTGCTGCCATCCAATTGTCATACATATCTGAAGAAAAGATGCTACCAGGAATATTCCTCAGAAAGTCCTGAATTTACAATGGATAAAAATATTCAAGAAATAAAGGCTAGTAATTGAAGCAATTGATTTCTAAACTTTTCAATATGAAATAAGGAATGGATAGCTTTGTATCTCACTTCATCTCAGTATCAAGCCAGAACATCAAATACTCTGCTACCTTGTGTGTGAGATCGCTGTCATTGATACTTAGAATTACCCATCTATCGCTTTCTGACACAGCCTGCTCTCTCCTCGGTATCAATTCCCATCATCTTCTTAACAATTGTTTTCCCAGATCAATGCGTAAGTATTTAAACATTTATCACAGGGACATGGCCATGGTGTTTTGCTAAAGTTTTAACAGGTGAATTGGAGAAGCAAATCTGTAGAGGGATAGCACTCAGCTGCAGGAAACATAAGGTTAAGATCCTAGGAGATTTTAACTTTCCACATATTGACTGGGACTCATGTACCGTAAAAGGGCTGGATGACTTATAGTTTTTCAAGTGTGTTCATGAAAGTTTTTTAAATCAATATATAGAGGTACCCACTAGAGAGAGTGCAATACTGGATCTCCTATTAGGGAATGAGACCGAACAGGTGACAGAAGCATGTGTAGGGGAACATTTTGGGTCCAGTGACCATAATGCCATTAGTTTCAAGTTAATTATGGAGAAAGATAGGTCTGGGCCTCTGGTTGAGATTCTAAATTGGAGAAAGGCCAATTTTGAGGAAATGAGAAAGGATCGAAAATGCGTGGAGTAGATTAAGTTGTTTTGGGGCAAGAATGTGTGAGGTAAGTGGAAGATCTTCAAAGATGACATTCTGAGAGTACAGAGTTTGTATGTTTCGGTCACGATTAACAGGCACAGGGAACTTTGGCTTTCAACAGATATTGGGGATCTAGTTCAGAAGAAGAGAGAGATATATAGCAGGTACGGCCAACATGGAGTAAATGATGCACTTGAGGAGTATAAAAAATGCAAAAATGCAAAAAAACCCTCAAGAAATAAATCAGGAAGGCCTAAAGAAGAAATGAGGTTGCTTTGGCAGACAGTGTGAAGGAAAATCCTAAGGGTTTCTACAGGAATATTAAGAGCAAAAGGTCAGGAAGGGCCAAAATTAGTCCCATCGAAGATCAGAGTTGCTACCTATGTGTGGAGCCAAAATAGATGGGGGAGATCCTAAATGGGTTTTTTCCATCAGGAAGCTGGCATGGAGTTCAGGGAAGTAAGGAAAACAAGCAGTGAGGTCATAGAACCCATACAGATTAAAGTAGGAGGAGGTGCTTGCTGTCTTAAAGCAAATAAGGGTGGATAAGCCCCCAGGAACTGACAAGTTATTCTTGGACCTTGAGGGAGGTGACTGTAGAAATTCCTGGGGCTCTGGCAGAAATATTTAAAATGTCCTTAGCCACGGGTGAGGTGCTGGAGAGTGGGAGGATAGCTCAAGTAGTTCCGTTGTTTAAAAAAGGCTCCAAAAGTAATCCTGAAAATTATAGCCCAATGAGCCTTATGTCAGTAGTAGGTAAATTATTGAAAAGTGTCCTAAGAGATCAGATATACAAGTATTTAGATAGCCAGGGACAGATTAGGGATCATCAACATGGCTTTGTGTGTGGTGGGTCATGTTTAACCAATCATAGACTTTTTCAAGGAGGTTACCAGGAAAATTGACAAAGGAAAAACTGTGGATGTTGTCTATATAGAATTTAGTAATGTCTTTGACAAGGTCCCACATGGAAGGTTAGTCAGGAAGGTTCAGGCACTTGGTTATTCATGGTGAAGTAGTAAACTGGATTTGACAATGGCTGGGCAGGTTTGTCACTTTGGAAGGACAAACCATGAAAAGACCTACACAGTAAATGGTAGGACACTGAGGAGTTCAGTAGAAGAGGGGGGATCTGGTAATATAAATACATAATTCCCTGAAAGCGCCATCATAGGTAGATAGGTTTGTAAGGAGACATTTTGACATATTGGCCTTTATAAATCAAGGTATTGAGTATAGGCATTGGAATGTTATGGTACAGTTATATAAGACATTGGAGAGGCTAAATTTGGAGCATTGTGTGCAGTTTTAGTCATCTAATTACAGGGAAGATATCAATAAGGTAAAAAGAGTGCAGAGAAGATTTACTAGGATTTTTCCCGGACTTCAGGGACTGAGTTACAGGGAAAGGTAAACAGGTGAGGACTTTATTCTCTGGAACATAGAAGAATGAGGGGATATTTGATAGAGGTATTTAAAATTATGAGGGGGATAGACAAAGTAGATATATGTAGGCTTTTTCCACCAGGTAGGTGAGATACAAACCAGAAGACATAGGTTAAGGGTGAAAGGGGAAAAGTTTAGGGGCAACATTAGGGGGAAGTTCTTCACCCAGAGAGTGGTGCGAGTGTGGAACAAGCTGCCAGCTGAAGTGGTGAATGTAGACTTAATTTTAACATTTAAGAAGAATTTGGACAGGTACATGGATGAGAGACATATGGAGGGGTATGGACTGGGTGCTGGTCAGTGGGACTAGGCAGAAAAATGGTTCGGCACAGACGAGAAGGGTCAAAGTGGTCTGTTCCAGTGCTGTAACGTTCTATGGTTCTGAAGAGATTTGAAGAGTGTGGATCCATGAACTACAAATATCGGCAGATAACTTTAGTTGCTTTTCTCCCACTTTCAACAATTTGTCATGACCCTGGCAGAATTCACCTAGTTGAGGTAGTAGAGAGTACTACAAGAGTGAAAGGGAACTATCTGAAAAATAAATACTAGAAGTAGTATTGATGCTGTCTGATGAAATCCAGATGGCTTCAATATCGATTTCTAATTTTCACTAACCCCTTCCCCATCTCTCTCTTTCCATCATCTGTGTTCCCTTCCTCCAGCTCCCCAACCCCTTCCCTTCCTTCTCCTATCAGTGAACTCTCTTTAACCTTTGCCTTCTCTCTCTATCACTTCTCAGCCTCTTTCTCCTCTTTCCCCTCCCACCTGTACCCACCTGCATGACTTTTGTGTACTCCACTAGACCTGAGCATGTGCAGATGTGATGTTTACCTTGTTTATCCACTATATTCACTGTAAGTAAAATAAGCAAGATTTCTTGCTCCCATCAAGTTAAATAATAAGCAAGAGTCAATTAGGTGTGTCAACGACTGTGTCATAATTACAGAGTTCGAATGTTAAATAATATGAAAATAGGCCCTTTAGCCTATCGAGTCTGTGATAACCATCAAGCACCTATTTTAGAACATTCAATGAGGGTAACTGGAACACTCGAGGGAGGTTCCACAGTGTAATAATCTTTGCAAAATGTTTTTTTTAGCATTTGCCATGCTGAACTTTGAACTATAGTTCAAATTTATTGTCAGAATACATACATTATGCCACATATAATCCTGATATTCTTTTTCTTGTAGAGATGTGTGTGTGTGTGTGTGTGTGTGTGTGTGTGTGTGTGTGTGTGTGCCCATGCATGAATGTCAAATTTTATGAATGATATTTACTTCATTTTACCTGTTGATTTATTTAAAATAATGTTGTTTCCATGAAATGAATCGTGCTAGGATTAAGTGACATTTTTTTGCAAGCAGTTGGGAGATGTTTATAATGGACTTGTGCCAAGAAATGTGAGAGTTACAATGAACAGTCTTCCTGCTCCCAAATTAAATGATCCCACTTAACTGCTTAGGATCATTTCAAGGTGTGTTTTGAGTTTTATTCTGCTTTATCTAAATTATTTGAACAAATTGATAAATTCTCTTTATATAAATGGAACAACTAAAATGATACATTTTATAACATTTTAATTTCTAGAGTTCCTCATTTGCTTTCCTTTCTATATGTGGGCACTTCTTCGTGACAACAGAGGAATCTCAAAGTTGATTAATTTTTGTTTTTCACACAAGATGATTTAGTAAGTATATATTTGAGAGGTGAGATAAGCAATGGGTGTCACACTCCACTCACTGACAAAATACCACACTATCATTACAGCTCGTGCATAGCACTCAATCCAAACAATTAAAAGGCAAAAATACAGATTTTTGCAGCAGTGTGACGTATTTCTCTAGAGTGCCTTGGTTTACGGTAAAGTAATGTTAGACCCAGCTATTATATGTAGATATTATGCCAGTTTGGCCAGAGTTTAGGTGTCCACTACTTAATGGAAAAGCATGTATGACATTATCAAGCCATTAAAAGATGCCAGAGGCTTGGAAGAAATTTAAAATCTGTCATATTATGTCTTAATGAGTCATGGAAAATAGTAAGAGACTGAGGGACCAGGTGCTGGTGACAGTTCTCAGATCAACCTGTCCCTACCATTAAAAAATATAAGTTCTGTTTGCAATATGAAGGGAATTGTGGGTTAATATGTGGATGCCAACGATCAGGTTTACGTCAGTGAATCAGAAATGGATGGGAATCTGCTTCCTGCAAACATTACCTCTTTGCCTCTTTTGTACTATTTCCTACTCGGTGAAAGCTGCTCGCATGCAGCGAGCAGTTTTCACTGTGCCACTTCAAAGAGCCTTTCCGAAGAGAAGGAGTGGGACAAGTGCAAAATAATCAAAAGCCATCAACTAAGTCAGCATCAACAGGTTGCTTGTCCACAGTTGTGGGCAAGTTTAGATAAATAAGTTCTCAGAAATTGTTGTGTTTAAGCCTTATTTACATAGTGGTGATTCAATCAAAATGTTCTTAATCTTCAGTATTCTGCAGACTCTTTTCCCTTGATGTGAAGTGTTAAATAGGGAATGACAGACGGTTCATTTACAATTGAAATGAGAACAAGTTTCTTGACTAATGGTTGTGATCCTTCAAAATTCTCAGTGGGATAGAAATCTTCAGTTCCCCTATCCCTATACAATCAAGGCTAAAAAAAATTGAATGCTAAGTACACAGGAAAATGGGAGAGGAGTGGGTAATTTGGTCCCTTGATATTGCTCCACATTCAACAAGGTCATGACCAATTTTCTAATTCAAACAATATTCCCCTAGCTCTCAGCAGTTCAAAGGAAATTGCAATCAGACAAGAAAGTAGATGAAGAATGAACAATTAATTTACTGAAAGGCAGATAGATCAGGCTCTAACAACCCAGTAGGCTACTTATGCTGTTTGTTTTATCCCTCTGTTCTCAACTGTTCTGTGGGGAATCTACCTTCCAATGGCGAATTGACTGGCTTTACTTTGCTGACTTCCACTCGTTTAAAATTGGGAGTTTATTTTTCAAATTTACCAGTGCAAAATCCATGCTCTTTTTGATCATTGATATATCATCCTACATCATCTCAAGCTGCACAATCTCGATGTACAATTACAATTCACCTTCAATCTGTAAATTGCAATAAAAGGCAATTTGGATTCTGAGTGCACACACACCTTGAACACAGCGGCAGTCACAAACACAGATTCACTGGCTATGTGCACTTCTGCTCCAGCATTCAGCTTCTCCTTCAATTCTTTGCAGGATTTTGCATTTGCTGAACGTCTGAAAATGCCTCTGGTACTTGGTCCTTCATGAAACAGAAAGGTGAGCATGTCCTGAAATATAAAGAAAAAAATTAAAAGAATGATATGTAGATTACGAAACTCACCTCTTTGCATCTTGCAATGTCTGCTGCTTTAACTTTCTAATTCACTGGAACTAGTAACTATACTTGGCAATGATAATAAACAAAATAGGAAAGTCTGCAGACACTGTGATTGTAGTGCAATTCACATATTACAAGCTCCCATTTAGTGTGAGTATCGTTTTAAGGGCTAGTACCAGCTGCAACCATTCACAGCTGTGGAGAGACCAGGTGGCAACAACTAGTACAGATTGGACCCAACTTCATTACTTTGGAGAAAAGGAACATTTGTTGCTTTTTCCAAGGACACAGGTGCTAAGAGAGTCATGTGGGTGAAACACTGAAGAAATAGGACATTATTGACCACCAGCCATCTCATGGAACACTGAGCTGTGAAATGGACAATTCTGCTGATTCTCCCTGTCAGGGGAATTATTGAATCACACTGTGACCAAAGGAAAGATCACTTTGATTAACCTGTACCTGGATTTTGGATGCATCGTGGAAGTCACTAATTTTGTTTCCCCTTCACAAGGAAAAGGGGACTTGTAACAACTGTTCGTACAAAAGGATCTTTTCACTGGAAGAAACTCTAATAGAATTCATGAGTTTTCAGCATTTCAGTCACTCAGCATCTCCCATCTCCTTCTTATTTACTTCTCTACATCAGTTTAAAAGCCTGCATTTTGACAAGGAATTTCTAAGACCAAAATTTGGAATAGCTTTCCAGGATTATGCCTAAGCTGTAATGGTTTGGGTATCCCACACAAGCACACACATTCATGGATAGTTGGGTTAATTTGACTAACAAATTGCGTCATAACAACTTGGGGATTCGTCCTGGATCTGACCAAAATTGGAGCTTGTTAATCGATTGATTTTCGATTTAATTGATTAAAAGGCTTTTGTGTGTGTGTGGGAAAAAAGCAGCAATGGATTTTGATGAGTCTTTGAAATCACCATCCTCTGTGGGTTTGCAGAGGGTGAAAAAGGATGAATGAGTGGTTATTGCCCAAAAGATGAGACTTGGTGCAATAAAACCATCCATGAAAAAGGTGGAGATCCGGCGAATTATAGTAAAAACTTGTATAGTAGCAGGGAAATTTGGAGAGGAGGAGTTAGAACTGTTTCCTGAGAGTAATTCCCTTGAGCAGCAGTTACCATTAGAACAGATTGAATTAGAAAAATGTAGATTTGAGATGGAGAAAGAGAAAAGACAGTTGAGCTATGCATATTTGAGGTATAAAAACGTAGATTTGAGACGGAGAAAACAGGGAAGCAAAGACAGTTTGAGAGAGAGCAAGGGAAGTTTGAGATGGAGGAAGCAGAGAAGGCAGTTTAAGAGAGAGAGGATAAGAAATGGAGTTCCATCTTCTGATCCTAGTGAGAGGTTTGTGACCAGTAGGGAGGCTGGATTAATTCCTCCATTTGATGCGGCTATGATTGATAAATACTTCCAGCATTTCAAGAAAGTTGCTGAGAGTTTAAAGTGGCCACAAGACCATTGGTCCCTCGTGTTACAATGCATGACTAAAGGGAAGGACCAGCATGTTTACTCTGCCCTTACACCCAAACAAACTGCTGATTATGAAACTGTAAAGGAAGCCATGCTCAAAGCTTGTGAATTGGTTCCAGAAGCATATAATCAAAAATTCATGAATATGAGGAAATCAGTGAACCAGACTTGTATGAATTTTGTGTATAACAAAACTGTATGCTTTGACTGACGGTGCACACAAAAAAAAGAGGATTACAATGGACTGAGAGAGCTGGTATTAGTTGAGGAAATTAAAAGATACTTTCCTTATGACATAAAAGCACATTTAGATGAAAAGGGAGTGGAAACTTGGAAGGAATCTGCCAAATTAGCAGATAAGTTAGAAAGTAAGTTAGAAAATAAATTGGGAGTAGTGCTTGGTGTAAAGGAAATACCTTCGGGTCCCCTTTGCCACTATTGTAAGAAATCTGGTCACGTGATAGCAAATTGTTCCGTGCTGAGAAAAGGAGGCAGCGCCAGGTGCATGTATTCAAAGAGATGAAAACAAAGAAATCAACTAGGTTCCAGACCTGCAGATAACATTAGGGATGAATTCAAATATTTTATGTCAGAGGGTTTGACTTTGGTAAAGGAAGGGTCTCCACAAGTGCTAGTGAAAACCCTTTGAGATACTGGGGCCACTCAGTCACTCATGTTGGACAGTGTTTTGGAGTTTGGTGATGAGACTGCCACTGGTGAAAAAAAAATTGATTCAATGCCTAGGGATGATCCGGAGTTTATTCCTCTGCACAGGATAGTGTTGAAATCAGCATTAGTTGATGGGCCTGTTATGATCGGGATCCAATCAATTTTACCAGTGGAGGAGGGGGTTTGCTGTTATTAGGAAATGACCTTGAAGAGGATAAAGTTGTCCCTGCATTGTGGTTGACAGCTAAGCGAGTCAGTGTTAAGACAAAGACAGAGTCTAATATATATCCCACCTGTGCAGTGACTTGGGCTATGGCTAAAAAGCTTGCCAGTGCAGAGAGTCCTGTGCAGACTGATTTCACAGGAACTGGAATCTGTGATAGTACAAAACAGCACTCAGATTGTAACCACCTGACAAAAATCTTTCCCTCCTTCTTTATTGGATCAGAGTTCTGGTGTTAAACCCGAGTGTAAAGATTTGTCGTTATCCTGCAAAGAGTTATAGCGGGGCAGAACAAAGATCCTTATCTTACTGAAGTGAGAGATGAGGTTTTCTCTGATGATGAAATTAAGAAAGTGCCTGGACTATTATTTCATGGAACAATGGGTTAATGAGGATGTGCAGTTGAATTTGTTAGATTATATTTCAAAGTTTAAAGATTGTTTGCAGAATGTCTGTAAATTAGCTCGAGACTTTGAAAACGGCTCAAAGCAAAATGATGGTCTGATATGATAAACAGGCTAGGATGAGAACTTTTAAACTGGGAGATAAAGTATTAATTCCAATACCCTTAGGGCAAAATTTTCAGGCCCGTATGAGATAGAGTCAAAGGTGAATGAAATCAGCTATGTAGTTAGAACACCTGATCAGAGACGTAAAATGCAGAGTTGCCATGTCAATAGTTTAAAACCTTACTTTGAGAACTTAGCTTTAGCAAGGAACACCCTTCACCAGCACTACTGGTTGTTGATTGAACTAAGGAGTCTAGGGACCATGAGATGGTACAAGCTGACTCTTGTGAAGGTCAAAACATTGTCCCAGTTCATCTGTTTAATTTGATTGTTTTGCAGAATTTGGATGCTAAATTGGCTCATCAACCTCTGGAAAAGGAGCAAATGAAACATCTACTTTTAAAATTTAGGAACTTGTTTCTAGACGTGTCTAAGAGAACCCCAATAACTTGTCATGATGTTGATGATGGAGATGCAAAACCTATCAAACAACATCCATATTGAATAAATGTTTCAAAGTGCAGACTGGTATATCAAGAGATTGAATATATGTTAAAGAATTATATTATTATAAGTTCTACTTCAGATTGGAGATTATCTTGTGTCCTGGTGCCTAAATCAGATGGGACGGTTAGATTTTGCACTGATTATAGAAAAGTTAATGTGGTAACAAAGACAGATGCTTAACCTATCCCTAGGGTGGATAAGGTTAGAAAGGCTAAGTTTCTTACAAAGATGTATTTATTAAAAGGTTACTGGTGTGTTCCCTTAACACACAGAGGTAAGGGAAAGTTCTGCATTTGTGACCCTGTCAGGGTTATATGAATACAATGTTTTACCATTTGGAATGAAAAATGCTCCAGGGACATTCCAAAGAATGATTAATTTTGTGATTCAAGGTTTAGAGCATACAGAGTCTTATATTGATGATTTGGTTACAGGGAATGACACCTGGGAAGCACATATTTCTGAGTTAGAAAAATTGACTGACAAACTTTCAAAAGCAAACCTTACTGTTAATTTAGCTAAAAGTGAATTTGGCCATGGTACTATGACTTATGGTCAAGGCAAGTTGGTGAGTGTTCAGGCAAAATTTCAGATAATTTCCGAATTTTCCGTTAATATAACGGTTTGGGTATCATACAATACACACATGGATACACACATATATTCACGTATAGTAGTGCTTGATTTGACTAATGTGTTATATTATTAGTATCTATTAATAAAAGGTGTTTTAAAAGACAAATATAACATTGGCTTGGTGAATTTCTATTGCTGCTGGTCTGCAATGTAACACACAAATGAGCCGAAGAAACTCAGCAGGCCATGGAAGTAAAGTGTACCCACCGGCTTGGGCCTAAGCCCATCATTAAGATATGAGCAAATGTCATGCAAGAGTACAGGCTAACAGGTGAGAGGTGGGTATGGGTGGGAGAGCTGAAGAGCAGAAGCTAAGTGAAAAGAGGGGGTAGTTCTCTAAATGAAGGGGGAAAGGAAAGGATGTGGAGCTGGAGGAAAAGAGAAAGAGGGATAGAGAAAGAGACAGACTCAGGAAGGGGTTTAATGGAAACTGGAGAAGTCTATATTAATGCTGTCTAGTTGGAGTGTGCTCAGACTGAATATTAAGTGTTGTTCCTCTAACATGTGGGTAACCTTGGTTTAGCCACTGGGAGGTCCCTACTATTTCAGAAGAAAGGTGCTAATGAAATGATCTTCCAGTCTGCATCTAGTCTCTCCAACGTAGGGGAGGCCACAATGGGAGCACTGGGTACAGAAGATCACCCCTGCAGAGTCACAAGTGGAGTGCTGCTTCTCATGGAAGGTCTGTACGGGTCATGAATGAAGAGATGTGAGTGCAAGCATAGTACTTCTTAGTCATTTATACTGATAAAGAATGCAAACTGTCAATATAACATATGATGGAATTTCTTTTAATTCATTACAAGCAACAACAACAAAAATCAATGTACACATTATTCAAATTTGATTATGATATCTTTCATTCTCTTTAATGATCAAAAAACTCTAGGAAAGGACCAACCTCCTAACAAGTATCTCACCTCAATGAGAAACTTCAATACTCAGTGGTGACAAATTATCCTCTCGCCCCTTTAGATAAACACTTGTCACTTACCATAATAGGCTTTGGGAAATTGTCATTCTCACAAATGATTGACAGTGGAAGACCAAAGAGTCTTCTTGATGTTATGGCCGTAGGGTATAGAGGTGTGTGGTCTAAATGAGGAGCAGAACCACGCCAGAAAGCCCAGTTCATAATTGACCTTTTCCTTTTAAATTGCTTTACACTTGGATCTAGAGAAAAAAGAAAAACCCAGCAAAATATAAAAGACCCCTCTTGACAAACTCATTTGCAAATCATATTCTCACATTTGGTTGTCAAAGTTGTGATGGTTAATTCAAGGTGATGATTGTTAATACCTCAATAATGAGTGCCATGGTTTGGCAGATATGCTGAAAAAAATTGTTTTCAATTGATATTTCAATAATAGTCACAAGTTCTACAAATAACAAAACACAATTATCAAGCCTTAAAGCTATAGATTGTAAGTTCTGAAAATACTTTTGGATTATGTCAATTGAAGCAGGACAGAAAACATTATGAATGCAAAGCAATTAAACATTTTTTATTTTGGATTATCACCTTCAAAGGGTCATTCGTGTACAGGTAAACCCTGCTTTACGAATACTTGCTTTATGAAAATTCGCTTATACAAAGAAATAATAATGGGTCTTTGCTTTTACAAATTTTTGGTTTATAAATGGTTTCTCAGGAATGCTCTACCTTCATAAAATGGGGTATATCTATATAAAATCACAGACCTTTCACGATTGCATCTCAGTGTCCCAGGAGAGGAATGGGGCTTTGGCCTTTCACACAAGACCACTCCTAACCGGGACACTGAACGCTTTCACATTTGCAAGGGTTTATCCCCGGCATTTGGCCTGTTCTACCTTTAATCGGAAGTACCTTGGTGCTGGACACAGCCAAGAAAGACTCAACCACCACATTGAAAGTCATTAATGACTGTTTTTATTCAAATTCAGCGCGCGCTTCTTTAAGGGCAGCATAAGCTCAGTCACCTTGTGCATTGTGACATCGTAATCGCTGCCCCAGGCGCACGCTGGGCTGGAGACTTGAGGCAGGGAGAAAACCCTGACAGCGCCATCTTCCTATGGCTGCCCCATCACGTGGAATTACACGCGGGGCCGGTTCCCCATGAGAGAGTGCGCCGCCACACAACCCCCCTAAAACCAGTTACGTGACCCGCCGCTTGGGTGGGCGGCCCTGGCGTTTGGGCATGGCCATCTGCACCAGTCACAATAGGTCTAAGTGCGCCGCCTTCAAGCGGTCCACAGTGAAAAGTTCTTCTATCCCCCCTATGTCCAAAGTGAAAGTCCTGCCAGACCGCTGGAGAACCTTGTATGGACCTTCGTACAGGCATTATAAATGTGCTGTATGTGGGCCGCGCCGAACAAATACGAATTCCGCCGAGTCGAGCTCTTTGGGATGATGTGTCGGCCGGACGCCATGATGAGGGAGGCGGGGGTCTAGCGAGGATAGTTTCTTATGGAGATCCGCCAAAAGGTTCGCGTGCTCGGACGTGATGTTGGGCTCCGGGCCAAAGAACTTAACGGGCAGCGAGAGTGGCATGCCCTTGTCCAGTTCTGCAGAAGACGCCTGTAGGTCCTCCTTGGGTGCTGTTCTGATGCCGAGGAGGACCCAGGGCAGTTCGTCTGTCCATCCTGGGCAGGGGAGGCGAGCCATGAGGGCGGATTTCATATGACGATGAAACCTCTCCACCAAACCATTTGCCTGCAGGTGGTAGGCTCTGGTGTGATGGAGTTTAACCCCCAGGAGGTTCACCAGCTGAGCCCAGAGCACGGAGGTGAACTGGGATCCCCTGTCACTGGTGATGTGCGCCGGGACTCCGAACCTAGCGATCCAATAACTGACTAGGCTCCTGACGCACATATCTGCGGAAGCCTCTTTGACGGGAATGGCCTCCAGCCATCTTGTGGTCTGATTGACTATTGTGAGACGGTAGCGCGCTTCTCTGGACACCGGCAGGGGGCCTATAACATCAATGTGGATGCGCTGAAATCTCCACACCGCCGGGTCGAATTGCTGGATTGGGGTCTGCATATGCCAGTGGACCTTGGAGGCCTGGCACCTAGGGTGCAGTTCCTCGCCATCTCGGCCACCTCCTTTTTGAGCCCGTGCCACACAAACTGCTCTGCCACCATTCGCACTGAAGTCTTCACCGAGGGGTGGGCTAGGTCGTGGACAAAGCTGAAAACCCTCGACCTCCACAGCGTTGGGACTACCAGGTGCAGCAACCAGGTGGAGACACCGCAGAGCAGTGTGTCTGGGCTATTGGGCAACTGAATCTCCTGGAGCTCAAGGCCAGAGACGGCGGTCCAGAGAGCCTGAGTCTCTGTGTCCAGCTTTTGGGCCTGTGCCAACTGTGTGTAGTCAAGGCCGGGGGCGAGAGTGTTAATCGTCGGACGAGAGTGTTAATCGTCGGACGAGAGAGTGCATCCACCACGACGTTGTCTTTGCCTGCCCTGTGTCAGATGTCGGTGGTGAACTCCGACACGTAGGAGAGGTGGCATAGCTGGCGAGCCAACTATGGATGTTTGGCCATCACGAGTGCCTGTGTGAGGGGTTTGTGGTCCGTGAATACCGTGAAAGGCCTGCCCTCCAGAAAGTATCAAAAGTGCCGGATGGCCAGGTACAGCGCCAGGAGCTAATGGTCGAAAGCGCTGTACTTGAGTGATGGTGGGTGCAGCTGTTTGCTAAAGACACTGCTCGAGTATGGCCCCTACCTCTGTGGTTGAGGTGTCTATCGAGAGTGCCGTGTGTGCCTCCAGGCGTGGGTGCACCAATAGAGTTGCGATGGAGAGGGCCTCCTTTGTTGCGGCAAAAGTGGACTCTGCCTCCTCTGACTAGGTCAGGACTTTCTCCTTAGTGGCGATCAATGCGAACAACGGTCGCATGGTGCGGGAGGCACTGGTGATGAACCGATGATAAAAATTCACCATCCTCATGAACTCCTGCAGGCCCTTGAGGGTGGCTGGCTTGGGGAACCGCTGGATGGCCGCAACCTTCTTGGCGCTGGGGCAGCACTGCTGAGATGGTGTACCCCGGGAACTGCAGCCTCCACTTGCCGTACTGGCACTTGACCATGTTGACCGTGAGGCCAAAATCCGCCAGTCGGGCAAACAGGGTACAGAGGTGGGCCTTGTGCTCTTCGTGGTTGTGGTTGGCGATAAGGATATCGTCCAGGTAGATAAACATGAAGTCCAAGTCCCTACCCACTGCGTCCATGAGGCGCTGAAAAGTCTGGGCCGCGTTCTTGATGCCGAAAGGCATATGCAGGAATTCAAAGAGGCCAAAGGGGGTGATGATCACCGTCTTGCTGATGTCCTCGGGGTGGACGTGGATCTGATGATACCCCCGGACCAGATCAACCTCGGAGAAGACTTGCACGCCGTGGGGACTAGCCGAGAAGTCTTGAATGTGCGGAACAGGGTACCTGTCCAGTGTGGTCATGTCATTCAAATACCGGTAATTGCCACTGGGTCTCCAGATGATTTAGGGACCATGTGGAGAGGGGATGCCCAGGCGCTGTCCGAGCGATGGACGATCCCCAACTCCTGCAGATGGGAAAACTCCTCCTTTGTTAGCTGCAGCTTCTTGGGCGGAAGTCGTCTGAACTTGGCATGCAGCAGGGAGCCCTGCATGGAGATATGGTGGTATACCCTGTGCTGGGGTAAGGTGGCATTGAATCGTGGTTGAAGGATGGCGGGGAACTCATGGAGTATGTTCGAATACTCATCCCTGGAAGTGGCGATGGCGGCGAACTCGGCCCTGCAGGCCTTCATGGTGTCTAGGCGCACTGAATGGAAGGTGCGAGTGTTGACCAGCCTCTTGCCCTTCATGTCAACCAACAGTCCGTGTGCCTTCAGAAGTCAGCCCCTAACAACGCAGTAACCACTGAGGCTAACACGAACTTCCAGCGGAATTTCTCTTTCCCGATCTGGATCTGCGCCCTGCGGGTACCGAAGGTCTTGTTGGCAGAACCGTTGGCTGCCCACAGGGTGGGAACATGAGATAGGGTGCATGTCTCGAGGGCGGTGGGGGGCAGGATGCTCCTGTGTCCACTAGGAAACGTCACCCGGTGGACTTGTCAGTAACGTGAAGGAGGCTGTCCACGTGGCCAGCTGTCGCAGCCATCAATGGTGGTTGGCTGGGTTGTTTTCCCTGGTAGTCACGCAGTTGTCGGCACTTTCAAGATTGCGCTCCCCAGCACTGATGGTAAAAGCACCAGGTGGAATGGTGCTCCTCCGGCTTGTGCTTGGGGGAATGTTGCGGCCAGCTGGCTCTTGGTTACACAACCTGACTGAGGGCTGCTTCATTCTCCCTCTTGGTATGCCAGAGGGTGTCTGCTTGGGCTGCGACTCAGCGTGGATCCATGAAGTCCTCATCCGCCAGGTGTAGTTGGATGTCCCTGGGCATCTGCTCAAGAAAGATCTGACGGAATAGGAAACAAGGTTTGTGACCCCTCTGCCAGCGCCAGCATCTCAACCGATAGGGCCGATGGTGTGCAGTCCCCAAGCCCATCGAGGTGCAGGAGCCTGGAGCCACACTGCTGAAGGGAGAGCCCGAAAGTGCCAAGGAGCAAGTTCTTGAAGGCAGGATATTTACCCTCGGCAGGTGGGTTGTTTATTAGATCATCATCCACCCTGGCTGCCATTTCTTCGTCCAGCACGCTCACGACGTGATAGAACATCGTGGCATCTGCTGAAATATTCCTCAGTTGAAACTGCGCCTCCGCCCGCCCGAAACACATATGTGGGAAATGGGTCCAGAAGGGGGGCAGTTTGATGGCAAAGGCGTTGATCTCTGCTGGATCCATATTCTTGAGACCAGAGAGGCATCTGGGCTCAATGGGGTCACCAATGTAGAGCTGGACAGAGCCAAGAAAGACTCAGCCACCACATTAAATTTCGTTAATGACTGTTTATGTTCAAATTGCTATTGGGCTGTTTTTAAAAAATGATCAGTTCTCTGAAAAAACTATTTATCTGACGTAGGCCCGGTCCCAACCACTTTAAATAATTGGAATTGTACTATAATTCTTCCCTCTAAATGCAGCATGAATGATTTAAATTGTTTTTTTTTCCAGATAAAAAGAGAAAGATTTCTGCCTGACTTCTTTGTTTCCATTAAAATCAAGATATTCTGTGTAAATAATGCTCACGGAGCTTTGTCTATATGGCAAATTGCTTTGAAAACACATTTAATTAGAGCAGTAGTTTACATAGTGAGGAATACAAAGTTTGCCAATTTAACACCAGAGCCCTAATTTTAGGACATAAAACTCCATCTAACCATCTCATTCAACTCACATAATTGAGCAACATTAAGCAGAAGGAAGAATATATACCATCTGCAGGATATAATGGGATTATAGAATAATTATACTGTAAGGTCCGATTTTACAGGAAAACAGCAGGAGCTCTGAGTATATTTTCCAGGACGGGTTTGATACCTTCATCTGTGTACACAAATACAGAATTCCTGAACTTGCTGTCAGCTTTTGTTGGATCTTCCTGTCTGCGCTCTGAAGCTGGTCTCACCAATTGATGATGCAATGAAAGAGACATGTGGGGAAAGTTCATATTTTTTGGTGTTTTTCTTTTCTTGAGTTTAAGTGATTTGGGGTGTTCAAAGTTTTAATGATATTGCAAATCTATTCATTAATTTTTTAAACATGGTCTTGAAATATTTTGAATCCCTCAAAATATTTTGATAGGTTGGACATCTGGAACAGCTAGGTGTGTGGCTTAACCAGTGCTAAAGTGTTTTCAGCAAATTAGAGAGTAATATTTATTCTGATCTCAGTAACATTGTGGTGCCGAGAAGGGTCTTCACAGATAAAATTGAACTGGACGAACCACTCAATGTAGGTGTAGTCTTTTCTCTAGTATTATTAGGAAACATGAGGGACTCACGGACAACTGAAAGTTCTGGGTCATTAGGCCTCAAGATGGAACTTTATGCTCAATTGAGGTATTCTCACCAATCAATTGCTCCTAGATGTGCATTTATTTAATGTTTGTCTTACACAGCACGAGAAAAAAATTATTTTATGTGCTGACTGGTTAGCATCTGAAGATGCTCAGCCACTGTTAATGACAGAGGCAGATTCAACAATGAGAGAGAGGGCAAATGAACTAGACTATTGTGTTCCTCTTGCGTAGAGCCAGAATGGGCCAATTGGCTTCATTCCATGCTGTAAATACTCTATGGTTCTGTGACTGGAAGAACAGAGTTCATTGAAGCAAGGAAACTAATGGACGAGCAAAGAAATGGGAAAGAGGTCTTGCAACAGGAAGCAATGTCCACACAAGGTTGCCAAGGTGCAGATCTCCTCCTTACATTTCACTGAGGAACAATGTTGACATATCTATGCTTCAAATAATAAACAAGTAACTGCACACTGATTTAATTAAGCACCAAGTATGAGGAATACTAACCAGCCATCTGTTGGCATGATTCCAGGTGACTTGGCTTCAAGATGAATTGGCACTGTGTCTCCATAGGCAACTGCTCTATAATGAAGCGCCCCTGTAAATCTGGAGAATAGATAGGGTCCTTGAACCCATGCGTCTGTCCAATTGTGCCTTGAATGTGACTCATTTTAATGCTGAAAGGATATTCATGCCCTGTTGGGAAATAAAAGCAAAAGCGACCTTCAATTTCATTCCAAAACTGCATTTGTATTTCAGGTTCCAATTATCTTTTGGATATGATTAGTCTGTGAAAATGTTTGAAGTACCTCTGCCACAAATCATATTTTTAAAACTGCATTGCTTTTGTGCTTTGCCCTACATTGTTGATACAATAAGAAAGTGCAGTTTGTTAAGAAAACAATTTGTGAAGTAAAACATAGAACAATCAGTTTTCAGAGCTTGAATGGCACTAGTAAGTACAGTGGGCAGAAATTTATATCTGATTCTTATTGTTCTATAAAATCCATTACTGGTTTGGATTTTGTTTTTAGGTTGCTTCCTCTGCAATTTTAATGTTAAGGTCTGTCTTCTCCATCTAGAGATTTCTTGACTCTGCATAACAATGCACTGATCAGCTGCTTACTGATACCATCAGATATGAACTGAGAAGACAGGTCAAGTTGATGTGAAGTAAAGTCTGCTGAGCACTTTAATGAAAATCATCCAGTGAGACCATTTAATGCTTTGGATCAAGTGAGAGCTACAATAGAAACTTTGCATCTCTACTGGATTGTATTAAATTAAATTTATTCAGAGGATTTTAACTCTTTGGAATTCTCTATTCAAGTACAAACTCCATAAATAGTTTTAAGGTTTTATACGCCCTAAGAATATGTAATTGCATGCATCCCTTTTCATAGTACAATGTTTAAAATGTGATTTTACATTTATACTTAGATGTACAGCCTGGTAATGGACCCTTCTGGACCACAAACCCATGTCGTGCAAATGCACCAATTAACCTACATTCTTGGAAAATGGGAAGAAACCAGAACACCTGAAGGAAACCCACACAGTCATGGAGTTATCGTACAATCTCCTTACAGACAGCACTGGGCGCTGTAACCACATTAAGCTAACTGTGACAAGCTCAGTTGCTATTTTTGTCAAACCTATTTCCAGAATCAATTGCTGCTAAAGAAATCATTTTTTTTCTAATTGGATCCCTTTAAAATGGAACAATCATTATTTCTGATACTGAGTTGGGCAAAATATGTGCAATAATTTCTTCATACATTCAAAGTCTTTTTCCAGAAACAACTGCTGATGAGATATAGAGTAGTTGGTCTTCTCATCCATGCTCACTGTTAGGCTTTTAGTTCAACTAAGGCAAAACCTTGCTGATTAGTTTTGCTACTTATGCTGGATCTGTATTGGGGATCAGAACACAGTTGCTTATTTTAGATGTGGACAGGAAGTTGGTACATTTCTGTATTCTACTTGGTAATATCCTACGATTAAACCCTTTTGGTTGGAAAAAGGTAATTTATTAGAACAAATAACGGGTGTTAAATTCCCACATGATCCAATGTTATTTTTATTGCGTGATAGTAGAACCTAAATTAAAATTGAGTACGTATCAAGTGAAGTTTGTTCAAATTGCTTTAGCAATAGCTAGAAAATGTATTGCTATAACTTGGAAGTCTGATACAGATTTGGGAATGGAGAGATAGCATATTCGGTGTTGCATACCACTTGAGAAAATTACTTAAAATTTAAGAGATAAATATAACATGCTTTGGAAAATATGGTGCTCATATTTACAAAGTGTGGGTATGAATATTGAAATGAAACTCAGACATTCCCTTTCTCCTAAAGATCTCTGTACATTAGAAGAAACCTTTTGGTAAGGAGTGGCCCGGATGAAGATCTCTTGTCCTATACTTTTTTGCTATGTAGGGGGTTATATACACCATGTGTATTTGAAATGGATTTGCAATATCATAAAATATGTGATTTTTTTCTGGTTTTAAATCTTTAAGTAATTTTTTTAAAAATCTTTGGAGGTGAATGACCAATTGATCAATCAACTCAACAGTTTTAGAATTGTCTTGAATCTCATTATTTGAATAATGAAAGCTAAAACTGCAGTATATTTAGAAGTCACAAAGTTTTAATTTAATTCTTCAACTATTTGCAAGGAACTGCTTGAAGTTGAAGATATGTACACATGGACATGAGAGTAGGACACACAAAATATTTCAATTTTTAAACACTGAAAATTAAGACTCATTGTTGCTAAAAAAATTGGATGCAGGTTTGATTTTTTTTGTTAAAATTATGTGTAGAAAGACGAATGAAATGATCAGCTCTTGAAAAGCATAATTGCTGAATAGAGAAAAAACACTGCAAATGCTGGGCTCTTGGGCAAACAACAAGCTGCTGGAAGAACTCAGTGGGTCATGCAGCATCCATGGGTAGAAATAGTTAGCCAATGTTTTGAGTCATGACCCTTTAATGAGATTGATTTTAAAAAGAAGTCTCGATAAAGGGTCCCAACCTGAAACTTTAACGCTGCATGACCTATTGAGTTCTTCCAGCATTTCAATTGCACAACAACTTGCTCTTTGGTTGAGCCCTTCCTTCCTCGTCATTCTCATTAACAGTTACTTTCTTATCATTCATTTGTTAATGATTTCCAACATTCTTCCAGAGTGTTTATCTCAACTTTTTTCACATCCAGGTTTTTGGCTGTGGCAAGACTTCCTTTATGTGCCATTCAGTGGTGACTGCCATCAGTTTACATTTCTTGTCTACTCTTCTGCATGGTCACCATATCCTTGATCACCGTATTGCTGAAAATCTGTCAGTCCCATCTCTAAATATTGTGTCATTAACCGCATTCTAGAGTAGAGAGTTCCAAAAAAAGTCACAATCTTTTTAATAAACAATCTTAATCAGATCACTCACCTGATTCAGAACATTACACTTTCCTGTTGGATGATTAGCAGCAAGCCGTAATTCCTGGAAGTGACTGAACTGATATCCAGCGGACGGTACATAATTTAATAAAATTCCCTTTCTATCTTTCAAGGAAGAGCTTTTCTTTTATGTGTTTTATTATGCTTCATTTACAAATCCTTTTCTTGTATCTGTTTCATCTTCATGACAATAAATTTTCTCTTATTGCTATGGCATTGATTATTAAGGTAATATTTCACACATTTAGTCATTTTCTCCTATACCTTATCTGGATGTGATTAGGACATTTTTTTCCCCTTTTTTATAAGATGTGATCCAAAATCATCTAAAATCTTCTCCATGAGTTCTGGGTCACTTTTTAAATCCCCTTGAATGTAACAGCTTCTTCAACAGAATCCTTCAGGAATTGATGTCAACTAAATCTGCTAAAAAGCCTTGTAGATGCTCATTTCAGAAAATCAATAATGTGAGGTCATCCAAGACTCTACACCCTAACACACTTCAAGCCCCATTCATCCCATACCCTTGTACATGCTGATCTAACAGTGGCTCGCAGGTAAGTCAAGGGTCAATTTTAACATTCCCAACTATATTTTCAAATCCTTCCATGGTTTCACCCCTTCAAATCTCCATAATTTCCCAAACACCATTCACCAACATCTCTACTTGTCTATTTGTACCTCTTCACCATCACTTTTAGTTGTTGGCAGTGCCTTCAGCTGCCATAGGTTCAAAATTTGATGGCCTCACTAAATTGTTGTGGCACTGTCCCTTTTTACTTCCTTTAAGGCACTGCATAAAATCTGCTCTTTGACCATGGTCTTGGTGGTTAGGAATTAAGATTTTCTTTATGAACTCTCCCTTAAAGATTATTGCAATTCTTTTTGCTTTTTAAAGATGTCATGGATATTCAATTTCTATTGTTGTTTTATTGTGTTCCTTGAAGGATGTGATTAGTAGAATGGATACGTGGAAGCCAATAGTTAGGATATCGAGAAGTGGAAATGAGGGAAATATATAGGCATAGATTGAGTACTGGTTAACAGAGAAAATGAACAGCAGGGACAAGGGTCTTTCTCAGGTCAGCAGGCTATGATTACTTGCTTCGATGGGCCTAAGTTCATAATCCATTCACAATTTGGCTGAGGGAACAAGTTTGTGATTATATGAAACTGAGTACCTTCAAGGGGATATGAACATACTAAAATGTGTGCGAAAACACAGCAGATGGACTATAATATGGAAAGGTCCACTGACCTTATAAAATCATGAGTGGCACAGATAAAATAAATGCTCACAGTCCTTTTGCCAGGGTACATGATTCTAGAATTAGTAAGAGATATTTAAGAGGGACCTGAGGGGCAACTAATAGTCCATATCTGGAATGAGCTGATGGAGGAAGCTATAGAAGCAGTAAAGTTACAATATTCAAAAATAAATTTGGACAGATGTAGGGATAGGCTCAGAAGGATATGGATCAAATGCAGGCAAATGGAACTAACCCAGAATGCCAACTTGATTGGCATGGATAAGTTGAGCCAAAGGGCCTGTTCCATGCATGATGGCTCTATGTCTCTAAATGTGATGTTTTGTTTTAAAAACTGAAAAGCTAAAGCTTCAACAAAAGTTATGCAACACAACAGTGGCACAGCTGGGAAAGCCACAGTTCCGATGACTCAGGATCAATCCTGACCTCTGCTGCTGTTTGCGTGGAAGCTGTACATTCTCCTTGTAATCACGTGGGGTTCCCTCAGGCACTGTGGTTTCCTACCATATTGAAAAGATGTGCAGTTTGGTAGACTGATTGGCAACTGTAACTTAGCCCTCATTAGTAGAACAGTAGAATTTGGGGCGAGGGTGGTGGGGGGGGTTGGTGGGAATGTAGAGAGAATAAAGTTGGATTCGGGTGGAATTGGTATAAATGTGAACTTTTTAAATTATTTTATTTAAGAAATTTAAAACCACAATAATTCAATAAAAATACAAAAAATTATACATGTGCCCCCCCCCTCCACCCATTCTCCCCCCTCAGAATATGTCAAAAGAAAAGAAAAAAATGGATAAGGAAATGAAAGAAGATCTGGAGAATGTGAAGAAAACATAAAATATCAATCCTAATACTAATTATAATAGGGCTGGGGGCTTTCAGAGAGTCCCTCAAATTTTCAAACCAACATATTGCAAGTATGGGCTCTATATCTTCCAAAAATTTGATATTTATTATGTAAATTATGTTATCTTCTCATGTGGAATACAACTACATAATTCAGCATGCCATCTCTCCATCCCTAAATCTTTATCTGATTTCCAGGTAATGGCTATACATTTCCTAGAAACAGCTAAAGCAAGTTGTAAAAATTCAATTTGATACATAATTAACCTGAATTTAGGTCTAATCACTTTAATATTACCCAACAAAAATAACATCGGATTCTATGTGAGTTTAACCCCTATTACTAGAGGTAGAAAAAATTCCTACCTCTAACCAAAAAGGTTTTACTCTAGGACACTTCCAAGTAAAATCCAAAAATGAACCAACTTCCTGACTACATCGAAAACATAAATCTGATAATGTTGGGTTTGTAGCACCTGTACTACCGTGAAGTGTGGGAAGAATGACACACACCCAAGAAGTTGAAGTTGAAGACTAGTTTATTGCACTTGAACCTGGCTTATATTCTCTCCTCGCTGCTGATGACAGGATGACATCACGGCAGTGCCGGCATCAGATTGGTCAGCTTTCCCACCGTTGCTCTTTGTTTCCCACTGTGCGAGTTGTCACCTGGGACGAAGATCGTTGGTCCCCATGGGGTCTGTGTGGTTGCTGCGTCCATCGGCCATCGGTCTTCCTGCTGTGCCTTGGCTAGGCCTATATAGTCTATTCCCTGGGACAGGGCCTGGACGGTCTCATCACAGGGCGTGACAGTGTGTCGGCAACCACATTGATTTTCCCCATGAATGTCCATGGTGAACTCAGACATGTATGAGAGATGTCGCTATTGCCTGGCTGACCATGGGTTCGACACTTTATGGAAAGCTAATGTTCACGGTTTATGGTCCGTGAAGACCCTGAATTGCGTACCTTCCAAAAAAATACCGTAAGTGTCTGACTGCCAGGTCCAGCGCCAATAGCTCCTGGTCAAAGGCGCTGTATTTAAGTTCAGGTGGCTGGAGGTGTCTGCTAAAGAAGGTCAGAGGCTGCCATTGATCATCGATGAATTGCTCCAGTACACCTCCTTCCACTGTGCTGGAAGCATCTATTGTGAGAGTGGTTGGTTGCTCTGGCCTGGGGTGTACCAGAAGGTTGGTATTGGTCAGTGCATCCTTAGCCTTCTGGAACGCCTCTGAAGCTTCATTGTCCCAGGTAATGTCTTTACTTTTCCCTGCCATGAGTGTGAACAGGGGGCGCATGATGTGGGCCGCAGCCAGTATGGTGATAAAAATTAATCATACTGACAAATTCTTGCAGCCTCTTCACTGTATGGGGCTTGGTGAAGTGCCAAACAGCCTCTACCTTTGCAGGCAGGGGCTTCACTCCATACCTGTTGTTTCTGTGCCCCAGGAAGTCAATCATTTCCAGCCCGAACTGACACTTAGCAGGGTTTATAGTTAGTCCATATTCCTTTAGCCTGGCACACAGTTGTCTTAGGTGGGCCACATACTCCAAGTGAGTGAGGCTGGTGATGAGAATATTGTCCAAACAGATGAACGCAAGTGTGAGATCCCAGCCCACCACATCCGTCACCTCTGGGACTCATTCTTAAGTCCAAAGGGGTAATGATGGCAGTTTTAGGGATGTCATCAGGATGAACCGGGATCTGGTGATAGCCCCTGATGAGGTAGACTTTTAAAAATACCCGTGCTCCTTGTAAGTTAGCGGTAAAGTCTTGGATATGGGGCACAGTGTATCTGTCAGTTGTAGTGGCCTTGATGAGGCGGCGATAGTCAGCACTTGGCCTCCACCCTCCTGCTGCCTTCAGTACCATGTGCGGGGGGAGGCCCAGGGGCTGTCGGAACCCCGCACTATCTCCAGTTCTTCCATTTTTTTAAACTCCTCCTTGGTAAGGGTGAACTTCTCGGGCGGGGGGGGGGGAGGTGGCGTGCCCTGGCATAGAGCAGGAAGCCTTTGCTGAGAATGTGGTGCCTTACCCCATGTAGATGAAGGCAGATGAAGAAAATTGTGGTGCCACAATTGAAGGGAACTCTGCCAGGATCCACACGAATCCATTGTCAGACAATGTAATGGAGTCGAGGTGGGGAGCAGGTAACTTGGCTTCCCCCAGGGGCAATGTTTGAAAAGTCCTGACGTACACCAAACACCACCCTTTAAGGTTCACTAGCAAACAGTGGGCTCGCAGAAGTCTGCTCCCAGGAGCAGTTGTACCACCACTGCAATCGGAATGTCCACGCGAACTGGTTGCTGCTGAAGCGGAGACGTATGGTGTGAGTGCTAAAAGTCTTTAAGGTGGTGCTGTTAGCTGCCCTCAGTGCCGGGCCTGTCTTGCCGTTCCAGGTGTCGTAGGCCGAGGTGGGGTGGAGGGGGAAAGGATGCTTATTTCAGCTCTGGTGTCAACAAGGAAGCACCTTCCAGGCAGAGTCCCACACGTTGGCCGACCACCGCGACCATTCACGACTGAAATGTGAAGTGTGGGCGACATTGACGGGCCCCCACATCCATCATTGGTGATAGTAATAGTACTGGTGGGTGGGGGGGGGTCCACTTGCTTCTCCACTTGCTGTGGCCTTGTTGCCAGTTGTGCACAGGGCCTAGTGATCTGCTTCACTGAGGCGTCCCTTCCTTTCTTCGTTCTCCGGAGCATGTCTGCCCAGGCTACATCTTTTCTGGGATCGCTGAAGTAGTCATCGGTGAGCAAGAGTTGGATATCCTCCGGCAGCTGTTCCAGGAAAATCTGCTTGAAGAGCAGACAAGGCCTTTGTCCCTCAGCAAGGCGAGCATCTCACTCATGAGGGCAGATGGGGCATTGACCCCCAATCCATCCATATGCAACAATTGGGTAGCGCACTCATGCCGTGAGAGCCTGAAGGTGCAGGTTAATAGCTCCTTGAGGGCATCGATTTGCCTTGCTCCGGAGGCTGCCACAGGAAATCAATGAGCCGTGTCCTGGTCAAGCGAGCTCACCTCGTAGCAGTAACGTGTAGCGTCAGCAGTGATCTGTCAGAGGTGAAACAGGGCTTTAGCCTGTTCGAACCACACGTGTGGCTGCGACTCTGGGAATGTCTACGGAAACCAATCTACATCTAACATTAATAATTTTCATCATATTTTATTTACATAATTGCATCCAATCATTTTCATCTATTTCTTTATTTAAGTTAACCTCCCATCTTAATTTTGATTTATGGATTCCTAATTTAAAAGCCTCTTTTTGAAGTAGTTTGGACATCACCAAAATAAACTGATTCAGACTGCCCTTACAAATCAATAATTCTAATTCATTCTGTCTAAGTACTATCAAACTAGGACCTAATTTATTAACTAAGAAAGCCTTAACCTGATAATAAAAAAAAAGATATTATTTGGGAAATTAAATATATTCTTCATTCGTTCTAAAGTAATAAATCTGTCAGCTTCAAAACAATCTTCTATTTTCTTAATCCCCATTCAACTCCAAATCAAAAATTGATTATCCATAGAAAAAGGAAGGTCTATTTTGATATAAAGGCATTTTTCAAGAAATCAAACTTTTTCTACCTATTTCATAATCTATTTTACTCCATAATTCAATCAAAAGTTTCTCTACTTTCTATTAACAATTTCAAATTCCATTTATAAATAAAATCCTGCATAGAGTTTTCTCCTATTTTACTCAGTTCTATTTTAACCCAAGCTGGAAGTTTATCCACATCGAGCATCCCATTAATAAATTTCATTTGAGCTGCTTTATAATAATTCTTAAAATGGGGAAGTTGCAAATCTCCAAATTTGAACTTCCAAGTCAATTTTCCCAAAGACACTCTAGCCATCTTTCCTTTCCATAAAAAATTCCTAACACTTGAATATAAATCTTTTTTAAAAATTTGGGGAATGAAACAAGGAATTGACTGAAAAAGATATTGAACCCTTGGAAAACTTCTCACCTTTATACAATTGACTCAACTCCTAAAGTTATACTGTAGCAGCCCGCGCACGGAGACATGAACTGGCCCGCAAAACATGCAGACACTGACTATTGTCCCAGGTGACCTCCGCCCAGTGGAAAGACAAGGAACTCTGGTGGGAACACCAGCCAACCCGAGGTTGGCGCTCCAATGATGCGGGCCCCTAACGTCAACACCAAGAGCTTGTATAAGCAGAGCTGCCAATGCAATAAAGCAGTCTTCAATTTCAACTCCTCGTGTGTGTGTCTTCCTTCCACACTCATCGTAGGGCAAATGCTACAATAAGCAAATTATTCCTCCTATTCAAATCTTCTTTAATTTTAAATAAGGTAAATAATTTAATTTTTATAAATTATTTGTCATTATCAACTGTAATCCCCAAATACTTAATTCCACCCTCTGATCATTTAAATCAACCAAATTCTCTACATTGAGTATAATCACCATTAACCAGGGGCATAATTTCACTTTTATCCCAATTAATTTTATAACCTGTTATTTCACCATATTCTTCCAGTTTTATATATAATTGGCGCAAATAATTTATAGGATCTGTCATATAAACCAAAACATCATCAGAAAATAATTAATCTTATATTCCTCCTGATTAACCTTTTTTCACTTAATCTTAGAATCTTGTTTTATTAACTTGCTAAAGGTTCTATTCTAAAACAAACAAAACCGTTGATAAAGGAGATTCTTGTCTACTTGATCTAGGTAAATGAAAAGCAGAAATTTGTCCATTGGCTACAACGTTAGCAGAACGATTTTTACATAAAGTTTTAACCCAATTAAATGTGAACTTGATATGGCACAGACTCTGGGCTGAAGGGTCCATCTCCCTGCTGTATGACCTTTTATCACAGAATGCTAACAGATGGAGCAAGCATTACTTTGTTAACAATTCTCAATGCATATTTTTGACCTATTTTAAACTTGTAACTATCAACTGATGAGCAATTCTGAATTTCCTTCACTAAACAGGATGGGTATTTCTGATACAGCTCAAATTATAATTTTCTGAAGTTTTAATAATGATGTTAAGCTGTGGTCTTTTAAGTACCCGCCTGTAAAATGTGAGGTTGTAGGTGATATGTTGATATGTGTCCCAGCACCATGTCCCAACACTACCATTCTCCAATATTCCTTAAAATTTGCCGTAATTATTTAACTAAATTAGTCTAGTGCTATTAGTTGACCAAGATTAGTTGTGGAATTAAAATTATATACAATTAACACATAGCAAAATAATGTAAAGTCCTGCTTTGAAATTGCACAAGCAGATTCATAATATGACAATGAAAACTTTAGCCAGTAAGAATGTTCTTTCTTTTCAAATCCCTTTTATTATAATTAAAGGATTTACATATTTTTAGTGTGTACATTAACATTGCTTCAGTGTAACAAAAATCTGCAGAATGCAAGTTGTCTTCGTGCTCAAGACTGTAATTATTTTCAAGACTATAATTATTTTACCCAGTCTTTAACGTTCACATTTTGTTCTTCCAAGTTTCTACACAATAGGGGTTTTTTCGCCCATTTTGAGGCATTAGCTTTTGCACACTTTAAAGAATGTTTAATTGAATGTTATTGTGAAACATAAAAAAACTGTGCAAAACAATGTTTCAATAAGGTTCTAAAACAAAAATGAATGAAATTGGAAAACTCAAAGCAAAGACAAAAGTTATTTTTTTACATCCAATGGAGGTGTACTGTCCAGCAACAAACATACATTACAGAAGATTACATATCATAATTAGATAAAGCCATCTTAGAGAGTAAATCTTGAGAACCAATCACAAAGGATTTCTCATGATGCTACCATAATAGAAGGGTGATAAGCTTCCAATACTCAGGTATAGAGTTTCATCCAGAAACAACAGATCCTCTCTTTAAACTGCTGATGTGCAATAAAAAATTCCTGAAAGAGGATTTATCCATAATTTATGCTGATTTAGTTGATTTAACATCAGCATGCTGTGAAATTGAAAGAAACATGTTTCAAACTGTCCCCATTGGAAAGTAATGTATGTGGATATATTACATGAAATCAAGTTTAGATTCAACTATAATGCCTCTCAGAGTCAAAAAATATGCTGACACTTGTAAAGGTTCATGTGGTGAATGGCTTCTTTGGCTTGGCTTCGCGGACGAAGATTTATGGAGGGGTAATGTCCACGTCAGCTGCAGGCTCGTTTGTGTCCGATGCGGGACAGGCAGACACGGTTGCAGTGGTTGCAAGGGAAAATTGGTTGGTTGGGGTTGGGTGTTTGGTTTTTCCTCCTTTGTCTTTTGACAGTGAGGTGGGCTCTGCGGTCTTCTTCAAAGGAGGTTGCTGCCCGCCGAACTGTGAGGCGCCAATATGCACGGTTTGAGGCAATATCAGCCCACTGGCGGTGGTCAATGTGGCAGGCACCAAGAGATTTCTTTAGGCAGTCCTTGTACCTCTTCTTTGGTGCACCTCTGTCTCGGTGGCCAGTGGAGAGCTCACCATATAACATGATCTTGGGAAGGCGATGGTCCTCCATTCTGGAGACATGACCTACCCAGCGCAGTTTGATCTTCAGCAGCGTGGATTCGATGCTGTCGGCCTCTGCCACCTCGAGTATTTCGATGTTGGAGATGAAGTCGCTCCAATGAATGTTGAGGATGGAGCAGAGACAACGCTGGTGATGCCGGTAAAGGACCCATGATTTGGAGCCGAACGGGAGTGTGGGTATGACAACGGCTCTGTATACGCTAATCTTTGTGAGGTTTTTCAATTGGTTGTTTTTCCAGATTCTTTTGTGTTGTCTTCGAAAGGCGCTATTTGCCTTGGCGAGTCTGTTTGTCTATCTCGTTGTCGATCCTTGCATCCGATGAAATGGTGCAGCCGAGATAGGTAAACTGGTTGTCCGTTTTGAGTTTTGTGTGCCCGATGGAGATGTGGGGGGGCTGGTAGTCATGGTGGGGAGCTGGCTGATGGAGGACCTCAGTTTTCTTCAGGCTAACTTCCAGGCCAAACATTTTGGCAGTTTCCGCAAAACAGGACGTCAAGCGCTGAAGAGCTGGCTCTGAATGGGCAACTAAAGCGGCATCATCTGCAAAGAGTAGTTCACGGACAAGTTGCACTTGTGTCTTGGTGTGAGCTTGCAGGCACCTCAGATTGAAGAGACTGCCATCCAACATGGTTATCCAACTGCACGAAAACCAACAAGGTCGGGTCAGATACAGCAATGAGCTCTCTGAACCCTTCTCCATTAACAATGGCGTGAAGCAAGGCTGCGTTCTCGCACCAACCCTCTTTTCAATCTTCTTCAGCATGATGCTGAACCAAGCCATGAAAGACCTCAACAATGAAGACGCTGTTTACATCCGGTACCGCACGGGTGAATGGCTTAATGGACAAGATATCAGCAGCCTTGTATCACACACCTACTTTATATTGGCACCTCAAGAGTGTAAGAGAAAACGGAAGAGTAAATATAATTCTAAAGATTTGGATGGTTATATTTCTGAACATCACCATTATTTTCATCCAAAATTGTCTTTAAGTCTAACAGTATGTCTAACAAAAGCATTCAAGTTCACTCAGAAATACATTATATATTACTTTAATGTTAATTACTTGAGAAGCACACAACCTCTGTGGAAATTATTCCGTTCCCAGTTCTAAGTTTTCAAAAGGTTAATAATTTATATCCTTTAAGAATTTGAAACATTGTTTGCTTACACTAGAGGTACATGAATTATTTCAATCTCACTATGTATATATTCCCAAAATTTACAAATAAATATGCATCATTCAGAAATAAAATGTCCCTGAGACCCACAAAATTAGAATGTACTTATTAACTAAGGTCCACTCTGAGTTGTCACAAAATGATATTTACAACATAAATTATTAAAATGATACATTGTATTATATGACTGAAGTAAATTAAAATCTCTGATATATTCTGAATCTTACCAATGAGAGGATAGGGAGTATCTTCCTTGCCAGAAATGACCCAGAGTTGATAATCTTTAGGATTGCCCTATTAGGTAAAAAAAAGAAAGTTCTTATGTAATTATTCTGGAAATTATATTATGGTTAAATATAATTAGCAGATGGGGGAAAATGGAGCACACATAATACACTTAAGGCATCAAAATAAAGCTGTCACTTGAAGAAAAAGTAAATTCCAAACATAGTAGGGATAGTTTTCTCTTTGAAAGATTAGTTAAAATAGATTTGTGAGATCATCTGTCCATTGTTCATCCCTCCTGATTTTCATTTAAACTGAAATGAATGAGAAGGTAAGTTGAGTGCAGGCCAGGGTTACCATATTTTCCAAGGGGAATATTATGCCCAAGTCCAGCTTCTTGATTTAATTGAGATTTCTTTTTTACAAAGCTTCAGGAACCCTGTGAAAATTGTGATTAGCATAGGCTATGTAATTTTTGCAATGTTTGCTGTGCAATGAATATCAATGTATTTCACTTTGGGCCACTGGTGTACTTATGATGCCTTAACTGTAGAAGATCCTCAAATAGGAAGTAGCAGGCCCATTGTGGCTTTCTCAAATTAATAACAATATATCCAACAGTGGATCATGTCATGACACATGCATAAATTTCTAACATTAGACATCCTCATTCATGTAAAACTATTTGACCATCTAAAAACACTTGAAAATAAAATTAGAATATATGTTGATTTATTATTTATGGATAATGAAGGTTTTGAAATTTAGAAAATTTAAGTTGCACAGCTGTCAAATTAAACTATTTGATTGATTTTAAAAATAATGGAATTTTAGAAAACCTCTTACACATTTGGAAGGCTCCAAAGAGCAAAGTAACTATAAATAGTCTGAAGAGTTAATTAGGTTGCAAAGTTGAATAAAATTTAAATTTAGTCAGTCTAAGCTAAAATTGGATGTAATTAGTTATCAACTCACTGTGATGGCAAATTGCTGGAGTGTCATGGCAACGACATCTTTTGCTGTGTCTGCATTCTTTACCGTTAAGACCTTTGACTGAAAGAGATAGGCAAAATAATTCATTAAAATGTAATTAAATCATTAATTTTTCCATAAGAGATTAATTATCTCTTTACTCGCACAGATTTTTTTAATATATGCAACTCAGTTGTCCCCAAGGTGACTGTGGTGGAATAGAGATAGTTGCCCACCTTTTACAAAGAGTGTGTGGAGAAGGATGCAATGGTCCTCATCACGGTTCATCCCCAACAGCAGCATGACAGAGGACCGATTTATGGGCTGTTCCCAGGGATGCCCACAGAGACTGATATCCAGAACTGCTGGAAAATCATCAACTCCCCTCCAGTCATCCAATTATGTCCTTTGGTCTGCCCAAACTTGTTGGTCTTCCAGCACACTGTGGGAGTGATGCCGACTGACACATCTTAGGCTGCAGGAGTAAGTGCTGAGGGACATATTGAGGCTTGGCATAGCCAATGTGAGGGCTTTGGTGTATGCTGCTGGAGTAAGTTCTGAGAGATGTACTGAGGCTTAGCACAACCAATGTGAGGGTTTTGGAGAGAAGGACCACAGTCTAGAACATAAATATTTTAAATTTTTTTAAGTAATTGGTAGAAGTACATTAAGTACATTAGAAACCAAAACTTGACTGCTTCACAGGGAAGGGAACCCATAAACTTTGAATAGAGTATGGGTGGGGGGCATAGCTGAAAAAAGGTTGAGAATGGCTGGTCTAGAGTACTTCTGCTACTGGGCATTGAGGGCCTGAGTCTGGAGGGGAAGTTCCTCAAACAACAGAAGCGGGAGTAACTTCAAGCAACCACAGTGGTGGCAATGGTGCTAAATAGAACATGAATGTAACAATATTCAGTGATGGAATTGTATGGATATGACATTGAGATAGTCAAAATATTGAAGTTTTCTTTTTTAAATAATTTATTATAAATAAATTTATTTTTTGAGAAAATTAATTTAGCTCAGAAAATTAACTTGACAAAGCATTTACAGATGGGTGCCTGTGAACTTGTTTTTACACCATGTCTTTCACGCAGACATTACCAAAAACTTTGGCTGGAACAAAAGAGGATCCTTTGTTCTCCTCTTCAGATTGTGATAAATTTTCCCTCAAGCAGATGTTCAGTGGCTGATCAGCAGAAGGCTGAGATGTACCCTACATTTTAAGAGCGTGGGCATAAGTGCCACTAACTTCACAAAGCTGTTATGGGTCAAGTTCCCCAGGTCAGATCAATCATGCTTGGCCGTAAGGAAGCTGCAGTAACTCTGCTGAGGTTATAGACAAACAGAAAGGAAGATATATCTGAACTCCAATCTGTCACTGGTCAAAGCAGTTCAGTACTTACAGAACCTCTAATATAAAGGTTATTTTATGACTTTCTTTTCTTATTAGAAATAATTATGAAACAAGTCTTGTAGTAAATGATCTATGGAACTATCTTCTGTACTTTAATTCATGCTATTGCTTTGGAAAATAGCCAAATCAGTAAGATTAATGATTCCCTAGAATAACAAAAAATTCTCCCACTCTGACTCCCTCAAAAATAGTAAATTCACTGAAATGGACGATGAAACTTCATGACCAATTGCTGGACCCCTATCCTTCTCTTGCCTATTGTTCTTTGTTTTTTCCAACGTCTTGCAAATATGATTTTTTTTTTCCTCTGGCAATCTTTGAATAAGTGAGAGAGTAAAATTGTGAATAGGTTATGCCAAGTTTATAAGTATAATCCTTTTCCAACTTGGACTTCCTACAAGATGGAGTTGAAAGCAAAAGAAAATGCTAAAACGTGGTAAATCAAGGAATTTGACCTTTGGCAAGATGTTCATCTTTCCAAACTAGAGCCTAATTTAAAAATGTTAGCCAACACTGAAACATTGCCAAAATATTTCAAAGAGCTTTTTATTAAAGTAATTGAACTTTAATGGCAATTTACAACAATGAATTTTGCAATAATTGAGCATACTCATTTCAGTCCACAAAAAAACATTAATTTTAACATTGTTCGATGTTAAAGGACTCTAATTTGAGAAAGTGTATTTGAGGAGCTTCTTATTTTACACTTCTGAAAACATACATTAGCTTTTGGAAATCATCATTTAATTTGATAATATTGAAACAATATTAAAAAGTAAATTGACACTTTCCTCATATTTAATCCCTCTTTAATCAATCTACTTTGCTTCCATTATATTGTGAAATAAGCTATTGACTTTAAAACACTAAATGCCAATCAGAATTTTAGATGTTCACATTTACGAGTTACAAAATATTATAAATGCCCAAACACAGTTTAGCTTCAGTTTCATCTCTTTTTCATGTTTTAAGGCAAGAACAAAAGCTTCCAAACCTGTTGCATGGTGAAAAGGACATTTGTGGAAGAGTAACTGTGATATGCCTCATTCAACTTGTTAGAGGGCAGAATAATAAACACAAAATGTTACAAGTGAACTACAATCCTTCAATCTGGTGTATTATGTACAAGGCTGTCAAGAGCAGGGGCACTGCTAAGCACATAAATTTAGCCAAAGACACTGAGCTCAATAAGAATTAAACATTTCCCAAATGAGGCCTGCATGGTTCAGTTGTTGATATTTCACTGATAAAAGACAATAAAATTGATTCTACTTTTCTCCTGCTCAATTCGATTTAACTCAAATATTCAATACTGTTAATGTTTAAAAAAACTATATCAGTGAAGTGAACATGCTCAATGAAAAGAGAATTCTGAGACCTCAGTTAGGTTTGGTTTTCCAACACACAGCTGAATTCTTATTTTTATTTGAGGATGTATAATACGCGAGTATTTGGTAAAGTATGTAATTTGCAATGTTGAGGGATCACGTTACTTACTTGTATACAGCTTGCAACATTCCTGATAATAATCTTCAAAGGAATACTTTTTGGATATTCTTTGTCTTTCTCTTCATTAATGCAGCTAAAGTGACAAAATGGGGAAAACATAAATAATACTCAGTTATAGGCTTTACACAAGTGACTAAGTTAAAATAGCAATATATTTACAAAATTAAACTCCTTTAAAGCAGTTGCACTCTAATGTTTTCCACACAATTAAAAGAATACAAAAGAATACAATATCTTTATATATTTTTATTCCATGAGTATATTTAACCGTGAACTAATTACAAAAATATTCTCATTATATAAATTATTCATTTTATTGATTATTTTTCCAAAGGCCTCTGCCTCAGAATCGTGTTTGTTTTTCTGAAATGACACAAGCCCCAACTTTAATAGCCCATGTGATAGAAACCTGCAGTTAAAATAATGGGAGTCACTTTCCCCTATAATCCCACCTTCTTCCCCCATTTGCACCCGATTAACATAATTTTGAGCAGCTGTGCAGGACATCCACTTGAATGGAATAAGGTTTTAAAAATGCAGAGTAAGACCAATGCTGTATTCAGGTCCTGGTCTGTCATATCAATCAAGGCTGGAGTGAGAGAAAGTTTGGATATAGATCAGAACCTCAGGAAAAATCTGCCCTGACCCATATCCAGGATATGAGGAGGTTCCGAAAGTAGATTGTACATTTTTTTCAGACTTTCATATCGATCAAAGAGGTTAGGACCATTAGGATTAGCCCTACTAAATCCTCCCTCTTGATTTTAATAGATTCCTAGGCCCAATCACCAAATTACCATCACTAACTCTTCCCTCTCAACTTTAATTATCTTTCAGTCGCAATAGAGACATCTCAGATTCATTCCTTCTTTTGATCTTGGCCCAAAATATCATTCACCCTCTAACTAATCATTGCTCCCACCTCAGAATCCTCCTCCTATTGACAGATAGCCTTAATCTCAGAAATATTCCCCTTTTTCCCCCCTCTTCCCTCCAACCTACCTCTCCTCCCCCACCCCAAATTGTTAACCAGCCAGGACCATCATCCAGGCCATTGTATTTCCTTTTTATGCAAAAGTCACCAGCCAACCTGTCCACCAGCTAGATGTCAAAACAAAAATTGGTAGCAAGTTCTTTTTTTTAAAATAAAGTTGCGCCTCCACATCCCAGGCATTTTCGTGTTTCCTGCACCCCTTCCCCTCACCTCACCCATCTTCCCACTAAGATTCCACCCATTGTAAATCAAAAACAAAGTTAATTGAGAAAAAGTAGAGATCTAGTAGATACTTCAATTTTTTAATTTCCAGTTCTGTTGAGTATTTTTGTGGCACATTGCTCAGACATTAGATGTCTTCTAATCCTAGTTAGTTCCACATGTTAGAAGTCTTCTGAACATATGTAAAAAAAGGTTTATGGCCCTTAATGCTTGTTCTGCCATTCAATACAATTATAGCTGATATTTTGTCTTAATGCCACATGCATTAATCCCATATTTTTTGATTCCACAAAAATCCAAAAAATCTATCCATCACTATCTTGAATATACTCAGTGACTGAATCTTCACAGTGCACTGATGGAGAATTTCAAAGATTAGATCTCCTCTGTAAATTTCTCCTTTTCTCAGACTTGAAAGACTGACTCTTCATGCTTCTAAGCCATTGAAACAAGTCTACATCTAAGCATCAAGTCCCAGAAGAATTTTGCACATTTCAATGAGATCACCTTACATTCTAAAGAGTATAGCTTGATCATTCCTAATATTACAATCTCACCATTGAAGGAAACAATCTCGTGAACCTGTCCTGCATTCCCTCTGCCACAATTGTATATTTGCCCAGGTAAGGACACCAAGGTGTGCACAATATTCTCATGTAGTTTTGCCAGGACAGCATTAAATCAAGGAAAAATTCCCTATTGTTATATTCAAATCCTCCTCTGATAAAGGTCAAAATTTTGCCTCTCTCATTGTTTCAAAGATTTGTGTCGATGCAGCCCACCCCAGTCAAACTTTCTTCTCCTCCCTTCTATTGTGCAAACAGATACATGAGCTTGAAAACACAAAGCTCCAGTTTCAAGAACAGTTTTTTTCCATGCAGCAATCAGGCACTAAAATAGACCTCCCATTGGTTTTTTTTAAAAAAAGGATGCCCTTGTGCTCTTTCATCTGTACTTTTCTCTACAGCATTCACTTTGATTTTGTACACTATTCCCGGAGCTCTTTGACACTGAACACTGCACCCTGCATGAGTTGACTTGCCTAGATAGCAAGCAAGACAATGCTTTTAACTGTGTCTCAGTACACATGACAAAATAAACAATTCTACAAGGACATCAAGGCTCCTCTTGACATCAACACTTCTCAATCTCTCACCATTTAAAATATATTCTGTTTTTATATTTTCTTTCTACCAAAGTGGTTGACTTCACTTTTCCACATTTTATTCCATGTGCCATGGCCTGATCCATTCTCTTGGCCTGTATAGATCCATTTGAAGCCTCTCTGCATTCTCCTCACAACTCAAAATATCTCCCAGCTTTCTATAACCTGATTTGATTTTGCTCTCTTGAGAAAGGTGCCATCCCTTCCATTCCACACTGCTCAATGCATCATCCCAATCAGAGTGGAAATAAAAGCCAGGGAATACTGCATTAAATCAACTTACCAGACTTGCTTTAAAGCAGGGGTGACCAACATTTTAATTTTAAATTTAGACATACAACACTGTAACTTTCATTCTGGCCCACAAGTATGTACCGGTGGGGGGGGGTTGTGTAGGTTAATTGGTCGGCACAGACTCGTGGACCGAAATGGCCTGTTAGTGTGCTGTATGTTTAAATTAAAAATTAAAAGGCTGGCCACCCCTGCTTTAAAGCATTTGATTAACAAATCAAAATAAAATTCCTTTGACTAGTTTTACCTTTATTGCTTTCGCACATGACAATTTTAAAACATTGCTGAAATCACAAGTGATGGAAATCCATGCAGATTGTGTACCTTTGGAGGCATGAGATCCATTTCTCCTTCTGTTCTATAGAGCTGAAAGAAAAATATAATCAATTAATTTCAAACAGAGAATTGTACTTTGCAATTTTATAAATTTACCACCACAAAGACATTTATGTTCCATATTTCAGGTTAGGACCAGCTAATGTCACACAAGGACATGAAGTACAGTTTTCGTATTTATATTAAATAAAAGTTTTTAAAAATCCATGTATTTTTCTCCCTTTTTAGATTAATTACTTACAATTGTACAATAATATTTGCAGTTAATTTGAAAGTATGACATAAAACAATAAATCATGGTTTCTCTTTGGCTTTGTCCTATATAATGTAAATTTCATGTATGATCAATAAAACTAAACAGAGATTGGTTTCAACTATTGAACTATTGCAATTATAACCTGCTGGTATTTTGGCCCATTTAAAACATGATTGCTTGTTAAGTCTGATGATTAATTTGAAGTTTTGATTTATTAATATGTTGATTAGTTCTACATTTAGATTATATCTAAATTGGCTTCAATTAAAATTCTCCCTGGAGGTGCCCTATTTTTACATTACTGGAACTTCCACTTCCACCATGAGTTGCAGGTTAGGTTTTGTCATCTGCAAAATTATAAACCCAGTAAACAAGAAATGAGCTACATAAAATATAACTGCTAATTAGGATTAACCAACTTAAACAACAGTTTGAGCCTTGTAGTATGTCCATACCTGAATGTAGCCACACAGTTTATTATGGGCCAGCCCATTACAAAGGATCGCTCTGCATTTGTACTTCCTTCACACACTCCATCCATATAGGAGGCTATCCAAACCTCACTAACCTTCACACGTTTTTTCATCTTGAAATGAGATACAGATCTGTAAATATAAAGAATACATTACATCTTACAGTTTTCTGCCAATCATTCATCGATTTAACTGTTTGCAGTATATAGCAGGTTATAT